>NW_023416309.1:55150703-56350703 GCF_014176215.1 Rousettus aegyptiacus
GGGGGGAGGGTGAGAGAGAAAATGGCAGAGTCTCACGCCAAAGTATGAATTGCTAATGTTGACTCTCCGCGCTCCACTGGGAAAGCCATTTTAGAATAAATATAATAAAAATGCAAACAAGTAAGCCTGCCTGTTCTACTTACACTTTTGACAGAAAGAAACATGTTGGGTGCGCCCCCGCTGAGTGCCAGGCAATGTCATAGTTGCTTTCACATTGCACTTAGTTCTCACACCTGCCCTGTGAGATAGGCACTATTATGCCCATTTTACGGTTCAGGAAACTGAGGCTTGGAGACCGCGAACGACGGACTGGAAGGCACAGAGCTGACCAGGGGCAGACCCAGGATTCTAATTCCGGGCCTCCTTCGAAGCCCAAACCAGCTCCAACAAGTCATTTTGTCCTTAAGGAAAATCATTTGTTTTAAATTAAGGATCAAGTGGCATATTCAGAGCGTAACTGCTGGACCCCCCCGCCCCCCACCCAAGTGTGCAATTTGCGAGCCCCCAAGTCACCAGCAGACACATAAAGTGCCGAGGCTGAGCCTCAGGCCACTCGGATGCCCAGTCATCTACGCTGCTCCCCGGAGCCCCTTGAGAGTGTCCAGCGACAGCCTTCCTCTCTTAGGGTGCTTTGGGCCTCTCGACTTTGCAGTCAACCTTAAACGCAGGACGCTGCTTCTTCTCACCAGGTCCTTTCTCGCCAGCGGGGGAAACTGCTCCCCAGAAGGCTTGTCCTTTGACTGTTTGCCCCAGCATGAGCCCCAGACCCCCACTGCCAACGCCACAAGCAGCAGATGGTTGCAACCCAGTGGGATCCTCACCAGCAAGAACCCTGGCTGGGGCTTCTCACGGCTTATCTGGGCGCATTCTTCCTTGACAGCGTCCTCCTACTTGGTTAAATACCTGTGACGTTAATTATGACAATTTATTAAATCTGGAGAAATAAAATCTTACTGCGTCCCCTGCATTGCCACCCGACGCCCCCACCGAAATGGAGTATCTTATTTTGCTAACTGCTTAAACATAAAACTCCAACAGAAAAAAAATTGTCCCCACAGCTCATATTTTTCATCATTTGGTCATTAAATAGTGATGGATATAAACCTATAAAGAACCTAAACTGAACCTTTTAACAATCCATGAGCAATACTATCATTTCTTTAATAGAACCTGCTGACCGTGCCCTGCGCAGACACCATTTGTCATTTTCAGCACACAATAATCAATAAGTTGGCTTGAAAATAAATAATATAACAGTCACGATATATTATCTTTCAGACTGGCCTTATACTAACCATAAAATGGGACCGAAACGAGAGAGAAACTTCGACGTAGATGTTAAAAAGTTAGGAACATCACAGTTGGGCCTAATGCATGAATCAGACCCAGGCCAGGGTCTCGTCCCTAAGTTGCTTTGTGTCCTGTTGAGCTGGGCCTTTGCTGCTGTCCCCTGCTGAGGCCAGGCAGCCGGGTTGCAATCAGCACTGTATGTGGGGGCCATGCAGATATGACAGAGTTTGGTCACATGTTCTGTTACACAGGTACCAACATCTGAGGGTCATGCCAGGTACCCAGGTCACAGCTTCAGGCAGGGAAGGCCCGTTTGGTCACCCACCCGCCCGTAGGGCTGGGAGGCAGTCTGCTTAGATCCAGGAGGGGCTGTGGCCTAGATCCAGCTTCAAGGATTTGTGTTCTCAGGGAGAGAGATGCCACAAAGAATCCAGGCCACCAGCGGCATTGATAGAGAGTGGCTTCTAGAAGCATCTAGGCAGTGATCCTCCCACCACGACACTGTCATCTTCCTGGGTCAGGCGACACCTCCCAGCCCCTCAGCAGCTCACCTTGAGCTTGCTGGCCATCTAGTGTTGCTCCCCAATAGCGGTGCAGAACCCATCAGCCAAGGTTCGTGGTTTGTTCATTCGTTCATTCATTCATTCAGCAAAAGTCCTGACCTCCCGGAGCTTACGCGCTAGTGAGGGCAACACGCAGATCTGGCGCGTGAATCTGTGATGTGTCAGGAGGGTGGTCAGTGCTAGGGAGAACCACGAAGCAAGGCGAGGGGCAAGTTCAAGCTGTATTCTCTTCAGGTCAATCCCCCCCTGGCTCCCAGGTACCCGGGCTTTCCTTCAGCATGCCCTTTCCAGCCTCAGACTTGCCCTTGGTCACCTGGCTTCCTTAGTAACCAGTCTCCCTGGGATCCCGATGATGCTCTACATGGGTCAGCGCCAGGCTTCCAGGCACCACTCTGTGGGAGGAGCCCCATGCCCCCCCCCATAAGGCAGGCAGCACTGTTCCCTTCACATTTGGGGTCCTGAAGTTCAGAGGCAGCATGTCACTGGTATCCGAGGTGGCCCACTGTCGCTGTTCCTCTGGGACTTTCAGTGCTAAAACCAGGGCGGTCCTGTGCAAACCACGATGGTTGGTCATGCTCTGGCAAGAAGCAGAGCCGCATCTCAAACTCATCTGGGTCTAAGGCTCTCCACCCCCTCCCGAGGGGTACCTCCTCACTAAAGGTGGCACATCCCTGAGACACTCCCACAGCAATTTGAGACAGCACCTGTCACTCAACGTGCTAGTATGACTAGGCTGGCAAAGACGAACTTAGACGATGTGGGCGTATAGGCATGGAATTTGGAGTCAAACAGAACCAGGACCCAATCCCAGCCCAGTCACTCCGTTGCTGCATGATCTTAGTCAAACTGCTTAACCTCTCTGAGCCTCAATTTCCTCATCTAAAAATGGAGGTAAAGGCGCATCTTTGTGAGGATTCGCTATCACGCGTGAGACACGGCCCACGGTAGGCGCTCTGTAGTGGGGGTGTAATTAATACAGAGAGTATTTTATTCCGGGAGCTCGTGGGAAGAACTCCTGCTGCTCCCAGGGGAGGTGTGGAGGCAGGAACCAGCACGGCCACATTTATTATGAATCAACTCGCTATGTGGAGCCAAAAATACTCTCCGTGGTGAGCGTCTCTCTGACTGATATTAAAAATGACTGATTTAAGAGAAAGTGCTTCATCCCCGTTGCAAACTAAGAAGGTAGGGCTGGAATATTCTCAGCCTTAAATGCTGCCAGTATTTCATCTTTGGGTAGTCATAAAGTTAAAGGTTAATAGGCTGTACAAATGACAGAGTTTAAAGGGGAAATGGGGAGGGGGCGAGGAGCTCCCGGGCAGCCGCGGGCATGTTGGAGACAGGGGGCAGCTCACCTGCAGGGAGAAAATATGGAGGTGGGGTCGGCTGAGCAGGCCTCGACCCCTTCTCATTTCTGCTCCCATAAGGAAATTCCTTATCCAAAGAGCTCTTTTCCCACTAGGGGATTTTTTTTCCTGGTAGGACCTGAGGACACACGGCCTTAGAGAGACTGAGGCTGAACAAGGTTGAGAAAGTCAACACTTAATTCGAAGTCATGAGCAAGAGGTGCTTGGTGGCCTAGGAGTGAGGCAGAAAGAGTTCGCACGGAAGAGTGTCGAGCCCCATTGTTACGCAGCTGACCCTGTGGTCAGAGCTGTGGTTCTCGAATTTGGGAGCACATAAGAATCCCTGGGGACCTGCTTGTTCAAATACAGATCCCTAGGCTCCCACTCAGATGTAGAGAAGGAGCCTGAGGATATGTATTTTAACGAATTCCCACCCATCTCCAAGGCGATTCTGGCAGGTGATCCATAGGCACACTTTAAGGAACTCTGAATCAGTGAATACTTTAGAGTCAAGTTCTAGATTCGGCTTCCTGGACCCTCAGTGATGACAGGACTTTGGGGGTTGTCAAGCCATAAGCTGCGCCCAGATCAACCAGGTACTTGTCGAAACTCAGCCGCCAGTGGCTTATGTGCCAAATATAGTCTTGAAGATGCTAACGAGTGGCCAGGGGTGGAGACTACCCCCCCCCATCCATCACAGCACCAACAGGGAAATGGAGGTGCAACCCAGAAATGACCTGCCCAAGGTCAACCGCACAACGGCCGAGCCAGCACTGGCACCACCCGCCTTCCTCCTGTAGGCCCAGGGGTCCAGTTTGTGTGGCCGGTCCCTGCCATGGAGTCTCAGTTTCACTGGCTCCTTTTATCTACACTTATGTGGCCAGCTCTGTCCTGGGCTCCAGCTGGGGACTAACAACAAAAGGCGTAAGCGACAATGTCCCGGCTGAACGTGTGCTCATGGGGCTCCCCCAAGTTCAAGTTTACCTACAATCCGAGGTCTTAGGGCGGGAACGGAGCTGCTCACAAACACAACCTGGCTCGTGAAGGGAAAAAATCGTTAAATGCCACTTAAGCAGAATCCAGCTGTGCGTGTCCCCTCTGGGAGAGGACTTTTTAACTGAGTTTCTTCAGAGGCGACAAAAATAGTTTCTCTCTGTCAGGAGTTTAACACATCACAAAACACGCTTTGCAACAGCAAAACTGAGGCCTGGAAAGGCCATTTGACTTGTCCGCGGTCGCTGTGGAGGCAGGACAATGGCCTCCAAGGACTTTCACATCCCAATCTCCCAAACCTTCGTGGCAAGAGCGACTTTGCAGACGTGCCGACGTTAGGAGTTGAGATGGAGAGAGGGTGCTGGACGGTCCTTGTGATGACAGGGGTTCCTATTAGGAGAAAGGGAGGCAGGAGCTCCGGAGCGAGGCCTTGTGAGAGGAGCCCAGCCCTTTGTCTCTGGCTTCGAAGTGAAGGAAGGAACAGGGCGGTGGGGCCTGTGGCAGCGTCTCGCAGCTGGGAAAGGCAAGGAAACAGATTTTTCCCTGGAGCTTCCAGAAGAAATTCAGCCCCACAGGCACCTTGATTTGATTCCAGGGAGACTCGCTTTGGACTTAGGACCTGCAGAACTATAAGATAATAACGCGGTACTGTGCAAAGCCACTCGATCTGGGGTACTTTGTAACAACACCAATAGAAAACGAACGGAATCACACAGAAAGCAAGCAGCAGAATGGGACCCAAAGTCGCTGGCTCAGTCCAGGACACCTGCATCGCAAACACGACTTAGGATGGATGGACAACAGGCGAGGAAAAATATTTTGTGGTTCCCAGCCACCTGCTCTGGTAGCCGGTGATAACAGTGCCGGGCTGGTAAATTATTCAAACTCCAGCCGAAGGCCTGAGCAGAGCCACGGCGGCCCCCTCCCCCCACCCCACCCCCCTGCACTGCGGGTCCGAAGCCCTGCCTGAGATCCCAGCCCTGCCTATGGGCTGTGACTTGGGAGGCTCGGCCTTGCCCAGCCCCTGAACGTAGACATGGTTCTTCCCTTCTTCTTCAGAGCCTGCCTGATGGGACCCACCATGCAGCGAGAACCCAGCAGGGGCGGCCCTGTGCCCAGGCCCCATCTCTGCCCCGGCCAGGCCAGTGATGCCCTCAGGTCCTTGCGGGGTCTGGGGCCCTGGCCGCGCTCCTGGCCGGGCCTCAGCTCCCTGCCTGGAGGCTCCAGGACAGTTCTCGGTAGGAGCTTCTTGCGATCAATCTCGCCGCGGTCTCCATGAATTTTAAATAACAGCGGCCTTGCTCTTTCTCACTCTCTCCCTGGGCGCGTCAGACTGCAGCTTTCCCAAGATCATATTTCTTCACATTTTCATACAATTATTTTAAATGGACAAGATAATGTTGAAATTCTTATTTAAAATGTATGCAGGTAGAGAATGAACCTTCCTGCTTTTATACTTAACACCAGACGGAGCGATCGAAGAGAATTTTAACAACAGACTTGAAGTGGAAGTGTCCATACAGTTATGATGGACTAGGTTTTAAGCAGCTGGTTTTCTTTGATGAATAAATAATTACACCCAAAATAGACAGTTTGGCCGTTATTAATCTCATTTTAGACAGTGCACATTTTATTGATTCTTAAGTACAAGAATTTTGCAGTTTTCACCAAAAGGCGACTTTCTTAATTAAAACGTTAAGTTAAAGGGAAAAAAGTTTCAGTCGCCTGTCAGAGGCAGCAAGGCAGAGGGCCTGATTTCTTCTAGAATGAATCCTTCCCAGACTAATGACCCCCAGAGATACTTTATGCAGCTGGCCTAAGTCCAGAGCAGCCAGTGAGACCAGCAGAGGCCCAGGCAAAAGGAAGCAGGGAGACAGTATGACCCAGAGAGCCTGGCGCCGGCACCCTCCTGCTCCCCTTCTGTCCCCGTGACCCCAGAAAACAGGGACGCTTGCCCGCCCCCCGTCTCCGTTCTCCCCACTCGTGTGGGCACCTCTTGTACAAATGCCGAAGCAATTATGTTTTATTCCGTTAAATGCTTATTAGGATTTTGTAAATAGAGAACATTATAAGGAAATAAAATTCGATAATCTTACTGCATAGGTAATACATATTGACCTCTCTAAAATAAGTGGAGTAGGTACGCTCAGAGAAGCAGAGAGAGGCAGCTGACATTCATGTGGTTCTTGGTATACAAAGACCGCGTGAGGCAGACATGGCTGTTGCTTCTGCTTGTGAACGAGGAAGCGGATGCTCAGGGAGTGTGTTCGACGTGGCCGAGGTCCCCCGGGGAACGAGGGACAGCACCAGGTCGTGGACCCAGTCACCGGTCTCCAGCGCCCTAGTGTAACCAATATGCTCTACCACCTCTAAATGAAAAGGTACAGACAGAGACTCAGGGACGTGGCCAGTGGATGGGTGGTTACTAGAGGGGGAGGGAGGGAGGAGGTAGACAGGGGTGGGGGGGTCAAATATTTGGTGACAGAAGGAGATTTAATGAGGGCGATGAATACAACGTATTTTTGAATGGTACCTTTGAAACCTATTTGATTTTATTAACCAATGTCACCCCCAAAAGTTTAATAGGAAAATAATAAATAATAAATGCGAATAATAAAAAATAAAAATAAAAAAAGTAAAAGCCGCCCACTCCCACGGCCCCTCCCGCAAAGGGAAAGGGTGTCCATGGCTCCTGGTCATTTCTTCCGGAAAAAGCTAACTGTTCGCGGTGGCGTTGCATTCTGCTCTCAGACGCGGGCACCGAGGAGGCGCAGGCCCGTTTCCTCACGGGGACATGGCGAGTGCCCAGCCTCCCCAGGGCAGTGCCCTCTGATCCGCACTGCCTGCTGTGCTCCTGACGGCCCCTGTGGAGAGCCGCTGCTGGAAGGAGCAGCAGGGATGGTACCGGTGGCCCTTCCAGCTCCGGAGCGGAGACGGCCCGCAGCCCGTCCCTAGAGCACATGGCGGGGGGGCGGCGCCTGGCACCCCTGGGGAGGCCGCAGACCACACGGGAGAGTGTGGCAGCCCTTCCAGGCGGCAAAGGCAAAGGTCAGGAATGAGTGTGGGGCCAGGTGACAGAATCCCTCTGGAAAGTCCCTTAAATCGGCCTCCAGCGTAGCATCCGTGCCATGTTTACCTGCCGGTTGGGAGACTGATGTGTCATATCCCCGCTCAGTATCAGGGTTTTCCTCTGGCTTGGGGACAGAGCGTCGTCACAAAATAGTTGGTTGGCCTCTAGGGGCCCGTGGTATGAGGACTGAACTTGAACTCCCAGTGTCACATTCGACTTGGGTGCGAGTGTCACACTCCAAAAAAGGGCATAGATATGAGACTTTGGAGGAAAGGGCAGGTCGGGTGTTGGATCCCACACTCCCTCGGGGTCACTCATTCAGGCAGAATCCATCTCCCCCCCTCTGGTCACTGGGGAACAAACAGACTTAGGGTGAAATTGCACACGATGCAATTTTTCTGTGATAATCAATGACCACATGTCAGCGGGGAGACCAGCCGGGCCTCCTCTGGGTCTTTTATCCATAGCAATTCAACTTTTAAAAATTCCATCAGGTCATCAACTTTACCTTTAGTAATAGCGACACTCTTTGGTTATGCCTACTAATGCCAAATTTATTTAACCTAATTTATTTGCCGTACCGAATGACAGTGAGAAAATGTTCAGAATATGACTTGATGTATCACCTACCTAAAAGTCAGCGGGTGGTTCCCTTAGTTCTGTAGCCATTTCTACTTGGGATGTTATCTCCCGTGTCTGTGATTTACGACTAATTCTGATAAAACCTTAGTAAAATTGGCATAGTTATGGCTGTTTCTCTTTGATAGAGAGACAAACGCTGTAACTTGACCTATCCTTGTCTGTAAAATATCTAGTTTATATGCCAACAAAAGTATAAACGCAGGGCACAGTATTTGTTTTTCAGCAACTTGGTTTAAGCCAAAGGGGGGGGGAATCTCATCCCGACACTATTTATGAAACAATTAACGTTGTCAACAGCCTTCCCACCTGCTGAGTTAGTTACACACAGCCATCTAGACTCTGATGACTCCAAGAAGTGTCAACGATTCCAATATGAACTGTTGGAGCAAATCCGTTGGAAAGGACTTATTTCTACAACTTATAAAATGTGATGATAGACTGCTCTCCAACTGTAGGGTAAAGAAGATGCCTTACTCCCCAGTAAAATTCCCTCATCAGAAAGCTAATGTCAAGACAACAAGCCACTCTAACATGCCAGGCGTTTCCACAAAGAGCAACTCACTTAATCCTAATGACCAGGTGGTGTGGATATTATTATTATTAGCCATGTTAGAGCTGGAGAGGCTAATTCTCACTGAGGTTAAATAACTTGTGAAAGGATACATTTAGAAGCTGAACAAGGACTTTGTCTTAGTCAGCTTGGGCTGCTACAATGAAATACCACAGCCTGGGTTACTTAAACAACAGAAATTTATTTCTCACCATTCTGGAGGCTGGAGGTCCAAGATCAGGGGCCCGGCATGGCTGTGAGAGGCTGGTTCCTGGCTAACAGACAGCTGACTTCCCGCTGTGTGCTCACATGGCACAGAGAGAGTTCTGATCCCTTCCTCTCCACGCAAGGGTGCTAATCTCAACATGGGGGCTCCGTCCTAGTGACCTCATCCACCCAATTACCTCCCAAAGGCTTCATCTCCAAATGCCATCACATTGGGGGTTAGGGCTTCAACATATCGACTTGGGGCTACATAAACTTTCAGTCCATGGTAGGTTTCAAACCTGATCTTTGGGATCTAAGAGACTGTGCGTCCTGCAGCAGGTCACCCACGGGGCGTAAGTTGAACCCCATCTAAATAAATCAAGAGTTTCAAAATTAACTTCTTTCAAAATCGGATTTTCAAAATCAGCTTTAAAAAAGGGAAAACATCATGAAATCCTCTGGAAATCTGGCAGTTTCATTTAAACTTAACTATAACCCTACCCCATGACCCAACAATTCCACTCCCACGCATTTATCAAGAAAAATGAACACATATGTCCACGCAGAGGCTTGTACAACAATGTCCATGGCGGCCCTAAACTGGGAACAACCCGAACATGGCTCAGCCGATGACTAGGCAAACACACGGTGGTGCCTCCACGCAGTGCTCTGCTGATCAGCAGAACAAGGAATGAACGGGATCTGATCGCGATGGCGTGGAAGGCAGGTGCTGTGCTCACCTTTCACAACCACACCAAGATTATGACAAAACTATAGAATAACCATCCCTGGGAGTCGCCTGAGGTCTGTCTGAACAGATGTCCGACAACTGGGGACATAGATGAGAGGCAGGAGAGGTGCAAAATGGGCCGGTCCCACAGCCGTGTGGGGCGCTTATCTTGGCCGCAGAGGCCCCTGCCCCCAGGAACACCGGCTTCCAGCTCCACGCCGGGCTCCCCAGCTCCGGGTTCCAGGGCCGGGGAGAGAAGTGACTGTGGCTGAGCGAGACAGAGGCTGCGGAGGTCGCGGACTTACCCCTGAAGGGGCCCGTCACGGACTTGTTTTCCGACGGACTCGCTCGCCCTGAGCTCCAGCGCCGGGGCACCAGGGCCGCACGGGACAAACCGAGTTGTCCGGCTTCAGCGCAAGGGCTAGAGGGGTGGCCGTCTCCCAGACGGAAGTGCCGGCAGCATCGGCTTTTCCTTCATCAAGCCCCCTCCACTCCCAGCGGGGCAAGCAGGCGCCCCGTATTTGAGCTCCATCACCCTGGTTAATGTTGGCTGCCCCCCGCCCATGTGATCCCCTGAGACCCCGCCCCTCCCAACTTACGGGCCCACCCAAGCTGCTTATTCGTTAATAAAAGTCAATGCAAAATTTCTGGACTTGATAAACAGACCCTCCGTTTACAGAATCCGTTTCTTTCACGAAGCTGTACAGGATTAATTTACCATGGCTTCTTCTTCATAAACTAACTTCTGAACTAAAGGCAGTTTTTATGGAAGGCACATAACTCGGCTACACGTTCACGCCAGCCTCCTTTTTTTGAAATTTTCCATGCTCTTCCCTGAGGTTCCTGATTCCTTTCTCTCCCGTCTGACAGCCTTTGATCTAAATTCCCCCCCACTCGCCTGTGGCAGTCCTGCACGATACCTTTCTTCTAAGCCGTCGCTCTATCTTCTATGTTTTGAGTGAATATTTTTGTCTTTCATTTTTCTCTCTGTCAAATATCAGCTGATAGAAAAAAAAAGAGAGAGAGAGAATCCTCAAAGTTAGGCTGGATTCAAATGCTGGATTTGCCGAGTCCTTGCTGTGTGACCTGTGGCAAAGTCTCAGAGCCTTCAAAAGTAAAGTAGGGTTACTTGAGGTTTAGGATCAAGGTCAAGTTCAGTATAGAGCCTGGCACACAGGAGTTCGTTCAGTAAGCGGCTCCTCTCATGCTTCTGCCTTCCCAAATCCCTAGTCCGTCTCATTTTCAAGATCAGGGAAGAGATAGATACCTTCTCCCACGCTCCTATCTCCTGTTTCTCTGTCCCGTACCTGTTATCCATTAGCCGAGTCGCTCGGCAGAGCACTTACTGGCACCATTCTTATGCTGTGCTATTAAAAGTGAAGTTTTTCTGTATTACTTAATAGCGATACATTTTTTGCTATTTTTAAATAAGGGGAAATGTGTGAGCCGCGCCTCTCCTTATCGCCAGGTGCTCCATTACTGTAAATTGTAAAATAACATTTTAGTGAGTAATATTCCTCCTTCAGATCATACATCAAATATATGTCATCTTCATTGTTTAATTGACGCTTTATTCCCCCATTAAGATACAAGCAGGAATAAATTTCACTTTCTTCCCTGTACGTGCAATTTCATCTCCATCACACGTGTCAGTAGCAGCAATAAAACATCAATTAAGCAACGGATTCCTGACAAAAACGTGGCATTTGGTGCATAATCGCCCCCTCTGTTCTCATGTTCCCCAAGGCCAAGGCTTCTTGGACCGTTTATGTGCCAGGTTTCACCCTCTAAACTCTAGCACGAGCTTCCTGCCCCTTTCCTCTCGGGACGGGTGTCTTGGATACATCCCAGCCGGGAGGAGCCGGGCTGGCAAGGATCTTGGATCACGAATTAGAGTCTCGGGGAGGTAAAAGCCTTGCATGACCCCTCCAAGCTGCCCCGCCCATGCCCCTCCACACCTCCGGGGATCCGAGCTGGGGTTGGAACTCAAGGCGGCTCTCTCGCTTCCCACCACACTCATGACCAGGGGCAGAGGGGAAAGAAGGATGGAAGAGGCTAGAGAAAGCCTGGGTGCCCGGGGTTGTGTGTCAGAGACGGTGGGGGGGGGGTTCCCCCAGAGATTGAGAGGAGGGTGGACACCTGGCTGAGAAGACTGTGCCGAGGAGCCCCTTTCTCGACTCCAAGCTCCCTGAGGCCTGGTAACATTCTGCAAACAGGTTTAGGGGTCCCCTAGATGTTGGGTGCCCTGCAGGCCCTAAAGACTGGGCGACCAGGGACATTCCAGCTCTCAGGCACAAACGTGGGGCTGTCTGCAGTGCTGCGAGAGACGAATAAAGCCAGCGTGGGGAGACTGTGGGGAGAGAGGCCCCTGTCAGCCTGGAGGACTCAGGGGAGGGAGAAAACGACTCAGTCTCACAAAGTGGGCGCTCAATAAAGAGTGGTAAATGGATTGAAAATTTTTCGAAGCGGAGATCGCCTCAGCCCCAGAGGAGCCCGCCCGAGGCCGCGGCTGGCGGCATCAGCGAAGTGAATTTGCCGCGGGCCCGTGGGCCGGGCCAGCGGGCGTCGGGCTGATGGGCAGCTCTGCCGGGTCCGAGAGTGTTCAATGTTTGGGGGGCCTCGGCCGCCTCCAGGAACGCAGCCGTGACTCCTTTTGCCGGAGAGACTGTCACAATTGGACTATGGTGTCTGGCGGAGGGGGCGGAGGAGGGTGAAACGGGCCGTACCTGAAGTGTCATTTAAGGGGATGTTTAACTTCCACTCCCTGTTTCTGAAGAGTAATTTTCTGCAGAGACATGAAGAATAATAGCAGGAACTTGGCTCATTTTGGCAAATTGCTCCAATTTTCCCACAATCTCAACCCCCTGTATCACCTGCCCCCACCTGTCTATTTGGGCCACTTAAAGCTCTGGATTCGGACCTAATAGCGGCTGTTTGTTTGGCCCTGGCCCAAAGGCTAGACTTGTTTTCAGGACAGAAGCTGGAAGAAAAGCCAATCTGGACATCTAAATCACAGCCAGGACTCATTACATAAATGATATATTTACACAATTGATCCCTTTGCTACTGGGTAATTAATTCGGCATCGGAACTCTTAACGATTTAATTGTCATATGTTTAAACCGAAGTGGCGGCCACAAATTTCCGGAGACAAGGTGCAGATTGAGGAGACCCGAGGTGGCCTCCTTTGTTTCAATATTGCCACCTGAATGGGTGGGAAGCCATTCGACAGCCCCCCGAAGGGCAAGCATGGCAGGGCCATGTCTGTCTTGGTGCATGTCTTGCTGGATTAGGTCATTTAAAAGATGGAGGGACCTGGTGAGGACAGGACCGAAGTCCAGCAGTGACAGACTGGGGTCCTGCTCCAGCCAGGTCCCCTGCACAGACATGTCCCTCCTCTCCCATTCTGGCACCAATACAGGTGCCTCTGCTTCCACCCACGAGCACCTGCGACTCTCTCGGTGGACTGCCTTGGGGCTGCTGGAGCCACTCTGCCCAAATGACCATGCTGCCGAAAGTGCCTGGAAGCTTGTGTCACCCTAGGGTGGTCCTGGCCAAACTGTCTGGAGGAGCAGGAAGATGACAGGTGCAGCTTCCCTACCTCTGACGAGGACACTCTGAGGCCTGACTGACACTTTGGAGTCTCCCCTTCTGTCCCCCAGGACCAGAAGGAGCCCCCCCACTGCAGGACTTGGCCTGAGGTGGCACCTGTCCCTGGTCCCTGTCTGGCTTTCCCCACCCCCTCCCTGCACCCCCTTTAATCCAGCAACCCTCACCTCAAGGTCTGCTTTGGGGGAACCCAGCCCAGGACAAACTGCTGTCTAGCTGAGCGACGTTGGCAGGCCACTTGTTTCCTCTGTGCCTCTGAGCCATCCCCCGTGAGGTGGACAAAATAGTAACACTCGTCCCGCCTGCTAGTAACAGCCGGTCTTGATGCGATGTGCGCCAGGAACCTCCACGCAGGCGCTTTGCACACGTTGTCTCATTTAAGCCTCTCAGCAGCTCCAGGAGGAAGATGCGCGTAGTATCCTCATTTTACAGATGGAGACATCGAGGCACAGAGCAGTTAGCACTCTGTCCGCATTCACACAGCTGGGAAAAGGCAGGGACAGGATTCAAACCCAGGCAGTCTGGTGCAAGGTACCCCATCTTTAGCCCTCCCTCGTGCGTAGTGCAGCCCGCCCAGCAGAGCTGTAGGACAGACTGAAGGGGATGGTTGTGGACGCGGTGGGTGACGTGCAGAGGGCCTGGGATCATCCCGCACCCAGGGGTGCTCGCCCTCCCGCTGCGTCTCACCTGAGTCCCTGGGGGCACTGGCACGTCACCACCGCCTCAGTGCACGCCTCACCGTCTTGCAGGGAGATGCGGGCGCATGCCTTCCCTGGCCGAATCCTGCAGCTTCTCCAGCTCAAGAGGCTCTACTTGGCTCATGCCCCTCGCCCCTGCCAACATCTTCCTGGAGTAGCCATGCCGCCCTGCTCCTTCCGTGGATTAGGAACACCTGTGCAACGTAAGGGGCTAGAGGCTCCATCCTCATGTCGCCGCCAAGATTTGCTGAGACAGAAAACAGGCATGAGGTGTCGGCACTGCTCCAGGCCTCTCGGCCGCGTCCCCTGAGGTGGCGGGGATTCGATGTGCCAGGGAGCCCTTTGCTGGAGACCCAGAGACCGGCAGATGCAGGATGGGGCTGGCCCGCCTGCCGTGCTTGCTCGGATCTCCATCTCAAAGACCCGGATTCAAGGCCACCTCCCCCTCCTCCCTAGCACCCTGAGACTTTCCAAGACAGCTGCCCAGCAGAACCCTCTCTTTAGAGTTATATCACCTGGTACTTTCTCTCTGAGATAGCATTCGCCTTGGTTCAGCTTGACTTGATAGCTATTTGAGGCCCCTGTCTGCTTCCTGAACTAGCCAGAAAGGTCCCAGAGGGTAGAGACCACATCTCCATTAACCTTGTGCTCCTTTAAGGGAGAGGGGGATTGACACATGGTAGGTACTCAATATGTGTCTCCCAAATTGGATTCAACTTTTCAGCACCCTAGTCACCCCATGTTCCAGAAAAACATACACACCAGGAAGGAACAACATGCAAACCACACAGATCACAGCATCCTGCAAACTTCTGGGAAATCAGTTGATCTGATCAATTATTATGGCCCTTTCGGAGTTTTAGAAGATGCTTATGTCTTTCAGAGAGAAATCTGCTTCGTGACCTCCTATGTAGAGAGAAACTGGGGTAAGCTCATGTCCTGGGATGACTTCCCTCTGGCAGGGGTTCCTGAGAGAGCCGGCCTCATCAGAGGTCAGGTATGAACGGGGGGTGTGAGGAGCCTCCCTCTCCTCTTTCGACTCCATCTAATCTCCCACAGCGTCCCAGAAAGGCGAGAAAAGGACACAACGAAGTCATAGCACTTTGAGCAGGACCTACTACTGCAGGGACAGCGGCCCTCCGGAGAGGTGAAACGCCTCGCCGAGCGACACAGCTGTTCAGCGACAAGCAGAACTGACTCGAATCCAGGCTTCGAGCGCTTCCCCTGTGCTATGGACTGAATGTTTGCGTCCCACCAAATTCGTATGTGTCAAAGCCCTAATCCCCAAGGCGACGGTATTCGGAGCAGACTGGGACACTTACATCACATGACTCTGTTATCTGATATTCCCCTGTGAGTAGAAGGGAGCATACACGCACCTTTAGGCCTACAATTCCGCTCCTGCAATGACCCAATAGAAACACACGTGTGTTCACCAGATGCACCAGTATCAACTCCATGCAGAATAGTCCCAAGCTGGACACTACTCGAATCTTCAGCAAAATGGATAAATAAATTTTATTGTATTCATCCAGCACAATACTAAAGAGTAGGGGTGCCCAGACCCCAGCCCGTGAGCCGGCATCGGTCCATGGCCTGTTAGGGGCCAAGCCACACAGCAAGAGGTAAGCGGCAGGCGAGTGAGTGAAGCGTCATCTGTATCCGCGGCCGCTCCCCAGCGCTAGCATCACCGCCTCAGCTCCGCCTCAGATCATCGGGCATTAGGTTCTCATAGGAATGCTGGTCCCTGGTGCCAGAAAGGCTGGGGACCACTGCAAAAGAGCGATGAAAAGGAACAAACTACACTGCAAGAAACGAAGTGAATAAAGCTCATAGACATAATGCTGAGTAGAACAAGCCACACAGAAAGGTAAACAAACTATATGTTTCCATCTACATAAAATGCAAATATGGGCGCATTGATCTCTGGCCAGGAGAGTCGTTATCCTTGTGGGGTAAGGGAGGGGGATGACTGGATGTGAGTAGAAGGAGGCCTTCTGGGATTCTGGAATGTTCTATCTCTTAATCTGGGTGTTGGTACTATGGTGCATTTGCTTTGTGAAAAATCCCAGGTAGTTTGGGTCCTCGTTAACCTCCCCCTAGTCAGCCCCCCAGCTCTGTCCCTCCTTCCTCTGACAAAGTCTTCAAATTATTCAAGTGACCCTTAGCTCATCAAAGCCCAGAAGGCAACAGAGACAGTCAGCTAACAAGACAGACGTCACAATCTGTCGTACCCCAGCCATGGAAGTGATTCCATCACCTTTGCTGTATTTTATTAGTTAGAATTCGGTTCCTAGGTCCAGCCCATATCCAAGGGGAGGAGGTTAAACAAGGTCACGAATACTAGGAGGCAGGGACTATTGGGGGCTGATTAGCTGAATTGTGTCTCCCCCCACCAAAAAAAAAAAAAAAAAAAGATATGTTGAAGTCCTAATTCCCAGTACCTGTGAACATGAACTTATTTGGAGATAAAGTCTTTGCAGATGTAAGTTAACATGTAATATGTACATCAAGTTAAGATTAGATGGTATTGGATTAGAGCGGGCCCTAAGTCCAGTGACTGGTGTCCTGATAAGAAGGGGCGCACGCGCAGGGAAGACAACCCTGTGAAGACAGAGGCAGAAACTGGGGTGATGGAGACACAGGCCACGGAACGCCATGGATTGGCAGATGCCACCAGAGGCTCGGAGAGAGGCATTCCTCCCTGGAACAGATTCTTCTCCAGAAACTGAGGGGGCGGCTCCCTGCCAACTTTTTCATTTTAGACGTTTAGTCTCCAGAGCTGTGAAAGAATAAATGTCTGCTGTTTCGAGACCCTTGGTTTGTTACGCCAGTCTAGGACGCTAACGCAAGGAACATGCTAGAAGTCTACCTACCACAGCCAGTAGAAACGGCAGCTTCCTGGACCCGTGATTCACCATCACCGCGATATGACTTGGTGGCTGTGGCTGAGACCGACTGATTTTGATGCAGGAAGTCAAGGGCCCACACAAGGGAAACGGCCGCTGTGGCCGGGCTCCGACTTCTCCCTACAGCCTCTCTGCACCCTCCGCAGCGTGCGAAGCCCTTTCCCAACCTCTGTGACTACTCCCGGGCTGTGTCCTCTGCCTCTTGCCCTCTCTCCTCTGTCCCCGATCACACACGCGTCAAGGCTCTAGTTGATCCCATCCTCCGGGAAGCCTCTACTGACCACGCCACACCACCAGACTGAGTCGGCGGTTTCCTGCTCTGCGATCCCAAACCACTCGGGCTAGAGGCACTTCGCCTCTCACACGGCGTTGCCATTCTTCGTTCCCTTCTCAGTCTCCCTCCCTAGGATGGGGCTGTAACTGGTTTCGTCTTATACTCCCGGAGCCTGGTGCGGCCCCTGCTCAGGCACGATCGCTGACTGAGTGACTGAATCAAAGAACCTTCAGGGCCGCTCGGCCATTAGTACAACATTCTGGAGGAAGCTGTAGCTCCTCCTTGCCTGGCAGTCGGCATGAGCTGTCCTGGTTTCTGCTACAGGACCACTGATGGTCCTCATTGCGTCACCTTTACGTGGTGGGGGAGAACCAGTGGTCCAGGGTGTGAATGGGTCATTCCCCGGGCACTGAAGAAAGCAGCACAGAGTCACAGGACATCACCACCAGAGGGAGGCGTCCGGGATGAGGGCCCCGTGTGGGACATGGGGCAGCAGGGCGTTAGCTCAGCTCGGGTGCAGCTGGCACGACCCCACCGAGGGCCGAGAGGGCACAGCCACCCCCGTGGTGTTGGCAGAGAGTTTCTCACACACAGGAGGCTGAGTCGACGGTCTCCGTGCCCCTCACTCCCTGCCCAGCAGACACAGGGACTGAGTGCAGAGAGTTGCGGGGGCCCCAGATGGGTCACTGGACAGCTCCATGGAGCTCCCGAGACTGCATCGGCACAGGGGGGCTGGGAGGTGGATTTTAAATAACTTCGTTGAATTATTATTCACGTATCACGCAATCTGCCTACTTAAAGGGCACAGATCAATCAGATTTCATATAGTCAGAGAATTGGGCAACCATCATCATAACCAATTTTAGAGCATTTTCGTCATCCCCCAAAGAAACCCTGTACCCATTGACAGTCTCTCCCCGTTTCTCCTACACCCCTCAGCGTTAGGCAACCACTCAGCTACTTCCTGTCTGTTTTCTACGGTGGCGGCATTTCATACACATCGAATCATTCAATACGTGGTCCTTTGTGTCCAGCTTCTTTCGCTTAGCATAATGTCTTTGTTTTTTCAGCATAATGGTTTTGAAGATTCATCGATATCGTAGCACACATCGGTATTTTATTTCTTTTGATTGCTGAATAACATTCCACTGTATGGCTATACCGCATTTTCTTTAACCATTCATGGGATGTGGATATCTTGGGATGAGAATCACATTGGATCCTGATGAGTATAAAACTGATTTCTAAGTGTAAGCCAGACATTGCCACTCCTCTGCTAGAAACGCTGTCGTAGGAATACTCTGCTTAATGATGTGGATGAATTGCACAGACATATTGTGTCAAAGAAGCCAGACTCAGAAAGAATACACACGGTTATTTACCTGAACTTCAAGAACCAGAAACTCTAATCTCTAATGATGAAGTCAAACCAGGGGTCCCTTCATTTGGGGCTTGGGGGATTGACTGCAAAAAACCATGAGGGGACTTTCTAGGGGCGAGGGGCAGGGGGAGGAAGCATTCCATACCGCATTGGGTGATAGCTACCCAGGTATATACATTTGTCGATGTTCATCTAACTGTACCCTCAGAATGTGTGCATTTTATCACACCGTACATTATCCTCAAAAGAACTGATTTAAAAAACCCAGCACCCTGTGATGGTCGTCCATTTTGGTCAAAGTAAAGATAAAATTCCCACCTGGACATCCAGAGTCCCATGCGCTTACCCCTCCCAGCTCACCTGCTACGTCCCCCTGGGTTGCCCGTCCTTGCAGTTCCTTGGACATACCTGAAGCCCTTTGCTCAAGTGCTTCCTTCTGCTCAGAAGCACTTCCTTCTACCTGGACTGCTCACCCTAACGACCACTTTACTTATTAAAGTTTTTGCTTGACGCAGCCCACTTGATCACAGGATTTAATGGTACAACATTAAATTTGTTTCCCGTAACACTTGTCACCCCTGAACACACTTTGTAACTTACTTGCTGCCCCCACTAGACTATGAATACCCAACTGCAGGGGTCTTTACTCTGTTCACTGAGTTATACTAAGTGCCTGGAATAGAGCAGGGCATATATTAGGTGCTCAGCAAACACCTGTTGAATACAGCGTAGCAATATTCTTAGCAAGATTTGTTTTGGAAACCCCAGCCTGACTCAGCAATGGGAGAGAGACCAAAGCGAGGTGTCTGTGTCCACCATGGGATCCCGGCACAGCTTCCGGGAGCCGCCTCCCTGTGAGTCCAGGCGTGGAGAGCACAGCGGTTCTCAGAGGGCTCGACCCAGACGGGGGTAAGCCATGAGGATGGAGCGTGAGACCACAATGAGACTCTTCTTTGAAGACATGGAGGATGCCCTGTCTTTCTTTCGTAATGGAGTCACTTTGATGCACCCCGTCGTTTTTCAGATGAAGAGCCTGGGATGCAGAGCAATTTAGTGTCTTATCAAAGGTCACCGCAAATTATCAGCCAGAGTCCACCAAATATCCAGATATTTATAAACGGTAAGATTCGATGGAGCACAATGCAAAACTCTGCTCTTGTTTCCCCCTAATCAGACCTCTGAAGAGAGAAGGTAGTCTGCAAATAATTATTGAAGAGAAAGACTTTTTTTTTTTCAGAAGTCAAGAGAACCAGAAAGAGAAAGGGGGTGTGTGGGAGGGTTAGCTCACCCCTTGTGAGTAAAGTAAGGCCTCTATGAGGCACGGGAGAAATTCCCGGGCTCCCTCACTCGTAAGGTGTGCTAGCTTTCTCCCGGAAATCCTGCAAGGTTGGATTTCTGGCCTTCACTCCTGAAAAGTGAATGGAAACTAGCAGCAAGAGCCGGTGCTTACGCGGCGCTTACCGAACGTCTGCACCGTCCTGTAACAACCCTGTGAGGCTCCACGTGTTCAGAGCTCTCTCCCCTTTTTCATACTCTCTGCGCCTCAGTTTCCTCGTCTGTCAACTAGGAATTATGACAGTACCTGCCTCACCAGGTTATAGTGCCCGGCGTATAATGAGGACTCAATGACTGTTAGCCCATGTCATCTCTATTTGTAATTATCACCTTTACTCCCAGGAAGGGATGAGACATTCGGCCACTCTAAGGACATTGCATGTGCCTCAGAATACATATGTGATCAAGGACAGCATGGCTATGACCCATCTCTGAGGACTGCGCATTTCCTGAGTCACAGTTCTCAGCCCGAGGGAGGGGTCTTTGGGAGGGGTCTTTGGCAGCATTGAACGGATGGGAGAGGACTTTGCAGGAAAGCGGCCAGAGCACACGTCCAGGCGTTTCTCCCTTCTGCCTACAGATCAAGGACCTGCAGATCAGGAGAGTTAGGTGTTAAAATGTGTGCATCATGACCAAGGTGAACTTCGGCTAGGCGTGGCAGGGAGCCTCCCCACCTGGGAACTTTGCAGCCTTGGCAGATGCCTAAGCAGCTCCTCCTGCTCCTTGGATGAGCAGCATTCAGGAAGCCGTTTCCCCCGAAGGCCTCTATGGAGGGGAGGAGGGGAAGTTTTAGAGAACATGGAAATGCTCCCTTCCCCTGGGGAACTCACTGCTGACCGACTTGAATGTGTGCAGACGTGTACACATGTTCTGGGGGTGTGATGGTTGTGGGTGGAGAGGTGAGAGGTAGGTGAGCGCACCATTTTCAATGCTCCTTTGCCAGACCTCGTTCTTTAGTGTAAAAGTTGGGGGTTAATCACTAGCATTCTCCAGCCTCCCTGTACCCTCTGGATTCCTTGTCCCTCTGGGGAGTGGCGCAGAGACCCTGCTGCACAGCCAGACACCGTGGATCAGCCTGTGAAATGTCCCTCCAGTGGTCCTGTCCCTGGGGCTCCTTTAGGTTTTGTGAACTGTCATTAGGAAACCTCAGGTTCTCATTAAACTTCTTAGAAACTGCTTTCGAATATGATCCGGCTATCTGAAGACCCTAACCAGATAGGCAAATCCTCTACAACGGGGCCGGGGCGTTCATCCCTTAGCTCGCTCACTCACTCACCCACCCACCCAGCCGCCCACGCACCCACTCACTCACGCACCCACTCACTCAGGCGTTCACACAGCGGCTACTCAGCACCACTGGGTGGCCATCTGTGCACCGAGTCCTGGGAAGAGGGACCAGAGCCCCGCGCCCCCCACCCTCCCAGGCGCTCACTTGTAGCCGGCAGTCAGGACGGGCACCTCAAGGATCGGTGACCAGCCAGCACATTAAACGCGCCCTAAAGCAGGGGCAGGAGGGCGGGGAGGAGAGTGAGAGGTCGGCGAGACCACTCTCCACGGCGGCCAGGTAAAGATCGGCAGAGATCTGCAGGTGATTTCACTCTCTGCTTCTCTCGGAATCCAGGGGGGGGGGGGAATGTTTTTGTTCTCTAGCCAAGGTCTGGAAGGGTAAAACCGCGATGGCCTTTAAACGCTTTCCGCGGGGCCTGTGGTCTCCCCCGCGGAGCCGGCGGGTTCGTTTTAGAGGATGTCCCTTAGAGGGCGCTGTTCGCCTGACTTTGCGTGGAGTCTTGGGCGCGAGACAGCCGAGGCAACACCCCTCGCCGGAGAGAGAGTGAAGGGCCGCGCCCGCGCCCGGCGCCCCACGCCCAAAAGAGTTCTCGAAACGGAAGAGAAAGAAAGGTTTACTCGGTGCACTTGATCTGTTTAAGCCCAGCATCCCTGAGACTCAGGGGACGGGTTGCGGGCGCTGACAGCCGCGCCACCCTACTCCCTTGTCAAAACGCGCGCGCACAGCAAGCAAGCGCCCCTGCGCGCCCCTGGCAGGGGAGACGCCGCGGGAACTTGGGACCAGGGAGTGAGGCTCAAGTAGGGGCGCCGCAGGGTGCGGGCACGGCTGTCCCGGACTCCTCCCGCCTGGATCTAGTCCCCGAGTTTCCAACGGCAAAGAGTCCACTTTCCCGGCCAGAACTTTCGGTGACGTCTGCCAGGTGCTTCCTTTTCCCTGGAGAGGAGCTTTTCTGCTCGTCTCAGTTTAAAGGCCGCGTCTGTGCGTCGGAACTTTGGGAAAGTCTGCATGCATCCGCCTTGGGCGGGAGAGCTCCCTCAGCAGGCGCGCGCCCTTGCGGGGCCCGGCCGCTCGGCCACGGCCTCCGCCGTGCGGCCGGCGGGCGCGGGCCGTGCCCACCCGACCTGCGCTGACCTAAGCGCATCCAGTTATTTCCGCGGTCAGGGAGAAAATGACTTCCGACACCGCTCGGGTGACCTTGGCTCGGTCTCCTCCTCTCCGGGAGCCCGTTTCCATCTGTAAAACCCGAGTGTGGGACCCACCCTGTTTGAGTCTCAGCGCTGTGATTGGTTCCATCTCAGATTTCGGGTGACACTGCCCAGCGTTTTGCGTTCCAGGAGAGCCTTGTACAAACTCAGGGGAGTAATAACAATGAGAAGAATACGCATTGTTTATGGAAGCACCATTTACAAGGCTTCCAGGTTCCCAAAGCAAAAATCGGGCTCACTACCGTAGATGAAAGTTTGACGAAAGAAGCCTTACAGGCGCCCACGGAGAGGTGATGGGGGGGGGGGAGGTCTGAAGCCCCGCATCAGGAAATAACACCTACCCGCTTCTCAGCTGGGGAACTGGAGCTTTAGCATCCGCCAAGGTGGGGCGGCCTTGAGTTAGGCGAGGGCTCAATCTAACGAAAAAGAGGACGAGGAGGCGGAGGGACCACAGGACGATCTCGGGTGCATGGAAGCTCACAGTGGGTGACAGTAGTGACGGCGGGCTCCCCACCGTACCCTGACCAGGCAGCCGTCTCTAGGGAAAGGGCCCCACAAGCAATTCTGATTATTTGATGCTTGAATCTAGAGTCTTAAACGCCTTACGGACTTCTTGTGCAATCTAGGGATTTGTTTTTAAAGCCGATGGAGTAGAGGGAAAGTCCGCCCAGCTGTCCCTCAGAGGTCCAGCAGGGTTCTCTAGAGACTTGGAGGCCGTCGTAAGGTACCCAGGGAGCCTCTGCTACCGCCACAGTTGAGGAAGGTACGTGGCTGTGCCCTCGGTTCGCCGCGCCCTATTAGAGCGTTAGGCAGCTCCAGACCTCAGCCGGGGAGACTTCCTGGGGAAAAGTGCTGTCTTTGGGGCCACGGGCTTCGGGTTAATCGCGCCAGGCTTTGGGCTCCAGAGCCAGAGAAGAGGAGCGCCCTTCCGAGCGTAGCCGTCGGTGCCGGGACGCCCGCCTCCCCACTGAGTGACGCGCGGGCGTGAGCCCATTCTGCGTGCACACTTGGGCGCGCAGAGACGCACACTCACTCTGGCTCCTGGGGGGAAAAGATCACTCTTCGGTTTCCCAGGGCCAAAGGCCAAAGCCACACGAATTTCTGAGCCTGCTGACGCAGTGCAAGAACTTACACCCCGATTGCCTTTCTATCGACTATACGGTGGGTGGGGAACCCAAATCCTCCGCCTCGTTGCCGCGTTCTCAGCAGGCATTAGGGGAGATGCTGAGGCCGCCAGACATCAAAGGGTAGGAAAGTGGTGAGTTCGCGGGGGCCGGAGGTCGCGTCCTGCCTCCTGGGCCCGCGCCGCGTGGTTCTCCAGCTACGTGGGGGCGCCGGGCCCCTGCCAAGCCCCTTGGGGCGGGGGAGCGGCAGCTGCGAGCACGGATAACCCTGAGCTGACCCGCGCGGGCCTGGCCCGCCCCTTCCCCCTCCCGCAGGCCGGGCGGCTGGAAGCGGGTCCCCTAGCTGCTGGGGGAGGTGGGGGAAGGAGGCTCCGGGCGCCTCGGCTGTCAGTGCGCTCCGGGCCGGGGGCGCCGCCGGCTCCGCGTCCCTCGCTCGCCTCCGGCGCTCGCCGGAGCGCTCCGAGTGCCTCTTTAGCAGGAGCCAATATCCTTTTGTGCTAATAGGCTTGTCCTCATTTGCTGCCTAATTGGACTATATAAAGCCAATAACAGGCGGGCTCTTATAGCCTGAAGCCAAAGCGCCAAAATCTGAGGGAAGGCGAGGAGGGGGCGGTGGCGGAGGCGGCTGCGGGGCCCGGGCTCGGCTGTGCCTTCGCCTGCCTAATCCCATTTGCCATTGTACGCGCCCAATCGCCGTATACTCCCCGCATTTAACTTGGATGACATTTTGATTTCATCATTAGCATCCGGCGCCGGATTGACGCAGCCCCAAGCCGGGGACTGCTCTTGCCGCCTCCTCCCCGGGAGCTGCAGCCGCCGCCGAGCCGCCTCGCTCCCTCAGTGCCGCCGCAGGGCCGCTCCCCGCCCCTCAGCACCCCTCCCCCATGCGAGCCCGCCCCGGCCGGGTCTTCACCCCGCCCTCCCGTCGCTGGATTTGCGCCCCGGGCGGCCCCCGACTTTGCGCCTCGTAGGTGCGTTACGCTTATGGTCTGATTTCCGGCCGCCCGCCTGTTCGCCCGGCCGCCCGCCTGTCCCGCTCCCTCCCTCCTGGGGACCGGAGGAGAGGGGACCATGCCGGAGCCCGGGCCGGACGCCCCCGGCACGGCAAGCGTGCAGCCCCCGCCGCCACCGCCCCCGCCTCCCGCGCCCAAGGAGTCCCCGTTCTCAATCAAGAACCTGCTCAACGGAGACCACCACCGGCCGCCCCCTAAGCCGCAGCCGCCCCCACGGACGCTCTTTGCGCCGGCGTCGGCCGCAGCCGCCGCGGCCGCCGCCGCTGCCGCGGCGGCCAAGGGGGCCCTGGAGGGCGCCGCGGGCTTCGCGCTCTCGCAGGTGGGCGACCTGGCTTTTCCCCGCTTTGAGATCCCGGCGCAGAGGTTTGCCCTGCCCGCGCACTACCTGGAGCGCTCTTCGGCCTGGTGGTACCCCTACACCCTGACCCCCGCAGGTGGCCACCTCCCGCGACCTGAAGGTACCGACCTCTCTTTGAACTTTTGTTCTCCGCGTGCACGTGCCCCATCCCCGCCCCGCGCTGCCTCCCACTGCAGCCCTGGGACCTCCACCCCGCAGTTGGGCCCACTTCGTCCCGGCCCTGGCTCGCGTCTCCGGGCCGCGCGCGCGGTTGCGCTGCCGGGGAATCTAATCCCACTTGGTGAGAAAAGCGGACTTGGAGCCCGGGACGCGGCGCTTCCCCGGGCACAGTGGCCTCGGGTACAAATGGGAATGCTTCTGGCGGGTGGGACTGGGCACTTGGCCTAGCTATAGAGGGAGTGACCCGGGCGGGCGGAAGCCAGAGGCGAATCTCTCCGTGGGCCCCTGGCGGGGAGTCCGAGGGGGGGAAAAGGAAGCGGCCTCTGGGCCGCCATCCGCGTCTCTGTCGCCTGTCCTTGGGAGGAGGGGGATCCCAGGACTCGGCGCCCCTATTCTAGCTCAGTAGGGCAGGAGCAGGCTGGCGGGAATGTGAGGCCGCGAGGCCTGGGGCCCGGAGGTGGGCGTGGATCGAGCCTGCCGCCCCAGGCTCCCGCCTCGCGGAAGGCTGTGTCCGTGTGTCCGTGTGTGTGTACGCGTCCGTCTGTCTCTCTCTCCCCAGCCTCGGAGAAAGCCCTCCTGCGAGACTCCTCCCCCGCCTCGGGCACCGACCGCGACTCCCCCGAGCCGCTGCTCAAGGCCGACCCCGACCACAAGGAGCTGGACTCCAAGAGCCCAGACGAGATCGTTCTGGAAGAGAGCGACTCGGAAGAAGGCAAGAAGGAGGGCGAGGCGGCGCCGGGCGCGGCGGGGGCGAGCGTCGGGGCGGCGGCGGCGGCGCCGGGCGCGGAGGACTGGAAGAAGGGCGCCGAGAGCCCCGAGAAGAAGCCCGCGTGCCGCAAGAAGAAGACGCGCACCGTCTTCTCGCGCAGCCAGGTCTTCCAGCTCGAGTCCACCTTCGACATGAAGCGCTACCTGAGCAGCTCGGAGCGCGCGGGTCTAGCGGCGTCGCTGCACCTCACCGAGACGCAGGTCAAGATCTGGTTTCAGAACCGCCGCAACAAGTGGAAGCGGCAGCTGGCGGCCGAGCTGGAGGCGGCCAACCTGAGCCACGCGGCGGCGCAGCGCATCGTGCGCGTGCCCATCCTCTACCACGAGAACTCGGCGGCCGAGGGCGCGGCGGCCGCGGCCGCGGGGGCCCCGGTGCCCGTCAGCCAGCCGCTGCTCACCTTCCCGCACCCCGTCTACTACTCGCACCCAGTAGTCTCGTCCGTGCCGCTGCTACGGCCCGTCTGAGGCCCGAGAGGGGAGGGGGAGGGAGCGCCCCGCCCCCTTCCCAGACCCTGGAGGAGACTGGGCCGGGCCGAGGGCGCCGAGATGTCCAGCGGCCTTCGGGAACCGGGGCTTCGGAGCGCTGCCCCGGCCTCCCCTCCCCCAATCGGTAGCGTTTTGTAAGTATTTGCAATGCGTTTTCGTGCAATTCACCCCTAATGGATTTGAGGCGCTTTCCCTCTTACTTTTGGTTTTGGTTTATATTCAGAGAGAGCAGGAAAAAGATGAGATTCCCGGGCCAAATATTTCGGCTGAAAGCTTTTGTAATATGAGCAACCCTCCCGCCAAATTTGCATTGCACTGTGGCTTTTTTTGGTTTTATTTTTATAGAAGGAAAATAAGGGCAAAAACCTGAATCCCTCTAGTTTATTCAGTTTGCACAGAACTATTTTCAGAAGGAGACACAAATGTAGAGAGAATTCACACTGCAGTGCTTTCATTTCTGGATTTCTGGGTGTGGTTCTTTCTCTCCACCCCCAATCAGTTATCCTCCCCAGTTTTCAGAATCTGAGCATCGCCCCATAAGACCCCCAACTCAGGCCGCTTTTCTCTCTGGCAAAGGTCTGTGGCATTTGACCTCTTCATCAGCCCTACTTTGTGATCGAAGAATTCTCTAAGTGTTTAAAGGGAAAAAACAAAACGGCCCATAATTAGACTTCTGATGATTGAAACAGCTCCACATCTGGCCCAGTGTGAGTTGTCTTATTTATTAGCATTTACTTTGGGAATTTCATTCGTTGGTAAATTATTAACAATATTGCTATTATTCTCTGTTCTCTGTTTTGAGAGAGTGATTTCAATATTAGAAAAAAAAACTTTGTATCTTTTACCCCCTACCTTTTTGTTCCGCAGTAACTGTTGTACTTCTGACTGTGCAATATTGTACAAATTTTTCCGAGCGCCCTGCTCTTTCTCTACTGAGAGAAGCAGCCGTTTCCACTGTATAATGCCAGTCATTCGTTTAGGAAGAGAAATTTAAGGAGAAAGGGGGAAGGAAGGGAACATGGATAGGTAGCAACGCTCAAAGGAGTAAGATAGGATACTGGAGCGCTTTAAGTGAAGGACAATCAATTTAGGAGAATTTTAACTTATTTGATAAATGTACAGATTTCATGTAAAATTCACACTCGTCTCCGCGGGGCTTCTTGTTCTGCCACCTGGTCTGTTTTCTTTCTGTCCGCTACACCTGTTGTTCTGCGATAGCTTGTCCCCACCCCCACCCCCATCTCCCCATCTCTGCCTGGGTTCAGTCCCTTTTTAAGAAAAAGAGAAAAGGAAACAAAATATTGTTACACTTAATGTTGTTGTGAAACTGAATTAATTAAAAAGAAAAGCGAAGCGTTTTTACGTTGCCGGCGTGTGTAACTTGGGACGGTTTCTCCCAGAGCAGGTGTCTCGGAAACTCTTCCCTGCCTGGCTCTCTGGCTGCCTGTGCGCTTCCCCGAGCCCGACCTGCCCGCACGTCCCTGTAACCCGGGAGGCGGCGGAGACAGAGGCGGCTTTGTTCGCGACCAGGGCCGCTCGGTACCTGACGCGGCTTGAAACGCCCTGCGAACCGGGAAGAATGCGCGGCGGAGGGGGCGAGGACCTGGGCTTATCTAGTTTGCGAAATTGAGCGAAGCGGCCGCCGCGAGCTCAGACAGCTGGCGTTTCGGCAGCCAGGACCGCAGCCTCGCGTTCCATTCCCAGACCGCCGACCCTTCGTGGGCCTCGGGCTTCCAGGCGGGAGATCCCTGGGCACTCGCTCGGCAGCCGTCCCGGGGTTTGGCGGGCTCCGGGAGGGCGGGGAGGGGAGACGGGAAGGACTTAGAATTTAGCCGCGGCCGCCGGCCGATCGCGGTGTCCAGCTGGGAGAGCCCGCGCCGCGGCACGGCAGCCCCGGGAGGCCAACCGGCCCCAGGAACGGCGGCTTCCAGATCCGGGACCGCGCGGCCTCCGCAGGCCTGGAGGAACTGTGGCTCCCGGGACGGCTCGGCTGTGGCCGCGGACCTGGTGTGTCCGGTGCCGGGAAACGGAGCCCACCCGGCTGCGGCAGCGACAACCGAAAGAACCTTGTTTCTTGAGGCCAAGCCCTTTTCTGCCCACCTGCGCCCAGCACCTCAAGGACGGCCTCTCTAGGTTTCCCGCCCCTGTCCCCACCGCCGCCTGGAACCGCAGCGCTAGATGTCCCCGCGCGCCTGCAGGGCGCTGGGCCACGGCGCTGATGGGCGGCCAGCCAGACCAGGCGCGGCGCGCGGGGAGCGTCGCGGAGGAGCCGGTCTGCCCGGCGGAGGCAGGTCCTTGGGCGCCTCTCGCCAGCCCCGCGGCTTCCTGCCTTAGAGCTCGGGGGCTGCACGCCCAACCCCTGGCAGGGCGCGTTTGCAGCTGGGGAGCCTGAAGGGAGAGAGGAGGACCCCGGAGACGGTGAAGACTGCGGGAAGCACAGCGCAGGGAGCGTCCGCTGGGGAGCGCCTCCATGCTTTCCCACGGCCTCTCCCAGGGCTTTGCTAGGTTCCTCAAACCCAATCGACGCGGTTGATTCTACTGTGGCTGAAACGTCCAGTATCGTTTTCTATTGATGGGAAACTGCCCCAAACAAACTGGCATGAGTATTTATGGCAAAATTTTAGCCTGGACCTCAGTGAAGATAGATCTCTCTTTATTTCCCTCTGGTTTGGAATAAAAACGAGGGCATGTGTTGTAAATGAAAAATAAACAGAAATTCGGGGTCAAAATATGTTGTACCTTGTGTTACCTGCAAACATAGTGATGCCTTTTACTGTTGGCAATACTAACTGCAGGACAGGCCAATAACAGCTCATTAAAAATAATGTTGCAACAGCAAACACGTCCTTAGATTTTACAGCCAGAACACGATGGTATCAACTGCCAAGAAAATACTTTATTTGTGTTTAGATTCTAGAAAAACGGTTCTTGACTGACCTAGTCTTTCCAAAGTCGAGAAGCAACTGGTTCTCCACATGCACAGTTTATCCCCTGCCCTGCTCCCAGCGGCCTCTCTTTCCCTCCCCCTGGGGAGCCCTGCTGCCCTGGGCAGCCCTTTTCTCCCCGTGGCGGCTGTGCCCTGGGGAGGAGGGTGGCCATAATGCCTCCTGGGACTGGTGGCTGTGTGGGTCTAGAAGCTGGAACAGGCTGAAAACACCCTCCTCCCTCCTGTCTGGTGGCGTTGCGGTATTTTTCACAGTGCAAGGCGAGGGGCTGAGCCAGGGTGCAGAACCGCGGAGCACCCAAGCCGCTTCACCCTTGGCGGGAAGCATCCTTTGTGGCTCCACTGCAGGTCTGAGGTCTTCCTATCAGGAGACTCCAAGAAAGCACTTGGCGGGACTGTCACATCTGGAAAGCTGGCTGGGGTCGTCTCCCCCCACCCTGCCTCTGCAGGGATTGCTGGGAGCTGCTGGGAGCTGCTGGGAGTGAGGGTGTCTCCATGCAGTTTCATCGTGGGAAGCCAGAACAGCCCGTGGCTCCCAGCCCAGGACACTGAATGACATTCCCGATTTTCTTCTTTCATCTTCTCTCCCTTCAGATGTGGGACCCAGCCTCCTCTCCTCCTACCTAACTTCAGATCCTTCCCTATCAGCACCCCTAATTAATCTGCAAGTCAGCGCAAATAACTTTGGCTTCTCGGCCAAATCCTTCCTGTATCTCTCAGATATATATATACAAACGACACGTAGGATACACTCATGGCACACCACACACACACACACACACACACTAGTTAGACCTCCTAACAGACCGAGTATTCAGGGAATCCCAGTACACCCAGCCTCACACGTGTTTAGCATTACAGCCATCACTAACGCAGTCAGGTACACCTGTTCGAAGTGACTCTGGCAGCTGGAAAGAACCCTGCGGGAAGGATGGGGCAGGCAGCGAGGCAGCGCTCCTGCACCCGCCCCACGGAAGCCTAAAACCCTTCCGGCAGGGATGCCTCGTGCTCCCTCTTCACAAGCCACTTGGTTCAAACTAGTGGAGCCCGCCAACACCCCACCGTGCACCGCCGTACTCCCATGGGCCGGGGCCTGGCCTCACTAAGAGCCCGGGTCCCCACAGTCCCAGGCTCTGGCGCTCAGCTCCTGCGAGCGCCTCTGGGCACTGGGAGACCGCGGAGCCAGCGCGAGAGCTGTTTCTGTTGGCAACACAGATGTATTTCTTTTATTTGGTAGTAAATAGAGCGGGTGTGTGCACCTCAAACAGCAGCAAGATAGATATAAACTGCACCTCCCGCCACTGGGCGCTCACTCTTTGCCCGGAGGTCTCCTTGGTCAGCTCCCGACACACCAGAGCCGGAGGCCACGCGCGAGCCCAGAGCGCTCTCCTCTCCTCGCCCCCAGCGCGCGCGCTGGAGGGTAGAGCTGGGAGAAAGAGGAGGAGACGAGAAGGTCGGTGGGGTTTGCTTTCTCTTCCGCGGGCGCACGCTGGGCCACCTAGGGCCTGGGCGATGGAGGGGGGAGCCAGAACAATGGGGTCCCACAGGGCTGCGCAGCTTGGCGGGGCCTCGCGTTGCTACTTCCCCGGGCGGGGGGCCAAGCGTTCCTGCTTCAGCCGCTCCGTGCGCGCAGGGCACCTGAACTTTCCTCGAGAGGCCCTGAGCCTCCAAGACTCCATTTTGCCCCACCTCTCGCGGTTGTCCACGCCCCGCGGCCCAGCGACCTATCCTGAGGGCCGTTTCCCCTTAAGCGATCCAAACTTGGACTCCGTAGAGACGCTAGGAAAAGACCTTCATCACTTAGTCACCCCGACAGGGTCACGGTGCAAGAACCACGAGGCCCACAGAAAGCCCTGCCTGGGGTCCGAAGCGTAGCCCGGGGGACATCGCCCCACCGGGCGCGTACGCGCGGCCCCACCGAGGTGACCTGCGCGGCTCCTCCTTCCGGCGTCCCGCCCACTCTGCCGGCTACCCCGCCCTGCCTGCAGACCCTCCCCGGCTTTGGGGTGCGGAACGAGCGATAGGTGCTTACACATCTGGAAGTGTGCACGTCGGTGTGCGCATGTGCGCCCGTCTGGGCGTGCAGGGCAGGTGTTCACTCTTTGACCTACAAACGATTGTGGAGTGGGTGGGTGGCTGGAGAGACAAAAGGGCCGCGAAGGCAACTAGGCCGTCTGTACTTTGAAGCCCTTCCTGGTGCCTGCGACCCAGGTCTTGAGTTGGGACTTGGGCTGCACTTGTCCCCGGGTGCGCCTCTCCAGCAGAAGTACCCTGAAGGCTTATCAGGTGCGGAGCGGCGGCTTCTGGGAAATCGGGTCTCAGATGGCAGTGCAGCCCTACCCCCCACTAGGATCCGTTTATCCGCCTGGGATTTCTTCCCACCCTTCTGCCTCCAGGATCCCGGAGACCTTCGTTCGAGTGTCCCGGCAGTTTTCAGAGACGCGAGCAAGGATAGCTAGAGGCTGCGTGCCTCCGCGTAGAGTTCCCAGACGGTGCCCAGGTCCCTTCTTTGGTCGCCGCTGCAGGCGATGTGCCTCCGGGGTTAAACTGCCCCAACTTTGGGTAGTCGGGGTTCCCAAAGGATCCCTTCTGGTGCAGTGGACCGAGAGGACAATGAGCTGGGGGAGAGGTGTAGAGCCGGCGCGCGGGAGAGCTTCGAGAGCGCGTTGGGCCCATCACTTAGCCAGGAGCAGCGAGGTGGAGTCACCTGGCGTGCCTCGCCCCAGCGCTAACGTCTTAAAGGAATAGAAAGAATACCCTTCTCTTGCGCTTTTTCGCTGCCCTCGCCCCCTTGGTGATGGAGTGCACGCATCAGATTTTCATCAAAGTTCTATTAAGTGAAACATAGGTTGCAGGGCACCCTTTGATTGAAACAGTTTAAATTTTAATTGTGTTTTTAATTTGACATATAGTTGCAGAAAAGAATGACACTGCGTCGCCAAGGGGCGGTCGATTTTCTTAATTTCTCCCAGAGGAATTGATGAGTCTATCAGGCCACTAGATTGGAAACCCATTAAAGCTCTCTGGTTAGGCTGTTAATTGGAACTTGATGGATGTTGGGGGGGGGGCACGGACTGTCGGGACTCGGCTATGCTGATCCAATCTTCATGACTTTCTGTTTTCCAATAAATTACACAATTCATTTTCCAGCTGCAGATTACATAAATTGTACACCTCTGGGGCTCTCTTTTTCAAATAGGGATCCCTTTTCCCCAAAAGCCTATTGCAAGATGTCATTTGCACCAAAGAACGAACAGCAGAGGCTCTTGAATGAAAATCGAAACATAATCAACGTTTATACTTAGAAAATTTATTGAGATCATTTTCTCTGGTATTTCCTTATTTTAAAGTTTGGACGCGCCATATATCATAATCCACTGGCGTAAAGGGGGGGGTCAGACTGTGTTTAATATTTATCGAAGCTTGATTCCAAGATCAAACTTGTTTATGACTTCATCTGTCATTTCGGAGGGAGCCTTCTTCCACTATTACCGGGCTCAGCCAGCCTATTTCCCGACTGCCGCAGAGCAGAGAGGATCAATTTTTATTAGGCTCCTCGCAAGTTTGCTCTGGGCCGCTTTAATATTGAGCAGTGGCGTAATCTCCAGACCTAAACTTTAAGCGTCCTTTCCAGTCTCAGAAAGTTTACTATTCCTAGGAACCCCGTTATGCCTAATTCCTGTGGAAGGGGCAATCTTAAGGGTAGGGCTGTTAATGTGTAGGGAGGGGCGGGGCTCTCCCGAGACTGGGAGGGTGGGGCACAAGGTTGCGTGGAGCTGAAGGATTGCCACACTTAAGGGCAGAGAGTCTGGGTGTCTCTGAGTGGTGGTTCCAGGAGGGTGGGGGCGGGGGTTCCTGAGAGTGTGTTTTGCAGCCGCCTAGGGCCCAGGAATGAGTGTCTGAGCCTCTGCGATTTCGGTGACGTCTCTGGGACCCCCAAATGCCCCAAAGGAATGGCGGATACCTGGCCCCGTGGTGTGACTGCTGTTGGTGTAGGAGGGATGGTAGACCCCGCAGTTGACCAGCTGGCAGTAGAGGAGGAGTGAGGGGACAGTCCGTTGGGTTGCGGAGCCAGGAGCCTCCCCAGTCTCGTCAGAGCCTCCACCCTCACTTCCTTGGTCTAGTGCAGTGTGTGTGGCGCACACTAGTTGGAACTTGGTGGACATTTGCTGACTGTGTGTGAGTGCGTAAACGTTTATGCAAGTGCGTGCTGTCGCTTAAAGCATGAGCTTCTGAAGATGTGTGGGGTGTGGGGGTGGAGAGGCTGCGCAGGGCTGGGTTGTAGTGCACCTCTGTGTACAAGGGAAGGTCAATGCCAGTGGGAGTGGCTAGCTGGCAAAGTCAGAGGCCAGAGGGCTCTCTTTGAGTTTGAAGCTAGCCGGGGGTGGAGGATAAAGCCAGAGGAGGTTGTGGGGTCCTGAGGCTGCAGAGGCTGCTGTTTCCTAGTTTAGAGTCCTCAAACCAGGATGCACTGGTCACCCCCTGTCCCTTACCACTCCCAGGCCTGGGAGCTGTTTCTGCGAGGCCCATCCCAGAGGCCAGGCAGCCGCCTCGCAACGTCTCTGTCCTGGCAGAGGCCAATCCCTTGAGCCTTTGATCCCAAACACACATCCGCCCCCCCCACCTCCTGAGAGGGGGGCATTCCATTACCATCTTCTTTGAAGTCACACCCCAGGCTGAAAGCCTGCTTCACCCCACACCCCCTCCCAAGGGCCTGGTATGGGCAGTGGAACAACCTTGAGCTTCAACATTGCTTAGTTGTTTGGCATGATCACTTTTTTCTAAGCCCCAGTTTCCCCATCTGTACATTGGGGACAAAGACCTGCCACAGGTTTGCTGTGAGGAATAAAGTGAAGACTGGTGGGATGTTCCCCACCGTGTTCCAGGGTGCCAGCACCTACTATCTACGAACTCATAAGGGTTCAACCAATCTCCCCTTCCCAGCTCTCTCCTCCCCAATGACAGGTCACGTTGGCCAATTTCCTGCCGGGCGGCCTCGGCCTGTGCCCGAAGACAGGGCCCCGTCAGGGTGCTTGCGGTAGGCTGAGAGGCCTCAGGCCGGTGAGAATGGGTGTTTCTTTCCAGGAAACTCCCCTCAACCCCCCAACTGTGCGGGAGCATGCAGGAGGGCTGCGACGTGGCCCTGGAGCCTGCGCCTCGCCTCGCAGAGGAGGACGCACAAATTGTATTTCAGCGCCAGGTCCTTCCGGGTTAATGAGCTGACACCATGATTAAAGCTGACCATTTGTAATGTGTCTCGACCCGGCCGCTGAGCCCTGAAGAGGTTAATGCGGTGACGGAGGCCGGCACCTGCCCCTCGCCGGCCTCCCGGGCTGTGGCGCACAGCCCTTGGCCCCCCCCTCCTCGCGTGGCCCTGCCCCGGCTGCGCCCGCGACTCCTAATCAATTAGCCCATTAACGAGCCCTTCGAGGAGTTAAGTAGGGAGAGGTTCTGCCACGGGCAGGGCTGCAGTCGCTAAGTCACCGCGGCTAATGATATTATAAGCGCTCTACTGAATAACCCGGGCGGCGCGGGCGAGGAGCGAACTGCGCCGTCACGGCGCGGCGTCTGGACGTTTGTGGGGACGGATTCCAGAGTCTCCTCTCACTCTCGGCCGCATCTGGGGGCACCGTAGAGGCACGGCTTCCGGGATCTCTTGATCGATGGGTCCAAGGCTGCACACCCAGGGGGTGGGGTGGCCTGAGCGCCTCGGGGCCTTGCCTCACCTTCCTTTCCTTGAAGCTTGTGTAGACGGCTGTGCCCCTGAACCGTCTGGCCTGGCCTCCGCAGGTCTGATTCTAGATCCGGTTAAAGCTGACCTGGGAGTGAAACAGGTGAGAGCCAGGGCTCCGAGGGGGCCGTGAGGACAAGCGAGGGGACCAGGTTTATTGAGCACCTGTCACGTGCCAGGCTGAGAGCTGGACACCGACCTCACTCGGCTTCTGCGAGGTAGTGTGGATTCCCCCAATTCTAGGAATGAGGAAACCGAGGCTCAGACAATTTAACTACCCCGTTCAAGGTCACCCAGCCAAGATGCAAATTGACTTCGCTTAATTCTGAAACCTGCCCTCACCTCCTTCTCCTCCCCTTCCTGAGAGCAAAGTGCTTCTATTTCTGCAGCGACTTCGTGATCTCCAGTAGTTGCCAACAAACAAAACAGAACAAACCACAAGCATCACCTATGGAAACAGGAGGGCCGGTGGTGGGTCATTCAGCAAGTCTGCCGAGTATCTACTATGAGCTCCTAGTGGTTTTAGGCTTTTGGGCACTTTTCCAATTCTGCTTAAGGCGATCCTCAAAACAGGGGAAGCCAGGAGATTCGAAAGAGAAGTTCATTTCACGTATGGGGACAGTGAGGCTCTGATTGGCACTGGAATTGTCCAAGTTTACGCAGGGTGTAAATGGTGGTGCTGGGACTCAATCCAGGATTTCTTGAAACAAGTTCTAGGGCTCTTCTCCCCTCCCCACCTTCAACCAATGATCTTGATCATGCAGCCCCGTTTGGACTGTGACAGGGGTGGGGAGGAAGAGCAGAAGTTGTCTGTTCGCGGCCTGGCCTCGCAACTAAGCTCCCAAGAATAGCATCGGTTCCAAGGCGCATGCTCCTAAGCCCCCACTCCCCCGTGCGCGGCGCGTCCGTTTGGGGACTCCCAGACCTACTTGTTCGCGGGGACGAGAAGTGGGAGGCTGGGGGAGGGTCATGTAGAAGCCTGTGAGAACTCTTCCAAGGGTACGAGGACGCGTCACCCGAGGGTGGCGTCGGGCCACTCTAGCTCCAGCTCGGAGACCCGTGCGGGCCCTGCCCCTCGAGAGGGCTGGGGTCCGAGCCCCCACAAAGGCAGGAACCTGGGCAGGAATCTACGCTGCTTTCGGCCCTGGCTATCCCTGGGTAGTCAGCGCAGATACCTGCGGGGCCCTCGGCGCACTCCGGGGTGCACAGGCGCTTCTCGCCTTGCCTGAGCTTTTTGAAAATTTCCGGGCCGCTCGGCGGCGCTGCGATTGGCCGCGTCCCAGTAACCTCTATGCAAATGAGGCCGCGCCACCTCCGCGCCGCTGGAGACCCAGCGAGCTGGTGGTGGTCGAAGAAGGGGCATTCGCGCTGGGGCTGGGCGGGCGTGCCCAGAGCCCGGCGGGCAAGGACCCCCGCTCAGCCGTCCGGTGTCCGCATGTACCCTGTGCTAAGGGGACGTCTCGCCAGTTTCGTCGCCCCCTCCCCCTGACTCTCCTCCCCGCCTTCCCCCGCCCCCGCCTGCCTGCCTGCACCACCTTCCACCCAGATCGTCTCTAAAGGGAGTTCTTGGTTTCCTTCGATTTCTTATGAACCCAGGATGGGCAGCAAGGAAGATGCCGGCAAGGGGTGTCCGGCAGCCGGAGGCGTCTCCAGCTTCACCATTCAGTCTATCCTGGGCGGGGGCCCCTCGGAGGCGCCACGGGAACCCGCCGGCTGGCAGGCCAGGAAGCGCAGCCTGTCCGTGTCCTCGGAGGAGGAGGAGCCGGACGACGGCTGGAAGGCACCCGCCTGCTTCTGCCCAGACCCGCACGGCCCCAAGGAGCCCGGCCCCAAGTACCACCCCCCCATCCCCTTTCCTTGCCTGGGTAAGGATCGCACGGTCGGCCGCAAGCAAGCGCTAGGGGAGGGAAGCCGTGCCGGGGCTCTCGCGCGCGGGCCCCCCCCACCTCTTTTGGCCAGAGCCGCGGCCGCTCGGGTCCGGGTGAGACGCGCGCGGTGCTGCGTCCTCGGCCCGGCGGGCGCTCGGGAGGAGGCCGGGACGCGCGGTCTTGGGGAAAGTTGGGTTGGGGGAGAGAGTATCACAGCGGCCGGCACAGGGCGGGCCGCACATCCGGCTCTGCCCTCAATATCCCGCATGCACGGCTGACACTTTCCCAGCGCGAGGTCTGGAAGTCGGGTCTCAGCGGTCCGTAGGTCTCCGCCGCATCTCTCCTCTCTTCTCTCTTCTCTCTCTCTCTCTCTCTCTCTCTCTCTCTCTCTCTCTCTCTCTCTCTCTCTCTCTCTCTCTCCCCCTCCTCCTGCCCCTTCTCTGAATGATCGGCACTCCGAGTGATTGACAATGGTGCCTTTCAGGGATGGTTCCTCTTTACAACATCTGACGGAGGGGAGCCCCGCGTTAGCCCTTAGCATGATTTCCGAACAAACGGCCTGTGAAATGATGCCGCCCTATAAAGCTCGGAGAACTCTTCCAGCTCGGTTATTACAAGGCAAAATCACCTTTAAAAATGACGTTAATGTTCCCCCTCCGAACCTCCTCCCCCTTAGTGCACTTGTCCTTCCATGAAGCTGGGAGCACAGAGACCCCCGACTAGAAGCAGCTGGGTCTCTCTCTCCTGTTGCTTTTTAAAGGCCGGGGTGCTGGGCTTTGGGTTCCAGCGAGAGGGAGAAAGGAAAGGGTTGGGACCAAGGCCGCAGCCCTCTCCCAGCCAGAGGTGGGGGGGGGGTCTCTGAGGCTCCCCAGCTCCATGGCCTCCCTGTCTGTTCTCACTCCCCAGGTACCTCCAAGGGCGTCGGAGGCGCAGGGCCCGCGAGCTCGGAGCGCACGCCTTTCCTCTCTCCTTCGCACCCGGACTTTAAGGAAGAGAAAGAGAGGCTCCTGTCCGCGGGCTCGCCGTCGCCGAGGCCCGAGCGGCCGCGGGACGGCGGCGCGGAGCGGCAGGCGGGCGCCGCCAAGAAGAAGACGCGCACCGTCTTCTCGCGCAGCCAGGTGTACCAGCTGGAGTCCACCTTCGACATGAAGCGCTACCTGAGCAGCTCCGAGCGCGCCTGCCTCGCCTCCAGCCTGCAGCTCACCGAGACCCAGGTCAAGACTTGGTTCCAGAACCGCCGCAACAAGTGGAAGCGGCAGCTCTCGGCCGAGCTGGAGGCGGCCAACATGGCGCACGCGTCGGCGCAGACTCTGGTGGGAATGCCGCTGGTGTTCCGGGACAGCTCGCTGCTGCGCGTGCCCGTGCCGCGCTCGCTCGCCTTCCCGGCGCCGCTCTACTACCCCGGCAGCAACCTCTCGGCCTTACCGCTCTACAACCTCTACAACAAGCTCGACTACTGAGCGGCCCCGCCGGCCCCGCGCCGCGGGGCGCGCCGCCGGGGCTCCGCCAGCCTGGCGCGGGCCGCGCCCCTCCCCGGGCCCCGGAGCACGGCGGCGCGTCGCCAGAAATATTAAGAAATACACCGTGTGTATTCATTATCTCTTATTTATGGCCTCTGCCCTACTTTTTGTTTCGATTGTTTCGGGTACTTCTCGGCATTCCTCCGGCCAGATCTCCCGCTTTCCACCCCAAACCTTTGAAAACCACTTTGGAGGGGGTGTTCTCGGGTGGCGGTGGGAAAGGGAGATTTCTCCAGATCGACGTTAATTGGTAGGAACACAGTTCGAAAACCAACAACCAACCAAACAAACAAAAAACCGGGCACACTTCTCTCCCACATACACACCTGTATATATGTCCACGCGCACACCGCCGGCCGCACCAGCCCTTGGGGGCTTTGGACAAGTAACGCCTCTTTTGGTTCCCCACGTCCCGAGGATGGGTAAGGGCGAAAGGGGGAGATTTCAGATCTGTAAATATTTTTAAAGAGAAAAAGAAAATAAAACATTTTAAGCATCATTGCTAACTTTGGAGGCATTGTTTGCCCCGCGTGCTAACACGAGGAGGGTTTTCTCGGTTTTAGGTGGAGGGGCTCGTGGGTGTGCGTTTAGAAGAGGGCTTGCGGGGCCCCACGTGGAGGGTGGGGCGGAGGTCAGGGGTTAAAAGTTGGGACGCTGGCGACGTGGCTTCGGCACGTGGGCTGGAGCCGCTCTCCCTTCCGCTTCCCGGTGCCCAGTCTCGGAGCTGCCTGAGGCCCACCCCGGCCGAATCCAGCTCCCGAGCCCGCACGGAGAGGCACAAAGACAGGAAGGCAGGCCTCGCCGCCGAAGCGGATGCCTTCCTGGAGCGAGCATCTTCCTCAAACCGGGACCGCCTTGGGCTTAGCCGCAGCAGAGCGTCGTCGTCATGCGAAGTGGCTCAACCAGTGACATGAGTTCTCTCCAAGGGCGCAGGGCAGGTGAGGTGGCGTTGCCTGGATCAGGTAAAGAGCCCGCTTTGCTCGTCCCCCAGCCCGGCGCCACAGGCTTGCAGCCTCTCTCAGTTCCCGGGCGGGTGGCACCGTCCTGAATTCCGAATTCCGCGCAGCGCGGGAACTGGGCGCAGAAAGGCGACACTTTGGTTGAGGAGGGATCTGAGGCTGGAGACTAGGCAAAGAAAGCGCAAAAGGCAAAGGCGCCCCCCCCACACACACACTTGTTGTTGTTGCTGTTTATAGTTTGCTACGTGGCTAAATGGCCGGATCACGGGCAAGCACGTGGCCGCTTGCGCCGAATGGAACGGTGGTGCGCGGCCAGGGCGCTCACGGACTTCCGTGCTTTTGACACCTGCCGTTCGTGCCCGCGCTGGGAGGGCGCGGCACCGACAGAATAACCGCCCGAGTGTCATACAAATCCCAGCCCTGCGAAGTTAGACGGCAGCCACCTGTTCCTTGTAAACGTCAGAAAAGGAATCCTTAGTTTAGGGGAGGCCGAAGGTGCAGTGTCACGTGGGATGAGCCCCCCAGTCCTTCTGCCTGCGAGGGTCCCCCTCAGCCGTTGCAAAGGTGCCGGGAGCCCGCAGCGCAGGGGAACATGTGTGTGATAGACTTGTCATCGAAATTATCTGCATTTTATGAAAGTATACAGAATATCTGTAAACTGTTACTCGCAGAATTCTGGAGTAAAATTCCTGGCCTCTTGTCCATTTCGAGGTCATGTTTTTTTCCTACTCACAATAGATTTCATAAAAATCACAATTTATTTCAAGGTGACATCAGAAGGATGTTACCCAAGAACATGCTAAGTTAGTGCAGTTGCATTTATTTCAAATGAGTTCAATTCAATAAATATTTACTGGGCCCTAGTACTTGCTGAGGACTATGCTAAATGTTAAATATTCAGAGAGAAAACAAAAGTGCCTCTGGATCCATTTTCTTCTGATTTATTTGGAGCACGTATTTTATTTCAGTGAACTTTCTTTCCAGATGACCTACTTTTAATTCTTCATTTCCTCTAAAGTTTGCTATTTGAATATTTCATGAAGAAATAACCAAATTGCTTTCAAGGAACTACTTGTATAGGAATATTCCATCCATATCATTTTTGTCTGCATTTCAATCGATTGTTTTTCTTTTTTTCAAGAGATCATGGTTTTAAAAATATTGGATCACTATATCTTCCTTAGACTTCTCTTACAAGAAATGGTTTCCTTTACCCACTGCAGTCACTTAATGGCAAAATCTTGCCCTTCAAATTTTAAGAATGATCCTTTTTTAGTTTCTCATATAGTAGGTATTTCACTCTTTTTACTAATCCAGAAGTTAGCAATCAGAGGTGACTTAATGTAATTAGTTTCTAGGAATTCCTCTCTCTAAGTGTTAACACACACACGATTTTGCATTTGAATTTAAAATGTTGTTGTTCAAGACTCCATAGCGGCCAGATTTTCTATCTCAAGACTATCAATTCATTTGAATAATCAGCAAAACCATCAGCCTCCTTTCAGGTTCCAAACTAGATTTTAAAGATTGACGTTTTTTAAAACTCAAATCGAGTCGGGCTGCAACTGCATGCCCAGAGGGACCTGAATCATACACACACTGGATAATGAAATACACTTAGATTTTATTACAGGATAACTCATGCTCAGAATTTTGAAACACTAATAGAATTAAATAAACAACTGGGAGAGGGAGCCAAATAAAATTATTTGGAGATAAAGTTATTTTGCCAAAGTTAGAATGGAGGCAAGGCGCTGCATTTTAAAATTCTTAACCTAGCCATTACCTTGTTGAAAGAGATAGAGAACGAAGTATGAGGACTTGTGAGGCAGGAGGGCAAGGATCTGTTTTATTAGCAGTGATACCATCAATACAGTGGGGAGAAGGGTAGTCGGATGTTTATTTACTGTGTCAAGGTGTGCACCTGAGTTAGCATAGGTGAATGCATAAAGACCAATACTTTTTTCTCTATTAATGTACCTTAAAAGTTAAACACTTTAATCAACAATTTCCTTTCACTTCATACGAAGTCACATAATAAGATTTTTTTCACATAAGGCAGTGAAAAAGAGGTTATAGCATGGATTACGTTGAAAATTTTCAGTGAGTTTTTGATATTCAAGAGTAACTGAGTCACAGCATTGTAGTTACAAATTAAGTATTGCTTTTCTTTCATGGAGATCAAATTATTTCTTATTATGGAAGCAACCCTCTTGATTCTCCTATTTGTGGAGGATTCTAGAAGTAGAAAATGGAGCAAACAGCTGGAAACTTTAGGGAGTTGTTGGGGTGGGTGTGGGGTGGACAGGGAGAAGCTTGTAGCTGTCATTTAGGACCCTATTTAAACACGGAGTCCTCCAGAGCAAGGACTGGTCCAATTAATGCCTCTTCCCAATCTCTCGCCGGGCCTGGCATACAGTCGGTACTCAATAAATGTTTGTGGAAAGATGTAATGGAGAAAGAAAGCCTAGTATAAATAAGGATGAGTTCCTATGAGATCAATAGATTTTGAGACAGTGGGAAATGACACCCTGGTTCCTAAGTGGAAGTTACAGGAAATGAGAAAAAAATTAGGTCAAAATAATGCAATTTATTAGAGTAAATATTTCCTTCACCACGCCAATTTTTGGTTTACTTCATGGGAGTATGTACGTCCAGTGAAAGGGAGAAAAATTTAGCTCTATGGAAGTATTGACCAAAGTGGGGTTCTCGTGTCTCTAAGATTAACTCCGACTGCGAAGGCGCCACGGTTCGAACTAGAAAGAACATGTTTCCCACCTACTTTGCAGGGTACAGGCAGGGCGTCGACCTCAGGGAGACTACATCTCCCAGCGTAACGCACACGTGCCCGAGAGGGCGCGAGCGCAGCTTTGGCGCGATGCTCCTCGGGAGTTGTAGTTTTCACTCGTCCAGCGCTAGCCGGGTGCCTCAGCCCTTTGGTAAGGCGAGACCACGTGATCGGAAAAGCTGCTATTTGCCTTTGAGCCGGAAGAAGATGACTGGGTTGACCGACGCCCGGCTTCTGGGCGAACCAATCGGCTGCCTAGAGTGAGGCGTTGGCGTTTGAAATCAGCCAATGGCAGGCATCGGCTGGGGCTTCTGCGCCTCCTTCGCCCAGCCCGCGAGTGCTCGGAGGGAAGCTAGGCGGCGGCGAGTTCGGCGAGCAGCGGCCAACTTGATTCCGAGGCTAGCTCAAGGTAGCGTGGGGAGACGGCGGGGCGCAGAAGGGACCCTCCAGGGGCTCCCCGGGGCCGGCGTTGGCGGAACCCGTTTCGCCTCCACCTCTTTTCTTTTAGCATCCGGGGCCGGCGGGGAGGGGCCGAGGCGCGGGACCCCGCGGCGGGGAGGGATGCGGTGGGAGCGGCGGCGGGCTGGAGTGAGGGGCGCGGAGGCGCGGCCCGGGTGGGTTGGGGCATTTCAGAGGCAGTGGGGGATGGGGAGCAGGAGACCGAGTCCCGACCGTGCGGGAGCGGGCGAGTCCAGCCTGCGGCGGGCGCGCAGGCTCTGCGCAGGCGCAGAGACCCGGTCACCGACGTTTTCTAGGGCCTTCCCCTGTGGGCGCCCCCTCACCGCCCAGCTGTCCGTCAGTCCAGCCCCCGCCCAGGGACCTTGGGAGGGGGTGTCTTTGACTGGGCGCTTGTTTCGTAGATGACGGGTTCTAATGAGTTCAAGCTGAACCAGCCACCTGAGGACGGCATCTCCTCCGTGAAGTTCAGCCCCAACACCTCCCAGTTCTTGTTGGTCTCCTCCTGGGACACGTCGGTGCGCCTCTACGATGTGCCGGCCAACTCCATGCGGCTCAAGTACCAGCACACTGGCGCGGTCCTGGATTGCGCCTTCTACGTGGGTGTTCTCCGTTCCCGCTTCTTTTTTTACGATGATAGCCCATGTTCACAGCAACCCTTTCCAGGCTGGGCAGAGACTTGAGAGTTATTTGGATAGCTCGTTAAATTTTCCCTAACACGTGCCTTGAACCTGGTTCTGGGTTTTCGCTTTTGGGGACAGGCAAACGTTAGAATCTCGGCTTCCTCTTAAGAATGGAATCGAATGGCAGAACTCTGCAAACTTTTGACATATGACAGTTGTTTTTTTGAAATTTGCAACAAGACAGTAAAAATTTGTCTTGTTGAAAGGAAGGGGTATTTACTAGTAGATAGGCATGCCTGTTTACTCTCAGCCAGTTGGGTGAACCGGTTGTCCCTAAACTCCGACAGTTCTTATGACCACTTATTTGCTTTTGTGCTGATTTGTTTGTTTACAGTGAATAGTTGAGCCCAGTGTACATAATCCTGTGCATAAACTAAACAGTTGGCTCTAGAAACAGGAATTTTGAGACACTCTAAATGTCTGTAAGGTTTAAGTGACTCGAAACTGTTTTGTAGGATCCAACGCATGCCTGGAGTGGGGGATTAGATCATCAATTGAAAATGCATGATTTGAACACTGATCAAGGTAATATGGCCATTTTTCACCAGTTTATTATTTTCTCTGTTTACTACAGTATAAATGTTTAGGAAGAGTAGTTTCTGAATTGCTTAATTCTTAAATTGCTTAGATATAGACCAAAATGGCTTGTATTTAGGATTTCTTTTTTGTTTAAATGATAATTACTGATCACAAAATAGTGTGCATGTATTTTTTAAGGAAAGTGAATTCTGATCTCCATCTCAAGTGCGTATGTGAAGGGCACTTAAGTCTTTGATCTTTACTTTAGCCTTAGAAGTGGACTGGACCTCAAGTTGGTCTTTTTATTAGGGTTTCCAGGACAGGGCTGATATTTCACAGTTCTCTTTGCAGAAGCCAGTACAGAATAGATTGAAGAAAGATAGATTTTAAAAAATGTAATATTACATAATAGCTAGTCTTGTCCAGGTATTATATTAATCCTGTTGTATCATTATTTAGATTAGTATATGTTTAAGTTGCATTTATTAAATGAATAACAAGATGATGCATCTTTTAATAATTTCTTAGAAGTCCAGATACACAGTGACCTACCCTAATTTTTATGGTGACTTTGGCGCAGAACAGATTGTAATGAAACCTGAATGCACAGAACTCTCTAGTGGAGCTTTTTCTTTTTGGTATATGCATATATTAGACATCTACGAACTTGAAGTGGATGGTCTAGATGAGTATGAGTTGGGCAATGGGTGGATGGATAGAGGATAAACACATTTTGTCAACGCAATCAGAAGAGACTTTTGCTTAAAATTCACTTTGTCATGTCACTTGTAGATGTTTGGCTTCGTTTGCTAGCTGCTTATTCTATGTAATTAGTTAGTTTGCAAGTTTGGGGCCTCTATTTTCAAAAACTTAGGAGGGAAAAAAACACTGAAAAGTAAACCTGAAGTTATTTTTTATACTAGAGACTGTAATAAAGGGAAATAGCTGTTTGTTCTCTTAAGGTCATTTCCAAAAATCATGAGGTATTTTTCTTTCTTATTTAAGTGATATATTTTTAAGCAGGTAGTTTTCCTGTTTGAGAATTAAGACCACGTATTGTTCTTTGTTGTATTCCTATTATTTGGCATAGATTCTGGCACATAGATGTTTAGTAGATGTTAAATGAATGAATGAGATAGTGAAGAGTTGAAATTGTATTTGAAATTTGGCCCACCATTAAATCAAGTGATTAACCTTAAGGCTCCTGCCTTCTTCATCTTCAGATCTCAGGCAGCCTGTTACCATCTAAGTTTCTCATAAGCATTGGCTAAATGTAATCAGTCTTATCCAGACCAGAGTTATGCCCTCATTTGTCCGTTCAGCAGGTATTTCTTGAGCATCTACCATGTATCAGAAACCTGCACTAGGTACAGCAGAACTATAGAGTTAAATAAGGTTCCTGATTTAAAGGAATCTGGAATCGAGTGAGGAAAATAACATTTTAATGTAGTCTGAAATTCACGTCAGCCTTTGTTTTGATATGACAGTGAATCAGATTGTGCACTGTAAGGTAAACAGAGAAGAATGGATGATTCTGTACTTAGGGAGAAATTTTTCCATATTTGTGTATTTCCATATAGTTGGATGAAGTGGATTTATTATAGTTGAACAAATGTTTCCTTCTGTCGTTCACTTGAGGAATCTTCGTTTAGTAGATGTAAAACTAGGAGGGTTTTTTTTTTTTTTTTCCCTATAGAAAATCTGGTCGGAACCCACGATGCCCCTATCAGATGTGTTGAATACTGTCCGGAAGTGAATGTGATGGTTACTGGGAGTTGGGATCAGACAGTAAAATTGTGGGATCCCAGAACTCCTTGTAATGCTGGGACCTTCTCTCAGCCTGAAAAGGTAGGCTCTTCATGTTCCTAACAGGAATTACGGTCCTTGGGGTGATGAATGTAGTATGGAATGTAGAGGTTAAGACTTCATGAATCTATTTTACAAACCAAAATACATAGAAACATTTTGATACAAAGGGAACTTAATAATTTTGGTATTTCGTTAAACTTTTTCTGTCAGTTGTCATGTTTGTACTGAATAACGCTAGCTTAAATAATGAATTTCCATGTATTATTAATGCTTTGAATCCCAGGACTGAGAAGCAACTCAGTGCATTTTCAGAGAAGTCATTTAGCAAAGACTGTTCGATTGCTTCAAATTGGGTTTGACGTGCCCAAACCAGAAAGTGGAATGGAGTATCACTCATTTTCACTTACGACCTGAGGTTTCATTTGAGTTTACTGTTAAGAGGGTGAAATGGGTTATTTCAAGTTTAGTGAGAAAGGTGGCCTGTATTCCTGGCTTTTACCATTTATTTATTTTTGATACTGACAGGTGTAGTGTGAAGGCTCTAGTGAATGAAGCTTCTTAAAATTGAATCTTTGTATATTATTCTAACCTTTTGATCTGTACAGTGGAAGGGTATTTGAGCATTCTTGCTGTATCCTCATCAGACTTTATCAGGTGGTAGTTAATTTTAAAGATTGATTGTTTTAGCAGTTTAAAGATATCCTTCACTTGAGTCTGTTTCCTCTGTAAATATACTATTCAGTTCATGTTAGCCATCATTATATACTACAGTGCATCCAAAGAGTCATTATTTTTGTCACATCACGGTCAAGTCTACTTCTGGCAAGACCTTTGTTCAGAATAAAATAATTGCATTGTTTCTAGTTTTGATTTATGGTTGTGTGTAACATGTTAAGAGCTGTGATAAATTGCTGACAGAATATCATATAATGGACAGCCACACTGAATCAAGCTGCTTATTGGTTCAGCGAGGTTCATTATGTCACTTTTTTTAATACTTCCTTTGATAAATGTATACACCTAGTCAGCGGCATGACAGTGGTTTCACTTGATTTACGATCAGCAGGGCTAGAAAGCGCTATTAGAAGCTTGTGTGTCACCTGTATAAAGATTTAAGATAAAATTTCTAATCTGCTTGTACTATTGTAAATCGATTTTCTTCTGGTTTTGTGTTTGGTTTTTCATGTGTCTTAGGTTAATTTCCATTTTTCTATAAATATTTTGTTTTCGGAATAGAAGATAGTGAATCTTATACTTCTCATTTAAATTGCCTATATAACTGTTTTGACTCAATTCAAAAAATTTTTTTGAATTTATTTTTTCTTGGTCAAATAGTTGTTGAATTTTAAGGCCAGATTGTGGAGATTATGGGGTGTTACGTTGTTAAACCTATCTTGATTTTTTTGGCTGGCGGTATGCAGGTAACATGAGCGATCACTAACCATGTGGTTTAATTATCAGAATGTTAAAGAGATGTCTTGCTCTGTGACGGGGCCTCTTCATTTTTTATAATGAGTCTTCAGGTTTTAAAATGTTAAATGAGAGTTTATTAATTGAAAGTAATAATCAACAACAATTATGTATCAGAAGTCTAGATTAAAAAAAGACAATATAATCAGGAAAATACAATTTGCCAACATGTTCACAAGGTTGCTATCTTTATCTGGTCCTTCAATAACATATTTGAAAATAACCGCTTTAAACGCTCATGTACAGGATATTCTATGATTTATTATAAAAGGATTTTTGTGGGTGTTGTTTTGATATTGAAGAGGGGGCATGAGGGAAAAATAGATATGTTTGCAGGAAAAAAATGCCTTTAAAGTTTTCCATAAAGATGAACTCTGTCTTACAGAGTGTGTAGTAGGACATCAGCCGAAGTATAAGAAGTGGCTTTGTCATGGGCCAGACCACTGTTCCTGTCTTTTAATTTTGAGTTTATGTGCCACCAAACGCAGCTAAGTAGCTAATTGATGGCCTCCTCACTTTTCCTGGAAAGGCCTATTTATTGAGTGTGACACGTGGGGAAGCCAGGATTGTTAGAGTTACAGCCTGAGCCCTCGTTCTAAAAGGTGGTCGTAGAAAATAACTCTGAAAGTGATTGTTTTATGAAAAGCTCAGAAGCCCCTTGAAAGGTGTCTCAAATTGTTTTATGGCTTTATTGTCTCCTTTTTGAGTATTTTTTATACTTTTGTCATTAAATGAAACAAGAAGGCTGGAAAAATTAATTTTAGTGATGAAGAGAAATAAGTCTTTAAAAGTGTTTTTACGGAATTAGATTGTACATTATATGGTACTTGGTTAAGTATTAAGAATATTTCAGGTTTATTATTTTATGCAAATTACTTGGCTTATGTAACTAGTACTTGAAATTATTTGGTACCCGTGTTTGGGAACCTGATCAGCTAATTTTTTTTTTATGGTTTAACGATGAGTGAACTTGATTTTGGTGCCCAGTGCCTTTTTCAGGCAAGTAGATGACTTTGAAGATTTGGTCTTTCTTGAAAGGTGTATACCCTCTCTGTGTCTGGGGACCGGCTGATCGTGGGCACCGCGGGCCGCAGGGTGCTGGTGTGGGACCTGCGGAACATGGGCTACGTGCAGCAGCGCCGGGAGTCCAGCCTGAAGTACCAGACGCGCTGCATACGGGCGTTTCCAAACAAGCAGGTACTGACCTGTCTTCCTCCCCCGCTTTTGGAATTTGAAAATAATATGATCTTATATAATAACGATATGGTCACTACCTTTGAAATCTCCCCCCACCTCCCCTCGTTTTTTTGAGTAGCGGCATAGAATTTGCTGCTAGGTATGTTTTTAGCATCCTCGTGTTAAAAGGTAGTCTGTTAACCCAGTTTTAGAGAAGGCCTTGATGTTCGGAGAGGCTAACTAGTCTGGCAGTGGTTTGACCAGAGGTCTTCCTTCTGATTCCTCGTTGATGCTCGCCCAAAACGCTTGACAGGTAAACAGTAATCAAGGAGAGTTTCGTATGTATTTCCATTTATACACATTTCATATTTGAATCTGGAAATTTAGGGCCGTGGAATTTGCTATTCTCTTTTTTTTCCCCTTTGCAATCCCAGTACGGATGGTGTTTGTTAGCCAGTCTAACAGCAGAGCTTGGGTGTTTTTTTTTTTTTTTTTTTTTTTTAAAGAATATCACTGAGGTTAGAGAGGCGGTGCCCCTCATAGAATGATTAACTCCCGATGTCCAGGGAGGGTCACCCTCTGTCGTCATTGCTAAACGAGCTTACCCTATTTGTCAGTGAGCCCCTTCTCCCCGCACATCCTTCAGGTTTAAAGGGGAGCTGGTGCTGCGGTCAGCTGCTAGCTGAGTGGTGCAGGAGGGGAAGTCGTTAAGGATAACGGATCCTCGGAATCTTACGTCTGTCCGTTAGTTACTGCGGAGCTCGAAGCATTATGTCAGCTGCTCTCTTGGTCCTTGTGTTAAGAGGCTAGTGCCTCGGATGGTGATCACATTTTTTTTCAGGGTATTGTAAATTTCCATTGCAGATAAAGAATTGAAGTTAGCTGAAACTTTGGTGATTTAAATATATGATTAAAATATGCTTGCATTTTAAAGTATTTTTGTGTCTAAAATTTCCTGTCAATGTACCTATAGTTTATAATGAAATTTTAACTAAAAGTAAGGTTTTACTGATTTTTTTTCTTTTTTGGCTTTATAAGTTTTTCAGGAAAACTTTCATACCTTGGAAAAATGAGAAGAAATAAAATACAGATTTCATATTTTATCTCATTTATTTTCTTTCTTTGACTTAAAAAAAGCGTAACTTTTTTTACAAAATAAGTATTAGTGTTTTTAAACTTTGGAATGGTCATAACTGTTAGCATAGCTTAAGCACTCTGTTAGAACCTGGCCATGCTTGCTTTTCCTTACTGAAATAATGTTTTTCCTTTAGTATGCGTCGAATTTGGGAATTAGTGGCTTGTTTTTGGAAGCCGGGTTCACCGTTTTTGGCCTTCTCCACTCCCTCTTGGCAGGGTTATGTATTGAGCTCCATTGAAGGCCGAGTGGCGGTTGAGTACCTGGACCCAAGCCCCGAGGTGCAGAAGAAGAAGTATGCCTTCAAGTGTCACAGACTGAAAGAAAATAACATTGAGCAGATTTACCCAGTCAATGCCATTTCCTTTCACAACATCCACAATACATTTGCCACAGGTAAAGAATGGCGTGCTGACCTGCATCTAGTCGTTAAGATAGTGTACTTTTGCTGTTGCACACACTAGACAGTTACACTTAGCAGAGTTGTTTTTTTGTTTTTGTTTTTTTTTTTAATATAGTGCTTTCTTTTTATGATATTTTGGGGGGAAAAGTCTGGTTCAGTACTTCTTGGGGAAAATATAACTTCTGTGATCTTAAAAATTAACCGTTAGTTAATGGCTATTTCCGTATCTTTAAGAGCCATTTTTTAACTCTTGAAATTACTTGCAGGTGGTTCTGATGGATTTGTCAATATTTGGGATCCATTTAACAAGAAGCGGTTGTGCCAGTTCCATCGGTACCCTACGAGCATCGCGTCGCTTGCCTTCAGTAATGACGGGACTACGCTCGCCATAGCATCATCATATATGTATGAAATGGATGACACGGAGCATCCTGAAGATGGTATCTTCATTCGCCAAGTGACAGATGCAGAAACAAAACCCAAGTGAGTCTGCTTCACCTGTGTTTGAGCCTTTTCTTGCATTCAACCCAGCATTTATTAATTTTTCTAAATTCATGAATAGCGTTGTTGATGCCTGCTCGATATTGCAGCTGACTGTAGGGTTGGAGTTGATTTTATCTTGTTCTCCCAAGCTTTCAATATCCGCAGGTTGATAGACGTCTGATGGATGAAATTGTGCCCAGTTGTTTTGTAGAGAAGAATGTCAAACTCTCATTCTTTGTGAATAGGCACTATTATTTGACTCTCTGGAGTTATTACTAGCTCATTGCTTCAAAATTAAGTTGAGGAATTCAAGAATAATTTATTTAAGCAAATTCTGTTTAAGATATTTAAGAATTTGAACTGCCAAAAATCTTTCCTCTCCACAGAGGTTGTTTCTTTAATACTTACACAGAGTGAGTGACCTTCAGGTCTTACTGGAAACTCAGAGTAATATGACCTTGCCTGGAGTAGCAAATTTCCTTCGCTTTGAAATTTTCGTAGATATTCTTGGCTCTTGGTTGTAACCGTTGACAGAGATCGGAACCATTTACATTTTTAGGTACCAACAGGGCAGAGCTCTTTCCCTCATTACCTGTACCAGGCTTCGGTGAAAACTGATACTTAGGCACTTGTTAAACCAAAAAAAAAAATACCTGCCCCAGGTGTCCTTTCCTTTCCTTGTCCCTTCTCTTTAGGCCCTGGCAGGAAGTCCTCAATATAATACTTAGAGAACAACAGTGCTTTCAGGATTCCTGTGTTCTGAATTAAAATGGTATAGCACCCTTGCTAAATTGGTCCCTGACAGGGCCAGAGTGTTAAATATCATGTGTACTTTTATAGGTTTGACTTTAGAAAAGACTCAGCATGGGAAGCCTGGTGGATAAAGGGCCGTATTTGCATTTACTCTCTCACTTTTGTGTCTCTTGTCCTGGCCGGCCATTTTGATCCCGTGCTGTTCTTTTTTCTTTTGAACTTGTAGGTCACCATGTACTTGACAAGATTTCATTTGCTTAAGTGCCATGTCGATGATAATAAAACAATTCATACTCCTCAATTGTGGATTTATTATTATTAACAAAGAAACCAGGGAAAATGTTAATTTTAATATAAGAACCAGAAAATAATGGAAAAGAGGTTTTTGTTGATTTTTAAGTGAACACTTTCATAAGTGCACGAGATGGTTTGATGGTTTGCTGCATTAAAGATATTCGGGCAAACAAAATTAGAGGGCAGTGACTGCACTTTTGAGAATCAGTTTTGACCTTGATGATTTTGATTTCCACTGTGGAAATAAATGTAAATAAATATAGGTAATAAAAATCTCTGCATTCTTTCTGGACCTTAAATGGTAGAGCAAAAGGCTCTTGAACCATTTGTTTCTTTTGCTGGTTATAGCTGCTCATTATAAAGCTGCTTCAGACTGCCTCACGAGGAGGTTAATCTACAATTAAACAATATTTCCTCTTGGCCGCCCATTATTTTCTGAAGCAGATGGTTCATCATTTCCTGGGCTGTTAAACAAAGCAAGGTTAAGGTTAGACTCTTGGGAATCAGCTAGTTTTCAATCTTATTAGGGTGCAGAAGGAAAACTAATAAGAAAACCTCCTAACATCATTTTGTGACTGTAAACAATTATTTATTAGCAAACAATTGATCCCAGAAGGGCAAATTGTTTGAGTCAGTAATGAGCTGAGAAAAGACAGAGCATATCTGTGTATTTGGAAAAATAATTGTAACGTAATTGCAGTACATTTAGACAGGCATCTATTTGGACCTGTTTCTATCTCTAAATGAATTTTTGGAAACATTAATGAGGTTTACATATTTCTCTGACATTTATATAGTTCTCATGTTCGTTTCAGTTGCCCAGCCGCTGGTGATTATGGTTAAAAAGAAAAAAAATTATAGTAAGAATGAGATTCATTTCAGCGTAATGCCCTGAGGCAGAACACGAACCTAGCTTGGCCTCTGCTAGGTGGTTCCAAACAGGATTTTCGTTGTCAAACTTTGCGTTTTACTTATTATGCGAATGTGTGTTTTTGAATGCAATGTGGACCTTTACTGAAAATTATTATCTCCATGGCATATTTCAAAAAATTCTTTTGATACAGAGAAAGGGCCTCTTTTAATTATTTCACTGACGACTTGGTTTAAGTCGGAACCCGTCTTTTGAAACGTGTTTTCTTCGTTGCAGGTCCACCTAATTGCCACGTGACAGCGGTTTCCCTGCGGACAGCCTTCCCCTCCTGCGAGTCCGCGCCTGTCCCTCAGGGGGACGCGTTAGTTGTCGCGGACACGTTCTTTGTATGTGGATTTCTCTGTTTTCTGTGTGACACACACGTTGGCTGCTCCCTTTCGTGCTGACCGCGTGTGGGCGAGGCGTCGCGGCGGCCTCTGCGGGCGTCGGGCGACCCGCGCCTCCCCGGCAAGCCCGCCTGCTGTTCTGAGCAGCCTGAGCCCTTTCTGTAAAATAATCTAAACTGTTATTTCCATGCTGTCTTTAATAAATCAGATTCGGAACCCGTAGGTGCTGGATGTGCTTCGTGCAGGAGGCGTGTGTGGGGCAGAGTCCTCTCTGGCGGGCACCTGGTGGGCACCTGGCGGGCTGGCTTGCTGTCGTCTGTTCCGCCGTGTGGTGCGCCCCGCCCCTGGGGGAGTGCTCTGTTGGCCTCGGGCCATTTCCCTTGGCACTCCTGCTGGGTCAGCAGGGTCCTTGAGCCAGCCGTGCGGCCTTACAGGGTGGGCACCGCCTGCGGGCGCCCTGTGGCTGAGCGTCTGCGGGCGGTGCCAGTGCGGCGGACCTCGTGCCCACGGAGCCACGAGTCAGGGCCCGCTGTGCTGATCCATCACGTGCTCAATCAGCGAAGCCCTTGGGATGCTGAATGACGGAACAGCCAGACTAACGAGATACTGGCTTTTTGTGTGATTTTGTGCTCTTTAAAGTCATAGCCACTTGGTTGTGGACAGAGCATACATTTAAAATGTTTAGCTGAAAGAGAATTAATAGAGCATCAGAAAAGGTGACGGAATTAAAGCAGTGTTGGGGACCCGTTTTTGAGGTGCGTGGAAGAGCTTTTTCTGTAGTTCCGTCCACAAGTCCTTGTGTCGTGAAACCAAACGTCTCGCCCTGCGTGTGTTGCCCGCCCCCCTGCGGGCTGCTTATCCAGCTCTCCCTCACAGCTCGTCTGGTGATGGTCGTGGCCACCCATCCTCACAGACCTAGCTATGATGTCTTAGCATTTTTGCTGGTTTTCTGAAGCCAGATTTTCTTCTCTTTCTAAGTGTCCCTTCTGTTTATCTTTTCTTTCTACTGCTACTGCCCCTCTGTCCATCTGGGGGTGTGCAGCAGCCTCCGGTCTCTGCCCTAAATTCTCTGTTTCTGGAGCAGTGACTTTGAAAGCTTTTAGCTGCGACCCAGGTCTGAAACCCATTTGAACTACTGCCCAGACACAGCTCAATACAGTATGTGTAACAGGAAAGTTTTATAATACATTATTTGTTGTTTGTACATGTGGCGTCATTGTTTGTTTGTTTTTTTAAGAGGTGACGGCTATGGTCTGAACTGATTTTATAACAGATGCCACCTCTAGTTTGAGCAAACTGCTTTATACCACACAAGACTAAAAACTCTTGCCCTTTTTATCATGCCATGTTTGGGACCCTCCAGGGTCCCCATAGCTCACAGCGGCCCTTCAGTCGCTTCGTAAGGAGGGGAGCAGCTCCAAGGCCTGCAGATCGCCAGGAGGGGACCGTCGGCTGTCCAGGTGCTCTCAGGAGACTGGCGGTGGGCCTGACGTTTGCTGAAGCTTCTGACAAGTGATGGGCAAGGGGTGGCAGCAGTAACTGGTTGAGTCCCACCTGTACGAATTCACAGCTGGACGAGCAGCTTCTCTTGTTCTGGGGACAGCCCAGGGCCCGTGGGCAGGACCATGGCCAGACCACCAAATTTACCTTGCCGTTCGGGCCCTGCATTGTTTTGTCTTCAGTGTCGAACTTGGTGTTCCCTGAAAGTGTTTGCTTTGTACTTTTCTCTTCATTGAGGGTTCTGGGTCAGATGAGACTAGATCTCTTTTCTTGGTTGGAAGAGACCGCACATTGGCCTGCTGAGAGCCTGGAGAACTCCATAGTAAAGAAATGCCTGTAATTTCGTTTAACTAATTTTTCAAAATTCTTTGACCCTGAGCCTCCTGCCCGCTTTGCCCATTTTGCTTTTTACCATTTCCCCCAAACACTGGGATTCTCTTACCCCGAGTGTCAGGCTGTCGGCTTTGCCGTTACTCTGATGCACATGCAGATTCCCGAATTTCAGTCTGCTCAGGCCGTTGCCCTTTCCCGAATTGCTGTCAGTTTTCCTGTGAATCCTGCCCGGCCCTGTTCAAGATCCCCTTTTCCATAAAGCCTTCCATCCTAGCTCCCGCTCACAAATGAGTGTGCCCTTTCTCCAAACTTGGACGAAGCGTCTCCTGCTCATCTGCCTTTGGCAGCCACTCAGGTAGCATTTTGTGTGTGCGCATCTCACTCCCCTAATGCATTCTGTCCAGAGCAGGGACCGCATCTCTGTACTCTGGTGCGTGAGCATCGGGCCACTTTGATAGAGACTCCTTCAGAATAATTTTCAGTATAATTTTAGAACAGGGTCACTCAGTGATTAGTGCACTAGACGTGCCATTTGTTCCCTTAGTAAGCATTTAATAGCTTACACAAGGAATATGTTCATTGTAGGAAAATTTAGATAACAGCATGCAAAAAAACCGAATTACACCATCACACGGTTCTACAGCAAGATACCGTTTTGTTGTATATCCAGCTTTAGGAATTTTCTGTACATGTTCCATGAGTAGAAATCTGTTAACCACATCATGTGAAAATACTGGGTGAAGAGTGGAAGATTTGGAGACGGCGTGATGTGTGGTACAGGCCCTGTAGCTTCGTGATATTTACTGGGGGAGGGCATCCGAGATGTCCTCTGAGGTAGTGGGTGGCTGGTCACCCCCTGGAGCATCGGAAACCTGGATTCAAAGGACACCAGGACGGCCAAGAGGAGGCTGGCCCAGAGGAGCTCAGTGGCGTGGACCACACGTTTGCCCCCCAGTGCCACATGGGCGGGCACCCCGACGGCGGCGACAGCGTGCAAGCGAGCTGCTCCCTCCGCACGCGGGCTGGGCTCGCTCTCTGCAGCTGTCGCACGGAGGGAGGCAGCAGGTGTCCCCTTCCCTGTGGCCCAGATGCTCCCCAGCAGCTACTTAGCAGTGGGTGCAATTTTATAAAAAGGGTCACGTCTAAGAAGCCTGCTTTACGTGCTTGCAGCGTGTTAGGAGAATGCTCCTGTACTTTATTTTTTTGCCTTATTTTTAAGAGCCACCTGGCATTTGACTATCGGAACAACCGTTTAGTACCCACTGAATGCTCGGCGCTGAGCTTAGGTGCTGGGGCTCCCGGGCTCAGTAGGGTAAGGTCCCTCCTCACCCGGTTTCCAGTCTGGGGCGGGGACTGCCGTGCGTACCGACAGTTCAGACAGGATGGCAGACGCTGTGGTCCCGGAGTGCGACCAGCCCTCGTCTCCAAGCACTTGGCATCCCCGTGGTCCTCGCTTCCGCCACTCTGTCAGATCGCCCCTAAGTCTAAGCTCACACACCTGGTTAGCGCGGGCACCGTGACAGCCTGTGCGCCAGGGAAAGCAGTGTCTGAGAACCTTCTGGTAGCACCTTAAAGAGGAGCGAGCAGCCACACCCCGTCGCGTGCTCCCTTGCCTGCATGCTCTGGGGCAGCACGGTGAGTCCAGCCTCTGAACCTGGCTTTAGATCCCAGCTTTATTTAAGCTCAGTTCGTTGCGTCACTGGCCAAATTATTTCTGAGCCTCAGTTTCCGCATCCGGAAAATGAAGATACTACCCGAATCGTGGAGTTATAAATGAGAGCGTGGGATGTTCATCAGGGCATGCCGACACGGTGGACAGCAAATCCCTGCTCTCTGGGTAAAAGACTCAACCCGTGACCCTCAGCTGATGTCAGGTTCGTGGTTCTCAGACATCTATCTGTAGGGTAAACTTCCCAGTATGTCTTTAAAATATGAACTGTCGAACATTCAGAAAAACAATCACACCCATAAACCCACCGTCCAGATTTTACAATGTTGACATTTTGCCTCATTCATCTTTGTATTAAAACTTTGCACGTGCTCGAAGCTTCATTCGTTCGTACCCCCCCCCCCCACCCATTCCCACTTTCCATTCGAAAGTGTCACAACCTTTTATGCTTCTCTGCTCCTATGGCGTCCGTGTTCTGTTCCAAGAGAGTTGCGGAAGCCGTAGGCTTTTTCTCCTGAGATGAACCCCGCATGCAGCGTCAGGTGTGGTGAGTAGGATGCAGCAGGGGAGGGACAAAGCCGCCAGCAGGACCGTGCGTGGGGAAGCGGCTCGGCAGCCCCGGGGCGGCACGGTGGAGTGGCTGCCCTGTGACGTCGGCCATCATCACGAGAGGGATGGCACTTCTCTGACGTCTCTCTTCAGGGGTGAAAGCTGCATAACCCAACAGAAGTTATTCTTTCCCCTGTGACAATGAGTGAGCATGTTTCTCTAGCACCCAGTAGATGCGGTGAGTTAAAAACAAAACGTCCGGTCGGCATCCAGGAAGTTAACCGTGGTTCTGGTTTCATGGTTCTCTCCTTTGATTTCCCCACTGCAGTCTCTGAAGTGGCTCCGGGTCATCTGTCACTCGGGAAGGCACTGATGTAAGCTTCTAGGACTAGTTACAGCAGTTTCCTTTAAAAGTGGCACCTGGCTGCGGTGCTTGGGACTACCACGGAGAGAAGTGAAGGCAGCCGCGCCTGGTGGCGACGGACACCAGCCGGCCGGTCGAGCACGAAGGCGTTTTCCCCTTGATCAGCGGCCTGTCGCAACAGTGCCTTCATTCTGAAGGGTAACTGTGAAGCGTGCCGGGTTCGTCCTGCGGCATTGGCTTCTTAGTTGGGAAGTGTTCTGTATCTTGATGGAGAGAAAGCTGAAGGTGGGAACCAGACCGAACTGTGATTTCCAGAGAGCTGTGATGGGAGCATCGCGGGCCTCCGCCGGCCCGTGGGATGCGACTCACTCGGCGGCGGCCTTCAGAACTTATTTTCAGTGAAAAGTAGTTGGTTTTATTTGGTCGTTTGCAGCATGGTGCTATGACTTTCCAAGCCACCTGCCTTTCACGGAGGAATGGGAAAAGAAAGGCTTTTCTTTACTGAGATTGAGGTAGTAGCACATGAGACTAAAGTAATCAAACACTCATTTCCAGTGGTTTATTTTATTAACTAATTTCCCAAGAAATACTCTTTCACCTCTGACCATCGTAGCAACTCTGTGTGGTTAACACAAACTCGGAGAAGCTGTACAGACACCTGTTGTCGGTCTCCGAATCAGCTAAGTTTGCTTTTCTGATGTAACAAAGTACCTTTCCTGCCCTGTATAGGCCTCTGTTAGAGGCTGTGGCAGTAATTTAAAACTTGCGAACCTGGACTCCTGACCTTGTTACAACATTACTTTATAATTCTTAGAAAACTTAGCTCCTGAAGATTTTCTTTGCACCGGCCACGTATTCTCGGAGAGTCCAGATGATTTCTCTTCGGTGTTGGTATTAGCCATATCTCCTCAGCCGGTAAGACCTAACATGCTTACTGAACCGCCTGGCAAAAATCCTTCAATTCTTTCATTATTCCACAGCTTAACACGGCATTCTCCATTTAAAGAAATCCCCTCGCTTGGCACAGTGGCCACGCGCGCCTTCATCAAGCTTTGGATAGGGAAGTGGTCCTCCGGCTGGGCTCACTGTTAGTTCTTCGGGGTTGCCAGTGGTAATGTGGAGGAGCGCAGCTTTCCACGTGTAACTGACAGAAAGGTGGCCATGGAAATGGGGGACCAGTATGTTAATTGGGCTCTGAACTCACTGACCTTTGTCGCTGCTGCCCACCAGGTGCCCATCAACCCCGGTTACTGGCCGGAGTATAGAAGGGGCTCTGCTCTCCGGGAGCTGGGTGGCCCGGCTTTCAGCTTCTTTTACTTGTATGAATGGAACATGTCCTATTGGACTTGGCTTTTGCTTTGCAACGAGAGGGACCATCCTAGAACATCCAGTCATTTGTCCAGAGTTTTGTTTTTGACTTAGATGTGAAGCTATGGAAGAATATGAGAAATCGCATGTATTTGGACTCTGTTAACAGAGAATTTGTGATAAATTGACTTGATTTAGGAGAAAAAGCAAATGAGATCAGAGGGAATATATTTAACTAAGCCCGAAGGGTGAATGCCACATGGTCAATAATGATAGTAGTATTTTATCTGTGCCCTGAACATTATTGCATTACTGAGGTTGGGCACATGTAATATTTCTAGACACACTTTTCGGCTGAAAACAGAGAAACAGTTTGGTTTACCCTCGTCCTGTAAGCTGGCGATCGGGGATTATAAACCTAGGGAAACATGCAGAGGAACTAGCCTCTTGGGATTAGGCAGGAAACAGTGGGACTACCCCGAAATTTAAATTTGAAATTTCAATTGGGTTATCTAGGCAGGCTTAATTTGGTTTCTAGTCAAAATTTCAGCAAAGATTTTCTTGTTCATCATCATCGATCGAAAATGAGTAAAACTCAGGAGAGAGGGTTAAGCCTGTTTCTTCTTTTGGCCAGAGTTGGACCTCCTTTGCCAACATTCATGATTTCATCTTTTTAATTGAAACCGATTTTTCCCTGATTAGAACTTGGTGGGATGGGTGAGAAGAAAAAATAAGAAAGGTTATTTTTCATACTTGTTGCCTTGAGCATCTGAGCTTAGATTGGGAATTAAAGGGACAAAAATGCCTGGGAAAGGTTCTGCCTCTGGCAACTCAGGTGGAGAACCAGGCCAGAGAGGGAAATGGGCACGTTGGACAGGTGGCGGCTGTGCCCGAGTCTGAGCCTGAAACGTTTGTGGGTGGAGTCGTCATTGTTTCTGGGGGAAGGGGAGTCATCTCTGTTTTTATTAGCCTTCCAGATGTGCAGATAGCGGTCGGGAATTGGTAAGTAAAGAGATCGGTTTGAAAAAGGCTCCCCTGACTTGCATCAGAAATCTCGGTGAGTGAGGGGCGTCCCAGCTCCTTGGCCATCCAGGGAACTGAGATCTAAAAGGCTCAATGCCTGGCCTTTTGTTGAGTGTGAGGGCCTCGTAGACTACCCGGAGTCGTGGCCATTCTAATGGAATCATCTATCACTGCCAGCTGCTTGCTTGAGAAAATACCTGGGGTCTTTCATGATAGCCCCATAACCCTCAGCGGTCAGAAGCCCATGCCAGGCTGAGTGGTACCGTCGATGGCACACCACCTTCTCTTGGCCGGCGCTCAAAGCTGATCACGCGGAATGAATGGTCCTTCATTCTTTTTACCCTTCTCCGTTCCTCTCATTTTCTTCTTCCGGTCTCCCTCCCTTTTTTCCTCCCATCAGCAGGCAGATGATAAGAGGCATTTGTGCAAAAGTTGCCTTAGGAAAATAGAGCCATCGGTGGGTTTTTGAAATAGATGCTCAAGACTCCGTTGTGTCATGTGGCCCAGGTGGTGGCAGGGGGCAATGGATAAATCAACCTGTCGCATACCCGCGAGACCAAGCATTAGATGTGACCTGGAAGGCGTCATGCCACGACATGATGGGCCTTTCGAGGGCACAGTGAAATAGCACATTTTACTTTCACTACATTAAAACACAAAACCCTTGGGTGATGGGATTCTGCCAGGCAGTAGCTTGGAGATGCTCTCACCCCCACATCTGGGCCCAGCTCGGGTGTAGCAGAACTGACTCTGGACTTGCAGCAGACAGTGTGTGGGGCACCACGGGATTCTAAAAGGTGCACGTCATGGTGTCTAGATTTTCCAAGTCACGTTGGATGGTGTGTAGATTTTCCAAGTCACATTGAAGAGGGAGATGTTGGGAAAATATTGTGAGCTTACTTGTTCTTGAATCAAAACTTCTACCTCGAAACAAGATTTCTTGGGAAAAGGTGGGGTAGCGCCAGCAGCGCTGGGCTGGCCAGCGGGTCTGGCCCACTCAGCTGGTGCCCTGCGGTGCTTGTGGGACTTGAGGCTCCAGCTTTTTCCGAAGGGCTCTCCGAGGCTCCTCCCCTGCCTTGCAGGCTCTTGGCCTTTGAAAGGCAAAGCCTCTCCGCTTCTGCAAATGTGGACCTAAGTTTCTTAAGTATTGGAGTAGATGAAGGTTCAGAATAAGAAAAACTGAAGCGTTTTACTCCTTCCTGCTCAGAGTCCTTACATGACTTCATCACCCCGCTCAAGGACACCAGACCAGTGTTTTCCTTACACGGCGCTCCCTCTCACAACAAAGCAATGAAGGCGACGTCACTAACCGAAGCCACAAGGGGTTAAGTAGCATCCTCCAGGTCACACAGCCAGTAGAAGCATGCCTTTTATTGTGCCTCACCTTAGTGCACCTCGGGAACATCACCTTGTTTTGCAAATTGAAGGCAAGACCCTCCACCAGCAAAAAAAATGACCCATTGTATCGTGAAACTTGCTTTATTGCTGTAGTCCGGACCCAAACTCGCAGTGTCTGAGGTGGGGCCGGGATTCCTCCCCGCCAACTGCAGAGCCTGCGCTCACCCCGCGGCCCCACGCCGTCTCCCCGCCGCGGACGACGGCATGCAGTGTTTCCCCGCCATTCATTCGTTGATTCACATTTCGTATAAGTGCTGGGGGGTGCGTGCTAAGTTCCAGGCTTCGTGCTAGGTTCGTTCAGGGCAGGTGCTGTGTCTTGATTTTCCCCTTTTCTGCGGCGCCTGGCTGGACCGGCGGAGGCGCCCAGTTAGGTGTGTGGGTGCCTGCGAGCGACTGCCCGGAAGCCAGCGGCGTCGCGGGTGGCACCAGTTCCCTCCACCCGCCTGAGAGTTTGCATTTCCTTCCATCGGGCGCGAGTTTTCAAATCCAGGATGGAAGCCGCGGGCGCTCACTTGGCTGTAGGCTGGAGAAGCATGGAGACTGTTTCATTTGATCCACTGATAAGTCATTCCCCAGTTTCTCTCCCGACAAGTTCTCAGCGTATCTTCCTCTGTGCGCTTCCCTCCTCCCTGCTAGTTTTCTCCTCCTCTCTGTCCTCCCCTCCCCCTTTCCCTCCCCTCTCCCTCCGTGTGTGTCCCCGCCCCACCCTTCTGAAGTCTCAGTCTTCAAGGCCCCCCCTCCTTTAAGAAGCCTTCCCCGGTGCTCCCCATCACATTCATCTCGCCTTCTCCCCTGCTCCCCAAAGTGCGCTTTCTTATACTTCAGTTACGGCACTTGTCGGAGTCCGCTTTATTTCTGTTGCGGAATACATTTTGTGCAAGGTCGTCTCTCGCCCTGGTTCACGAGCCACGAGAGGTCAGGAACCCCTCCGAGCCACAGTGCTTAGGGAGATGGGTGCGCAAAATGTGGAATTCGGTTAACATTTGTCGAGACGTTTCCCAGGGGCCGGTTGTCCTGGTCCTAGGTGCCGTGAGGACCTTTGGAAGAACCACGGCCCATTTCCTAACCTCAAGAGGTTTGAAAAAAGGGAGAACTTTCAAAATGAATGAGGGACATGAAAAATGAACACCACCGTGTTAGCAACGGCCAGATGAGAATGAATACTGTTTTTATAAACTGATGAAAATATCTCTTGCCAGATTATAACGCAAGCTGATCTGTCCTTAGGTTTTCACCCCACATTTAGAGCCATACAGTTTTTTTTCTTTTTCTTTTGGGTCATTTCCGTTTCAGTGGACTTTTTAAAATACCTACCTAGTTGTGCTACTTTTCTCAGGAGATCACATTTGAAGACCTTGAGTTACCTTCTGACCATATTTCAGTCATGGCTTTAATCACATCCTCAGCCATTTGAATTATTCAGCATCTTTTTGAGATTACATTTTTTATTCCTAATTATATGACAAAGATACATACCATGAAATATTTATCATGTAATTACGGTTAAAATGTACAGTCGCCCCAAAGATGTGAATAATAACGTTGAGTATTCTATATTTAATTAAGGGAGTCTGATAGGTTATGCTGGGTTGCCTTGGTTAAGCTGAGAACTACATTTCCCAGCATCCTCTTGCCAGTATGGTTCCAGGTTAGAGTTGGCCCAAAGAGGAACATACACAGACTGGAACACCCGTTACTCTCTGAGGTTCATTGGCTGTCAGGGGAGGTGATGGATGGCAGCAGAGGTGTCAAACAGTCTCCTGCCTGTCCTTGCTCCCTTCTGATCTGCATCTAGCATTTCTTCCTGACTCTTGGCCCTGATGCCCGGCCTGCAGCGTGAGACCCGCCACTAGATGTGTGGCTGCAGATCCATGGGGTGGCACTTACACGGAGGCCTCTCCCAGCTCCTCTCTGCAGTCCTCTTGGTGGCCAGACAGCTCCGTCCTCTCATCTACTGCTTGGTGACTGCCAGTCCTCCAGCACACACTCCAGACCTTCATGCCCCTCCCCCAGCTCCTCCCACAACCGTATTCTGTTGGATTGCCTTGAAAAAGCCCTATTCCGTGACCCCCCAGAGCCAAAGGAGTATCTCTTCAGATGCTGTGGTGTCTCTGCTCCCCTGACTGAATGAACCCCGAGTAACACAAGGAGTCAGAGAATTAGAAGCAAGTGTGTAGCCTCTTTTCAAGAGGGCTTTCGTTCGTACAAAGCCTTTCGCTTTTAAGCTTCTTGTCAAGGGCGAGTGTCTAGAGGTGGTCGGGGGTGCTGAAACCTTTCTGACTGGCTTCTGTGGTCTCTAGGACGTAAGGAGACGTCTTTCTCATGTGAAGACGAGCCTTCCGATGCGTTCCCTTTTGTGGTTTGTGCTCATCGAGACAGATCAGGTTTGTGGACGCTTCTCAAAGAACTGACACCACGTGTTTATTTTTGACCTTCCTCTCTTCCTCCCTCTCTCCCTCTCATGATTCTTATGCTTTTAGGACGAGTGGTGGGAATTTTTTTTTATTAGGGGTTCAAGTTTTAGGTAGACTTGGAGTACAGCAAATCCATACCCTTAACCTCACCCAGAAACATGCTTTTGATAGCTTACCAGCTATCAAAATATTCCCTTTGTGGGTTGTATTTTGCGTTCCATCTACCCGCCTACCCACGTCCTGGTCCTAACACTTCTGAATGACCTGCCTGGGACAGCATCAGGTTCAGGAGGGTGGGCTCTGTGCAGACCTGTCGAGTTTGAATGCAGATGCCGTAACTCATTGTGGAACTTGGGGTGGTTATGTAACTTCCGAGCCTTGCGTCCTCGGTCTTTACGTGGTGACAACAGTGCCTCTTTCCTAGGGTAGTCCTGAGGGTTAGGTAGCAGGGTCGTAGTGATTAGGACCAGTCTGTGGTGTAGTTCCAGTACACAGTGTCAATTGCTGCTGTCAATTTTTTCCTGGCTTTATCAAGATACAATTGACATGTAGCTTGTTGTTAATCAGAGATGAATCATACATACTCTTTGTCAAGGAGGAGCTTACTGTTCACTGGGGTGGGACAGGCGCATAGGTCAGCAGAGTGGCCTGAGGCTGAGAGGAAGGCGACCAGAGTTAGGTATTTTTCCCTAAAGCTTAGCGATGTTGGAGGTGTGGTTGATGAACACCATGTGGATACAATAACATTTAAATATATGCGTAATCATCATCATAATCATTGCTAAAAAGAAAAAAGCCTCCCAGATTATCCCCTCCCCAGCATATCTCTGCACAATTGCTCTTCGGTCCTGGACAAGCCCCCTCCTTAGGATGGGACCCAAAGTGACAGAACTCGGTCCTGGACAAGCCCCCTCCTTAGGATGGGGCCCACAGTGGCAGAACTCGGTCCTGGACAAGCCCCCTCCTTAGGATGGGGCCCACAGTGGCAGACCTCTGTTCGCAGCATATTTCTTGCAGAGGCATATATCTAGGTTATGCTCTCTGTCGCCTCTCCTGCATACTTACCTTCGTTGAGGTCTCTAGGGTGCGGTTCCACAGGTTCATTGGTGGGCCTTTTTGTCTGTTCTGCACTGTAGTTACAAGTCAGTTGACTATTGATTGCCCGATACATGCTATTACATTTAAAACTTGGGAGCTTTGGTTTTGGAGTTCGTAAGGCGGTTCAGCCCTGTGCCTTTCTCATTCAGTGCCTGCCACAATGCAAAGGGGACCAGCTGGGCACGTGCTGCTACTGTTTTCCGGTGGGGAAAGAGTTTGTTGGTGACTGGGAAGCAGCAAGTTCACCGGAGGGCAGCGCGCCTGGCACGGAGCCTGCCTCCAGGGAGGTGCATGCAGAGTGCGCGTGAGCTGGCATGGGGAATAAATCAGGGCTTGAAGTTACGTTGTACGAGACAGAAAACTGAAACAGTAGAAAAAAAATCTTGAAGTCTTATGACTTATGGGCTGGAAAATTCCTAGCCGGAAGCCTAGACGCAAATCCTGGCTCGGCAGGTGGCCTGCTCTGGCACCCTGGGCAGGCTTCTTGGGACCCAGGCTTCATCCGCACAGGGGTCAGTAGGAGCATTAAGTGAAAATGTGTATCAAGTGCCTGGCCCTGACGTTCATGCTAGTTACATGGCATCGACAGTTATATATATTACGCATAGTCCTTTAGAGGGTGGTCTTTGACTAAGAAAGCCGAAAATAAACACAAATTCCTATTTATTTTTCTTTTTAATTCTTCTGTTGGCCTATGGGAGTGTCATTCTGTAGTGTTAGACTCTCAGGGGACACGTTAAATCTAATATTCTCTTTCTAATGTGAAAGGACTTTTATTTCAGGCAGTGCATTTTACACCTACACCCCACTAACTCCCGCCCTGTTCCCCGGTCTCTTTTAAAATGTTAATCGTGTTCTAAACTCTGAACCGATAGATAGCTGATAGCTCGGGAGTGGAAGCCCCGCTCCGAGGCGGCCTGTGGTGCTGCCCGGTGTCGATACACTCCGACTACAATGAGACGCCACTGCATACGCATTAGGATGGCTTTTACCAAGGAACCCGAAGACAGCAGCAGGTGCTGGCGAGTATGTGGAGAGGTCGGGAGCCTCATGCGGTGCTAGCGGGGCCGTAACATGCTGCAGCCTCTGTGGAAAACAGTGTGGCGGTTCTTCCCCAATTACCACGTGACGCGGCAGTTCCAGTTCTGGGTCCCTCTCCTCAAAAGAATGAGCATCAGGGGCTTGAAGAGATAGATACCCGCACATCACGTTCAGAGCAGCAGCATCATTCACAGTAGCCAAAAGGTGGGGGCAGCCCCAGTGTCCATCAGAAGACGGCGGGGAGACCCAACGTGGTCTATACACAATGGAACGTCATTCAGCCTTGAAAAGGAAGGAAATTCTGACACCTGCTGCAACGTGGATGAACCAACAGTCACAGAAGGACAGGTGTTGGCCCATCCCACCGTATGAGGTCTCTAGAGTAGTCAGGGCCCCAGAAACAGGAAGGAGAATAGCGGTTGCCAGAGCCTGGGGAGGGGGAATTCGGGAGATGGTGGTTACTGGGTACCGAGTTTCTATTTGGGAAGATGCAAAAAGTTCTGGAAATGGTTGGGGGTGCTGGGTGCACAACTGTGTGAATACACTTAACGGCATCGAACTGTACATCCACCACGGTTAAAATAGTAAATTTGGTGTATATTTTAATACGCGCAAGGCTTGGCATATTGCTCAGCACACTTTGGCCTGGAATGACATTTACTGTTAAGAAAAAATCCCTCCGGCTGTGCATTAGACCGGAGGTCGTGTCTGTGGCTAGGATTTGACCGATTTCATACCCAGCTGAACTCACCCGGTCACACCCGAGGAAGCAAAATCTGGCTTCACGAACGAATAGGGTAAAAAGTAAGAATAGGCGTCCTGGCTTTTTGCTGTGTTTTCACTTGACGTTTTCATGCAGCTGGTGGGAGTGCAACCTCTCTGGCCTGGAGTCGGGGTGCTCCAGCCCCAGCTGCGGCTGAGAGGGAATCGTGGGTGTCAGCGTCTCCGGTGTGTGCTGACGTTCCCCATCGGTGCCGAGTGCGCCGTGCTCTGCGATTTCTTTGATTTCTTTCTCCTGCTGGCCTTGCACAGTTGCTGTATCAAGTTCATGTTCGCTCTGTAAAACAGATCTTTGTAAAACATATCGGGGCAGCTTCCTTTCTTTTTCTAGTCTCTGAAACAATTTAAAACGAGGATTGTATGTTCCTTCAAGGTTTGGCAAAACCTGCCTGGAAAATCATCTGGACCTTGGGTAGGCTTTAAGTGTTGGGGGTGGCGGGGAGACTTGTTAGCAATTCAATTTATTCAGATTTTCTATTTCTTTTGAGTCAATTTTGGTAATTTTAACATGTATATTTAAAAATCTATTTCATGTATGCTTTCAAGTTTGTTCATAGTACTCACTTATGAATTGAAATATTATTTCTAATATTATTTGTGACTTATTGATCAGTCTTACTCTTCGATTCTCTTCTTGGGTAGAACACAAAACTCACTAATTCTCAAACTTTCTCATTTTAAAATAAATGTATATAAAACTATATATCTTAAGTACATTCTTTACTATTTTGTTATAAGTTATTGCATAGATCTTTGGTTCCACATACTTTATAATTTCTACTGAGATTTCCTCTTTTATCCATGAATCATTGAGATGTACTTTTAAGATTCCAAACATGGGCTGTTTTGTAATTGTTGCTTTATGATCAATGATGCTATAGTCAGAGTGGTCTGATACCAATTTTTGTGATTCGTTAAGTTTTCCATTGAGACAAATAGTTTTTATGACTGACTCATGCATCTGCAAAGATTGTTTTCTGTCAGGTGCAGGATTCAACTTTTGTATTAATTAGATTGTTAATACTGTTGTTCAACTCTGTTATATTCTTATTCAATTTTGAACTACATTATGTCTTCTTATGTATTAAGCTCTCCCACTATGTCGATTTGCCAGCGTCTGCTTGTAATTCTGTTTGCTTTGGGTAATTGTTTTGCTTTATATATTTTTATATATTTTATGAATTCTATTATTTTGAAGCCATGTTATTAGGCATATACAAGTTTATGACTATATCTTCTAGGTGGATTTTTGCCTTATTACTAAGTGTGCTTCTTCATCACCGTAGTTACTTTTTGCTTTATTATCTGATAAGTATCACTCTGAGCTTTGTTTTGGTTAGCATTTGCATATGATGTATATTTATATTCTATTATTTTTAGCCTTTCTTGTGGGTTTCATGAATGTCTATTTTAAGTATCATAGCTGGATTCAAAATGCGAATGCAAAATAATTTCAGTCTTTTAATTAATTAGTTTAATTCATTTAAGTTTTTTTGCGATCGCTGATGTAAATGAGTTTATTTTTACAGTTTCTACTATCTTATTTATTTGAGTAATTTTATTTACTATGCTTTAGTTTTCTCTTTCCTCTTTTTCTACTCTCTTTTGGATCGAGAGAGTTTTTCATATTCCTTCCTTTCTCCCACCTTACTTCTGGTTTGGAAACTCGAGGTTCATAGTTACCCTTAAAGTTTTAACTCATAAAACTATAGAATTTTCTATGAAACACTATAGTTATTCAGTGTTTCTAGCCTCTTCCCAACAACGATTTCTCACGTGTTACCTATTTTTGAACACTCCCTTCTACTACCTTGTAATTGATGTTTATAATTTTAGTTTTATCCAATTTTAAACTATCAAAGTTAATTGTTTTCTTTGTATAGTTCAGCAGTTAATTAAATGTATTTACCTATATATATTTTATCTTTGCCCATAGTCACCTTTTACCCTTTGACTTAATTTTAATTTTCTTCTTTCTGAGATATATCGTTTAGTAGTCCCCCGGCCCCGCTCCATGAGAATCTGAGTATTTCTTTGTATTCCAAGTAATGTCTTTATTTTGTCTTCACTCTTGAAGGATGGTTGAAGTGGACGCGAAATCCTTAGCTGACAGTTTCTTTTTCCTCAGCATCCTTCTTCCCCTTTAGCATATATAATTCTTGTTGACAGGTCTGCTGTTAGTCTAACTATTAACCGAATATCTATCTTTTTTTTTCTGCCTCTGTGTATAAGTCGGGGTTCTCCAGAGAAACAGAACCAACAAGATGTGTGAGTGTATACACACACACACACACACACAGACACACACACTCACACACTTGTGTATACACTTGTTTTAAGGAATTTGCTCATGTAATTGTGGAGGCTTGATGAGTCCAAAGTCTAACCAGGGAAGGCTGGCAGGCTAAAAATTCAGGAAACCCTAGTTATAGTTTAAATCCCAAGGAAGCCTGCTTGGCAAACCAGAAAGAGCTGAAGTTGCATGTGAAATCCGAAGAGAGTCTGTGGCAGAGTCCTGCCTCGGTTGGGGACGGTCAACCTTTTGTTCCATTTAGGCCTTCAACTGATTGGGCGAGGCCCACCCACAGTATGGAACACCATCTGCTTTACTCAAAGCCCATCGCTTTAAATGTAGATCTCATCCAGAAACATACTCACAGAAACAGCCAGGATTAAATAGTTATGTCTACGGAAGCGCTTAGCAAAACACCTGACTCATCGTTGTTTGCCCAAGTCTTTAGGCACCATGGCCCTGCCAAGTGGACACACAAAGTCGACCATCACTTTCTGGACACCACTGTCTCTTCGTCCTTTATATTCTGTCGTTTTAGTGTGATGTGTCTAGGTGCGGACTCATTTTTACGTATCCCTGCTCAAAACATGACACAGCCCTTCGACGCTTGAGGATTTTCAGCATTTCCGTTTCTGAGTATTTCTCGCCCAGCATTCGCTGCACCCCTTGCTTCCCCTGGTCCAGGTGCTCCTGCCGTCGAAAGCCGGGACTTACTCTTCCTCCGTGTCCCCTGCCTGTTCTTTCATACTTTAGTTTTGTTTTCTTGCCATGCTGTGTTCTGAGTAAGTTCCTCAGAGCTCTCCTCCAACTTACTAATTCTCTTCGTATCTAGTCCAGAATTTATTCCCCCTAGTAAGTTTCTTTTCATTTCTAGGATGTCTGTTTTTTCATATCTACCTCTTGTTTTGTATTCGTCTGTTTCTGATACAGAATTTCTTGAATTGCTTGGAATGAATTTATGCTTTTATTTACCTCCGAATACTTTAAACAAAGCCTTTGATGGAACTATAAAGTTAATTTCACCTGCAGTTAATAACATCTGTTTCCATTTTGATTTTGATGGCTGACTTGTAATTTTACTTCTTAGGTTTATTTCCCTACCCCAAATAAAATCAAAAGATATTTAAACTGTGCTATGTGACGATTCGATGCATGTATACTTTGTGACAGGAGTCCCTCATATAGTTGGGAGGTTTTAATTTTGCTCCTCTGTCATCACTGTTAATTTTTTCTCTTTACACTTCTTCTTGTCTTGGAGTCCTTTTCACCTCTCAGAAATTAAAAGTCCCTGCTGTTGCTTCTTGATTCCAGCCCTAGAGATCAGCTATTCAAATCCGAAGAAATGTTGATTTCTTGTTGAGTCTAAATCTGTCTCTTTCTCTTTCTCTTTTTCTCTTTCTCTTTCTCTTTCTCTTTTTCTCTTTCTCTTTCTCCTCTTTCTCTTTCTCTTTCTCTTTCTCTGTCTCTGTCTCTGTCTCTGTCTCTGTCTCTGTCTCTGTCTTTGTCTCTCTGTCTCTCTGTCTGTCTGTCTGTCTGTCTCTCTCTCTCTCATGATTAGCTGGCTCTCATTTTTGTGGTGTTTGGAGCAGTGGGGTAATCAAAATGAGAACTGATTGTTATCTTGACTAGCTAGTTCGTGGGATTTAAACATTTTTGCTTTGCTAATGGCACAAGATACATGATCTGACTGGAAACAATTAGAAAAATAAAATGGCGGTTCGGATGTTTACGGTCTCCTGCTCTTGCCTACGCTGAGAGAATTCGTTCTGGTTGATGAATGAACCAAGGGGTCGCGCGTGCGAATCTCGGACTGCGTGGATCCTCTCTCAGAATTTGCGCTACCACCGCTACCAGTACGCTCTCCCGGGCAGCTGGAAGTGTCACTTGTCATGGCTGCTGGTGGTGGCAAGATGACTTTGTCTAAATTCCTTTGTACGTTGGTGTGACATGGAGAGGGAGCCATCTTGGTTCGCCTCACTGGAGACAGCAGGTGTGAAAACACTTCGAAAAGCATCTTGCAGTGTGCCGCGCGTGGCCTCAGCGCTGGCACTCACCCTCCTTGTTCGTCCTCCCCGGAGGCAATGCTGTGTGTGGCCCAGGGGAAGCACTTTGGGGGCAGGCGGGTCTGCGTTCTGGGCGGGCCCACCCTTCGGGGCTGTGTGAGCTTAGCGGGTCCATCAGTTATCCTGACTTACCTGCCTTCGCCGTCACCAGTGAGTCTTCTGCGTCCCTTCAGCTTGAGATAGGAGGTCGACTCCTCCTTCCTTTCTTCTCATCGGAAAAACTTCAAGTAGTGCCAGGTTCCGTCTTAGGAGTTCAGTGAGAGGACTTTAAAAGCCTGGGGCACTTTGCCCTTTATCAGTCCTCAAAGTGGCTCCTCTTTCCCGAGCGTTATCTCTGGGAAGCTGTTCTCATCCCTGATGACACCAACCGATTGCCTTTCATTATTTTTTGATTTGAGTTCGGGGACCTAGAGCTTGAAAGTGGTTCAGAGGGACACGTCCGAGGGGCCCTGGGAGGCAGAAGGACAGGGCAGGCACAGTCATTTCCCACCCTAGGGCCCTGCCTTCCTCGCCAGCATCCCCTGCTTCCCCAGGGCGGGCGCTTGTGACGAGCGACCCTCAGTGTCACCAGGGTGGGAGCTGAGACCCCGGGACTGCCAAGGGGCAGAGAATTCAGATGTGGTGGGGCGATTGGGACCCTCATTCCCGCCCCGCACGGAGGCGGCTGCGGTTTCTATGGAAGATCTAGACTTGGCCACCAGGGACTGGTTCAGGATGCTCTGTGGCCTTGGGCTGGTTTTCAGCTTCTTCACTGCCGAAAAGGCCCGGAGGGTTGCAGCTGACCGTGGCTAAAAGTCCACAGCAAACGGCGCTTTTCCGTTGCTCTGGCAGTGCCTGTCCCAAAGACGGGGTGGTCGGTGGGTGGGGGGTAATTCCTGGGTGGGTCTCAGGGTGGGTGCCCCAGGGTGGTGCTGCAGTCCTGTCCCCGGACTTTAAAGCAACCTCTTTCGTTCCTTCTTCAGCCGTTTGCTAGGAACCAGACCAAGACTGATTTCTTTCTGAATTTTACTTGTTTTAAACTCAAGCAGCTCGGGCAGCAGGCAGGGTCGACGCTCTTTCCTCTTCTGTCTCTACGAAGAAAGGTCGTCGCTGCCACAGGGGGCGGGGGGGGGGGGCGGCGTTATTAAAGTCACTGCTTTGAGGCTGAATCTTGACAAATATTAAAAGCGAGGAGGAAAGGGGGAGGGGCCCCCAGCCCAAGCCTGGAGGCTTTTGAGTAGCTAGAAACATCATCGCATTAAGCCACGATAAACAGCAACCTGCAGGTATGTCATAATTTTATTTTTTAAGAGAACATCGAATGGCCGTAACTGCTTTTGTAGTGGAGTGGGGACGCTGTACCCGAACCCGAACATCTTTCATCTGTTACCCCTAATACATACTCACAAGTACATCGCAGTCTTGAGGAAGTACAATTAAACAGGGAGTAATCCTTTTTTCAAGTCCTCAGGTTTAATTTTCCTGATTACGGTAGATTATGAGTCATTCTGAGTCTTGGTCTCCAGGAGAGACAGCGCCTTCTCTTCAGCTCCTTTCAACAGTTGTTTGTGGCGGTTTCAGCCTCTTTCTGCCTCTCGGAGCCTCTTTATTTTTAAAGCAAGGCAGACAAGGCCTAAAATTATTCCATTAAAGAGGGGCAATTTTTGTAATGGGACTTAGAGTGCTTTGCAGAAGTGCAGGCAAGTTTCTTCAATATCCTGAGCATTATTCGCTCATTTAGTTAAATGATGTTTCTAATTCTCTGGTAATTACGGGTAATGAGGCACTTTTTCTCTTCTTGATGAGACTTTAGCCTAATATGAGATGGCGTATTTTTTTCTTTTTTTTTTTTCCATGGGGATAATTACCCCTTCCCAGGAAAAGCAGGGTTTGTTGTGCAGAATATAGCAAATTATTTTATTTCCCGCCATCTCGACTGCCAGTAAATTATAAAATTAAGTTTCAGTGGCGCATTAGCACCATTTTGGAAAAAGCTCGAGACGATCTTTTCTTTTTCTTTTTCTTTCTTTCTTTCTTCTTCTTCTTCTTCTTTTTTTTTTTTTTAAATTCATGTACTGCTGTCCCCTGGGACTGTAGAGGCTATTATTCATAGAATAGATGTTTTTCTGCCAATTCCTAGTATTCAGCTGTATTGAAGCAGCAACACAGGTTTAATTTTTCTGGCTGATATCCAGTGTAGAATGTCCTTGTAAGAGTCTTTATGTTCGGATAATTATCATCACAAAGTTCAGTAATATGTCTCCTCTTTTCTCTGCTCTCCCCTCACTCCTCCTTTGGATGTCAAATTACCTTTTTTTTGTACAATGCTGCAATTAGATGCAAAGCAACTAGATTTGAATCCCATGAAGGTGGTGACGCCGACTATTAAAAGGCAAGAAATTCAGAGTTAATACAGTCACTCTACTTAACTCTTCCTGTTGTTAAAAAGCAAATTGGAAGAGAGAGAAATATGAGGAGAGCATCCTTAATTAAGGACAACGTTACGTTGAACCTCGGTTTCCTGGATGCAGTGATTTTTACCAATTTTAAGAGTGGTGCGTGTGCTTGTGTGTATGTGTGCACGTGCATGCGTGTGTGTGTGCTTCTGCTTCTCTGGGTTTTGTTTCTGTAGAAGAAACATTTCCTAGGGATGGAAAGAGAAAAAGAGAGCCCTGGGCTGGGTGTCTGGGGCCCGAATCTCGGGCAGGCCTGGTTCCCCCTACTGGGCCGCGTTTGGGCAGGACGGCCTGTTCGTCTCAGGTCCCTCCTGTGGAAAAGGCACAGCTGGTCTCCAAAGTGTTTCAAAGCTAGGAAGGTCTTCAGAGTGATTGGTAAAGGACCACGTGCTGGGGCTGCTCCAAAGCAGCCTAGATTTGGGGTGTCTGGATATCTGTGTGCTTCAGGGCTCTCATCCGCTGCACCCCAATGCCTTGGGAGTGATGCTGGTTCCCGTGCGTCCAAGTGCCCCCCACCCCCTGGCTTGCCAGTGGCTGCCGATCTGGTGTCTACTAACCTGTCCTAGAGAGCAGAGGGACGTTGGCCAGTGTGTGTCCACGCAGGACGGGGATTTCACGTGCTGGTGGACCCAGGATCTTGCAGCTGAGCATCGCTTTGCTTCGGTAGCACTGTGTCTCTGCGGCCGCAGAAGCTGGAGGGGATGAGGAAGGTTCTCCCCAAGCGGCTTTGCAGGGCGTGTGGCCCTGCCAGCACCTTGCACTGTGAGGCAATACACTTCTGTTGTTCAAAGCCATTTGTTTGTGGTAGTTTGTTACAGCAGCCACAGGAAACTCATACAGGCTCTCAGTCACATTCTGATCATCCTGCGCTGAGGCAGAAACTCAGCGGGTGGAGCCTGTTTTAGGAATAACTTGACATATTTCTAGCATTTATAAACGTCAATATAAATCTTAGGAAGGGATTTACCCCTTGGGGGGAAGTGGATCTTGACACATTTTAAAATATTTAATTTAATTTTTAGTTTTTTCAGCTTCGAGATATCGTTGACATATTATGCGAGTTTAAGGTGTGCCATGCGTTGATTTGTATATTGTGAGATAATTACCGCCGTAGAGTTCGCTAACACCTTCATCACATCCTATAATCGCCCTTTCTTTTTTTTTTGCGGTGAGGACATTTAAGGTCTCCTGTCTTAGCAACTTTCAAGTACATAACAGAGCATCGTTGACCATAACTATCATGCCACCCCCTGCCCAGCCTCTGCACCCTTCCTCCGCCACCCGGCCCCTGGTAACCACCGTTCTGCTTTCTGCATCCGCGAGTTTGGCTCTTTTAGATTTCACATGCCAGTGATGTCATACCTTATTTGTCTTTCTCCGTGACTTACTTGTCTTAGCCGATGCCCGTAAGGCCCATCCGTGTTGTCGCAAATGGCGGGATGTCCCTCTTTCTCGCGGCGGAATAAACACACGCCCCAGCTTTACCCATTCACCCGTCGATGGGCACGTACGTCGTTTCCATATCTCGGCCGTTGCGAATAGTGCCGCGGTGATCACGGGGCCGCAGATCTCTCTTCCAGGTTCCGATTTCATTTCCTTCGGATATATACCCAGAAGTGGGGTCGCTGGGCCCTATGGCGGGTCTATTTCTAATTTGTCGAGGAAGCTCCGTAGTGTTCCCCGTGGTGGCCGTACCAGTTCCCATCCCCACAGCAGTGCACAAGGTCCCCTTTTCTCCACGTCCTCAGCAGCATGCCCGCCATCCTCACGGGCGTGAAGTGACGTCTCGTGGTGGTTTTGGCCTGCCCTCCCTTCAGGACAGTGACAGTGGAGCATCTTTTCATGTACCTGTTGGCCATTTGTATTGACACATTTTTAAATACCGAGGATATAAGATGCCGGTGGCCTGCGTGGCACTGCCCGGATCTTGGGTCCCGTGCCTGCCTGGCCAGGCCTGAGCACCAGGGCGGAAGCTGGCCCCCGGCCTGGCCTCAGACAAGCTCCCAGCTGTTTGTTGCTGCTTCGAGGGGATGACGGACGGACGTCTCACGGGAGGTGAGGGCAGCAGGGCAGGGTCTAGGCTCGGCCGCCCTTCTTGCTTCTGGACCGCATGGAGACGGTGTTCCCACCCATAAAATCGAATTGCTCAGGCGTGAAACCGTTGTGAGTGAGTGTCAGGTGCAACGGGCTCTGTGGCTAATTTTTATTGTTATTTTGATTGCACTTTGGTGAACGGACTTCCCCAGCCTTCGACCTGGACACGTGGAGACGGACTCTCGTTACAACTCTGCGGACTTTATTGAAGGAGAAGGAGTTTTTTATTTGTAAGAAGGAAAAATGGTAGAGGGGGTCTGTGTGGCACTGAGAAATGATGCAACTGGCGGTGGGCAGTGGGGACACTTCCATGAAGGCTCAGGTGGCCCTTGTGTTGTCCCTCAGGTAGGTGGCTGAGGGTGGAGGCTGAGGGAGCAGGGGAGAAGGCAGAGGGCTGGAAGTTCCTCTTAGCATAGGCTTCAACACAGATTTGAATATGCAGTCCAAAGGGTTATAAATAATGTGAGTTTTCATTGACGGGTAAGCAGTGCTACATTTAGTACCATAATTAGTTATTTGATTACTTCTGTTTTAGCCTGAAGTAGAGGACAATTGACAAATGCGAATACCTCCGAGACGGATGGGGCGCCGTAAACTAACTTTATTTATTACAAAATGCAGTTTTATTAATACGAATTGACAGTAATTAATTTGCTAGTGTTGATGTTAATAATTGCATGTAATTTATGAAATATTCATGCTAGAGCAGAATAAAATAATGTGTAGGTCCTCTGGCTTATTTGTTAACAAGTCTGAATATTTCAACAATGTATTCATATCACAGGGGTTTGAAAGGCCACGAAACAGCAACAAATATTGTCATTGCATCGTGTCTTCACGGTCCTTATTTCAGCAGTTCTTAACCTGACCGACTTCCAGCCATTTCCAGGGACAACGTGCCTGTCTCCAGGGACCACGAAATCCCTCAAAATTCAACAGGGGAAAGCCTTTTTTTTTTTTTTTTAAACAAGCTTCTCCCAAAAGATTAAGCTCCCCCGTGTTGTCTAATTTAACCTCTGTAAAAGTTTGAAAAGGTAGTTGTTGGATTCCCACTTCACAGATAGGATCACCAAGGCTCAGAGCGAAGCAGACTTGGCTCCAAGCTGTACGCCAGCCGAAGTGTCAAGGGTGACAGTCACCCCCGAGTCCGGCTCCTAAATCCAGGACCCACGGAGGGAAATCTAATTTTGCTGTTATTTCAATTTTTTTTCCCCTCCCCTGAATGGAAGTGTGGACTCTCTCCCCTTCCTAATTTGGTTTGGCCCTCACACTCCTAGAAAAAGATGGTGATTATGGAGAATCGCAACTGAGTTGCGCTAATGCGAGCAGTGGGCTGGAGGTTGGGACCCAGCCCTGTGGAGGCCTCGGCGCCTGCTGCCTCACTGCAGGGGACCCTCTCCCCTCTGGAGGCCGCAGGCCGGGGACCCAGAGTGGCTGTGTTTTGGAGGAAGCGGAGGCGAGTTGTACGGTGCCGGCTCAGTCCCCGACTTCCGGGACTGACTTTTGGAGGATGCAACCTGTTACCACACTCAGAGGGGCCCCCGAGTTTGGTTTCATGCTCCTATTGTCATCGTCTAGAAATTCTTAATAACTTTTGAGCAAGGGACCCTGCGTTTTCATTTCGTGCTGGCCTGGAGTGTTCTGTGGCTGGTTCTGCGCTCCCAGCTGAGGCATTTTGCCTCTCTCGGCCTCGGCTCTTCATTTGTGCAACGGGGAGAAGCTGTTTTACCTGAGGGAGTTGAATGAGAACAGTGTGTAAATTCCAACGCCCTCAGCCAATGCCAGGGATGTGTACTGGAGACTGTTTTTCCAGTTTCCACATCTTCCAGCTCTCAGTGGGGAGGGCAGGAGCTGCAGCTCCTTCTAGAAGGAGAGAGCAGGGAGACCGAGTCCAGTTCAGTGCTCTTTCTGATCCTCACCGAACCTGTGTCTCAGGTCAGTGCTTTTGGGCCATTAAAAACTCAGCGAAGACCCAGGTCCATCGATAATTCAGGGTGATGTTTGCCCCATATTCTTGGCTGAAGTCGGGAGCGGGCCGGGTGGGGGTGGGGGTTCAGAGGAGCCCGACCAAAGAGGGAAGGTTTAGGTTCCAGAAACCACAGCCATGGTCTCTATGTCCTTCCACCCCTCAGGTATGGGCCCTACTTGGTTTGAGAAGCAAAAATAAAACTGCTTTCTGCACAAAGTTTCCGACTCACAAACCCTTTTCCTACCTGTGACCTCAGATATAACTTCCTCTCTGAACTCAGTTTTATCGTTTGTAAAATGACGGTAATAGTACAAGTTACCTTCTGGGGCCGTGGGGGTATAGACTCTAACTCTTAGCGCAGTGCGTGCCTGTAGGAAGGACTCAGCTCGAGTTCGCTTGTCTTTGTCCTCTTCTTCTGATTATTATTAATTAATAAACTATGTGTGGCTAACAGAACTCTCAGCCTACTTTGACAGCAGATAAAGGGTTAAATTGCAGGTAGAGGATGACTCTCACCTGCCTCGCCTCTGGCTGTCCCACCTCCTGCATTTTCTCTGTTTATACTCCCTGAGTGGGGGAAGGGGGGAGGGGGCGGCGCTGTCAACCCCTCGAACCCCTCAAACCTGGGGAGAGATTTCGGCTGGGAGCTGTGCTGTAACGCTGCAGGCTCCTTTTCCCCTGGACTTTGACTTTTACTCCCCAGACAGCATCTTAATGGTCTCCCTGCACTAGGACGGTGACTTAAGTATCTACCCAGTGTCTCCATGAAGGCGAGGTCCTTATGGAGACGACACTTGCTGTCATTAATCTGCGCTGCATCCCACCTTGTCTGTGCCTGCTCGGCACAGGCGGCCCTGGGGCTGACTCCCGATGAGTATCTGTGGAATGGACAATGAAGCCCAACCGTAAGAGGAAAGGACTTTCTAAATACAGACAGCGCCTTCCTCTTCCTCCTCCTCCTCTTCCTCCCCCTCCTCCTTCTTCCTTCTACTTCTTCTACTACCTTTTTAGCCATTTTTAAGTGTGTAATTCCTGGCATTAAGCATAGCCACATCGTTGCGTAACTATTACCGCTCTCCATTCCCAGAGCTTTCCCATCATCTGAAACCGAAATTCTGCACTCATTCCACACCGGCTTCCCAGTCCTGCTCTCGCCGGCGGCGGCAACCGCCGCTCCACTTCCCGTCTCTACGAATCTGACCACTCCGGGTGCTTCCGATAGGCGCAATCACACAGTGCCTGTCCTTCTGCATCTGGCTGCTCTCACTCAGCCTGTTTTCAAGTTTTATCCACGACGTAGCATGTGCCAGAATTTCATTTCTTTTTAAGGCAGACTGATATTCCAGCGTGTGGATATACCACATTTGGTCTACCCAGTCATCAATCAATGGACATATGGGGTCGTCTGGGTTGTGTCTGCCTTCCGGCTGGTGTGAATGGTTTTGCTACAAACATGGGTGTGCAAGTGTATGCTTGAGTCCCTGCTTTCGGTTCTCTTGGATATATATAGGAATGGAATTGCTGGGTCATATGATAATTCTGTTTAACTTCTGAGGAACTGCCAAATCGTTTCCCACGGCGGCTGCACCATTTTACAATCCCACCTGCAATGTCTGAGGGTTCACCTCCTCTCTGTCTTTGCCAACATGTATCAGAGATGGTAGTTTTAACCAGTGGGCCGATAATCTCCTTTTTCCCATAAACATACAGGCACCTATGCTTGAAGCCAGCTCACCTAAGCCGGGGAGAGCCGGCGAGGGAACGGGGAGGGCCCGGCAGAGCCCCGTAGCGTGATGCCGAGCGCGGCCTGGCCTTCGGCGCACGGACGCAGCAGTGTCGGGGGCTGAGCCGCTGCGTGCTCAGGGCCCCCCGCGTTCCCAGCGATGCGCGCGGCGCGCAAGCGGAGGACATAATGTGGCTAGTTAGGTGGCCTTCTGACGCCATTCGCGGTTAATCTGATTGAAGAGTGAGGGGTGAAAGGTCGGCCCGCGGCAGCAGAGGACAGACCATTCCCCTCCGGGCAGGGCCGCGAGCGGGCAGTGGCGCCCAGGGCTGGCGGAGGAGCAGGACAGGGCGCCGAGCGCTGCGCCCCGAGGCGCCCGGCGTTCCGGAATCGTAACTCAGTCGTTTTAGCCGTTCCCAGACCTGGCGAGGAGACTGAGCCAGATGGCGCCCTGGCGGGGACCGCCTCGGGGCAGCTGTGCGGGGCGGGATCCTGTGACTGCGGAGGGCGCAGCGCCCCAGCCCGTCCCGCGCTCGCTCTGAGCGGAGCAGCTCCCCAGGTGGCGGGGGGCCCAGAGGTGGAGTGAAGGTCCCGGGCTTTCTGGGCTGAGAGCCCCCCCCCCCCCACCACCGGGATCTGCTGGGGATTCCGGTCTGCCCCTGCGGCAGCCGAGGCGTGGGGCTGCCTCCCCTCAGTGGAGGGCCGGGGCCTGCCGGGGCCTGAGCAAAGGCCCTGGGGCCAGTGCTAGTGACTGTGGTGTTGGCGCTGAGAGCAGGAACCGAGGTGGGGGGTACAGTCGGGTGGGGGGGTTAGGGCGTGGGGCCATGTTATGGGGCTCGGTTTTCATCTCAAGGGCAGTGGGAGGCGCTCTGAGGGCTTTCAGCCGGAGAAGGAGACGGATCAAGTTTGGACTCTGGCTTTGGCGTGGAGAACGGACTCAGTGAGCGCTGTAATGCGAGATGCATTCCAGGTTCCTCAGGCCTAATACAAGAAAGAGAAAGTAAGTGATCTCATTCAATGTTGGACTGTTTGGGTAGTGTGCTAAAGACATTTTTAGTTAAAATTAATTTCCCCTGTTTCTTTTCATTTATTGTGGCTACTAGAACATTTATAATTATGTACCCGGCTGGGATTTAATTTCATTGGACAGCACTGGCCTAGGCCATGAGCCTGGGTCCTCAACTGTTTTTCTGCGAAACGGGCTCGGCGCATGGTAGGGACCCGTATGTGTCTGACTGAGTGCTCCGAACACAGTAGGCAGCGCGGGGAAGAGGGACCAACAGGGTCTTTGGAGTCAGGCAAACCTGGATTCAGATCCTGACTCAACTCCCAGGGTCCGGAACCTCTAGGGCCAGAGATTCCTTGTCTGCGTCAGGGGTCAGGGGTCAGGGGTCTGCTGTCTCTGCTCAGCTCACCCTGCTCATTCAGATGAAATGCAAATGAGGCCTGAACTGCCCTGATGGGAGGTTCTTGGTGTAAAGGCACGTTGGCCTCAGGCCTATAGCACCTGGGGGGCCAGTGCTGGGACCAGGCTAAGGAGTGGCAGTGGACAGGCCTGCTGTTGACAGAAGTGGCTTCGGGTTTTCGGGTTTTCCTGTTCTGGGTCTGTGTCCCGCCGTGGCCTCGTCTTCGTCCCTGATGGAAGCAGAGGCTGCCCAGCACGGTCCCATCCCCGCAGCCCATTACGGGGGACAGCTTGGAGGAGGCGCCTCCTGATGGGAGGCTGCTCCCAGGGCAGCCCACCTCCCCAGGGCTGCCTCCCCAGGGGCCTGGCCTCCCCCACCCCTCCCCTAAGAACCAGCTCTGAGCTGTGCACCCCATCTCTGTTCCCAGAGGGGCTGGAGACAGACAAAAGGGAGACGTGTTTTCTGTTATCAAGACACAGAATCCTTACGCTTAATTAAAACGTGCCATGGCAACCGCGGTGGTGTGCGTAGATGGGCCGAGTGGCCGGTGCCCACGTGCTGTCCTTTTGTTCCTGGTTCCGGGAGAGACTACCGTGCTGCGCCTTTGTCTGCAGCGCCGGGGGTGGAAACTTGCAGACTCAGTGGGGCTGATGCCTGCGGCTTTTGGGGAGCCAGTGCCTTCTCGGGGCTGAGAAGCCCGGCGGTCTCAGCACAGGCTTGGCCCATCTTACGTCAGCTGAGGGCCACTCTGGGGACACAGGTGTGAGCAGTCACAGTCCCCATACTCACAGGATACTGCTGGGGAGGGGGTGGGGGGTGGGAAACACAGCCAGATCGCTGTTGGGGGATAAGGACTTTGGTGGGGCGTGGGAGGCATGCAGCTGGGGATGGAATCAGAGAAGGCTTCCTGGAAGGGTCGTCTGAGTACGAGTCAAGAGAAGGAGGAAGAGCGAGCGTCCAGCGGCATGGAGGTGCGAGAGAGCATGGCAGGCAGCGGCTTGTGCGGGTCTGGGCTCGTGGACCCTGAAGTGCCCGGAGGAAGCTGGGACTGTGGAGGCGCCAAGCCGAGGGGCTCGGGCCTGCATGGTGTAGGCGATAGGGAGCCACAGAAGGTTAAGTAGATCCATCAGGTCTGAGCTGCTGAGCGGGGTCGTGCTGGGGAAACTCACGTGGTTCCGGTCTCCCTGCGAGGTCAGACTTACGCTGTAGCCACAAGGCGTCCCGGTGGGGACAGTGGGCCAACCTCGGAGGACGCCCACTCCCACTGCAGAAGGACACTGTGAAGTGTGTGTCCAGTGAAAGGCAAGTGGGCGTCATGGGCCGGGAGTCGTCTTAAGTCAGGTATCATTACAGCTGAGTGACCTTGGGCAAGTCACTTAGCCCCTCGGAGCCTTGGGTCTCTCATTTTTAACATGAGGAAATAAAATCACCTGCATGAAGCATGTCACGAGGGCTCGCTGCACAGTAGGTCTTCAAAATGTGACCCCTGTTTCCCCAGTTCAAAGTGACACACAAGTGTGCTGAGCCCAGTGCACTTACGTCAGAGTCTGTCGACCTCGGATTTCTCCAGGATTCTGAGGGCTTTCGGGGCTGGCTGTGGAGGCAGAAGGACCGCTTTGGGGGTGCGACCCCTTCTTTAGCAGGGGTAGAGAACCCCGGGAAGGCAAGGGCAGGGTACACCTCTCTGGGACAGAAGCCAGCCTGTGCCCGTCGCCCAGAATGCAAGCGTCAGCAGCTGTCAACATGAGTGCCCCAGGGCACCTGCTTCACCCACTGCCCACGCAGCGCGGGCGTCAGATGTGGATGCAGTGAGCGAAGAAGGTGCTGACCCGGCAATGCCAGGCCCGGCAGCCCAAGCGTTTCCTGGAGATGCCAGGCTGTGGTGACAGCATCGGCTGCAGCCAAGAGAGTCATTAGACTTGGATTTAAGAGCCAGAAGTGCGAGGTCACACACAGCTGCCTTGTTACCCTAAATTAAAGTTCTGTTAAGGCCTCTTATGTATTCCAGATGCTTTTTGGTGGCCTTCGAGCTGCTCCCTAGAGAGCAGAGAGTACTAGGTCGTGTGTCCCACGGCTTTACACTGGGCAGGAAAAGGCACAGCTGGGCATGACATAAAAGGGCCAGAGTGGGGAGCTGAGAAACCTTATTTGGGGGACTTCTTGGCCCAGAGACAGAATACATCTTAACACAAAGGCTGGTGCTTAGGGAAATTTCCAGAGTCTTTTAAACACCATAAATACAGAGGCTCTGGCTTAACAGCTTCACAGACAGTGATTTTTTAGGTCATTTATACAGCACGAGCCCCTCCCCCTCCCACTGTCTTGTCCTGGCCGGCCTGGGGAGGAAGGACTTTTTTTTTTTTTTTTTTTTTAAGTGAATTGGGCTGCTGCATCTGATTCAAATGGGGGCAGTCTAAGGACCCCTGTGACTCCTCAGTTCTCTGGTAAGGTTTAAGACTTTGGAATGAATTAAAACACCAAAGGCAAGAAGGCTAGAAAGGAGAAAGGCTGGTCCCCACCGGTTCCTCCCAGCTCCTGCAGCGCCCATGGCCATCTGCCCCACGGGGAGCCCAAGTCGCTGAGAGGGAAATTGTCCAATTCAGGACCAGCTAGAAATTGGGCTCATGTACCAGCCATTAGGGAGCGTTACTCGATGAGAAAATGAGAATTTTTGTAGTTGCTAAAGAGTGCACCGTTCTTAATTAGACCTCTCCCCGACCGTGGGAGACACACAATTCGTGTGCAACTCAAGTGCCCAGAGAAGGAGGGAGACAAAGCCGCTGGTGTGAGGAGGGGAGGCCAGGCCGCGCCCTGTTTCCCGAGGTCACATGTCCACCTTGGTCCCTGGAGCAAGCGTGAGGGATGAGACAGGGTCATTCGACTGGGCGAGGCTCTGATGGGAAATGTGCTTTAAGACGCTGCTTACGTTGGCCCAAAAGACAAAGTGGCTCCGCATTTGCAGCCGGTGACCCTCACCATCAAGGCTTGAAAGATGCTGTTTTGCAGTAGGGGGAACCAAGCCCAAGACTCCGAGGGAAGGAGAGGTTTGAAAGGGCCAGCACGGTGGGGTGGGGTTGCTTCAAAGAATTAGAAAAAAACCCAGGATTTTTATGCATGGTGCTTCCGATCCTGCGGCTCCGCCATGTTAGAGTATATAGATCAGCTTTGACAGAACACCCACCCAAAACGGCTTGTAGGATCGTTCACAGTAAGAGTGAATTTCTTATCTCTAAAATGATTCTCTTCCAAGTCGTGTGGCGACAAAGACTGTCAGAACGGCAGTGAGGGGTGAGGGCGACCCCTTACAGGGAACCCAAAAGAAACTTTTAGCAGCTTTGCCCTCTGTAGTAGGTTTGCGGGGGCAGCACACTGTGGCTTCAACTTGAATTTCTTGAAGACAAAGGAGGTTGATTACCTTTTTATATGTTTATTGACATTTGGCTCTCCTCTTTGTACCATGGCTGTTCAGGTCTTTTGTCCTTTAAGGAATATGGGATTGCTTGAATTTATCGGACTGATTTTTGAGATTTCTTTATATATTCTGGATATGAGCACTTTGTTGGTTTTATGTGTTGCAATTTTTTCCCCTGCTCTGTGGCTTCCCTTTTTTCCTTTCTTAATAGCATGTTTTGATAAACAGAAGTGTCTGATTTTAATATAGTCGATTTTATCAGTGTTTTTCTTTATGGTTATAGTTTTCTGTTTCGTTTTATAATGTTTCCCACCAAGACAGTCTCTATATTTTTTTGTCTTTTACATTTAGGTTTGTAATTGACCTAGAGTCGATTTTCGAGTATGGCGTGAGGTCGAGGTCCAGTTAAATTTTTTCATAAGGATACCGTATTGTCCCTGCTGTATGTATCAAACTTTCCCGTTGCATGCCACCTCTACAATAAGCTGAGTGTCCATGTGTGCATGGATTTTTTGGTCTTGGTTTTATATTTTGTTCCTTTGGTCTATTTGTGTCTCCTTAAGCTGGTACCATACTGTGCCAACAGTCTCACAAAAAGTTTTATTTTCTGCTTTTACTCTCTGGTTCGACAAGCCCTTCCACTAGTTTCAAGAGTTTCTTGGCTGGTCTTGGCCCTTCGCTTTCCAATGTACATTTTAGAATCATCTTTAGATTTACACAAAATAGCTGTTGAGATTTTGCTTTGGAATTCCCTTGAATCTACAGGTTATTTTAGGGGAGTATTGATATTTTTGCAATACCGAGTCTTCCAATCCTTGAACGTGATGTTTCTCTTCATTTGCTTAGGTCTTCTGTAATTTCTTTCCTAGTTATGTAGTTTTCTGTATAACTCGAATATCTTTTGCTAGATATTTTCATAAGTACTTGTGACTGTTGATGCTGTTGAATATTGTATCATTTAAAAATTTTTTGTTTGTGTTAGATTATTTTTTATATATTAATTTTTTATAAATCAAGTAACCCTGCAAAATTTTCTTATTAATTGTGATAATTTCTCTAAGGATTCTTTTAGATTTTAAATATAAACAACAACGTCATCTACAAATAATAAAAGTTTTATGTCTTCTTTTCAGATTCTTATACTATTTTTTTTTTTGCCTTATTGCACTAAGACATATGTTAAAATCTAGTGGTAGTGGACATTATTGTCTTATTTATAATCTTAAAAGAAAACTTTTATCATTTCATTAAGTATAATATTTAGTGAGGATGTATATCCTTTACCAATTTAAGGAAACGTCCCTTTATTTCTGGATTATTGCAACTTTTTTTCCCATCATGAAAGAACAATGAATTTCATCAAATGTGTCTTCTATATCTCTGAAAAAAATCACTTAATTTTTCTTTTTAATCTGTCAGTGCAGTAAAGTACATCAACTGTTTTCTAATGTTAAACCAACCTTGAATTCCTGGTATTAGCCCACCTTGGTTATAATATAATATTGTTTTCATATATTGCTGGGTTTGATGTGTTGATATTTTGTTTAGGAATTTTACATTTATGTAACTGAGAGATTGGGATGTATTCTTCCTGGATGGTACTGTCTCTATCAGATTTTCATGCCATAGTTATGCTAGCTTAATGAGTTGGGGCAGAGAGCAATTATGTTTCTGTTGTAATAGTCCTGCCGGGATGTTGCTGTTTCTGCTGGATACCACTAGCAGAAACACTGTATTTGGATTCTGACTTTATCTTGTATTTCCTCATTCGTCCCAGGTGGAGGTGTCTGATTGGCTGAGCAGGCTGCCTGGGGATAGGGAGAGGGAAGCTATAGTTTTCTTATCTTTTGTGGTGGTGGTGGGGAGTTATTCTGCATTCCAAGGCTGGGAGGAGGCTGAGTACTAGACAGCTCGTTTCTCCACCCCTCCTCCACCAGAAAAGACAGTGTCCTTGACAACCCTATACAGTGATTCTTATTCACATTAAAGATTGGGGACACTGGGTGTACCAAAGGAAAGGATGAAAGGGACATGATATGCACAGATATTTGGGTATTCACACTGTTCTGCATTTAAGATGAATAGACCTTGGAAATTTTCAAGGGCTGCTGCTTGTCTGAAGGATCTACTCTATTTTAACTCAGCACCACCCTGCCTAATCACCTTTAGTATACGTGAAATCATCGGTGAGTTTTGAGGACTCAAGGAGGTATTAAATGTGCATACCGTATCAGGCATAGTATCCGGCACATAGTACATGCTCAGAAAATGCTTGTTTTCAATCTAAAACTGGCTCGATCAGTTCCATATACAGTCGTTCTTTAAAACGTTGTAGAGAGGACCCTGGCTGCTTGCTTCTTGCCTTTCCGAGTTGGCTGATCGGTGATGCCACAATAGAAGATGCCATCCGTCCTGTGCTCTTGGTCGCTGGTCTCAGGATGCCCGGGGGGACTGAATCTTCCCTGGGGGTCAGTTTCTAAAGTAAGACCCCAAGTTAAATTTGCATATAATGTGATTCTACCATATTCACTTTTTACTACTCATTATTTCATGGACTTCAAGCAGGTTTGCCTTTAACTTTCCCTTTCTGTAAAACCGAGGGGGCCCTGCATTTCCACTACTTTTCCCGGTGGACAGCTGGATGATTTGGGGTGTTTTGGAGCATCTTCTGTCTCCATTAGGGCTTGCCTACGTGCACCCACTGGGTGTGATATTTCAGAGCATACTCATGGTTGAAGTCAGGCTTTTTGCCTTTCCCCTTCCACTCCACATAGTCGCTGTTGATTCCCAGAAATTTGGTGATTTTTATGGTTCCGACAGGACGGTGTTTTCAGAATATAGTGGGTCCTGGATTCTATAATGGGGCATAACCGAGAGCCTCAAAGACAAAAACCTTTAAGAGACTCGCACTATTATTTCTTCTCCAGATTTCTCGTCTGCTTGCCCAGTGTTAGGGCCCTCTGCCTCCCTGAGCCTCAGGAAGCCCTGGAGATCTCTTAGTGGCTTGTCTCCATCGAAGAATGGAAATAACCGTGCCCCCAGGAGCATGGAGGTGCCTCTGGTCCACTGTTTTGACGATTCACTAGTGATGGCAGTCGCCCCATTCTGGATGTCCAGGGCGCGTAGTGTGCCCTGTTTAGAGAAATGCCAGCTTTTAGACTTTTCCTAGTTACCATTGACGGAAGTCATCTTAAAACAAAGCAAAATAGCTAACTTAGAGTTTCTGATTGTAAAAATCTATGTGTTCTGCTTATTTAATTCTTCTGGTCTTTCTTCTGCTCATTCCTCTGGTACTAAGGATAGCATAGCACCTAGTATGTAGGAGGCACGCGATACATAATTATTGAATGAACACCATCTTTTAAAATTCTTTAATTTTTCTTATTTAGAAAAGTACCATTTTTTTTTTTTGTAGAAAGTTCAATTAATGTACAAGTGTCTGAAATAGAGTGTGTCTCCTGATCTTCTGCTGTAGCCTCACTCCTCGAAAATTACAATTGTCAGCAGTTTGGCGCATGTCATTCTAGACTTTAAAAACGTAAAAATAAACTTCACATAAACCTACACCTGCACACCTACACACGCAAGTGCGCATGCACACACACACACACACACACACACACACACACGGTATATACTGAGATTTTTTTCTCCCCATGGAAATGAGATCATTCTATTTGTGATGTTTTTCAGTTCAGTTTTTTCCATTCCTTCAATATATTGTGGGTGTCATTCCATTTTAGTTAATATACATTGATCTGGTTCTTTAATGGCTGTATGATAATCTATTTATTCAATCCATTGTTGTGCCATCGCAAATGGCACTGTGGCTAGCTCCTTGGACGACTGCCCTTGCACAGCTGTGTGAGTATCTCTGTCACATAGATCCCTAGAATAAGATAGGACCTTTTAATTAAAGCCCCCAGCACAGACCCCAAGCCTTAGAGCGTTGCTCCATAAATACCAGTTTGATGACAATACTCTGTTGTTTTATTAATTAGAACAGGAAGAGACCCCTTAGGGCAACAAATGCACATTCATGGAGCAGACAAGTTCTAGGGAAGGAGGTTCTAACACTTAATATTCTCATCTTTGGAAAGACAAACCCCATTAAATACAGCAAGTAGCAAGTTGCCTGTGTATCAGCGTATAACATATTCATTCCCCAGTGGGAGTCAGCTCACCAGAATGCATAAAGATAGTGCATTAAAGATAAAGCAGAGGGAATATTTACCCAGCATAGTTACCTAGAAAATATACAATTTGATCTAGATAAGAGCCTTTTACTGTATAAATTATGGTGGCCTCTACTTCAATCATAAGCAGGCTTCAAGTTGGGCAATTGCCTTGTTTAAAAAAAAAAAGAAGGAGAACAGTTTCCAATTGTCTGGAATGAGCTTCAGAAACAAGCAACTTGGTTCTGATAGAACAATTTAAACCGGCCGTCTCCTTATCTGATGTGGACATCATTTTTCTGATGGGGCAACCATCTCAAATTAAATAGTTTTGCCGCAGACAGTCTGTCTGTCTTTTTTCCGTTTTTTTTTTTTTTTTTTTTTTCTTTCCTTCGCCAGGTGGGGTGCTGCAGGCCTCTGCTAATTTAGGAAGATTGGTCTGGGCAACAGGAGGGTGAGACCAATAGAAGCAACTTGAACAGAGACGTACGTGGGGTGATATTAAAAATATGACGGAAGGTAATCAGAGGCTGATTTGACACGGAAGGCTATATCCCTGCCTGGTCGGTTGCCTCCTCAACCCTCTCGAAACCCTGGGCTTTATTTGCAAATGATCTGCACTGTGGACCAGAGAGTTCAACAGGAAAAGTAACGGGCAACATCTACGAATCGGCTCGGATCGCATAGGGCTATTGTGCTGTCTGCGAGTGGAGATGAGAGAGACCATTTTGATCCAGTCGTGATGGCTGAGGCAGGGGCCGCTTGTCTTACTGTCTCAGATGTTTCGCAGGCCCCCGCCCCGCCCCCCGCCCCCCACCCCCACCCCCACTTGTCGGGTCCTCCTCCGACCATTTCAACCCCAGCGAGTGAGCCGAGCTGTCAGGAGAGACGTCTCTTCTTCCGGCAGCCGAGCCATGCTGCAGGTGCCCAGGTGCGTGTGTGGGTGCATTTGGAGACTTTGAGGAAATCTAGGAAGGCTTTGTTTTGTTTTGTTTTGTTTTGTTTTAATTGATTACAGGATGCTCTAGCTCAAAGCCTGTCCAAAAATCATCTTTCCTCTCAGTGTGCAAATGTACGCGTATGGTTTTCAAAACTTTTTATTTTGAAATCATTTCAAACTTATAAGAATGAACTCCTGCGTACCGGTCACCTAGATTCACCGGCCGGTACCATTTTGTCACCTTCGGTTTCTTTCTACTCTCTTTCCCCCGTAAATATTGAGTGTACGTCCCCTGAGAACAAGGACGTTCTCTTCCACAACCACAGTATGGTCATCGACACCAGGAAATGGAACACTGACCCACGCACACGCGGTCCGTATTCAGATCACTGCCATGTCCCAAGAGCAGCTGTAGCAGGGTCCCGAGATGTTCCCAGGCCGTCGTCAGGGAGGACAGAGGCCTCCCTGTATCCCTTTAGCTGAGATATCCATCTGGAAGTAGAATAGCTCCAGAAGAGGCTGTTGGCATCAGGCATCCTACAGCCAAGTGCCTCTGCCATTTTCTGATCTAACGGCCTCGAGGGGCGGGTGACTTCCCCTCCGAGCTTCAGTTTCCTTATCTGTAAACTGGGATAATCACATCCCTACCTAATAAGGCTGCTGTAGGCGGAAATGCCCTAATGCAGCGGTCCCCAACCTTTTTGGCACCAGGGACAGGTGCTCCTATGAGAACCTAGCGACTGATGATCTGAGGCGGAGCCGAGGCGGTGATGCTGGCGCTGGGGAGCGGCTGCAGATACAGATGAAGCTTCGCTCGCTTACCCACCACTCGCCTCCTGCTCTGCAGCCTGGTTCCTAACAGGCCATGGACTGGTACCTGTCCGTGGCCTGGTGGTTGGGGACCTCTGCCCTAATGGATGTAAAGCCACATGACAATTCTCAGTTCCAGGACTACCGACACCTTGGACAGGTAGAAAAAGAGGGATGCGATGTCATCCATTTCGCTCCCGTACACTTCCTTGGAGGAGCGCAGGCTGAGTGGCGAATAAAATTCACGATTCTATAAACTGTCATTTATTCAGAAGGGAAGGCACCCCCGGAGGTGAGAAACACGATTCATGCAGATGTCTGAACTTGACCTCTGCCCTGAACAGATCGGGGCGCCGAGCTCACCCCAGGTCTGTCGCACCTCAGGACATGCTTAGCGGTGTTCAAGTGAGACACGGTGTCAGTTCAACCCAGTTACTCAGACCCTGTGGTCATAGCTCTGCGGCGCGAAAACAAACCAGGAGGCAAAGCCACCCGCTGGAAGTAATGAGTCGCTTCCGTTGTCCTGCCGACCGTCGCACTTGACGCGAAGAATGGGTCTCGACTTCCTGCCCCTGTGACGGATCAGTTTGCTCGAAGTTACACTTGGTGGGCGCTTGACGACCCATCCGGCATGACGGTCTCTGGCTCTGTGTGCCCGCACGGGCGTGGAGACGCTGCGATCTGCCCGGGGCCAAGTTTCTGCTCTCTTAGAGCTCCTGAACGCTCCGACATGACCGAGAAATGGCTATTTCCAGACGGGGCGACCCCGTTATAGCTCACGGGACCTCTCAGGGTGATCCGTGCGGGGCGCTCCCTGCAGTCCGGCACTCTCCGGCAAAATTTCCCATTAGAACCCAATTTAACTATATTCAGCTCAAACAGGGGTTTGGTTTGGGAGAACAGTAGAGAAGGAATCTTAGTCTAAGATTTGTTTGTTTTGTTTTTTTGTTTTGGTTACTCCACACTAGAGTAGATTAACATGGGATTATATCATAACAACACAGGGGAATTGTAAGCAACTCGAAGCCACACAGGTTATTGGGAGACCTCACGAGGGAGGGCAACAGGAAGTGGAGTTTCGTGGGCCGAGGCTGCCCTCTTTTCGACTTCTCTCTGTCTCACACATCTCAGCGGGGGACGGCTGTGGCATGACCCCAAGAGCTGGCATGCCTTCGCTCTTGCCCGTCTCGGGGACCAAAGACTAATATCTCCCAACTTCAATTCTAGAATTCTAAATTCCGTTTTTTCGTAGCACGTTTCATCATCAGAAAGGGACCTTCCCAAATCACGTGAGCATGTGCTCTTAGAGCCCGTCCTTTCTGAGTTCTGTTGAAAATCCGTTTCCCGATTTTCTGCCGCAGGGAAAGCAGCGTTGCCAAACCTCGCTTGCACTTCCTGTGAAGTCGCCTGCGCTGGTTCCTTTTCCTGCGCTTTTCACCTGTCTCTGCCCGGCCTCGCGCCCCAGGGGCCGCCCTGTCTGTGTGTACTGCATCGAAGGGGCTCCTTCTGGCTTCTGCTCGGGCTCCGTGGGGACCGAGGTTGGCAGGAGACTGGAGGGGGAGGGGAGGGTAAGCTCTCTGCAATGTCGCCGTGGGCTGGCTGTGTCCCTCTCCAGGGCCCTCCAGCCCAGCGGTGGGAAAGCCCCGGCCCCCAGCAGCCCCCAGGGACCGTACTGCTCCTCGTGGCTTCCTGCGCCCTGCTCGGACCTTCGTCAGCAGTCACTTCAGTTACTCTGCAAAAGGTCCCAGCCTGAGTGTTTCGTGCCGGTAGCCTCCCTGAAGATGTTGCTGTCATGTGCTCCGAGTTCCCCGTGCGAGGTCCCAGCTGATGGGGCCCTCTCATAATTTAGTGCCAGGATCAAAATAGATCATCTTTCCACGGCAGAAATGAAACCGATCGCGCTTCCCTTTTTGCCTGGGCTGCCGAGAAGCTCAGAGTCGAATTCAACGCTCGCTCTTAGAAACTTTTCTGGTTAACACATCCAGTTCTTCCTTTTCATGGTTTCAACTTTTCTGATTCTATTTTTAATAACCTTATTTTTGCATACCTGCTAAAGTAAGTTTACTTTAGACGGACAGACATGGGAAACTTAAAAAGATGATGGCATCGTGGTGAAGGCGGGCCCAGATGCCTGAGCCTTTCCAAATTCCCCGGCAGAGGCTTTCGAGGTCAGGCCTGACGGAGGATCCAGGGCTCTGGCTTTGGGTGCTCGCCTCGCCACGGGTTCACCCGTCACCACCAGGACACGCTCTGTGTCCTTGTTCATGAGGCTCTTCGGGGAGGCCTGTGACATCACAGCGCCATTCTGTGTTTTTTCCTGATGTGCGCGTCTAGGTACCCCGTGTAAAGGAACGTTCGTTTGAGTTCTCGGGTGAATTCACGTTGATTCCTGATAACGCTTTTTTCTTTTTTCCTGTATTCTCGGCGAAGACGCGCCGTCGGTACTGGAACCCACACGAGGCTTCGAGGAGGGTGCGCATTCAGATTCGCCAGCCCCGAGCCTCTAGGACACGACTTCGTTTGAAGGTGGCGATGGTGTCTGTCCCTCTTCAGGTGTCCACTTCTAACCTGGGCCCCGACGAGTGCTGACGGTCATCCTCAGATTAAATCCGCGGGTCGCCTTTATTTGGGCTTAAAGACTTGACCCAATCTGAATGATCCTGAGTTTGTCAACACAAGTTTCTCACCTGTGTTAGGCCTCGGTTCCTTGTTGACACTGTTCCTTTTCTGAAGGCTTCCTTTTCTCTAAAGGCGGAAAAGGGTCACATTATCCATCTTCCTCAAGAGATGTGACTATGCTCCTTACCCCTCGTAGGTTCTAAGTGGAGTGAAAGCCACACGCGGCATCTTTTACTTTTGGATGGGAATTCTTTCCGGGTGTGGGGGGCCATGAGAACGGGCCTCCTTGATGGAGAGGCGAGGTGAAATCCGCGGTTCTAGCCAGCCCCAGCGTCAACAAGAAGGTCCACGCGGCTGTCGTAGCAGTCTCGTAAGCACCGGCCTTTTTCTGCTGGGTGGCCCAGCCATGCCTCTTGTAAGCTCAGGACATACTTCATGTGCACGTTTCTCTCCTTTTCTCTCGACCTCTTTCCGTCGCGGGGTTCCTTCTTTCCAAGTTTCAGTTTCTCTCCCAGCCTCTTGTGGGGCTGCGGCGAAGTTTCGTTTTTGTCGTTGTTGTTTTGTTACATTTTTCCCCTTTCTCTTCGGGAATAATTCGACTGCGTAACTAGAATTCCCTGCTTCGGGGTATCTCTTAGGTCTTGAGCTGAATGCCCAACTCGACCTTTCTGAGAACTTTTGGAATTCCACTTTAATAGGTTTTCGGACAGTTTTCAGTTTGGGCTGGGATCCGTTGCCATCAGTTGGAGGGCTTTTAAAAAAAAAATAATGCTCAGTGCCTCGGCTCTATGCCCAGAAGGTTGGAATCAACTGTTCTGGGGTGTGGCTGGGGCACAGGTATTTTTAAAAGCCCCTCAGGTGATTTCTAAAGTGCAAGCAGGCATAGGAACTGCCAGACTAGGGCCCCAGGGTCACCATTCTGAGCTGAATTAGGTGACTGGTGTAGAGACCTCAGACCTGAGAAAGCATGGTGGGCCGGCTGGTCCTTCCGAATGCGGCCACGGCCCAGAGTCCGTCTTCTCTCTGCTGCTGGCCGCGTGTCGAGACAGAGAAGGACCGACCGTTGAGTGTTGTGTCTTATCTGGTGTCCTCTTAGGGGGGTGGGAACGGCTGCACTGAGCAGGCCAGGGGAGGAGGGCGCGACCCAGAGCCCACCGATGAGGACGGCAGGCCCAGGGGGCGCTCCGGAACCTCAGTGTCTGCTACCCAGGGAGAGTCCTTTGACCCAAGGCACTGGAGAAAATGACGAGAAGAAAATGACAGAGGACAGTTACCCCAGGAATCTGTCCAAGACCACGGAGACCTCACACCACGCAGAAGGACTAGGCGTTCTCATGGCTTATGCACCAATTGGGCTCCATGATGTGACAATGAGACCACGCTTTGACGAGGGCTGTCAGGGCCACCCCTCTCCCGACAAGCATCCCGTGATCAAATGGAAGTGCCCTTATTTGTGTTATTTTCAGAACACTTCCCATTTTTTCTAAGAGTAGCTTCAGACAAAGGGAAGGAAAATGTTTTTACGCATCTGCTGGACATTTGGGACTTGGGATTTCTTTGGAATTCCTCAGAGGGTTTTGCGTTCTGCGGTGTCCTGTCCCCTCCGGGTCTTCGTGTTTCGGCTGGTTCCCAGTCGCTTACCCCGGCGTAGCCAATTAGGCATATCCTAGGTTAACTGCATAATAACAGTCTTATGACAGATGCTGTCCCAGCTGTAGTGCTACCAGTAGACAGGATGGCCGCTTTGTCTTTGCAGGGGACAGCCAGCCGTGTGTTTGAGAACGCCGGGATGAAGCGAGAGGGTGCTTACGTGTGCACGGCGGGGGGGGGGGGGGATGCAGAGGATGCTGGGAATCCTCGGCTGGGCTCGGTGGCTCCAAACATTTCCACCAGGAACCTGACAGTTCTTCCTAAGACTGGCTGTGGTATGACTTTTAAACGCCTGAGCTGAAACAAATATACATCGTCCTGATAGAATAGAAATGTACAATTGTACAGATAAAGAAAAACTCTTTGATGCAGCAGAAAGGGAGGCCCCGGTAGGTGCCCGCCCCCCCTCCGCCCCCAGCGTGTGCCCATCCCCCTCCCTGCACCCCGGCTCCATTCTCCCTCCTCCTCGAAAACCCATTTGTAACCATTACTCGGGTGTCATGCTGGGTGATGAAGTGCGTGCTCGCCCTTGGCTCGGCGGCCGCGTGCTGGAGCCGGCCTGGCCATGCAGGCGAGAGGAGGGCCGGCCTCTGTCTGCCCACGGCCCATGAATCATGTCAGACTGGCGGGTAACCTGAGCCCGACGGGCCCCCCACCACAGACGTCCATGACACTCCTTCCAACTTAATTTCAGCCTAAGGGATGCTTTTAAGAAGATTTTAGAGCGCAAAAACATCTCCTCGAAAGAATTGTAGTTACATTAAAAACTAATTATCAGAGCTTAGGGGTATAGATTGGCTGCCATATTTTACGCAGAGAGCAATTTGTCTCCCACCCCTGAAAGATCATTACATAATGGGTTAAGGGCACCAACCCAGGGGATACCGTGCAAAGGGTAGTAAAATCACCAAACGCCTGGAAATGATGAGCAGTACGATTATGACAAAATAGCTCTGCCCTCTTGCTACGGCAGTTCCTAATATAACACTGTTTTAAAGTAAGACATCCTAGATGAGCCCACGCATAAAAGTGTGGTTTGTCTGGGGCCCTCGGGCTACATGTGATATTTATCTTTGAAAGACTGGGCCTTTTTGGCCCAAAGAACCAGATGCTTTTTTTTTTTTGGCACAAAGAACCAGGTGTTACAGAGAGAAAAAGATGCTGAGATGATCCCAGTTTTCCACAGCTAGAGCAGAGGACCGGCCATGAAGGGGGCAGCATCAGGCATTATGATGTTACCTCATTCGAGTCTTGCAACACATGAGTGAGGGCGAATGTCATTATTTATTGCTATTTTACAGCCGAGCCTGCACAAATCATTTGGGATGTTTTCGGTCATACGTAGAGGAGACCCGACTCAAATTGGCTTGTATAATAATTGCCCATTTCAGGTAGCCGCAAGAGCCAGAGTTAATGGCAGGTTTGAGTCAGAGAGTCGATAGTCATCAGGGACCCGCCCGGTTTCTTTCCATGTGTCCGCTCTGTCTTCTCGAGCGTCCACTTCTTCCCAAGGCTGGTTCTCCTCATGGATCCAAGATGGAGGCCTGCCACTCCTCGGACTTTGTGCTTCCAGGGGGAGGTCTTTGTCCCAGCATTCCCTTTAAGAATTCTGGGGCTCCCTCCAACTGGACTAGTTTGGGCTGCATGTCCATGGCTGAATCGATGACGTGGCTTGGGGATGGAATGAATTGGTTGGCTTAGCTTAAGTTATTTTTGCTACCCTGGAAGCTGGGATTAGAGTCAGTGTTCTGGGAGCCACAATGACCCCAGATGGAAGCCTTAGGAAATGGAACAATCCCAGATATCCCTAGGGATAGTGATCTCAAATAATGGGTCCATGGTTCATGTAGGTAATTAGTACAGAGCCTGAATTCGAACCCAGGCAGCCTTACTCAAGAGTTCTTTCTCTGAGCCATGGTCCTTCCAGCATTTCCTAACTCTTGAAGTTCTATGATGAATATCTTATACACATCCGTTACAGTATCTTCGCTAAGAATGTCAGTTTGTACCTAAGTGATTATTGCCAAACGGTAATTCTAGAAAACCACAGGATGTATCGCCTAAGGACACACATGGTGGAAAGGGCCCTGGATTAAGGATTGGCACTTACCTCGTTAGCCTAGGATAGGTCACCTCACCTTGAGGGCCTCTGTTTTCCTGGTTGATAAATGAGGGGTGATGTCTCCTCATTTAATTCCTGGGTTGTTCCAGGAATTAAATAGGACAGTGCTGTTGCAAAGAACAAGAAAAGCACTCAACATTTATTGCACGTGGATGATGGCTGCAGATAGGCTCATGATCTATTTGTGCCAAATAAGAGAAACTGACACTATGAGAATCTTTAAAAAAAAAAAACTCAGACGTACACTCTCTAACAAGTTATTCACTGATATAGCCTATCGATATCACCCAAACAGAAAATTAGCTGAGCTTCAGAGGTTTCATGAAATCTATGCCATGCCACGGTGGCAGGGTGTGCATTCATGAGAAGCTTTTAGTGGCCCCTCGTTGAGGTGTGATGATTATATATGTAAATATTATTCTACTTTTAATTAAACGACAGCCTCATTGAAATGGAAGGTGGAAAGATCTCTGCCGACTCCATGTCAAGACGCAATAAACCCATTAGGTAGGAAAAGGCACGTGGAAATAGCAGGCCTCAGTCAGAACTTAGAGGTGCGGTCTCTGCGCCCCGCCCTCGCCCGGCACCTGCCTTCTCCGAGGCTTCATCGCCTGCGGAGATAGGTAAACGACGACCACTTACGACAGAATGAAAGAGTCACCCAGAGGTTTGACATTGCTTCTCAAACAAGTGGTTTTAAGGATACTTTGCGACCTTTTAGGAAAAACGCGATCACTAGGTATGTTCGCTAACCTGTACGATTCGTTGTTGTTTTGATAGGTGGCTTAGGCGGGGGTGGGGGCCGCGGTGTTCGTCCTTCCTCGCTTACTCCTTCATTCATTCCATAATTATTTATTGAGAGCCTGCTGTGTCTCAGACGCTACGTTAGGCACCAGGGCTGTGGCCGTGAATAAACGGGTAACTGGTAAGCTGTCGTCTGGGAGCTTACGGTCGAATGCGTTGTGTTTCCTTCAGGAAGGTGTTAGGTCAGGCCTCCCTTGGTGTCCCTGGGACAAGGTGGAGCACCATAGGGTGATTTATAACCCTATGAGAAGAGAGGTGATTGTCGGCCTGGGCGGGCGGGCCTCGGGAGGTGTGCCACGCACTCTGACCTGCTGCACGCAGGGCATCGGATGAGGGTACCAACCACCATGACTCTCCATCTGTCCTCTGCCTGCCCAACCCCTGCTCCTCCTTCAGATGTCAGGTTACCTGTTACTTTCCCCAGTAAACTTCCCTCGTCTGTGTCCTCAAGTCCCTGCCTGATGTCCCCAGGTCTCCTTTAGTATTGTTTTTACATATGTGCCCCTTGAGCTGTATGCCGCCCCCCAGACTCTAATCTCTAGCCTGACTTGGTCACCACTCTATCCCAAGATCTAGTCCATGGCCTTGCATGGGTTGGGGCCTCGATAAGTGTTTGCTGATGGATAAGCATGTTCTCGTCTTCCTCGTCATCAGACCTGGGGTATTTCCCTCCCCATTTCTTAGTCGACCTCTCTCTCACTCACTACTTGTAACAACTTCCTTCCCGAGACTCTTTCCTCCCTGGTCTCTGAACCATTGTTCTTTGCTCGTTTTATTCCCAGACCTTGGGTCGCCTTCTCAGCCTCCTTCCAGTCCATTGTCCCCTGACAGTGGACATTTATTGGTGCGTCCTCGAGCATCGAGTGCCTTTTCTCCCACTCCCAATTTGAATTTCCTTGGATTCTAGTGGTTCAGGAAAGCTAGCACCACCCCAGGTTCCCAGGGTAGAGACTGTCACCTGGGTTAACCTAATCGGCACACTCCATGTGTGAGGGTGACCGGCTCGTGAGCAAGCATCCCTCTGGGCCCGTCCCAGTGGAAGGAGCCTCAGGACGTGTGCTGGGCCAGACATGCTCTCTCTTTGTTCCATGGGAGCCGGCCTTAGGGTGAAGACGACAGTGAGCGGAGAGGAGCAAAACTGAGCAGAGAGACGGAAGGAAAACGGGGACCTGTAGACCCGGCTCTGTCTTCAAATCCAACCCTGGTCCAGGCCAGAGATTCTCTGCGCTTTCCCGTTTCATCATTTCTTTCATCGTTTGCGGGGACTCTTCTGTTACTTGCAACCAGGAGCATCCTTAGCCTTGTGTGTTTCTCTCCCACGCCTCGGCGGCTGCTGCTCTATGGGGTGACCTTCGGCTCTCCTCAATCCCACACCTTTGGATGGGCTGCCTGGGATTTGTCTGGCTGTTGGACTGCCGGTGAGTTTACACATCTGCCAGCTAAATCAGAGACTCCGACGTGAGGCTGAGAACTGGGCAGGTTAGGAAGATTTGTGACACTCCCCGAAAGGATGCCGAGCACTTAAACGAATGAATGGATTTTGCCAAGACACAAATAAAGCCTTTTCATTGGCGACAGGTGTGCCTTATTGTGCCGAGCTGTTTTCAGAGAAACTCGCGGAGATACCAGAAGGGGTCTGTGTTGGAGCCTGGGAGGCTGGCTTGCTCCGATGAAACCAGCGCCAGTGTCTCTGGTCGGCAGTGTCAATACCAGCAACACCAGTGATAATAGCTAACATTTATTAAGCGCTTACTGTGTGCCAGGCAATGCCCATAAATTACCCACACATTTGTTACTGCATGTACTACAACTCAGTAGAATCACAGTTCTTTCAAAATCTTCTGTGGTCCAAGTTTTAGTAAGAAAGACTGCTCTTGTCTCCTACAAGCCAGGTTTCAAACAAACGATAATCCATATTTCTAAAGTGATATTTTCCCAGCTCTTGACGAGGTCCTGGGAAATCAGAGAGCAGTAAGATCTTGGGGTGGGACAGGCTCAAGGACAATAAGTGCTGGCAACAAACGAAACACAAGGGCAGGTGGTCCCTTGCAAAGGAAGGCAGGGACCAAGGGAAAACCCAGGGTATTTATTTAGCTCCTTCTGTATACCAGCCCTGTATGAGGCCCTGGACGTACGTTATCTATTAGAGTAACTTATGACAATGAAAATTCCCTGCCAAAACTTCACGCTGCCGCTCTACTCAGAAATATTTCTAGCCCGAGAAAGGAAAGAGATGCTGGAAAACTATAATGCTGTGTAGGCATCACTGGCCTTTTGACTGAGTACAGACTTGGTTTGTACCCAGGAAATCTCTATTTTCTAGAGCAGGGGGATGACAACGTTTTATGTCAAGGGCAGATAGTAAATCTTCTAGGTTTTGCAGGTCGTACAGTTTCTGTCTCAGCTACTCAGCCCTGCCGTTGAGTTGCGAAAGCATCCACAGGGAGAGGGCATGGGCTGTGTTTTAATGTTATCGATAAGTATGGAAGTTTGAATTTTATGTACATTTCACATGTCATGAAAAATTTTTTTCTTTTGATTAAAAAAATTTTTTTTTTTTTTTTATGTAAAAACTGCAAACCATTCTGAGTTCCCAGGACATACAAAAGTTGGTGGCAGGCCAGATTTGGCCTGTGGCTGCAGTTTGCTGACCGTAGTCATGAAGAAAAACCTTTTATGCTGAATTTGTAGCTCGAGAGAAATCACACGTGAGTAATAACAGAATCGGAGGGGAAAAGGTGAGCTTTGGAGCAGCTGTCTTTAACTCATCCTTATGACTCTCGAGAAGTGAATTCTCCACTAGCCTGTGAACATTTATGTTCCATTCCATGCCGGCGGACCCGTTTCCAGGCTATTGAATAGATCGGACCACAGGTTAGATAGTCCGCTTGCTAAATCCGAATTCAGGTGTATGTGTAAATGGGAACGTGAGCATAGTGAGGATTTTGATGAGAAAGAAGGTTGAACTTGAACCTGAGAGGCAGCTGCCGAGACGCACATTTCGGCAATTACCTGGATTCTCAGCTCTGCCAGGAGGCGTTAGCTAATAGTAGGATCTCGTGATACATCTGCGAGCTGGCGATACATTTTTAATTCACCAATGCACACCTCATGTGCTGTTTGCATTCAAGTTTACCTTTCTGTGCAAACACCAGGACATCCCACCTGCCATAGTTAAAATGGAGAGAACCCTGGTGAATGGGTTTCTGTCATTACCATTTAGGGAGCATCTGCCATTTCAGTGTCTTGAAAGCCGGCAGATCTGAAGAGGCTGCAGACAGCACTGTACATAAACCATTATTACAAAGAAACGAAATTTGCCAATGGGAGGTGTGGAGGAAGTCGGGGTGAGGGGAGGAGGTAGGGGAGAAACATGCGAGCAGTTGGAGTTTCTGCTTCTTTGAAGGAGAAACTGAAGACTGAAAAAGCATTTTTATCTTTCTGGAAAATCTAATTGGCCCGCCTGATACGTGGCAAGCAAGCTTTTGGATCACCCGGCCCACCAAACACCCTGGTTTCTCACCAGCCACCCAGTCTTTCTGGAGAACAGAGCTTTCTCTTAAGTAAACATTTAAGGCCTAATTGGATCATTGGTGTTGTGCCACAGTAATTAATGCACAGCTCGGAGCAGTCACATAAACGCCTGAGCAGCACCGGGTGCTGCCGGGAAGTCAGGGGCCCGGCGGGTCCAGCCGAGACCCGTGCACGATTGATTGTTCTCCGCGATGAGGAAGACATAGCAGGACCATCTCCAGGATACACGGTGTATTATACAGAGATTTCAAAGAATCTCAGCAATGGCTGACTAGTGATTAGAGCTTTATTATTATGCTTAGCTAGCTACGAAGAGATTAAAATGACCCCCAAAGACAGAGCGCGGTTCTCATTGATTTTATGTCTCTTTCATTGGTTAAGACTGGGATGCAGAAACCAACCCCAGCTAGCTGCTGCCTAACAAAGGGACCCGCTGGAAGAGTGTGGGGGTGTTTCGCTGGAGCCAGGAGCAGTGCGGCGGGACCTCAGGAGAGGAAGGGCCGGTGGACAGGCTGGCCTGCCGCGGACGCTCTGTACCTCCCGTGTCTGTCCCCATAGAGCCACTGCCTCTTCTCTCCATCCGTGCTCCAGGAAATGCCTAACGACCAGCTCTCTGGGGGGAGGAGGGGGAGGCCTCGCCCTGGAGCGTCTGCCAGTCTCCGTGGTGTAAATTCTCCCGCCGTGGCGGCTTCGAAGCTGCCGACGTGAGCTCAGGTTGGGAAGCGGGGCCCGGGAGCCCGCCATTGTACAGTATTTCTGCCGTGCAGACACATGGATGTAAATGGTCTCAAGATGATAAACACAATGTGAGACGATAATAATAAGTGTAGTAATAATAAAGTACACTCACTAGGAAATGATTAGGAGGTGAGGAGTTCTGAGTACTACTGCCTTTGTTTTAAATATAATTTATTTGACTGTAAATTTATATAATTTTATTTTTAATAGTGACCATGTCAGCAGGTTTGGTTTACAAAATTCCCAATGATTTAATAACCGGCGCTCATGAGCTGGTAGGTGTGGGCTGATCCCGGCTCCCCTCTGGCTTATGCCCGCACCTCAGCTCCCTCACTCAGGGGGTCTCCCTAACAGTGTCAGGCCAGTTCCAGTCCTTACCTGGCTGGCGGCGGAGTGGGGGGCTCTTCTTCCCCGGAAGGGGCAGGGGTGCCGAGGGCGAGAACCCCCAGCAGCTTCTGTGTGCGAGGGTGGCGAGTATTCAGAGGGTGGTACTTGCTCAGGGTTTGTTATGTACCAGACACTTGGCAGATATTTTCTCATTTTACCTTCAGAATTCTGTGATCTGAGGATCATTGTCCCCGTTTAACAGACGAGGAAACTGAGGCTTGGAGAGGTTTAGTGATTTTTTTCACAGTCGCAAAGCTAGTAAATTGCAGAGCTGAAATTCACTCGCAATCCCATCCTTCTCCCAAAGCCAGACTGTCTCCCACGCAGAGATAACCCTTGACCCACAGGATAGAGGTTCCGGAGCCTGTTGGACAGCCACTGGGATAGAGGAAAAGGGGGTAAGAGGTGTGAGAGCAAAAGCAGGTATTATTTTAACTCTCCAAATCCAGTCTCTCTGGAGCTGACTCTCTTCTTTCTTCTAATCTCTTGGGCTGGGGGTGGAGGGTGAATTGCGAGGAAGACAGATACTAGCTTCATTGTAATTTAGGGTTTTGTTGCAGATCACGTTGAGTTGAATAGGGGTGTGGATGCTCGTTTTTTTTTTTTCTTTCTTTTTTTTACCTTATTCATTGTTTGCCTTCCCAGGTCACTTTTGTGTGTCCCTGCTCCCAGGTACTGGGCCCAGTTGATTCTTCCTGCAATTAGTATTCATGGTCAGCTAAGCAGAACTAATGCAACAAACCGTTTTTTACTTTGAAGGTTATATTACCTGTTTCCAGGCTCTCGTGGAAAAGGCTCTTTATGAATAAGAGATTCTCGAGGATCTCTAGGAATTTAATTTTCCTGTTTTTGAATTTTCAAGCCCACCTATTGAATTCTTTAATGTGGTTCCCCAGGGAGCACCCAAGCCAGACTGACAACCGGATATGGCCAAATTGTTAGCATTTAAAAAAATCTTTCCTTCCCTGGGGACTCGAGACAGGAGTACGTGTCCCTGCTTGTTTTAGAATGGCATCTGTCTTTTCTTTTTACTAGTTCCTTCAACGGACATACCTATATCATTACTATTGATTGCATTGATTAAAAAAAAAAAGATACTCGTTTATTTAAAATAGATAAGGCGGGGCCTGAGAATTCTGATATCTTATCATTTCAAAACTATATTCAGTTATTGCAGGTAATTTTCCAGATAGCAGAAAACGCAAGAAATATTCTTTAAAAAAAAGATCTTTATTTTTTTTTAGGATAACAAAGTGACTTTTATACTGAAATCATGATACCAATTAATACTTTAAATGACCAAAAATGGTCAGCAAATTCATTTAGTGGGTTTAGAAAAATTCTAATGACTCCAAAATGATGGCATAAATCAGGTAATTTAGAGTTTTTAACATAGCAAACGCATACTGTTTTCCACCTTTTAAGATGTGTTGACAATACTATTTTGTCCTATGTTCTTCCTCGTTAGCCTCCTTATAATTAAAAATGGCATCGTTTCAACTGATGTTCTTCAGAGGTTTATATTACATGAAAAACAAAAGATCTAGGAGAGAAGGAACATCTGACTTTTCCGAAAGATGCCTTTACTTCTTGGTTTCTGAATCTTAACATCCAAGTTTGTTTGCTTTTTTAACTAAAGATTTTTACGTATTTTTAAATTTACACTTCTTCTTTCGGAAATAGTCTCGTGTCCATATGATTATATTTTCCATTTCGCTTTGGCCACTAGGAAGCTCTGAGCCAATATGGCGGCCGGCCGCCAGCACTTTGTAGGAGCCTGCGGTGCTGGACCCGGTGTATGAACCCCGCTTCCGGATTCTCTTATGTGTCACCACCCCCACATAACTCTTTCTCTTTCATCAGTTAAAATTGTGTGTATGGATTTCTATAAGGTAGCTACCTCCCCCCCCCCCTCCATGTTTTAAAAAGTTAAATGAGCTACGTGTAGTGTGATTCTGAAAAATCGCTACTGAGAAAAGGGTGATGGCCCCGAGAAGGTGTGTGCCATTTTTCAGTTGGGGTTGGGGTCTCCCACCGGGGTGTCTCTGCATCATTGACATCTTACACGAGGGCCCCACCCACAGCTGGGCCCTCCAGTGCCCAGTGAGGAGGGCGAGGTCAAGCTGGGAGAGAAGGTGGTTGGGGAGGGAGTACTCAGCAAGAAGGCCCAGGAAGCTCGCTTGCCAAAGGGCTCTCAGACTTACTGGGAGGAAGCAATTTTCTTGGGGAATGAGGTCTTCTGCGTGTGTGCGGGGGCTCCAGAATGTGGGCTTGGCTCAGGAGACAGAGGAGAGGGGGGTGCTTTTGGTACCAGCAGGTCGGGGTTCTGCATCCAGTCCATCGAGAGGCTGCAAACCGACTTGTGGTGAAACACGCTCTTTCCATCGCTACATACATACGCATGGGCAAAAATTTAAAAGCTCGCCCTCTCCCCCCTCTCTTCCTCCCTTCCTCTTCTCCACCTGTGGAGGCGGCTGGTTCCCCATCAGAGCTCCCAGAGACCAGGTCTGCACGGTGCCTTCGCCCCAGAGGGAAAAGGGAGGTCTCCTTGGAAAAATTACCTATTTTTCCTAGAGGATTCACTCAAAAAACGACAGAAGATACAGCTGCCTTTGGAAGAGAAAGTAAAGAGGAGTTTTCCCTTTGATTAAAGTGTAGACTCTATTTCTCGCAACACGCCAAATGGCTAATCCTGTCCATTGACCATTCATTTCTTTAAAAAAAAAAAAAAAATCCATTGGTGGATTTCTTCTCCAAACGTGTGCTTAGGACAGCAGAAATTTCTGACGAGTCAAGTACAGGTGATTAAAGCTTGCAGTGTAAATCAGTTAACATCTGTAATTTTCCTTGTTCTCTAATGCTATTAGTTATTTCAAGGGTAAAAAAGGATGTTTTACTTAATTTTTTTGAATCTTACTAGGTACCCGTAGCTTAACTTAATGATTTGTATAAGTGATAGTAATTGCTGGGACTACAGTTGAGTATTATTAGCTATAAAATTAACATGGTTATATGTCCAACAGAACTAGCAAGGGACAGAAATGCAGTTGTATCCAAGAGAAAATAATTACAGCAATAATCAGTGTAATTCATGATAATGGCCGAATTGAATTTCACACCATAGCTCCAAGCACTTACATTTAATGAATGTAGTTTGTGCTTGTTTACTAAAAAGGTTTTTAGCAGAAAATCGATAATGTAACTTCAGTGTTTCTAATTGCAAATGCAATTATTTTTTTTTAAAGTAGTGGTTCAATAAGGATTTTGTGGAGAAAATTGAGGTATGTGAGTGCAGCAAATGCTAGCGCTTTAATTAGTCTACCTGCGCATTAGTGCCACGGAGCCTTAATATCTATTTATTACGGCGCATTGATTAGAATGGATTTGTATTCAATTTTAAGGCTAGCTAATGTAATGGACATTGAAACTTTTCTGGAAGCATTGGCTGGGATTACAACATGTCACTAGGTAATGAGGCTTTCCTTCAAGAGGTGATTTCAGAAATCATCCTATGAACCTGATGGCGGGGCCCAGGATGGGAGGGCCGGGACAGGTGCCTGTTGCCGTGGAGCGAGGGACAGGGACCCGGTGTGGTGTTGGGTAAGATAGGACAGGTGGTCCAGATTCTTGCTTACCCGGGATGAGTTCTGTTTGTGCATTTTCCAAGCCCAAGATGTGCCTAAGACCGTTATGTCGGGGTCGATGATCTTCTCCCGAGGAAAACCTTTTGACGGACTTCCAGCCTTGGGGGTCCATGGCGAGGCTGGCCTGAACCCCTCATCCTGAAGAAGCTGAGGGAAAGTGCATTTGTCTCAGGTCTCAGGGCTTCGAGTAAATGAATCCACTCTATTTAGGTCCAGCGTTCACGACTCACGCTGATGTGGATGAATCTGCGTTCTTTGCCTGACTGAATCGCATGCTTAAAACGAACCTTTAGCCGAACCTTCCGCCTGCACGCCCACGGTCGTCATAGTCACCGCCATCCTCCCCCATCATCCTCTTCCTCGAGGTCTGATTTCTGTGTCGGGACGTTGGATGTGATTCGGGCTGGCTGAGCAGTACGGTGTTTATTCCGTGAGAGGGGGTGAGGGGCCAGCCCTGAACAAGCCGATATATCCCTCAGTAGCCTCGAATTCTAAATGTCTTCACTGGGCTGGGGTTCTCACCTTGCTCCGATGATATCCTGGTATTTGCTCTCTCAAAACCAAATGCATTTTCAACTTGGGTATTTTGAGTTGTGGGAAGAAGCAAGGCTGTGCATTACAATATCATAACCACCAATGATATGCTGTTGAAATCCAAAAGATTTCTAAGTCTTATCTCACGATATGGCTAGAGTACTATGTGACAAGCAAGTGCACCAAGGACCTGAGCCCCAACCGTGTCTCCCTCCTGTCGTGGTTTTATTAAAAATGAACCCATAGCAAGAGGCCAGCTGAGCTTCTGGACCACCAGGACAAGGCTTGGGGTGCTAGCGTTATGGAGAACTGTCCCCTCCCCGCCCAGGGCCAGCTGGGCTCCTACGACCTGCAGGAGGACTTTTCTAAGGTCACAGGGCCCGTGTTCTGGCTTCCTGGGGCGCCTCGAACGAGGGGCCACTTAACGAGCGCGTCCTGCGTGCCGTGCGCTAGGCTGGGTGCCTCCCACGGGTCATTTCGTTTACAACAGCCTTTGAGGCAGGCGGTACTGTCACTCTCCTGTCCCAGAGGAGGACACCCAGGCTCAATGAGGTTGAGTCAGTGGCCCCGACTGAGAGGGCTGGAAAGTCAAGGAGGAGCCGGAGTCCCAGGTGCTTTCCTGACATCTCCCTCCGCCCTCCCTCCCGCCCCTACCTACTGGTGCTGGCCCAGGTGTTCCACATTGACTCCGCCCACTGGTACCAGGCTGAATCATCCCAGGTGCGGTCTTTTCTTCTCTGGGCTGAAAATTAGATTTCCTCCCCTGCTCCCTACCGCCTTTGCTGCCAGCTTCCTTCGCTCCCGGTACCCTGCCCATAAATCAATAAATGTCAGGTAAGCGAATGACGCCAAGGCCCAGGTGAATCCGATTTGATAGCATCTCTCCCCACGCAGACAGCACAGCGCCTTCCACACCGTCTCCCCGGAGTCCGGAGCCTGGGCGCTCGGGCCCTTTCAGTGTGCCGCGTCGACCTGCATGACAGCATCACACAGGTGGCTGTCACCTTCCCGGGAGGGCACTTCCTGCAGAGGAAGTGGGAAGGGGACCCAGGTGCGAAGCAGGCGTGGGGTCAAGGCAGGGCGATGGAGTGGGAAGAACACCAGCTCCGCCGCCTCTGGGGACTCCCTTTCCTTCCTGAGCCTCAGTTTGCCCATCTGCTAAGTGGCACCAACGACCCCTGGCCCTGACTTCCTCCTGGGCTTGTCTGCAAGGCTCCGAGGGGAGGGTCTGTTCTTCTCCCTGCATTTTGGAAACTTTTAAAGTGGTTGGCAAGGGAAGGGACTCCATCCAATTGAGGAAGAGGAGAAACACAAGTCACCAGACAAATGGGTTTCTGGTGTGGGGTGCAGCCGAACCCACAGGGAAAGAGCTCACAGCTGCCTCATCCTGTGCCAGGCCTCGGAGGACACAGCCTCGTCCTTTCACAGCTAGAGTCATCAGTCTCTGGAAGAGAAAAGTCAACGTGTAGCTAAAGTTTCTCTGTCATTTTTGGCACCTGGTGAACATGGCCGCACAGAGCCGCCCAGGAGCCCCTGCTCGCCTGCACCATCTCTGCGAGGCTGGGAGAGACAGACTCCCTAACTGTTTGACCAACAAATGTATAGAAAATTGTGGCCGGTAAGTAGCAATTACGTAATAGTCTTATCCGAAGAAAATACGGGTTCAAATTAAGATGATTTCACCAGGAAAACATTAAGGTATACAAAGAGTTCTTAATAAATAGAAATAAATAGAGCCGGGTCCACGCCTCGGTTATTTCCGATGGTTACCTGCCCTCGCCGTCGCGGCCCTGGCTGCATTCTCCGCGGGGCTCGGCGCAGCATTTTGCTCTGCAAAAACAACTAGCTCCTTTCCAGCCAATGATTACTTGTAATTATGCTTTCCCCTGCTATTATTCTAATAGACCTGTCATGTTGCTCAGAGGACTCTGGCGTTTGGAATATATGATGGCTTTTATGGATGGACCGCTGGAACACTTAATATAGCTCTATTTTTGAATTATCAAGTTCTATCCTTTTGAAGTCTGTGTTAGTGGAACTCCTATTTATGAGATGTGCTGTGCTTAAAGGTTTGCTATTGATGAAGAGGTCCAACAGAGCCTTTATCGTAAGTACGGCCGCGTTCTCCCCGAGATAAATAGCCATGCTAAAAGGTATGGTGTGTACCTAGGCTGCAAATTACTAGCCAAGTACCTCACAACAGTATACTTCAAAAATACCTTTATGCTTCTTGTTTGTTCTCTTTTCCATAGAGATGAGTGACATTTCTTGAAACACAGAGGGGCGGAAGCTCGTTGGTCATCGCCGGTCATCCGCGTCGCCGGGGTGCGGGGAGCGTGCGTGCCCGGCACAGAGTGCCTGGGGGTGCGTGCCTCGGGGGCTTGGGGGTTCAACCGGCCTGCCCCGGGCTTCCGTTTCACCCATCCGCTTTTCTTTATGTTTCTTTAATTTAAAGATGGACTTGGCTGGATGCAAGCAATTTTTGGGGGGACGAAAGAGGGTTTATGAACGGGGGTGCCTGTCCTGGGGAGCGCAGGAAACACTGTTGGGGGCGCGGCTGGGCAGAGAGCGGGCCATGTGCACACAGGGATGGAAGGCGGGGTGGTCTGAGGGGGAAGGTGTCGTCAGGACTGCTTCCCGAAGGTCCGATTATCGGGCGGTGTGACGGCCACCAGCTGGGGTCGTCGACTGGGTTGTTCTTTTTGTGGACCTAATGGTGTCGGCATTCGAGGCTAAAGTGATTGGCCAGTGCCGGCGCGGTCTTGGCCTTGGGGAGCGAGCGCCGGGATGGGGGCGGGGAATGGCGAGGACTTTGCCACAAGCACCAAGTCTGTGAACAAGATTCTCATTTGGAAAGATGCCGGGGCACCCATGCTTTCTAGCGTATAGACACACTGGCTGCCTCATGGTGGCCAGAAGTGCACTGGAGATGCTTGAAGTTTCTAGCAAGCATCCCAGACGCAGACCAAACTCCCTTGGCAGCTGACATCGAAAACACAGAGGCAGGACCATGGGGCGGCTTTGGACCAGGCGGCGAGGCCTTGCACGGATGGATTCCCCAGAGAGGGCAGGCCGTTTCCTCCGAGCGTTTGCCCGGTGTTTGCATTTGGACCCTCGCGCCTCAGAACCCTGAGTCCACACACCCGTCTCATTCGTCTTCACCCGTATATTTTATCCATTAAGGACAGCCTTCCCCTAAAGCTTGTCCGTGTACTCGCTGGTGTGACGGATGACAGCGACTCTGAGCCATGTCAGATGGCATTCGCACGGCCCCGACGCCAGAAGCATTCTGAGCTCCGGCGCTGCATATTTATTGATCTCCATATTCCCAATAATCTGATGCCCGTCACATCTGACAGCATTACGTGGAGAGGTCGGCTAGTCGGGGCTAATGAAATTGTTTCCAAGATGGATGACGTTTCCCGCGATACAACCCCCGCAAGTCGCTGTCGGCGGGGCATTTCACTGTCAGGCCAGGCATTCGAGGACTTTTCTTATTTTTTCTTTTTGATTTTTAAATAGTTGGCGTTAACATTAAACAAAACCCGAAGCTATTAAATCTCAGGATGTCTATACGATAGAAAACGTGGATGCCCCGGCATCTTTCCAAATGAAAATCCTATTAACAGGCGTGGCTCTTGTGGCAAAGTCCTCGGCAATCGCAGATCGGCCTGGCTGTCTAAAACGTGGGACGGATTAGTCCGAGATGATGTGAAGGACCGAATGGGACCCGGCGGAAGTCTGGAGGATGAAACCGGCAGGTAGAAAGGCTCACTGCAGTCGGAGGCACGCGGTGCTTCTCTGGGTTTCTGAGCTTCGGCGCTGCTGCGAGCGGCTGGCCCAAAATGCAATCGGATTTAGATAAACCTTTTTGGGAAAAAAAGGAAGAAAGAATATGAAGCAGTGTTTGCAAAGAGGATCCCATTTTCTGACAGGTGATTAGTGACATGCACTGGGAGCAGTCAGGAAAATCTAAAGGACAGGTTCCCCACACCTGAACCCAGAGCCCTTTGAAAGCCCCACAAGGGGAGATGTTCTCACGGTCTGATCCGAGGGCTACCATGTTGGAGAGTGATCCCGGCGAGTCTTCTAATGAGTCCATCCCGATTTAAATCCAGGCGGATATTTACTGGTTAAAAATTCACTGCGTAGTTCTGAGTGCCTACACGCCAATGCGAGTTTTGAGAACTTGTTGCATCTCTTGGTAGGGCCACTGAGACCCTTGGGTTCTTTAAGAAAAGCATAGTCGTAAGTCTTTAGTTTGAAATGCACTGTTCTACAAAGGCAGGTACATTTAATGGGTTTCTCTGTGACAACGTCCCTCTCCCAGCTCTATCCCGGAGCAGACACAAACAAGGATGTATGATGAAATTAAGAATACTTGGCTACTGGCTCATCCAGAACTTTCCCGACAGTGAATTCATTTATCCAGAGCTAGCATTTAGGAACATTAACTCACTACGTGGCTTACAGTCGCAAAAATGGAAGAACTTCTCGACTTATTTATTTTGTAGGGTCGAAGGAGGGACGTCAGGGATCAGATGACTGACTGTCGCTCCTTTCTCTTTAATGGGTCTTCGAACTTTTTGTCATCACGTCCCTTTTCAGATTGTGCCTTTTGCATTGCGCTGAATGAAGAGGTAGAGAATTGAGTTCGAGGGCAGCGAGGTTCAGTGCTGGGCAGGCGCTTATGTTCTTTTCAGATGGAAAACTTCCTTCTCCTTCACCCTCTCCTCCTCTACTCTCATGGACTGTGTGGACTGTTATAAAATCATGCTCTCTCTTTGACGAACACCTAAAAATAATAGTGGAAACGAAGTCAGGTAATGGCAACAGTTAGCTCCAAGTCAGGCCGAATGGTGAAGCATGCTGTCTACGGTCTAAGAGACACGCTTCTCATTAAAGAAAAAAAAAAAAATGCCATCAAAAATATGTGAGAGATACAAGTTAAAGCTACCCTAGGCAGCTTTAATTTAGGCATGAGCAAATTCCATGGGCCGTAGTTGCTATGGTGACTAGCAGACAATATGGTGTTTATGTTGCTGTTGAGATATCTTGTACTTTACTGAAACAAGAAGGAAAAAAAAAGACTTTTAGGAGCCTGCAAACACTACTTGGAGGGAGCATTTCTCGTAACCATTTTTCTTCTTGCGTTTTAGTGTTTACGTGTAATGAAATGGTTATCTGTGACTACGTACAGGCTGTGGGTTGGTTTGTTGTTGCTAATATTTTCCTAACTGAGATGTCCCGTTAAAAGCCTAGTCCCTGTGTCATCTCTGCTGGTGCCCTGGCTGCCATCCCAGGGAAGAATTCTGTGGTTCGGCATAGCGCGCCATGAGGTGTAGGCCGGTGCGGGTCTGCTGCAGCCGAACCTAAAGGCCCAGGATGCTCGTGTATTTAGGGCAGGAGAGACGTAGCGAGAGGTCGAGATGCCACGCGTCGAAAGGGTGTTTGACAGTTCACACGATTTTGGAAAACATTTGAGGTCCTCTCTGCAGACAGCTGAGACGTTTGAAGGAGGACTTTGTGACGCAACGCGGCTGTCTCAGAGGCGAGACCGTCGCCGCCGGAGGGGCGCGGGGGAGAAGCGGGCCGTGGCCTGGTTGCCGCGGGGTTCTTGCTGCCAGATGCCGGCAGCTCCGGTTCCTGCTCGGACGTCCGTAGCGGTTCACCCAGCCCTTGCTCTAGCTCACCGCTTTCGAAGCCGGTCTGGGCAAAACTCAAGGTGTTCCCAGTTCTTTTAAATTCTTAAAAGCAAAATTGGTTTATTATTAATTTAATTTAAAAACTCATGTCAGTTAGGACTTCTCTTCTTTGGGGATAGAACAGGGGATTCCTGAGGAGGGGGCATGCAGAGGTAGGGGCCCACCAGCCCCAGACGATGGAGTGGTGGAGACGATGCCCGGATGCACCAGCACACCTTGATCTGCACTCGCTCTTCTTACTCTTCTTAGCAGAAACTCGTAAGCAATTTTCTCCCCATAAGACATCACAGGGCGCAGGCGCGAGCGTTGTCTTTGGGACCAGAAAACCTGAGTTCTGGTTTTAGTCCTGCCCCTTCCGAGGATGTGGGCTAAGGGAAGTAATCCGCTGATATTTCTCGTTTGTCAAACGCTCCTAACGATGCCCACCTGACCAGCCAGGACTGGGCGAAGCAGGATGCTGGAAGGCTCCGGCCACGGATCTGGGCTGCAACTTTTCATCCCTCAACAGCTGTTCTCTGTCCTACCCCTGCTCCGGCCAGCCCCAGGTGTGGGCAACTTAGTTAATGCCTCTGTCTTCCATTTTCTCATCAGCAAAATACAGTCACATGCCTGTCTACATTCTGAGAGATGCATCACTAGGTGATTCCGTCATCGCATGAGCATCGTAGAGTGGTACTTAAGCAAACCTGAATAGGAAAGCTTACTGCACAGCGGCGCCATGGGGTATACCGCCAACGTATATGTGGGCCATAATTGACTGAAATGTCATCATGTGGCTCATGACGGTAGTGTCGTTGACCTTGTTGGCTCCACAGGTGCCCTGGTGCTCCTCGCATTCCGTGATTATATGGCATAGCTTTCCAGGTTCCTAAACATCTTTCCCTTAAAAGATGCATGCAGAGACCGTCTCGAGCTTTCATGGTGCGAATTCGTCTTCTTTCCCTGAGTTTGAAGAGCTGCTCAGCTAAAACGTGGGTTTCAAACAAAGTCTTGTGCATATAACAGTCATGGCTTCTGGAGTAGGAAGGATTAGAAGCAATCATCAATTTGAGCTTTTTGCCTTTAGGCTGGTAACGTGTTTTAATTCCCATTTTACAAATGAAACAATGGAGTCTCCCGGAGTTTCAATGACCAGTGCGAAGCCTCATCACCCTCAGCATTTGGGTAGCCTCTACCTGCTGTATGTTTATACTCCCAGAGCGGTCACCAGAAGTAGGGCGATTCCAAGGAAAAATGTCCAGAGGGTGAGGCCAGTGAATCTTTACTCAATTACTGTCGAAACAAATGCTGCATCACACGAGAGACAGACGGTGGGCCAGGCACCCGGAGGAGGTGGCTGGGGGGCAGGAGGAAGGAGACAAAGGGCTGTGGAACCGTTCGAAGAGCAGTGTTTGGTCACCTGATTTGCGAGTCCCATCCGTCTCCAAAGCCGTCAGTACTGGAGACCCGTCAGCACCTCAGCCCGCACCATTGCCTCCAGATTGCAAAACTTATTAGACTGTGAAGTAAGGCAAGTAAGAATCAATTTTTTGTCTAGCCCCAGAAAGGCTTTGGAATAATATGTCAAGATGGTTATCTCGCCTGTTGCAGTTGGCTTGAAAATATCAAAATTTCTACGGGTATTTATGAGATTTCCATGTACCATCTGGCTCCCTACACGTTAAGTGTGACTATACAGATGCCTGGATTATGTATAGGGAGCCGAGTGCATTTATTTTTGCAGAGGGTAATTATTACAGTCTCTCCTTCCAGGAATGAGCCTTTTGTTTTATGTTTTCAGCGAGAACTTGTGAAATATTAAGATATTTTACTGCCTTAATGTACGGAATTGTTTGCCTCTTCATATTGCAATCTAAAACTCATTAACAGTTGAACAATTTAATCAGAATGAATCAAGTTGTGAAATGGATACACGGGCAGTTCACAGACCCATAAAACATGGCTGCAACTTTTCCGAACAGCTTAATAAAACTTACGAGGCAGCAAGAAATAAGTGATTATCCTGGACTGTGTCCGTGAACTTGGTAATTGTTCTTCCTCACTCAGCACATTTGCCAAGACTTGATCTTAAGTCATCGGATGGGCGAGTGATTATAGGGATTTAAGTTGCCAGGGCTTCTGTAAAATTTTTCTCTTAATAATGAGCATGATCGGGGAAGTAAAGTGTAAGCAGGTACATTAAGCCTGAGTCAATGAAGTGTCCCTGCATTGAAAATGGTCTCTGGGGATGTTGGGAATCTCCGACCCACAGTTTTTGGGGAAGACCCTAATTTCAAGAGTGACTTTTCCATTGTACTTTAAAAAACATCATTTATTCCAGAATTCTCTCTGCAGAGGCAGCCAAGTGTATTTTGTGGAAGTGGGTTTTGGTTTCATTTCTAGGTTTGGGCTGTACCTGCATTAAATACTCCAAATCGTGTGACAGAGTCAGCTGTATTATGCATTTAAATTCAAAGTCACCACCTGTAGGGTGACCAATTCACCTTTGGTTGCCTGAAACCCACTGATCCTCAGGCAAATTGGGATGGTTGGTCACCCTAAAAAGTCCCAAGCCCCAGATATTTCCCAGCCTCAGAGCCTGAAATTACTCTTCCTTGCAATGCAAGAATTTTGCCTACCACTTCTTAATCTAGACTCGTTTATATATATATATATAAAATATATAATTATATATATTATATACCTACATAATATATATGAATATAATTGTTTTATATATAATATATTTACATATATATAATTTTATATATATAATTGTTTTATATATATATTATTTTTCATAATTTTTATCCCATTTTCTTCTGGGAATGAATTGAAGCATCTGTTTAGGCTTCCAGCAAATATCTGAATATTTGACATTTCAGCCACGTTACAGTATGTGTCAGGATTACTTTTCTTTTTGTGGTTGAATAAAATGTCACGGCAGAGATAGGCTATATTTTGTTTATCTGTTCGTCTGCTGATGAACACTTGGGTTGCTTTTGGCTATGGCGAACAGTGCTGCTGTGAACACTGTACTCACTTAACGCTTTCATTATTCACGGATGATATTTGTCTAGATCTGTTATTTCATCATAGGTCGCAAGATGGTTATTTTCTAATAGTTCCTGTTTATTTACCAATTTTTAGAATAATAAATTGATATGTCAGTATATCATAAAAGTGACCAACGAGGTTTTTGAGTTTTTTAACCAACTTTTTTCAAGTTAGTTTTTAATGTCCTTTGACATAACTCCAAGCTTTTTTTTTTTTTATTGCTTCTTTTATTTCTGGCACAAGGTGTCCTAGACTAATCTTGTACATTTCTACCTGAAGGGGAAAAAAAACCCCTCCTTTTTTCTCCTTTGCTCACAACTCTACTCTCAACACTTTGCTTCCGGTCAGCAAACGTGTGTTTTTCCCACACCAAGCAGTACTCTGATTGTCTCCAGACGCCATCTGGGCGGCCTACAGTTTAACTCAATTCTGACATGATCTTCCCGGGGACAGTGTCAGATCCCACAGAAGAAGGGCTCAGTGCCACAGGACTGCCCCTCTGCCTTTCCGCTTCACACCAGTCGCCAGTTCAGGTTGGTACCTGTGTTTCTGACTGACTATATATACATCAGGGGTCTCACGACCCCTCCTTGGATTCGGTATTTGCTACAGTGGCTCATGGGATTCAGGGAGACGTTCGTGTTTACTAGTTTATTATGAAGAATAGAATTCAGAAACAGCCAAATGGAAGAGATGCTCAGGGCAAGGTGTGGGGGAGGGGGTGGAGCTCCCATGACCTCTCCAGGGACCTCAGTGTGTCCACCAGCCCAGAAGCTCACCAAACCATGTAATTCAGGGATTTTTATGGCGATGTAATCACATAGGCACGATTGACTGAATCACCGATCATTGGGTATTAATTAAACCTCCACCCCAGAGGCTGGGATAAGGCTGAAAGTTTCACCCCTGCGATCACATGGTTGGTTCCCCCGGCAACTGGCCACCATCTGTGGTTATCTAGGGACTTTCCCCAAATCACCTCATTAACATAAATTCAGATGTGGCTGAAGGGTGTTTGTCAGAAGTAACGAAAAACTCCTTTCGCCCTTATCATTCTTACCGCTTAGGACAGCGGTCCCCAGCCTTTGTGGACCGGTGCTCCTGTGAGAATCTAACACCTGAGGATCTGAGGTGGAGCTGAGGCGGCGATGCTGGTGCTGGGGAGCGGCTGCGGATACAGATGAAGCTTCTCACTTACCCGCCGCTCACCTCCTGCTGTGTGGCCCAGTTCCTAACAGGCCATGGACTAGTACTGGTCTGTGGCCCAGGTGTTGGGGACCCCTGACTTAGGAAATTCTGTTTTAGGAGCCCTGTGTGAAGACTAGAGATGCGGAAATGTATATTTCTTATTCTAAATCACATTGTCACACCACTCATTCCTAAAAGCTGCCATTTTCCCAATGAGGCCTGGTTCCTTCGGGATTTGGTCCTTAGAGACTCTAATCTGGGTACTTGGTGTGTTTAGTACTAGTGCAAACTTACTGTTTCTAGGCTTTTCAGTAAACAGAGCTAAAATGTACACATTTTAAAGAGAAGAAAGTTAAAAATTCAGACCGATAGTTTTGATTATAATTTAGGATCATGGTGTTTTTACTTCTTTGATTTTATACTGTGTATCTTTTATGATGAAAATGCTGGGTCTGTTAGAGTAACATAATTATTTTATTGTGGAATAGATCTACATAGTTTCAAAATAATGATACCAACATTTAAAAGATAAGCTACTGAGTATAGTTTCAGATTTCTTCTTTATTTTTTCTTAGATTATATCCCATTAGGACGTGCAATTGAACACTGAGCTTTAACATCAAGTGAAGTAAATTTTCCCTCTCTGTGTCTCTACTACTAACTCAATATACACTTAGATTTACTTGATTCAATTTTTAGGATTCTTTCTTTAAAAAAAATTTTATTTTTATATATTTTTCTTTTTTAGGCGAGGCAAGCCATGGTTGACCTCATAGATCGCAAGGACCTTGTCAGCTTACAATCCCTTATTTTTAAAAAAATTTTTATGCCTACAGCCCCTGGTCTTGATAGGTGGTCTTCCTCCTCCCCCTAATTTTTTTTAACTATAAAAAATTTTAAGATCTTAAGTTTTAAAAAAGATCGTATAATAGGTATATCTACAGAAGTTTTGTTTCTTTTCTCACCCTATTTTGTTCCTTTCTTCCTCCATGTGTAACCATTTTCATTAGTTTTCGGTTTATCTTTTGATTGTTTCTTATTGAAAATATAAGCTATCCTCCCCTCGCCCCCACACACAGTTTCTCTTTTCTTACACAAAAGATGGGTGCTTTTCAGTGTGCATAGTATTGCACTGAGAGGCTATTCTAAGTGCTGGGGCCTATGGGTTATTTGCACCATTTAGCTATTATAATCAATGCTGAAATCGATAGCTTTGCGATTATACTGCTTTGCATTTTTTCCAGTGTATCTTTGGATAGATTTTTAGAAATGGGGTTGCTGGGTTGAAGGGGAAATGCAGGGTAAATTTGTCAGGCAGTGCCAAATTCCCCTCCGGAGAACTCGCCCCATGGTGCACCGTTGTAATGGCCTGCTGTGCCGAAGCCGCGTTTCCCCAGCCTCGGCAGCATCCGCAGCGCGGACGGCAGCACTGCCTTAGGTACTGGGAACAATCCCAACATTCATTTTTATCTTGAGATTTGCATACCCTATCAATAGTGCCAGTTCGGACCCCTCCCCTATTCATGTTAGGGTTTAATTTCTCGGAGGATGGGGGCCTTTCCCCTGCCCCAACCCAGGGCCTCATCAGATGGCATTACTTCTTTGATATTTCCTGAGGTAGGTATTTTCTAGTCGCATTTTGATGGAGGGGCCGGCCTTTTTGGGCTCCTCTATTATGCTGTGTCTCGGGTTGGGATTCCTTTCTGGTGTGGGCCAAGGTCTAGACCCCGGTGCTCATCTGGGGGTTCCGCCCTCAGCCCTGAGCTGTGGAGCCTGTATCCCGACCCGCTACCCTCTCGAGAACCAAGTTTTCAGCTTGTGTTTGTCATTCTGGTTTGGAAGACCCTCGTCAATTCTGGTACCAGGGCTGCCCTTTCTTTCTTTACAGTTTATCTATGATTATATTTGTGTGTGTGTGTGTGTGTATGTGTGTATATGTGTGTGTGTGTGTGTGTGTGTGTATATATATATAATTTTGTATAATGAATGGGAGGGGCTTCTTCAGAATCTCAGGTCTCCACGTTGTTGGAAGAAGCTCAAGGCAGACTTATAAAAACTACACCAAAGGAAGGCAGCAAATGGAAATTGGGAGTGAAATGATTATTTGTTATGCAAAAGCATCCTTTAAGAATGGACTTCTTCTTGCTCTTTCAAACGAAAATTTTCTCTTTAACCAAAATGGAGTTTGTATAACACAAAATGGGACATTCCTGTTGGGTGAAGGAGCTGTTTCTGTCCCAGATATGAGGAGTCTGGGCCGTGGGCTGCACGCTTTTGCACTGTAGGCCTGAGCAAAGAAAAGACAATCTCTAAATTATCCTTTTGGCCTCATTCCAAAGCTTAAACTCCAAACACACCACAAAACACACTGTAGAAGCTAGGCCTCTGGGAGGAATAGATCATGAAGAGAAAAGAAACCAGAATTATTCCTAATGGGATAATTAGGAAAATCCTTTTGTCAATACTGCTTCATTTCCTTTCAGATTCCTAGCTGCCCTATTCACAATGTAATCAGTGCCTTCTGATCATTTTTAAAAGGACCTAGAGCTGACCTTTCCCCTTTTAAAGCGGCGGGTCTTTGGTTTTTCTCTTCTACCACTCCAGATATTTCTAACTGCTGGGCTCTGTTGACTGTGGTTTTGTGCCAGAAATCACATTAGACTGAAATTAGCCCAGTGGTGGAGAACGGAACATGATCTGTTGAGGTTTGCTCGGCTGAGCCTTGTGTGCTAACGAGACCGGCAGCCCACAGATGATTCACAAACAGGACAGGGTCGGAGGCTGCCTGTGGCTGCCTCGCCCCCCTCGACCTACCCGCGTGTGCCCCGTTAGGTATGGAATTTTAAAAATCTCTTTTTCAGAGGAGAGTTTTTGGGAATCGGCTCTAATGACTCCTGAATAACTCTTGTCTTTCCCACGATTTCTTCCATATTGACAACATGCAAAATGCACAGGCCGAAATGCAAACTCCGTTAGGTTTTCTCAACGGAGACCCAATCGCATCACTCCCCTGCTTAAAACCCTGTGGCGATTGCCCTGAAGAATCAAGCTCAATCCCAGGCGGCACTCCAGGTCCTCGGATGGTTTTCCCCCTGCTCCTCTCCCCGGCCAGAGGTCCAGATGCCCCAAGCGCTTTCATTTCTCCCAGAGGCCACGTAATCAGCCTTTGACCGGTGGGACCTCAGGAGGACCCAGGACAGCTGTGCCAGGACCCTGGTCCGTGGGTTTTGGGCTTTCCCCTGGGATAGCTCTGTGGCTCTGCCTCCCCTTGCTGCAGCTCGCCGTGGCCCTGTGCCGGGATGGGCCTTCTCTGCCTGGCCCTCGGGACGCACTGCTCCGGCTCCCGGAGCGTGTCCTCCATGTTTCTTACCTTGTTTGAGCATTTGCTGTGTTGAATTGTGAATTTTCTCCGATTTTTGCTTGGCACACACGTCTGAGGAGACATCTCGCCTGGTAAGGGGAGCTCGATTTTTGAGGTGAATGAATGAGAGAGCAGACTCAGAGAGGGTGTTCCAGTTACGCACCAGCTGGCCTGGAGGAAATTGGACCAGAGGACCCGGCGGGGCCACATCCCACTGTGTGAGGACTGGGGGCGGGTTTCGCCCCGTACCAGACAGATTATGGCCCCCCTCTGGCCTGCGCTGCCAGGGCAGTTAGGCTGGTTTCGTGGACTGAAAGTTGCAGAGGGCAGAGACTGGAAGCTCTCAGTTCTCCACAAGAGGCACTGCTTCTATCAGAGAAATGCCGAGTGAGTTGATAAATGAACAGAGTGGGCGAAGGGGTGGCAGAAAATCCAGTACCATGATGAAAAAAAGGCTCTGTGGGAATCTCCAGGATGGATCCAGGGGCCTGGAATGGACAGGGAGACCCTTTGGTCTGAGGAAGGAGGTCGAGCTGAGCCACATGTGTAAAAGACACAGCCGCGGGCAGGGCGAGAAGAGGAGTGGACTCGAGAGGCCTGGGCTTTGCTTCGTTTTGCCCCTGGGTCATTTGTGTTCAACTCTCTAGCTGCTCATTCATTTGCCTATCCATCCGTCCATCTCTCTGTTCAGTCACTTGTCTATCTACCCAATCACCCATCTATCCTTCCGTCAATTCATTCATCCATCTATCCATCCACCCATCTGCTTGTCAGTGCACCCATCCCATCCAAACATCTGTCTATCCATCCATTCGTTTTTCTGTCCATCTGTCCATCCATCCATCCATCCATCCACCCATCCATCTGCAGTTCATCTGTCCATTCATACTTCCATTCACCATTACCAAACACCCATAGTTACAAGGGACTAGAAACTCAAATATGAGAAAGACTCTGTCTTTCCCTCTATGGGACTCAGTGTGTTATGGGAAGAATGTCATACAAATAATGACTATGTAAGAAGACAATGACTGCAGTAAGCCATCTCTTCTTCGTGCTGAGAGTAAGAGCATCTACGTTCGCCTAGAGTCAGGAAAGGCTTCTCAGAGGAGGCGATGTTTGAGCCCAGACCTGAGCGAGGAAGTGTATCTTGGGCCTCAAGGTCTACCTTCCCTGTGCCAGGCGGGCAGTTTTTGTACTGGGCACCAGCAGGAGGCACGGAGGGCTAGTGGGGCCACAGAGCCAGTTAAATAAATACTTAACTGGTATTGGGGCACCCCAATTTCGAGGGGCCACAGACTCTGTCCAAGAGCTGCTCAATGCCCATGGGTAGTGGGAGTTCGGAAAGGTCAGCTGCCCTCCGTTACTTATTTCCTGGGCCAAGGCTGGAAGGGGGATGTCCAGGCTCGTTCAGGGCTCGGGGAACCGTTGTCTGCAGTGCGCCAGGAACCCCATGAATTTTAATAGCCTCCATTCACAGTGATTAAAACCTTAATGAAATTTAATTATCTTGGTGTTAATCGTTTTGTGTTAAGTTATTGCATTCTGACCAGTCGCTGTGTGCTGCCGGCTAGGGCCAGCAAACCCTGCCTCTGCCTAACGGGAAGGAAAGTTGAATGTATTTAAACGAAATTTCCCCCCAAGTAATTGCCTTCAGTGAAACGCCACGGAGGCGCCCGGACTGAATTTGAGAGCCGGCGGCTGCAGGTGGGAGCTCGGGCGCCCCTGTTCGGAGCGGCTCTCATTAGTCCGGGGTCTGCAGTAGGAGCAATGTGGGAAGTTCAGAATGCAAGTGACGGGTGTTTATGGTTCGCAATTGCATTAAACAGGCTCTTAAATGCAGGTTAAAGGGCTCCGTGAAATACAGAACGCACCTTACACTGCGCCTAAATTTTTGCCGTTTTGGGCGTTGCGTTCCTGACAGACAGAATTAGCGGCGCGTTCGGTTCATCAGCTGTCAGCGTGAATCGTGGTCGAGCAAAAAAATGCCGGGAAGCGCAGAGGGCTGGCCTGTTGCTTTTTTTTTTTTTTTTTTTTTTTTTTGGTCCCTTCCTTCTTCCCCTGGGCCTTCCGAAGGCCTTCGGCTGATGGAGAGCTTTTAATTTCACATTTCGGCCCCCACCGCAGGTGATAAACAAAGGTTTCCCCGCCGCCCTGGCCGGGGTCAGTTATCCGGCCTCCCCCCCCCCCCCCCGCCTCCCCCCCCACCCCCTCCCGTCTGTCCCACTCCCGTAATTACACACAAAAGGTGCCTGAGATCCACGGCTAATTTGCGGCCTCTGTTTAGCAGAATTTAATAGCAGGTATTACTGCTGCCGCGGTAATTAAGGACCTTTGTCAATAAGACGGAATGGATGGCCACACTTGGTTGTAATCAGTGGGCTCTCAGGGCCAGAGGAGTGAAAAGGGAGAGAAGCAATCCATTTTGTGAATAACGGGGCCCTCCTCGGTCCTGCCTCCCAGATCGGGGCGACGGAATAATAATTCCCCAGGCGACGAAAGTACAGGAATAAAAGTACTTACCCTCCAGCCGGTGATTTTTTTTTTGACTTTTTATTTACTCTACTGAGCTTTCTTATTTGCTCCAGGCTGCATTTGATGAAGTATTGTTTAAACAGCGCACAGCAAAATGGATATGGGAGGTGGGGAGCGGAGGAGGAATTCTAACCAGGTGGCGGGGGGCACCCTGCTCGAAGGTGGACAGCCGTTCCGTTTATCAATTATTTCTCCAAGATACAAAAAAAAAAAAAAAAAAAAAAAAGACAAAACCAAGTGGCTTCGTGAAGAGGTGGAGGGTGTCATTTAGAGCTGTCTCTGAACATAGTCATTCAGCTCTAAATGGGTCGCCTGTAACAAGCGAGAAGTGAACTTGGGGGAGCATTGTCACCCTCTGCCTCCTCCCTAATGCATGGATGAATGGCCCAGTGGAGGGGGTGGCAGGGGAGGGGAAGGGACAGGGGCTGGCGGCCACAATTCAAAGAGACCTTCAAGGTGTGTGCCCCTCGCTGTAATTGGAGAGGAAGCAGCCTCTCCCTCGCCGATTCCCTGCCTTTTTACCGGTTTTAACAAGCATGATGCTTTTAATAGCGCTTTGAGCACCATCTCTTTAGACGCCTCTCCCTTTTTAAAGCAGCTTTAACTATACTCTTTCTGTCGCTAATGTCTGAAAAACTTCTCCCTTTAATCATTCCCCGAGGAGGCGCAAACAAGCACTCCTTTCCTTTTGCAATTATGGGCTGTGGAGTCTCTGCCGAGGGAAGGCAGGGTGGTGGGCCGGCGGGAGAGGGAGCCGATGCCAGGTCTGGAGCTTGGGGACATCGCAAGCCCTTCTTAGGGAAGGGCTGGGGGTCGGTTTAAAATGCCCAAACCCGCAAGGCGGGAGACAAAAATCCATCTGACCACTATCAACAAATAATGCGCCTGGATTTGGTTAATTGAAAAGATTGAAATTAGTTTCGTGGCTGCTGTACGACCCCCCACCCGTTCACCTTTGACATTATTTTCCCCTCCAGGCCCATTGGATTCCTCTTCAGTAGCTGGGGGATCGGGGTGGGCTCAGACCATGCGGATGTCCCGTGATCATGGGGTTGTGATCGTGCCGATATGCTGACGTCACCAAACATCCATGTGGTTAAGCGTCACTTAGGGAAGTCTGACAGAGTCGCAGGGGAGAAGTGGGTGCAGAGGTGGCTGGCTGGAGCAGAGGGGACATCTTCTCTAGGTCTGCCTTCTTCCAGCCCCTGAGAGGGGCGATGCCGTGCTAGGCTGAACAGTGCCCCCTAAAGATGTCACGCCCTGCTCCCTGGAAACTGAACGTTGCCTTATAAGGAAAAAGGGCTTTTTCCCGGTTTCATTGAGAGATGCGACACACAACATCGAATGCGTTTAAGGTGTGCAACACGATGACTTGGCATACGGATACATTGCGAAATGATTAGCGTAAGTCTAGGTAACATCGATCACCTCGCATAAAATGTCTCCCTTGTGATAGGAACTTTTAAGATCTGGTCTCTGAGCGACTTTCAAATACACGATAGTCTCGCTGGCTGAGTCACCAAGCTGGACATCACATCCTGGAACTTACTCCTCTTATAAACTGGGAGTCGGTACCCTTTGAGCACGTTCCCTCACGCCCCGCATCCCCAAGCCCCTGCCCCCGGCAACCGCCCGTCTGCTCTCAGTTTCTCTGAGTTTGGGTTCTAAAGATCCTACATTGAGATGCTACAGTGTTTGCCTTTCTCTGACTTATTTCTTTCACCCGGCATAATGCCCTCAGGGTCCATCCACGCTGTCACAAAGAGCAGGATTGCTCCTTTTGGTGGCTGAGTAGTATTCCGTGGCGTATAGACACGTTTTATTTATCCGCGCATCTGTCGATGGACACTTGGGTGGGTGTCTTGGCTGTCGTGAATAATGCTGCAGTGAACATGAGGTCTCTTCGGGATAGTGATTTCATTTCTTTCGGACATGGACCCAGAAGTGGGGTCGCTGGGCCCTCAGGTAGTTCGTTCTATTTTCAATTTTCCGAGGAAGCTCCACAGCGTTTTCCGTGGTGGCTGCACCCGTCGATATCCGCTCCAGCAGGGTTCCCTCCTCTCCACGTCCTCGCCAGCACTGGTTGTCTCCTGTCTTTGTGGTGATGGTCACCTTGAGAGGCTTGGGGTGACAATGGTCCTTCCCGACTTGATTCTTAAGGACCTCGAGATGAGGAGAGGGTCCTGGATTATCCAGTGGGCCCCAAGTGCATCCACGAGGACTTTTGTCACAGGGGCTGAGGAAGGGCTGGTGCAGACAGACGAGCAGAAGGCAGCGTGGAGACGGGGCAGAGATGGCGGTGACGTGGCCGTGAGCCGAGGAAGGCCAGCAGCCCCCCGAAGCTGGAAGAGGCCAGGGATGGGCTCCCGAGAGCTTCCGGAGGGAGCACAGCCCTGCTCATACCTCGACTCCAGCCTCCTGCCCGCCAGAACTGGGGAAGGCTAGACTTCTCCTGTTTCAAGCCGCCCGGCAGGTGCTGCTTTATCACAGCAGCACCAGGAAACACACACGGATGCCCGGCAGGGGTCCCTGACCCATGGAGGAGGCAGCTGAGCACTCGAGGATGGGGAGAGAGGGTTCTGTGCCCTGGGCCCCCTGGAGGGGTGTGGCGACCTGGGCCTCAGGTGTGCGCCGGGTGTTCTGAGAGCTGTGGAGTTTCGCAGTGGTATCACTCGGCCATTGACTGGAGGTGCACTGCACCCCAGTCCTCAGGGGAGGGGGAGTCGGGCCAGCGCGGGTGACCCTGGGAAGGTGGCACTCAAGCGACTCTAAGCTCTGGAGCGGGGCCCTGCCAGGCCTGGTTCCCGTCGGCTCGGCCACGGGGCGGGCCCAAAGCCATGGGCTGCCGGTCTTGGGTCCCTGCAATTCGCAGCCCTGGGAGAAGCAGCGATGACACCCCCTCACCCCAGTTCACGGAAAGGACATGGAAACACACGACGAATTGCGTGACGGTCTCTTAGCGGGCAGCGCGCATGCGGAAGGGGGCGGATTTTCTCACGTCGTCTGAAGACACGTCCTCGTGGCTCTGTCCCTTGCACGGTCACCCTCGTGCTGCGGAATGTGACGGGCGGGCCCCGGCCAGCCTGCCGGTCGTGATTCTACTTCTCAGCACCATGGCGTTTAGAGTTCGGGGGTAGGATTATTTCTTGATCTTTTGTTTATATGTATTGGGCGCTCCATGTGCGTTAGGGAGAGGAGATGAGAGACTGTGGCTTGGAAGACGGGAGAAATTTGCCCATGTCGCCCAGTGGCGGCGGCGCCGGCTGCGAACGCAGCCATCTGACTGCAGAGCGTGGGAGTTACCTCCCAGCTTTGGGGTAGGAATGGGATCTAGGGTCACAGTATTTTGTTGGGAGACCCAGGCGCACCCTCTGCAGATGGCACCCTCCCGGGCCCTGGCAGCCGCGTTGTCCCTGTCTAGGCAGCGTACTGGGCACACGGGGCCTCAAGGAGCGTTTGCTGTTTTGTGTTGCGTTATCGCTGGGGATGAAAGGGGCCTGGGAACGCTCCTGCCGATCGAGACCGCGTAGGAAGGCATCTCTGAGTAGAAGCGTAAGCCAAGTTTGGCAGGAACGATTTGCAGACATCGGGGGCACGAAGTGCCTTCTTTTAGCTCCTGTAAGGAGAATCGTTCATTTGTTCTAGAAGCAAAATAATTAAAGGGTGATGTCTATCAATGGACGTTATGGTTTATTGCAGCTCCGTCAAAATCCTTAGCAAACCGGAATCTTCATTTTCAGAGTGAGAGATTAGTTTTGGCTGTTGGGAGGTGCCTGCCCCAGCCCTGGCGCCCCACACACTGTCCTCCCACTGTGTGCTTTCGGTCTCCTGCTGGCCCCTAACGGAGCAGGGCCGACTCCGAGGCCAGACCAGTCTGCGCTGGGAGCGGAGTTTGGTTTCGCCTTCTGCTCGGAGCATCGGATGGGCCTTGGCTGGGCTCACGTGAACTGCACGTACCAGGCAGGTTCCTGGATGGTCAGGCAAGGCACAGGCAGTGGGCTGTGGGACGGGGGTGGCATCTCAGGGAGATGACAGATGGCCAGGTTACGTCCTGGCTGTGTGGCCCAGGGCAAGTGTCTTAACTGCTCTGTGCTGCGGTTTCTACATTAGAAAATGGGGAGAATAATCTATCCATCCTACGGGGTTGTTGAGAAGGTTAACTAGGAAAAAACCCATACGGTGCCCAGAACCGTGTCTAGCGTGGGTAACGACATTCCGAGGGGGCTCGCCGTTGTCATGAACTCGGTGGCCAGAGCAGCACTCTGAGGTGTGGCTGACCCAGGAAAAGCCCCGCCCCTCCACTGGGCCCCCTCTGAGCCTCGGTCTCCTCTTCTGTCAATCGTGGACGGCAATGAGGCCTATCCCGAGCGACGACTAGGAAGATTCAGGACACTTTGTAGATAGCGTGGCTCACACAACTCCACATACGGTCACTTCCTTCCTTCTAGAGCTTCGCCTTCCAGAGCGAGGCCTTCTAGAACTTCAAGGATTTTGTTCTTTTACCAGGTTCTCCTTGTCTCCAAGCTAGATCTCCTAGGCAGCCATTTAAGTCGGTGACTTCTCCTACTGGGTTGGTTTATAGACGGTCGTCGTGGGGCCTGCTCTGTGCCTACCGTGGCTCCAGTTCTTGGCGGGGACAGGAAATGCGTCAGATTCTGTCCCTGTCCCCGAGAAACGACCGCTCCTGGGGATGCCAGTACAGAATCCCAGTTAAATTTAAATTTCAGATACTCAACAAATAAAACCTAATGTACATATGGCCCAAGCGCATTGATACTAAAAAAGTATTCATTGTTTATTTGAATTACAATTTAACTAGATGTCCTGGATTTTTATTTGCTGAGTTTGGCAACTCAGTGGCCTCTCCTCCTCCACGAAAGTCCCAAACTTGGGGTCACTGCCCATAGATTTGGGGAATCCCTCTGAGACTGCTGGTTCCCAGGCCCTGACTCTGCTCTGTGCCTTCCTTGTTCGCGAGACCCGGGACAAGTCCTTCCTTCCCCCACGCTGCGCCTTGGTTCCCGCCTCTGCTCGAATGAACTCTCAGGGGTCCTCTCCGTTTCCCTTCCTTTGACTTCCGCGTGCGTGGAGGACTTCAGCCAACCTGGCATTTTTGGTGCCTTGTAGACAAAATAACCCACTGGCCCGACTGCGTCTTTCACTTTTCAAACACTTGTTTTGGCTCCATGTGGACACAGTCCAAGCGCCTCCGACCTGGCCTTTTTAGTCCCTGTTCTCAGCACTTGTGAGGAAAAGGCTCCTTGTAACACAGCCCGGTCCCCAAGCTGGGTTTCTAACGGGCATTTTGAAGCCCTTTTAATTTCCGATCCATTAAGAAAATAAATCTTCGGAGGCTTTGCTTCCTACTTAGCAGCACGCTCTTGGGCTCGACAGCTGTCAAACTGAAAAACATTCTATGAATTCTCCAAGTAATTTAAAAGTTGCTCAGACTGAAATATGGGGTGATGTCTACTCGGCTGAAAGGGTGCCATTTGTACCTGGGTAATTCAGTTCACTTGATTTTTTTTTCCTCCAGGGAATTACTTTCATAATGAGAAGGAGAAAGAGGATGTTTTACTCGATTATGAAATGGGTGTTCCGATCCACCTTTGATGATTTCTAATCGGGTCTTAAACCATCACTTGTCTTTGGCAATAATTACTTTCAGATGAGAACAAAAAAGTCCATTTTCGGGGGCTATGTTCTGTGACATAGGTGTGTATATATGCATAAAATCCTTTTAGGATCTAAGCCTCCCTCTCATATGTGAGTTTCCTTCTCTTCGGAGATTAAAACGCTGCAGCCGCTCTTCGTTCCGAGCAAACACAGCGCCACGAAGCCCCGCGATAGCCTGTTGGGGGGGGGGGTCACAGATTTTCTTATTAATCTTGCTAATGCCTTAGCCAGCACGCGGCGCCCCCAGATGCACACGGTCCTTGCTTATTTGCTTTAATTCTCAGCCATTTATTCCTCTGCCCTAAGTTATGGTCCTGCCAGGTTCGTTTTCTCCTTCCCTCCTCTTTCTTACCTCCCTCGTCTCCCTTCTTTTCCTTTTCCTCCTTTTCCTCCTCTGCGGATTCAGACTTTTTAGCCTCAATAAAAGGGCTTCATGTCTGCCACTGGGAACCCTTCCTTCCATTTTTCCCTCCAGAAAAATGGAGTAGGTTTCTTTTAACTCGTGCAAGACTCTCCTCTCTAAAAGGTTTTTATTATTGAGTGCCCGGGGTCCTTAGTTTCAGACATTTATCTTCTAGCTAAGCAGGAACAAAAGAGGGAGGCAGCCTCCTGCACCGTCTGCACCCCGAGTTTCTGAGTAATCACCCGGCGGTTGCATGGAAGCGGCCACAACATCTTCTTCATTGTGTCACTTTGGGCTTGCTCGTTAATTTATGAGCTTCAACTGTCAAAATAGTTTGTGCAACGGACCCTAAAAATGGTGATGGAATCTATCAATCAATCGGGTTTTATAGCTGTGGTTTGCCTCGCAGCCCGCCTGCTGCATGCGGCGCGTCAGAAGGGGAACCACGTACCGAGTAGATGTGCCCAAAATGAACACATAATACCCCAAAATGCACCCCCCACCCCCGTGCAGGGCTCTAGAATGCTCGAAGCGCCACTAATGCTCCGCCCCGAGGTCCTCGCGAAGGCCGCCAGAAGCTCTCGGACCTGTCCGGAGGACATTCTTCATCCCGGAGTGCCCGTTATTGTAAGCATCCCGCCTCCCGTTATGATAACTGGGTCGTCTCAGAATGGCACCCTGCAGAGGCCTTTGGACAAGCATGTGGTGACAAAGTGGGCGGAACTCAGTTCCAAAGAGGCAGAAATTTACAAAAAAAAAAAAAAAAGCTTTGTGATTATATAATCCACATGGATGCTCAATAATTTGTAAAAACCCGTTTTTCAGATTTGAAGCGTCTTCAGGTACCTACCTGCCTACTTTCTGAGGAAATTTGTTAGATTTGGGCTACTCGTTCCTGTGGGGGCTCCTTTGTATGGATTTTCTGTGTTCCTTCTGAATTCTAAGTATGTTTGTTTACTGGGCAGGGTTTTTTTTTTTTTTTTTTTTTCCACTTTTGTTTTCTGAGCACACATACCAACTTCGTTATTGAAAACGTGAGAAGAGAAAAACCCTTCCCCTCCGCCCCGGGCCGTCCTCTGCTTGCTCTGGGTCTTCTCTGCCTTCCGTGCATGTAACTTTACCTGTCTGAGAGAATCTGTGCAGTTTCGTCTCTTGCTTTTAAAACCATTCTCTCAGCATTTTAATTTTTTTATGTCTGATCCCACGTTCGTATGTACCACAGTTCGTTTAGTCGTTTCTTTCGTGCTGAGTGTTTAAATAGTTTATCATTATTTTGTTGTTATCGACATGAGGGGCCAGGCCGAGAGCCTTTCTTAAACAGTCCCACATTTAATGACCTACCGAACCGGACGTTTGCTAGTTTCCGGATGTTTTCTCTCATTCTGAGAACATCATGAAGCCTCGACGCGCTCCGGGTAATCTCCCTCGCTAGAGTGCCCTCTTCTAACCTTCCCCGTGGGGCTGGTGGGCTCCTATTCACCCTGCAAGACCCGACGGAAGCAGCCCCTCCTCCGCAGGTTCCGTGTTCCTCTGTGCCACTGACCCCGGTCCCCTTTGTCCCGGCCTCGCTGAGTGGCGTCCGGCCGCCTCTCTGGCCTCCCTGCCGGTCCGTAGACACACGGTGCCCATCGAGGTCTGAGCTCAGTGCAGCGCCGAGTCATATGCCTCAGCCACTCTGGCCACTGTGGCTGCCCAGGACCCCCTGGCTTGCGTAGACCCTCCGGTTCTCTGAACTGTGCCTGTCATGCTCACAGACAAGCTGTTTCTTTTTTTTTTTTTTTAGAGGGACAGCTCAGGTGTTTGGATTGAAACAACACTAACAAACCCCTTTTTCGAGCTCCCAGGGCTCTTCCTTGTTTTCCACGTTGGGCGCGAAGACATTTTCCCCGAATGTCCCCGTTGTTGATAGCTGCTGTCAGAGTTCATGATGGCGTTTGTACTGAAAGCTCCTAATTTGATATTTCTCTAGTGAATTTAATGAGTACGAAAAAGTGTCATTTAGAGCTAGTTTTCTCTTTGTGCTTTGAAAAATGAAATGCACGTAGTTATCTGTAAATGAGATAATTACCTCCCTACTTTGCTAAAGGCACCTACTGGTGATTTTTTTTTTTTTTAGCTTGTTTCACTTAATGAAAGCTTTACAAAATGGGGAGCCCAGAGCTTTTAATAGACTTGTCGTAATAGGCTCTGTGAAAGGGAAATAAAACCCAGTTGTTTCAAACCAGTCACAGAAATAGCCTGATAAAACGGCTGGCAGCTCAGACATAAATTTCAGTCTTGCTTGCATTTAGAGCAAATGTAATAATAGCTGCCACCAATATTTTTAATATTACCGATCTTTCAACAATAATTATCTAGAACTTTTAATGTCTGCAATTAGAAAGCTAGCAATCTGGTGGCGCAGACCAGTGGTAAACCGTGCGAAATCGGATACTTGCCGTAATTGGTAATTAATCACTTTTGATTATCAGGAAGGGATGCTGTACTTTTTTCTGAATAGCTACATCATGCTAATGACAGGCAAACACAAACCCGCATATTTGAATTTAGAGCTTTTAGGAAAGTAAGCAACTCCCGCCAATGTTCTACGGCCGAGAGATGAGCCCAGTCACCTAAACGATGTAGAAGGGGCCGTGTCTGTTTTGATGAGAAGCCATCGGGCTGGGAGGAGGTCCCTCCTTCCGAAGGGTCTCGGGTCATCTAAACGCTCATTCTTGATGCAGGTTTAGAGATGCTGCCGCGTACATGTTTACGCACGGGCGTCTCCCTTGGCGCACTCACGCGCGCTCAGGCCTTCCTCGGCTGCCCGCGCCGCGTGACGGCCTGGTCGCAGGCCTGCCTGGACTCCCTGTCCTGGATGCCCGCGGCGTCGCGGCCACTTCCGCGGTCTCTGTCTCCGCCGCGGTGCCGTTCTGTGAACGGGGCCATCCTTGCCCCAGACCTGAGACTCCAGTCATGTTTCCGATCGTCCCGCCACCTGGTCCCAAACCCGCCTCCCTCGTCATCGGGCCCTGTCACTGCTGCCTTCAGCGTCTCTGCTGCCTTTGCAGCACCCCGTCTTCTCCCTGCGGCCCCTCACTACGGGGGCTCCATATTACCCGTCAGGACTGTACCCCAGGGGAACGCGACACAGGGAGCAAGGGCGTACAGAGGGAAAGCACGTCCGCGGGAGGTGATTTAAAAACATTCACTCGAGGCCGAGGTCCCTGCCTCTACGCACACCGCCCGGACAGCCGGTGAGACCACGCCTCGCAGAGATCATGCAAGGACCGTGGGGACAGGCTAGACTGTTCTTCCAAAGACACGGCCGCAGGGGCGTGTCCCTTGGTGGAGTAGCGGACAGGGCGGGATCATCCCCAGCTGCCTTCGTCCCCCTCACACTTGCGTCTGGAAGTCCAGCTCCAGACGGAGGCCGGGATTCACTTTGTGCAGGGCCGAAACACTCCGAGCTTCTCTCTGATCTTCTTTAGTCGGCGAGGACGGAACGCCATCTATACCGCCTTCCCGTGCAAATGTGAATGTCCTTGGCACGTCTACTCTCTCCGGGCCAAAGTCGCTTACAGGCCGAGCAGTGTCCAGAGGCCAACAAAACCACCAGCCCCGCACCTCTGACTTTCAGAGCCTCTTACCTGGCCCCCGAGCCATGGTAGTTCCAACTCTGCTCTGGCCACCGACCCCCGCACGCCCTGGCGCTGCAGGGCTGGCCTTGGTTTAGAGTCACGGGCGTCTTTCCTTCCTCTCGGTGGTGGGAAAACAGTTCCTCGTGGGCACGTGAACAGAAAGAGCAGAGGCCTGATTTTTAAATGGCAGGCGATGGGCCTCGCCTGCTCCGCGAGTCCAGCATGGGTGACTCACGGTTTCTGCCCTGGGGACCAGTCGCCTTCAGTGACAGGCCCTCCAGTGGCGCATTAGAACCACATTAATATACAGATAGAATTTAAAGGGCTATGTGAGCAATGAATAGCGGTCTCGATAAAGCGTCAACTTCTTATTCTGTTTCCTTCTCAATACAACCCATTACGTGAGGCTTCCTTAGCCAAATCTCATTTTGTTCCCTATTCCATCATTTCTAGTGTCCCTGAATTGGTTCCTCGCCCAACAGCACCATTTCTGCTGCGGTCTCTTTCCTCTGCCTTTGTCACAGAGCTGAGTAATGATGTGACAACATGTGATTGGGCGATTGATGTCAAATGTTAGCAGCAACATTCATTTTCCCCTGAAATGGACAAAGAAGAGTATTAGTCATTTAGAAATTTTGTCTAGAAGCTACACCTCACGAGTGATTTTCCAAAATTGAATTGGTCTGAAATTTAAAGTGGCTTTTAAGTTCCTTCCCTTTGATTGTTCCTCAGGTCACTCAGAGTCTTGAAAGGCTGAGGGAGCAAGTTAGTGATGGGGACTGCAAATGTCATTTGTTAGCGCCCTGACTCCACTGCAGAAGTCCATTCCGTAAGTGCCAGGATGCTCCTGACACCTAGTGTCACATGGAGAAACGTCTGTGGGCTTTGGAGACAGGCAGGTCTGGGCTCCCCGCTGGGCTCTGTCTCCGACTGCTTATTCCGTGACCCTCAATCGCCTCATCTGTGATATGGGATAAGTAAGAACGATTGTCATCCGCCTCATTTTGCAGAAATAAATTTTAGAGTGGTCAATAATGGGCCCGAGCAACATGGGAGCGAAGGACAAGGTGCAGCCCTCTCCGGTGCCGAGTCCCCAGCCTCTGCTCTGAACCAAGGGGGTCTCGTCCTGCCCTCCAGGAGGGCACAGGGCTTTTCACATACGTGCCACGTGGACAGCTACCGTCCCTCCAGCAGTGACCGACCAATGTGCGTCTGAGCAGGACTTGGCTTCAGAGACAGGGCTTCCCCAGGACCCCCAGTGGTCCTTCTAATCGTAGCCAAAACGGCCCCGGGTGATGAGAGCTTGGAATTTCCACTCCCCGCAGTTTGCATGTTTCGAGAAAAAGAGACCTGCAGCGGTCCGCGTGGGTTGCTCAGCATCCGAGGCTGTCCCTCACTTCGCACCCTCTGTACGCACCGGAGTCACCAGTACCATTGTTAGGAATGGCTTCCGCCTGTGGCTCTGATTCATGGCCTGGTCGTGATGGTGGTTCGCAGCCCGCTAAGAAGTGGGTATCAGGCGGCTGTGGTACCCGGAAGCAGCGCATAGGACAGGACCACCAAGATGCAGCCAGATATGCTAATGAGATCGATACAACTGGTTACACGGAAAACCCAAACCTCGTCTGCAAGTGAATGTTAATCAGGAGAAAAAGCTCGGCTCAGCCTGGCCCAGAATCAATGGCCTGACTAGTTCTTCCTCAGTTAAGTCGCATAATTTGTCCAATTTGTTTTATGTCAGTAAGTGAAGAAGCTTTTACTCACTTTGATTCATGGAAGGAGGTGAGACTATGGTACAGTGGAAAGGAAATTACCGTTTAACCTGCCTGCCTGGGTTTTCTAACGGATGTCTCAGCGGGACCGCGGCGGGGTTCGTAAATCCTCCTGATAAACCGGAGCGGAACAGCAGCTGTTAAAACCCCAAGGGGAACCTGACGTCAGAGATCACGCTCCCGACGAGGCCAGCGGCGCGGGGTCAGGAGTCGGAGGACGTGACTCCTCGCCTCATCCGTCACTCGTCATGCGACTTGGGATTGCAGACGGCCCAGACCTCAGGTCTCGCGTTCGTGAAGTGGCGTTAAAGATGCCGACGTCAGAGGAGCCTTGTGAGTCGATCGACTGCAACGCGTCGACACATCCGTGAGCTGCCCTAACGGCTATTGGTGGAGCACCCGCCGCGCATCAGGCGCCGCGCTGGGGGCTGGGGACACGGTGGCGACAGGCATGTCAAGGCCCCTGGCCCAAAGGCAATTACGGTCTTCGTGAGACGTCCTTCGGATATTTTTATTATGGAACGTTTCAAACCTTGACAAAAGTGGGCAGGATTTTACAACGAACTGTCATCGACGCATCACTCGGATTCGGGCGGTGACCATCGGGCCCCGCGTGCCTTGCCTGCCCCCCACGCTTTTTTCTGAATTGTTTTCAGGAAAATCGCAGACACCGGATTTGTTTTCTGTTGCTGTGTACCAAAGTACCACGGGTTTAGCTGCTTAACCAACGCGCATCTCTTACCTCACAGCGTCTACGGTTCAGGAGCCTGGGCATGATGCACCTGGAGCCTCTGCTCGGGTCTCACGAAGCTGCAGTCCAGGTGTTGGCCAGGGCTGGGCTCTCATCTGAGGCCCAGGGGTCTCATTCGAGGTCACGTGGTTGCTGGCAGAATTCCGTTTCTTGTGGTCGTAGGACTGAGGCCCGTGGCTTCTCGAGGCTCCTCCTCAGAGGCCAGCAGAGGGTTTTCTCTGACACTTTACCCTCGTCTAAGGGCTCACCTGATTAGGTTTGGCCCACCCAGGATAATCTCCCTTTTGATGAACTCGAAGTCAACTGATTAATAACTTATCATGGGAATGATATCCCATCATAGCCTCAGGGCTTGTGCCCACTCAGGGGGAGGGGATTATTCAGAATGGGTATACCAGGTAATAGGAATCTTGGAGGCTATCTTAGAATTTAGTCTACCCATGGACATTTTATTCCTATTTTAAATATGCATTTCTACAAATAATGGACGTTTTCCTGCATAATTACAATTTCATGTTAATGTCTCATAGGGGTGGTTATGTCAGCTTAGGATATGATATGCTGTTGTAACAAATGACCCCCCCCTCCACCCCCCAAATTTCATTGGCTTCCAACCACAAAGGTTTCTTTTGTGGCTCATGTTCCACAGCCATCATGGATTGGCTTCAGCTCTTTATCCGCAGACCCAGGTGAAGGAATACCTCGTCTCTGGGAGAAGAGATGGAGGGACATGCAAAGGCTTTTCAAGCTTTAGCTGGGCAGTGTCCACGTCACTTCTTCTCGCCTCTGGTTTGCTCACCTGTTCTCAGTGGTCCAAGAAGTACAGTGCTTCCGCAGGGCCTGATAGGAAAGGGTCAGCCACAGGGGGCTGGGTATCTTTAAGCAAATAATGGAATCTCACATTTATCTCTTAGACGTCTTTTATTCTAATATAGTCTCAACTACCACCTCCCCCCCTCCGCGAACCATTGACTTGTTAGAGAAACTGATTAGCTCTCCTATAGAACAGGAGTCTCCAACCCCAGGCTATGGCCTGATAGGGTCTGTGGCCGGGTTGCACAGCAGGAGGTGAGCAGTGGGCAAACTAGAGAAGCTTCATCTGTATCCGCAGCCGCTCCCCAGCGCCAGCATCACCGCCTCAGCTCCGCCTCAGATCCTCAGACGTTAGATTCTCCTAGGAGCACCGGTCCCTGGCGCCATAAAAGGTTGGGCACCACTGCTATAGAACGTCCTGCATCCTGAATTTGTCTGTCTGCTTCCTTGGGGTGGCACTTGTACGTTTACGCCTTATATTTTCTGTAAGCTAAGATTAGGTCTAATTAACTTATTCCGAGGCAAGAATAATTAAGAGGGGGTGTTTTATTTTATTACGTCAAAAAACATATGATGTTTGGTGAGGAAATCTTTTACAAATTTCATATTGTGAAAGAGAAATTCTCACTCTAATGTCCTTATATCCATTCATCAGACACAACTGATCAGGTCCTACATCAAGCCCTGATGAGATAAATAAGAGAAAGTCCCTGTCTCTCATGGTCCGTTGGAGGGGACAGATTTCAAGTGCAATGAGAACAACTAGGGAAGGAAAGGAAACAAAAGACAGCTAAATAGGAAAGGAAGGAGGGAAAAGATCTCTATCTGCAGATGCCACCTTCTCGTATGTAGGGAGCTCCAGGGAATGCACGAAATTGCCTTTCTGTACCCCAGCGATGAACAATCAATCAAAACCGGAAATTAAGAAAATAAGTCCACCTACTGTGGCATTGGAAAGAGTCACATTCTTTGGAATAAAGTCAACCCAAGAATTGGAAGGCTTGTACACTGAAAACTACAAAATATCATTGAAAGACATTCAAGAAGACTGAAGTAAATGGAAACATATCTGTGTTCATGGGTTAGAAGACTTAATCTTGTTAAGATGGCAGCGCTCTGAAAACTGATTCATAGAGTCAACACGATCTGAATCAACATCCCAGGTTTTGTTTGTTTGTTTGTTTGTTTGCAGAAATGAACAAGCTTATCCTAAAATCCATATGGAATTGCAAGAGACCCAGGATCATAGCCATAGCAATCTTGGGAAAAATTTGGAGGACTCATACTTCTTGACTTCAAAACTTACTGCAAAGCAACAGTAATCAAGACAGTGAGGTGCTGGTGTAAGGAGAGATAAATAGATCAATGGAACAGAATTGAGAGTCCAGAAATAAACTCATGCGTTCATGGTAAATTGACTTTCGACAAGAGTGCCAAGATCATTCAATGTGGGAAGAAGTCTTTTCAACAAACAATTCTGGGACAACTGGGTATCTGCATATGAGAGAATAAAGTTGGACCCCTGCCTCACACCATATACAAAAATTAACTTAAAATGGATAAAAAACCTAAATGCAAGAGATAAAGCTAGAAAATTCTTAGGAGAAAACATACGTACAAACCTTTATGACTTTGGATTATACGATGGTTTTTTTAGATAGGAAACTAAGCACAAACGACCAAAGAAAAAATAAAATCCCATTAAAATCGGAAACATTTGCACTTCAAAGGATACTAGTAAAAAGTGAAAATACAACCTACAGAATTAGGAAAAATATTTGCAAACTATGCATCTGATAAGGGTCTAGTATCCAGAATCTATAAAGACCTCCTGCAACTCAGCAACAAAAAAACCAAACAACTTAATTAAAAAACGGTCCAAGAACTTGAACAGGTACACATGGAAAGGTGCTCAGCCTCACTGATCATTAGAGAAGTTCAGACCAAAACCACAATGAGATACCACCTCACTCTCATTAAGATGGCTATTATTAAATAAATAAATAAATAAAGGTGTTGAAAAAGATGTGGAGAAATTGGAACTCATCTACCGTTGGTGGGATATAAAATGGTGTGATCGCTTTGGAAAAGTCTGACAGTTTCTCAAATGTTAAACAGAGCTACCACACGATCCAGGAATTTCCCCTTACGTATATAACTAAGAGAATCAGAAGTCCACACAAAAACGTATCCTTGAGTGGTCTTAGCAGCACTAATAGCCAAAAACCGAAAACAATTCGAATATTCATCAGTCAACAAATGGATAAACAAAACGCGGTATGTCCAGTCAACGTACTATTATTCGGCAATGAAAAGGAACGAGCGTGCCGGTGTCTGCTGCCACGTGGACGAACCTTGAACACATCACACGAAAAGAAGCTCGTCCCAAAAGGCCACCTATTGGACCGTTCTGTTGACACGAACCGTCCAGACCAGGCAAATCCATAGAGATAGAAAGAAGGTTAGCTGGCGGGGGGAAAGGGGGAGTGACCACTCATAGGCACAGGGTTTTTTGGGGGGAATGCTGAAAAAATTTTTTGGACTCAATAATGATTGTTATTCGACTTCGTGAAGATGAGCGGCTCTCAGGGTTCTTGCCAATTGCGAAGTGACAGTTCAGACCGCGAGGGACAGGGACCGATTTTGCTTGGGGGTCAGGGCAGGTGTCGAATAGAGGGGACTGTGGAGGAGACTCACCAAGGGCTTCCAGGGAGCCAGGCAGCAGGTGTCGGCTGCGAGATCCGGACCACCGAATGTGTCCCCTTAGCGTTTGCTCCCTCGGAGCTGTACCCTTAGGAGCCGCTGGGGACAGAGTTCGACGGTCACCCCCCTTTCCTCTTGAACCAAAGCAACTCTGCTCCCACCCGTGGGACCTCAAGGTAAGACTTTGTTCGCATGAAGAATTTTGTGATGAAGGAAAGACTCCTGCCTTGAGCCGACGATCCTCAGTATTGCGTCTTGTGTCATTAGAATATCGATGCGTCCGCTTCCCATAATGAGGCAGATGATGACATCATCTACCGCTCTAGCCGCCACTCACAGGGCACTGAACACACGTCGGGCTCCGTTCTAGGCACGCGATAGTCATCATCGTATTTATTTCTCACAAAAGCCCTCGTGCAGTGAGTGGTCTTGTCCTCACGGCCCAGGTGGGGACGTGGCGGCTCGCAGAGGTGTCTTGATCTTGTTCACGCAGCCAGGGGCGTTGAGCCGGGAAGCGCACTCAGATCTTTTTCGTTCGGAAGCCGGGGCCCTTGTCGTCGTCCTCCTTTGTGCTTGAACGGCGCTTCACAGTGTGCAAAGCCCTCCCTCGGCCGTTTCTCACTTGAGAGCTGCGCTGTTGTCCCTGACCTGTGGCTGAGGAGCACGGGCTCTGACTCCAGTCCAGGCGGCAGAATGGGGAGGCGGCGTGGGTGCCCTGGCTTCCAGCAAATCTGCCCCATGGCCGGGGTGGTCGCCGACCACGGAGGAGCCCACCGGAGCACGGAGATGTGGCCAGCACTCAGTAGCCGCCCCTCCCCGGCCATCCTTCTCAGTATACATGAGATGCTCAAATTATGATGTTTTATTCTAATGACAAGGAGTATAACAAGCACAGGAAATGGCCTGGCATTAATCTCCACTCCATCTTGTGGCAGTGACTGCAATGAAAATGAGAAATAGTTTAAGCTTAACCCATTCTCATTACAATCATAATTACATTTTGTGGTCATTCTTAGTTTCTAGCAGAACCCAACTGCTCTCCATGTCAATTTGAAAGATACAGACAACCCTTAATTTCTCTCCAGCATTCATCTGCCCGGCCATCTGCTGAGGACTGATCCTTGGGAAGCTGAAAATTAGGCTTAAGGAACTTCTCTGCTTTATGTTTTAAATGGTTTGGCACAGACCTGCTACACATCTGGATAAGTGTAATTTACATGCATGTGCCTCAGAAAACATTGAATCGGGCGACCGATTTATCTTTCTAATATGTTTAATAGAATACTTAAATCTGGGCCTTTAATAGACTGCTTAAATTTGGGCCCTGATTCTATAGCTAATGGCACTGAGAGCTGACCAAGTAGCATGCTGGGTGGCAAGAGGGGAGGAGCCGGGGACCAAGCCTGGCCAAGGACAGTGCCCCCAATCCTTCCGCCGTCGCGGGCCTGCTGGGTGGATCTGTCTCTGCAGACGCCGTGTGCCAATGATGCTCTCCAGACGAGCCGCACAGTGCAGACCTCCGCGGTCTTCTTTTGTAGCCATCGTTAATAAATTCATTTACCAATAAATATCTTTCCCAATGGTTCATTCATTCTGTTTCACATATTAATGGAGCACTCGTGACGTGCTAGGCATTGGCCAAAAGCTGGGGACGCAAAGACAAATTAAGGCGAGCCCCTGCTTTCAGGGGGTCCACTTTATGGAGGTCAACCAGGCAATGCAGCACTTCACGGAAGGCTATGGGTGCAGAAGATAGGGAAGGCGGATAGGAAGGTTCCGCGGCAACCAGCACCCCAGCTTGGCCTGACCGGCTGTGGGACAGTGGACAAGTCACTGAATACCTAGGGGCCTTAGCTTTTCCATCTTTAAATGGATCTACCTGGGGCTGTTGAGAAGGAGAACAGACAGTGTCGAGGAATTGCTCAGCAGAGGGCCTGGGTCTCCGAAGGGCTCGTCGAGTAGTTGGCTACTCGTTACCCGGTGGAGACAGAAGCACATTCCAGGGGAGGGCGTGGGCTGGGCTAAGAGCCAGCCCAGAGAGAGTTCTCGCTTCAGTGTGGCTGGACCGCAGAGCGGGGGACAGATCCTGGAGTGGCTTCGTGCGCCCAGCTAAGGAACTCAGACTTTGTCCCAACGCCACGGGAAACCTTGCAGCAGGGGACAGGGCAGGCGCTGGAGAGCGAGATGATCAGATTTGCATTTTAAAAACGTCCTTCTGGCTGCAGAGGGGAGGGCGACACCTCAAACTCGGAGCAAGACCAGAGCCAGGGATTCGTGGCAACAGTTCCCGAGAACCTCGGTGGCATGTGTTCTGATGGCTTTCATTTGATCATGGGTGACGCTGTGCACAGTTTTGTTTCAAGAGCTGTTAAAGAATTTGGATTCTTAGACTGGGCTATTCCAGCATGTCCCCTATTGGAGCCTCTGCCCAGCCCAGTGGACAGAGAGCCAGGTCGAATTTTTAGTGCAAGTGCCCACTTTGGTCAAGGAGCGGAGCGTGGTACCACAGAGTCTGGGCGTTGGGGGTGGCGGCCTGGTGTACGGCCGAGTCCTGGGGTTTGGGGGTTTCTACCTCCTCCTCTGCAGAACCTGCATGCTGTCCAGTGACCAGGGCTCTAGGCAGACACAGTGCGGTACTGGGGGTGGGGGGCGGGGCACTGTGGGTGGGCCGTGCGACCCGGGCGCTTGCTCGCTTTCTCGAGGCCTCCCCTCCCGCATCTCTAAGTGAGACATCACAGCAACGGAGGCCCGTGGGAAGCTTCTGGAGGGGCGGGTTTCGTGGTCGTGTCCCCTCACAGCTCCTTCTGACTCGTGGACTGATTTTCCCCGGGGGCTCCGTGTCCAGTGATCAGCATGTGTCCACATATTAACCTGCCACACTGCCACAGGAACGTCCCTTGTGTTTCCGATTGGGTTTTGAAATGTAATGTTGGATCTCATAACTGAATTTAAACACTGGATTTGAGAATAAATTCACAGCCACAGACAGGGCGGTTGGCAAAGGAAACAGAGGCCGTAGATAAACACCGAAAGGGAAAACAGTGTGATAAAATCGGGGAAGTAAATTAGACGTTGGCCACTAGACCCGGCCAGGAAATGAGAGCGGCCCTAATTGGTGCGGCGGATCTGTGCACGAAGCCGCGGTCGCTCTCGGGGGCCGGCCGCGTCCTCGCCCAGCTGTCTCCTCCCCAGTCCTGAGTCACCCTCAGCTGGCTCGAGCTGCAGCCTCGAGTTTGGCAGCCCATAATAGGCAGTGGAATGAGATCTGACCTTTCCAATTGTGCCTTAAAAAAAAAAAAATTATTAAATTAAAAAATGGTTAAATCTCAAATGAGCTGGAATCTTTTGTACGAAGAACCCGTCTATCATTGCTTTTGTCCGTAAAATATATTTAACCTCAACCGTGTAATTAATGCCAGCGACTCCACGGGGCCGGCCGGGTTTATTATGTGTGCAGAGAGCGTAGCCGTTCTCATCGGAAGAAGACAGTGCCGGGCCCCTCGCAGGCATTTTCTTGAGTTGCTTGGCAAACGCTATAGGCAGGAAGTCGAATTTCGTCTGGAACGACTTCCATTTTGCCTCTTCCCGTTCCCTGCGCAATTCAGGTTGAGCAGAAAATGCTTCGCAATTAGAGAAAAATGCCCAATAGAGGACAGTTAGCCAGGGTGACAGCACGTTCTGGAGAGAGCGAGTCAGGGGCACGAGGTCGGCGTCACAAAGCCCAGGCTCAGACGCCCAGCCGCCGTCTCTGTGCGGGGCAGAGGAGAGGTCTGTGACGTCTCATGGCGTCTCGAAAGGAGGCTCTGAGCTCGCTTCTGGGCGTCCGGGCTCTGCCGATGAAACATAAGAGCACGGGCTCGCGAGCCCAGCAGGCTCGAGTGAGGGGTTTCTGCTTGCCCGGTGGGCGACTGGCGAGTCATCAGACCATCCCGAGCTTCAATGTTCTTACCGACAAAATAAAGGTGGAAAAATAGGTCTCTGCCTTGCAGAGTCAGCTGTGGTTTAAATGGGGTGATACGTGTGAGGATCTCCCTACTGTGGTCGGTACGCGGAAATCGGCCAGCACGCTTCTCTTCCACCTGGAAAACACGTGCGCCAAACGGAAAATAACCAAATAAAAGTCGTCCGTACGTTAAGTGCGTGTGCATGTGCACGTGTGTGTGTGCGTGTGTGTGCACGTGTGTGTGTGGGGGGGTGCCTGCCCCGTCAATATCGGGATGTATATAAAGCTACGGTCATCGTGATAGGGCCGTACTAGCCCAACAATAGGCCGAAGTCTCGTGGAACCGCGTCGAGACCCTAGAAGCAGACCACGCAGAAATGGCCCCGCAGACCTTTGGGACAAAGCTTGGATTGGCTACTCAGTGAAGAGTGCTGGGAACATGGTTTAACCATGTGGGCGAAGTGAAATGGGGTCCCTACTGCACACCGTACACAGAAAGCAATCCTGCGTAGATTAAACGTGAAAGGCACAACTTAAACATTTTAAGGAGAAAATAGAGGAGACGTCTTCGCAACCTCAGATAAGTGTGACACGGGTTCTTAAGCAAAACACAAAAGGCTGATAAGTTAGACTACACGGATATTCAGAATTTTCAACAGAAACTTTGGTATTTGCAACACACGTAACAAAAGATGAGAATCAGAATGCAGATAAATGGGAAAAAATCAAGGAAGAAACAAACAACCCAGTAGAAACATGGGCAACAAACGTGAACAGACATTTTATGGAAGAGTAAACTGGATTGGCCAATTAACCTGTGAAAATATGCTCAGCCTCCTTGGTAATTAGCAAATTGCTTTACGTATTTCGGGGCTCCCTGATTGGGGCCATAGATATTAATAAGTGTCGTGTCTTCCTGGTGCATGATTCCCGTCATCATACGAAGTGTCCCTCAGTATCTTTCTTTACTTTTTTTATTTCGAAGTCTATTTCATCTGATATTAGTACCACTGCTCCCACTTTTCTCTGAATGCCATTTGCTTGAAATATCATGTCCCACCCTTTCGCTTTGAGTCTGTATGTGTCTTTGGAGCTGAGATGTGTCTCCTGGAGGCAGCGCCTGGCTGGGTTCTGGTTTTTGACCCATCCTGCAGCTCTATGCCTTATTATTGGTGAGTTCGATCTGTTTACGTTCAGGGCGGTTATTGAAATATGAGGTCTTCTCATAGCCATTTTGGTAATTGCAATTAAAACAAAAAGGTACCAAGTGAGGCGAGGGGTATGTTAAGTAAGCTTATTGTGGCAATCATTTCACAATATATACATACATATATCAAATCATCATGGTGCACTCCTCAAACGTACACAATGTTATATGTCAATTATGTCTCAGTAAAGCTGGAAAAAAGTAATTATTGAATCACCAGTAACTAATCCTACTTTTCCCATGCAACGAGCCACTGAGATTTTCTTTCTTCTTTGATATTTTCCTAAGTGTTACTCATCGCCTTCGGATAATAAGGGTATAGTAGCCACATCTAAGCACATGTGGGCACAACCTCCTGCCCCGCAGAAGGTGTCTACCATTTTACATTTGCTAGGTTGACCCAAGTTAAGAAGTGTGGCAATGCCATGCGTAAGTGAGGATGTGGAGGATGTGCACTCACCTGTACTGCCGACGAGAGAGTGTACTGGAAAGCCAGTTTGGAAAATAAGTCGGTACTGTCTCGCAAAGCCGCACACGTGTACCCAGCCCTCCCGCTCGCAGGCGTAAACTTCAGAGAAACCCTGGCTCGTGTGCGGCAGGAGACACGCTGTGAGAACCTCTGCGGGTCCGAGCAAAACGCTGGGACCCGCCGCGTCGCCCGTCGGCGAGAGGGTGGCTAATCAGACCGGGAGCGCTGTGGGCACACGGGACGGCGAGCGGGCTGCAGCCGCCGTGAACACCCGTTGGATCTCGGGAACCACCCCGAGGGGGAAAGCGACCTGCCGGAGGTCTCACAGGGTAGCACGCCGTTTGTATGAGCCTCAGAGACCAGTCTACACTGAAAGACGCTGTTTAGACGACGGAGTGATGCACACGCGGTTGGGCATCCCGGCTCCCCTTCGGGAGCGGCGCGGGGTGCATCAGGACGGAGCCGGCAGGCGGCTCGGCCTGGCGGGTTGCGCCGTTTCTCGCCGTGGGCGCTGGTTCCGCAGTGCCGCCGGTCGTAGTCCTGCTCCCTAACGTACGCGTGCATTCTGTGCGGCCTTTCGTGCGTCAAGCATCGCGTAACTAAACACAAAAATGAAAAGAGTGTGCCGTGGAAGGGCCGGGACTCGACCGGCTGCAGCTAGTCACCGTCGGCTCTCTGCATCACCGTGCAGTGTCACCAGAGGGGTCGAGCTCGTTCATACCCACGGGAGAGAAGAGGCGAAGGTTTTCACGAGAGTCGAGTCGGAAAGGGGTCGCAGGCGTCTTCTGAGGCCCACATGCTCGGTGGCACCCCTGGAGAGGGAGGGGGCCGAAAGGGGAAAGAGGTGTGTTTCAAGCATGTTCACGTGTGAGGAGGGACAGATCCAAAGTTTCCGGGGAGGGGACCGGCTCTTCCTCCCGCAGCCCTTTGGGATTTCTCGTCCCAGTTACGTGCGTGCGCTGTGAGGGACTTTGAATAGAACGGATGGAGCTGCTGTGATGGGAGAAGGTTCGAGAGCTTCGGCCTCAAAGCGGTTTATCTGTCTGTTAGGATGTGGTGCTGTAGGAAAGAAAAACGGGAACATTCTGTTTTCCGCGGGAATCGGGGTCACAGCGGGTTTTAGGCACAAAGTCAGTGGGGGGGGGGGATAGAGTCTTTTGAAATCTCCATCGTTCTAGAGAATTTTCCAAGAAGTAACATTTTAAAAATGAGAACGTAGAGAGAGCCTTTTTTTCAATCTCAGGGCACGTGTGAAGTCTCTTCACCCTGGTGAATCAGGACCAGGTCCCCGTGGGAAAGGTGCGATGACTGTCCCTTTCGCTCCCAACCCTCTGTGCCCTTTGCTTCCAGGTGCCTTAAAGACACCCCGCTCTTCAGTCTAATGGACCTGAAGGAGTGTGGATAGTCGATCGTTTAACGGGACGTGGATTAACACGCCTGAAAGCTGCACGGATCAGCTGGCAGAATGCCTTTCATGGACCTGGGATGATGTTGCCGTGACCTGGAAATAATGAGTCACTGAAAATATTTGGAATTCGGTGTGCTGTTTTCTTATTGGTTTATCCAGAAAAACCTCAGTGAGCATTCTGTTCCTGGTCACGTGGCACAGGTCCCCAGTTTGAGCCGTCGTCTTTTATGACAGAAGAGGTACAGGGCCTCCATGACCAGCAGAAGGCTCGTCTGCCAACACTTAAAACCATGCCCCCCTTTAAAATGCCATCCCATGGAAATCACCAACAGGGCTTAGCAGGCGGCGCTTCGTGCGAGAAACCTTAATTTGATCCCTACCGGGGATTTCACACCTTATTGTCAAATTACAACAGGATTCTGCTCCCTCCCTCCGTCATTCTCCTGCAGTCTTCCACAGTGAAGACTGGTTACAAATCTCTGCCCAGACCCGATCTGAGCGTGGCTGGAGGAATGAACGCAATCTCCAGCTTACGGCGGGAGCGTTTTACCTGCTTTACAAAGATAGGTATGTAGGTGCACGTAACACAGCCGTGGCCGTCTCCCACAGGAAATCGACCTTTTCCCAATGCTTAAAATATGGAAACAGCAACGATTAATGCTGCGCTCCTAGCGGGTATGGTGGCTCTAAATAGCTTGTGGGCCCTGTGTCGATCTAGAAATAATAAAGTCACGTTTGTTATTGTCGCATTAAATAGAAAGAGCGTCTTGGATCCGTAGGTGGTGGCCAGTGGAGTGGCGGGGACATCCACCTTTCCTTCCCGCCGGTCAGCTTGAGACCCAGGAGGATGGGCAAGGAAGCCTGGAAAACGGGCCGGTTTCTAATTGTGTCTTTACAGCCAACTAGGCTACCAAAACGATTGTCTTTTTCTCTGCAAGCCTTACTGACCTGTGGCTAATGAGATTTGTGCTTCGATTAGTTGTAGAACATAAATTAGCTAATCAATGGCAATGGATTCACATTGTTTCTCATACATGAGTTCTGCTGCGGTGATCTGTATTGAATATTCAAATCAATTTCGAATACTCGGAACGATTCCAGCAATGGGGCCCGCTGGAACCTAGAGGCATCTGTAGTTTTCACCAGCTTAATGCACCTGCCTCTCGATGACCACAGGTCTGCAAATCGCCCTCATTCACAGTGAGGGTGAAATAGCATTCGGGAGAAAGTCATATGGGAAAAGCAAGAGAATATTCTAGAGAAGTCATAGCCTGGGGCGGGGGAGAGGGGCCTCTTTCCTGAAAAGAAATAGGGCAAAACGGGCATCAAAACACGGCAAGCCGATATCAGTTTTCTGATGCACAAACTTTGCAAAGACGGGGTCCCGGGACTTTACTTTTCAGCACCAGGAAGCTTTTCTCTGTGTTTTGCTGTAGTTGCCTCATTTGTACAATTAACTGGCATCTTGGCATAAAATGTGGAAATTTGTACAGTCTTCAAGGCATCTGTGGGCTTTATGGTACAAGTTCTGTTAGTACTGAAGCCACAGAAAATTAAATGTTCCCCAAAGAACTTCCAGATGTGCTTTATTCTAATGGGGTCATTATGCAGTAAATTAAAAAGCAGGGTAAATGGAACTGTAAAATTTAAATTACTCTAAAACCACATCTCTTTGCTTTGAGCATTCATTTGTGGGGTTGCATTTGCAATAAATGTGAATTAGGCAGCTGCAATAACTGTTAATCATATATTTATAAAATAGTAATGAGGAAATGAATAGCAGAGTAAGACAGCTGCACATTTCTCTAATAGTGTGTCAACTGTGAACATAATAAGATGTGGAACATTGTTTGGTGCCGGGCGGATAACACCGCGGAATGTAAGAGATCGCTTCAGCCTCTTAACTTTACATGAAATTATACATAAAATCCATAAAAGCCCGTAATAATGCATTATGCCTCTGAATCGTATTCAATATTTTTCTTTGCTTTGATTTTCTGAAATGAGCTCTACTTTGGCCAAAGCCGTCTTGCAGGCATCGGCGAGGCTTTTGTTTCAGGCGGTGTCGGGCTTCTGAGATTGCGATTGGATTTAAAGGAAGCAGGGCCGGTGCCGGCAAAGAGTTAATGGCGGTGCTTTGTTTTGCTGGCTCGGGGTTGCTGTACTGTGGCCAGAGGCACACCTTGTCCTGAGGGGCGGGCGCTGTGTGTACGGGCCTCCCCAGCTGCCCCCTGATGCCAGGATCCTGGGGAGAGGCCACTCCCAGCCCCCACGCTGCAGATTCGGCCTGGTGAGAGCAGGTACATCACCTTAGCCACCATCCAGACACACATCTTCTCTGGGGTTGAAGCTGGGGGTTTCAGGTGGGTCTAGACGAGGTAGTGAGGGGCCTAGCATTTGGGAAGAATGGCCGTCTAGGTGGGTGGAGCGATGGCCATTATTTGGCAGTTTCCTTGGCCTGGTCTGGCCTGGTGTTCGGACAAATCCCCCTGCAGTGACCATCTTGAAACTGGAGCTTCGAGGTAGATGTCTTCCGGAGCTCAAAGAGGCAGAGAAAGGGACGTGTGATTGAGGGCGGAGGGGAGAGCCTGCCAGTCTCCTTCTGTCACTCCACGGCACAGCACGGCTGGGGCAAAGAGGGTGCTTTTTACGAAGCATTTGGGTCTCCACATGGGCTGGTGCAACCACATCCCCTCGGCCCCACGCCACACACCCCCGGGGCCCCGAGAATGCCATGGCCTTGCGTTTGGCGTCTCTGAGCCTGCCCCTCCCTTGGTCTGGAATGTTCTTTACCGCTTGGCAAACTCCAGTTGCTCCTGGACGTCCCCCCTCAAGAAGCTTCCCCAGACTCCAGACACCTTTACTTATTCCCCTGGTTCTCATTGTACTCTGTGTATGTACGTGCTCATTGTTACAGAAAATGCGGAAAATGGAAACAGGTCAAAGGAGAAGATATATGTTAGTTACCCGTAGTCACTCCCCATGTGGAGATGATTCCTGTTAACTTTCTGATAATCCCTAGCACACTTTCTTCCAGTCTTTGTTTTGTTTGTGTTCATACCCTTCAATCGCAGTATAATCATACTGTACATAACATTTAAAATTGTTTTTATCCAATATATTATGAATGTTTTCCATACCATCGAATGTCCTTCTACATCGTAACATGGCATTTAACATGCCCCTCATAGACTTTACAGCACAAAGAATTCCATAATTTATTTAACTCTTCTCTTATTTGTTTAAAAATTCTGTAGTTTATTTAACCGTTCTCTCTATATTTAATCATTCTCTTACTGTTTATTTAACCATTCTTTATTTCTTGGATATTTACAAATACTTTTTGCTCTTTTAAATAATGTGGTCCTTAAAAACCTCTGCCAGTTTCATAATCATGATGTCTCATTGTAGTATTAATATCGATTTAAAAAATTTTGTTTCTGGTGAAGTAGAATTTTCCCTTTTGTTTTCAGCTTGCTTGTGTGCATTTTTTTTTTTTTTTTTGAGACGGTTCAGCACGGCCTTCATGGGTTGAGGGGCGGTGCCAGCCCCGAGCGTTCTGTGGGAGGAAACGCACTGACCTCGCGCGTGGACCCTGTGGCCCGCACACGGTGAGGAGGACCCTCCCCGAGACGCGCAGTTAATCAGTGCCGGAGCCGCCATGCCGGAGCGCGTGTCAGATCATTTTTCTACTGCGGAGCTTTCTCTTTAATTTATTGGAGCTGTTTGCATATTAAGTATTTAATTCATCGTCCTCGTCCACGCAGCAGAGTCTCTTAAACAGGAGCTGGAGCATCCCGTCATTCTCCTCAAAGGGGCGGGGGGTGTGGGGGGCCCTCCCCCAAGAAACCATCGTTTTTCCATTTTGACTTTGTTCAAGAGTCACCAGCCTAGTGACTCCACTTTCTGGATTCTTCTCTTTGTTATCTTGTGACGTCTTTACCCGTGCAAGGTGAGTGGGGTGATGGCTATTACTTGTCCCATACATGTGAGGAGACTGAAGACTGCTCAGCGTTCAGAGATTTAACGGGTGAGCTAATTAAAACAAGCAAACAAACCCAAACAGCATCATCAACAAAAACCAAACAACCAAATCAAATTGAACCAAAAAATGCCCCAATGCGATGAGTCAGCTGGCTTGGATTTGGGGGTAGAATTGCTAGGTAAAATATAGAATGCCCAGTTAAATCTGAATTTCAGATAGACAATCGATACTAAAATTACTAAGAAGAGTTAAAAAAATACTAAAAAATGTCCTATGCACTATCTGGGAAACTCTTATACTAAAAAATTATTCATTGTTTATCTGAGGGTCTCGATTTTTATTTGCTACATCTCAAGACCCTAAGTGAAGAAAGCCTGATCCAAGACATGAATCTAAATGACACCTGTAGGGCAGAGTCAGAGACTGAAAGATGAGAGGTGGGCTGACTGGCCAAGTTCACTGTCGTTTTGGAAGTTTTCTTCATTCCTCTTCATCGTTTGAGCATCCTGAGTAGTACAACATGAAAGGCACGGAGGGACCCTCACTGCCTTCGTCGTGATGCATGAGTGTGTGTTGGTGCAACGGAGGAAGGAACACTCTTTCTTCCTCCGTCCCAGCCTCCTAACCAGAGCAGTGTTTCTGAAGCTGCCTGAGCCTTCCATCTTGGGGGCGGGGCTGGCAGTGGGAGGAGCTGGTCATGATGGGAGCCATGATGGTTATTATGTAGTCTTCCTTTTAAAGAACAAAAAATGTATACAACTCCGTTTTCCGATTAAAAAGGTAATAACATTAGTAGCCCGGGAAGATGTCCGTGCAAACACCAATTTGTAATGATCATTGTAGAAAACTTAGGAACGAGAAAAAGAAGAAAATTCAGCCCCCCAGAGAAAAGCACTTTTAGCATTGCAGTAGATTTTCTTCCAGTCTTTTTTTTCTGGGCACCTCACATTTTTTGTGTGTGTAAAGTCTGGAGGCCAGGGGTAAGTGGTCCCTTTCTCAGAGGTGTTGAGGTGTTGGGGCTTTTGTGGGAGCTTGGCGAGCATTAGGCATAGGCAGCTGAGAAATTTGGAAAATTGAAGGGAAATCATCACCTTTCCACACGGCCAAGGGACCGCTGGGCTCCCTTGCTGGCTGATCTCTGGGGAGCAGCCTAGAAACATCGTTGGGAGCCTTTTGGTCTTTTTCCAAATACAAGTTATTGGAAATCTTAACATATGAAACAGATGAAAAGGGCATTTCAGCAGTCTAATGGTATTTTGAAGTTCAAATGAACACTATTTCAATATCAATTAATAAGAATCGTAAAACTGTTTTGATTTGGGTTTATGAGTTACCTCGGCAGTCGGTATCAGCCTCAGCTCCAGTTCAGGTTAGTTTATTTTTTTTTTCATAGCAATGAACAAAATCTGGCTTGAATACGGTCATTATAAAAATAGCTTACCGTGAAATTTAAGGCTACTTATCAATTAAACCGTAATAAAGGAGAAAAGATGCATTGAAGTGTCTCCCCTGTGTTCAGTGTTGGAAGGCACACAGTTCCGAGAACAAAATTACGTACAAAGGTTAATGTGAACCAAATATTTGAAGAGCCTCTGAGCATCTGGAAGCACCCCAGGCTAGAACAAAGTTGGGCCTGACCTGCCCTTGTCCGTGGCTCCCTGGACCACGTGAGTGTGCTTTCTGACGGGGCTGGCCATTGCTCATTCCGGATTTGTTGGCCATCTTGGCACTAAGAGGCTCTTGGTGGAGCCCGAGCCTGGGGCTTGTTGGGAGAGCATCAGCCCTGGCCCCGACTTTGGAGCTGTGTACTCACGGGAGCCTGTGGGTGCTGGATCGTCGTCTGCCCTTCCCTTCGCAATAGGGATGGCTACCTTTTACTGAGCGACTGTTAAGTGCCAGGCCCTGAGAGACAGCTTTCTGTCAGTGGACACATAGTGTGAGGGAGAAATTAGGCGTACTTACACTGCCCCCAGGCTGGCTGGAAGGGCCGCTATGGAAAGCCCGCTATGGCCGGGGGTGTGGGGTGGGGGGTCAAGTCCGAGTGACCAGAGGTAAAGGGCTTCCGGCAGGGTGGGTCTAGGACACCATGTGGCCTTGGCTTTGCTGAGCAGGCCATCCCACCGCAGGGCGAGATTCTGCCCCATGGCCCTCCTTCTCTCCTTCCATCCTCCTCCCCTCTAAGTAAGAGGAGATGTGACTCGATGGCACTCAGGGAACATCTGTTGAAGGAGAGATGAATGGCATGCAGCACGGCCCGCCCGGGTGTGTGCGTCCGGCACCCCAGCCCAGTGACGCAGCGTAGGCAGAGTGGCAGCTCGAAGAAGGTTGACGTCAGAGGCCACCTTATAAAACTGCGAGCCAGGCGCTTAACCTCCCGGAGGTCAGTTTCCTCATCTAAGAAATGTGGCAAACAACAGCGCCGGTGACAGCAGTCCACCGTTACAGGGGATCCGTCCCGTGGCATATGCCAAACTTGGTTCCAAAAGCGTTACCGGTGTTAACTCACGCGGTTCTCGCAGTGACCCTCCCTACGAGGCAGGTAACATCATCGCCCCAATTTACAGGTGGGGAAACAGGTGCACACAGGGGTTAAGATCTTTGCCCAGGGCCCAACAGCCAGGCGATCTGGCATCCGAGTTCATGCTCTTAATTTTCACGTCCCGCGCTTATGCAAAGAGTGCCTTGGGGCGGCTTCCCGGCCCATTCCCCACCTCTCTGAGCATCGCCTCCCCTCTCCCATGCGCCCTCGCGAGCACGTTTGTGTCGTGTGATCTCTTCTCTGACCACGGATTGGACCGCAGTAGGCATTGGACCCAAAGTGGGCGCTTTCACATTCCGTCTGGGGATGTGGAGTGGGCATTCTGACATGTAAGTTGGTGTCCACGATTCGCTTGAATGTGTGGAGTCAGGTGGCGAAGCTGTGTAGTCAGGTGGTGAGAGAGGCCCCTCTTTGCGGAGAATGGAGAGAGCGGTTGTCTGTTCCTCGCAGGAAAAGGGGCTCTGATGTCAAGATCGCGTCAAACAATGTCCGTGGACAGACCTCTGTATGTAGACTCTGATCTTGGGACAAATGACCACTGAGGATGCTTTAAAAGTTCAGTGTTTAGCCTTTGCGTTCTTTTTTTCTTGAAGGTTATTTGTTTATATTTAAAGGTTGTATATGTTTGAAGGTTAGCCCAGACGAATCCTTCACACTGTTAACTTGATAGAGGTGTTCTGTATTTCATGAAGAAGGTCCTGTGCCCTCATGGGTGGCACAGGTGGACACCAGTGAGACTCCCTAAGAAAGCTCACGTTCCCGACAGACTCTTGGTCACGTCGTTTGAGTGCCATTAGTAATGTTCTGGCTGCCGCGAAGATGGAAGGTTAAGTAGGTTGCCGTGGGCCCTTCGCCAAGGACTGCCGACCCCCCCCAAACGACCGCCCTTTGAGTCTCCACCGCATCCAGCTTCCTTTTTCTATATTGGCTCCATTTAAAGTGATTAAAGCAGAGAGATCTGATTGGATCAGGTCATCCAAATTTTGTGAACGCCGCTTCCGCACAAACGAATGCTTGCGATCAATTTAATTTTTCAAACAAAATGATTAAATCGCCATCATTGTCAGATCACTTTTATTAAGAAAACCTTTAAAAATGTTAATTATTTAGGCCCCTTGAAACACTTTCATCTTTCCCGACTTTGCTTTTGAGCGGAGAGTGTCTGCTCGTTTCCGACACCAACCGAAAGAGAACGCACGTTTCTCTTTTTCACACCTGCCGCTCCTCTCCTCAGCTCTAATATTTATGTGAATTTAACTTTAATTTTTCTGCCTTTCATCTTCTGAATTAGGCATCTAATGCACAGATCACTCCCTCTCCGCTTCCTTCCTGTTTATTTGCCTTAACAATAGATTCATTAACTAGATTTGGGTGCTCGAGCCGTGTGACCACATCTATTTCAAAGGAAGATTTAATGGCATTTCATATTTTTCTACATTAAGGAAGATTAAAGTATATTACAATACCCTTTACTGCCCTATTTTCTTCATTTTAGAAGTGGTCAGTTTTAGCGGTTTTTTTCCCCCTCTCTTTCTTTCATCTGCAGTGCTCGATAAATTGTCCAGCCCTTGCAGATGATAAGCCCAGCAAATTGGGTTCTATATTACAACTCGGACACATTGTTTAGCCCATCAGCAGTCAGATAAAGCACCCCTATTCACACAGGACATCAAAAGAACAAATATATGTTCGAACTGGGTAAAAAAGAGGACTGAGGCTCAGATACTTCATTTTCTTAATTGTTAGTGATTATTTGACTAGTTTCGGGGTGATCATTTTGCTGACTCTGAACCTATACTTACTTGCCTGTTATAATAGTGGTGTGAAATCTGTCTCCGAATCTGCATAGACCTAGATTCGTGACCACAGATTAGAGCGTCTGCAAACGGGGCAGGTGCACCGTCTTTTAATAGCCCAGGGGCAGGCAGACGAACATTTTCATGGTGGGCAGTAATGTGGCACGCAAGATCTGGACTCGCGCCTTTTTATGACAGCCACGTCCCATCTCGTGAAATAGGAGACTCGAAGGCGTTCTCCAGCTGGAACGAGGGAGGCGTAAAGATTTAAGCTTTTTTATTTTTATTTTTTTGTAAGATAGAGAAGGTCACAGCTGTTGGGGACCCCTTGGGCTTCAGTCGTGTCCGGGTGCGCCATCTATCAGCCCAGCTCATCGCTGGGCGCCCGCCCCGTCTCAGTAAACGCGGAGTGGCCTTGCTGGGCCCTGAGCCTACACACAGTTTGGGGGTGTTGGTGAGATGTGAAAGGAAAGGGCAGAAGACAGATTTTACGACAGTAAATCTGGGGGTGTAGGTTTTAGGCCATAAGCAGGTAGCCTAGTTTTCTCTAAAGAAAAAAAGAAAATAATGGAAAAGTGTAACATTCACTCGGAGGCCTCAGAGGCATAAAAAACCCAATTCCAACTGTTATAGGTCCCTGCAGGAGTCTACAAAAGAACTAAGCTTTTTAAGTAAGAAAACTAGATTCTGGCCCACAGGGCCCTGTCACTGCTACTTAATGGATGAAACTCTTTGGATATAAATATACTGTTTACTTCTCAGCTTCAGCTTTCATAAAATATAACCTTTTTATGATTTACGACCCACAGAAAAACCGGAGGATGGATTTTCAGCTCTGAATTGGTTGGATGTCAACAAGAAAAATATAGATAACATATCGAAGTCGCGGGGTGTTAATGCCACACAAAATGATGAAATTATTTTTGTTCGGAAAAGTTAAGTTTGTTCTTAAAGTTGTTGGTGGATGGCAGCTGTGTGAGAGGCAGGGCTGACGAAAACCTGCAAAGCATCTCTCGCTTTTAAGTCCTTGTCCAGCGGCTTGTAAGTGTGGGTTCGTCGACTCTGGTTCCCAATCGGTCACGTCTTGTTAAAAAGTTTGGGCTAACTGCAGAGCCCTCGGAAATGGGAAGGGCCATCCTTGGTCCAAATCACTCAGGTTTGCCAACACTGCATTTCGGTTATGGCTTCCAACATCAGACGTAGACGCCCCCCTGTCCCTGCAGATGGGAGAGGAGGACGGGTCGAGTCTTTTTCGTTTTTTTCACAACGATGACTGGAAAAAATGGAAGCCAAAGCCGAAGAAGCAGACACACGAAACCCTCCATTAAGCAAACAAAAGCAGAACCCTAAAATCAAAGGCAACCGTAAACTCTCCCCGTGATTCACTCCCAAAAGCCAACCCAGTCCTTGGATGTTGGAAAAAGATGGCGTGCCAATGTGTCGTTCGGGATCTGTATTTGCTTTACTGATTTCTTGCCTGGTCATTGTGTGTGTGTGTGTGTGTGTGTGTGTGTGTGTGTGTGTGTGTGTGTGTGTTTATTTTCCCATATGCAGGTTTTCTTCATGTTGTCCAAGCCTTTTTTAAAATGAAGTTGAGGGTTTATTTGTTTATTTATTTTGATAATTCCGGAAAGGGCCTGGTTCCAGATGTATTGGCCAGAAAGTCTGCAAATAGGTTTGCCAGCCAAAGGGGCGAGGGAAGGAAATTTACTCTGTGTTTTGAAAGTCGCGCTCAGCAGATTAAAACCCCAGGCTCTGGGGCCCGGAGGACCAGATCCTCAGTCTTCCTCCGACGCCGAGAGGGCAGAGCTGTGAGGCTGGGCTAGGGGGCTGGCAGGGGGGCTTTCTCGTGGCCGGAAAGGAAGGGGTCCCCCTCACATGCTGGTCTTCTTGTTTTAGAGAGAAGCGTCCACCGAGAGGAACACCAAGAGAACCCGTTTTGGGGCGGCAGCGCATAGCTTCTGTCTCTGGGGGAGACCCGCCGCCCCTGGGCGTAGAGCCGCACAGGCCATGGAGTTTATGGAAGCAAGGACGTGCTGGCCTCCCCTCGTGTACCCCACCATGGTGCCGGGCAGTCTGGGACACCAAGCAATGGAGGTAAGAACCCTCCCTCCCTTTGGGAGAGGGTGTGGGTGACGGGGGGCACATTTTACCTCCAGGTGAAAGGTCACATTATGCAATCATCGGAGGAGCCCGTGCTGCGACAGCCCAGGAATCACCTGCGTGCAGGGGCTCGAAGCCCAAAGGGGACGGAGGGGACGGGTGCTCTGAGTGGGGGGAGGAGCAGGCCCGGGGCGGGCAGGGAGGGCTCCGTGGAAGAGACGGCCCTGGTCTGGGCTGGGGTGAGGCAGGGACAGAGCGGCGGGGTGACGGTGGGCAGGGGCGTAACGGGCCCCCCAGCGATGGTAGTGACCAGAGATAGCCAGTGTCGAGTGACGCATCTATACAGAGAGCAAGGGACTCGGTCTCTCTCAGCCTCACTTTCTTCATCCGAAGGTGGGGCTTGCGACGTGTCCCCGTGCACACGGCGGCCGCTGTCCTCACAGAAGCTGTTTTCTTCCGCGTGGGGTCAGTCCTGGTCTTGTTTCAGTTCTTGTCCAGTGCGCTTTTCTGAATGAGGGCCTGAGGATGCTCAGTGCATGTTTGTGAAGCTCTTCAATAGGGGAGCAGGGGCTCGCGTGGCCTGCAGGACGCATGTGATTATAGGGGTTTGGGAAGCCCCACGGGCCCGTCTAGACATGAGGTGACAGCTGGAATCGATGAGCATCAGTCAGAAAAGGAGGTGAGATCAGGCGCTTCCAGTGCTGGGGTTCTGAGAGCGTGTTGGGCGTCGAAGGACTGCCGACCTTGCCAGGCCCTGTCGCCCAGCCCCCGCGCTGTCGGACAGTGAGTCACAGAAACTGAGGCCGGGCGCGGACCTTGCTGTCGACAAACCCCATGCCGCGTCCTGCTGTGTCGTGGCAGGTGGCGCTCTGTGGTCATTCCGATCCTGGAACCGCAGGGGTGACCACGGCGCACGGTCCCACTGCTAACCGGCACCAGCACCCCATCCACCACTGGCCTGGGCTGAGAAATCCGCGCCGACATCCCGATGAGGTGTGGAGTGGAGGGCGCCCCCGGTCTTTCTGGGTTCGAGGACCACTGGGCCAGGTGAGCATTTCCGTCTCCTGCTCCCTCCAGGACGTGGTTGGTCTTGGAGGAATAAGATGGAACTAGAGGTCAGGCAGCGTGTCTCAAAATGCGGACACACTGCAGTTTCCCGCTCGAGTTTTTTTCCCCCTGGGTTTTTGTTTGTTTGTTTGTTTGTTTTTTATCTTGGCTGGAGGGAGCCTTTCGAAGGTGGGAGTTGACAGTCTCATCTGGCTCCCTTGGTTGAACTTGAGGAAAATTCATCCCATTGCTTTCTGACCTTCAACTGTCCTCCGAATCCCAGACCCAGTTTCCAGGCTCTCTGACACATCTAAGACCTGAAAGGAACAATCAGTAGGAGAAAAAAAGTTTGGTTCTTTAATTAAAAATCCATGTTTGGCTTGTGTTCAGAGGCATATTTTTGCATGTTAAAATGTTTCTTTTCTCTTTGTAGTTGGGCTTTGCTTATAAATAGAGCTGGCTCGGAGTCATATTAATTTAATTTTATCTGTGATCCAGATCAGCCTAGAATGCTATTAATTTGGATTTGACTGCCAGTAGAAAACAACATTCACTATTATCTACTTTTTAGCTAGGTAATCGTGTAGTAATTAGGATGCGTGTTGTACATAATCTTGATTTAAATAATCCTCACTTAGTTTTTTGTCTACATAGATAAAAAAGCTATTTTGTCAGTATTTTGGAAGTAGGAAATTATCTTGATTATTTTAATCAAAATCAGCATTTGTAAATTGTGGCATTCTTTTAGGAACAATTAATGTACAAGGCAGAGATTTGTCTCTCGGCCCCGCGTTGTAGATCTGTCACGAATGCATTAAGATAGAGCAGAAGTGTCAGTCTAGGGACCCCCAAACACACACGCCCTGGCCTCAGCACTAGGTCTCGGAGGCCTGAGGGTTAGCCGTGGTGGTTGTTCTATGAGGTCTCAGATCCCGGTCGTTGGGACCTTGGGCAGGTTCTGGAAATGACTGCACCTCAGTTTCCTTCTTTGTAGATGAGAGACTGATATCTAGTGGGTATTAGTTACAGTATGTTGGACGCCCCCAAACGTCACGTTTTAATGCTTTCATCGCCAAGAGGAAGCGTTTCACTGCAACCCTGAGCAAGGATCAGAGCAAGGATCTAGCTCTTTCTGTAGAGCAAGACAGTAAATATTTAGGCTTTGCAGCCATAGGTTTTCCATTGTAGGTACTCAACGCTGCCTGTAGCTCAAAAGCAGCCGTAGACGATACGTAGACGAATGGGCGTGGGCTTGGTCCATGGGCCATAGTTTGTCAACCTCCAGTCTGGAGCAAAGCTTTGGAATCAGACACACATCATTTGGAATCTGGTCTGATAGTCAGCTATTGCATGGGAACTTGGATAAAGGATGAGACTTGCCACTTTTCCACGTCGACCACAAGGCGGGGGTGCGGACTAGGTGAGGTAATACCAGGCGACAATCCCTTAGCGCAGAGCTGGGCATACAGCTCAGGAAGGCGTCACTGGCATCCTCACCTATGACTGCCTGTATCTCTGTCTTGAATTTCCTCCATTCCTTTCCTTTGCTCCGGCCAATAGGAGGTGAAGAAGGGGAAGTCGCGGGGCCAGTGGCTGGGGCCTCCCGGGAGGGTCGGGAGCTCAGTAGCTGGAGAAGCTGGTGTTGAGGATGGGAATCCCCAGGGCCACTCACAGGACCGATGCCCGGATCGGCAGAGTGGATGGTAGTTTGCGACAAGCGTTTTTTGCATTCGTGTGCTTTTTGTCGGTGATTTTCAAACAGCCCCCAAGTGTAGTGCTGTACATACAGTGTACTAAGCACAACAAGGCTGTGATCCTCCATAAGATGAAAATACGGCATCAGGTAATTTCATTCCGGTACGAATCATAAAGCTGTTGGCCATGAGTGAATGTTAATGAATAAACAATGCGTAATAAAGAATGTGTGTTTAAACAGAAACACAGATAAAACCAGCTCATATATTTACCGATTTTTGAATATGTGCCCGGAGGCCCTCGGAACCGAACTCTGTGTTTCCCAGAGCAGCCATGGTTTCGTAGTCACTAATTCTGTGTTCGCGGCGACTCTGCAGAACAGACAAGTATCTACTGTAGCGGGTCATTGTTTCCAGGTGTAGAGTGAGAGTAAGAACCAGGTTATGGTGTCCTGAGGCTTGAATGGAGGCGAGGAAGTGGGAGAGCGAGTGTAGACAGAGAGTTTTACACGACAGATGCTCGGCATGTGATTTTTCATCGAATTGAGAGAGGAACCTGAAGTCGGAGTTCCTTAATGGCTTCTTATGTTTTACATTAGCTGGACGCTTCCTGTCACTTTGGAGAATCCTTAACAGTGATTAAATCATTAAATTTCTGTCAAGGATCACCCTGGAGCACATGACATAGAGTTGCCCATGGGACAAGCAGTTGGGTTACAAAATGGTACCTACAATCCGGGACACCTATCGTTGTGGCTTTCGATCTGGAACTTATATTTGAATGTTGTATTTTTAAAATTTTATTATTTATTAAAGTATAGTTGACATACGGCATATTAGTTTCAGAGGTACGACGGAGTGATCTGACACTTATATCCCTCAGGATGTGACTGTCACGTAAGTCTGGTAACCATCTGTCACCGTACGGTTATGATATTATCGGCTATTTCCCTGTGCTGTATATTACATCCCGTGGCTTATTTTATAACTGGAAGTCGTACCTCTGATTCCCCTTCACCTTTTCCACCCACGCCCTCACCCCCCTCCCATCTGGCAACCGTCAGTTTGTTCTCTGTACCTGTGAGTTTCTGTTCTGTTTTGTTTGTTTGTTTGTTTGTTTTTTTAGATTCCATGTATTAGTGAAATCATACGGTTCATTGCATCATTGTTTACCATAGCTAGATGTGGAGGCAACGTAGGTGTTCGTGGATGACTGGATAAAGAAGTCGTGGTACATACGTGCAATAGAGTATTACTCAGCTGTAGGAAAGAATGAAATTTTGCCATTTGTGGAACGTAGAGGGACCTAGGGGGTATTATGCTAAGTGAATGTTGTATTTTTAAAGCCAGTCTATTAGGTTAGGGTGGCCAGATGAAACACAGAGCACCCGGTCACATATGAATTTCGGATAAACAACAGATGCTTTTCTAGCGTATGTTCCGTGCACGGTTACTGAATCCGGCAGCTCCGAGTACGGCGCCTCGATGTTTGACTCCTCTGTGTGAAGTGGCGTCACTCTGGCACCTGGTGGAACTCCCGTTTCCGTGAACAGGGGGGTGTGGGGTTTCCCCAGCACCTCTGCCCACGGGGATCTCAATCCGACGCACAGGCCACCCGTCAAGGCAGACGGTCGGGAACGCGCTGAGAGCCCAGCTCATCGATGGTAGGGGACGCGCTGACGTTCAGAAAGAACCCTGATGTCCTTCTCACCCCCTCGACGCGTTCCCTGATAGCACGGTGAGGAGTGAGGCGTGGCTCGCTAGGGACCCGGAAGCCTGTGGGTTAGCTCGGCTTTGTCACGGACCTGCTGGGTGACTTCGGATAGGTCACTTGACCATTCTGGGCCCTGGTTCTTTGGATCTGAAAGTCAGGGCGTTAAGGTGCTCCTCACGTCCCTTCCCAGCTCTAAAACCCAGTGAAACTTTGAAAAGCAGGCAGATGTGATGGTCTTAGTTTGAAAACCTATAATTTTTCCATCCAGAGGGGAACCTACTTGGCCATGATTAAAAAAAAAAAAAAAAAAAGACGCCTTATGTTTGTTTCCTAAATGCTTAAAAACATGATTGACTATACGAAAGGAAATCGCCAAGCCCGTAAGGAAACATTACATTTTATAATATATCCTCTTTTCCATCGAGGACACATTTGCAATCTGCTCAGGGCTGAGAAGTGTCTGAGCCATTACCGAGACTCCGCACCAGAGGCAAGAACTTGCCCCTGCTGGCGAATGGCTGCAAACAGGCGCAGCCCTGCAGTGGGCCGCGGTGTCCAACCCCACAAGGGCAGGCGAGGCCGCGGCCAAGTCCATACATCACGAACAGTAACCGTGGGGACGGCGACAGCGAGGGCTTCCTGCACCCAGTGTTTGCGTTGTACCCAGGCACTGTTCTAGGCGCCTTGTACACATGATCTCCAGTTTCCGCGATAGCAACCACCCCATAATAATCCATGGAGCACTGGCCTGATTTCTTTCTCCCTTCTCAATGGAAATCGGATCAGAGGACTGGGGAAGGGAAGAATGATTTATCTTTAAAGGCTGGAGAAGAAAGACCAAATGATCACTATCCTTGTTTTAGAGACGAGGAAACTGTGGTTCCGAGAGGGTAGGTGGCTTCCTACGTCTGCTGCACACCAGCGCCAAAGCAGGTCTTAGAACTCCAGACTCGGGCTCTGGCCCGGCACCCCCACGCTCCACTTACCCTCAGCCTGATCAAAAAGGGGGAAATGCAAATGGTCTTCCTAAAGTTGACACTTTTATTCCCAGGACTGGAGAAATGAAGAGCCGTGAGGTCAAGAGCGTTACCCTAATTACCAGCTCGGAGGGGAAAGCCTATTTGTATTTCCCATGAAGACAAGTTTTTGAATCAGACTTGGCGAACACTTGCGTATAGGAGACCCTCTGATTTAAGGTAGAATGTCGTAATTAAGTACAACCGTCCTTGCGAATCGCAACGGAAATACAGTGCGCTAGTCAGGCTCTCCCGCAGGGCACATGACCTTTACTAAAAGGTGATGCGTTTGCACTAATTTGCATGCGGGCTTCCCGTTCTGAGGCAGTGCATCACTTCATGGGTGGAGAGCCTCGCTCCTGAGGCCTTTCACAGTGCACATAAAGCCGGCCTTCTATTTTTAGGAGGGAGTAAAACCCGAGAAGAGAGAACACGGTACCCGGACCTTAAGTTCAGGTCTTACCTCGGACCCTTAGCCTTTCTGGACGTGGAAACACTGTCTTCTACCTCTGTGCGGGGCCTTTGCACAAGCTGCTTTCTTTGCCGGGGATGTTCTCACTAGATCTGCTCGCAGGGCACATGAAGACATTGGGGGAACGGGGAAGGGTCGAGCCTCACCAGAGGCAGTGTGACCTTTGACCCATGTCACATCGGTTGACCTGAGAGATCAGGGAGGGTGAGGCTGACTGACTTCTAAGGCTGCTCGGGGCCCGGCTCACGAGAGTGGACGGCGAAGGAGGGGGGACGCCATCCAGAACGAGTCCCCAGCTGCGGGATGAGGTGCTTGACCCCTGGGTTTGTGGGTCTTCTGCAGTGACTCTCAGGCGTTACTTCGCCCACAAGGTCACTAGGAAGCGGCTCGTAGTCCCGAGGGCCTGCAGAATCAGGAGCTCGTGCTCGGCACAGCGTGACGCGTTCACCACGTCGCCTTGTCTCCCTTGCGAAGTCGGAATAGTCAGCAACATCTTCTATTGTTGGCTCTTGGAAGCCTTGACAGTGGCTATCAGAGGCTTCCTTTTCTCAAGGTTAAGTTTTCCTACTTTGGGCGGGATGGTGAGAGACAGGAGCATCGCCAAGGGGAGGAAGGCATGGCGAGGTGTCCAGGAGCCCAGAAACCTGTAAAAATGGGAGCGTTCTGTTTGGAGGACACTGGGGCTTGTTGGGCACAGCCACTCTCTTCAAGCACATGAAGGGAAAGCTGGTCTATTTCTTAACGGCCATAAAGATGGCTGAACTAGGACTAACTGGTGGACCGGATGAGCCTCGAGCTCTCAAGTCAGAGACCCTGTGAACTGCGGTGAACAAGTTTCCTTTCTTACCCCGATGTCTTCCTTTAGACTCTCTCCCTCCTGTCCCATAGGGACCAAATGGACCCTCAAACTCTAATGTCTGATTTAAAATAACCAGAGAGACTATTATAACTGGCACAGGAGCATCGAGACAGCACAATTCAACTCCTTCATTTTCCTAATAATGAATAAAATCACACCAGCAATTTCCCGTTGAATACATTTGTCAGTCAAAGACCCAACACTTAGAGAGCTCCTCCCCTCCTCCCGAGAGCGTCCTCGGGGTCCTATCTGCGAGCAGGAGGAAGCACACTTCTCGGCGTCCTTAGAACTGGAGCAAATAGGCTGAGAGCTTGTTTAATTTTTTAAAAGAGGGTTCTCCAGCTTTTGGCCAGTCTAATGAAAACTGGTCTGTGTCTACTTTGGCTGAATCCTTTGCACAATGACACTGCCCTGTTCTATAATTTCTGCTAATTGCCACTTGAACAAAAGCCACATTGTATATAGCTTCTCGGCTGCTTCAGAGTAGAACTGGCCAGGATGTCTAAAGCATTCTCGTCGCGAAAACTCCTTCCCCGGGACTGGCCGTGTTTATCTACGCTGCAGAGGCTGAAAGCATATTTTCAAAGTGGATCTGAGTATGTTTCATAAGAGAATTTAAACAGAGACCACGAGTTGGCAACCCAAATATTTGCACGCTGACGGCATCGCCTTTTACCATTTTTATAGAGTGAGAATAACTGTGACTTAATAAGTGAAAACTTCAAGAATTTCAGTTTTGAAATGAGCTCATTCGCTTCAGGAGCGTAACAGATTCTCTTAGAGTTGGGGGTGTTGGGGATAGCAGAAGGTCAAATGGTGAATTGTGAGGGTTCAGGGGGATCTGGCATGAATCGCCTCCACATCCTCAGGTTTTCAGTGATCTCATGAATGTTTTCAGGCTCTTCAGACAATGATCCATGCCCAGAGAACCTTCCGTTCATGAGCCTTCGGAAACGCAGAGGCATGAGATTGTGAGGTGGGAAGGTGACTTAGAGGTCATCGCAATCTACTCACTGAACCTGATTTCAGTATCCTCAGACTAAATCAGAGCTTTGTCACCTTTAAGGATTGATACAAACTGTGAAAACTATTCCCAGTTTCAGGTATTTCATAGAGATGCTGCAATTGAGACCTACATTGTCTCAACCCCTCCACCACCCCATGGAGCACGCTTTAAGAAAGTTTAGCCTGGATAAATACGGTTGGTCCAAGGCCGAGGTACTCACGATGACCTGGCTGGGTGGGCTGCCCTAGACTTGGTCTTTCAGGAAGTAATGACTTTAAAAAATTAGAGGTTTTGAGGTAGGGTTGCCAATTTTTAATTTGGTTGGCTAGAGACATAAAAACAAGGCCATCTACGGTCACCAACATTCTATAAAAGAAAGAACATTTTAATTCAGAGTAAGTAGGAAGGTCATAATCTTGGCATAAAAGAGAATGATTCAAACAGATGTGGCTCTATGAAGAGCAGATCAAATTGTTCTATTTTTAAAACGTCACCAAAACTTTATCAAGCATTAATCCTGGTGTTTGGCAACCACAGCAGTCAGGATTTGGGGCCATTTCTCTTGCTTTGGCAAGAGAAAAAAAGCTGCACAGAAAAGCTTTTGTTCAAGGGGCCGTCAGTAGGCATGACGCAGCAGGGCGGGGGCACCACGTGAAGGATTTAGCCAAAGCAGATTCAAATCCCCGGGCCAGCACCGTTACCCGCCCATTCCTCGGTGGCCGTGAAGCCTCTCCCCGAACACAGGCAGCCAGCCGAGGGACCCTTGCCACGCCCAAGACTGAATTTTGAGGTGGCTGCAGTTGTTACAAAATTTGTACAGTGAACTGAGACCCACCACCCGCTGTCCCTCTGGGGCCACAGGAAACATGCTTAATTCCTTTCCCTCATAATGACCCTTCACCATCCTGCAGGCAGCCAGCCCGTCCTTCCTCCCCAGTATCTTTCTCTCGAACATAGGAAACGTTTCGGATCCTTTCATAATTTCAAGACGCCTTACCTTCCTGATGGCGGTGACCTGGGATTCAGTCCGGTTTGTCCTAGACTGTGGTGTGCGGAGCTGAACTCCGGACCTTGGAGAGACTCGACCATCTTAGAGGAGTGGGAATTATTGCCTCCCTCTTCTGGATTCTGTTTCTTTTTTGTTTTGTTTTTAAGTAAAAGCGGTCTGGTACTGAATTAGTATTTTTAACTCAAATTGAGCGTGCAGTTAAGACCAGTAGAGCTTCTAGCCATGTGAATGATTCGGCTGCGCATCTCATTTTATAAATGCGCTCATTCCGCCTTTTTTCCCTGACCCTGTTTCTGCCCTTACCAGTCTCGCCATCCAAAATGATCTCTCTCGAAGCCAGCATTGCCCTAATGCAAAACCAAAGACATAACTTTTATGAATACAGATGCAAAAATCCTCAACAAAATATTCGCAAATTGAATCCAGCACTATACAAAAAAGGATACTACATCATGATCAAATGGGGTTTATACTAGGAATAGAAGGTTAGTTTAACACTAAAAATCAGTCATTGTAAATCACCCTTTTGGCAGAGTAAAGTAGAAAAATAATTATTTCAGCGAAGGCAGAAGAAATATTTGGAAAAAATCTAACACCTATTTATGATAAAAAAAAAAAACTTCAGAGCTATCTAGGAACAGAAGGAAACTTCTTCAATTTGTTAAAAGCCATCTATGTAAAACCTACATAATATCATACGTAATAGTGAAAGAATGGATCTTTTTCTGTGAGATTAGGAAAAAAGCGAGACGTTTGCTTTTATCACTCCTGTTCAACCTTGTAGTGATGGTCTTAGCTAGTACAATAAGACAGTAAAATGAAATAAAAAGCATCGGAGAGTAAGGGAAGAAGTAAAACTATCTTCATTAGCAGAGAGCATGATTACAGATACAGAAATATCCTATGAAATTGACAAAAAAGTTACTAGAACTAATAGCAAAGTTTAGGCACGTGATCATCATTTAAAAACCAATGTTTCTATATGTTAGCAATAGATAATAGAAAAATTAAATGTAAATACATTTATAAGGGCATAAAACACTAAATACTTAGAGGAAAAATTTAAATGAGTACAAGACTTGTTTACTGAAAACCTCAGAATATTACTGAGAAATTAAGCTCTAAACAAGTGGAAATACCATGCTCATGGATAGGAAAAGTCACTATTGTTAAGCAGTCAGTTCTCCCCAAATAAATCTGTTGGTTCCGTGAAACCATAGTCAAAACATCGCAGGCTTTCTGTTCGTTTGTTTTTGGTAGAAATTAACAAGCCAAAAAATCCCCTCAGACTAACAATATGCACAAACTATAGAAACATAGGCCAGTGGACCAGAATAGAGACTCCAGAAATACACCCACAGACTTATGGACACCTGATAATTGGCAAAGATCCTAAAATAATTCAGTAGGATAGGCATAGTTTTTTTTTTTTGACAAATTGTGTTGAAATGACTTTAATATCCATGGATGCTGACTCATACCATAACAAATATTAATTTGAGATGAGTCATTGACTTAAACACACAGGTTATAACTATAAAATTTCTAGGAAAAAAATGAGAAAATCTCTGTGATTTTGAAATAGGCAAACTTTCTTGAATCACAAAAAACACAAACCATAACCAAAAAAATGGATAAATTGAATTCATTAAAATTCAAAACTTCTGCTCTTGGAAAGACACTATTAAGAAAGTGAATAGACAAGTTCCAGACAGATAATATTTGCTATATTATATATATAATATAATATATATTTGTCATATATATATATTTGACAAAGGCCTTGTATTTGGAATATACCAAGAACTCTTACAACTCAAAAATAAGAAAAATAATTTTAAAAATATTCGAAATGATGTTTGTCAAAAGAGGATACATGAATGGCGCATGAGTATATGAGAAGTTCAGCATCAAAAGTCACTAAGGAAATGCAAATCCAGACAAACTACTCATTCACTGGAGAGGTTAAAATGAAAAAGACTGAAATATCACGTGTTGGCGAGAATAAGGCAGCGGCCGGAGCCCTCGCGCATTTCCGGTCAGAGTGGGATATGGAGAAAGTGCTTTGCAAAACGTGTCGACCGTCCCTTCTGAGTTAAATGCTCATTTTCGTACGATCCTAAATTCCACTCCTAAGCATTTACGTGAAAGGAATGAAAACATGCTCACAAGAAGACTCGTACAGGAATATTCATAGATGCTTTCTCCGTAACAGACTTGAATATCCGTCAGGGGCGAATGGACAGGCGAATTGTGCTGTATCCGCACGAGGCAGTGTTTTCAGCAGTGAAAAGGACTGAATGACCGATACGGGCAAGGAAGATGCTGAACAAAGTCAGACGTAAAGGAGCATTAACATACGATGCCATCGACGTGCAGTGCTGGGACAGGCAAAACTAACCTACAGTGAAAGACAGTGGTTGCCTGCGGCTGGGACTTGGCGTGGGGACCTACTGCAGAGTGACATGAGGAATCGTGTCTGAGATGGTCCTTTTTCGCTCTAGTTGGCTCTGCCTCAACGTGAACAGTGCTGTTTCATGCTCAGCTGTTTCTGGTATGGATGAGGCGTTATTTCGCTGCTGGACTGTCCCGCCTGGCCCCTTGCCTTACTTGCTTAAGGTGCAGGGAAATTCCACCCTCAGCGCTGTGATATGGGGCCAGCCGGCTGCTGACAAACTTTCTTGGGGGTCCTTCTGCAGATACTGTGATTCGCTCATACCAGCTAGTGTTTACTGAGTACGGGCCACGAGCTGGGTACATGTGCTGAGTGCTTCGCTGTCCTGATGGCGTTCAGTCCTCAAACCAGCCCCCGGACGTGGGCATCCTCATGTCGTAGCTGAGGGTTTTGAAGTTTGGAGAGGCCAGTCATCACCCAGTTCGTGTGTGTGCGTGGTGGTGGCGGGGATGGATTTGAGCCCCAGAGGCTACGCTCCGTGTACAACACTCTGCCTTTGTTCAGACAGAAATGCACTTTGACCTGCTGCAATCATAAACACAATGTTTTAGCAAAATAACCAGGTGCGGCATTAGGTAACAGTGACGTCACAGTGACCTCTGGGTATCACTCTTGAGCATCAACCTTGATGAAGTAAATGAGCAAAAGGGACAGCTAAGAAGACTGATGAAGATTTACAAAACAAAACAAAAAATCTACCCACAGTGGAAAAAAAAACGGTATCCCAGACATGGCGGCGTTGCTATGGGTTTAGCTCAAACCCCAGCATATTCTAAGGAGACGGAGTGGGATTGGTAGGTGTGTAGACCTGGATTAGGATCCTGTCACCATCACCCTTGATTTGTTTATACCTGGGGAGCTTATTTGACTTGAACCCAGGCTTTACATCTATAAAGTAAGGGTCATCCTTTCACTCAGAATTTTGGATGATTAAGTCAAGTAATGTTCATTAACTAGACAAAACCAAGGCTGGCACATGTAGGCATTCGATAAACAAGAGCTTTGCAAAGTTCTGGACCCAGGATTTTGTGGTGTCGATAACAGTGGTGAGCCGGAGGCATGAGAAGTTTTGAACCATGTTCTGAATTATTAAAAAAAAACAAAAAGGAATCGATTGTACCTTTGGTAGTTTGAGTATAAATATCTTTATTGTATTTCGATACTTGAAATTGTTGAGACATTGATATTAGAATTTTATATTTTTGGGAGTTTTCAATTTTCCTACCACCAATGAAAGTAGGCATTTCAATATTTGCTCCAGATCTATTAGAATTTTCAGGAGATGATTTATCACTTTTGCGAGTAGCAGCATTTAGTTCTCTCGAACACCATGAACAAATTTTTGTCTTTTTAATCGTTCGGCAGATCAAAGTTGGGCTACTAACCTGCCGTCATTAGCGGTCGGGTTTCATTCAGTGGATGGATGTATCTCCTACTTGCAATACCCCCTCCCGCACGACGCACGTACGTTTACTTTCTGGGAACTCGCCGAGGTCAGGATAACAAAAGGGGCACTTCGGAATGCCCCTCCAGGTGGGGCGAGATGTACCACGGTACCTCAGTGATCACGTGCTGAGGCCATCTGGACAGCGTTAACATGTGTCATCTAGCGGATGTGCCAGGCGTAGGCTCCAAAGAGCCTCCTCCTCTCTCTGCTGGGTGTCCCTCCAATGTCCAGAATGGAAATTGGCGGAGATGAGTGAGGGCCGGCATGGCTGCGTATCAGAGGCTGGAAAGAAGGGAGTGGGGTCCAGGGAGAGGGGACGGATGGGGGGCAAGGAGAAGAGAGTTTCCTTGGAGGCGGGACCTTGCCTTTTAGTGACTGTGTGTGTGTTCGGGGAGGGGTGGCCGGACGGAATAGCTTATGTTCCCTGGAGGGACATGAGTGGAAGGAGACTATCTCCGCCTGGGACACTGTGTGGTGGGGGGTCTGGCGGGAACCCAAAGGCAGGGCAGCTCTGTGCCGCCAGAACGGAGTGGCACTGGGCTCGGGTTTGGTAGTCGCTGGATTTATTTCACTGCTATTTTCCGAGCATTTGCTGTGTGCCGAGCCCTATGCTCCAGGGTGGGGTTAGGAAGCCGGACCTGGAGTGGGGCACAGAAAAAGACAGAGATCCAGCACAATGAGATGGAGGGGGCCAGAGGGGGCCCGTGGAGAGGGGCGTGCCCGTGCCGAGGGTCAGGAGGGGCTGCACAGAAGACAGAACCAGTCCCGCGAGCCTCGAGGAGGGACTGGCGTTTCCCACGCGGATGCGGGCGTGGAGCACATTTCATGCTTCGGTTTCGCAGAGCCTGAAGGATGGGAGACGCGGCTCTGGAACCAGAGCTGGGGTGGACCTGGGGGGCTCCGGCACTTATCTTGTGACCTCGGGCAAATGACTTTACCCTCTGAGCTTCGGTTTCCTCACCTGTAAATTGGGAGACGTATTCTCCCTGCCTTGTAGGGTTGTTTCAAAGACTCTGTGTGGAAATTGAAGTGCGGCGTGTGGCGCACAGTAACGATTATATCGGTATCGGTGTAATACCAGAAAGATGTGATCAGCGAAACAGCGGTGGCTCTGATGCTGCCCCAGGCCAGGCAAGTCAAGTCACTTCTCTGGATCTGGTTCCTCATCTGTAAAATGGGCGCGTTGGGCAAGGTGACCTCTGAGCTTCTTTCCAGCTCGAATACCCTGTGATAGATATCTTGCTTTGCACACTAACGCTCCTCTCTTGTAGAATATTTTTCTCCTAGGTGCCTTTTGAGCCTTTGCAATGCCTAGAACAGTGCCTCGCGCACGGCGACAGCTTAATCAATGAGAGCCGAGCAATCGCCACAAACTTGCCGCTCGCTTAAACGCCGCATGGCCATAAAACACGGTTCCTGTTTACGCCTTTCTTAGTGTGTATGGGACACTGCAGCCCTTCAAACAGAATGAATCCATTCTTTACATGACCGAAAAGGATGTGCGGCTCTGCACTTGAAGAGTCTGACATCTCTCTGTGCTCTCAGGGCAGAGGCAGGCAAGATGCTGGTGTCTGGCGCGCAGAGCTGCCCGCGGGGCGAAGGAAGGGTGGGCGTGGTGCCTTCTTGGAGGCGGGGCCGTGGCTGTGGGAGGAGCGTCCTCCTCCGCCCGGTCCAGGGCTCTGCGGCTTTTCGCCGTCCACGTCCACGTATCTGCCTTTTTAGTCCCACGTGTAGGTGTGTCAGCCTGTAAGGAACTTTCTTATGGGTCACGGTCGTCACGGATCCAGATTTTTATGTTCCCGGCCATGCATCTTCAATAAGAGAGATCTTATCACCAAGTGCTTAAAAAAGAAGCAATCTCAGTCAAAGAATTACTAAAAAAAAAAAAAAAAAAACTGACGGGAAATAATATCCGAAGGAGGAGATCTGAAGAAGCACACGTCCCCGTGGCCGGCGGCGTTCTGCGCCTCCCTTCGGCCCCTCCGCCAGGAGACAGGGCAGGCGGGCCCTTTCTTTGCATGTTCTGAGTCACCGCCTTGACTTCCACTGTTTGCAGATGGATAGGAAACGGGTCCTATTAATGAGCGTTCTTGGACTCTATTAAAATTGAGACCGCTCTTACCGTAATAAGAACAGAAAGTGGCCCTCAATTTGAATCTGTTCTCATGAGAAAGATAGCGTCAAGGGTTGAAAATGAAGCAAATGTATTATTATTATTACTATTATTATTATTATGGCATCTACATTTTGATCTTGAAGACTTTTTGGGGTCCCATTCTTCCTCACCTCCTCCAGCTGCTGTGTTTCCTGCGCGACACAACGGTACAATTTTTCTCTCTTGTAAAAAGAGTCCTTGCCCTGACACCTTCTTTTGTCAGTGGGGCCCCAGGGCGCCCCTGGAGTCCCTGCGTAGCCTGAGTCGAACGACTGCGCGGTGGCTGAGAAAGTATTCTGCTGCTCACAGGATGCGATCTTGCATTACAGCCTACTGCATAATCCCACGTAGAAGCAAGAATAGGATGCATTTCTATCCACTGGAGGCCATGTCAGCATAGTCACTGCATTGGGCTCACCTGGATTTTCAGGATATGCCGATAGTGGGTCCTTTGGCTTTAAGTAAAAGGAGGGGGAAGAAATCCACCAAAATCCCTAAAACCTTTTCAACATCCGTAATGTCCCATTTCTGCCAACCAGAATCTCACGCCAGTGATTTTCTCAACAGCTGGGTGATGACATGCTTTTTGGGTACGATATATACACTAGGCCATTAGTCTGCAAGCAGCAGTTGTCAGCTTTGTTCCCATTTAGAGTAATTTTCTCACTAATATGGCATATTCTTCAGGGATAAAATGCATTTTCCAGCCAGATATTCCCTCTAATAGTGAAGTTGGTTTAATGATCGGATTTCAGCCAGGGGAAGGTAAGTCTGTGATTGCCGCTGGTTGTATATTGAAGCTACCGAAAATGAAAAGGCTTATTTTAAAACACATTCACATGAACAGGCAAAAATCTCTCCTTTCCAGATTAATGAAGCTCATTCGAGGGGAAGCTTAGGTGCGAATTTAAGAGCTAAGTAAGATACTCAGAACCTTTTGGTGCAAAGCCGCATATCGGCGTGTGTTTTTGAACGGTGAGGATGGATGGTGTGGTTTTAATACGGGCAGTGATGACCAGTGAGCCGCGAAGAGGCAGGTGTCTCCGGGCCAACACTCCCGGAAATGACAACATGTAATTTTTTTTTCTTCCACATATGAGCCTTGAATATTCAAATCAATTAAACAATTCCCACCCTGCAAACTTGCACGTCAAACCTCAGCCTGTGGCCAATTTATTTGGTTGAATTACAACCCCCCTGAAAAGCAGCGAGTCCTAATGGAAGAACCGGCGGAGCCTTAGGTACGTGTGGCGAGTGAGGCTGCTCTAATTAACTCGGCTTCGGATCCTCCTCCCCCATTAATATTTTAAAGATTTTTAATTAAAATAATTACACAAATTTATGAAAAATACCTCAGTAGCTAAAGTATTTTTCCAATGCCTCACGTCTCAATAGTTCCCCTTCCTGATGTCGTTTAGGTATGAATTTCTCCCCTGGTCCCAGTGTGGGGGGGACAAAGACTTGCTTCTGAAGCTGAGCCCTCCCTCTCCCTCTCCCTCGGCCTCCTCAGTATTGGGGGTGGCGTGTCCACAACTAGCCTTCTAGTCTTTTCAACACGGATGCTTCCTTTCTCTCTCTCTCTCTTTATTCCTTACTCTTTATTCTCCTGGGCGGATTCTCTGGAGCAGCAAGGCTTTCCTTTTGCCATTCTTCACTTGTTTATAGAACTTTCAAGGCAGTAGAGCGGAAGGGTCAGCAAACTTTTTCTGTAAAGGGCCAGATAAGAAACAGATGAAGCTCTGTGGGCCATATAATCTTCATCGCCTCTCAACTCTGCTGTTTTAGCACGAAGGTGTGTGTAGACCGTATGTAAATGAGTGAGCATGGCTATGTCCCAATAAAACTTTATTTATTGGTAGGGAAATTTGAATGGCATGTCATTTTTACATGTCACAAAATATACTTTAAAAAATTCTCTTTCCAACCATTTACAAATGTAAAAATTATTCTAGGCTCTCCGGCCATTGTCCAACGCGCAGCAGGCAGGGGTTGGCCCTCAGGCCGTAGTTTGCTAACCCCTTGTGGAGTCGGTTGATTAAGAACTTGGCTCTTCATCTGGGGTCAGACTCCTTCCCGGGTGGCGCTGGCTGTTGCAGTGTTCAGGCTGTGTGACTATGGACCCGTGGTTGGCCCTCTCTGTTTCTCCCAATATAGAACATGAAGCCGATGACGATGGTACTTCCCTTGGGGTCTGGTTCTGATCGTCAACGTGATAATTCATGAAAAGCAGGCAGCACAGTGCCCAGCATGTCATAAAGCAGTGATAGTGCTCACCGAGGAGACACCTCTTCTTGGCTCTGGCATTAACTTGCTGCGTGACCTTGAACGAAGTTTTCTAGACCTTGGATCTCTCATTTATGAGAACAAATGAAAACCTAAAACCAAAAAATATCCAGGCTTGGACTAGAACATCCAGGGGCCACATCTGGCCCAGGGGACCTGGTCCCTCCGGGATGAGTTCAACATTTGTTGGCATTCGGGTGGTAACCCTCAGTGGGATGTGGTTCTAGGTGTGTTCCGATTCTATAGTTGATGATCAAATATAGCCTAAACGTAGGACATTGCGTTGCGAGATGACATCTTTTGGGTGCCCCTTGGAGGAAAGAACCGGGTCCTTCGGTTTTTGTGACCGGTCCCCATTCGTTGAGCATCTCCGGAGCTGCAGGTATGGCTCAGTCACTGTCTTCACCAGCCTCGTGTAGGAGGGCACTCTAGCCTCGTGTCGTACACGAGGAAATGACCTTGGAGAGGTTAAGGCTGGCCTTGAATCGCTCAGGAATTTGAACTGAGGTTGTCCTGACTCTAAAACCCAAACTCGAGTCATTTCCTTTATGACCGTTGTCATGTCTATTTAGCGTCTGCTGTATTGCCTATTTAATATTTTAAAACAGCCCTGCTATTTTTAGTTAGGTTTCTGTTTAAAAGATTTTCTTTAAAATAAAATTTGTTTTGTACTACTGTGAGGTGCTATTTATATTTTACTAATAAACATGAAAATAAAGTAAAAATGTGTTCGTAACGTGGAGCATTGAAAATCATCCATGGACGGTCCGTCATAGTGTCTGCCCTTCAGGAAACACGTACTAGCCTCTTGTGGTCCCAGCTGAATGTGGCCAGAGGCTTGGCTTCTGGCCGGTCCTTGGTTGGCCCAGCCTTTCTTATGGCCTTGGCTACCATTTCCAATTCCCGTCTGTCTCCGTCCTGGGCTTAGCACTTGGCAGAGGACTTCCTCTCAGCTCCTCCCTGGTTTGCCCCAAAGCCAGCTCCTGCAGCTTCCAGTTGGACGGGCTCCCTGGTCACCAGCTGGACTCTCGAGCTGGCCTTTCCATCTTTCCATACAGCGACATTCTGGATTTCTGAGTGCCCAGACACAGGTCCATTTTTGCACCCACCTGTTTAGCAGCTCACCACGTGACAGGGTTTCCAGCCTCACCGAGACCTGCGTTCTGATCTCACCTGGGACCCTTGCCAGCTGTGTGGTCTCACTCGTACACGCCTGACACCCTCGAAGCCTCTGCCTGCTCACCTGTGAAATGGGCGCATTACTGAAACGTTCCCCAGGGATGTCATGAGGATGTACGAGAGGAGGGAGTGCCGTGTGCATCGGTACGAGGCAGCGGCTCTTGAGACAGCTCGGAGCCAGCCGCCTCCCCTCCCCTCCGCCGCTGCCTGGAGTTCAACCTGCCCGCGGAACGCTGACGAGGCTCCGACAGCGGAGTACGGAGTCCCTGACATGTCCTCCGTCTGCTCCCCTCCCCTCATGGCCTCTCTGGGTCTGAACATGGCTCCCTTTCGGACACATCACCAGTCGACTCTTCTCCCGGAACCCTGGAGACATCTGAGCGACAACGTGGGCCCGGCCCGCTGCGGACGCCTGCCCCCGCCTGTCTGAGGAAGCAGGCGGGGCTCCCGCCAGGGCCCCGCAAGGGCCAGGCCCCAGCCCCGCGCTACCATTGACTCGTACTTGAATCCAGCTCGTCCTGATTTTATGAGAACCAGCCCTGAAAATCCCCATGTTCAAAAGACGACACCAGGGAACCGTGGGGCAGGCTCGTCATTTGAATAATCAGCCATTTAGTGACATGTCTAGCCTGGTTTAATGACGGAATCAGTGAAAGTATGACCCCGAGTGCCGGTTAACTTTTAAAATAGCGGTGCCCACTGCATGACACCGCCAACAGGAAGCCATTAAGGCGCGAGCAATTACCACTTCCATCCATTGGCGAAGTCCCTATTTTATTTTAATCTGTGTAAGTGCATTTTCTGCACGAGGTTAAAATAGAAATCCCTTCTCCTGAACAAGACTGGTTTTCTGGCTGACTTGAGAGCACAATTTACAACTGATTTAATTTGTTCTTCACAAACATGCGTAATGACATTACCCCGGCGCATGTACAGACCGCCTCCTCTTATTCCATTAACTCCCAAATCGGGTTTAAAGACCATATTGATGCTAGATGTTATTATGGGTGATTATCAAAACAACAGACAACTCGGCAAAGTGTTTACTAACTGGTTTATATATAATTTCTGTAATAATGACAACAGATGGTAATGCTGCAAACACTAAATCACGCTTTTTCGCCGCTGAAACAAATTGGCAGCCTGCGGTACAGAAATGGTGTACGTAGCTCCACACAGATGCTTCGCTCATCAGCTACAGTGTTCATCTTATTAGGAAATGGGTCTGTTACCGCTATTACAGGTAATCTTTCCATTTACAATTACAAAATGTATATTTTCAATGACAATGGTTTTCTGCAGCTAAGCTGCCTGAAGGATACCTCCCCCCCTCCCCTCCCCTCCTAATCACCACCCTGCCAATGCGTGCCCCGGCCAAGCCACGCAGGGGTGTGTTTGTCCTAGTTAATGGTGGCGGCTTGGCTGCATTTCAGTTGCATGGAGATGAGGCTCCTCTCATAGACCTGCCACCTCTCCTCGGAAGGGCCGTGATGCAGCCCCGGGGGGTTGGGGGGGGGGGTCCATCGGTGGTTCCGAGGCAGTATGTGAACGGGGTGGAAAGCAGCTGCAGCCCAGGGGACCGTTTCTCACATTGGTGCTTGTGGCCTGCGCATCTCCGGTCCCTCGAGAGTGAGAGCGTTTTGGATGTGGGAGAGAACCTGTCATGGATGAGCTCCGCCTCCACATTTTAGTGATGGGAAGCTAATTTCCAGAAGGCCCACGGAGGAGGGGACTTGCCCGGGTCACGGGGCGGCAGTGCTGGGACACTTACGCAGGACCCGATCCGGAGCTCAGTGCTCTCTTGCCCCAAGTGGGCACCTTCCACCATGGCAGGCGCCGTCGGTGCGACCCAGGTGCCCATGGTTAAGAAGCATGGCGGCGGCCGCGTCTCAGTGGTCCCGTGGTGAGCACTGCACACACATTCCCTCGCCGACTTCTGCCGACAGGAGGTGGGCACCGCTGTCCCCACCTTACAGGTGAGGAACCCATGTGACACCAGAGCGAAGTCACATGCCCAGGCTCCCGGGTTCCTTTAGGGCTGGGATTTGAACTGGTGGTTCAGGCCGGCGGCAGGTTACAGTCTGTGTGCCAACCACTGAGCTACACTGTCCTTCTGGAGTAGGGCGGCGCGCCCATGCTCTCTTAGGGAAAAACGGAGCCGACGCGGAGTTGTGGGGCCGCGGGCCGGCTGCGCAGCGCGCACGTCTGGCCCCGCGGAGCTCCCGGCCTCCAGCTGCACGATGTTTCGCTTTTCCTGTCAAGGTGGCAGCCGATTCCTGCGCCGGGTCGCTGAAGTGGCACGTGGGCTGGCGGAGGGCGAGGGGGTGTGGACGCTGGGGCACAGGGCTGAGAGCCACGCTCCGCTCCGGGCCCCCCGCTTCCCCGCCGGGGTGCCCGGGGCCAGTCCTTCACCGTCATGACTCCGTCCCGCCTCCGGCGGCCTCATCCACAGAGGAGGCTACCCCTGGTGCCTGCTCCCCGTAACTGGGCAGGAAGGAGGTGGGGACCCAGTAGTTCCTGCTCGCAGAGAGCGGGAGCCATGCCCCGCACGGAGCAAGGGCTCCGAGAAGGTCGGCTTCGTGTGCTGCTGCTGTGGGTGGCCATCCATCGGCGCACTCCGGGCTCTGCGTGGCCGCTCGTGGCGTTGGGGATGCTTGCCCCTGCCGGCACGGCTCTTGTTTCTGAGGGGCCCCTCGCCCCTGTCCTCTGGGATCCCATGTTGGTTTTCCACGCCTTGCAGTGAATTTGTTTATTTCTTTGCAATCTGGTGTCATGCCTGGTCTGGGCCCTGATCGCTGTGGTGATCGGGCTACTACGTGTCTCAGCTCACAGACGCAGAGGATGTCATGGGGGACAGAGGAGGCAACAGGGCCAGAACAGAGGCGGCTTGCTTCAGGTCCTGCGATGCTAGAGCCACACCTTCTCTCCCATCTTGAAGAGCCTTGAAGACAAAAGGGGGCCGAGGATGGGGCATGCCTGGGCATCGCAGTCACCCAGGAAGTGCCCGGCCCTGCGCCCCTCCCGCCACACGTGGCTGAGAGTAGGCTTCTCATCTTATCAGGCACGATCCTCTTGGAGGCCGGGGCTGCATCTGACCCGCCTGTGGCCCACCTGTGCCCTGGATCCCACGGTCCTCACGGGATGTCCTCCTGGGAGCCAGTGGGAGCTCTACCAGCCTGCGGGAGCAGCTTCTTTATCATTTTTGGAGACGGGTGATACCCTTTGGCTCCCCACCAAATTAGTTTTGGAGGCAGCAGTATGCGTACCTCTTAGGAGCGAGAGCTCGGACCAGCCCCAAGTAGTGCGTGATGTCGGAGGCAGGTGAGTCGGAGCAGCTCCCAGGCCCGGGTGTGCGGACGCCTCTCCCTCCAGCTGGCCCTGCCACCCCTTTATCTGGGCGCCCGTGCTGCGCTTTTGTGGGAAACACATCTCTCGGCCCCTCCCCGGGCACTGAGGGCGAAAGCGCTCCCTGAGCTCAGCTCACGCCCGCCGCTGTGGGCTCGCTGCCGCCGGTGGGACCGGCCTGAGGACTGACCCCGCACGGGGTCCTGCCATGCCCCAGTGAGAAGCCAGTCACGTGCTCCCCGATGACTGCCTTGTGAAGGGACCGTGACTCGTTTCCTCTCTGTAATTTTCTGCATGGAGGTCTCTCTACTGTCCCCCGGCCACTCCCCTCTGACCTCGGAGGCGCCCCCACACCCCGGCCACAGCGTCTTCTCTCACCTACACAATGAGCCGCTTGTCACACGAGAGCAGTGCCTGCCTTCAGCGGTCTGGGAGGAAGCACCTGGCCTGGGTACCTTTTCAGAGGGACCCAGCCTGGGCCCGGGGCCTCACCAGCATGGCCGCCCGGTCCCCATCTGGGCCAGGCGTTTGCCAGGAAGAGAAGGGACTCACAGCGTGGGACACAGAGGCCTTCTCGTTTTCCCTAGCTTGGAATTGGTCCTTGGCCTTGGGAGGGCCGTGTAGGCGTAGCCAATCGGGGAAGTCCTTCGGAACTGAACTTGAGTTTAAATCCCGGCTGGTGCCTTAACGGACTGTGAATAAATCACCTCTTTGTGCTCAGTCTTTCCATCTGTAAAGTGGGGATGATGGAACCTCCAAGGGACACTCAGCACAAGACGCTTCTCACAAGACGGAAGCTCTTCTCACCCGCCATCTCTGTGACCCCCATGTGATGATGCGTGGGGTTACTAGGGAATCGACGTTTCTTTCTAAAATCCCAGCCAGTGGGCAGGTTGCCTCTGCCTCCGCTGTCTCTGTTCTTGTCCCAGGGGACATGACCTTGAAAACCTTCCCGTGGCCACATCCTAACCGACATCATTGTTATAGACGGATTTTCACCCATTAACGATTCCAAAAGGAGGAGCCGCTTCGCATTAAACGTAATGCGCCAGGCGAGGCGCGTGACCATATTAACTGGGCTGTTTGGTATGAAAGGAAACGTTCGAGTCCTAGGGAACGAAACTGAATCCCCCATGACAACGTTTTCTTTCAACGGGAAAGGCTTTCCCGAGATGCCACCAGATGAAATGTTATGAGAGAGTAGATAGATAGAAGACTGGATATATGCCAAAAAACAGGCCTGGGAAAAAGTCCTTGCTCTACCCTACCCTAGTCTGGGGACCTTGGGTCTCAGTTTCCCTGTCTCTGGACTCACTGGTGCCTGTGGGTGAACCTTGCAGCTCTGACATTTCCCGTCCGTGACCGTTGGCAGTCCAGTCAGCGGGAAGAATTCTGGCTGGCAGGAGCCGCTCTGGGGAGCCACCGTCTAAGCGGGAACCAGGCTCTGTGACTTCTCCGGGCTGCTGCAGCCGGCTCGGAACCACCAGAAGAAACGCACGGCACGCGATGACCAGGCTCCCGTCCGCCTGGAGCCGCGCCGGCGTAATTAACAGACGTGTGGCAAAATGTATCTCGCATATCTAACAGATTAAAAAAAAAAAAAAGAAAAGCCTCCCAAAGATTATAAAAGACTTTAATTAGAATTTTACAAAGGGTGCAGTCTGAGGATTTGCTAATTGCGGTTCCTGATTTTTTTTTTTTTCCAGGGTCCGGCACAGTTTCAGAGATAGGAAAGCAGGGGACCGTGTTTTAGGGCCGTGGCACAATGTGACGACAGTGATAGACATGCTAATTTCTTCATTCACTCCACTTCGCTGCTTTTATTCTTTCCAATTAAAGCAAATGCTACTGAAACTGTAATTAAGCCAGGGCCGGGCCCAAATTGCCTGCTGTTTTAATGGAACCCTATTGATTTTTCTTTTCTTTCTAATGGCCACACATGGTGTTCAATGGTCAAACACAGGCCCTTGCTACGACATCCCCGGCAAAACCTAATATTGGCCCCGTAAAAGGGAGGCCCGATGGAGAAGCTATCAACGGGGCTATTGACTGCGGCGAGGAGTGTGTAAGGCTCTACCTCGTGAGGCCACCCTGGGACGAGAGCCACCTGCAAACGCCTGCGAGACCATTAGAAGGAGCGGATGCCTTCGGGGAAGGACTCACCCGCCCTTTGATTACAGTGCTGTTTCCGTAAGGAGCCCCACGTGTTAATTACACTCCAGCCGCTTAACTAAGCTGGATGTTAGACTCCGGGCAATCTGGAGCCCTGGAAATAGTATCCTTGACAGATATCCACCAGCCGGAGAGCACTTTTAGAGACAAAGTATCAGAAGAACATTTTACTTCTCTTTGACATGAACTCAAGATCGAAGTTTTACTATGAACCGTCTTTTTAAGATTATTCTGTACATACAGTCCTCACCCCTCCCGTGACTATAAGATGTACTACAAATAATTTGAGGGGGGGAGGAGTTTTGGGAACTGAGTACTTTAATAGCCCAACAGATACTCAATGGTGCAAATTAGTATTTTGATCAGAAAGTTTGGCTTCAGCTGTTGTTGGTGGTTTTCTGCACCCGGTGACGAGGTTCACTGCCCAGACCTGGTAGGGAGCTTGGACGCCTGCTTCCGCCGCAGCCCTGCGCCCGGCCCCGTTTGAGCCGAGTCATTGCCACCGGCCGGACTCAGGCTGCTCCGCACGTCGCGGGAGCTGGTCCCGGTGCCGGCCCTTGTTGGCGCCCTTTGGGGCCGGCGTATGGAGAGCAGTTCGCCACGCTTCCTGACAAACTGCGTCATCTTTTCTCGTTCTTCTTGCCCCCTGCCCTTTCTCCACCTCTCCCCGGACTTCTTCCCAGACTGAGGTGAGATTCCTAGACAATCGGAGTGGACCTAGTCTCTCTGTTCTGACGAAAGGCTGCCGGATCAGGAGATGCACGTCCTGCCCGCTCAGGCCAAAGTCCTAGGTGGCAGTGTGGTCATTGCTCTAATTCGTCGCCTGCCCACTGTGTTCTAGGTGCTGGCCAGGTGCTTTGCACAGGTTTCTCACCGTAACCCTGCTGGACTTCCTCTGGCCAGCGGGGGAAACAGGCCAAAGGGAACTGGTTTTTAAAGGCGCCGACCTGAGGCAGAGGGCGAGCGGGTGGGAGGAGGTTGTCCCCAGACAGGACAACCTGCTTTTTTCCATCACGTCCCCCGAGGCCGTGGTGACTTGGCCCAGCCCACTGTGCCTTGCAGGTTGGTCCTTCTCTCCTCCCCCAGAGTGAGATGAGCTCCCTGACCGGAAGGTGAGGGCAGAGCTTGTCCACTTCAGCATGACCGACGTTTTGGGCTGGGTCGTCCTTGGGGGTGGTCGTGGTGGTGGGTGGGGCTCGGGGCTGTCTTGTACCTTGGCAGCACCCTTGGCCTCAACCCACGAGATGTCAGTAGCACATTGCCAGTTGTGACAACCAAACATGTCCCCAGACATTGCCAAATGCCCTCTGGGGAGGAAAACTGCTTCTGCTTGAAAATCATTGGACTAGGCATTTACGTTTTGTTTGCTTGAAACATACTAGCATTTAAAAACGTGCTCACCAAATGCCTTGTTTTAGTCTAATGGCCCATGCCAAACAATTGTGTAGCAACATTCTTGCTTTGAATAAAAAGGAAAACTCCACATTCAGATTTAAAGACTGGGGGATACGACCGTATTGATTTTTTGGACAGACCCAGAACCATCTCCGAGGAAGTTTTCAGGCAAGAGCATGGCGGGGCCTGCGTCTCAGTCTGCTCCTGGCTGCTGGTGCCATAGCCAGTCCCGAGCCCCTTGCGCCCGAAGCCTCTGCCATTAATGTGAGGAGGACGTTGCTGTGGTTCATCTCTGGGGGTCCTGGTAGGACCGACGTTCTTAATAATTGAACGAGAATAGTACGAATGTGGAAGCAGAAACTTCCCAGTTATGGGCAAAATTTATAACATCTGAGAAAAGTAAGGAAGTGGGGGCGGGGCGAGGGAGCCCGAGAACGCAAGGAAGACGCAGGCGACCGGCGGGACACGGCAGGACCCCGACTCCCCTACACACTGTGACTGCGCACGCAAGCATCCAGCCTCCAACTGTCCACGTTAGCAGGCGGACTCCTGGGAGCCCGTGTCCCTTCGCGTGAGGCGGCGGTGGCGTCCTAGGGAGGGCAGGATTCGTTTTACGGAGACGGAGACGCGCTTTGCCTCCCTGTCGGGAAGGCATCACATTAGGAAAGTAAGTGAGTTGTTGCTTTGTGGTCTAGGGCTAGACCTGCTTCTCCGCCGGCACTGCTCAAGGCCGGGGAGAAGCCGGTTCTGAGAGGCTGGAGGATTCTGGAAGCGAAGGAACAGATGGCTCCTCAAGGGAGGTGTCCACAGCCAAAGGCCCCAGCAGAACGAATTTGGAATTTTTTTGAAGAGCAAGGTTGAGTTGTCTTAAAGCTGCTCTTCCCAGGGCTAACTCCTCCCCACCTAGCAGAGCATGGAAGGCTGTTTCTCCGCTGAGTGCAGGTGAGATAAAGGACCGTGGCTTCTCTTTCTCAGCATCTATTTGGGGGAAGAGCTGGCTTCCTGGACGGGCCCCAGAAAACCTCCGTTTCCACCTGCTTTGCCTTCATTTCATCTTTCAGGACTCGCAGCTCTAGGAACGAGCCATTTCTGAAAACCTCACAGAACCAGCGACCTTTTTACAGATAAAGAGGAAAGCCGGATTTCGAAATTGGTCTGCAAAAAAATTGCATGTACTTCGGACAGAGACAAAAGACCCTTCTCTCGGGTCTTACCTCTGACATCCTGCTTGTTAGGGACGGCGAGAGAAAAACATGGACCCCAGCAACGGAGCTGCAGGGACCCTGGAAAAAGGGGACGCCGTCACGCCACCATCGAGTTCTGTCAACTGTCAAGTTAATTAGAACGAAATTAAAAACACATTTGCCAAGATGTTCCGCAGCCAAACCAGTTAAATAGAGATTTTAACAAAATTGAAAGCATATTATACTGAGATTTGTGGATCCTGGCCCAGTGAGTGAGTGCTGAAAGTGCGATAAAATAACAAAATTGCTGCCTAATAATCTATAGAATAATATTGTCAACTAATGGATTATAATAAAATAAAAGCTGTTATTAGGGTAAAACATTATAACAAAAAATCCAACTTTTATTTGCCGCACCTCCCCCTTAATGGTTTCGAGCATTTTGAAAGGTAATTTAAACAAGTACATTGTATCCTTATTGAAACTGCTTCATCTCGCTGGCTGCTGAAAATGGCTTTAACCATCTCTCTGAACAAAAGCACCCCTAATAAGACAACAAAAAGCCCAAAGCAATGGCCCCGCAGCCTCGCGCTCCGGGCAGGGGCGGGGAGCCGCGAAGGCAGCAGCTTTCTCCTTGCATGTAATTAGATGAATTAAAAGGACAAAGTGGTTAATGTAGCTGTTGTCGGGGGTGGGGGCAGACCTTTCCATCCCGCCCATTTCAGAGGAGAGCCTGTGGCCTTTGCCGCTGCAGAGAAGAATGTGGGCGGCCGGGGGAAATTAACAAGCTTAATGCGAGAGGAATCCGCTCTGCGTCCTGGATGAAATGTATCTTGAACAAGGAAAAGGCTGGTCCTTCCTGCTTCCCTTTTATGTACCTAATAAAACTTGTGATAAATTAACTGCGTTCTAGCTTTGCAGCCGGCCTCTGTTAACAGGCACGAGGCACCAGGTAGCCCAGGGACCGAGGAGGGCCGTGTTTACGGTGGGCCCAGGTCCCCTGACGGCAGGGGAGCAGAGCTTTTGGGAGAAGATCTTTCCCAGACGAATCGATCCTCTCACAGTTGTTCATCTGATTGATTCATTGACGTTTCCTCGATAAGTTTACACGTTGTTTACTTTCTGCAAGCGACTTCTGTTCTTCACACTGACCTCTCAGGAACGCGACCGTCATGGCAATATCTTACAGTAAAAAGGAAAATGAATTCTCGTTCTGGCCTTTCGCCTCATTCTCTGTAGCATCAGGAAAATGACCCGATGGAGTTTCGTGCCCGAGAGAGAGAAACTCCGGAAACGGCAGGGGGGCCCGTGAGAGGGACCGGCTTCTCCCCGGCCTGCCATTTTGTGCTCGTGGCCTCTCGTTGACTCAGGCCAGCAACTCGGAGCCTCCCTTGACCTCTGGGCACGTTATGGCTTTGTTTTATTATAAAAAATAGAAAGTGGAAAATTAAATTCATTAGCTCCAATTACTAAATGATTCATCTGGCTGGTTAATGAAGCTGCGCATTATGCTAACAAGATAAAGGCAAAGAATAACGTGGGTGGGAGCAGCGGCCACAGGCGAGCTGCGCACCGCGGCTCTGCAGACCCGCGGCCGAGAGCCCGGGCCTTGAGATGGATGGCGTGGCGTGGGGACCCGGGAGGGGGGCGGCGGAGCGGGCGGCAGGCAGGGGGTGCTCCGTTTGCCTCTTGGGAGGCCCGAGGAGGCCCGGCCAGAGGCTGTGGGGAGCCTCGCTCCCTTCTCTGCTTGTCCGGGTGTGGGGAGGGCTGAGGGAGGCTTCGGCGGGAGACCCGCACGGCTAACAGAAACCGTGGGGTCATCCAGGGGAAGGCTGTGCTCAGGCCCCTTGAGGCCCCGGAGCTTCCAGGAAGCTTCGGGTTGGGAGCAGGGCGTCGTTAGGGCAGAGAGACTGTGGAGGCGTCACACGGTCCCCGCATTCGCCATCGTCGGGATCCAGGCTCCAGAGGTGGCGGGCGCGGTCCCCGAAGCCAGACTGTCTCGATTGGGATCCCGGTTCCTCCAGGTCGCAGCTTTGGGAACCTCGGGCAAGCTTCTCCTCAGCTGTGAAGTGGGCGCAGTCATAGCATGCGCCTTGTCGACTTAAGTATCGGTCTTTCCTTTATTTATTTTTTTAGTATTGCGAGTGCCGGTCGTAGTCATTCTATGGCCGTCCTCGCCCCCAGCCCCACTGTGCCACGTGCTTTTCCACACTTTCGGTCCCGTTTCCAGATGTGGGGGCGGGGAGAAGGGGGGGCAGCACACTTCCGAGCCCAGGGACGCCCTCGAGGAATACTGCTTATGTAAAAGGATTTCTAGATTATTCCATTTGTTTCTGCTGAGCGAACGAGCACGTGGGTTATTGCTGAAGCCGTCGACTACCGCAGGTCTGTCCTCTCGCCAGAATTCACTGTCTCCACTTGGCTTCTTGGGATCCTGGTTCCTGCTCACTGGTTTCCCTGGGCACTCATCCCTAACTGGACACCCGAGCAGGCGGGCCCCCAGCTGCTTTCCCGATGACCATAAGATGACTTAATCATTATCCTCACTGCTTGAACTGAGTTCAGTCATATCTTCGTTCTGCAAAAAACATCCTGCAAATAGCAAGAAGAACCTAGTTTCACAGCCAACCTATTTCTATGCTGCACGGGGAAAGGACCCTGGGGCCCTGAGTTTGAATCCCAGCCCTCCTGCGAGCTGTGTGACTTGAAGCAAATCCCTTCCCCTCTTGGCTCTTGGGGACAGTTATGTGCCTTGCTGCTGTTGGTGGCGGTTGCAAGTGAGGCTCTCTGGAAACGGCCATGTGTCGGGTCCTATGTCCGTGTCCGCACGTGAGTCCTCCTTCCTGTTTCGGAGCTGTGAGGAAGTGGGGCGCCCCTTCCGTGCATCCAGGGAGTGGGCCGGGAACGGGGCCGGTGGGTCGGACCTGCAGGCCGCCCCTAAGCACAGTTACCGTGAGGCGTCTTGCACAGCGGGGCTGGGGGCTTTGCATCAAAGCAAAATCAGGGGGGGTGAGAGGAGCCGCCCACGAATCTACACTGGGCGAACGTGGTGTTCACAGACGCGAACGGCAGAAGAAGTGAACGTTTCGGACCGAGGGCCCTGCCCTCTGCGGCCCTGTAACAGAAGCAGCCGTGAGGGCTCAGACCGTCCGGGGCCACTGGGAACTGGCTCGTTCCTCGGCTCCCAGTTAGAAAGCTCCTGAACCTGTGAGGCTGGGAGGCGGAGGGGGGATGACCTGGGGAGTCACTCGGCAGTTCCCCAGGGCTCCGATGCACACCTGCGTCATCCCTTTGTAGCCCTGGATATTTAAAAAACGTTTGCTGTTCCTCTCTGGCCGCTGTGTAAGCAACGCGCTTCTCGGGTTTGGGAGCGTCGCCTGCGATGCTGAGGGACGTGTGTGGACGAGCTCCGGAAGCGGCTGTCTTATCGCCGTTTCTCCCGCTTCCTCCTCCGCTCACCTCCGAGGGCCCCGCCGAGCGGCCGGCCGCCCTCCCCGCAACGCCGCTGGGGCAGGAGCGCGCGACTGCCCTTGGTGGGCACGGGTGGCCCTTCCTCCGGCCTCGCCTCGTAAACTAGCTGTGAATTCAAGCCACAGGTGCTCCAGAGGGATCTTGGGTACCACGTGACCACTGTTCCCTGTTGTTTAAATGCCCCGGGGTAAGTAGGCAGAGGAGGAAGCGAATACTCGTGGGCCTTGCTGGTCCCGCGGCCTAAACTGTTTTATTAGTTGTCAGCGTATCTGAGAGCCAGCCCTCCCCGGCCCCTCGCGACCCTCCCTGTTCTCCATCTTCCTCCCTCCTCTCCACGCTGCTGCCACCATCTGGCACGCCGTGGGTCCTGCCTTCTCGTTTGTTCCTTTGTCCATCCCTCCTCACGAGAATGCAGGGTCCCGGAGGGCTTTTGGTCCAGCTCACCGCTGGTTTCCCGATGCTGAGGACACGGTCTGGCAGGCAGCATGCGCTCGCGTGAAGATCCGGTGAATGCACTCACGGATGCGCTTAAGGAAAATGTCGGGTCCAAGGGGCTCCAGGTGGCGCCGCGTCAAAGTCCCCACGGATTCTTCGGCAGAAAGTGGCCTTTGCTCGGTCCCACCGTTCGTCCTTGCCGGGGCTGGGGACATTGGCCCCGGCACTTTGCGCCTTCTCTTTATGCCTCTCCTGCAGACTGTCCTTGGCTCATCACACCTTCTGCCATTTAGCGCATGCAGCTTCTTCAGGAAAGGGCAAGAAAATCATAAAGCACACGCTGAAGCAGGAGAGAGAGAGCTGGTCAAGACGAAGCCAGCCCGCCCGGTCTAGCCTGGCTGAGCTCATCTCCTGGGTTATCTATTTTATCCGTTCAGCAAACATTGAGTGTCTGCTCTGTGTGAGGCACTGCGCCGGGCCCCGGGGACGTAACAGAGCAGGAATGGAACGGCTCGCCCCTTCGGCGCGCTTGTCTTCCATGAGAGGCAGACGTTGGTCTTGAAGACCATGGAACTAAAGACGTCTTTGCACCTGATCACGGGGGGAAGGAGGAAAGGCGGGCTGTAGGAATCCGACTCAGCGGTGGGGAGAGGGGGACGCATTTGGGAGGCTTCCCTGAGGTGGTGACATTCGAGATGGGGTCTGAAGGAGAAAAACAGCCAACGAGGGGTGAGCTGGTGTCGGGGGCTGCAGGGGGACAGCGGTCCAGGTCTAGGGACCAGAGTGCGCAGAGGCCTTGACACAGGCAGGTGACGCTGCGACCCCGGACTTGAGCCGAAGGCAGCCATTTCTTCCCCTCTTGAGCTCGATCTTTTGGGAAACACGGGCTTTTTAAAATGCTGGGGTCAAGGTTTCAAGATGAACTTGCCTTACCCCAAGCTTCCTGAACCTGGCTATTTGCGCCTTCTGGAATGTACCGACACCTTTGGGATATTCGTGCCTCCCGTGTCCTGCCCAGGAAGGGCCCCGTGCAGAGAGGAGGCGGGAGGCAGTCGCCTCCCTGAACCCTGAATTCCTTGCCGTCTCCCCACGGCAGTAGTTATACCCCCGGTGTTCTGGAAATCTCGGCAGTGATGTCTCGGCTCCATGTCTTGGGCAAGTTTTCAGTTAAGGGGTACATGAGCTGGAGGTGTGGAAACAAAAAGGTGCCCACAGTTGACACGGGACACTTCTTGTCCCGACCGAGAAAGTGATGGGGTCAGCAATCTCGAGCTTCGACCGTAGGACGTACGCCTCTTTTAAGTACGTGAGATACAGCATTCCAGCTGGATGCCAATTATTTAGCAATGTAGTTAGGCCTGAGTCGTAAAAATCCCAACCTGGCTAATTACAGCATAATGTTCTAATTAATGGCATCCGGAGATCCGTGTTCTAGAATTAGAGCCTCACCCCAATAAACAATAAAGAAAAATATTTACCCATAAAAAAAGTAATGGTCGGTAGATAAAAAAATAATAATAAAAAATTAAAAATAAAATAAAATTAGAATCTCTCTGTGACTGTCATGAACAATGGCACTATTTTGGTGGAGGGACAGGGTGACTTGCCCAGGGACCAAACATTGAACTTGGTGGTAATTTCCAACCAACTGTCATTGGGAGGAGCTGTGGCTGCAAAGCCAGAGACAGTCCCTGAGTCATGGTGGCATCTTTCTAGCAAAAGGAGAACTAAGCGTCACCCCACCTGGGCCTCACCCGTGAAGCCAGGCAGTGGACGCCTCCTTCGCGCAATGGGGATTTGGCCCCCTGGCGAGGCGAGGCCTCTGTGGGTGCGCGGCATGTGTGGGGGTTGGCGGGGGGCGGCACACAGCCTCCCACACACTCTCTGCTTTCGAGGAGCACACAGCCATTTGTCCCTGGCACAAAGGTGTATTCGGAGCACCTGCTGAATGCCAGGCCCTACGTGAGCCTCCTGCCCCAGGAGCTCCCAGGTGGGAGGGGAGGTAGGCAGGGGAGCGAGCCAGGACGAGTCGGAGGTGTGAGTGTTGTTAGGGAGACCTGTGGCCGCCTTTTCTGCCCTGAGCACTTCCCGGGCCTCACAGACTGGCTCCTGGCCCTGAGTTCTGACAGGAGGGGACCAGGGCGGCTGGGCAGAGCGGGGGAAGGGAGAGTGGGACGGGAATGATTTCAGCACTTCCGAGTTCCTCATGGCCGCATTTCCCGGCGATGAAGGATCACGCACTAGTGGGACTGTCACGCGCAAAGAAAGTGGGGGCTGAGACTATGTCAACACGGCCTAGCCCGATGGGTCGCCCCGTCCAGATCAAAGCTGCAGAAGGTCCCGGAATGCCCGGGGCTTTTTGACAGTGTAACTGTTGTGTCTGGCCTCATCAGCTTGAAGTACAGATCATTCGTTTTTCAAATTAAAAGAGGGGCATGAATGTGGACTGGCCAGGGTCACGGCAAGTCCAGTGTGTCCCTGGGACTTTTCTCTTACCCCTTGAATTGGGCAGGAATCCGCGGAGGCCAGGCCCGCCTCAGGGGCGGCTCAGCGAGAACCGGGGAAGCTGGTCGACCTGTTAAGGATTGGGGAAAGGGGTTAGTTTAAGGCTTCCAGTGCTTCCATCTTCGCCACAGGAGTCACTGTGGCCCCTAGACCCATGCTGTCCGGTGCCCTGCGGGTGGGCAAGGCAAGGCCCTCGCTGGCCCAGACCCAGCGCAGGGAGCAGCTTAGACCCCCGTGGCTATAACGCCTTGATGATGCTCAGGTTCCCTTGGGCTCGCCCATGCTCCTCCTCTCTCGTCTGGCCCCAGCCCCCTGCTCCTGGAAAATTCTCAGAATCCTTCGAGTCTCAGCCCAAATGTCACTTCTTCCTACCTACCCGTGCTCTGCCCCAAAGGTGTCATGTCGTCACGAGAGGCCGGCGACACAATCCCTTGCAGAACGCGCCTCCCCACAGGGCGCATGCTCTGCCTGGGGCGGGGGCGCGTTGCGTGTGCCCCCATCTTCCTCCCGCAACACGTGGTTCCTGGTCGCAACGCCGCTCTCGGCAAGGTTGCCAGTCCCTTCGGGAGGTGAATGACCTATCAGGCCGACGTGGGGCTACGCGTCCCTTGTCTTTCTAAGAATGGTGAGAAATCAAGCGCGAGCAGCTTAATTCCCATACATGGGGGTCCAGACTACTGCACCTGGATGTCCTCACCTTTTCTATACGAGCTTCGTCGCTCCTTTAGACCGCGACGCGCAAGCAACCAGTGGCTGGTCGCAAACCCTTGATCACAGCAGGCTGGAGCTCGCGAGACGGGGCTTTTGTTTGATGAACCTGATTTTTCACTTTTAAACTAGCTGTTTTGGCACGGTATGGACAAAACCCCGGGAAAAGCGATAATTGAGTATTGAACCATCTTCCGCACTGACACAAACAGCCGTGGTGATTTCCAGGGTCCTGTGTTGCGCCATCGAATGGCTCATTTGATTGTAAATCCTCCGCGTGCCGTGACAGCATCAGTCACCAGTAGAACTGTCCAGAGAAGGACCCGTTAGTTTAGACTCGTGGCTGCCCAACTGGGTGCCCGAGGTCAAGGGTCCCCAACCCCCGGGCTGTGGTCCAGTACCGTCGGGGTCTGTTAGGAATTGGGCTGTAGGTAGGAGGTGAGCGGCAGGCAAGCGAGCACAGCTTCATCTGTATCCACAGCCGCTCCCCAGGGCCGGCATCGCCGCCTCAGCTCCGCCTCAGATCACTGGGCATTAGATTCTCGCAGGAGCACTGGTCCCTGGTGCCACAAAGGTTGGGGACTGCTGGCCTCGTAAACCTATTCCATAGTCTAACTTTCCCTTTTACATGAAATTATATTATATATAGAAGAAGACGAACAGATGTCTGACATTTTAGGGACGGAATCTCTTACATAGCCTGATTTGTACAAATCCAAGATGCTTGCAGTCTGGTCTGAATAACGGCTCAGGAAGGCAGACATGTAAGACACCACGAGGCCCTCTTTGTTCACTGTTTCCTGCTCGCAAGGCGAGGTGGTCTGTAGTGGTTCCTGGCTGTGGGTGTCCGGCGTCCTTTACCTTCCCCCTCCTTCCCTCTTTCCTTTGGGGACGCCTTCGTCAGTCCATGGGGTCCTGGTGGGGCTGCAAGCCTCCGTGGGTTGCCTGTTCCCGGCCACATGCGGACGTGTGTGACCCCAGAGGTATGATACGCACTCCTGATACACAGGATGAATCCCGCAGTGGACATGTGCCTCAGACCGGGTGCTCCAGGGTCCGGCCTCATGGCCGAGCCGCAGGTGGTAGGAGAAAAGTAATCCTGGTGGGCCGGCTCGGTGGGGGCCCAGCAGTCGTGGCCCCTGCCCTGTGCGATGGCCCAACCGTGGCAGGAGACGGGGAGGGAAAGCCCCGTGGACAATTCTCTGCGTGGAGAAGCGGAGATGGAGGGAAGCACGAGGCGGGCGGTCGGCTGGCCGAACACATGGAGAGGCAGGATGCAGACGGGTGGAGGCAGAAGCAGGAAGAGAGACGAGCGGAAGCCGAGGACGCCCCTCCACTCGCCGCCACCTGCTCGGCCACACGCAGCTGGGCTGCAGAGTCGGTCCTTTCGTCCGGCTTTGATTCCGGGCCTCCCGACCGCGGTATTCCTGACCCCTCAGTAAACTTCCTTTACTCACACGGTGGTTTGGGGAAGGTTGCCATCGAATGAGAACAAAGAGTTCTGGCTGATACTGGAAGGGAAATCGCCATGAAACAGAAAACGTCTTCTAGTTGAGCGACGTCGCAAGGCAGCTTCCGAAGGGACACGTGACCGGGCTCCGCAGAGTCTCTCCAGAGCGTCAGCAACCGGAAGGGACCAAGGCTGGCAACCTGCTCAGTGTTTCCCCAGACGGGGATGGTGGGGTGCCGTGGCTTTGTGGGGGTTGGAAGACATTTGTTAAAAAATATTCGATAGTCACGGAAGTGGGAAGAGGTGGATGTAACAAGCTTGCTGAACCGGCTTCTTTGCTGCAGGACTTGTCAGGGACTCTATGATGCCGAAGAGCGGTTTGAGTCTTCAAGAGGGAACTAGGGAACGTTGCGTGCTCTTCAAATTCTCTTAAAATTCGTGAGCACTGTTCAAACATAATGCGGTTCAAGCCACTGCGTTCGGGGCTCAGCGTCAGACGCTGAAGTCACACGGCGCGCCTGGCCTGGAGTCCGGGGTCCTGGCCGCAGCAATTCCTCAGCCTTCCTCCTGCTCTCCCGCGGCTCAGCTGCAGGAGACACACACTCAGACTCCACGAGGAGGGCCCTGCTGGCAAGGCCCTGGCCTTGGAGCAGAGGCATGTGTGTCTCTCTGGCCGTGACAGTAACGCATTGGCCGGGACACGCAAATGGCCAGGTCTAAAAGAGACCGCCCCAGAGCACTCCCATCTAATTCTAACAAGCGTCGCAGTGGTCCCCAGGAGAGCAGGGCCTCGGTGACGTACGGCCGCCATTACGGCACCCAGTTGGCCAAATGTCTTCAGCAGTGATGAACGTTCATCTGGAAGGTCATTACCACAGCCATTGGAAATGCCCCCTAATTTTAGAAACACTAAATAATTCATAATGGCAGCTGAGGAAAAAAAAAAAATCAAGGCCAGTCTGCGTTAATTTACTCTAAGTGGAGTCTGACTTGTTGTTGTCGGGTGTTGTTTGTTCGGTGTCGTTTGGTGTTGTGGATCGAGTTATGGCGGAGCAGTGGGATGGCCTCGTGTGTGTGTGTGTCCTGCACGCGAGAAATGAACAGATATCGCCTCGTGAGGTGCATTACTGTGCAAACGGGAAAAGCCCACCGCGCACGACACACCGTCTCTCCTTTCTCGTTTTCGTTTTCGGGTCGCGGTTCCTCAGTGTTATGCCTACGTGCGCGCAGGCGTGTGTGCAGGTCCTTGGTGCGGTACCACGGCTGCTATTTGAATGCTTCTCCAGGACCTGCAGCCGTGGAGGCCAGAAAGGCCGTCCTAGCCGAGGACGTGCAGGAGCGGGTCTGAGACAGCGACGGAAGGGGAAGGAGGGCGAAGGACACACTGTGGTCCCCCCAGAAATGTGAAGTCTGATGTAGAACACGAGCAACCGCCGGCCGGGTGACCACATCTCAGGCAGAACCGCAGGCCCCTTTGCCGAGAGAGGCCGTTAGCATCGTGCAAGCAGAGCAGCAGCCTCTGCGGTAACGCGGCAGCGGCGGCGATGGCGGCTCGTGTTGTCCTGGGCTCTTTCTCTGGGGAGGGCCTGGCCTTTGGAGCAGAGAGAGCTGGGCTCAAATTCCAGCTCTCTCCACCGCTTCCTGCCGGGGCGTGTTCACTGGCAAATCAGCCCACTTTTTTTGAGCCTCAGTTTCTTCTTCCAGGAATGGAGATAATAAAACCCTCCTCGTAACGTAATTGCTTCTGTATTGGGAGAACCGTGTTCAGGCCGCTCCTCAGTGGCAGGTGAAGCTGTGTGTACGGAGGCTCAGGGTGCAAGCTCAGTGCGCCTGGACCCAGGGCCGGTATCGGGCTTGCTGCCGTGTCTTGTCCTGCGCTTAACCTGCAGTGGTGGCTCCAGAAGGTCTGGGTGGGTGGTTTTTTTCTCTCCTTTTTAACCAGAGCCTGTGTGACGTGCCAGCACCTATGTCGGGCATGGGGGACTTGGAGACGAATCAGATATGTGGTCCTTGGATGCTGCAGATGGTTCTGGCAAAAGCCTCATCTCTCTACCCTTAATCTTTCTTAAGCCTCTTCCTAGAAACCATTTAGATTGTTATTTGAATGTTTCTTCGGGATTTCTAGCTCTAGAGGTATGGGAGCCTCTGGGGCCCCTGGCATCTTTTTCCTGTGTGGGGCACACCATGTCCTCATGAAATGAGCCCCATATCTGTGCAGACACAGAGCCCGGAGTCCCAGCGCCCCAGACTCCACAAGGCCAGCTAAACAGAACTGAAGGAGAAGGCAGACAATTGTCTGGATGACTGAGATGAAGGTGTATTTTTTTCTTTTCCCTTTTATTTTGGTCCGGAATGGTCTAAGTCACTGGGGCCGTTTTCCCTGCTCTCAGAGAAAGGACCACCGGGACCCCATCTGAGCTTCCCTTTGTTCACCAAGGGCCCCAGCCCCAGCGGAATATTAGGGCAGTAAACAGAGATGGCGTATCATGGAGGCTGTTGTTCCTCTGCCAGCATTAAATAATTTTAGTAGCTGCTTGATGGGGTAAAGCAATTACGACGCATTTTTCATTCAATCAACCGAATCAATTAATTGCTTTACTCACATAGGAACAACAAAAAACAAATCCTAAAGCCTTCTTGTTAAACAGTAAGCATGCTAGATAGGCTGCTTTTAAATCCAACATTTACATGAAATTATCTTCTTATATAATTAACAGCTACCGGTTAATAAACATGCCTGAGATAAAAGAGTAGCCCTATAAATGAACAGGATGAAAAAGCACCATTTAGAAAGCTCAAGGTAATAGGAGAGAGCAGACTCCGCCAGGGCCGAGCGCCTGCTCGAGACGGTTCCAGAAGGGCTGTTCTCAGACGAAGAAAAATAGGGTGCACTTCTTGAGAGATGGAGATGAGTGTTCCCTAGGAGAGTTCTTCATATATTAGTAAATATTTTGTCCCCCCAAACGGGAAAAGGTCTAAATGTCCTGGATTGCCCACAAAAAGGGAAAATCGAGAGTGAGGAGATGCAGAGCCCCCCCCTTCCGCCCCCCCCCTCGAGCAGTCCTGAAATGTGGTCGGCCGGCCGAGGGCACCCTAAGAGCAGCTGCAGCGTTCGAAATGAAAAGGCCGGCTACTCCTTGGGAGCTTTACTTTTGCAAACAAGCCCGTAAAGAGAGCGAGGCCTCTGCGACTTGGGGTGAGATTTTACCCCAGGGGATTCTGCAAAGTGGGAGGCAAACCATTCCACCTCTGGAATGCAATATTTATGCCTTCATCAGAAGAAGGCGCGTGACCCTTCTTTGCAGTCGTAATGGGAAAAAAAAAGATGTATATTTAAGAAATATATATATATATTTTTTCAAAACAGAAGACCACTCTCTAAAGAAGAGAGGGGCTCTCAAACACCCAAGTGAAGCCCAGGATGGGGCACGCCCAGTCTGGGTGTTTTGAAGGTGGTGATTCCTCTGCTTTTGACAGGACCTGGCACAATATTCTCCATACTCGGCAGGGAAATGGTTCCGTGTCAGGTTAGGATGATTTGTGTGATGTTCACGTGTAGTTATACCCCAGTCCCTCGGCGTAGCCCAGTCATTCAGGGGCTGTATTCATCATGGCGGGGCCTCCCGGCAACTCTGAGAGGCGGAGCCGTCCGATTCACAGGAGCTCACCTTCGGAGGGGTCTTGTGGGAGGAGGGAACACTTTCTAGGGGCGCCGTCCCAGCTCCAGATATCACGAGGACCAGTGACTTCCTTGTGGCCCTTCCTTTGAAGGGGCCCAGACTCCAGACCCACACACGTGACTCGCTTTTCACTGCAGCCTGGGAAGGACGGGGAAGCTTCTCCCTAAATAAGCAATGCCTCGCCAGTGAGTGTCTCCCTTTCCTCAACAAAACAAAACAAAACAAAACAAAACAAACCCAGCCCCCGGCGGGGAAGGAGCTGGTCTCAAATCTAGACTGCAGCAGTGACAGCCTGAGACAGAGCCTCTTCCTTTTGCGTGATCGGACGAGATAATGGAAGGCCAAGCGCGCGGAGCCATCCCAGCCACCGCGAAGCGTCATTACTGTCATCATGCCTTATTTGCATCGCAAACTCAATTGGCTTTTCTGGTCCTGACACAGGTGTGAAAGCCGTAGCTCCCCTGGTTACGTCGACCCCTTTGTTTGTCTGGGGCCAGCCGGAAGCTGATGGGCAGGGAGGTTGTGCGCATCTCCAAGGCTTTATCTGAAGACGAGCTAACGTTTTCTTCCGGTTCACTGTCTCGGCACCCTTGGCACCCAGAGTCGCACCCTGGCTCCATAACCTGTGGGGGGAATAAGAAGGGTTTTTAAATTTATTTATTTTATTTATTTTTCTTTATCGAGTGCTTACTATGTATTCGGCACAAGCCTGAACATTGTACATCTATCATCTCATTGCATCCTCATAACAGTTCCACGAGGACAGCCACTGTCAAGTCCACTTCACAGGTGAGGAAACTGAGGCTCAGGGACACGGAGTACTTTTCCCCGGGTCACACGGCTAGCAAGCGGCTGAGCTGGGATTCAAGACTCGGTCTTGCTGATTCTAATGCCCATAGTCTTAACCACTAGGCTGTCCTACCCAACAGCTCTAAGGAAACAGCCATCTCAGCCACACCTTCCACTGGCCACATCTCGCTCAGCAAACCCGCCACTCTCCCATCACAGGACGTCACGCTCCAGACGGCGCTGTGTGCACCCGCGCACCGAGAAACACAGGTGTTCAAAGTTGCCTTCCACGCAATGTCCCCTGTGCCCGCCCACCGCAGCAGGGTGGGTAGTTCGTGGCTCCCCGCACGATGGATGTTGGGCACAGTCTACCACTACGTGCGACGCTGTGGCTGGACCTCAGACGCAGTCACAGAGGAGCCAGATTCAGGATATTGCAGGGTACGAGTCCATCGGTATGAAGGACGAGAACAGGCAAAACCAGCCTGTGCTGTCAGAAGTGGGGAGGAGACGGCGACCGGGAGGGACACCAGGGGACTTCCGGGGTGGGCTCTGTTTCTCCACCTGGACGCCGTTGGGTGCGTATGTTCCGTCTGTGAAAACGCTGGACGCTTGTGATACCTGCGGCTTTCGGAACAGATCTTATATTTCGGCGTTAAGTAAAAATGCTGGGCCGCTCCACAAGTGTCTGTGTGTCAGCGTAGCGGGGTGGGGTGGTGCCCCCCAGCACAAGATGCACCCCCGCCCGAACCCTCAGAACCTTATTTGGAAAAAAGGTCTTTGCAGATGTGAATAAGTTAAGGATCTCAAGATGAGATCCCTCTGGACTCTCCAGGTGGGCCTCAAATGCGGTGGCAAGTGTCCTTAGAAGAGACACACAGGGCTGTGTGCGGAGAGTCAGAGAATGGAGTGATGCATCCGCAAGCCGAGAAATACCCGGGGCCACCAGAAGCTGGAGGGGGCAAGGAAGGGGTCTCCCCTCGGGCCTCCGGAGGGTGAGCGGCTCTGCCGACACCTTGAACTTGGACTTCTGGCCTCCAGAACCGTGAGAGAATACATTTCTGTTGTGAGCCTCCCAGCTCGTGGTAATTCCTTACGGCGGCCCCAGGAAAGTGCTACGGCCAGGTCGACTCGGTTCTTTGGGGCGAGGGTAGAGGAAAATTTTTTTAGGCAGGTAGGACCGATTTGGGGTGATTTCAAAAGATCACCTTCTTCTCTTGTGGAGAATGGAGAGAAGGGAGGGAGACAGGAGATCGGAGACAGCCCGGTCCTCGTCGACTCCTTTTGCGAATTCCATTTTCTTGTCTGACCAAAACTTGGTAGGTGGGTGAGAGAGTGGCCAACCCTCTCCCCTCCGCTCCCCAGGACCCAGAGCAGGGCGTGCGGCAGAGCAAGGGCGTCGCCAATGCCATTTTGTTCTTTCTTCATTTCAACTTTATCGAACTATAACCGACACACAGTAAACGTTTTGACGCCCGCACAGCCACGCAACCAGCCCCCGCCGAGCATTTTGGTCACCACACCGCCATGCCCCACCCGGCCCCCGTCCGATCTCTGCTAGCACAGGTCAGTTTTGCCGGCTCTTTAAAGAATGTCATTGAAGCGATATCATACGTTTCGTACTCGTTTATGTGCGACTTCTTTCATTCGGCATGATGTTCTTGAGATTCATTCGTGTAGTCGCTAAGCTCTCTGAACGTTTTTATTGTCGAGAAGTGTTCCGTTGTACATGTATACCGCCATTTATCCGTTCTCTTGTTGGTCGATATTTGGGTTATTTCCAGTTTTTGTCATTACGAATAAAGCAGCTGCGAACATTCATGCATAAGTGTTTGTGAAGACATACACTTTTCATTTCTCTTGGGTAAATGCCTAGGATGTTAAGTGTATAATTATCTGTATGAGATACTGCCAAGTGGTTTTTTAAAGTAGTTTTGTCTCTTTGGAATTTTTTCACCCCAGCAGTGCATGGAAGTTCTATTTGCTTTATACCCTTGTCGACACTTGGTATTATTAGTCCTTAACTTTAGCCATTCTAGTGGTTAGAAAGTGGTGTGTCGTGTGGTCTTAATGTGCATGTCTCTGACAACTACTGACATCGAACACCTTTTCATGTACTCCCTGGCTGTTTCTTCATCTTCTTTTGCAAACTGCCAGTTTAAGTTTTTTTGCCCATTTTATTTATTGGTTGGTTTGTCTTGTCGTGAGAGTTTTTTATATATTCTGGATATAAGACTTTGGTCGGACACACGCCTGGAGATATTTTCTCTCAATCTGCGGCTTGTTTTTTTTTTTTAATTTTTGAAATGGATTTCTTTCGAAGAGCAGAGCAGAAGTTTTTAATTCTGATGAAGTCTGATTTATGGTTTTATTGTTTTAAGGTTAATCCTTCTTGCGTTTTCTTCTAGAATGATTTCACTCTTGACTTTTACATTTTGTTCCGTGGTCTATTTCAAATAAATTTTGCGTGCGGTGTGAGGTGGGTCTGGGTGTGTCGGTATTTTTCAACTGAATGGGAAGGCAAGGCATCCGGGTGAGGAGGGCAGGTGGGAGCCCTCGCTTTGCTGCCCAGCACTTAGGCCGGGGAGGAGCGAAGGCTGTGTATGTGTCTTATGGTTTCCTGTTTTACCAAGGAGGAACCTGGGGGACACAGAAGGTGGGAGGCTTGCTCGGCCAGGCAAGAGTGAACCCCGGCCTTCCTGCTCCAAAGCCCCCTCTTCCCCAGCATAGCCCATAACCAGGAATCACGTCCAAGCTCAATGTGTTTTTCCAGGCTCTAAATTTTCCGTGGGCCGGTGCTATGGGGGCCGTTTCCAGGTTGACAGTGAATCCAGGGATTGGGTTGGGAGCAGACCCCAGGTTCGGAGCAGGTGCTGAGACAATTGGATGCGGTTTTGGGCTCAGCGAGTGTGTTTTACGGTGACCGGAGCACCGTGGATGGATCCGGAGGGCGCGGTGGAGAGAGCCTCCGGCGGAGTCGGGCAGCCCCGCGTCCCAGACGTCCTGGGCTGCCACTCAGCAGCCGTGACACCTGAGTGAGGCTCAGCCTCCCCGAGCCTCAGTTTCCTTATTTGTAAAATACAGATCGTAGCAGTTGTGAGAATAAGATGGGATAACCATTTCACGTGACAGTGTCATCCCAGTGCTTGGCTCATGGCAGAAGCTTAATAAATGTGAGTTGTGTGGTCGTGGCATTATTCTTAGCCTGAGTGTGGGGAGGCGGGGGGCGGGAAAGGTACTTGTCTGGTCGTGGTGCCGTTATCAGCAGCGTCGCTAAGAGCAAAAGGACATGTCGATTTATTCCTTGGGACACTCTCTTTTTCAAGCTGGCCGAACGCCTGACTCGAAACGACATCTCACTCTGAGGGCGTGCGCAGTTCCCAGCGGCAAGACTGATTCATGGTAATAATCCTTTATGCACGTGGGGCATTTTCCCTTTGCAAAGCACGGTCACATCTCTTATTGTACTTTATCCCCAAACAACCCTTTGGGGTTGGCCAGACAGGCGTGATTATCCCCACTTTCTAGGTGAAGAAATGGAGGCTTGGAAAACAAGCGTGGTTTGCCCAGGATCACAAGGAAAGGCGGTGACCAACTAGAACTCGGCCCGGTCTTCTAGCCTGTGCTCTCGTAATCTTGACAGTCGCCATTTACGAAGCACCTGCGGCACACCGCACCTGAGGGTGGGTCAGGTGTGTGGTGTGCACAAAATAACTCATTCCATCAGCTTGGTGATCCCAGGAGGCTGCTCTGGGCTTTACTGACCTACGGGGAGGCCCGTCTCCCAGAGGTGAGGCTAGTGGCCTGAGGAAGGCCTGGTTTGGGATTCCCGTCGGAGCCAACCCAATGGCCTTTGCTCCCCTAGTCTGCTCCTGAGAATGGAGCCACAAAAATGTGAGCAGCAGAAACTGCCAGGACCAACACGGGGTTGAGTCGCTTCCTATTTTAACTGGGCTAAATGGAACCTTTATCTTCATGGCCGTGGCTATCATGGCCGGGTGGATGTCTGGGTATCTGTTTAGGAGCTAACAGGTTTAGTTTTATTGTTTTGTCAAAATACTGCAGAAATCAATATATCTCCATAATTCAGTGTTATACCGAGAGGCATTTTTGTGCCATATATAGCAAAAATTGTATTATACTTTCGAGATCATAGGTAATGATGACAAAGTGTTCTGTGTTCAATTCCAGCATTAACGTCTGGTTTGAACAAAGCTTGAAATATGATCTCTGAGCTAAGAGGCTTTAATATTAAGATCTTTAACCGTAATTTATGTGACAGAAGATAGGGTTTAGCATAATAAAATGTAATGGGCTCCTCAAATGAAGAGGACGAGAGACAATTGAAAACAAGGTAAAAAATGGTAAATTATAAATAACGGTAAATCTACCTTTATGTTGTTACTTCATTTATTTTTGATTTGTTAGATAGGCTCTATAATTCCTCATTTTCCCATGTTTCAGAAGAGGACATTTCTCAAATGGTGCCTGGTTGAAATGAGAGCCCGGAATCACCGGTGGCCCCAGCCGGCTCTCCAAGGGGCCTTGGACCTTCCGGCCCACGTTCCCGCTCCCCTCTGGCGCTGAGGCCTGATCTGTGTGACTCTGCGAATCTGTTCCGCCGTCCTCCCGCTGTTTGCCTCTCTCTCTTCCTGGCGCTGATGGCTGTGTTTGTATTTTTTAAGTCAGCCTCCACTTACAAATGCCATGATAGAAAAATTACACGCAAGTTCCGTGTACATTTAGGACTTTAGACCACAGCCTGGAAAAGCAAATTCACAGGAAGAAAGAGAGAGAGCAGCTTTGTTTACCGCGGGGCTGAGGGGACGTTGGCTTTGGGCTTCCTAGGTGCCAAGGGTATTGACAGTCGATGGAATTTTTAGAACCCAGTCGAAAAAAGAAAGGTGGCAATTCTTCGGAAGGGAGAATTACCTGGAACTAAATGCGTGAGATCTTAGGTGAGGAACTTACGTTTTGAGTCACACTTGCATTCTCATAAATCGCTTGCTTTCAAAATTTGGAAATACACAGGCAGAGGTGGTGCAGAAGATTAAGGAAGGCTTAGAATGGTATCTGGCCCCTAGGGCTGTGGGTTTTCTCGCAAGAGCCCTGATCCAGTCTGGTTTCCAGGCTGTGCGCCTTGGCCCCTGCTGCCGGCACTATCTCAGTGGGATAGGGTCCATTCAGCCTAGAAGTCTTGCCTCTCAGCAGGAAAGACGGCTGCAAAAGAGAACCAAAATTCAACTCTACAATGGACAAAAGCATTTGAACACTTCCTGTGCTTATTTTTGACGCATTCCCTTTGGATTCTTAGTGATACCAGAGGAATTAATTAGCCTGGACTCTCCCTCCCCTTCCGTGGGGACTGAGATGGGTCTTGGCAGCACAGCCCCCAGATCGAATGCAAATGTGTTTTTGTCTAAGACCAGCTGACCAGCTGCCTGTAGTGTCACCAAATGCATGTATGCTACCTGCTCTTACAGCCGCATTTGCCTGCAGGGAGTGACTTCTGTGATGCTGGCCTGAGGAGACCCCCCCCGCCCCTCCCCCCACCGGTCTGTCTCAGTTACCTTCTCACCTCACCAAGAAGTGGTTTTTAAAATGCAGACGTGGGGGTCGGGAGGGCCATAGCAGTCTGTTATCAGATGCTACCTCTAGGGTGCGCTGCTTTGTAAGGGCCATTTATTTCCTCCAGCACAGGGCCCCCAGGTTTAGGAAGGCGTTCTTAGGCATCCCAAGTAAGAAAGCATTGAATCCAGGAGGTTAGGGTTTGCACGGCCTTCGGAAGGGCTGGGAAACGGCCGCATTGCAGGAGACGCACAGCCTCTGTCCCGTGGCCCATCCTGGGCCTCCCTCCGCAGCCTCCGTGGGGGCCGCCTCTGCCGACGGCACCTGCCTGTGGCTGCACCTGCCTGCAGCTGCACCTGTCTGCAGCCCCAGAGTGGGTGATTGGACTTCGGTCCATAGATCTGATCTGCCTGTATATCTGCCTGCAGAGGCCACTGGAGAATCACAATTTGCTCCTTCCTCTTTTCAGCCTTCCATATCTTGCCCAGCAAGCTCATTGGCTGACCCCAACCCAGAGCCATGCAAGAGCGGGGTTCTTGACCCTGTGGTGCAGAGGGGGGACCACCGAGATCCAGGGCAGTTCCTCGCCTCTGTCCAGGGACCGGGCCCTTTCTTCCCTCCCTGCTGCCTGCCCACAGAAGCCCGAGTGTGAGTGCATGGGAGGGGACTTTTGTTGGCCTGGCCCGCGGTCAAGTTCCTGCTCATTTACCTCTGCCTCCCCCAATTCTGGGTCTCGTTTTCTGTCCTTCCTCACGGTTCTGGAAGGCATTCATGCTCTCACTTTGCCCTTATCTTTCCAATCCTTGCCCCTCCCAGGTGTCAGCTTCAATGTCACTCTTGTAGAGATACCTGACCCCAAGCCTGGGCAGGCCCCATTGTTTGCTCCCGCAGGACTATACTTCTGCTTCCTGGCTTGTATCACACCTGTAATTAAATGCTTGTCTGTGTAATTACTTGTTTACTCCTCTGGTTCCCTGCCAGGCTAAATTCCATGAGGTCAGGAACTGTGTCTTTCTTGTTCACTGCTCTGTTCCCAGAATCCCCTGCAGCGCGGCTCTCAAAAATTTGTTGTTTGAGCGGAGGGGTGAAGTCGCGTTTTCCATTCTTTTCACAGCTAGATCACTGCTTAGGAAGCTTTGTCGTAGACTAGATCGCGACATTCAATAACGACTATCCATCACCCCCCTCGAGTTGTAAATTACCTTACAGCTCGCGAATCGCTTTCTCTTCATTCGTTTATTCATGTGTGGATTCATCTAGGAGACACTTCTAGAATGCCTACCGTACACACGATGCAGAGGATGTCTGTAGTTTACCCAGTTTTACAAACCTAGGACCGATGCTCAGAATAGAGAGGGGACCAGCCCATTTCCAGGTGCCTGCGAGTCGGCTGAGGCCCACCGTGCTGCACTGCCTGCCAGAGGTCGTGGCACGTGGCCTTTGGGTGCCTTGAGGAAGGCAAATAAAAACAAAACACGGCGTTAAAATAATCATTGGCAAGTTGTTCCGGGCACGTCGTTAAAGTGGTAGATTCGTAACAAAGGAGCACTAGCGATGTAGTCATCAGTAAGAACTATCAGGCATAATTACGATTTTTGGCGATGCCCCCCCTCCTAGTGCAAACGTAGCGCATTCGGAACCGACTCTGACAGCTGCTGAAAGCCCTTATTAGCGAGAACTCGGTGGATTAAGTGAAAATCTGAAGCCCAAGGAAACCTATCTGTGGGTCAACAGTCCGAAACATGACAAGTGTTACGCATGGAAATGTGATTTATGAAAAAGTTTTCTGACTTCGCGGCAGTTTTCTTCGACTCTGTAAATGCCAAAAATGTTTAGGCCACGGTGTAGATATTTACCCGATGAAAACGAGCCGCCACACCGAGTCCTGGGCGTGGAAAGCAAAAAGCAGAGGGTGCTGAGGCGGCTCTCAGGCCCGCCCTCCCCACCCCTCTCCCGCCCACCCCTTCGTCCGCTGCTCTCTGAGCTCATAGACCTTTGCCAACCCATCCCCGCCGGCGACACAGGGGAGGAGATGCTGCCTGATGGGTGAGGCCTCTAGAAAGAGGGGGAGTCAGCGGACCCCTGACCCCTGCGGTGAGCTCAGTGCCCTCCGTTCCCGGATCCGTCTGCAGCAGGTGTCCTGGGTGCTGGAGAGGTCCCTGAGAAGGTTTCTGTGGCTTTGCGGAGAAGCAGCTACGAGGACGGGTTTGTGATTGAGATAAAGCTGCCTGCGAGGCCTGTCTTTGGTTGGTTCTTCGGTATAAGCTGATAGTCATGTTGCAGGTGTCCGTTGTGTGCCAAGTCAGTCAGGAGAGTCAGAGCCGAGAGGAGATGCGCATGTATTCGTGATGAGGAACTGGCTCACGCAGTCGTGGAGGCTGACAAGTCCCACGACGTGCAAGCCGGAGCCCCAGGAGAGCCGCTGCTGTGGCTCCGGTCTGAGGCTGGGGGCCTGGCAACCAGGGGGCCTGAGGGTGTACGTCCCCGTGCGATGGCAGGAGTAGACCAACGTCCCAGCCCAAGCAGGCTGGCGGGAAGTGAGCAAATCCTCCCTTGCTCTGCCTTTTGTCCCATTCAGGCCCCCAGAGGGTTGATTGCTGCCCCCCACATTGGGGAGTACAGTCTACTTTACCCAGTTTGTCAATTCTAATATTAATCTCATCCAGAAACACCCTCCCAGACGCACCGCATAGTAACGTTTAATCCGGACACTCCGTGTCCAATCGAGTGGACACATAAAATGACTGTCACATGGGCTCACCCTAGCCCACAGGTCTCCGAAGGCCCCAGTTCTTTCCTGGGTCGATGCTGGAAGGACCTGTCCACAAAGGGTGGGGCAGGTCGTGCCCTTGTGACAGGACCATGCTGGCCACAGGTGCTTCGAGAGCTTGTGTCCGGAGCCGGGGGTGGAAACGGGGCCCAGGGCGTGAAGATGCCGCGTCACAGGCTGCTGAGGCACCCACGTCCAGTAAAGCACGGCTTCCGCTCCGGCTGACTCCGAGATTTGCATGCTTCTGTGCAGCTGCTCCATGGAGGCCGGCTCTCTGGGTTCTCCCTCTAGTCGTGAACATCTGATTTATTATTATTATTTTTCCATTAGAAAAAAAGCTCGTTTATTTCGGTCCTGTTGGTGATGAGCTCTTGGCCGGCACTCTTGGAGGGCCATGGGAGATGGTGGTGACGTCGGGCAGAGCTGCACGCTGGCCGTGAAGTCCTGCCGCGCCATGCTGAGCAGGCGGGAGGGACGCGGAGGGTCCATTATGCGCAAAGTAAGAGGAAGTAGGGAGGAAAATTCTTCTCTAATGGGTCCGCACTGCTCCCCGCAGGGAGGGGACTCGCTGACCGTGGCGAGGGCGAGGGCCGGCTCCGCGGCTTCCCGGCTGCAGGTGCACCGCCGGCCCCGGGGGCGCTCGGCGTGGTTTTCACAGCGAGCTCGTGACATTAGCAGCATGGTGGCCCGTGGGGAGCACACGGTGCCAGCCCCATGGCGACCTGCCGGAGCGTTCCAGGTGAGGACCTGGGGGTGGGGAGGTGCGCCTTCCTGCTCAGACCTCTGTCCTGTGGGGTCTCCGCTCTGAGCCTTTCCTTCCGCCTTTGAGTGGGATGCACGCCTCCCGGTGCCCAGCGTGACCTGCGCCACCCACCCCCTGACTGCTCTGTCCCCACCCCTGCCTGCACCCCCTTCCCGATCCCTTCCTTTCCCCTCTACCAGTCACGTTCTACTGGGCCTTCAGGGTCAAACTCAGGGTTTGCCTCATTCTGCCCCCTAGATGGGACCAGGGTCACCTGGGCTGTCACCTCTCCACGGAAGCTTAACACGGTTCCACCCCGACCTCCACTCCCAGTGAAGCCTCAAACCCCTGTCTGTGTCCAGCCCATCACTGTCCCTAGGAATCAGGCCACTGCTCAGCAGTTTAGGTGCCTGGCCTTGACCTTTACCCCTGCAGTTCTCCCTAGACACCTTCAGAACGCCTTGCAAAAGGGGGCTGCTTTCCTGGGAGGGCGGCTGGGAGGGTCTGTCACCTCGCCAGCCTCGAGCCTGAAGCCGGGCGTTGGTGTGGGGGAGGCTTCTCCGTCCATCTGAGTGAATATGGCTCGGGGCTTCCAGTGTCATTGAACACCTGGTGCAGCCCGCGGGGGAGTCCGAGGCGGCCGTCGAGGAGGTACAGACTGCAGCACACCCCGGGGTGCCACCCGAGCGTGCAAACCCACGGCCAGGTCCCCGCACGCCGTGCTCCCGACTTCTCCCCACTTCCCGCAGAGCGACAGGCTTTCACCAGGCGTTTTCGAGACCACGTCTCACCCGCGGCTGAGGGGCCGCGGCCCTCGAGGACTGGCCGAATCCACGTGGGTCGGGACGGCCTCTGGAGCCAGCCAGCGGGGCGGCAGGTGTCACGAGGGGCTGTTCACGCGCACACGCGACTCCTCACCTTGCTTTGTTCCAGTTATTGACTTCAGAAATCCCAGGACCGTTTTTTCATAGACACATTTCCTTGAGTGGGGGAAATGTGTACAAATGACATTTGTATAGGAGCGACTCATTGGGGTGGTATGAAATATATCTTTCGGTGTGGCTTCCACATTCAGGAGGAAAAGGGCCTTTTCACCGCCCGTGGAATTTCCTGGGATCGCCGCGAGACCAGGGCTGGGGCCGGGGGCCGCTGCCACCCGCCGCCCCCTCCCGTGGACTCCTTCAGAGGCCGTGGTTTCTGGACGGTGGCCTTGCTTCCACCACAGCCATCATCATCGTCAGCTCTTTATCTAAAATGGGGGAAACGGCCGACCCCATTTCACTGTGCACCTTTAACTCCCACCAGCTCCCCACCCGCCTCGCGTCCCTGAGACTTTCTTTCGCAAACGGCCGGCGTAACAGGTTTTAGGATTTGATTACAGCACCATCTGCTGGGTGCTGCGTCCCCGTTTCTCTGGGCCTTTCACGCACGTCGGGCTTTGCTCCTTCTCCCCGCTCTTTCCTCCCCTCTCCTCCGTTTTTTCTCCCAAGGAAGGTACCAATTGTCAGTTTGAAAAGGTGTCATCAATTAATTCATAAAAGCGAGGCTCTTCTGAAATGACGAAAGGCTCACGTCCCTTGCCAATAAATACTTACGAAGACAATGGCCCACGCTTACCGCGATGCGTCTCGTATAATTATTTCCTGGGATCAATAATCTCATCAGTAGGCTCAGTGATGGGGACATCACAGTAATGAATGGCCAGGCGCCGGGGCCATCCGAAGTGGTGTCCTTAGCCCCGTCACCTCGGAGCTGGCCAAGGGCATGACGGGAATCAGGGCCCTGCCCGGCCGAAGGATTAATCATGGTTATCCCTAACTCCTTGCGTGTAATTTGCCTTCCTTATGCAGCCTGCCCCGCATTGATCAGCATGGATTTCTTGCTGCACCAGAGGCCACTCTCCGAGTGCAGAGGAGAGCGGGAAGGACTCACGTACGTGGCAGGGGAAGGACACATAGGATCAGTCACGCTCAGGAAGTAACGGAAGCTGAATCGCCCCGGAGCATGGCAGGAGCGAGTTTCCGGAAGCCAGGCCGGGACTTCTGGGACTTTGGGAGGCAGAGGAGCGACAGACAGCTCGTGGGTCCAGGCCTCACCTCCTCCCTGTGGGCTGTGGCCACTGAGGAGCCGGGAACCAGGCCAGCGGGATGAGGGGACTTTATTTGCGGCAACCCTTTTCTCCCCAGTTTCCTAAGGGGCATTGCTCGTGCTTTTCCAGAGACCTGTTAAAAAAGTCTCAGGGCTTGGGGCCCCGCCGATAAGGATTATGCACGGACGGAGGCCACGGCTTCGCGGTTACGATCGAGGGGCTCAGGTCAGATGCAAAACCAGCCAGTTCCCTCCATTGCGTAGAGCGAAGGCAGCTCAGTCCCTGGCGTTCTTTCACTCTCGACGTGGAGGTGATGGGTCGTAGAGAAATGTCTGCATCTGTGGGGTACCCCTTCTCGTAGCGGATTGCCCCCGACGTGGCCCTGGCTGGTCCGCTTGGGCGAGGATGGGTCTCACCGTTCCCCGCACGCTCAGACCCTTTTCTCGTCTCTGTGAACATCGTTTCTTAGCGAGCGTCATTTCTTTTTTGTGCCTTAGGGTTGCTGTGACAAGCGACCGCAAACTTGGCGACTTAAAACAACAGGCACTTTTTCTCTCACAGATCTGGAGGCCGGAAGGCCCAAACCAGCCTCACCGGGCCCACGTCCAGGTGTGGGCGGGGCGGGGGGGCCCGGTCCACGCCTCCTCCGGCCTCCCGTGCCGCCGGCGGTCCGTGGCTTGTGGCCACGTCGCTTCAGTGGTGCCTGTGTGTGCCGGTGTAAAGCATTCTTCTGCCACCCTCGTAGAAGGATAGGTGTGACTGCATTTAGGGGGCACCCAAGTCGCCCAGAATGATCTCTCCATCTTCACGATCCTGGACTTAATACTACCTCTGAAGACCACCCCCTCTTTTTTATTTATATTTTTTATGCCATATGAGCTAGCGTGGGTTCCAGGGATCAGGACGTGGCCGTCTTTTGTGGGGATGGCATTATTCAGCATGTGCGATTTATGAAGTATTTTTACGCCCGCTCTCTCACACCTTCCTCAAAACAAGCAAGAAACAATTCACCTTCCACCGGTGTCCCGGGTGAGCAGGCGTCCAGTGCTGGTGAACGCTGTCGTGGCGCCTAGTGCACGGACCACCCCACGACAGTGCATTTCTGTGGCCACCGTCCACCGACGACACGGAATGACACACAGGCCTGTGGCCCGTCCCTGATAGGGAGAGCGGTGCAGTAATGGCTGTCTCCGAGGTCCTGCCTCCCAACCCCATTGGGACTTCCCGGAAAAGGAAGCAGATGGATCAGGAAGTTGAATCCACTGAGAAGCAACAGCTCGGTCACTGGGACACATGAGCAGATTGAGCGGCCCCTGGACCGAGGCCCCCATGGACGTAAACCGAGCCCCCGGAAGGGACCCCCCGACTCTCCAGGAAGCTCTCGCTTTGGCTTCCTTGAAATGAGACACAAGGGTGGGTGGCACCTGGGAAGGCGGAGGTTTCAGGGACGCTGGTGGTAGGGAGCGCCCCATTAGGACGGGCAGAGGACACCGTCCAGCTGTTGGGGTGAGTGGCTTATTCTTGGAAGACCGGGAGTGTCAGCAACCGGGCAGGGGTAGCGTGGAGGGGGAGCTGGCCGCGTGAGCAGGGTCTTCTGTGCGTCTCGGGCTCACTCTCAGCTGTGCCGCAAGGAATCGGCGCTTCGTGCAGCTGGCTGTTCAAATCGGGGTCCGTGGTCCCAGGAGGAGGGTCAGAGTTGCGTTTTCAGAGGAGGCCCATGCCTCGCCTTCCCTCTCTAGCTGTCCCTGGGGTGAGCCATCACGTGGAGGAAACAGAGGTGGGGCGATCGGGGAGCCTCCGTGGTTCTCTCCAGGTCCCCGGCTTCGAGTCCCTTGTAGGTCGCTTTCCTCTCACCAGTATCCTGGGGGAAGCCGGCGCTGCTCCGGGTGAGGAGGCCGAGGTGCTGAGGGGAGGAGATGCTTGTCCTGGTGTCGCAGGTTGGAAGGAGCAGCAGCGAGGCCCCTGGGTGCTCCCACCCATGCCAGGCCAGAGCCAGGCGTCTAAGTCAGCGGTGGGGCCGCCTGCAGGACTGAGCCATCTGGCAAACCCGGGAAACCGCCTGGAAGGCTAACACTTTGTGATCCAACCACACCTCGTTCCTTGCCAATACCTGCTGCCCTCTTCCCATCCCCCAGGACAGGCAGCGGAAGAGCAAATAGTCAAAGAAACAGTCAGCTTTGTCTCCAGCACCCAAGGTCAGAGCACGAGCATTTATTTGAAAGAATGCAAATCAAGCAAAGCCAGTTTTTCCTGCCCTGTGACCAGTTAACTTTTTGGGTGGCTGGAAAGAGGAAGGGAGAGGGGAAGAGAGAGCTTCCACACTCCTGGGAAGGGAAGGAGATGTCGACCCGTCCCCAGATTTGGGACTGAGAGCAGATGGGACCCAAACCTCCAGGCCCTGGGCTAAGGCCTGGGGAGCAGGTGGGATCCTAGAGCTGGCCTTTTACCCGTCATGGTGCTGGAACCTGGGGACGAAAGGGCATCAGGTGCCCAGACACAGGGAGCGTGAGGGGCCCGCGCGGTGCGGAAGTGGCCAGGTGACTCTGGGCGCTGACAGGGAGCTGGAGGGTGGACGGGTGTTGGTGGGGGGGGGGGAGGAGAGCGAGGGGGACGGACCACGGGATGAGCTGGGATGCAGCAGGCGAAGCAGGGTCCTCCGTGGGCCCAGGGCAGCGGCTGAGGAGCTGAGGTCGCAAGGGACTGAGGACATGTTGGTGGCCGGCCTTATGGGGAGAGGGCAGCAGCCAGGCCCAGACCCTCAGCCGCACGTAAGCCCAGCCCCACCCCAGGTACGTCCGGCCCCTGCGGCGATGAAACTGGCACTGAATTGGCCGCAGATGAGTGTCCGGGAAACGGAGGCTCAAGACAGAGACGAGGTTCACTTGCATGAAGCACGAGCTGCATTTCTGACTCACCCGGCCTTGGACCCGAAACATCTTCCTGCTGCGCCGCAGCCTCGGAGTCTGAATCCGTAGATTCTCCCAGCTCAGGTTTTTCCAGCCGAGAATGAATTCACCTTTAAAAGCACCTGCTTTTGGCTACTTAATTGCTGGAGAACAGATAGAGGTGACGCACGCTCACACACACTCACACACACTCGCACACTGGCTCCTCCCCTCCCTGATGCACCGTTTTCTGCAGAAATGGCTGTGCGCGCTGGCTTAGGGCATTTCGAAAAGTGTGACAGCCTCATTCGACAATAAAGGCACAAAAGGAGAGATGTTTAAAAATTATTTTTCTCTTCCCAGTCACTCCCTACGCCTTTCTGTGGGTTTAGGGTGAGGGGAGCGAGAGCCGCCTTGACCTCCGCGGCCCTCCTCATCGGCGTGGCTCTGAAATGCTCCAGTCGGCAGAAGGGCCGGGTGTCACAGAGCTTTCCTGGTCATCTCACTGCCATTACTGCACACTCCCTGTGGCTCGGGCCTTCAGGGTGGTGGCTTCCTGCCATCCTCCCAGCCAGCCCCCAAGGGCGTAGCTGGGATGTTTGGCTGTGCACAGCTCCTTGTCAGGCCCGGGCTAGAGGCTGAGGATGCTGAAAAGGGTGAGACACATTCTATGCCCTGCAAAAGCTTGGACTTCAACCCGCGGAGGTAAACCCATCTCCCTGCCCCTGCCGGACATGTGAAGAATCCCTGCGTGAACTGGGCTGTGAAGACAGAGAGAAGGGAGAGTTCAATTCTGCCTGGCAGGAAGGCTTCCTGGAGGAGGTGATGCCTGAGCTGGCACTTAGTGATGAAGAGGAATTTGTCAGAGGGAACAGTAGTTGGCAACATGGTCATCTCGTTTTTCACAAATCCACCATGACCGTCTCTCTAACTCTCACCTTTCTCAAGCCTGCCATTGGCTGGCTGCCCCCTGACCTGACTTTGCTCACTCGGTCCCGCTGAATGGGAGTCTCTCCCCCGTCATCTGATTAATGAGCCCCCTTCCTCCATCCTTCAAGTCTCTGCAAAGTGCCAGCTCGGCTGTGCTGCTGGTTCGCAGGTGGAAGTAACCGCATCCTCTCGTGCCCGGGGGATGCTGCCGGAGGAGCGAAGGGCCAGTGAGTGAATGAACGAGTGAATGAATGAATGCACAGTTACCAACAGCACGTGTCTCCAGAGGAAGACAAACCAGAATGAGGAGGCTTCGGATGTCGTTTACCGGTGCCTTTGGACCATTGTGTTCATTTAAGTGTTCGGTTGCTTGAGAAAAGGTTACTTCGTGGGCAGGTAAATGAATGGAAGATGACCAGCGAAAGCAAAGGAACGAGCAGACGCTGGCTCCCTGCGGAGGAGGGGGGCCCTGGCTGGGAGGGCCAGGGTCCACGCTCGGCTTCGCGCTCCTCTTCCTGGGGGGGACTCTGACCCGTGCAAGACACAGAGAATGAGAGCCAAAAGGACTTCCTGGAGCTGCAGACGGCCCCGCGTGCGGGCGCCGGACAGCGCTCGCCTCGGAGAAGGCACAGGCTCACTGAGGTCGAGCTGGGCATGTCCATCCCCAGCCAGCCCGACTTCCACTGGCTCGGGACACTGAAGGCCTCAGGCCGGCATCTCTAGCCCCAGCCATCCTGGCTGCTCGCGCCGGGATGATCTGCTGGCTCTTCAAGGTCACGCTGTCCTGGCTGGCGCCCGCCACGTTCTCTCCAGGCGCCTTGCAGGCTGCATCTCCACCTGCGCCGGATCACGATGCAGCTGCAGTCACGCACTCAGGTAGCCTCAGGCATCTTCGGTCCCCTTCCTTCCCTCCCTCTGTGTTCCTTTGAGCACCGAGCCCTCAAGCCCTCGTAGCTCCTCACGCCCACCCCTTGCTTCCCTGTTCCCTCGGACGCTCTCCTCGCCAGGCCGCTCTGCTCCCTCGCCAGGCCCAACGGCCCCCAGCTCAGCTTCTCACTTCTAGTCCTTCCCTCCACCCCTCCATCCTGCAGACCGGCCGTCAGAGAATCTTCCCGACGTGCAAACCTGACCGTGTCGCACCCCAGCGACCCCCACTGTGTGCAGGAGAATGCCTGGCAGTGTATAAGGTGTGCCAGGCCTTGGACTGTCTCCTGATGGCTTCACCCATGACAACCTCCCTTCGTCCCCCACGCCCATGCTCAGTGCTCCGATCATGCTGGGTGGTGAGCAGCCTGCTCCCAGGCCCCTCTCCCCGTCATGGCCCCGTATCCTTCAGGGCCCAGGGATGAGCATGATGGCGGACAAAGATGCTGGAACGAGGCTTTCTGAATTCATACCTGAGCCGTGTAACCCCGGTCACTTGGCTAGCTATGCTGGGCCTCCGCGTCCTCCTCTCTAACGTGGGAGTAGCAGGGGCTCTTACCTCATGAGGTTGTTGAAAGGACAAAATGTGTTCAGAAATGTCGAGTCTCTAGAACAGCAACTGACACATAGTGAGCAACACAGAAACCGGTAAGATCCAGTGGGAATTCACCTCCTCCAGGAAGCCCTTCGTGATGACCTCAGTCCACAGAGATCTCTTCCTTCGCAAAAGTTCAGTCCCATGGAAGTGGCAGATAGGGACTTTTAACCAGGAACTTAGCTGGCTGTTCTCACTGAATGAGGCTGAGCGGCTCTCCCAGACTCCAGCCCTACGCTTGTGGGTCTGACACCCAGCCTGACTCCCTCTCCGTGGATGGGGCCTGCAGAGAGGCAGAGGGCAGGGTATCAGGACATTGTCCCTGGGTTTGCACCTCCACACGGCCCCCTGGAGGAAAGCCAGGAGAGCGGGGCAGAGGTGCCCTGGAGGTGGCACGTGCCCCGTTCTGAGGAGAGAAGGGAGGGAAGCAGCAGAGCACCGTAGCTCCTCCCCGAGGCCCCGGAACCGTAAGCCCGGCCCGCGCCAGGCGAGGAGGAAGCTTCATGTTGTGTGTGAGGCTGGAGTTTTAAACTGGATGCAGTTTTAACGACCGAAATAACCTGGGGGGTTTAGAATCTTCGCGGCGGGCCCTTATACGCTTCCCACAAGGACGGGATTGTTGGCGATGACGTTCAGAGAAATGAAACGATTTTCCATCCGAGCCCCACTTGGTGGATACTGGTTGCTAAACCCTTGCTCGTGGAGAGGGAATACTGCTCCGCTCGGGGTGGCTTGGAGGGCCTGGCTCCTGGCCCGCTGTGGACCTGCTGCTGGGGTGGACGAGGGGTCTAATGGCCTTAATTCTGGTCAAGCTGCACGGCCACAGGTGTCCAGAGTGAGTGCAGACGTCTGCTTGTCACGTCTCTGGAGGGCCCTGCATTTTGGGAACTCTCGGATGTGCTGTGTATGTGCACAGGTGTACTTGGGCCTGGGGCGGCTTACCTCCCCCGTCTCTGACCTGGATGCCCGTGCTTACCTGGTTTGATGTCAAGAATAAGCAGATATTAGTTCTTCCTGTCTGCCCGAAACACAAAGCGAGGCTGATGAGCATCAGTGCTGTGGAAATGCACGTAATGAAACTAAGGCTATTTATAAGAAAGGAAATTTGATGACTGATGCCTGGTACGTTAGGAAGGGTGAGATTCCGCCTTCCGAAGGTACGAATTTTATCCCGCTAGCAATCCGCGGTTTGAAGAACTTCCTTAATTTAATAAAGAGGTGATTTTCAACCTAGATCTGGCGCACCTTCATTCCTCCAGCATACGGTTTTGGTGAAATATCCCTCGACATGAAAATATAGACAGTTTTTTCTTCCGAAGTGAAACACTCTGAGCCTCCCATTCCTGGTTTATTATGCTTTCTGTATCTCTGCTCATTTTTCACCAGTATTGCATTAAGTATTGATATTGATTTCTTGTAAATGGGACTGAAATAGATGGCCCGCAGTTTTTTGTTATTGTTCAGTGGCACTTGTGTGTAATTTATTACGGCCGCGGCGGAGGCTGCCCCTTGCCGCCATGCCTTAAATTAAACAAACGTGCCACGCTCTGGCCCCTGTTCGTCACCTGCATTTCTCATTTGATATCAAAAATGATTATGGATAAAGGTTCTCTTTCCTTCATCTGCCCCTCCCCCACCACGAGCACGACCACTCTGGCTTTCGTACTGTTTCGAAAGTTCGTGCTGATCACTTCTGTCATTAGTGGCTAATAAGGAAGTAGCAGAAAGAGGGCAGTTTCCTCCCCAACAGCTGGGTTCTGCTCCGTTCTGAGAGACTTGGAGGATGACGCCTGGATTCTGGGCCTAGTGTTACTCCTGCCCAATTCGGTGACCTTGGGCCAGTCCCCTGCTCTCCGTACCTTGCGGAGGAACATCGATGGCTCTGGTGGCCCCCGCACACGTACGTACAGGGTGAATGAGGAGCCGTGTGATCCCAGGGGCTGGCAGCCTTGCGCCTTTCGCCATGTGTCTTCCTGAGTACCCCGGGGTTAGCGGTGGGACCGGCAGGACAGCATGAGACCGGTTCCAGTGGCCTGCGGGCGTCTCCTGGAGACAAGGGAATGCACGTTTGTCTGGACACAGGCGTCCCAACCAAGGGACAGCGCAGGTTGCGTACTGAGGCCAGAGTAGCCGTCTGGAACAGGAGAGGGGGGTGCAAGGGGGAGAGTGTCTTGGCCAAAAAAAATGAAGAAGGTGAAATTCTGTCTCTGTGTCTCCGTCGTGGCCGCTCGGCTGGGCCAGGCTGGAAAAGCCGCCTCGAAGGCTCTCGGGGAAGAAGTGGTACATCGCCTCCCGGCGTCCACAGGACTCTGCGGTCCGTCCCTTCTCCGCTGAGACCCTCTGCCCTTTCTCCATGTCGCGCTGTTGAACTTCCGGCCTGCGTGTTGAGTGCAGTTTTGGGGGACGGCAGCGCACGGGGCTGCAGGAGCCACCGTGCCTTGGGGGAAGAATGAACACGTAACACGCGTGCGTGTGCGAGTGTGTGGCGTTCCTGGGCGTGGGCGTCTTCAGCCCAGAGGCGGAGATAGTCCACACTCAAAACTCACCATTGCCTGTTTAGCTACAGCTTTGAATTATTATCCGAGCCAGAGGTCAGTGACGTTTTTCTGTAAGAGTCCAGCGGTCAGTGTTTCAGGCTTTGCAGGCGCTGTGGCTCTGTCCCAACCACCCAGCTGTTTTGGTTTAGGGTAAAAGTAGCTATAGACACTACATAAAAGAATGGGCATGGCTGTGTGTCGACAAAACTTTATTTATGAAACAAGTTCCTCAAAACGGTAATCATAGAGTGACCACTTGACCCAGTAATTCTACTCCGATGTACATATCCAAGAAATAAAAATATGCATCCTCACAGAAACGCGTATGTGGATGTTCACAGCAGCACTATTCACAATAGCAAAAAGTAGAAATAACCGAAGTGTCCATCAGCTTATGAAGGGATAAACAAAATGTGGGCTAGCCATGCAGCGGGACCTGACCGGGCAACCAAAACGAATGATATATTGATGTATACAACGTGCATGAACCTCGAAAACATGTACATGAACGAAGCCATCGCAGAAGATCAGCTATGGTATAACTCCTTTTACAGGAAACGTCCAGAGTAGGCAAATCCATAGAGACAGGAAGCGGACCGCCGGTCGGGTGAGGGGTGTTAGATGTGGGTAACGGAGAGCGACCGTATGTGCGTAAGGGGCTTCTTCTGGGGCGATGAAGAATGTTCTCAACTGAAACTAATTGAATTGGATGAATTATGTCTTGGGAAAGATATTTTTAAAAAGCCCTAGCACATTCTTTCTTCTATCTGGAAATTTGATTCACTCATGTTAACAAAATATTCCATTAAAATTAGAATTGCCAGATTTGACAAATAAAAATATAAGAAGCTCAGTTAACTTTAAATTTTCAGTAAACAAGGGATAATTTTTTTATTACAAGTACGTCCCAAATATTGCATGAGACAACCTTATAATGAAAAGCTATGTTACTTTACAATTCAGATTTAACTGGGCATCTGTGTTCTATCTGCTTATGCTAATTAATGTATAATATAAAACATAGCCTTTTAATAAGCTAAATTATTTCAAAATCGTCATCTCTTCATATACACCCCACAACGCATACAGCAGGCGCAATTTTTCTATTTCACAGCGAGCGAGCCTGAGGCCTTAGACAGATGACCCAGCGGCAGTTCCAGGATCCGAACCCAGCTCCGCCTGACCCCCAGCTGCGGCCGATGCTGAGACGCCGGCTTCTCCCCTCACCTGTGCAGGGAGGGGGCGAAGCAGACCTCCAACCCCCACGGAGGCTCCCGCGGCCGCTGGCAAACCAGAACGGTGAGTTCCCATTAGAATGTTCTTTTCTGGAGGAGATAACGGGATAATAGGTACCTTATACTTGCTTCCCGTAAATGATGAGTGACAAAGAGTCACTTGAGATTAGAGTAATTCAGAACGAGTTAAGCCGATACCTGTGCTCCTTAGAGATCAATTTTTATTTTGAGGATAGGAGAGAGAGGACAAAAGAGAACTAAAATCAAATTCGGTGTTCTCTAATCTCAACAGGCCTTGGAGGATGCGGGAGGGAGGTCTCCCGTCCACGAGGAGAGATGGGGCGGGGGGCGGGGCCGTGCTTCTGAAACCAGAGACGAACGATTTAAGAGCAAATGCAATTTCTGCTGAATTCTTTTGGTTGTCTCAGAAGGAAACTGGATGCATAAATGATGTTTTGAAGATGCTTGACATGCTTGAATAGGGTATGCGGTCAAAACTAAACTCTGGCCTTCTGGGGAATGAACTGATATTCTCCCTTCTCTCTCTAGTCATAACAAATACTCTACTCCCCTCCTCGAATCACCTGCTCTACTGCAAGAGCTGGTTTCACTCTGACGTTTTCTCTGGTAAACAGTGGTTTTGTATGAAAAATAGTGGTCACTGAGCGTCTCATCTGAATCATCCTGAGGCCATCACTGTAGATTCTGACTCATCAGCCTGGCTCGGGGGCCAGGTGGGTGTGTTGAACGCCAGATTGGACACCATTGGTAGAGATACAATATCAAGACACAGCATCTCATGATTATGGTGTTTGCATTAGACAAGGGTAGGGTGCAAGTCATCTTTGTCCTCTGCAAACAGACCCGCTGTTTGCCGTGGAACTGTTCACGACAAGAAAACAAATTTTGAAGGATTCAAAATGTGCTATAAACGCATTAAGACAAATGACTTTTAAAGTGGCCTTGTTGGACAACTTTTTGTAAGGCATGGAGTCCATTTGTCATCTAAAAACTTGCCCTACCTCCCCCCACTCCACAAAAGCAGATATGATGGAGTAGGGAGTGCCACACCTCAGGAGTATGGATCACTGGTGGGTTCGAGATGCACCCTTCAGTCCTGAGCTGGGTGAACTTGGGCTTCTGAGGATGTGGGGGTGGAGCGTGGGGATGGAGGGAGCCCCCCACAGGAGAAAAGGGTACATGAATGCCAATCTCGAAGGCTCTTTCCAGCGTCTACACTCTGTTAGGGAACCCTGTTATATCTCAGGTGTTTTTGTTGGTAGTTATGTAATTTTCCTCATTCTAGTTTAGTTTTTGCGAAGCGGTCCATTACTGTGTTCTGGAAGGAAGTCGTCACCCCTGCTCCTCACTCCGGCCCAGTTTGTAACCAGGCGTGTGGTGGACTCAGGCTGTTCTCGGCTCCTGCCTGAAAGCTCCGGATCTCCTCTCCGCCCCTTTCTGCCTTTCGTCACAGAGATCCATCCCCGTGCATGTCCTTCATGACCTTCTCCAGATAATCCGTGTTAGTGCAGGGTCCTCGAGAGAGTTCCCCTCCTCCACCATTCCCGTGAGCACTCTTGGGAACACCGGGAAAATTCTCTTCCCCCGAAGTTATGTTGAGATCTTTAATTAACAAGAAACACGTGATAAATACATATGCCAGACCTTACGTGGGTAGGCGGTATTTAAGGCTTCAGAATTTCAGGGTGACCTTAGTCTTAAAATAGATCCTTTTGCCTGTAGCCATTGATTATTTTTTTTCCTGAGCAGATATTTCCTCCTCCCTTTTGTCTCCCGTAGCCCAGAACTCCAGTGGCCACGAGGGGTCTTGGCGGAGGTCAGGGATGCCTGCTCGGGTCTGCCTCACTTAACACACCTCCCTTGGTGCTACCTGTCCAGACACCTGCCTGGCATCATGGGCTGCCTTCTGCGTGGTATGTCTTGGCACTGTAGACTCTTCTTCACCTGAGGCCCACACATGTTGGCCCAATTCCTCTTTCATGTCGCCAGAGGGAGAATACCTACATTTTCCTGCATGCCACCTTGTCTGCTTTCTTTTTGCCCTCTGATTTCTGGCTGGCCGGAATCACACGCCGGGCCTGCGCATCTTCCTTTTTTGATTATACCCATGGAGGATAGCCTTGTTGTACTTATAAGCCTTAAGAATTCTGGAGTCCTCAGAAATCAGTCAACAGCACACTCAAGAAAACTATTGAACTTGGATAAAAAGGCACATCTTAAGGAGTGATTCCGTCTGATTTCTGCGTTTATTGTTGTTGTTATATAGCAAAGTGACGTCCTCACTGCCTGCCTCTGAAAGCCTCACTGCTCTGGGTATCAGTTGGCCCTGTAGTCGAGGTCAGAAACAGAGTGTGGTTGGGATGCAGGGAGCTGGGAATTACGCTCTGTGTCATCTCAGGCACTTACGATGCAATTGGAGTTTAACGGTCAATGTGCTTTTGGACGCCCCTGATGCTGAGTTCCTGGGTCCTTGATACCGGTCTTCAATACATTCTGATTGCTCGGAAACTGCACACGTACTCTTTAGTAACCCATTTGATCCAAGCTCAAGGTTGCAGCTATGAAAGTCACCGCAGCGCCTGTAGCTGCAAGGGAAAGGGTTGGCTGAGATGAAGTCGCTCTCGGCTGCCGACTTGACCGCCAAGCAGAAGCCAATGCAGAGTGTCAAGGGTGCTGTCAAATGCTCTGACATGTGCATGAAAGATGGGATCTGAGGGTAAATTTTGCCCATGGCCCTGGAAAAAGATCGCCAACAACAGGGCAAAGGGCTTGGCTACCCTCAAGTACCCCTTTTATAGCCAATGGCTAAAGACGCATCAGATTCACCTGGATGTGTGGATACTGCTCACGGAACGAGCAGACAAGGGTTTCTGCCTTCACATACCTCCTGGAGCTCCATGCCTTGCCGATGAAAATTAATTTTCTTGGATTGGTTATTCAATCTGGAGAGGGTTAGGTTCCGAACTAGCTGCCAGGTGCGGGTGGCATTGGAGGCGAGACCTACAGAGCAAGTCTGAGTGCGCTGGGCGGATATGCGGGGGTTGGGGGAGCTGAGCCAGGCTCAGGGCATGTCAGAGCCCCCGAGTAGGAGGGGAATGGCAGAGCGGAGCAGGGGAAAGAGACTCCTGTGCCTGGGTCGCCTCAGAGAGGGTGATATTCTGCAGCTCTGACGGACCTCAAATCGGAGGGACCACTTGTGTCTTACGATGATGTTTGCAAGCAAGCCTTTCATTCCTCTTAGATTTAGCTTCCAGAACAATCTCCTGGACTTTGGAATTAGCATCAGGCATTTGCATAGACACAGGAACATGCCTGTGAGTTGGCTCTGATCCTCTGGCCTCAAGTTTTCATTTTATTAATCTCTTTTCCCCATTTCTTGCTATTTAGGGCCATGTTTTATGGGCTCCAAACATTTCTCATGCTGCACGGTCTATTCACTACCCCTCCGAGTCTGTCATAGATCGCGGTATGAAATATTGGATGCAAAGTATTATAGAACGTACGCTGGAGGTAGGCGAGCCTACCACGTGACTCACCCCCTGTGCAGGAACGTTAGATTCTTCCCCCCTACTTTATAATTTATTTACTTTTTTTTAATTTTTAAAAGTAAAGCTTATTTCCCGATGACAGATTTTTGCTGTTATTCACACCGCAATTAGTTTTACAAGAGAAATGTGACGAGATGTGGTTTATTGGCATTTTAAAAGAGCTTTATTGAGGTACAGTCAACATACAATAAAGTGCCCCCAAATGTGTAAATTTTGACGTATGCGTACACCTGTAAATCCATCATGACCATCAATGCAAGGATTGTAACTATGCCCCCTCTTCTCCCTGCACCCCAGAATCACTCATCTGCTTCCTGTCACTATACATTAGGCTGCATAGTCTATAATTTTACTCAAAAGGAATTATATAGTGTGTACTCTTTTTCTTTCTGGCTTTTTTCATTCAGCATATTTTGAGTTTCCTTCACATTATAATGTATGTCAGTACTTCATTCCTTTGTCTTGCTGAGTAATATTCCTTTGAATGCACGTACCACAATATGTTTATCCATTCACCTACTGATGGATGTTCGGTTAGTATCTAGTTTGGGGCTATTCTAAATAAAGCTGCTATGAACATTGACATACAAGTCTTTGCATGGACGTATGCTTTCATTTTTCTTAGGCAATTTTATTTTATTGCCTTAACTTTCACTTCTTTCAAAATCAGGTATCTCTTCCTTTAGGACGTGTCGCATTCTTCCTGCCTGTGCACAGACCAGGCGGGGTGGGGTTAAGGGTGTTTGCGCACCCCAGTTTGAGACAGAGGTTGCCAGTGTGTCATGGTCCGAGGAGTGAGGCTTTAACTTAGCCGATGAAGTTGATGCGAGCGTACAAACTGAAATAGCTAAATTAGCAGAAGCAATTGCCGGGAGACTTCCGCTTATGCAAAGCAGCCAGAGAGAGGAGAAGAAACCAGCCTTCCTTTACCTTGTCTTAATAATGTTTTCTCTCTGCCATGAGATTGGTAGATGATGCATAGGTGTAGTCCGTGGGCTAAACGCGTATGTTCAGGGTTGTTATTCTCTGTTTCTGAAGTAAATGACACAAAACCAACGTGAGTATGAGCCAGGACAGGTGTTATTGATGGTGTTTGCTTTTCATTAGGAGGCCAGCGCAATTCCCTAATTGCTAGCAGACTCTAGGAAATGCCTTATTTGTAAACAGTGGTTCACACATAAAAAGTCATTAACAGAATAAACAGGCACTTTAGAGAGAGCGGTCGTCGTTATGAAACGTATTTAATGGTTTACGGAACATCGGTGGCATTTTGCAAAGGCCAGTGTCTCTCCCACAGCTGAGCTTGGCCCACCACACCCCACCCGCCCAGATCACCAGGACTGCTCAGCTGGCTCTATCACGTCCTTTAAAATGGACAACTTTCTGATTATAAAGCGGACTCACCTTCATTATAGAAAACTCGTCAAATATAGGAAGCAATAGCAAAGAGAGAAAAAAATCTCCCGTAAGCCAACCGTTTAGAGATAACTATTAACATTTTCATTTATTTCCTTCTTTTTAGTCGATGTATAGTTGAGCTCACACTCTACATGCCATTGCGGATCCTGATTTCTCTCTCAGCGTTACTGCATAAACATTTCACCAGGTCATTAAAACTTTTTCTTTGCAAACACCGCGTTAATGGCTAAAAAAGATATCACCATGTACGGATGGCCCAGAGTTTACTTAACCATTCCTCTTGTTGTGGAAATTTAAGTGGTTTCTAATTGTTCTCCGCTATAAATATTGCTACAGTCATCATCTTTGCGTAAATCATTTAAAATTGTATTTAGAATCATTTCCTTGGGATAGTCCCAAAAGTGAAATTCTTAGATCAAAATGTGTGCACGTTTTCGAAGCTCTTGACACAAATTCAGCTATGTAGTCAGCGGACGGTCTCCTTCTGCGGGTCATCCAAGAGCCTAGACCCAGAGGCAGTTTCCAGGGTTAATTAGATTCAGACTGAGCAGGACTCTGTTGGCACCTTTGTCTGCTGAGTGGGAGCTGAAGTGCTGTCAACCAGAGAGTTAAAATCTCTTAGTCCGGAAAGAAGATGGAAGGCCTGGAGGGGCGGCACACAACAAGAGGCATCGTCCCAGCTTGGCTTAAAGATAGAACGTGGAGGGAGACCCTCCCTACAGGGTGACGATGACCGGAAGGATGGGTGGATGAGCCCCCAAGGATGGCCCAGGTTCGATGGCGGGGAGTGTTAGGAGCCCCCAAAGGGTGATGGAGAGAGGCCGGACACCATGGGGGTTATACTTTCAGAGCCGCCTCAAACCCAGGACCACACTAACCATCCGCATGAGCTGCCAACGGTCCAGCTTCATTATTTTCTTCAGCTGCCCCCCGAAGGTCCTCATGGGCCGTCACTTCTTAGAGAGTCAGGAGAAGTGTTGTCGTTCTTGTGGTTATTTAAACCCCCCTGGGTTAGGGTGCGGGGCTGGGCGCACGGCAGGTGCCTCCTGACAGGGACTCGACTTTGCAGTGGGATCAGAGTCTGTCTCGACTGTTTCTCCATCCCCAGTCCAACTCAGATCCTGGAGTAGGCCGGGCCTTTGGTAAAATTTGTTTCGTGGAATCGGATATATTTCGGTAGCTGCGACTGAGTAACCGGTCAGCTAGGTTCATTCATAAGAGTACTTGTGAGAGAAATAAGAACCCCCCACTACGTTTGGCTAATCCCGCCCCCTCATCCCTTCTTCCCTACCCTTTCTCACGCTGCGTCTGCTTCCCTAGCCAGGCCGAACCATGTGCCTCCCCAAGCATGATGGCCAGATCTCTTAACACGACCCGCGCCCGGTGGGATGGTGGGTACGGGGACGTGTGTCCTCGAGCCGCTTTGATGAGGAGGCAAAGCGGCGGAGGCGGCTTCCTCGTCACGGGGTGATCAGCGAGCCTGTGCCTTGGAGAAACAACCCGTTGCGACGCTCGTCTCCTTGGAGAGGCCGAGTCGCAGCCGCTCAGTTCTGCCGGCTGGCCACTCATGTTAACTAGCTCCCCGGCCCCGAGTTCTGCCACGGCTGAAAGCCTAGGCTTGTCCCAAGCCTCCAGACCTAGCGCTCACTCCCCGAGGCAGCACAGCGCCCTGGCAAGTACCTGGGATTCGAATACGGGAGCCGTGGGTCGAAACTCTGACTCCCGCAAAGCAGTGTTACCCCTGGGTCTCACTGTTCTTACCTGAGACAACGCCTGTCTCATCGGGTCGTTCTGATGACTAAATGAGATAAAGTGTGTATAGGGACCAACCAGGGACGAATAAGATGATCGCCTCTCTTGACATGACCCTGCGACCCGCGCCCATCGGGGTGGTGGGAATGGTGGTGTCTGCCCTTCGACTTCTCGCCCACGTGAGGCGGCAAAGAGGCCAAAGAGTCCTCCCTGTCAGGGATGACCGGCAAGCCCAGGGATCAGCCCAGAGAAGGTTCTCGGTTCGTAATATTGATGACGATGATGATGATGATGATGATGATGATGATAGAAACTTGCTGCATCTTCTCTGGCTGCCTCCTAGCCCTAACGCACAGCCCCACCCCCTGCTAAACAAACTCTGAGCCACTGCTCAGTGTTCCCTGAATAAAGGGGAGGTGGCTTTGGCCTCAGTGCTCCCCAGACGTCGTTCAATGCCAGCTTTCTCCCCATGGGATGCGGGAGGGGGAGATGGGTGAGGGCGGGGTCTGGGGACCTGCCATTTAAAGCCTCAGAGAACAAACTTCCCTCTGACACATCTTCCTCGCTGTCAATGAGGGAGTGAGAGGGGCAAAGTGAGGTTCATCAGCCTCGTGGACGCACCCGCCTCAACATCACCTCGTCCGGGCTGCTGCCCGTACATGCGTCTGAAACGGTTTGTAAATTTAATCGTCCACAGTCCGTGTGTTCAGAACGATTAGGTAATCAGTGTGCTGGTGGGATTGGCAGCTCTGTTTATTATCTAAGTCTATTTAATGGTCTTTACTGGGTACAAAATGTATCCCAAGGCATTCGAGGCCCAGAGGGAGCCGCATGCTAAAGAGGCTGGTGGGCCGGGGGGTTGGGAGTCTGGGAGGCTGGGGGGCTGGGAGTCTGGGGTTGGGAGTTTGGGAGTCTGGGGGGTTGAGGGGGCTGGGGGGCTGGGGGACTGGGAGGCTGGGGAGCTGGGAGGCCAGGAGGCTGGGGGGCTGGAAGCTGGGGGGCTGGGGGGCCAGGAGGCCGGGAGGCTGGGAGGCTAGGGGCTGGGGGGCTGGGGGGCTCAAGTCCAGGGGGATGGGAGCCCAGGAGCTCCGGGGAGGGCAGGGCGTGCACGGCGTCGTAACAGGCTTCCCTGCGGACAGTGTGAAGCCTGTTCCTTCCGTCCTCTAATAAGCCAGGGGATCGATCATTCATTCACTGGATGGGGAGCCGTTGGCTGCAGACGCTGAGCTGGGTACAGAAGAACTCGACGGTAGGCAGGGCTGGGAGAAGGGACCAGGGGACAAGCGTGCGTGTGCTGGGCGCCGAGCGAAGTGCCCTTTCGCTCCTCTCATTGAACAGACACCGCGAGGCACAGGGCGGTCTGCCGCATCACGGCCGGCGCCTCTGCCGCGTCTCCGAAGGCCTCTTCCTGTCGCGTGTCCTGGCTTTTGCTCACCGCGGTCCTCCTGGGAACACCTTTTACATTCCTCGCGTGTCTGATCCACCTGCCTAGAGCACAGTCAGAGAAATGGACGTAGGTAGCAGAGAGCTCGCGCCGCGTGCCGGGCCCCGTTCTAAGCCCTGCGCACGTGACTAACGTCACCCTCTCCGTAACCTCATGCCGCGGGTCCCAGTGTCATCTCCATTTTATGCGACGACCTCGAGGCACAGAGAGGTTAAGTAACTTTGCCAGGGTCACACAGCTTATAAACTGTGAAGCTAAAATTTGAACCTGGCAGTTCCCCTCCAAAGCCCAACTGAGCTTATACTCGGAGTTGTCCGTGAAGCATTTTCTTCTGGAATAGTCTGCCTTCTCCAGCGATCTTGCCCCTGGCAGATAGATCTAGAAACGGACACCTGATCTTAGCTGGGCGGGCAGGTGCCTCCCTTGGGTACTCAGGTGGCTTCAGGCTGGTGTCCCTTTAGTGGAGGTGAGATTTAAGAGGGTTCGGGGGTCCTGTTGCTACTACCGAGGGAAGAGCGAGCTGTAAGGGGAGGGGGCTGGTCTTCAGGGAGCTGGTCCTCAGGGAGCTGGTCCTCAGGGGGCTGGTCCTCAGGGAGCTGGTCCTCGGGGGCTGGTCCTCGGGGTGCTGATTGCTACTATCCAGGAAAAGGGAGCTGTAAGGGGAGGGGGCTGGTCCTCAGGGGCTGGTTCTCGGGGGGCTGGTCCTCGGGGTGCTGATTGCTACTATCCAGTAAAAGGGAGCTGTAAGGGGAGGGGGCTGGTCCTCAGGGAGCTGGTCCTCAGGGGGCTGGTCCTCAGGGAGCTGGTCCTCGGGGGCTGGTCCTCGGGGTGCTGATTGCTACTATCCAGGAAAAGGGAGCTGTAAGGGGAGGGGGCCGGTCCTCAGGGGCTGGTTCTCGGGGGGCTGGTCCTCGGGGTGCTGATTGCTACTATCCAGGAAAAGGGAGCTGTAAGGGGAGGGGGCTAGTCCTTGGGGCATTGGTCCTCAGGGGGCTGGTCTTTGAGGTACTGATTGCTACTATCCAGGGAAAGCGAGCTGTAAGGGGAGGGGGCTGGTCCTCGGGGGCTGGTCCTCGGGGGCTGGTCCTCGGGGGCTGGTCCTCAGGGGCTGGTCCTCGTGCAGGGGGCAGCGGAGGGAAGTGACCTGAGTGTGTCTGGGGCTCTTTGGTTATCTGCTTCCATCTTGTTGCCGAGGCCTGGCTGCTTCTTTGTCTAATTATTTCCTTGGTTTCTGGGAGCCAATCCTGCCTCCATTTTGCCTCAGCAAGGACTGCCGTTGTTTCTGCCATTGGAAAGGGCCAAAGCAAATGTCCCCTGCATGGGGATCTCACTCGCTGTCACCACCTTGCAGCAGGCTGGTGCAGGAATACGCTCAGGCCCTTGCTTTTCTCCCAAACCATAGCTGATAGAGTAAAATAACAGAAGTCACCGGGCCTGGCTTTTGGGACGCTGGGCAGCGATGTGGACACCTCCCCCAGCTGAGTGAGGGCTTCCAGGAGTTTGGGCTGCCGCACAGCCACAGGCTCAGAAAAAGTCATGCCCAAACCAGCGCCTCGTCAGTGGAACGTTCCGGCTTCGCGGAAGTGCGTGAACAGAAGGGCGACGGGAACCCGCCGCTGCGCCAAGCGGAAGGCCGCCCCGAGGGGCGTCGCCTGCAGGTGGGGGGCCAACAGGATGTGGCCCGCGTGACGATCGCCCGGTGAGACGAGCACACGGCTGCACCTCGTGACTCCAGCCAAACTGGCCGGGCGCCCAGCGCACGGGCAGGCCCCGTCGGTGCCTGGGTGCGACGGCGTCCCCCAGCGGGGGTGGCAGCCACCGCCGCCGGCATCCGCACCTGGGGCGGCGGGTCGGACGTCAGGATGCGCAGAGAAGCGTGGGCTAATGGTTCGGTCTAGAGGACGGACTCGGGGAGACAGACAGACGGCAGAGAGCGGGAGCCAGGCCAGACGGGAAGCCGCGGCAAGCGGCAGTGGCCCGGGGGGGGGGGGCGGAGGGCTGTTCGGGGAGTGTCAGGGACGTCGGTCGGGAGGGAGAGGCGCTGTCGTTGAGGGAGCCAGGTTGCCGGTGGCTCACGCCGAGCGGTGTCCGGGGTGACCTCTGTTCCCAGGCCCTGTGCCGTGCCCGTGACGCTGGGTGGAACCCCTGCCCTTCTCATCATCCTCACGGCCGGGCACATCATTACCCGCGTGGCTCGAGGGCACCCAGAGCGTCTGTTCCCTGACTCCTGAAGCGCTGAACCGGCCCCCAGAGCACATTGGGAGAAAATTCACGGCAACGCCCTTCGCGGCAGCCGGAAGGTGAAAATGGCCATGTGCCCTCCAGTGGGCAGACCCGGAAGCGAGCCTCGGACACAGGCGTTGAGCCAGGGGACCCCTTGACCGCGAGCGGTCACCCCTGTTCGACAGCTCGCGCCCGGCCCGTTCTGGTGGCATCGTCTTCAGAGCAGTATCTCCTGAATGATGACAAGGAGGACCTGGACCACGAGCTCGGGTCTCTCCACCCACTTAAATCGACCGCAATAGATGTTACTTAAAAAAAAAAAAATTTGTGGTGAAACCGACATACATAAAATTAAGCATTTTGATGTGAACAATTCGCTGGCCTCCAGCCACCATGTCCGTCTGGTCCCAGAACGTGTCCGTGGCTCCTACATGAAACTCCATAGCCACCAAGCCATCACCCCCCCCCCTCCCTGTGCCCCCAGCACCCGGCGCCCAGCACGCTGTGTTCCGTCTCTCTGGACTTGCCTCTTCTGGACATTTTATATAAATGGGAAGGTCCGCTGTGCGACTCTTTGTGGCCGGCGTCTTTCACTCAGCATAACGTGTTCGAGGTTCATGTTGTAACACGTGTCAGGGCGTCATTCCTTTTTATGCCCAAATAATATTCCGTGATAGGGACTGACCACATTCTCTCTCTATGTGTCAGTTGATGGATAGATAACCGGGCGGTTTCTCCCTTTTGACTATGGCGAATGGTACCGCTGTGACCATTCTTCCAGTGTGTTTCAAAATCACAGAAATCACAGACAGAGACACATCCTGGGGCCAGGCGCCCTGGACATGCCGGCTGGCCCGGCCAGCCCCTTGGGCAGGGTTACTGGAGAAAGGTTCTCTGCTTCCACTCTGACAGATTTAAATGGTAATACTCGGGGAGACAGTCTCCGCAGGCTTCTCTCAAACCCACCTCTTAAAAGCCCACCCTGAGGTTGCTTAAGAAATTACAAAGTAATTGAAGCAATAACTTTCAAGACCAAAATATATATTTTCCTCCTCCACAGAACACAGTGCCCATAACTCCTGCGATGCTCTTAGCTGTGCCGGGGAATAAGAGACCCCTCCTCTCTCCCCTCACACTGTATGGGGCATGGAAGAGAAAAACAGGTACTATCTGAAGGGAACTGTAAATGGAAAAGAAAGAAATGCTCGTTAAAGTCTCAAAAGGTTTAACCCCAGAAAGCGCAAATAAAGCCAGCGCCCCTCGGCCCCCTTCCTGCGTGTCCGGGGTGGGCTGGGTTCTGCAGTCACCCACGCGTCCGAACGAAAACCCGAAAACCCGTTCTGCTAGAATCTCCATGGGTTCTCATTCGAATTCCGGTCGCGTACCCCGGTGTTATTTCTTCCGGAAATGTCAGCTCTCTTAATCCTTTCCCCTTTTACACAGATCCAGAGGATTTCCCCCGACTGAAGTAAAAAGAGTGTAAATATTTTAGCATTTCACGAAGCCGGGAAGCATTCGAGGCTACTTTTTATAGTCATTTTAATAGTGGCAACTGTTTCCCACACGTTCTAATCAATTCGCTTCCCAGAGCAATTTTTCAAGGGAGCAGAATGGTCCAGCTCCAACCCAATCACACCATTGCTTCTTCATACTGCTGCCACTTTGGACGTGGGACATGCACACATAAAGGGACAGGGGGACTTCCCTTTCCTTAGACACAATAAATTGAATGCGTTGGTGCCAGCAGCAGAGTGGCGGCGGGGAGAAGCTGGCTTGTCCCCATCTGGGGCATGTGCAGGAAGAATGCTTCCCCCAAACCACTGGCATCAGGGCTGAAAAAGAAAGAACGAGGGTTCTTTCTTCCTACGTAGCAGGATGAGGATTCACAAACGAAGATTTCCACGGCCCAAGCAGGTTGCTAAGCAGGTACTTTGCAGACTGCAGTTCCGTATAGCATTAAAATAAATGACTCCTCGCCAGGGCTCCCTCCGCTAAAGGCCATTTGGAGAACTTGGAAAGCTTAACGATGCCCTGAAAGGTTGCAGGGAAGGTGTTGGCATCAGAAGTGTTAGAGAGGACAAGCGTGGCCGGGGAGACTTCAGAAGGCGCTTGTCCCTCTCCTGTGGAAACCCCCAGGGTGGTGACACAAGCCTGGCCCCCGGGGTGGGGGGGGGACCCGGACAATCAGTCTGTCACCAGGAGATTTCAAGGTGCGACCTGCGTCTTTGAACTGTGAGCTGGGAGAAATTTTTAATTTTTACCTTGGCCTCGTACAAATAAGTAGAGGGACTCTGTCGTTTCTTGTTTGTTTGGCGCTTGGACAGGGGTGAAGCGGGGGACCAAACAGGCGCCCTCTTAGGTGTATTGGAGCCACTGCGACTCACCTGGCCAGGGCTACTGTGCCTCAGAAGAGGCCTCACCTTGGGAAGGAGTGAGGACCTCCCAGCCAGCGGAGAGATGCAAGAGGCTGTTAGAGACGGGGTCCCCCACATCTCCCAACCTGGAAGAACAAGTGTGTGGGGAGCAGAAGATGGGAGGAGGGAAGCGAGCTTCGCACCTGGAGGCCATCCGGGACCCAGAGCACGCTCCGCAGTTCCCCGCACGCAGAGAGGGGCCTCCTCGCTGGCCAGAGATGAGAAATGTGGCCACGGAGCCATAAATACCCGGAGTCGGGAGAAGATGGACAGGCAGAAGTCATTAGCAGTGACAAAGTGTCCTCGTGGTTGAGCTCCAGCCGCCTAACAATGATTGTGAAGGTTAAGGCAGGAGATGAGTGAGGGGAAAGGCGAGCCGGGGTGGGGGTCAGGGTGCTGCTTTGCCACACTCACCTGGGAAGGTGAGGTTTGAGACCCCGCCCCCGCAGCCCCACCCAGGAAGTGCTGCTCTCCCGATGGCATTTTCAGGTTGGAACCCTGCCCGAGAGATGATTCGCACCCTGCAAGTCAAGGCGGTCGCTGAGATTTCACAACCGGGTGCCCTTCTTCTGTCTTTTAGAATAGAGAGTGGCACTGAGGGAAATCCTAACGTTTTCCCGAGAAATGCGGCCTCAATGAACTGTCTGCATTATTGCTCAGCGCTTCCTTTAATCATGTGCTTTCACGGGGAGCCCGTAGCAAACCGTTTCGCGATGGCCAACAACGTAACGCGTGCCCCGGCCTCTCTTCCGTCTTGCAATGATCTCATTATAAAAATAAAGGAAAGAGAAGTAATGCTTCCGTTGTCACTAGATCGGAAATTTCACTGCCGTTTCCTGAGAGAGGGAGAGCGAGAGAGAGCGAGAGAGAGAGAGAGAGAGAGGAGAGAGAGAGGAGAAATTAAGACAACTTAGGGTGATACTTACGGTACCTAAACATGAAAGTATCAACCGGCATGTTTTTGAAAATTGAAAATAAAGTTATGGAGAAAATGCTTTATTTGATTCTCTGTTTATGGGAAATTCATTTTATTTGACTTTTTTATTTGTAATATCAACCACGGAGCACAGCGCGGTTTCCAAGGTGTTCCCTCACGGTCCCATTCTTCTAAATTATTAATGCCATGCTGTTGATATATTGTCAGCCTTGTACATACATTCTATGAAAATGAGTTTTACAGTAGGTTGGGATTTATAACAAAGCTTGACATATGCAGCTAATTCACCTACACAGTCCTGTCAGTTTTAGGTTCATAAATAATTGATACCCAGGGCTTGAAGTTCAGCTACTGTTAGTACTTCAGCTGTTAAATTTCAGCGGCATAATGGATGAATATTTGTTTATAATTTCTGTGCATGGTCCCGATGTCAGCTCCCTCGCTTCATTTGCATAGGTGGATTGAGATGTTGGAAGCGTAATGAACGCGCGAGGATGACGGATGGTTTGCGGGGGTGCCGGTGCGGTTCTGTAAATGTTTGATTAGTTCTGAATGGATTACCGTTAGATTATCTGGTTCAGAGGTTAACGTGAGCAGCTCTTTGCTCCCAGAGCTTTTGTGATCCCTCGCTGACAGGTTTTAAAATTCATACCGCGAGATCGGAGCTGCAGAAGCGAGGGGGGCCTGTTCTCGGCAACAGATGTTTCGTAATTAAGCATACGGTTTCCGGGTTTTGGAGAGCCGGAGGAATTACAAACGGGCCTGAGTTGTTCGGCGGGAGAAAACTGTTCTTAAGAAAATGTTCTTACTCCCCCCCTTCTCACGTCCCCCACCCAGGAACTGGTCGCTCGGCTTCCTGGGGACAGTAATTAGATGACCGAACTGCGCAGAGGTGTCTGAGGAGGTTGGAGGGTCCCGCGCCCAGTGAGGGCAGCTGCCTGTGATTCGCCCACTTCGGACCCTGAACTTGATCGGCAACACGTTGCCAAAGAAATGTCCCTGCGGGAGGCCAGGGGGTAATAACTCGGTCATCTCATCTCATTTGTGGCCTCCGAGGTGGGGAGGGCTGTAGGGATCCCAAATAAATGACATCGGCGCCAAGCCTTTCTGCCTACGTAGGCCGGTAAGATAACGCGAGACAGAAGTCTGCGCCCGCATCGACAGCCTCACACACACATCACCTCGACAGCGTGTGTGCATGTGTGTGTGTGTGTGTGTGCGTGCATGTGCGTGTGTGCATACATGCGCGTGCATGCACATGCATGCAAGCGTGTGCACACGTGTGCATGTGTGTGCCGTGTGCGTGTGTGCGAAGGGACGAGCCGAGCGAGAGCTGTGAGCGTGGCCCTGCCATCCTCGAGTCCCCGGCCAGGCCCGACATGGCCCAGCGCACCGGACCCTCTCGTCGGCTTGTGCCCGTGTCGTGTTCTGAGGCACGCCCTTGCCCTCGGCCCGCTCGGCACCCGCCCACCCCACCCGGCCCAGCTCTCTTGTGCCAGCCGTACCTGCCCGTCCAAACCTCTACCCCTTCCACGTTCCCCTCCTCGGCCCCCACCCAGGGCAGCGGCTCAGAAAATGAAAGGCAACGGCGCCTTAATGAAAAGATTTAGTGCTCGCAGCTAAACAGAACTGAGTTCCAGCGCTCTCTTGAACTATATTTTTCCAGCCCTGCATCCAGTTCCTTAGCTTGTCTGGCAATCATGTTAGTGATTATATGGGTAATGGAACACGTGCTCTTTTTGTCTGAGCCTCTGATTAATCTGCCGTCTCTTTAGCCTTGATTTATGGCGCTCAACTCTGGAGGTGAGTGCTGGCCCATCGGTTCCGGAGCTTATTACAGACGCAGGGGCTGCTAAATGCCTCCGAGGCTTGAATTGTTTCTTGACAGCCAGGCTTCTTGCTACATTCCCTCCAATCTGTTTTGGTTCCTGGTGTGACCTTTCATACAGTAAAATACATTAGTTGAATAGCACAGTCTCATTAAAAGAGTGAATTAACCGAAGAGTCTTTTTAACTAAATGACAGCCAAAGGACTGAGTGCTAATAGCCACGAGCAGTTGGAAACTTAACTCATGAATCAGCCCTGTTAATACTGCCTCCTGCCTGAAGCACCGAGGGTACCACGCTCTCTGCCGGGCTCTCGTAAGAAGAAAAGCTCATTACTTTCCTCCTGATGGGAGAGAAAGAGTGAGCGAGCAATAATAAAGCTTGAATTTTTCAATACTGTTAAAAATGGGGCTGACAGATTGCCGACAATAGGGGTAACGGGCCCAGGCATGGGTCCGGAGCTGCTGAATTAGCAATACCATATATCATACAATCTAATTAAATCAACCCGGAGAATGAAATTAGTTTTCTGTGAGTGAAATGGCCTCTGAAAGAGCTCTATTAAATGAACTGGAGAGCATTAATTAAATAATTCACAGTGAGGGATTTTGCATTTATACAAAAATTGTGCGCTTAATTGTCCATGCTGTATTACAGATCTGGCCTTATGTTAACAATGTGTTGAAAGCACACTTATTGGAGCATATCAGGAAGGGTTTAACACAAACGCGGCTTGGGAAGTTTTATGGGTCGGGCCAAGGAACCCAAGGAAAAGCATCCAGGGACACCTAAGCCTTGTAAGTTGCCCAGAAAGACTTTTTTTTTTTCTTTTTCTTTTTTTCGGCCAGCCAAGTTCATTTCCTCAGACTTTGGTGGGGCTCCACGCTGTGTTGCAATGCTTGTCAGCTATGCTCTTAACTGTGTGGGTGCTATTCTCTTGGGGTGTCTGAGGGCCCCCCCCAGGTTGACCTGTGTGTGGGGTCTTGGTTACTTTGGAAGCTTGGCAAGTATCCAGCAGATTTTGGTATCTGTAGATATTCATTGGGGTGAATCAATTTCCTCCTTCCACCCCAAATGTCTTAGCCAGTTACATGGACTCACTCATGTAAACCCAAGCATATTGGGTGCGCTGAAGGAAAAAGTGAATTTAGATACAATATGTTAAAGGAATAGACACCATCCTTCTTCGAATCATGGATCTCAGGGTTGAAGGAAACCATGAAAGTAATTTCCTTCAAACCTTCCATCCAGGCAACGTCTGAATTTCCTCTAGAATATTCCTGCTCAAATTCTTGCAGAGCCAAGGAGCGAGGAGTTGGTTCCAGGTCCGGGGAGCCCACTCTCTCATCGGCAGGTCTGATGTGGTGCCGTTGGGCAGCAGAGGCCAGAGCCTGGGGCCCAGGCTTTGGGGCACATTCCGGGGTTCGGATCCCAGCTCCTCCACGTGCCCAGGTGTGCGACCTTGGCCGAGCGACTGGACCCCCGTGCACCACCGTGTCTCCTCTGCTGAGAGGAAGACTGCAGTAGTGCCCGGCGCAGAGTCCTGGGAGGAACATCGAGTCGATATGGACACAGCACTTAGAACTAAGCGCCAGGACGAAGCCGCGTCTTTCACCTTCGTGTGCCAATAGTTTCGGATCAATAATAGCTTGATTTTTAAAACGCAGCTTAAGAATTCTTTTTTGTCTCTTCTCACAGATTAGAGAATTTGATGATTGGAAAAGTGTAACTCATTTTTGGTTGGTTGGCTCTAAGTTTAAGGCTTTTTCAAGTTTTAAACGTTTCTCCACGCCTGCATTCGTGTGCCAGGGTGGGCTGTAGGAGCAGGGACATTGTGGTGAACGAGACAGACACCAGCTTCTGACTCCAAGGGACTTTCATTCTCTTTTCCTTTTGAATAGAACTCAGTCTGGCACACATTGAAAAGTCTTCAAAGTGGTGAAAACGTGAAATGAAAACAAAAGGAAAAGAAATTATTGTATAATATCTGAGTGGAAAAACCTGACAGTGGATACTAAGCTATCAGAAATAATCCGATTACCGTGCAGGTAACTAAACCATCCTTAGAACACGCTCCCTTTGATGACTGTGTTTTATATCACCGACTTTTCACTCCCAACCTTTCTACGTTACTGGTCCACTAAGACGTCATATGATTCCCTAGTACAGGAGGCCTTGGCTGTCTTGAATTAATCAACCATCCTGAGACACCACCAGCAGCATCCTAGAAATATGTGCATAACAAAACACTTTGGTGGAGCATCGTTTGTTTTTAATTAGAAATTGTTCTGTTTATTTATTTTTAAAAGATTCCTTTAGCAATCTGACTAGGTTTCCTGAGACTTCATCCCACTTATTTTGTTACCGGACTTTATGAAGTCGCTTTAGAGATACCTAAAAATAACCATAGCCTTGTATTTCATTTAAAGAAAAAATTGAGATTTTCAATAGGACGGGGCCTTGCTGGATGATTTGGTTATCGGAGGTTGCCAATGCCAACAGTCCGAGCTCTCACCATGTTTGCGTGAAGGTCTTACGATTCCAAACGAAATCCTATAGAATCCTCAGGCCAGCAGATTTCCCCTCTCAAAGGAGAATTTAGCAGCACCTGCTTGGCTGGGAAAAGGGGGAAAAAAAAGAGAATTCATCAAAAGGAGAAACAGAGAAGGAAAGAGAAGAGCCTGGTCAGGGTAGAAATTGAGAGTAAAGAGGACTATGGGAAGCTTTGGAATAGCCGTGGATCCTGCAAAGTTTGGAGACCTGGAAGAAAGTGTGTGTTCAATGTTATGGGAGACGTTTAAATGAAGATCATTAGAATGACTTTTGGGTGTCGGATGGGACGATTCTGAGATTGGACCACTTGGATCCCTGAGATGTATTTCGGTTACAAAGCCAAGTACACTTTACATGTAAGGTCGGTGGAAAGTCGGGTGTATCTATTGATGCCCATAACCATCAAGTGCTTAATGAATGCTTACTGCCTGCTTTGTGTGCTGGACACTGCAGGAGACATGAACATGATCCCAGCAGCAGTCCGGCCCTCGGGAGTCCGACGTCTTACATGGTTGGTGCTGAATAAATATCTTTGAAATAGCGAATGAATGCCTGTCGAACAGGGGCGGTAAAACATGTTCACGGTTAACTCTAGTCAGGAATAATGACGATAACCGATACTAACCGGGCCCTTGCTGTCTTCTAAGCGAGCACTTTACATGTGTGTGTTCTTTAAAATTTACCATGGGCCCGACGTGAGGCGTAAACCGCTGTGTGAGTTCGAAGGAGAAATGAGGCTTTTCCGTCTTGGAGGACAGTCAGAAAAACCGAAGGCTGCTGATCAACACGTGTGACTGCGCTGTCGCAATACATGGGGTGGCCCCTGCCCCTGCCTTCAGAGCCCAGGGACACAGTACGACAGATAAGGAAGGCGAGAGGCTGCAGCAAGGCCGTCCGCAACAGGTGCCTCCAGGGGGAACCTGTGACTGGTCACAGGGCCGGAGGGGAGAAGGAGAATCAGATGTCACGTGTGTGCCGAGGAAGTGGGGGCAGGACCGGAGCGGTGAGGGTGCGTAGGATCCCGACGGGCAGTAAGGGAGGTTGGTGACGTCCGTGGGCAAGGGCCAGTGGGATGGAGAGGAAGCAGGCGTCACAGCGAGCAGGGTGGCCAGACTGACGGGAACGGAGATCTATCCGGGTTCCAGGTTGCGGGTTGCAGGTTGCGGGGAGGGGGAGCCATGCGAGAGCAGCTTGGAGGAGAAGCCCCGTGCCAGGCTGCGGGGGCCTGGAGCACCTGGCTAAGGGGTTCTGATCTTAGCCTCGCCTCCCCGTTACCCAGGTGAGGGCCTGGGAGCATGTCTTGTAGGAAAAGCACAGTTGTGGCGGTGCTCCAGGTGGGCTGGAGGTACGAGGCTGGTCAGGTGGTTGCAGTTACCTGGGCGAGACCAGGGGCCAGGGAGCCGGCAGCAGCAGTGACTGTCCAGAACCTTCCTTACCTTTCTCGGAGACCGCATTCTCATCAATAGCGGCATTTTAGTCTGGTGGTCAGGCAGAGTCTCAGAAAACAACGACGCTCAAATCCCATCTCCCGCTTTAGGGCTTCAGCTGGTGGCCAGTGACGGAAGGGAGGAACGAATATGGATTTGCCTTTTTTTCGCCATCGATTGTTTCTGTGAGCCATGGGCTTTGATGCACCTCCTTTTCCCTGGAGGAGGAAGGAAGGGGAATGCCGGGTCAGGAATTCGGGCCTCGGCACCTCTGGGTGATGGTCCAGATCCCCCCATGGCCTGGGAGCCGCATTTGCATTTGCTTTTTTTTTTGCAGGTTGAGCTCTTGTCATCCAGGCTACATCCCCATGTGAGGCCATTTGGAGGGGAGGACTGTCAAGCTATTCAATCATTTGCACCATTACCTTTAATATTAGCCGTATTTAGTTTATTCATAAAGGCCTGTCTCACATGAGAGAATTCTTTCCATAATCGTGACAATTGTATTCAGGCTTCTCTCTGAAATGTGTCATCTGTCTCCCTCTTAGACGATCAGTGAAAATCCAAATGTTTTTATTTTTCTGGGGTCGGGAAGAGCGGGATTCTCTTTCAGACTCTTTCCAAGAAGCCTAAGCTTGTCTGGCAGACCCCGTGGCCCGAGGTGGACATCCCTGGACACAGATGCGTCCCCAGCAGAAGGTCTCAGGGTCATCAAGGTAGAAATGGAGCACATGTTGGGCTCGGGCTTTACAAGCTCCCCGTTTGGGGCACTGAGGCCCTAGGGTCATCCAGGGAATTGTGGGAGGCACTCACAGGTCAGTGCCGGCCCTGGGCTTGAACCCGGGTCTCTCATTCAAGAGCGTTTACTGCTGCCCTATGCTCAGCTTTGAGGCTTCGAGGCTACAGAGTGACAGGCAGGGGCTTGGAGGCTGGTGGCCAGTGCTCTCTGCACATTGCCTTAGCTGTCACTGTACCACTGCGAAGGAAGTCGCGTGCTCCTGGCTTTCAGACCAGTAAATGGAAGCTCCGGGAAAAAGAAACAGTTCTTATAGGTAAGAAGAGGTCCCGGCATTCACACATAGGCCTGCCTGGCCTTGGGTGGGGGCTGCTGCTGCAGGCCACCCTGGGGACCCCATTGTAAGCCCACTGCTCAATGCAATGCCCAGTCAGATGAACCCAGACAAGACTCAGAACACTGTGGAGACCTTCGGTCTGATGCCCCTTTGTCTGGGTGACCCCCACGTTGGTGTAGGCTCCCTGGATAGTGGTCTCTTCCCAAAATGGGGCAAAGGCCTCTGGCCAGAGGGTCTCCCCACCTCCTGCCTTGGCGAGCCTCCTTCCCACCTCCTTGGGGGCAGAGGGCAGACCTCCCTCCTTCCTCCTTCTACCTCTTTCCTTACCTAAATCTCTGGGGCTCAGTCCATCCAGGTTGGCTAAAGGGGGCCGGAGGAACCGAGACAGTTTTTTTTCTCTAACAAAGCCTGGTTTTCACACAAAGTTCTATTTTGGTGTCAGAATTGAAATATAATCTTCTTTCTGTAAGAAATTTTATTTTCCCTCAAGCAAATTGTTAGTGTAGGCTACCTGGGGAGAAGGCCACGTACTCAGGAGATGTTAAAGAGGAACGTATTTCATGTGAATATTTTACAAAATAGTCACCCTGTTATTTTTTTTTATTTGCTAACTTAAATAGCTCATGTTCGCTATTTTTACTATTTTTATTTTTATTGTTTTTTTATTATTTTTATTATTTTTTCATGTTCACTATTTTTAAAATTATAAAAATATTTATAAAGATGACAATAAAAGTTCCTGCTACTCCACCAGCCACAACACAACTGGGAGCATCCTGATGTATCGCATTCAAGGCGTTTCCAAAGCACATTGCATACAAGTCTACTTTTCGTACAAAACCAGATCGTGCTCCACGTTTCGGTGTTACAGCTCGCTCTTTGCATGGAACAATTTAGAGTGTCAGGAGCACCTTGCCCCAACAGGAAAATCAGTATATTTCCCACCATTTTTCATGGTTGCCGAATATTTCTTTTTTCTTTTCTTTTTTTTTTAATGTGCTATCACTGGGTCATTCAATCCTTTATCGTTGGGTCTACCCTATATCTGAATGGTGTCACAGCCACAGCACAGGTGTGTGGCTGTTCAGAGAAACCAAAATCTCTCTCCCCTCCAGCTTGTACTGTAGGTTGTACAATGGCGTGAATATCTGGGTATTTGAAATAGTCACGTGACGTTTAAGTGGACACCCGTAAAATATAGACTCTCCTTTTCTTTCCATCTGGCTATTTGCGTCTCGGTGTTTGGAATGGCCCCCCACCCTCTCTTCCTCGGGTTCCTTGGGTTTCCCCAACAATTGCTTGGATTGGTGGTTTTCCTGCTTTTACTCGGTCTGTTGCTTCATGAGACTCTGGAAATTCTGGGTGCTTCCTTTCATCTTATCCCACAGTGTGTTTTGTGTTTATGATTCCTTCTTAAAGATGGGAATTTTAAGTGTAAACATCTTTTCTCAACTTCTTATTTTGAGAATCTTCGGGTAGACGGGAAAGTTGGATGAAGGGCGGACCTGTTATTTAGATCGAACGTGGGTTCAGTTATCCGTTGCCGTGTAACAAGCCACCACAGATGCGACGGCTCACACTTATCGTTTCTCGAGGCTCTGTGGGTTGACCCAGCAGTCACCGCGCTTTCCATGGTGTTGGCTGGGGCACTGGGAGGCTGGAATGTCCAAAACGGCCTTCATACACGCCCAGGAGTTCAGAGCTGTTGGCCAGGTGCCTCGTTCCCTCCATGTGGCTGTCTGGGCTTCCTCGCCACCGCGTGGCGGCTGGGTTCCAAGCAGAAACAGACCAAGAAACAGGAGAAACCACAAAGACATTTTATGATTTTGCTTTGGAAATCACAGCATCCTCTGCCACTTTTTGTTTATGAGGCCTGTCGGATCAAGGGGAACAAAACGGACTCCGTCTCCTGGTGGGGGAGGCAGCAAGTCGCATTGCGAATGAGCGTGTAAGAAAGGAGGTACCGTGGCGGCCATCTCTGAAATGTGGCCCGCCACAGCCTGCCCTCCAGCCACAAAAGTTCATATCCCTCCCACATGCAAGGAAACCGCTCATGTTCTCCCAGGACGTCTAGCATCCAACTCAGGCTTGGGGACTAGGACCTCATCACCTAAGTCAGCCCCTGGCTGCGATTCGTCCAGCACAGAGACCTGTGAACTGAAAGACGCTCGCCCACCATCCCACAGGAAGACTAAGAGAGGGTGGACGACAGACAGTCCTGCTCAAAGACGTGGGGGCAGGCCACCCTCCCACAGACAGGAAGGGTCCTCTTTGGGCCATAGGTACAGATCTGGTAGATTCATTTGTGCCAACATAAATCGAATGTACAAAAGTTACATCGCATTTACTGTGACTATCCATACTGAAATGGCCTCCCTTCATATCATCGATGACTCCTGGGATGCTGAGCCCAACAGACAATTCCCAATCTGCATTTTGTTTGGATTCAGCAATACACAGGCTGATGCTCACAACGGGTCAACAAGCCACCTTTCTCGACAAAACCAATGCACCGGGAAACAACTCTAGCCAAGCGTCTACACAGCAAGAACAGTTAACAGTTTCCCAAGGCTGTCAGGCTCTGAGGACTAGCTCAGCATCATCCAGAGTGAGAAGGTCACCTGGTGACTCCGCCATCTCATAAATACATCTGGCAGTTTCTGTTCACAGTGTGGGTCTTCTTCTCGAGATGGAAATCGAGTGCCCGAGGTGGTGGCCCTGGATCATCCTGCACAACCGCCTCATGCCGAAGGCGAGGAAACTTGATGCTCCACACAAGGCTGTGGCCCGGCAGAGGTCCCATGGTGACTTGGTGGTAAAACCATGGGGCTCTCCGACAGAGAGACACGGTCTTGGGTAAATGCCTGCTCTCCCGTCCGCACACGCTCGCTGGCGTCTGCAGCAGCTGGTGCCTGTGCCAGGCGTGAGGACTGTCGGGGGCCTGGGCGGGGGTGAGGGGGATATGTGCTCTGTGCTCTGAAGACACTCAGAGTCCCAGCCTGTCACACTCCTAGGGAGGAACTGCTTTGGCGCGAGCTGTGTGGATGCCCGGCCTCTGGGAAGTCTTTTCTTGCCGGAATCAGGGTCACTACTGTCTCCTCCAAGGCCTCGCCGGCTCCCGGTTCCTGACGGGGGGGCTACATCAGGGTGCAGGCGGCTGGCGCAACCGCAGTGTGGTTACCAGGAACGGAGAGGGCGGGGGCCACATGCCGCCACACTGACGCGGCCTCTGCAAGGTGAATCAGGAGCACTTGCCAAGGGGACCGACATCTGCGTTAGCATCTTGAGAAGCTGAAAATAAAAATCGATACATGTAAAATGAGGCTGTCGGGTGAACCCAGGACTATAGGTGATTGCAGTCTGTGTTCAGGCTGCTGCGAGCATCCCGAACGGTCCCCGGAACAGGCCCCGTACCCCACACCCAGAGTCCATACCCTCAGTTTCCTCTCCAGCGATCCTCTCTGACTTATAGAATGACTCCGCTGGCGCGCTGTAAAGAATCTAATCTTTCTCTCTCTCCCTCTTCCTTTGCTTCGCGTATGCCCATTTCTGTCTTACTGTTTCAGAGAAAAGAGCGTCGAGTAATTGTGTTTTAGAAATTGGAACAAGAAGCTACCCGATGCAAGTTTAGTGAATATTGAGTTTTAAACTTGTCTCGCTGTGATTTGTGGCCATGTCATGGCAAATATTTTTCAATGTCACCGCCTTAGCCAGTGCTGTCACCAAGGCAGTCGGCTGGGGAATAGAGGGCCGAACACTATGATCTCAATATTAATGGCAGCTGTTGAAAGTGGCAAAGGTGATAAAGTATTGTTTAGTTATTGGTGCCATACTTTGGCTGCGGGACATTATTATAAAACGCAGTCTGTTTTTGTCAGATTTCAATCACGGCTTCAATAACACGTTTAGAAACTTGGAGTCTGTGAGCCCATGTAAGAAAGATTCCCCCCCCCCATCCTTAAACTAAAGGAGTTTAGATTGCAATCTGAAGAAATTCGGGTTTGAAATTTAGTTTTCACTTTATTCGTTATTTTTTTTTTTCTCTCCAAATTATCTGGCGATGTGATCGCCTTGCCTGACAGTCAGGTGGGTTCTGTGTGACTTAAAGGACGTGGACCCTCAATAGACTCTCTTCCTTCACACTTCCAGGTTGTGCAGAAGGGGACCTGCCTCAGCAGGCAGAGTCACGAGTCACCTCATCCCCACCCCCTGGACCAGTCCAGGAAGAGAGACTTATGCAAAGTGCAGAATACTTTAAAAAATAATATCCTATTTGGCAAAATTACATTTTGTTCAGGAAATAACCGGATTCCCCAGCGCGGCTGCGACCCCAGGGGGACGGTGGAGGAGGTGGCCCCTGTCATTAATAGTGCCCGGGTTTAAACTTATAATTAAAATAACCTTTAAAATTCAATTTTTATAGGTGGAGGAGATGACTTGATTTGAAACCCTTCAAAGCACACATTTTTTGTAGCATTCACCCAAATCCAATGGTACCGTAGAAAAACGGAGACATAAAACTGGGTGATGAGAGTTTATATAGCTTTTAAATATCAAGCTGTCAGGCTTTGTGCCGGTAGAAATATTGTAATTGGACAACAGTAAAGAAAAAGAGTTTGTATTAGCGTTGAAGATTTTCGAGTGAATCCAGACCAAGCAGACTATGATGGAAACCCCTTTAAGAGAAAGATGACAGAAAATTCTGAGGTCTGAGGCACAGTCTGACCTTCCCTTTCAGAGAAGATCTGCTTGATAAGGCAGACACAACCCCAATAAAATCCTAACAATAGAGAAAAGTAAATAGAAATCATATTAAGCAGTGGCAATATTGCCTGAATTGAAACAAAAATTAGGTGTAACGGCCTCGGCGGGTTTTAATATGGTCCCCAACTGCATAACAATACGAAGCGTATCATGGCGTTTCTAAATAACGTTTATCGTCTTGAAATCTCCCGGCCTAGGAGACAACTTGCATTATTTGAGGTTTGTGGCTTTTTTTTTCCTTTTTCCTTTTTTTTTTTTTTTTTTTAAAGAACTCATACATATTTAATGTCCGAGATCAAGAACGGGGCTGGGGGAGGGGAACATATCTCTGGGAGCAGTGACATTTCCCTGTGTGACAGGCCCGGCATTGTCTGGGGCTGGGGCTTGGCCCTGGTGTGAAGCTTCTGGAGGACCTGGAGCCCAGAGCCAGCGAGCCACCTGGCGCCAGGGCCGCGGAGACGAGCCCAGATGGCGGGGCAGCCCGGCCCAGGTGCGCCGACACCTGTCTGCCGTGCTTCAGAAGGACGAGCCTCAGGTGATGTTTTTTTTTTTTTTCCCCACGTGCTTCTTGGAGCAAAGGGGCCACAGAAGGGAAGAAAAGGCAAAATGGATTCCTGTCAGCCATACATTAATGCCATTCTGAACTCCAAGAGCTGGTGGAAAAATTTGGCCGAAGAACAAATCACGCCGGCCTCCAAACTGGCCATTCGTCTTTTCTGTCTGTCAACCAACTAGCAGGTATTTACTAAGGGCCCTCGGCCTACCCGTCACTGGCATCCTCTGATGGCATTTTCTGCTTCCCGAGAGATTCTTTACGGAGCACTGCCGACCTTTCCTGAAGTGCCGGAAACCCGCCTCTTCCTTGGGGCCGAGGCCGCAGTGCTCAGTGAGAGTGTGGGGTCCACTCTGTTTGGTTCAGACACTCTCTCCGAGGTAGGAAAGAGAGGTGAAGAGGAGAAGGCAGATTCTGTGCCGTTTCCTCAAATTTCCTGCAATTAATTTTTTAAAAAAAGTGGCTCTTAGTGACCCTCCAATTCGCTCCGTGGCCTTCGTTCACTCATTCACTCATTCACTCTGCAAATAGCCGTTGAGAGCCTACGGCACGCCCAGCCCCATTCCAGGCCGCAGGGACATAACGGTGTCGAACGTAGCAGGCTTCCTGTCGTCAGAGAGGTTCTACGTCAGGTGATCCTGCCCGACGCTGGAAACCAGGGCCCCCTCCAGAGCCAGAGAGGTGAGACGCAAATGCCTTCTGGGTAGAATGGCTGCTCTGGGGCAGAAGCCCCTTGATTCATGCCGGACTTAACACTGTTACTTCATTTGCGGGCTGGCAGCCACCACGCTCACCCTCGCCACACCTCGGCAGGCTCTCAGGGGTGGCGATCCAGGACGTGGGAGCCCTTCTCTCCTGGGGAGAGCGCTCACGGCTTGCACCGATTCCCACATGAGAAGGCAGAGGCCCACCGCTCCAGACGTGGCTTCCTCCACGACTGGTCTCTTGAAGGGACTGGAAATTTCCCCATCAGATGCTTCAAAATCATCTCACAAGACAGGCGCACTTTAAGCCAGCCTACGCGGCTTCCCAGCACTTCCCGTGACGAATGGGCTGAGGAGTGGGGAAATAGAAAATATGAATTTTTCATCAGGTTACAGTAAGGGACGCCAGGAAGAATGGATGTGATCTCGAGGGTGAGGGTGAGCGATGGGCCGACTGACCCCAGAGGAGAGCAAAGGCTGTAGCCGTGAGTGCATGCGTGCACCTAGGGGCATGTGTGCCTGCATGCACGTGTGTACATGCATGCACACATGTGCACATGCACCTCACGCATATGTGTGCATGTGCATATGTGCCTGCATGCACACGTGTGTCCCAATGCATGCACACGTGTGTGCCTATGTGGATGTGCATGCATGTGCGTGTGCATCTGCACACACACGTGTGTCTGAGTGCATACACATGCGTGCACATGTGCACCTGTGTCTTCATGCACATGTCCATATGTGTATGCATGTGTGCACGTGTGCCCGAGGGTGCACATGTTTGTATGTATGCACCTGTGTGGATGTGCGTATGTATCAGCACACACACACATGAGCCTGAGTGCACACACATGTGTGCGCCTATGTGGATATGTCCGCATGCACAGATGTCTGAGTGTGCATACATGTGTGCATGTGTGTACCTATGTGGATGTGCATGTGTGTATACCTCTGTGCGTGTGTGCCTACACGCACGTTTGTGTCTGAGTGCATGCACGTGTGTGTGTGTGTTTGTGTGTGCGCATGTGTGGAGCGGAAGTAGAACATGGGGCGGGGAGAAAAGGCAGGTGCTGCCCCCAGCCCAGCTTAGCCCAGAGTGGGGCTCGTTGTGCCTGGCTGGCCTGCCCCCCTCTTTCTCCCCGTGACTCCAGGGGAGGTGACAATATCCCAGCAGGGAGGAAAGGCCACTGTGGATTCCATGTGTCCTTGGGGAGACGGAGAGGTCTTGCCCACATCTTTCAGATTCAAGGATTTCTGACTCCTGAAGCCTCCATGATGCGTTTTGGGGCTGGGCAAGGACCTCACAGCCAGCTCGCCCAGGACACGGAGTGGAAGCCGACCTACCAAAAGAAGTCACCTGCCAGCCTCAGCTCGTCTTGGCATGGCCTTGAACAGTGTGTGAGATTCAGTTTCTTATCTTTAAGTTGGCCTAAAAAAAATTCTTATGCAACCCTCACTCATGGCTGCTGTGAGAATTTAAAAAGCGCTCGCCTGTGTATGCGTGTGCGTAGGTATAAACAGGTTGTAAATTGTTAAGTCCTGAGCAAATGTCCCCTGCTAGTATTTTGTTCAGTGAGTCAGTTCGTTATAACTCAGTTACTTACAGACCTGATTGCCACGGCGTGCGTCTTGGGATCAGGTGGCAGATGGGCGAAGAGCCACCAGAGGGGACAGAGGACCCTCAGAGCCCCCGGCTGTGTTATTAGTCCATCGTGCTGCTCACTTCCGTCCTTTCCTGCTCCACGACTTGGTGCGGATCTCCGAGCTCTGAGCCCTTGGTGGGAGCCATTCCAGGCTGGGCATTTGAGTGAAGGCCTGGAATCCTGAACTGTCCTTCTAGGAAAAGTCCCTCAGAAGTGCCAACTGGGACGGAAGCCTGGGGGCCTCTCTGTGCCCACGTTTCTAGCTGCTCTGGGCCTAGGGACCTGTCAAAAGAGAGTTTCACAGAGAAGGGGGCAGGGCACACGCTCAGCCTGCGGGGAGACGGGCACTGGGCAGGCGTCTCTCGTGAGCCACCCCCTGCAAGGCCCTGCAGGGGGTGCACACCATGCCAGGGCCACCACGAAGAGTGCGGGCATGGACCGAGGCCTCGGAGTCGCTAGGAGGCGGCCCCGGCCGCAAAGCAGACTTCTGAGTCTAGGGTCTGTGGCGTTCCCTCTTTCCAACCTGACGCCCCCCATCTTCTCCCTCCCCCTCTCCCCAACCTGAGCCGTCCCAGGCCCTTGGCTGTGACTGAATTTATATCAGGGCGACTTTCATTTCTGTGCTGACGCTGAGCCCTTGACAGTGGTGCCCGAGATCTCGGCTTCGGGAGGCTGCCGAGGCTGCTTGTGGGTTCGGTGGGAGAGAATGCGGGCGTTGGTCAGCGATGTCCGCCTCGGACCTGGCCGTGCGCTGCCGTCTCTCCCCGAGTCAGGGGTGCAGGTTCGCAATGGCTCAGGGCTGCTGGGCGGCTCTGCTGTCCCTCCCATGTGAACGGAGCGGGGACAGCCCCGGCATGCCCTGCCGCAGCGGGAGGCAAGCCCCTGAGTGGAACTGCAGCCGGGGACCCCGGCAGGAGCGCCAGTGACCCCCATGTCCTTACAGAGCCAGACCGTAAAACGCCTCCTTTAGCCCCACTATTATCTCAACCGTCCCTGGAGGGGCGCTGGTGGCAAGAAAGCCCGAAGGCCAGAACTGTCCCCCCCGGGCATGATTGGCTGACATGCCGAGAAGGAGCCAAGGGCAGGGGACAAGGGCTTGTTAGTGAGAACATTTGGGGACCCCAGGACGGAGGGACCCGTGAGCTGCCCTGACCTCGCAGCTCGCCGACCACGTGCCACCCTAGTAAGTTTGTCAAGTAAGCCAGGTGCCCAGAATTTTAGTTAAACAACAAGCACTTGTTTTTATCTGCTAAATCTAGCAACCCTAAACCCAGGCTCCAGACCTAGAAAGTTCTAGGGCCTCGGCCTCTTGTGCTTCGTGGAAACTGAGAAAGCCCTACAGGGACGGAGGGAGGGAGGGCTTGGCCTGCCGCTCTTGAGACGCAGGCCCTGCGAGTGGGCGTGGGCCCACGGCCTGTCCTGGGCTCACATCCTGCCCCGGGCCCATGGCCCGTCCTGGGCTCACAGCCTGTCTCGGGCCTACTGCCTGTCCCGGGCTCGCGGCCTATCCCAGGAGAGCTCAGGAAAGTCACTTAACGGGCTGAGCCTCAGCTGCCCCGTCTGGGAACTGGGTACAATGCACTCGCTCCTGCCTTCTGGGGCTGGGCGAGCTTCTTCACGAAGACAGGGTGGACCGTGCGCCTGGGTCGTGCGAGGTGACGGTCCGTAGGCGGAGCCGCTCCTGTGTAATTATTGGATGCGCGTGAGGAGGGAGTCCGGGCCCGGGCTTCTGGTCCCGGCTCTGTCAGGACCCGGCAGTGTTCCTTGGGCCGGTGCCACCTCTCTGTCGTTTCTGGCCCGCGTGAGTTGGACTCAGTTGGTCAATCGCAACCTTAAACTAAGTCTTTTATTTGTGAACTAAGTAAGAGTTCCCAAGGAGCCCCAGAGATGCTGGGGTTGGGGTGTGTGTGAGCACGTGCCTTGGGCAGGGGTTGGGGGGCGCCCCCCCCCCAGCTCTCCTGCCTCACCGGATGCAGCTCCCAGGACCACAAGCGCCTGTGCGGCGGCAGCCCCCGGTGGCGGCCCCGCCCCGCACTCTGTGGCCCTGACACCACTCATTGTGCCCGTCACGGCTGGGTGCCCACTCCGGGCTGGCACAAGTGAGCGGAAGGGGTGGCTTCCTGTCCCAGAGGCTCCCACGCGGGGGACACGGGGCTTGGAGACCCAGGTGCACAAGGCCCCGCCCCGTGACTTGGTCTGACACCAGCCGCCCCTACAAATCGGCCGAGAGCCTGGCGTCTGTTTTGCCAAGATGGAGAAAACACGGGAGGGGTCCCCGGGCGAGGCCAGGAGAGCTCAGGGCTGCTGGGTTGCGGGGGAGCAGCCCCCCGAGGCAGAGCCAGGCTCAAAGGCAGGAAAGCCCCTCTGCTTCCTGTCTCTTCAGCCAGGTGAGACTGGGCCTCACAGCGGGGTCCCCCTCTAATAAGGGGAGCAGCTCGTCCATTGTCACTGCTCCGCCAGAGGCTGAGCGGCCCGGAGCGAGACAATGCTTCGTTCTCTTTCTCGCCCTGGGGTGGCACCAGCCTGAGCTGGCTCAGGGCCTTCCTGATTCCTGTTTAATTAATCCTTCCTTAAATCGTATCCTAGATATGAAGTCCACATTCAGGTCCCCATTTTGAGGATGGGCAGGCCACGGTCCAGAGGGGCCACTTGCTTGGGCCACATAGTCAGGGAGGACTGAACCAGAAACTGCGGTGACACGGGGCCCCGAGAGGTCACTTGAATAACCCCAGGGCGCGAGCCACAGCAAGTTCTTTCTCCACCGGGTTGGGTGGCTCAGCCTCTCCCCAACGCTGGGAAGTGACGCCCCGGAGATGCCTCGACTCGCCGAGCTCACGCCAGGGCCCGGAGCCAGGCGAGGCCACGTCCGTCTTGGCAAGTCGAGTCAGTGGACGCCCCACCCTCGCCAGTCCGCGTCCGCACAGAAGAGCAGAGTCTTCTTCTGCATCTCCTCCTGCCTGCAGGCGGGTCCTTGCTAAGAGGCCCGTCCCCGGACTCCTTCTTGCTTCTTTGCTTCTCTTCTTTTCCTCTCCCCGCTTCACCCCTACACCAGGGACTCAGAACCTTCCCAGGTCGAGCCCGCTTTTCTCTGGCGATGAGAAAGGCTCGTGGCGTGTCGGGAGACGCCTTGACCTTTGAGCCCAGTCAGCCCAAGAAAATTAGACCCTGCTGGTGCAACGGGCCCCCTCCCTGGCTTTCTGGGCTGCTGAGGAAGGTGGGGGCGAGGCAGTGGGGTGGCCCGGTCGTCTGTCTGTTTTGCTCCCGAGGATGCCATTTGATTGTAATGATGCCAGGTGGATAGATCTGGACATTATTCATTTGTTCAATGCTTTTGGCACCAAATGAACACGCACCCTGAGCCGGTCCTTTCCTGGACGGACACAGACATTAGTATGCTGTGGCCTGCCCTTCGGGGGACTCACTGTTCAGGGAGAGAGACAGGCGTGTGGCCATCCCCCAAGTGGGAGCTGGTAGGAGCTGGGCAGACGGGGCGTTGGGAGCCTAAAGAGACAGTAGGGAGAATGTCCGGTCCTGCAAATACCCACAAGACCTTTGTCTCTCGTAAGGACAGAGAGGAGGCAGACGATGGAAGGGGCGAAGAGGCCTCGACCTGGGATAAGTTGATCGTCTGAAAATTTCGTTGCCAAACCCGGCGCAATTCAGGCCTCGCGCCTGGCTCACTGGTCAGTTCACCGGAACACAAAAACACACTATCAAACAGACAATCAAATTTCATGTAAAGTAAGCTCCGGCATTACAACGGCTCCTGGCGTTTTATGTGTGTGACTCGGTGGGCAGATATATTTCTTGCTGCTGGAGCAAGACTGATTTGTGTGAAGGCTCCCGTCACCACATCACTTGGAAGACTGGGAGATAAAATGTCGCTTAGGATAATGTAATTGGCCTTAAGGTACAGGAGTTGAATTATTTTCAGTGATTTATAATCTGGAAATTAAAGACTCACTCATTTTCTAATTTAATTCCATCTTCAATGGAAAAATGTTCACTCTGATCTAAATTGGCGAGTAATGTTGCTAATTCAGATGCAGATGGAATTTCGATTCTGGGAGCAGTTTGCGGTGATTGACGGGTCTCCAAAGAATCATTAAGATCCTTATCTCCCGATCGCCCGCAAATTCCCCGGCAGTTGTGATAATAACTTCGGCTGAGGAGAAAAGGGGAACAAATAAATTCTCCCCTGCCCTGTTGGATTGGGCTTTGCCTTGTGCAGGACGCGAATTTTGTGTCTCTTTCGGATTTACAGCCAGTAAGAGGCAATGCTGAGGCGTCCCTACCAAATTTAGTTTGATGGTGGCATCAAATCTCCGACTTGTTTACTTGGGCCTCACCCTCGAAAATGTGAACAGAACGGGCCCGGGATAAGTTATCCCAGGTTCCCAGTTAATTATCTGGGATTTTACACCACATTTGGTGCCACCCATGGATAAGTGTCAACCACCCAGGAACAGGTGGACCACGATGAGCCACAGTCATGCGGGCCGTGCCCTCCCTCTCTCAGCTGTCACAGAGCTCGTACCTAGTGATGCGTCTTCGTCTGAGGAGACTCTAAGAAGCCGAGGTGGGGAAATGATGGGGTCGCTCCTGCTGTGGGAGCAATGGCCGGGTCACAGAGACGGTCGCCTGCCTCGTCCGTTTGCCCGGGCAGCAGCAGCCGTGGCCGAGGCCCGCGGCCCAGCTTTGGTCCGGTGCACATGTTCACGCTCCCGACCGGGCCGGGCCCTGGCTCTGCCCCTCTCTCAGCAGATGGCAAAGGAATTGATTTCTCTGGCCAACAGCAAATTGGACTGAAGTATAGCCATTCGATTCTAAGGCTTGGTGGATTCTATTCAGTTTGGACAACCAAGTAAAGATTTGGGGCAAGTCGGGTATATTCTAGGGTTGCTGAAGGCCATGGCCGAGGGGGTGGGACATGTCCGGGAAACAGGCTGGCTCCACATGCTGGCTCCGGCTGGCACCACCCGTGAGCATCTCTTCTGTACAAGGTTTCATAGCAGAATCGGTTGATTTAAATCCTATATGAAGCCTCCAGGGGCACCTGGGTCGTGGTTGGACAGCTTTGGAGAGTGGAGAAAACGAACCTCAACCAGCTTGGGAAAGAGACAGCCCTGGCGGGGTCTAGGAAGAAGAGCAAAAAGCTCTACGAGGCTGTTTCTTGCTATTGTATGACCTGTTTTTAAAAGTTTCGTTTTTGAGGGATTAAGCTACGTGGCAGAGACGGCTCACGCTCATGGTGTCCGTGCTGTCAACTCACTCGGGCACCCCTTACGTGTCGGACACACCGCCGGGCCGTGCTCGGCGTCCTTCTCCTGGTGGTGGACGCGTGAACCGCCTTGTGCGCACGGCACAGAGACAGCGGGCTGGAGGTCACTTGCCTCCCCCCTGCCCGCCCCTGCGGCGGACTCCTGCCTGGACCTCTCCACACACAGCTGCTCGACGCGTCGTCTGTCGTGATGGGAGAATCTCCTGCTGATGCTCTTGCACACGGGACACGCTTTGCAGAGCTGAAGCAATGCAGCGAACTCAGAGCACAGGCGCCTCTTCTGCTTTTCCACGGGGACACCGAGGATGCCGCGTGATAAAAACTCATCGACGCATGTGACACACCGTGGGCGACCTTTGACCTCAGTGTCCATCTGGTCCCCCGGGCCCCTCGCTTCTCTGCCTCCAGCAATCCCCAGCCCCTTGGCGTCCCGCGGATGAGCTGAGGCCCGCTCTGTGGTTTGTTCACATTCCTTTCTGTCTGGAGTCCTGTGCCAGGATCCTCGCCATCGTCACGGTAGAAACCCGATTTGTCTGGGAAGTTTCATCTCAAGCATCGGGTGACCCTTGGAGCCTTTCGCGCCCTGCTCCCCTGCCACCCATGAGAGAACCGGCCCTCCCTTTCGTTGGATGGCTTTGTCACAGCCTCCAGAGCTTTGGACCACTCGAGTTATATACCCATCCATCTTCTTCTGCCCCGAGCTTGGAGGATGGGATGGTGATGCTAAACGTCATTGTCATATTACTTATATTTTATCGTGATTATTGACAACAGTTACATTATAGAAATATCCATGATACCTCCTTCATGGGGCAGTTCGGTATCTTTCTGCATACGCCTGGGCGGGTGGGGGCATCCGAGACCCAGGTGAATTTCTGCCTTCAAACCCGGCGTTAGAGTCCTCTTCGTCCTGATGTCACGCCGTCTCCCACGGGTCTTCCTCTGGCAGGGAGTGGCCGGTGGTGAGGCTGCGTGAGTTGGTGGCTGCAGCGTGTCACCGTGTGGGTGGCCCTCCTGTAGACCACCTGGGCCCCTGCTGCCAGCAGGAGTGACAGAAGCAAACCGTGCCGTCGTTCTTGAGGCACTGAGTTCTTTAAGGTCGTTCCCTTCAATAATAACTCGGCCCGGAGTTTGGGTGGGCGCGTGGGCACGCCGTTCTTTTCCTTTCAGCCCTCGTATCAGTCGGGGTTCTCCAGAGAGACAGAAGTGACGGGGGGGGGGGGGAGGACGGGGGTGGCGGCATCGCCACCCGTCGCAGTGTCTAGCCACCCACTTAGAGGCGCGCGGGACCTCGTGCGGGAGGGCCCCGGGCATGGGGCGACAGGGTGGAAACGGCTTTCGATCTTGGAGTCGCTTTCCCGAGGCGGAGGTGCGGGGAAGGGTTGGCGTGAGCGCCGCGCCTTCTCCACGGGCTGAGGCGAGCTGGACAGGAGGAAGGCTGCGTGAACAGTCAGCCGGACTGCAGGAAGGGAGAGCCCAGCGCCAGGGCATGGCCAGATGCCGGGCGTGGCGGTGGCGGAGGCGGAGACCGGCAGCGCCCACCGCGTCTCGCATGCCGGGCGGGGCGCCGGCACTTCCCGAGGGCCCTCGTGCACGCCTCTCGACGGCCCCGCGAGACTTCCCCTTTCGCAGCTGTGGAAACTGAGTCCCAGACCAAACTCGTCCCACATAGCCAGTCCATCTCAGAGCTGAGAGGTCACCCCAGAGCCCTGCCACTCCTCCCAGGACTGAAGGAGGAACCTCAGGAGGACCCGCCCTGCCTCTCCGGGCAGCTGGCGAGGGACCCCTCCGCGGGCCTGGCGTCGGGCTCTATGCCAGGCCGGACAGCAGAACCGGCGCCCCGCATGCCCATCCTCTCTTCTCCCATCTGCGGGGCAGTTAGAAACCGTTTGGCCTTTTCAGCAGAGCTGCCTGGCCGGGGCCTTGCTGGCTTTTCCGCAGGCCCGGAGCAGGTCCAGAGAGGAGACCCTGTCAGCCGAGCACTAACGAGCCTGATGTGAACTTCAGGGGGCCGTGAGGACCCTCCCAGACGGACCCTGCGCTCCCTCGGAGGGGGTCACCTTATCATGCCTCTCAGTCAGCACCAGCCTCCCCCAAGGGAATGTCTTGGAAGACAGACGCCGTCAAAAGATAGAGTAAAGCAGGACTCAACACCGAAATGAGAACATAAAAGTTTTCTCGTTTACTTATTAGTACAATATGTAATTGGATAGAAGGAGTAGGTTTCAAAAATTTGTCTTACTGTAATGACGATAATTTTTTAAAGATTGAAAATGAGTCTGACTGGAAAATACCATTAAACTACCAAGTTGCTTAAAATTTAAAGGGTAATTCACATATAATGCTTTTATTTAATAGCCCAATTTACAAAACGTCTAAAATTAATGCGGATCTTTTCAGGACAAAATCAGCCGTAACTGCACCAACTAATTTTTGCTCATTTGAACTGAATTATTAATAAGAGAGAAATATACCATATGTTCCCCAAAGAGCTGGATACATTTATTTCAAATAAAAGCACTGTGTTTGGTGGAATATAAGAGCTTTAAATGCTTTCAGAGAAATGGGTTACTTACATACAGATTTAATAGAGTATAAATCAGGCAACGTAATTAAGGGCGCAGCTGCTCCCAAACCCGAAGCCGGCAGCTTTTGCTCCTGAAGTTCCTTTATCACCTGCATAGCTTTCTTCGGCAATCATTTGTTCTCGTGGAATAATACTGGGGAATCAGCGGGTTGGCGGTGTACACTGCACCGAAAAGGAATTTTAGAGCAGGTTCAGACCAGCCTTGGTCTGTATCTACTGCCCTCATCTCTTCCTCTTCGAAAAAATATTGCGAACCAGCTGTGTGTCAAGCAGCGAATTCATCTCCGAGCAAACAAAATGGACCTGGGCCTTTTTTTTTTCTTTCTCTCTTTCCTCTCCTCCATCCTTCATCTCTCCCTCTCTCCGTTTCCTCTTTTCTTTCCCTTTCTTTAGTCTCTCCTGCTTCCTCTCAATTCCTGCTCAGCCTGCAACCTTAGGACTTGGGAGTTCAGGGTCAATATGCCCGACTCCCGGCCCTCACCATGGATTGGCCTGGTGTTGCGATGTGTGTGCCCAGAGAGAAGTAATGTCCCCCACCGCTGCCCATAGGCTTGGCAGCCTTCATCCTGGCCTGGGGGGCTTTCAGCCCCGCGGTGAGTTAGAAGAGTCTGGTCTGCCTCCATTGCTGTGGGGACTGAGTGCTTTCAGAATGAGCCCAAGCAGCTCGCAGAGGCCATCGGGGATGGCCAGGGGCTCAGGACGGGCTTTCTGGTGCTAAAATGCCCTGGTTTGGGTTCCTCCGTATTCGTTACAGTGCTTTAGTTCGCCACTTTGCAAAGGCTTTCGGACTATCTCAGCCCATCCGAAGGGTGTCAGCCCATGGGTAGCTCTAGACACTGCGCCTGGTGCCTGCTGGCCCCCGGGGCCCTGCGTGGAGGTTGCTGTGCCCCTCGTGGGCACTGGTTGGTGGGCAGCCGCTGCAGGGCGGGCACTAGCCCTGGATTCCCGGCAAGCCCCATGCGGGCAGGCTCTGTGTGGGTGGCCGCCAGCACAGTTCCGGTGCCTGCTCCAGCATCTGACCCCGTGGCAGGTGCCCAAGCCCCATGCGCCGTGAGGGAATGAGTGAATGAACGAATGGATGTGATTTCAGAACGGCCGAGGCACATGCCAGCTTCGCAGCCCCTGGCATGCCTTTGCTGGCTTCGGCAAAGCCGTCGCGGCCAGCGGATGCATGCAGGCGGGTGGGCAGACGCTGGTACCTGTGGGCCCTGAAAATCTGGTGCGTGTGTTTCAACAGCATGAGCAGCCGGTCTCAAACCCCAGAGCACTCGCACATGAAATTATATCTCGGAGCGAGTTTTTTGTTTTAATGGAAGCAGTTATCCAACTAGCAGCCTTCGGATGGAAACAGCGGCTCTCTCCACATAGTCGGTGAGGGGCACTTTAATGAATAGCGCCTCTTGGATTTTAATGACAGTGGCTTTGCTTTCTGGCCATCTGATGACTACTCGAGCTGTTGTTTGGGGGGACCCGGGGACACGTGAACCTGCTGGAGCCAGCCGGGACACAATGGGCATCTCAGAGGTGTTGTAATTTGTAGATTTGCTGGGCTTCGGCCTGAGTCTCGTTTGTATATCTCAGGGCAAGCGCTCTGGCCTGTGGGAGAGGCTGAAAACCTCTCCATTGTCTCCTTTATTACGGTGCAAACTCAGGGTGCGCGCTCCAGCTGCCCGGAGAGCCACAGCACACCAGCTTCCCGTTGTCAGCGATGCTGCTTTGTCGCGAAGTGGCCATGTCCACAGCGCCAGGTTTCAGTAGCCTCCCAGCCTCCGCGGCTGCCGTACTGGGTGGGCTTGCTGTGACCCGGCTTGGAGGTGCCCAGGAGGCCATTTTCCTAAGTCCGGGGTCTGTTCCTGCAGCCGATGGGGAGAAAGCCCTCCCGTGCTTCCCCAAGCAACAGCGAGGGGGTTGGGGGCAGGCTGGGGGCAGGCTGCTGCTGGGGAAAATGCTTCTCACATCGCCCCCCGGGTCTTGTGTTGAAGGCCGAGGGTATGAGGTGAGGGAGAACCCCAAGGGGCTCGCCGTCTGGGAGGAGACAGGCATGGGAACACAGTGAGTGACATGAGTGCTCCGTACGCGCTACAGCAAGGCCAGGGTTTGGATTCTTCCGCCCGGAGCTTGGCACCAGCCGGCATCTTTGCTCCAAAGAGGGCAGAGGAGGCAGCCTTTCTGGCAGCCAGGAGAAGCCTCGGTCCTCCCCACAGGCTGCCCCGCGGAGGCAAGGCGGGGGGCGGGGACGATGGTGCCCTCCCCTCGGAGCTCCGTGCCTGGGCTCTCTCCCATCCCGTCTGCCACCTGCCGGCTGTTGAGGAGCACGGTGGAAGAGGGGCGTGCTGGGTGCAGGGTGAGTGAGGTGCTCAGACCCCCCGCCACCTTCCTCCTGGCTGGGCCAGGGCCTCGGCCTTGGATTTGGATCTGGGTCCCGTCGAGACCTTGCAAATGCGACTGGGTTACTCCCCGGGCCCCTCCCTAACACACACTCTCCTGTGCGAACCCTCTCGTGCCCTCGCGAGGCCGTGGAGCCCATCCCGGGAATGCGGCGGCCACACCTGCCCTCCTCCCGCCTCCCTCCCACCGTCACCCCCTTCATGCAGCGCGGTCCCCTTCCTCGCACGAGCCCCTCAGGCCGTCCCCCTCCGACGGAAATGCCCGACTGCCCCGCGGGCTGCGCCCCGCCCCGCCTGGCCTCAGGCCTCAGCTCCTCACTGTGTCAGGACCCCCGACATGGAAACCTGCAGGACAGAGCCTCGCCCTGGGGACCGTGCACGCCCCCTTCTCGGACACCGTCCTTATTTCCCTGTCGAGTCCTTCCCCTGGGAGAGGGGACAGTAGACACTTGCCCTTAGATGCACCTGTTTGGGGTTTGGGAAGCGGAGAATGGGGGGGGGGGTTCTCTGTTCCTTGCTCTCTGCAGCTGGGAGGCACATCCGGTTGTGATGACTCCATGTCCCCTCCTGCTGGACGAACCATGCGGTTTTGGTCCCTGCCGGGTCGTCCAGAGCAAATGAGGGCTCCGAACCAAACCGTTGCCGACCGGGCGGTTGGATGAAGAGTGCGCGATGTGGGGTGGGGGTCGGAGCGCCCCCTCTCAGGGGAGATCCTTGGCCTTTTTCTTTGTGCCGAGAATGCTGCCCGGAGGGCCTGCTGGGCGGCTCGGTGCCGTCTCTGTCACCTGTCCCCCTAGATGCGCACCGGAGGCTGACTTCCGCTCCCTCAACCTGTGTGGAAGACGGTAATTAACACTCCGGGGTACCCCGACTCCTGACTCGGGGATTTAAAACTGGACAGATCCATCATTTAAATAATTAATTACAATCTAACTACTACCCGAAGGGGGAGAGGAAGCCGTGGAGTCCCAAGGGGCAGGTCCTTTAACCCATGAACTTCGATCCTGGCCCCGAAGGTCAGCCATCAGCCCCTCACCCTGCAGCCTGCCCCACACTTAATTACCCAATTAGCGCATCGTTTATAGCCTGTGGTTAAGGGGCTGTGCCGAGGGAGGGTGGGCTGCCGGCCGTGCCCCCGGTCATGGCCCGTAGTCCTAATGCACGAATTAAATATCTGTCTCTTCTGAAAGTCAGTGTGTGATTTATTGGAAAATTGGTGGAAACAGCCCTTGGGGGCTTGTGCTCAAAATCTGGTTTAAAAGAGTGGCTGCTGGCTATGACTTTTTGATTTCCTCTGTCCTATTGAACGTCATTAGCCCTCTTTCATGTAAAATAAATGTTTGAATCCAGCTCATAGAGGGCTTATTTATTCATTTTGTTCCCTTCACCGCTCTGTCATTATTTCTCTGCTGATTTCCTTCTCTGAGAGATTAGAAACCTAAAGCCTCGCCTTCGAGGCATATATTTGAGATTCAGCCAACACGGAGGCCCCTGTGCGCATCCCCGGACCCCTCCCCACAGCTCCCACGTGGAAGCCGAAGGTCGTGCATGTCAGTACTGGTGAACCGCGTCCAACTCCAGGATAATCTGCGATCTGGTTTTATTTGCGATTTGCTGTTAGTTATTTATTGGGAAGTGGCCTTTCCCCCAAAGGAGCACACTCTCCAGGAAACCATGAAAGGGAGACCGGATCCGTCTTAAAGCTGACATGAGAAAAACTGCTATCACCATTTTCAAATAAGGAGGGGCATATTGCATCATTAATTTTATCCTCGTTACAAAATCCTGGTCTAAAGCTGGGAGATGCGAAGGGCCCAGATTTTAACTTCTCCTTGGCCACGTGATCCTCCTCTGATCTTTAACTGTGTAGTGGAAGGTGCCGAAGGAGCCCATTCATTCAACAAGTCACTGTGAAGGTAGAAAAATGGACCCACTTTAGACACAACATGAGAGAGAGTTCTCAAAAGGAAGGCTAGGATGGAAGGGATCATCTTGTAGGTAGTGAGTTCCCCAGCACTAGGGATAATCAAGCTGGTTTACTTGGAGGAAATGGAATGTATCAGATTCGAGGCATGAAAGGATATTTGGATTCGCCGAAATGAGCCTGCCACCTCCCTCTGCGCGTCTAAGAGCCGAAGACGCAAATACGTCTCGTTTATAAACTGCAAAAGCTTTTTGTCAGCCCTGTTTTCCCAAAGTGCTGAAAAGTTGGGGATCAGGAGACCGCTCCCCCGGCCCGGGCTGTGAGCTGCCCGAGGATTTGATTCGCGTGTGCTTTGCCTTTGCCGAAGTAAGGGAACTTAACTGTCCAGCACTGTTTCACAAGCTGCTTTCCCATTGTCTTCTCTTTTTTTCGAAATCCCCATCACGACCCTTGCAGCATTCGTTTCGGAGTTAGCCGTGCCCTTTTGTGTCCCTAAGTTGGCACCGGAGACAACCAGGACGTGCCGGAGCCACACACCGAGGTTGTAACCAACACGACTTGTACAGGCAGGACGTTCCTCTCGGCTTTTAAAGAAAAACTTTGTACTAAAGATTGCAGGACACAAACATTGGCCCAGGTGTGTGACAAGCAGATGAGCAGGTGAAGGGCAGTGAGGCGGGAAGTTGTCTGTTGAGACCTGGGACCTCGCCCGAATGCCGTAGCAGCGCGAGCCGGCATGCGGTCAGCGGCCAGGATGGACACGGGCCGGGCAAGGGAACACAATGACAGGCGAGCCCTGGTCCCCATCCTTGTGGCACTTACGCTGCTGTGTGAGAGGCAGATGAACAAACAAGCAACTGAGACTCAAACGAAAAGGTGCCATCATGGAGCCTTTCAAACCCATCCCCAGGCAGAGGCGCGTCCTGGGAGACGGGACGTGAAAGGCGGGGTTCTGTAGGGAGAGCAGGAGTTCGGTAGGCAGGGAAGGGGCGGAATGGGAGGGGCGCGTGTTCGGATTTAACGGTCGTGGGTGACACATCCCATCTCCAGCCCCATCGTCACACAGAAGCATGGAGAGACCCGGTAACTCCCCAGCCTGGCACCACTCCGGAGAGTAAGAAAGCCGCAACTCATTTCAGAGGAATTTAAAGCTCATGTTTTTTCTGCTCCTTGGTTCTGAATTTATGCACGCCTCTCTCAGGAGGGCCGTTGGACTTGGTGCAGGGAGAGTCGGCCTTTTTGTCTTGTTTGTGGGAGAGCTTCGGCTTCTCCCTCGCGGAAATTCAAGGAGCCGACGGCGGGTGCAGGGCCGGCGTGACATGTGCACGGCAGGGCCCCTCTGCGGCACCCTCTGCCCAGCGCGCGGAGACGAGTTCACGGAGACGTGCGTTGTCCTGCATTTAATCTCGAGGTCGCAGCTGTGGGCACGACGCATAGGGTGAACGGCTGGTGTGGCTGGAGACCTGCGCGTCAGACGGCGGGGAACGTAGGGGCCGGCTGGGACTCCACTCCGAAGATGCCCGAAAGTGTGGGGACTTATCAAACCGCAGCGTGACCCCACGCAGCGTTACAGCTGGCCTGGGCAGGCCCGCTTGCCAAGGCTGTTCTTCAGACGCTGCTGTCGAACGGTATACTTCCTTTCAAATAGTCCCCACTTGCTATTCGAGAGCCGCACGTTCCGTGGGAAGGAGGAAAGAAGTCAGCCCCGGGGTTCGGGCTTCGGGAGTTGGGTAGGTAGACGGCAAGGCAATTTACTGAGGAGCAGATCGGAGGTGAGGGAGGGAGGCCAGAGACGAGAGGTGAATTTCGGGTCTCTGTCTGAGGCGTCGAGAAACACCAGGGATGTGATGTCCAGCAGGCAGTCAGGTACCAGATCAGGAGCTCGGACAGAGCTAGGTCCACAGGCAGCTGTTGAAGCCGCACCATTGCTGCTTGAAAAAATAAATAAATAAAAGCTACAAACGAGGCTGACAGCGTCCCCACGAGGCAGGCGGGTTGGTGGGCGCAGAGCCCAGCCGTCAGCTCCCCTCGGCGGCGATGTCTTTGTGCCTGGACCAGACCAGAGGGAGTGGCAGCCCGGAGTCCTGTCCCTGTCTTCGTGGCACCCTCGGCTGAGCGCCAGGCGTCAAGGACGGTCCCCCGGCCCCCTTCGGATTTCCTGGGCTTTGTTGGGCCTGGATCGCCACATTAATGTTATTTAAATCTAGGGTTCTGAATGAAACGTTATTAAATGCCTCCTCAACCACACACGACACCTGTGATGGGCCGCCGTGAATGGGGAATTAGGCAGATAAATGGCTATTGTGACTCTTAACACTATCGCCAGGTTTGTGAGAACAACAATTAGGCAGCCTACCATGTTTGGAAATATCGCCTAAGTCTCCTCCCCCCAACGTTGTTTGTGATGGAAAACAAGCAGACAAAAAGGTCCTTTCGCTAAGCGGCCGGATGAATGGACTTTTTCCCCCGGACCCCGAGCATTTGTTAGAAGTAAATTATATGTCGTTTCAAATCTAAAAGGTCCACCACCCCATGTTTATTGGGATAAATTAAATCTTCTAAGGAGTGTAAACAGAAGGCCTGGGTAATTATTTGCTGCAGTATAATTTAAGCTGAAAAGGATGTCGCCCAGAGGAGGCTGGAGGTACCGACACCCTGCATTGTGCCCACCGCAGAGACGGCACAATGGGGAGATTTAATCTGATACAGATCTACATGGGTCACATGGAGTCCGAGGTGGCAGTTCCACTTGCCGAGGCTGTTTTCAGACGCTGCTTTTGAGTTGCAAATTTCAACCAAAATCATCCTGATTTCTCATTTGGGAATTAATTCTTACAATTTCAAGGGGTTTCCTTGCGAAGGGGAAGCTGCTTCTGAGACAGGCTTTCGGTCTTCATGAGACCAGGATGGGGTCCTCTTTTGGCCCAGGCTCAGCCCAGACCCAAAGGTTCCGTCGGCATTGGCAGGAATCCAGCAACTCATCCACCCACCCATGCATTCATCCCCCGTACACACATCCATGCGTCCATCCATCCATCCATCCGCCCACCCACATTCACCTGTGCATCCACCCATCTACTCGCCATTCCAAAAGTACTTATTTTTGGAACAATAAATGCTTCTGTTGAGTGTCGGCTCCTGAAATACCACCAACACAGCCTATTGACAAGACAGAGCTGAGTTTACTGTGGGAAGGGAGAACATGAACTCTACTGAGCTTTGGGAATTAGTGTCTCCGTGTGGGGAAGGCAAGCCTGAATAGGCTGAGAACTGGGAGTTTGGTTTAGGGATGTGTGTGCCTTTCGGTGCGGGAGGTAGGGACGGCTGGGGTAGGGCTAGATAAGGATCGTGATGCAATAGTCCAAGATTGGTGGGAAGAGCTAGGTGAGGATTTTTGAGGTGAGGGATTAGAAGAAGCGCGGGACGCAAACCCTCTGTTGGTGCTGAGTTTGCACCAAAGAACTGAGGCATCTTTCGGTTAAGTCCTCTAATGAACAATCAAGCCACTTACTTGCCTGGGCAGGACTCTTCCAGAAAAACAGAGTCATGCTAATAAAGCAGTGGACACAGAGTCGTGTTCACACGGACAAGTGAGGTTTTGGTTCTGTGCCCGGGCTGAGCGTGGGGATGAGTAGGTGTGAACTCGAGATGGCATGCGCTGAGCTGGAGGGAAACGTGTCCAACTGGTAGACCTGGGAGAGATGTCCGTGGGCGGCCATGGTGCTGGGTCACGCGGGAGCAGCTCTGCCTGGTCTTTTCCCCTCTGACCTCTGACCTGCAAATGTTCTGCTGGGGGCAGTCTTTATTTGGTAGCTTCGCTGGGGTTCAGGTGCAAGGGGAGACCTTGCCTGCACCCTGAGGGGTACCAGGCCAAGAGAGGAGAAGCAGAGAGGGTCCGGGAGGAAGGAGAGATGATCGTCAGCCTGCAGGCGGCCTCCCCAGCACCCCAGGCCGCGAACGGCTCCCTGTCTGGATTGCGGGCTGGCGCCTGGCCCAGGATGTCATCATCTGTGGTGTGAGGGTCCAGGCTCGGGTTTCACTGGTCGAGCTGTGATAACATCTGGCTCTTGGGGTCCTGGGGCAGTGACCTCTTAGGCTCCCTGGTGCCTCCCAGTCTGTGGGGAAAGTTTCCTGGCTTCCGGGCTGACAAGTGCCTTTACTGATCCTCGGGGCCACAGAGCTAGCCCAGCCCCCTGGCCCCTCCCCAGCGGCGGGCTCCTTCACAGGACAGCCCCTCAGTGTCCTGCCCTCGGGCTCTGCCTGGCTCTGCTTTGGAGGAAAATTCCATCAAACCATTGCTGCTGCCCAGATACCTGTCTATGCCTTCAGCCTGAGCCTGCAACAATTGACCTATAAAATCCCAAATGTCACCGTTTCGGCTTCCTTTGTCAGCCTTCATCATGGCTGGATGGAACTAGCAGACATGGGCACCTACTAGCGAACGGGAAGAAGTATGATCCTCCCCGTGCACGAGGGGCCTCAGTCCTCAGACCCCGAGGTAAGAGTCCCATTTAACAGAGGAGGCAGAGAGGCTGCAGTTAAGTCATTTTTCCCACGGACATGCTCTGGTAGTGGGGACTTCACAGCTGCCCCGCTGACCCAGCTGAGAGGCCGACGGAGCGGGGCCGGAGCTGCTTGTGGCAGGCCCGGGTTCGAATCCAGACCCTGCGTACCATAAGCAGTCCCACCCCTGTCTGAATTCAGCGCGAAACCCCCGTGGCGAACTATGGCATCGCATGGATTCTTCTGCGAGTCGCCGTCACACTCAGGCCACGTGTGTCGGAAACGCGACATTGAGCCAAATAGAACAGGTCTCTCTCTCTCTTTTAAAGACCGGACTTCCTCTCCCTCTCGCCCCTGCACCGGCCTCCGGCCCCCGAGCCTTGCTGGCTGCACCTCTCCTCGTCACCCTCCTCCTGGTGGGCTGGTCTGTCCCCTACACATACCCTCCCTTTTTGAACTCTGTCTACTCAGGTTGGTCACTACTGCCCTTTCTGGAACCGTCTCCTCCTGGACCATCCTGCCTGTCCCCTCAGAGGGCTGTCCCCCTCGCCCCCCGACCACACGGGGAGGCTCTCATCCTTGGTGGGACCTCTTGTCCCCTCCCTCATTCTCTCTTACTGCGTCCACACCAGTGGTTCTCAAAGTATGGGTCCCCAGTGGCACCTGGGGACCTGTTAGAAAGCAGACCCAGTGAGTAAGACACCCTGGGGGTGGGCCCCGCACTCTGCATTCTCACCAGGCTGCCAGGTACCCCAAGAATGTGTCTGCTCTCTCCTGAGGGATCCTGATAGCTTTTCCAACCTTTTATTAGCAAACGAGTCCCATGACTCCATCTCCGGCCCGGCTGTCTCCTCAGTGCCTGGTGATTCTATGAAAACTTGATGCTTTCTCGGGATGGTGAATAAGATTGGCAGGAAGAGCAGCCCCAAGGAGAGGTCATGGGGATGACCCTTTCCCTTTCGCGATGAGAGTCCTGGACTTCAGGAGGGTTAAGGGGCCCGTGAAGTTTCCACAGCTTCTAGCCCAGGGTGGCCTTTCTCAGCAGGTAGACTCTTTCTCAAAACAAGCCACAGGTTTTGGGGTGTGGACACTCATTTCATGGGTACAGATTCCTGCACTAATAAGATCCTTATTAGATACTGATTAGTGTCATTGTCATGAACCTGTTAAAAATTTGCCAGCCCGTCCTGTGCTCTGTGCACCTGCTGTGGCAGGTCCCATCCAAAGGCACAGGCTGCCCTGAGTCAAGGCTCACCTGGCCTCCTGGGGAAAGCTGCGTTCCCAGCAGGCCTGCACTGCCATCGGCACGGCCACGGGATTAGGCACGGGTCAGAGCCGAGGTCACGGGACAGAGATCAAATGTCAGCACTTGGGCCAACACAAGCAAAGTTGTTTCCTAGTGGCTCGTCTTCCAGTCCCAGCTCGGATTTAAGAGAGGAGAAACATCTGAGGGGTAGGCAGGGACAGGGGTTCGCAGGCCAGCAAGGTGGCCTGCCATCTCTGCTTCTCCAAGGTCTACGGTCACCTCCTGGGGTAGGCCTGTCCCAAGAGCTGGAGGCATCCCCCCAAGTTCAGAGCCACTGGGAGAAAGCCTCCACCTGGGAGCTCAATGTCCTTTGAGGTTTACTCTACCCAGGGACTGTGCCTTTTGCCTTATCACCTTCTAGATTCCCCGCCGACGCCAGGGAGAGAAACACTATTTTTCCTATTGAGGTGCAACTCACGTGATATAAAATTAAACATTTTAAAATGAAGAGTCGAGTGACATTTTGTATATTCCAACGTTGTGCAACCACCTGCTCTATCTAGTTCCAAAACATTCTCGACACCCCACAATAAAGCCCTGTACCCATCTAAGCGGCTTCCCACCTTCTTTCCCCCCAGCAGATGGAGACCACTCGTCCGCGCTCTGCCTCCGCGGTTTACTTATTCTGAATGCTCCGTGTACGCAGCACCGTGTACCACGCGGCCTTTCGCGTCCGGCTTCCTTCGCTTGGCATCTTCGCAGAGCTCCTCCCTGTTGCGGCACGCGCCGGTGCTCCGTTCTTTTTCATGGCTGAGTAATAGTCCACTGCAGGAACAAGCCGCCGTTTGTTTATCTGTTTACCCGTGGACGGACGTTCGGTGCTCACCTTGGGAAGCACTATTCCCATCGCTGTTTCACAGACAAGGAATCTCGGTGTTTGACTCCTTTCTGAGCTCGCCCAGGTGACTTGCTCAGCCGAGCATTTAATCTTCAGAAATCTCCACTCTTAAGTTCGGAGCCCACTCCTGGTCAACGTGCCTGAGCGGGCTGACCTTGGGCTCTCTGACACTCCTCTCCTATGACTTCCTGAGGAAGGGTCTCTGGACTGGTCTACACTTTGAATACCTTTTTTTTTTTTTTTCCCAGGCACAAAAAAGAAAAAAATGAGAAAGCTCAAAAAAGATAAAGTCTCTAATTCAACATAATTCATCATGATATTTCTTTTACAAAAAGCGTCCTCATCGAGGCATATTGCACGCAATAGAAGTCGCCGACTTCAAGTGTGTAATCCGAGGGACTCGGACACACGTCTACAGTTGTTCGCTCTGCTCCACAATCACGGGCAGATATGGAATGTTCCCATCTGCTCACAAAGTCCCCGTGACTGCCGCTCACAGCAGCCCTCACCCTAGGGCCTGGCCTCTTCCGTGTAGCATTGAAATCCACCCCTCTGGTGGCCATTAGCGGTTTGTGCCTTTATCGCTGCCAGCGATCGTTACCCGGATGTGCCATGGTTTGCTTCTTCAGTCCCCAGTGGATGGACATTCGGGTAAATTCCAGTTTGGGGCAATTATGAATAAAACTGCCATGAACCTTGATGTACAGTTTTTGTCTGGACACAGGAGTAGAATCGCTCGGTCATATAAGTGTTCTGTTATATTTCTGCCCAGAGAAACTTTTTTTTGGGGGGGGGGCATATTTCTCTCATCTGTGGCCAGCTCACTCTCTGGGATCTGAGTGGGTTCGGTCCATGGATGAAAAAACGAGGCCCCTGGGAGGCCTGTGCTTCACCTGCTGTTTACCTGCCCCTTCCCTGGGGTGAGCTCGCAGCGCTCAGAGGGGGGTCCGCAGGCCCTCCCCGTTAGGGGGCGGGTCAGAGCTGGATAGAGCGGGCATCTAACACGCTCTCCTCTCAACGCCGTGAGCTGATGACTCAGAGCGTTGCACCCCTTGGTGTGCAATGATGCTTTTTGAGATCCTTCCAGATAGGGCTTCTTCTAGGGTGCCTTGGGTCCCTGCTGGCGACAGATGAGTAAGTTGGGGCTCCTGCTAGACCGGGGTGCTGCGGATGAGCCCCTCCTCATCGTCCGGCTGGAAGGCAGTGAGGTTCTCCGTGGACAGGCCGCGCCTACCTGCTGTTAGGGTTTTACTAGGCAGGGTGTTATCCCCGCGTTGTTTGGAGTGGCAAAGGAAAATGAGCTAGGGAAATGTGCAGGCAAATGTCTGTGTGTTTTGCAACACAGCTATTTTCCTCCAGGTCTTTTCCAGGGGACTCATTTGCATCCCCAATCTGATAGCAGGGTTCTAACCGGGCCCAGCAGATAAAACCCATCTGGGACCTTTGAATGAAAAATAAACACTGGCCACTTTTAGGCTGCTAGAGGTCATTTGCATGAAAGCCTGCAACACTTCCAAGGCCTGGGCGGTGGGGTGGAGAGCAGAGCTGGAGGGAGGGGAGTTTGCATGGTCCTAGGAAAGCAGAACGGAGTGGCTCAGGTTAACCCTGCCGCTTCTTTGTTATTTGCTAAGATGTGGCGCCCAGAGGCGTCCTGATCCTTGCTTTGGCTCCTCCTCCAGTTCCTCACGCGACCTCTTTGGGCCTCAGTTTCCTCTTCCACGGAATGAATGACCGGGGTCTGTTTCCTCATTTCAGCCTCTGGCCCCTATTGAGCGTGTAGTAAGTGTCAGACGCTTGGCTAGGAGGTAAAGATAGGGCAGGGTAGACGAGTCCCTGCTTCCCAAAGCCTCCCTGCCCCGTGGGAAGGCAGGCAGGTCAGCAGATGCCAGCTCGCTGCAGGAACAGGGCTGTTGAGGAAGAGAAAAGCTGGGGTTGGGGCAGAGCCCCGAGCTAGGCGGAGGCGGGTGGATTAGGAAGGGTTTCCGAGACACACAACCCTCTTCCAGTTCCAACCCTCGTACCCTGGGCTCTTCTGCCCGCTGTTGGGGACTCTCAGCTCCCGATGGGCTGGGATCATTTCTAGGGACAGCCAGCAGTTCTCCAAAACCCACAGACTCCTTTCACAGGTGCAAATGTCAAGTTCCGAATGTTATCTGCCTCTGACGCGCAGCTGCCTCCTCCTCCCTGCCGTCCCTCCCTCCCCTCGGGAGCCCCTGGAAAGTGCGTGCTAGAAGAGGTGTCCCTGCTAGGCCCTGGGGCGCTGATGCCACACCAGCCTCAAGCTCGGTGTCTCTGGGACGGAGCACTTCTGCTCAGACACAGCTTCTGAGTGTACAAGGTCTACGTGAAGTTTTGATGTCATATTTAGCACAGAACGAGAAAACTGGGCTGTAATTCTGGAGGATAATATGTAAATTTATTAACAACCGCTTTTGCAAGAGTGGCAATCTAAAAGAAAAGGAAACAGTCGGACATTGTGAGACTAGGAACAGCCGAGGCTCTCTGAGCCGGGAGGCAGCACCAAGCCACAGGAAGAGCCCTGAGGGGCACCAGGAGGCTGGACTCTGAGCTTGGCTTTGCCGCTCACAGGCAAGGCCTCTGAGACTCAGTTTCCCCATCTGTGAAACTGGCCGTGTGGAACAGGCAGGCTCTAGGCTAAAGATGTCTTTGATGCAGGACTATGGGACCAGGTTGGCCAACAAACAGGAGAACGTGCTCCTTCGTGTAAGCGATTGGGGCGGACCCCGTTCAGAGAATCCGGGGGACCGGGCCCTAGTCCAGCTGGTGCCAGCCAGATGGCGGAACGGAGCAGTGTGCCCGTGAAGGCTCGTTCTGGCTGCCGCGTTGGGGTTTGTCCCTTTCGAGGGATCTCGTTACACAGAGACTCTCCAAAAACCTGCTTCGGTGTGTCTGTTTTGGTGTGTGCAACCGAGTGCTTCTTTGAATGCTCTTGGATACCTTGCCCGCTAAAAGAGTTCATTTTAACCCAGACCCTTGGCTTTATCAAAAAAAGCACAAGCGTTCGCGGCCCTAAACCAGGGCCTCCCTCCTCTGGTCGCCTATGCCTTTAAGAATTCTTATTGTGACTGACTGCACTCTTCGGGCACAATTAATTAAATCGATGGCCCTCTCATAAATTTGAAAATACATCCTCCATGTCTTTAAATCTCCGCATCCCAGCTGGGAAACTGAAGGGCGTGAAATACACAGTCATCACGCCGCAGCCAGGGAAGCGGGATCCTGGAGCTGTGACTCTGTGACAAATGTTCCCGAGACACACGCCCACGATTCGGTTACGCCCCAGAGGCACCGGGAGCCTGGGCAGGGGACGAGAGGGGTCGGGAAGGAGCGACCGGGCTGCCCCGTGGCGTGCTTTGGGGATCCGTGCAGACTTGGGGGCGCAGACAACGATGCAGGGCAAAGCCAGGGCTTTCTAGAAAGTTCGTAATACAGTTTTCTCCACCCATGGGTCTGGTAAGGAACCCCAGAAATTCCATTAAGATGGCGAGGAATGGGCTGTGTCCTCCCCGGCCCCCCGAGTGACCAGAGGCGGAGCGTGCTGGTCGGTGGGGCATCGCCTCTCCCACAGAGGGCTGGACGGCCCGGACCCGGCTCTGCACACGACCTCGTCTAAAGGAGTCTTTACCGAGTGCCAGGCACTGAGCTGCGCCTTAGGGTGGGACGGGGACAGGTGGGCCGGTCTCCATCTCGAGGAGACGGGCAGCCTAGAGGGGCCGCAGACACACGCGCAGGACAGGGGGTCCCGGCGGGCGTCCGTGGGCCACCTGCCTGCTGGGATGCAGGCCTCTCGGGGAAGGGACTTCAAACTGACGTCCCGTCGGTTAGCAGCACTGAGGGTTAGTAGGAGTCTCCTGGGGCCGGAGGGAGGAAGAGTGTTTCCTGAGGAGGGAATGGAGTGGGGGGAGGCGGGGACACAGCCGGGTCCGAGCAGCCGGAAGCCGCTCCGCGTGACCCCGGCTCAGGGCTGAGGTCAGGGCTGGTGCCAGGCTCCTGACAGCCTAGAAAGGCACCACCTCAGCACCTCAGAAACGGGGGGCAGGGAGCGACTCGGGGAGGGGGAGGAGGTGACGGGGCTGTGAGTTCCCAGCGGTCGGCAAGGGCCTTTCGGCGTATTTTGGGAATTTACTTTATTATTCAATTTGACACAAGATTGAGGTTGAGACTTTACCGTCCCCTTTGGTTTCAGCAGATTCGATTCATTTTTCTTTCCTTTTTGTTTTTGTTTTTGGCTGATGTTTTTCCCATTTCACTGAGAACTGTATGTCAGGAAATACAGTTTCCTGAACTCCTTGACTTTTCATCACGGCAAGTATTTTATTTGGGGCAAATAAGGGAAAGCCCCATCTCACGGGCGCTAGTGAACCCACAGGGCCCCCTCCCGCCCTCGCCTGCAGGATGAGGCGTCGGGCGGTGGCGCCGACAGGGGCGGGAGCCGCTGGGGTCGCCCGTGCTGGGGTCCCGGCGGGGTCTGGGGGTCTGGCAGCGGCACCTCACGTGTCCTCACCAAATCCCGCCAAGTGGGCATTGTTTTCTCACCGATGAGGAAACAGGGGCTCCCAGAGGTCCCACGACCACCCAGGGGAGAACGTGAGGCAGGACATGACGAGTCCAGGGACGGGGTCCTTCTGCGCCCCCAGCGGGGGAAGCTGTGTGTCACTCCAGTGACAATCACCCCAAAGTCCTCTTTCTGGTGGATCCGGCGAGAACCCGGCTCCCCCAGAGAAGCAAACACGGACCCCGAATGTCCGTGGATATATACAAGGCCCCGCGCGGGGTCAGCCACACCGGAGGCTCCGAGAGGCATGGTCGGAGCAGGGAAGGAAGCTGTCCCTTTCTGTGTGTGCACCCAAGTGCCCCCACTGTCCCCAGACCCACCCGGTAAAAATGGTTGTTTTTAACTTATTTTTCCAGCAGTAGAATTTGAAGGCAGTGTGGAGTGAACAGCATCCGCATTGCTCTGGGCTGGCGAGAAGAGAGAGGGGGCCCTCGATGCTGGGCCCCTCTCCCCGGTTTCCCCCGGGTGCTACTGGGTCCTTCCCCTCCCCCTCCACCCCCACCAGGCCCCAGGTGTGCACCAGGCCTGCCTCAAAACCGCTGCTTGAAAATATTCTTGAATCTCCATCTATTTTCAGCTTATGCTTGGCTCTTAGCATTAAAATAAACCCTAGCACCTCATTACATCCTGTATGAGGCAGAACCTCCTCTCATTTTTAAAACTGTCTCCTTCAAGCTCCAAAGGGTGCTTTCTAGTTTGCGCAGGAAGCCGCAAGATCGCCTGGGAAAAGTGCGGGTTCGGGGGTCCAGCCTACCCGGGTTTCTCCCGGCTGTGGGGTGCTGGCTGGCCGGTGGCTGTTTCCTCTCTGGGTGGCGGTCAAGTCTTTCATGGGGAACTATCCACCTTCTGGACAGGGATTCGTGATAACTAAATCATAGACGGCATGAGATATGTTTTCCTCCTCCTGGTGTCCTGCATTTTATAGTCCTGTGTCCTTCGTCCACGTCTTTTATGACTACTGGACATGTTGACCACCTCCTGCCTGGTGCCCCTCGCCACGAATCTTTCCTCTTTGTAAACTAGTTTTTGGTAAACACAGAAGAAGGAACGCCCTTTGCCTACTCTGGGCTCTGCTGACTTTATAAAGCTAGTTCTTTTTCTTTTTAAAAAAAAAAAAAAAAATCTCTGAAAGCTAATCCTGGTGCTCATCTTTATCCAGGTGAGCACTGACTCTCTCAGCTCGAAAGCAGGGCCCTCCGACCCTGCTCAGTGGGGTCTCGGGGGTGGGGGGCGGATCCAGGAGCTGTTGTCAGAGGGGGGGCTGCCCGTGCTCAGAGCGCCCCGCTCCCTGGGGGCTCCTGCCCAGAGCCGTGCCCCGTGATGTCACCATCCTCCAGCATTTCTCTCGGCGGGTTGCCCCACCCCCACTTGGTCCCTGACCCAAAGACGCTCGGTCCCCGATGGGTCCTGGACCACTGATGTGAGGCCCTGATGCTGCCTTTGATTCGGTCTTTGGCAGAGCCCCAGGAGCAGGAGTCCTTGATGGCACCTGGCCCTTTCTAGTCACCGACAAGGGAAATCTGAGAAACCATTCTCAGAAATGAAACTAAATTGTCAGTGCCTCTGTCCCCATCTGGAGAAGAGAGGGAGATTTGGGGTGGCAACAAAGGCTCCTTTGATTTCTGTTAATTAACTGCTTTGGACTCAGGGGTCTGAAGTGGCTTTCGTTTGGCACACAAAGAACCCGGGGCAAGGATGATGCCTACGTTCAGGGTGTCTGCACTGGACCGGGCTCCGTGTATTTACCTGGAGGGCAATTCAATTAAAAATAAAGAAAGGGGTAAATCTATGAGATTAGCTCCAGGAACAATGCCACCAATTGTGGCCGAGTCTAACAGTCGTGACTAAAGCAGATGTTAAACAAATATTTTGATGGCTCCACTCAGCCCCAGTGTGAATCTTCTGGTTTTCTTCTTCGTTATCTCCAGGGACAGAAGTTCTAAAATTGTCAGGGGTAACCCACTTAGGCGATCTATGGAAATGATTACCTACAGAGAGCCCAGTTGTAAATCTCCATATAAAGGGGCATAATTTATGAATGTGGGGACATTCTGGTGTTGCCTCCTCGCTTCCCTCCCCCGCCCCCCCATTCTAAGGACATCCAGGTTTCTTGGGCTTTGGCGACAGGCTCAGGAGGAGGCGGGGAGAGGGACAAAGGCTGCGGACCGGGGGATGGAGACAGCATTGAGGAGAGAGCCCTCGTGGATACTCCTGGAATTTTCCAGATGTTAGAAAGAGAGGCGTCGATGAGAAGTCACACCGTGTGAGAAAAAAAAAATGATATGAAGGAAAAGGGAGGACTTTAGGAAGTGCTGTCACGGTCCTCAAACCCCTTGGTGAGTGTGTGTATGAATGAATGAATGAATGGACGAACGAATGAAGGGAAGTTGTCACGCCGAAATGGCTTTTTGGTTGTGAGGCTGCGTTCATCTGACCACAATGCCACTCAGAGCCTGGACCACTCAGGACCTGGCTTCATTAGAGTGACAAGCACTTGTCTACAGATTGACTCAAGTGACTTCCGTCAGATGACAACGATGATGATTTTAATGAAGCAAGAATACAACTTGGAATATTTTTAGGTATTTAAATAAAAACATTCAAAATTGGATAGAACTCAGTAAAACTTTGGAATCTGAACAGCATCCGAAACATCGGTTAAAACGGAGCGGCTGCTCCTCCCCACGACCTTCCTTTCTCCGCCCGAGCTGGGTGCCAGGCTCCATGAGGACAAGGCACGCCTGTCCGGTTCACGTGGGGTCTAACGGGCCATCGCTTGCCACACAGTAGGCCTTCAATGTGTACTCGGTGAACGAAGGAAGGAAGGAATCGAAGAAAAGTCAGCTTCTCAACGATCCGTCCTGTTTCCGCCCAGGGTCTTCACAAACACATTCTTGAGCAGCTCAGATCTGCAATTCGGGTTTGTGAGCCAGATGCCTGCAGACTTCGTACCCTCTCTGTGCTTGCTGTGGCTCTTGACTGTCTCCACGAAGCACTCAGGCTGCATTTATTATAATGTTGGTCACACCGAGGCCAGTCATCAGATTTCAGTGGCAGATACAGAATCATTTCGTTTGAACATTTTCGGCTTCACATTTTGTGAATGGCTTTGCACAGACACAGCGAAGGAATGACAATCTTTGGCCAACTTTTCTGAACGAAGCGATACAGTGTAATTGAATTACGGTCATGCTCTGTATAGCGATGTTTTGATTGACAACGGACCACGTGTACGACGGTGGTCCCATGGTTTAGAATGGAGCTAAAAAATTCCCATCGCCCAGCGATGTCATAGCTGTTATAACATCCAGCGTAACATTTTACTCACGTGCGTTTTGGTGATGCTGGCTTAAACAAGCCTAAAGCAATGCCAGTTACACGAGAATACTGGACACCCTATTGTTACTGTGCCTTCCCGATGTTTGGATATGTTTAGATACACAAATACCATCGTGTTACAGTTGCCTACAGTATCCAGCACAGCAATGTGTGTGTGGAGGGGCTTGGAGCCAGGGAGCACCGGGCCATCCCAGGTAGCCCAGGTGTGCCGTGCGCCGCCCCGTCTAGGTTTGTGTGAGCGCACTCTGCTGCTGTTCCCACAGTGACAAAATCACCTAACACACATTTCTCAGAACATATCCGTGTCATTAAGTGACACGTGACTGCAGTGGTTCCTTTTGATATATATTTTTTTTTTTTAAGGGGAGGGCTGTCATGATAGCTTGAATTATCCTATTTCATTGACATGGACAGGAGCGTTGTATAGAGGCTGAAAAGTCCTCTGCCCAGCCTTTGAGCCTTTGGGAAGGGAAGGGCAGGCTGTGCCAAGAAGGAGTTGCTTATCTACTTAAGGATTTCTGAGAGAAGCAATTTCACATCTGCTTGTTCAGTGGCTCAGCCTCTCTGAGCCTCAATCTTCTCTGTAAATTATGGAAGTGGCATTATCCGTCGTGCCTTCTTTATGTCATCATTGTGTGTACCAGTGAGGAAAATGAATTGGCATGTAAATCTATCTCAAGTGACCCAACCTCGGAGGCTTGGAGCAGAGTATCATATATGGCCTTATGAAAAGATACGTCTTAATATTTGTTTTAAGAGTCGATAATACAGCATTTGTCAGCTACGTAATCATTATTTACCTACACTTGCAGATTACTTTATGAGGCTAATGACTTGGGTAATTGCTCTGTCACGGGCAACATATCCACAACTATACAGCCTCCCATGTAAATTACGGCTTTTTAATCTCGCAGTTGCAAAGCAGTGTTAAGCCTACCAAGAGGTCGAGATAAAGTTGCTAATGGCCAAACGCTGTGCTTGGACTTTACTCATTTCTCATCATGGCAGAGGGAGTGGTGTAATTTGCGTGTGGTTTGCATAGATCTAAGGGGACTTTTCGGAGTTGCATTGTTTTAGTTGGACACTTCCAACTAATAGGACACTTCCCAACTTGGGATGCAAATGTGAATTGGAAGGCTTGCCACCCCCTCTTCCAGTGGATGACCTAAGACGGCAGAGTGGCCCGAATGTTACCTCTTGAATTAGTGCCTGCTTCATCGAAGGTCCTCGGGAAGGGGTCAGCGTGGAGGTCACAGTCCTAACGAGGAGAGTTTAGATCAATACAGGAAAGGGGGCACTGACTCGCGTCCAGTCCGATGAGGATCGGTTCGGCCCTTTGTCTAAGCAGAGGACGCCGCTGCGCTGGGCTTTTTGGGTTCTGGCTTCATCATTTTTGAGCCACGCGACCTGGCGCCAGTAGCTTCTCCTTTCTGAGCTTTGGGTTCCTCATCCGTGAAATGGAAATGATAATAATAGAATCTCCCTTGGGGGGTTGTCATGAGCCAGGTACGATGAGACGACGCAGGTTAAGTGCTCAGAGCGGTCACTGCCCGTCACACAGGCAGGAGGCTGGCCTTGGCATCTGGTGTAACCTCGTGACAAATCCCTCCTGCGCTAATTTCTTACATCGTCGTTTCATGGAGCACTGCCTGTCGCAGAGAGTCCTTATGCGTCTGATAGGCTGCAAAGTCACAGCAGCACGCGCGGTCCGTGTAAAGTGGTCCTTCCTGTCTCACGGGCTGGAATATGATGCTGAGGAACGGCTGGTTACCCCCGATGCTTGCCTGGTGCTCCAGTGATTCAAGCAATGAATCAGACGCAGCACACAGGCTTGCTCTGTGAACACTCTCAGCTCCGCCTGCGTGGGCACCAACCTGCCCTTTCCCCAAAACCCTCTGCCCGCAAGGACGTACCTCTCCACTCGAAGTCCCTGCCTTCTTCTCTCAAGGAAACCCCCCTTCTATCCGCCAGGGTTCATGTGAATTCCAGCCTCCCATGGAGCTGTTTTCTTTCCTTCCAACCTGTGGGTTCATGAGCCACCTCCACGCCCACATAGGTCATGTTCACAAGTGTGCTCACCTTGACCTGGACGCTCGGAACTTGACCTTCCCGGCCCCGTTTTGTACATCAGAGTCCCAGCTCAAGAAGATAGCTCTCTTTGAAGAATGCCAGCCTTCCTGAATCCCCCTGCTCCCAAGCCTCCAAGTGGGGCTTCCTGTGGGCAGAATTCTGGCCTCTGAGAACCGAGTCCCCCGCAGGAGTGGGGAAGGCAGCAGCCTTCAGAGTCCTTCCCTTAGAAACGATCCCGGGAAACTCTCGAGGGAAATTGTGCAGCAGAGTTGACATTCACGTTAAAATTCAGATTTCTATTTCTCCTAAAACTATAGTCTCAAAAGGTTTTCGGTCCATAGAAAAGAGAGACTTGAATGGCTAGAGGGGAAAGCAAGAGCCTCTGACTGAGGAGGCGCATGAGCTGGTCCCGGGCGGCAGCTCCGTGTCAGTGTGTCTGTCTCGTGACGTGTTTTCTGACCCATTTCTGTGGCAGCGGACGGAAGCTTTCCGCAGTTCCACCTGTCCGCAGGTGCAGGGACCGTGAACTGCGGTGGCGTGGGCTGCAGGAGGATGGGAGTGGTGTGTTCTAAATGCTTGTCCTTTTAGCATAAATGCATGGCGAGTGGCTACATTAGTCTCATCCTTTTAGTAACATCAAAGCCAAGTACAGAGAAAATGCACTATTAAAGCAAAGAAGGCCAAAGGGCATAATAGGTGCACGATTTTCATCCCGGGAGAATGAACATTTTTTTTTGTTCTCCGATGTGGAAAAATGAATGACTCCCTGTCCTAGGCAGGATGCCTGAACTCTTTGCCAAGAGATGGTCACTCTCCAATCAGGCCGGAGTGGCATTTAACTCAGAGGTTCCGTGTGCTGGGGCCTGACCATCCTCTGGTGTACTGGTCAGTGTGTCTGGTTAGGGGACGGTCTGGTGACAGCGGCTGCAGATGCAGACCCGGGACCAGCGTCTGAATCCCTGGTCCCCCACTGTCACGCGGCCGTGGGCGAGTAGCCTCAGTCTCCACGCCTGTGAAATGGGCCGAGCGCCAGCTGCCCGGCAGTGACGTTGTGAGATGTACGCAGAGCTCGCAGAGGAAACGTTAGCCTCTCTCTCGGCTTCCTCTTTTCTCCACGTCCTTTCCTTTGTCCCTTCCTTCCTTTTCTGAGTATTTCCCACCCCCCCCCCAGAGGATGCATATATATTGGTGAGGGAGAAGTGGGGATTACTTGAGGATCTGAGGTAAAAGGGACATTTGAGTGCGTTTTCAGACAACCCCGTCAGAGGCACCTGAGGGGCTTATGTCAAATGCAGGGTCTGAACACCCACGGCAGACCTGCCCCATCAGGGATCTGAGGGCATCCGCGTCGTAACGAGCACCAGGTTCGCCAGACACGGCTGAGTGCCTACAGATGGCCATTGCCCTTCTTTCTAATGACCAAGTCCTGGTCTGTTCAGGCATCTGCCCCTCCCTGACAAAACTCAGGGGCAAATTCTGATGGATCTCAATAGACCAAGAAGCCCCCAGTACCCGCTTCCAGTGAGGAGGGTTTAGTGGAGGGCAGGGGGCGTGAGCTCGTCTGCTGGGAGCTCCTGGAAAAGTTTCTTTATTCTTTGAAAACACGCTTCTCTTCTTCCCCTGGGTGCGATCGTGTCTGCGTGTGACGCCTGGAGCTGGGTGGGCATCTTGCGAACCAGGGACCAGCTGAAAGGCAAAGTTGAAAGTGTCCTCTTGATGTATCAGATAATGTAGTTTCTTTCCCCCCTAATTTTTTTCGGAGATGTAATTCACATAACATGAAGTTCACTGTTTTAAAGTGCACGACTTAGCAATTTGTCTATTTTTTTTAGTATGCTCTCAGTGTTGGCCAGCCATCACCAGTAATTCCAGAACCTTTCTATTACTCTGAAAAAAAAAAAAACCCCGTATGTACTATCGATCACTCTCGAATCCTCCTCTCCCCGGCACTCGGCAATTACCGACTACTTCCTGTTTCTATGAATTCGCCTACGCTGGACATTTCACATGAGTGGAATCATGTGGTCTTTTGTGACACTGTGTTTTCCGCGTTCATCCCGGATGTGGCATTCAGTGCCTCGTTCCTTTTCGTGGGTGAATAGTATTCCTTCACATGGACACATCACATTTTGTCATCTCTTTGTAAGTTGATGGACGTTCGGGTCGTTTCCTATCTTTGGCTCCTGTGAATAATGCTGCTATGGACATCCCTGTACAATTTTTGGGGAGGCACATGTTTTCAGTTATCTTGTGTTTGAAACATCAGCTGGTTCTTACATTTCCTGAAATTTGAGTGGTATGGCAGAGGGTTCGGAGGATGACTCTGTAATCTGACCACCTGAGCACAGTGAAGTGCTGACTCCAGGACTTACTAGTTGGGGTCACAGGGCCAGTGATAAGACTCCCGCCTTGACCCTTATTCCGTCAGCAGGCGATGGTGACTCTATTGGCTGACGGGGTTAAACGAGGGTTAAACGCATTAACCCATGAACGCAGCTTCGAATTCTATGTGACATACAATTAGTGCCCAATAAATGGTGGCTGTTGTTGTTAATGTCATACCCACAAATCAGAAAGAACTCACTGCAGACTCTCCTGCTAAATTCATTCTTACCTGTCCTAGGGGAGCCGAGGCGACAGTTAGGAATCCCTCTCTGAAAACACTGGCATCCCCCCCGGCCCTTCTACTGACCCAAACAGAGTACGTCCTGGTCAGCTGCGAGTGGCCATAGCCCTGCGTTCCCAGGCCCTTTTCTGCCTTTCCCGTGGAATAATTACTGACGACACAAGCTTTTCTTTCTATAAAAAAAACGCATGCCCAAATGGCTCCACTGTTTGGCGGCTAAAATTATTTCGGGTTTGGTTCTCCTTTGGGTCACGACCTCTTACGAGAACGCGCATGTCCCTGGACGCCCTGCTCCGTGCTACGTCTTTTTAGCCTCTCTCGTTCAGAGGTTAGCATTTTAATATCAGACGAGGAATGGCGTGGCTCTCCCCACCCCGCCCCAGGGCCGAGCAGCATGAGGGGCCGATCTGCCCTGAGTGCCACACCTTAGTCACGGCTCCGAGTGAGAAGATCCGGCCTCGGGAGAGGCCACAGTCCTCCACTTCGAGCCTTCCCCGAATGTCGTAATCGATTTGTGCCGGCTCATGACTAGGGCTGGCCCAGCCCGAGCCGAAAGTCACATCCTGGTCCCAGGGGGCACGTACGTCTCAGGAGCGCCACAGTCCCTGGGCCTCCCTGAGTGCTACATACGGGGAGCCTCCTTGCCAGGCCCAGGACCCCGAGGCGGGCAGAGGGTTTGGTACAGCCACACGGGGCGGGGGGGGGGGGGTCTGCAGCTGAGAGGCCTCCTGTCCTTAAGTGACCTTCGCAAACACCCTGCTCTTGGAGGCTTGATGGCACTCTGACAAGACGACCCCAGACCTCATCTCCCAGCTCTGGGTCCTTGTCTGTGGCTGAGCAGGGTGGTGACTAAGAAGCCAGGCCCCAGAACGGGACAAGGGAGACACAGCCCTCCCCGCACTGCTTGTAGCTGGGTGGCCGCGGGCGCATGCTCGCACCTCTCTGAGCCTCAGTTCCTCATCTGCCTAGTGGAAGAGAAAACGACGCCGACCTCATCCAGCCGTGTTGCGGGTCAGAGAAGATGATTACAGCGCTTCGTAGAGTCCCGTGGTCTGTTCTCAGCGGTCAGCAGCAGGCGCCTGTCGCTGCTGACCCAGTCCGCCCCCACCGAGCTCCACGTCTTGCATCCCTCGGATTCGCTTCGACCCCTGTTTCCTCTCGGCGGGCAGCAGAGGGCCGGAGAGTGTCCCGGTTCCTCCCTGTCCCTCCCACCCTCAGGGCCGGGCCTGCTTTCCCTCGGACGCCTCGCCCTGCACCTGTCCTTCCCACCGTCCCTGGCTTCGAGCCCCTCATCCTGTCTCGGGCACAGTCCTAACGGCATCCCTATCCGAGAGCTCACGCTTTGCACTGCTGCCCACCTGCCTTTCTAACCCTCCGTCCTCGCGGCTTTGCATTCGCTGGAAGAACTTCACTGGCCGCCTCTGGCGACGGGTTCAGGCCCGGCCCCTTGTCCACTGACCTTCTCAACCTGACCCATGTGACCGACTGGTCCCCGGCCAGCCTTTCCGCCACATACAGGCCCTGCGCTGATCTGAGCACCCCAGAGTCTCCCACGTGTGTGATCGCCCTGTCCCAGCCCCGAACATCCCTCCTGCCCACAGGACCTGGGCTTGGGGCAGCTCTGCCCACGGCTCTGCTGGGTGTGCTCCGCTGACCGTCCTGCCAGCCCCGACCTTTCAGGTGCCCGGTGTCCTCCTGGCTGTGAGCACTTCTGTCTCTCAGCAGCCAAGGGTCTCAAGCAGAGGTCCTGAGGTGTCTCAGCGCCCCCAAGGCCTGCGCTGTTGGCCACATCTGGGCCCCTCCCCCCTGCTCCAGGCTGAGCAACGTGGCCAGCGTCTGTTTGGTTTCTTGGGGTCCCACCTATGATCTTGTCTTTAAAAATGCTGCCAGAGCGGTCCTAGAATCCACAGGGAGTGGCCGCTCGAGGGCCGTGACCCAGACGCCCCACCGGGGCGTGCGGATGGAAGCGTGATCGATTTCCCAAACCCGGAAACCACAGTGAGCGTGTTTTTGTGGCTGGGAGGTGAGTTGATGAGGAGGGGACAGCCTGGCCCGAGGTGGGCAAGGGTCGTGGAGGGCAGTGACGAGAACGGCCAGAGCCGGGCGAGCGTCAGATAAGGCCTGAGCTTCGCCCCAAGCTCGTGCTCAAACTCCGCCAGGGCCTCGCGCACCCACTGCCGCGAGCACAGGTCTGCGGGCCGAGGGGAGAAACGGCGACGGGGCCTCTCGGCTCGGGCCGGGCTGCGGAACCCGCTGCTCACGCACACCAGGCCGCACGTTCAGGCCCGGAGGGAAGCGCCCAGCTGCCGATGGCTTCCTGCAGACTCCGCGGTGTTGTGTGTAACGGTGAAGAAACGCACCCAGATCTCGCTACGGGCTTTCCTTACTCCGTCAGCCACAAAATAAATTAGATGGGTCAAACGTTGTAGATTTAATCTCACTGTGAACTGAAAACATAGGAGCTCTCCTGCCACCGGAGAATCTGCGAGCACTCGGTGACCCCCCGCTGAACCGGAGGGGGCCGGGGCTGCCGGCAGGTGCAGCTGCAGCGACTCAATGTGACATTCACCACGGCGCTTTGTGCCCCTCTGAGAACTGCTGCGGAGCATTTGGAACTGAATACTCCAGGGCTTTTCCCGTCTCACAATTACCTGTGCGAGGCAGAAAAAAGAAGAAATTGAGAGACAAGAGGAGGAGGCGGAGGGGAGGGCGGCCGGGGTGGGGGCAGGTTCTCCGTGGTGGTGGGGGGGGAGGGGGAGGCCAGACTTTGGCACGGGAGCCAGTGGGTGGGTGGAAAGGAGCAATAGAAACAGCGTTTGGTAGAAACAGGTTGCTCTCCGCTTCCTGTGGACGCGAAGAGCCTGGGCCTGGTCCCTTGGCCGGGAGAGGAGGCGGCTGCAGATCTGGGCAGCGGGTGGGGGCCTGGCGAGTCTGGCGGAGTCGGTGCCTGCTGCAGGCCACCTGTGGGCCACCTGCGGACTGGCCGCCAGCTGCTCCCAGGGGATTTGGAGCACCTGGCGGAAGCAATGACCACTGGGAGCCAGCCCTTCCACGGCCCTTCCCGTGGGACAGGGCTCAGGCCCGGAGGGCCCCTTCCCCATCCCGCACAGCCACTCATAAGTGACCCTGGGAAGGCGGGAAGGGGCCCGAACATCAGAGGGGCTGGCGATTGGAAAGGTCATTGGAGAATTCAGAGCGCAGTTATTCAGACAAGTCCCCTTTGAGGGGAAGGAAGCCGGTGAGAAGGGAAGTCCTTCTGGGGTCACGGCGAAGGCCAGGGCTCAGGCGGCTCAAGGTCAGGGCTGCATCGACGCTCAGGGCGTGGTGGGGCATAGAGCCTGCGGGAGCCATGGGGTTGACAGAGAGGGGCTTTGCTCACCGCCGAGGGGTCCTGGGCTTTTCCTGCTGGCTCAGGCTGCGGAAGGTTCGCATTGCACTTTTCAGGGAGGACCCCAGCCCCAGGGACAGAGTCCTCGTGTAGTCCTCCAGCTTTCCCTGTAGGCAGGGGATTTGGCAGGGGTCCCGGGGTCACGTGGGTAGAGTTTTCACGGTGCGTTACCTTCACCCTCCCCATACCCTCTCCCACAGCCGGTATCACTCAGGAATAGTGAAGACTGTTAATTCGTGAGTCGCCGTGGGGTCTCTGGTCACGGGTAACCCAAACGCCATGTTAAACTTGATCAGCCTCACGAGGGTTTGGGGGTCTGCCTTGGAGGCCTGGGGGGGACTGGAGGCATCAGGAAAGACCTCCTGGCTGCACTGGCCGGCAGGGCAGGCGGGGTCGGCAGGCGCAGGCCAGGAAGGCTGTTTCTGTGGCGCACGAGAAGGGGTTGTGTCCGTGGAACGTCAAGCCGCCCGCTCAGGCGGGGGAGAAGCTGCGGCGAGGTCGCCGTGACCGGGCTCACAGTGCAGTTCTTGCCCAGGGACCGGAGGGACCGGGCACAGAATGGGCAACCTGCCGCAGCGCTGAGCAGTCACGGCAGGTCGGGACGGAGGGGGCCCAGGTGCAAACTGTGGGCAGCTCCGGCGCCACGGTCAGAGGCCGGCCTCTCCCGACTGCCCCGGGCGGCGGGCAGCCACCTGAGATCTCTGCACCTGACCAGCGTTCTCCTCTAGGACAAGCGTCGAGAGTCGGCCTCCTCTCTCTGTTTTGCTCTGTTTGAAATTCTCTGCGGAAGCAGCTTAGTGGAGATGCCTGCACCGGGGATCTTAGATGCCGGGCCTCCGCGGGGTTTCCTCTTTAACAATTCCTCCTTCAGCATCTTGGACTCTGAAACGCGTCCAGACACGGCCTCCGGGCCCCGGCCCGCAGTGCACGGCTGCAGTAGAGCGGGAGATCTCCTCTGAGGAGCGGCGTGGGCCGCGGCTCGGCCATCTGTGGGTACGAAGGGCAGGTCGTGGATGTTTTAAGATTCGCGGGCCATCCAGATGGTGCCGTAGCTGGTCAGCTCCGCCGTGTAGCGAGAGCGCAGCTTAGACGACATGCAGGACGCGAACGTGTGTGGCCGCGCTCCAGGAAACGTCGTCCGCGGAGCCGGGGGTCCGGACTTGGCCCGCGTGCCGTCGTTTGCCGACTGCGGGCGGGGACCGTGGACCGGCTTGGGGCTCGGCCTCCCTTCGGGCCGCCGCGCTTCCCGGCCCTCACACGGGGTTGCTGTCCCTGGAGGGGAAAGCCTGTGCTTGGACCGGCTGCCCGGGCTCAGGGCGGCACCGACGCTGGCTCCTTTTGTCACCAGAGGTGGTGTCAGGCCCGATCACGCCTGTCTTGACAGCCGCATTGTCTGGGCCAAGCGCGCAGACTGAGTGAGGAGTGAAACGTGAAGCCAAAACACGTCCGAAGATGGCTTCAAGGGCGCCCCGGAGGGCCCGGGGCTTCCTCACCAACACACACCGGCACCTCCCTGGTCCCAGTTCTCCTCGTTTCACAAAGGGCCACTTGTCAGAAATTCCTCCGATGGCCACTGTTGACACTGCTGTCACTCTCTGTTGGTGAGTCCCCATCGCCGATATGATGGACAGTTTAAAACACGCTTAGAAATGCTGTCAGCCCTCCTTTTGAGAAAAGCCTGCCGGGATCCGATTAAACGGGGCTTACAGCCGAAGCCGTTCTTTCCTTGATGACACATAGTAAGTGGCAGGTAATCCGCGTCTTAATCTCCGCGCTGCCCCGCGAGGCTTACGGTAACCGATACCCCTGTGAATGCCACAGCGTCCGATTGAGTTACCTCGAAAACCCAGGGTTTCTTCCTGCTCCTCTCCTAATGGAATGTACTCAGATAAAGGCACCTTGAAGTTGCCCACGGTCTCCTGAGATGTCGCTCTGAAGGGAAAATTTGATTTCCCCTAAGCCGTGGCCAGCATCGCCTTTTGATTTTTCCCGAAGCATTTCACCGAGCGAGGCATGGTGGCCACAGCACACCTGTCTACAATTACAGCCTGGGGGTGGGGCAGGGAGGGGCCCGGTGGCTAAATGGCTTCCTATGATGGCTTTGGCCTTTGAGTCCAGGGTCAGAGCCACCCCGACTCTTGGGGAATTTCCCTGTCAAAATTCTTACTTTCCCACCACGACTCAGAACTGCTCTGTAGCCACTGCTGCCAACACAGAGTTAAGGCCTCTCGGTGGCTGAGAGGCGTAATTCGGTCATTTGCGAGCTTGTCCCTTCACCCTGGCCCCTCTAGCTGGTGGAGTAGAAAGAGCCTTGGGCTGGGTCCTTGAAACCTGGTGGTGGGCATCTCAGTCGCTAAGCTGCTCCATGGGTGACCTTGACTCTGTTGCCTCTCTCGGCTCATCTGTTACACAAGGCCGTTCGGCGGAGAGACCGTTCAGGTGTAAGGCTGGCAGGTTTAGCAGGTAGAAATACCGGATGCCTAGTTAAATCTAAACATAGCATCTGCTGTGTATCTGAAATTCCAAGTTAACTAGGCGTTCTGTATTTGATCTGTTAACCTGCCTCCTGTGGGTTTGGCTTTATATCTGGCAGCTTTAGGCAGCGATAAGCAAAAGGCCAGTGCGAAATGTCTAGATAATTCTGGAAAGTTACCTTCCCCTCCCCCCCCCCCGCCCCCAACTTGTACTCATGGCCAAACCCGCGTCTTTTGAAACACTGATTCGTTACTGTGTCTTCTGGTACCAAGTAGGCTGGGTTTTTGGTGCCAGGTAGGTGCTCGGTGAGTACTGGTCGAATGAGTGAATGGCCTCCAACTCAGTGTACAGTGCGGGTGTTCAACCTCCATTTGACTTTCATGTGGCCGGCGTTCCGATCTAGCAGGCCCGCCAGACCTTTTCCGCACACGCGTTGTCCTTCCCGCTCACTGCGTCTTTGCTCCACGGTCCTCTTCCGGGCACCTGCTTGTTGGGGACAGAGGTAGCATCACACAGTGGGCAAAAGTGTGGGCCTGGGAGCCGGACCGCCCAGGGCTGGGTCTCGCTCCTTCCATCATGTATCTCAGGGTAACTTACTAACTCTCTGAGCTTCGCTTTTCTCCTCTGCGAAACGGGGGTATCAGCGAGGCTATTCTGGGGAGCAGCAGAACTACTACATGTGTGGCATGTAGAAGACAGAATGTAGCACATAATAAAGGTTCGTATTCTCTTCCACCTACAAATCCTAATCCCAGCCATCCTTCCAGGGCCACCTCCTCCACGAAGCCCTCTTCATTTCCTCTCCCCTGCACCATGGGTGGAAGCAGGCTCACCCCTTAGCTACACGTTTTGTATGCATCCTCCTTCTCAGGGCTTTGTGCTAAAGTAGCTGCAGCCATTGCTCCCTGATCTATGGATCGGACATTCTTTTGTTGGAAGGATCAGCACTACCACCCATGGGTGTCTCTCTGTCACCTGGCACACAGAGCAGACCCAAGATGTATTTGTTGACTGAAGACCAGTTAGTTGCCATAGAAAGAATTTCCTGACAAGTTACAGCATGGTATTGTTACCCGAGAGGTGGTTTCAGCTGGTGCTCTGTGAGGGTGAAAAGGAAGACCTGCCCCCCATCTAGAATAAGACCGGAAACAGTTCCAACCCGGCCATCATGGGGGGATACGGCCTGGTGTGCTAAAGAGTCCCACGGATGCGGCCGAAAACCCAGCCATGTTCTTTCCCTGCTGAAGACCTCGGACCCTCCCCTCTCCTCATGTGGGGAAGGGGTGTCAGGGTGCTTCCCCCGGGGTGGAGGGGCTCCACTGCGGGAGAGAGGTAACACCTACAGGGGCTTAGCTCAAACGGGTGCTGGACAAATGTGTACTGTCTAGTGCCCACAGGCCCGTGTGAAGCACTATTACTGAGCTCAGCTGATACTGGGTCTGGGGGACCCCCCAAAGCCCCCCATTTGTGTCTAAGCACAGGCAAGAAGTGGGGACTGCAGCCTGGAGTCCGGAGTCAGGACTTCGTTATCCAAAGGCAGGGAAAATGTGAGGCCCTAGCAGATACCCTGAGAAGGACGGGGGACAACGGAGAGGAGTTAACCCCTCAGAGTCACTGCCCCCCTTGTCCACACGGACACGGCCCGGAAGCTGGGGACGGCGGACCGCACTTCGCCGCAGCCCCGAGCCTGATATATGACGTGCACGTCCCCTGCACCAGCGGCGACTCAACTCAAGAATAAAGGTCATTCCGAGCTTCAGCGGTTTGAGCTAGTAAAGATTTTTATAAAAACTCACTGTCTTGATTTGTGTTCAAGTACTTTAAAGTTCACATATTTCTTGCGTGAACTTTGCTGGCTGTAGTCATTTCATCCACAATCGGTCTGGATTGGTTCTGCTTATTCAGAGCCCATCAATTACGGAGGACCGGGCTGGAGCGCACACCGCCCGTTGACGGGCTTCGCCCCGGGCTAGCCGATTTATCTGACATTTAATAAGGAGTTTTAGATTTTGCAGCTTATCAGAAGAGCACCGTGCCAGTGCAGGTGAGCCCGTGAATCCCAAATAAGTGGGCCGTTCAGGAACCTTGCGTTCAGCCCGTTCTTTCCCGTAGGACAGGGACCTGAGTGTCAGGTCACTCCATGATCCTTCCTCTGCTCTTGCAGTGCCTTCTTTCTTTGCCTGAAATTGCTCTAGGGTGGGTATTTCAAACTCATGTACACTTTGAGGACCCACGGAGGGAATTCCAAATCCAGCATCGCCAGAAACAGAGAACCCCTGGAATTGCAAAAAAAAAAAAAGGACTGGGCAGCTCTGTTGCTGGATGAAATCCCAAGTCGACAGACAGTGGTGGAATGCCCGTCCTGTGCCAGCCAGGGTCCTAGGCACGGATGTGACGAAGACGGGGTCCCTGCCCTCAGAAAGATGCACTGCGGGGCAGGAGAGCAGGCAAGGACGTCAATAACTGGGGTCCTTGGCGCCTGAGCAGAGCCACGTCTTTTGGCTGAAACTCAGGCAACGGGTGACTATTTACGCCTTTGACTACATTGGGACTTGGATGTTTCATTAAGCTACTTTACAGGGATTTTTTCCACATCAGGACTAATGGGTTAAACCTCTCTCTCTCTCTTCTTGTGGTCAGCTTGGTCCTCTTGGCTGTATTGCGTGCGTTCAACCTGCTGAGTTTGTGTTTCCATCCTACAAAAGTTCCTCCAAATGTCAGAAGGCTGGTCCCTGTGCATTTCGGGAGGAAGAAATGGATTCTTTGCTGTTTTCATCCCCCAGTTTCTAGATATTTTTTCCCCTGAGATTTTCACTATCATTTTAGGTCTTTAGATTTTCAAGTTCAATACATATTCCGACGGCCATCTAGGAAAGTGTCTTTTTCACTAAACCCTCACTAGTATTGGTTGTTCATATATTTTTTAAAGAAACAGAATTTTATAGGTTCCTCTGTTGTTGCTATGGTTACCTTCCGCCTCCACAGCACCAGGAGAGTATCCACGAGTTTAGAGCCAGGCTGTGTCCGTCCATCTCCTGGGCAGCTGGTTACAGATGCAGAGTTTCAGCGGCCGCCACTGAGATTCCGACAAGCAGGGCCAGGATGGAGCCCGTGAGCTCTCGGCCTCATGGATGACCACGTGGTTGCCATTCATGTTAAAGTCAAGGGACCGAGCCCCCACAATACCCCGCAACGGCCTGGTTCAACACCGAGCTGGGGGCTGATTCCCGCTGAGACCTCCCCGTTGAGCACCCGATGTGGTGATGTGGCTGCTGTCTGCCCAAGCCCCCTGGGTACCCACAGATGCCCCAAACCCTGCGTGTCCAATGGCGAGCTCATCATGTCCGCCCCTTCTGAGTGGGCACCGCCCGTGACAGACGCCCCCTGCTCTCTCCTCGCACATCCATTAGCTACTAAATCCTGAGCTTCCCTCTCGGAAACCATCTCCATTCCATCTGTTTGTCTAGCTCAGCGGCCACTTCCCTGAAACAGGCCGTCGGCCCCTCTCTCCTCCGCTGGTCCCCTTGCCTAGTTCCTGCTCCACTTAACCCATTCTCGACACTAAAGGCAGAGTGAATTTTTTTACATAACTGGCTCATTTGACCTTGCCATTGGTCAGCCTCAGACCCCGAGTGGCTCCCCACTGCCCTGGGGTGGAGCACATCCTGTCCGTCACGGACTCGAGGGCCCGGGCCCCCGTCCATCGCCCACTTTTCCATCCTGCTCCTGCTGATCCGGGTGCCCTGGGCGTCCTCCAGGACGTTGGACCCCTGCGCCTGCTCCTGCAGGGCTGCCGTCCCCGCCGCCTGGAGCGCTGGCCCCTGCTTCACCTGCAAAGGAGACACGACCTCCTAGCTCATAATCAAGGCTGTGGGAGGGAACAGTATTTATGAGTCGGATCGTTTCACAAAATGTGTCCCGACTTGGCCGTGACTCCTCTGAGAGATCATTCCCTAACCCCTAGGTCAGCAACTCTATTTCATGTTCCCGAGCAGCCTGTTCTGCCCTTAATACAACGCCTGCCACCCGGCGTCACCCCACTGGGCCTTGCCCCGCGGAGGCAGGACCCATCGATCTGGCTCTCGCTGGGCCGTCAGCGCCCGGCACCCACCCTGGCACGCAGCCGGAATCATATAAAATTACCGATTTTTGACTGACTATTTTGGGCCTGCACAAATGACCACGTCAGAAGGGCTTTACCTTCACCTAATACTGGTCATTCATAATTTTTTGTCAAATGAAAATGTAAACGGGGTATCTCCCTGTTTTAAGTAGAATGTCTCTAAGTGTCGGTGAGGGAAACGCCTTGGTCGGTTTAGACTTTTGGACCTAAATATCAACTGGTCGCATGAGGCTCGTGAAATGGGGATGGAAAACCCAAACTGGATTATTTGAAGACGGACGTCAGCATCGCAGAGGAACAGACCCCATTGCCCTGGCATGAAGGAAGTCTCACACCCGAGCGGCCATCGGGGCAGTGGGGGTGGGGATGGAGGCGGGGGTGTGTTTGAAAAGGATTTCAAAGAAGACTCGCCTCTTTCACAGAGTCTGTGCCACGAGCTTAAACATTCAAGTGATAACATTTCACAAGTTCCAGCCTTGTTCGTAGAATACTTTTCCCTGTTAAAAATGTCATGTGGGAATAACGACTTTAGAAACATATTTTTTTTTGTTTTAAGATTAAACATTTCTGACGGTTAAGGGAGACTTAGCAGACTTCTGACGGTAAATAACTAGCCGCCCAGTTTCCCTTTCCTTCCTGGCCCTATTTCACTTGCTGAGAAAGTTCAGACCAACGGAAGCATTTTTTCCTAAGATCTCGGTTAGCCAGAGGCTGCCATCTATAGCTCCTTGACCCAATTACACACTGTTTAAAGAGGCCGAAACTGCATGATTGCGGTGTTCATGGGCTTTCATGAGTCATAAACCTCTCAACTCTCAGGATTAGGGTGGTAGGCTTTTAACAGGTTTTATTTTTAAATTTAATTTTTTTAATTTGATTTTTTTTTTTTTTAATTTAGCGAAGGGGCTCAAAGTACTTACTGCGAGACTTAAGGATCGTCTAGCTTCTCATTTTGCAGATGAAAACACTGAGGTCGGCCGGGGTTGGAGGACTCGTGGTCCAGTATCCCCCAGGACATGAGGGCAGAGCTGGGACTTGCACCCAAGCTGAATGTCATCCTGGCCCCAGGCACTTCTGCCTTCTCACGAGGGAAGAGGGCTCTCGGCAGAGAGGTGCGTGCAAGGCGGACGGAGCCCAGCCCGAGGCTGGTGCCACAGACGCCGAGTCCCTCCGCCGGCCCCTGGGAAGGTTTTCTGTGTCGGAATTTGCCTTCCTCATAGCAGTGACTCCCAACCCTTCATCCTTTAAACAAAATAATAACTGATAATGATAATGATAATCGCATAATCAAGGATGTGGGAGGGAACAGTATGTATGAGTCAGATCGTTTCACAAAATGCTTCTGTATTTAGCAATAATGTTGTGGACAGAGCGGTACAGTCATCCGCTTCTAATTAAGGAAACGTGGGAGGACGGCACAATTTTAAAAGAGAAAAAACAAGGAGCCCGGGTGCTCCGGCTGCTCTCAAGTTTAAATCTAGAGCCGCAGATGCAATGCCTGTTCCCTGCCGGTTCCCAGACGCCAGGCCTGCTGACGAGGGCCCACGTGCTCCTTGGGACACGTACTGGGTGCATTTTCGGAGAGGTTTGGAGGGCACACGGCACCTGCCGTTACCCTGACGATGACACGTGCCGTGTGGCTGTGCCGTCCCGCACCCCCGACCCCGCCCCTATTCACGTGCTCTATCTGGCGATTATCCTTTTTCTTCCTGCCTGAAAGCTGACCCGACATAAACTTGCTAAGGTAGGAAGGACCCCGTCCGGATGTGTGAGGGGATGGCCCCCACCGCCATGGACAGCCCATCATGGCTGCTCCTGCCCTCTGCACCCAGGAAGTGCCCAGGGACCCAGGGTGGGTGGCAGACGGAACGGCAGATCGGCGTGGGAATCCCCTGTCTGGGCGAAGACAGGCTCAGCCCGTGGGGTCTGGGCACGCCCTCTCCCCATGTAAGTGAGTTTGACTGTCCCGGGTCCTCCGTGGTGGCGAGGCTGCAGCTTTGGGCATCCGCCGTCTCGGCCTTGGCCTCAGGCCTGTCGCCTGCCCCGCACCGCCTGCCCTGCACCGCCTGCCCTGCACCGCCTGCCCAGCACCGCCTGCCCTGCACCGCCTGCCCTGCACCGCATGCCCCGCACCGCCTGCCCCGCACCGCCTGCCCCGCACCGCCTGCCCGTTCCAGCCCGCAGGCTTTCTCTCCCGCCGCTGCCTGCCCCGCACCGAGTTCTCCCCGCACAGCGGACGGAATGGCCGTTTCCCCGCACGCCCTGTCCCCTCCTGGTTCCGCCTTTCGCGCCTTGTCCTTGCTGCCCTCACTTGCCCGGCACGTTCACCACATCCTGCTCGTCCTTCGGGACCTGGTGCCACCGCCGTGCTTCCAGGGGTGTTCCCTGGCCACCACTCCCAGGTGACATTGGTGGCCTCTCTTCGGCTGCCAGACTCCTGGAGCCGGTGCCTCCACGCGGTTCTGGCCGTTCTGCGCCATGATCCTGTCATTGGGTGGCAGTCCCTTGCACAGCACTGCGCTCTCTAACGGGACAAGGACCGTGTGTATTCGTTTTCCTGTTCCCAAGGCGGAGCCGGGGGCCTGTCGCGTTCGGTGCTCGCGAGCGTTTCGTGACCGAGTGAATGGACAGGCCGGCGCAATCAGACCCCAGAGGGTGTCTTGTGTCAGGGCGTCACTTTTGATAGCTTACGGTGGGGTCGGCAGCTTTTTTCTGTAAAAGTCAGATAGTAAGTATTTTAGGCTTTGTGGGCCAGATGGCATCGTTGTAACTACCAGATTTGGTGTTTTTAGTGTGAAAACAGCCATAGCCAATATGCAAACAAAGGAGCAGGATTGTGGTTCAGTAAAACGTTATTTACAAACACAGCCAGAAAACCGGATCTACCCGTTGGCAGTAGTTTGCTGGTCCCTGCCTAAGGGTTTGGAGCGGACCATCTGCTCTTGCCGTGGGTGCCTTTTCCTCGTGGGCTGGCCATCTCTCTGGCCTGCTGGCGCTCTGGGGCAGGGGCGCTGAGTGTCTAGTACTTGGCTTAGTCTCTCCTTTTCTTTGAACGGTCGTAGGAAAGGTCTCAGAACTTCCTTCCAGCCCTCTAGCTCGCTCTCTCAGCATTTTCTGTGCCTTGCAGTCCCAGGTACATAATTCTGGGAAGGACTCGTCCGCACCTGAGCTGGGAGACACATGCCAGGGCCAGTTCTGGTTATCTGGTCTCCCCGGCACCTGCTCAGTGGGTGCCCTCTCCCCCTTCCCGAAGTCCCTTCCTGCATCTTCCATGCAGAATGACGACAGCCCCCTGCAGTGTCCTATTCCAGCCATCTAAGTCTGCATTGCAACCCATTACAAACTTAAAAACAACACAGCACGTGAGCTTCTCACAGGCCAGGCCAAGCTCTCCCTCCTCTGCTGTACTTGGCAAAAGCTGGGGTGGCTCGAAGCCTGGGGTCTGGAGTCCTCTGAAGGCTCCCCCACTTCCTCGCCGTGTGCCCAGGCCAGGAAGACTCAGTTGGTGGGAGGGGGGAGCATCTGGGCTGCCAAGGCATTGCTCTGTCTCTGTGTGGTTTCTTCACCCGCCTCCCCAACATGGTGACTCCTGAGTCAGCAGATTTTTTAATATCGACCCGGGAATCCCAAGCTGCATGTCCCTCCCAGGAGAGCCAGCGAGAAGTCCTGTCACCTGTTACGACCTGGCCTCAGAAGGCGTGCGGGATCACTTCCGGCGCATTCTATCCGCCGAGGCAGTCGTAAAGCTCCCTCCGGGTTGAAGGGAGGTGCCAGGGACCCCCGTGTCCTCATGGGGAAGGCTGATGTCCTCTTAAGAGTGAGCGGGGCCATGTAGGGGAGTGGAGCCCCCCACGCCTGTGCTCCTTGCTCGCTTCGCTGTCTGCGTCGTCCATACAGAAGCGCTGTCCATACTTCCGAGAAGTCAGTGTCGTCGCACCTGTTTCACAGGTGAGGAAACTCAGGTTCGGTGGGGATGAGCGGTTCGTCGCAACATCTCAAACGTTCCTGAGCGCAGGTCTGGTTCACTATGTAACCGCACGCAAACCTCGTTTCCGGCCTTGAGGCGGTTTCCCGTTCTTTTGGGGGGACACCAGCAGACACCTTTTCATAGAGTCTGGACGAGTGGAGCTTGGGGTCTGAGCGCCCTTCCCCGATGGGCTGAGCTGCCGTGCAGGGGCCAGCAACAGTGGTGCTGGGCTGTATGACAGCTCTGTTAGTGAACTCGCCGTGACAGTGACGAGCCGGTCGTGACCGCTGATGTCCACACATTCTCAAACCCCCTCGTGATTCCTGGTGCCGAGTTTCACTCTCAGAGCTCATCGTCCACAAGGAAGTCCAAGAAGCCAGCTGCACGGGCATCCATGGAGGGCCGGCCTCACCATCCGCTCTGCCCTTTTTCTCCAAAGCAGATTGTTCAAGTCACAACACTATTGTCGTGAGATAGACTCAGCCTCAGTGAGGTCCTCGATAGGGGGTGGCCTGAGGGGCCACAGGTACCAGAGTTTATCCCAGCTCACACTTAGGCTTCCTGATGGAGGCCAGGCTTTAATTTTAATCTTATTTTCAGTATTTTTGCGCCTCCTAGGAATTTTTATTCCTCCCTACTTTCTTAATAATTATGGCTTTAATGATCACAAGCCCTTAAGACCAGCAGAGTTCAGGGAGATTATTATTTTAAATAAGAACAATTTAATAGGCTTCAGAGATACCAGGACCCTTGAAGCCATCTTACTGAGTCCCCTCATTTGACAAGTGGGGAAACTAAAGCTCAGAGGAAAGGAAGTGACTTGCCCAAGGTCACACAGCACGTTTAAGGCCATCGCTGCTTAAAACAGGTTTGACCCACTGTGCCTCGCACTCATCCGGCCTCTGCCTGCAGGGCTTGTTGCTCTCAACTTCTGGTTCAGTGCTTGGTCCAGCCGCAGGTTAGTCAGCTACTGCTCTGAACATTTTCCAGGCTATTCCAGCACTTTCTAAGCCACCAAGGATTATGGGTAGCAATTCCACACACTGGCCTGTGACTTCCCTTTGCTGTTCTGTCAGATGGTTCTCTGTCTTTTGTGCCACCAATAGGTAGTGTATGGGGCACATGGCTGATCCGTGAACGCGGGGATCACGGTTTGGGCTCCTTCATTCTGTCATAGATTCATGAGACTCATCTGGTACTGGTTCTCGACAGCACAATCTCATGTTTCCAGATAATTCAGTTCAATGATAGTGGTGGTGATAATGATGGTGATGATGATGATCGTGATTATGCTGATGATGGTGGTGAAGATGATGATAGTGATGATGATGGTGATGGTGGTGATGATGATGGTGATAATAATGATGGCGATTATGTTGATGATGGTGGCGATGGTGGTGATGATGACGATGGTGATGATGGTAGTGGTGATGATGATGATTATGTTGCTAATGGTGGTGATGATGATGATAGTGATGATGATGGTGATGGTGATGACGATGATAATGGTAGTGGTAATGACGATGGTGATGGTGATGATGGTGATGATGGTGGTGATGGTGGTGGTGGTGCTGCTGCTGCTGATGATGATGAAGAAGAAAACACAGGCTCCATGTTCAGCCCCTTGCATATAGAAGCTCTTTTAATTCCAGAACCCTGGCATCTCTGAGAGACTCCTGGTGTCCTTTCCTTGAGTTATGACCCTTTCATATTTCCCACCAGGCCATGGGTTCTCAAAGCCTGGTCTTCATATCATCTTGGTCTGTGTTAGAATCACCAGGGGTATTTTTTTAAAATGTAGATTCCTGAATCCCACCTACAACCTACCACATCAGCCTCTCTGAAGACAGAGCCCAGAAACATGTACTTCAACAAGCTCCCTGATGATTTCCATGCACCTGGAGTTTGAGACTGTGCATTTAAGAGTTACTTTGTTTATGGTATATGCCTCGCCTACAGCTGGGCACCAAACAGGTGATGATAAACTATTTGTTGAATGAATGAATGAATGAATGAATGATGCTGTGTCATTGAACTTCACCACAAAAGAGGTTCTCTTAGTTCTGGAACTGCCCCCATCCCAACCTCCAAGCTGCACGCTCTCCGCTTGCATACCTGGAGTGCTCACAGCAGGTGGCGTTCCCTCTTGCTCACAGGTGCCGTATCCCCCTGTCACTGGGCCCCGAGGTTTGTTCTTCATGTCTTTATCCCTTTGACTGAGACCAGAGTCATTGTTCTTTGCTCCATTATACGTCTACACTCATGGGGATGGTACGGGGGGCGTCTGGGGCCTCAGGCAGGCCTTCGCTCTCTTCATTTCTACCTAGCTTTGAGGGTTCTGTCTCCTGACTCAACTGGCCTCATCATTTCCCTCTGAAAATAAAAATCGTCCGTAGCTAACCTCTCGCCCTCAGGTAGAAGCCCTCGGGCCGCCTGCCTGGGTTGCTTTCCTTCCAGCAGGTCACCTCTTTCCTCCTCACTTCTGCCCAGTCTCGTGCGCCTAAAAGAACCATTTTGCCCTTCGAGATGGTTCACTCGCTTTTTCCTCCCTGCAGCAGCTTTTGCCAGAGCCTCAAACTTCTTTTTTTATTTTCTCTTTATCATTCTCTTTTTTTTTTTTTCTTCCTCTTTCTCTCCTGGCCCTTCTCTGACTTTCGGGGTCCAGCAATGATTAATTACAGGCTGGCTGCAGCTGGCTTTCAAAGCCCCATCATGCTGGTTAAGGTACGGAGCCCGCCTCTTTCCTGGCTGCCGGCTTCGTGGCTGGGGAGGCCCTTCCCTACCCGCTCGGGCTGGTTTTCACCTGCAAAGATTGCGTAATCTCTTTCCTTGCTGCCGTGTCTCCGAGCAGCCCCGAGCCCTTGTGGCCCGTGTTGGATTTCGTGCCAGAGAGCCACAGATTTCTCACTGCATTAACTTTACAGCGCCGTCCCATCTGAAACCGAGCCAAATGGGCAGGCCTCGTCTCTCTGTTACGGAAGCCCAGACACTGCACAAGAAAACCTGGCTGTTTAAAAGATCGTTAGGCATTGTATAAATTACCCACGTCTTTGCTGCTAAAGGCCTTTTTAAGAAAGTGTCGCTGGACTTCCCTGGCCGATGGCCCCTCACGCACACACACACCACTTGTGCCTAGTGACCGGGCAGGGCCAGGCCAGCCTTCCCTTGCCTCAGCCGGCACTTCACCCAGCCCGGCAAGCTATTTTAAAAATACTCCCTGTCAGCCTGTGTGTGTTCTATGGCTAATAAATGGCATGGCAAAAATGAAGCGTTCGCACGTTATAAAGATTGGAAACAACTAATTCCTCAACGATTTCACAATTTCAAATGTAGTGTGACATCTTTCTTTAGAGCCCGTCGAATGCGCAAAACGAGCAAGACTCACGTTCACGCACGGAATGATCTGGAAGATGCTTAACCTCTCAAGTTAGCTCCAGCGTTAACACGATGGTTTCGTTCCCATCTCTCACTCGTGCGCTGGCTCTCATGTCCGGCTTGGGCCACAGGCGAGCACTCATGAAACCACTCAGAAGCCGAGAGAAAGCACCTCGGGCCGGTCTGGGGGAGCAGCAGCTCGGGGTTACCCGTGTGCCTGGGCAGCCGGGTGGGACCGGAATGTGCCCCGGGTGACATGGCCGCCAGCCCCAGGCCGTTACTGGGTTATTTACTTTTATTTCACACTATTTTTTTTTTCTAACCTGGGGCCTTAGACAGACAAGAAAAGTTATTTGACCAAGGCTCCTCCTTTCCCCCAAAGTGACCTCCAGACCCACAGGCGACGCCCTCCCTGGACAGCTGGAACCGAGAGCGTCTGCCCTGCTGACGGCAGCCCCCGCGTGGAAGCCAGCAGGCCGGACAGATGCGTGGAGACACAGCCGCTCTGTCCTGGGACGGAGGCTCATGCAGTGCGGGGCAGCTCGAGGACGCAGGCTGCTCGGCCGGCGAGCAGAGCTCAAGGGCAGATGCGGAAGGGCAGAGAGAGGCCGAGCTGTTGGGAAGGGAGCGGGGGCCTTCTGGAAGCCTCCGGAAGGTCCGAGGAGAGGCCCGGGTGTGGCGTTGCCAGGGCTTTTAAGGCCCTTCGCCTAGGCATCGATTGTTTTGCTCCTCGTGGAGGACCGCCGCCTCCTCCAGCGGTGAAAACCCGGAGGAGCGGAGCCTGGAGGCGCGTGTGCAGGGGGCGGGGGGCTGGGGCGGGCAGGGGCGCACGGCGAGACGCGCAGGGGGCAGAGAGAGCCGAGACGGAGGCAGCAGGGTGGGCTGGGCTTGGAGGCCAGCGGAGCGGAGAGCAGGGGACGCTCCAGCCGACGTTCACAGTGTGCCAGGGGCCTCGACGCCACACGAAGACTCGACCCTCGCCAGGTGTTTGTAGAAAGGGCGGAATCAAATGGACCTGAAAGGCCGAGGCGTGGGCTCCCTCTCCCCCCGCCCCGCCACCCCGCCCCGCCCCCGCCCCAGCCCTCCCCGCATCTCTCTGGAAGGATCCACCTCCCAGAGCCATCCCGGCCTCTCCACGCTGGGGCCTGGGTCCATGTGGGGACTAGCCCCCTAGCCCTGTGCGCACCCAGCGCCTGGCAGACGAGACGCGAACGGTTGGAAACAGATCCTCGGGGCCGTGGTTCCCTACGGGCTACCGCCCGTCTCCCAACTTGCTCCTGAAATGCTGCCTCTTCCGGGAAGCCTGCGGGCTGGGCCAGAATGCTGCTTTCCTCGGGTCTCCATGGCGCCTCTGACCCTGCGCTCAGCTCTACAGGCCTGAATGTGGCTGCCATGGGATCCCCTTCTGGCCAAGCCGCAGGCTTCCCACAGCTCCCTGCCATCGGCCTCACCCAGCCACCTGTCTCACTCACCTAGGCAGGTAGGCCCGTACGAGGGCAGGCAAGGTCTCCACAGCCAGCTTTGCCCGGCGACCTCTGCAGACCCAGGCGCCTGAGCTGCACGCACAGAGCCATGCAGACAGCAAGGATGGGGCCGGGCACCGGGCATCTCCCAGGGGTCCCCGGGCATCGGGCTCCTGCTGCGAGAGACCTCAACTCACAACCCCTCCCGAGGCCTGAATCTTCACCCCAACAAAGGAAGCAAACTATTGCTCACACGAGAGACCCGTCTCAGGGTCTCATGGTGTGCTGGGGGCCCTGGGCACATACATGGCTTTTTTATAATTATTATTATTCCTCACAAAAATCCATCCACTAAGAATCTCCTACTTCTTAAATCTCAAACTGCAGATTCTGGCCAGGCTGGGGGTTAACTCGGGACTCAGAGAGAGCGCTCTGCCAGGGAGCCTCTGATGAAGGGATCAGTCAGGAATTCATAAAGTATTTATTTAGCTGCCCAAAGCACCCCCACGGCCCCGTCTGGTATGGCAGAATTGATACAAAGTTTCCAAGACGAGCCTCCGATTGCGGCTGTCACCAAACAATGCCATATTTCTTTTCTTCTCTTAAATTCTGGGGATCGTTCTCTGTGAGAGGGCAATTTGTCTGTCAGGCAGGCAAAACAGGACCGCTCCCTGCCCTCATTCAACTGACAGCGCGGTTATTAGCAGACGACGAAGCCCGCCCGCCATGAAGCTAGCCACTGTTCTACGGCCAGCGCCAGGGAGATATTTTCAGTAATTAATTTGATAAATATATTAATTATGAATTGAGTTGACAGTACAATCAGATTGTCAGCCTTCCAGACAGCCTCTCGTGAGAAAGCCCTGTGATGGAGTGGTCAGGGCAGTCCCTTATCACCCGCCTGCCCATTCACTCTGTAATTTCCTGAGCATTGTAATTAAATGGCAGCTTTCTGATTGGAAGTGAGTCCTCAAACTTAATCTCTCCCTCCGAGCGTGGTGGGGGAGGGGCACAAAAAAGCCCTTTGTTTCAGGGTTTTTTTTATTTTTTTTTATTTTTTAACGTTCAGGAGCAGTTTGGTTTCCCCCACTCCTTTAAACGCACCTATCTGTCCCCCAAAAAAGGCACTGACAAGGAGGACGCTTGCCCGGATGGGAAGTCGCAGCCCTGTGGGGGCCACGCGCGTGAGAGGGGGCGAGTCGGGGCTGGAGGTGCCTGCGTGCCCGGCCCTGCTGTCCTCCGGCCCTGCCGCCTTGGGCACGTCACTGCTCCTCTGCTGGCTTTGTTTCTTCAGCCAGAAAAAGGAGAGGTTGGCCAAAACGGTCATGCTCCCCTGCTCCCCGCCTTCCCCGGCCTGAAATTCTGAGACCCTGAGGACAGAGCCGCCGTTCCGAGTCCTGGGAGGGGGAGGGCAGAGGAGCGAGCCAAGTGTCAGCTGTATTTCTGTAGGACAGGTCATTCGGGGAGTCCCTTGCCAGCACTTTTTTTTTTCCCTTTTGATGAAATTAATTATGAACACTGCCCGGGGTCATTTGACTCCGGAGATACACGTCAAGATAAAATATTTCAGAAACACTTATATTTAATAATTTAATACAGTGGTTCGCGTTTGGGTGCAACAAAGGGAATTATTGGTAATTGCGAATTTTAAAGAGGCAGGAGGAAGCTCAGGGGGGACCGCGGGACGACATCGGGAAGGCCACCAGAGGTTTGTGTCTGCAAGCGGGGAGAGGCGTTAGTGTGGCTTGTAAGGAAAACAACTCCCGAAACCTTCCGAAGGGGCGATGCCGAGGCCCCACGGTGGGGGGAGCCCCAGCCGGACAGGAAGAGGGAGCACGTCGGTCCTTGGGGACATTGTCCTCGGCCTTGGAGTCACAGCAAGTCTTGAGACTCAGAGGCCAAGGGCTGTCCCAAGCCACACAGCTAAGGGGCAAGACCCCAGGGAAGCTTGGCCCCCCCAGGCCGGTGCCCCCAGGGCACGGGCCCCTGTGGGAAACCACAGCAGCTTTGCCTCAGGAGGGCCCCAGTTCCGAGTCCAGCTGCCACTTGCTGGCCACGCCTCCGTTTCTTCGTCTGTAAAATGGGCTAGTAAACCACCGACCTCACATCTGAGGTGAAGGTTAAGTGAAGTAATGCATGCGAGGCGCCTTTCAGAGCCGCCAGAACGGTGGCGGCCTGACCGCCGTCGGCTGGCGCACAGCCAGCACTCAGCGCTCATTGCACGAGTGAATGAATGAATGAACGAATGAACGAACACCCGGCACTGAGGGCCTCGGTCGCTCTGCTGTCTGAGCCCTGCCTGCCACCCGGTTCCCTCGTTAGGCTCCTCTCCGTTCGTGGCCCAGCGTGCGGCGAGGGCCTCCCTCGGGAGCCTGGCGCAGGGGGTTCGCTCCCGACACACTCGAAGCCGGAGTCCTGCTCCTCAACCAACTCACCGCCTGACCCTGGGCGAATGGCTCCTGCGGGCCTGTCGTGTCTCCAGCTCTAAAGCGTAGGAGAGCAGCTTGCCCAGGGAGCTGCCAGGCTGGGTGCTCACCCAGGATGGGTGGTCTCGGATGGCCCAGGGTGAGAGCGGGCTGGGCTGGGAGTCGGCCTCTCTCTGGGGACGTGGGAGCCGGGGCCGTCCCCTCGCTGCCCTTGGCCTCGTTTCCTCATCTTCGAAGTGCAGGCGCTGCACTCAGTGGCACTGGGGCCGCCACTGTGCCCGGAGTCCACAGCTGGACCGTGGGCGAACCCCGCTTTCTTCAGAAACCCAAGCATCGCCCTGGAAGCCTCGGTTTGTCTGTCACCTGGGAGTCACGGGCAGAGATGAGCGGAGAGCAGGGGCCACAGCAGCGAGGGCCCGTGCTCAGGTTCACGAGTCGAGGGCCCTACCTGTGAGGTGCCAGCCACTCTGGTCCCCAGTGCGAGGAAAAATTCCAAGTGACACAAGCTTCCTTTGCGCCCGCTGGAGCCGAGGCCAACACATATGTGCGAACCCCCACAATCGAGACAAAGACTTAACACGAAGGAAGAAAGTGTTCGCTCACTATAGAAGCTGATCTCTATTCACGCTCTCTCATAAACAAATGCACTTACTTCCCCTCCCCCCCAAAAAAAAGTTCCAGACCGTAGTCCTTTACTTAACTTTTCAAAGAAAACTTCAGCGCTTTGGGCACAAGCAGAGTTGAGTGTTTTCCTTGGTCAGATCATACTTGAATCTATATTTGAACATGTTCCATTACGTTTCAAAGAGGAGACGTGACTGCTCTTAACAACAACAACAACAAAAAGTAAGATCCAAGACAGGATGTCGCCTTTTATCCACCCTCCGCGCCGGAAACGTTCTCGTCACAGCCAGACGGGTGTCGTTTATTAAATCCTAAACGATGAACCCTAAGCTCCTTTATTTTACACCAGAAGCCACTGGTAAGTGGACGCAAATTGATTTTGGAGAGGATGCTAAGTGCTAATCCGTCCAGGTTCCCAACAAAGAAAATATACCTATTCGAGGGAATTTTCAACTTGGGTTTGAACTTGCTGCCGCCTTTGTAGAGCCCAAGTGGAAACTATGGCGCTTTTGTGCGCCCGTCACATGTCTCGCTGGTTGCCGAGGGAGGAATGATAGATATGCAGAGCGCTTTGATGTTAATACCGAAGGGCCCCGAAGGGGGCCCAGGAGAAGGCGGTTGACACCACGGTTTTCATCCCTCGGCGGGGATCCAGCGGATGCTTGAAAATAAATGGCACCTGTGGAGAAGGCGCGCCGTCCCCGATTATGCCTTGGGAGCCCCCATTCCCCGCCACCAGCTCGAGGACCCCGGGCTCAGAGCTCAGCCTGTCAGGGGCACGCGAGCGACTCGCATTGTTCTGTTCTGTGTGCCGAGGAGCCCAGGCGACAGCCGCCGAAGCTGAAAGTTACGTGGGAAGCGAACGGGGATCTTCTGCGGGGAGGGAGATGAAAGGGAAAAGTACTCCAGAAATGAATAGATAACGCCGCTTGGCCCAGCTACCTGCCTCAGTTTCCGCACCTGTAAAATGAGGGGGTGGGCTGTTCTTTGCCATTGTTTAAGATGAGGTCGCCGTCTGGGTCCCTGTGTTGGGGACAGGCGGCTTGGGTAGGACTAGGACCCGCCTCTCTGGACACAGCTGTCTCAGCCACCCCCCAGGGTCCGCCTCACTTCCTGTGTGGTTGTAGAGGGGAGAGCCAGGGGCTGGGGGGCCAGAGCATCACAGGAGTGGCCAGGACACCCTGCAGATGTCATGCGAGGGAAGCCTTTTCCCACTCCGGGAAGAGAGGATGGTTTGGGGGAGCGACCGCCACCCTAGGAGTCAGGGGACCAGCCCTGAGCCACCCCCAGAGCCTCGCTGTGTGCCCTTGCGAGCCCTCCACATGACACCCGGGGCAGAGGCCCCCCCGCCCGGCCAGCCCTGCCTGCTCTCTGGGCCACAGGACAATCTGAGGGCCCCTGGGCACTTTTGCCCTCCAGGACTCATTCTTCCATAAACACACACGGAAAGTTTTGTTTCATAACTGCGTGGGCAGGAAGGGGAACGGCTCCAGGCTGGATTCGTTATTATGTATCTGTTATTCTTACCTTCATTCCTTTCTTCTAATTTTAAGAGAAAAATGATTTTTTCCACGGACCCTTTAAAAACCGCGGCCGGCCCTGTGCCTAATGAATGATGCTGCCCCGCTTCCCTGCGCTCCCCAGGAAGTCGCCCTTCCTCAGAGGCTGAGTCCGCCCTTCGGGCCTGCGCTCCGGATCGGCTGAGACCGGCTCCGTACAGGCCGGAGGGCAGAAGGGGACAGGAGCTGTCTGCTCTGCGAGCGGTTGGGCAAGACGATGTCTAGGACACGGACTTGTCTAGGAGGGAAGGGTGAGACGTCTCGGCATCGTAGCACAGCCCGGCCCCGGGCAGGCAGCCTGGGGCGGTGGGACGGTGTGTGCTTTGGGGTCAGAAAGTCCTGAGCTCTTGCCTCTCCCACTGCTCTTCCTATCGGAATGACCCGGGCCAGGTTACTCACTCCTGACCTCAGTTTTCCAATCGGGAAAATGGGGCTAATGCCATCTTGACCACAACGTTGGTCTCCTGAGGCACGTGACACTTGTTAAGCGGGAGCCGTTGGTGGAAATTCCGTGTACGGTGATCACGGGATCCCTATTTTCCACTCAGTCTCCTTGTTCCTTGGTTCCTATGGCCCCCCAAGTGCATTCGCCTTTGGCAGACGACGTGGTCCAGTTCTTGCCTCAGGCTTTATGGGCCCAGTAACTGCCCAGCTGGTGTTGACACCAAAGACAAGATGGGGTGTCTTTGCTTTTCTTTCTTCAACACGAGATTTTTCAGGCAAATCGACCGGAAATGATTGCGTGGGGACTAGAAGAGCTGAGGGCCCTTGCGGAATGCTTTCTGTTAGCTCATTGGCCATGAACTTCTTATAAGCTGGCCAGTCTCAGCCCTGAAGACGACACTCTGTGCGACTCAGCCCTGAATCAAATTAATGCGGGGTTCTGAAGCCTCCTGTAATTTCATGTTGAAGCAATGTGTTAATATTTTCTTTAGTTCGAAAGACTGCCTGCACCTTTGGCTGAGTGTTCTGGCCGGGGGGCCCGGGGAGTCACCCCGGCACCTCCCTCAGTTCCGTGGATGCTGGAAGAAGACACGAGACTCCTGGGCCAGAGACAAAGGATAGTTTATTCCTCAGAGCAACAGCAGGAACCAGAGTGTCCGTACTGGCCCCAGCTCTCTAAGTCAGGATTCCAACAGGTCAGGGTGATGTGGGCCAGGCGATGTACAGGGAATGGGCTGCCTCGCAAGCGAAGAGCATCGAGCTTAGGAAATTAGAGCTGTTATTATGGGCAACGAGCAGATTTGAACTTTGCCCGAAGGCAGACACTATATTATTATGCTGGTCAGTTAACCAACCTGCCCTTTGCCCTGGGGGGAGATGCTATCTCTGCCTCCCAAGGTTGTTTGCAATAGAAACATCCTTGAAAAGATGGGGATAAAGGAGTCAGTGCTCCACGCTCAAGAGGTGCAGAACCGCAAGAGACCCAAGAGAAGTGTCTCCCAACAGAGACTTAAGGAATTAAACAGCCAAATACATGCAACAGAGTCACTATTAGAGTTTGGCGTTTATCTGTCTCTTGGCACCTCCGGGATGAGTGAAATCCGGGCTTTTTCCTTAGAGATTCCTATGCTACTGTCGAGTCACAGAGGCCGCTTAGTTCCTGGCTCTAGTTGCAGTCCTGTTTTGAATCCTGGCTCTGATACTTTTCTAGGAGTAACTGGGCGGTTTGCTCCTTCTAGCTCCATCCTTCAAGTAGTAATAAAAATGTACATACTTTTGAAGGCTATTGAGAGGCCCAAATGATACAACGTTCCAACAACGCTTAGTTCAATGCCTGGCAAGGGGCGAGGGCTCCGTCAACAATAAAGATGATGGCGACGATGGTTTTCCACAAGGAGAAACCTGGGTCATAAGAAACCGGCTGGAGTTTGGTGGCACAGTAGAGGGATTGCTGGATCACATGGTAGATCAATTCTTAGTTTTTGAAGGAAACTCCATACTGTTTTCCATAGTGGCTGTACCAATTCGCAGTCCCACCAGCAGTGTATGAGGGTTCCTATTTCTTCACATTTGTTGTTACTTGTCTTGTTGATTGTAGCTATTCTAACAGGTGTGAGATGGGATCTCATTGTGGTTTTGATTTGCATTTTCCTAACGGCTAGCAGTGTTGAGCATCTTTTCATTTATTTGTTGGCCATTTGTATGTCCTCTAGGTAGAAGTGTCTGTTCAGGTCCTCTGCCCATTTATTAATTAGATTGTTTGCTTTTGTTGTTATTGAGTTGTACGAGTTCTTTGTATATTTTGGATATTAGGCCCTTATCGGAGGCGTTGCTTGCAAATATATTTTTGCATTCAGATGGTCGTTTCTTTACCTTGTTGGCAGTTTCTTTTGCTGTGGATATTTAGCAGTTTTTATGGAGGTGGAGACGGCCAGTTGAGGACAGTTTCTCTAATAGGGACACAATGTTCCCAAGATGAGCTAAACTTCCCTTGGAATAACTTTTCCTTTCTTTACTGAAATTCTCTTGAGAGTTAACATTATCTCCCAAATCAAGAAATTGATCTGTTGGCACCTCCCCTGCATCCTCTGGTACAGACCCTGCCCCTGCCCCGCCCCCTGCCACCACCTGTGACTCCAGATGCAGAGACGGCATTGCCCCCTTTCCAGTCCCAGCCTCGCACTCCACTAACCACCCGTTAATGAACTTGGCCGCTGACATTTGGGCTCCTCAAAGAGTGCTCCGAGTGCATGTGACTCCTGAGCTTCGAGGATCTTCGATGCGGCTCTTTTAGTACCAAAGACTGGAAACAACATAGATGCCCAATAGCAGGAAATTTGCTGACTAAATGGTGGCCAAGATATTCATTACGATTATGCCGCCAGGAAAATCATCTTACCGGGTGCATTCCACGGCGGGAAAAATGTTTACAGGGCAAGCCACGGAATGGTATGTAGCACACGAACCATTTCTGGCATGTGCGAATATAGGTGTGCATGCGGCCGAGCGCGCGTGTGCACATGAAGCGGGCTGGAGAGAGGGTAACGCAGCATCTGGGGCATTTTCCCGTACTGGCGAGATTACTGGTAGTTCTGCTCTTTTTTTTTTTTTTTTTTTTTTTGCGTGTGTCTTTTTCATTTTTCTGCAATACACGTATATATTTCTTACGTAATTAAGAAAAGTTATAAGACGAGCACAGAGAGATCGCCTTCCTGTTGAAATGTGGACAGCTTTTTTGTGTCCAAAAGTCCAAGTCCTCGCCGTCTCTGGCCTGGCTCCCAGCAGGCCCACAACCTGCGGCACAGAGAGGCCACGTTCGTTCGTGATGAAGGCAGCGGGGTGACGGGCAGAGGAGGTTACAGTCCGACCTGTCTCTCCCTTGGGGAGTAAGACCTGGAGGCGGGCGCTTGCTCAGATCTCCCTCCGGGAGAACGCCGGGGTTCTCAGCAGTCAGGAGAGCTCTCTCGTGACTCTGCCCTCCAGGCAATGCTCCCACATCCTCTGCCCCTGTCCTGGGGATCCGAGCGCGGGGCACAGGACAGGCGCCTGCCCGGGACTCACGTACCCTGCCCGGTTCCGTGGCTCTCTCACATTGACGAGGACCCAGGCCTGAACCCCGAGCAGGCGGCGTCCTCTGCAAGGTGGACGGGCGCCTTTTGCTTCAGGGCACAGAGCGGGCCGGGCGCCAGCGAGGGCCGCGGAGGCGATGACAGTGCGCTATCTGCAGATCTCGCTGCAGCTAAGGTTGCGTGGTTTGCAATTAGACGAGCGGCCCAGGGGCCTGGGAGATCATTTCCTTCAGCAGGTTATCATTTGGGCAAAATCAAGGGCTTGTCAGGCTCAGCTCGCTGGCTCTGCCGCTCTCTCCGCCCCCGCCTGCGCCCGCCCCGACAGGCCTGGCACCTTTGTGCCACAGAAAAGCGGGCCGCCTGCTCCCCGGGTGCACCTTGAACCACCGGCGCTCACTGAGTCGTCTACTAGTCCCTTCCTGGAAGAATTTCCCCCAACCACCCCTTTCTCCGCCCGCCGGACCCCTGATCTCCTCCTCTCACTGTATGCCACAGTTTGTGATTGTACATTTATTTGCGCGATCGTGAGTCACTGTTCTCCCCGGGAGAATGTGGGTCTAGGTTTCATTCACACTTGTCTCCTTACACTCAGACCAGAGCCCGGCACAGAAGAGACGCTCAACAATGAGGTGCCCAGTGAGGGAGCGGATGACTGATGGACACTCGACGGCCCTCGGGAGCGCTCCAAGCTCGAGACACTTCCTCTGGGGGCCCCTCGGCTGGGTGGGAGCCCAGGCCCCGCTGCGCAAGCGCGGGCGTGCTGCGCGATGGGCGGGGACCGTCCCCCCCCCCCCCACCTCGGGTAGGCGTGGATGCGCACAGCCTCTCCATCACCTGGCGGGGAGTGCAGGTGAGACGAGTCGCTGCCTGCCGGTGTCTGACGCAGGAGGCGCGCGGCGAGGGAGACCGCGCCGCTATTTCTGTTATTGTTCTAGTTTCTATCATTCCGTCCTTCGAGTCGCTCCCAGCCCGAGCTGGAGGTCACCGCTGGTCACACAATCTCCTGACGTCCGTGCGCATCTGCGGCTCCCCACCTGCCCGGGTGTCACTTTGTTTTCCTCACTCAGTGTCTTCGGGTTTGAGGGGACAGAGAGAAGAAAATCAGCACCCCTTTGCTATCAGAGGCTCTGCAATCGTGGGGGGAGAACCAGTTTCCTGGGGGCCACCGGGACCCTAACTGATCCTGCCGCGGAGCTACGGGAAGCCAGTCGGGAAGGGGACCTCGGGTAGGGCAGACAGTGTGACAGTGGCTGTCCCCTCCGGCTGCCCAGACAGGGCTCCACCGTGGAGTGGAGCTGGTGGGAGGGAAACCGGACTTTGGAAAAATTTGATTCAGGCGCCGGGACGCAGGCTTCTCCAGCCTGTTGCGAGCAGGAACACGTAAGTCTTCCAGCTCCCGAATTCCGGTGGTCCCCGGAGAGGCAAAGCACCTGTCCACATCACACGGCTGCTGAGTGGCAGAGGCCACAGCTCTTCCCTAAGCCACGCCGCCCCTACGGTCGGCATCTTCGCATCGAGTTGGTTTGGACGCCAGCTTTAACGACTTAAATTGCGAGGCGGGAGCAGCATTGTGCGCACGGCTCAGCTACATTCTTCGTCTTATCTCTCTTTCATATTTGTGTCCAAGGAAGGCGTCTCCCAGAGCACAGGGCGGGTTGACGGGTGGGGTGCTGGGCAGTGCGGTGTGGGTCTATCAAGTGCTGGCATGGAGGGCTCTGAGGGGCAGGTGGATGGAGGGCCTTCTAGGCTTTTGAAACCTAAATACTCAGTTCCCTTCCAGGATCTGAGCTTGGGAAGAACTAAGCCACCCTTCCAGAACCTCAGAAGACAGATTCACTCCAATATTTACGGAAGGGCTTTAATTTCTTTCTTCAGTAGGTTCAGCTTGGCCAAACGACTTTACTTATAATCATTTTGATAGGAAAATCAGCCTGCCCAGGAGAAGAGGAAAAAGCTGTGTTTCATAATTGTTTGCCAAAAAGTAGCTACTTCTGTCTCCACTCTGGTTATGTGTTAGGTAACTCGTCTGCATTGTTTTACTCAATCCTCCAAGCAACTGGATGGGCGGGTGTAATTATCTCATTTTATACCCAAGAGGAAACTGAGCTTCTGGAGATTGCTGGGGAGGTGAAAGGAAGGTTAGGAGGGGCCCCAGGAAATACAAACACCTTGGAAGGTATGACCTGCTCCGGAAGAACCTGCCATGGGACAAAGGAATCCCTGGCTTGTGAGCCCCTTGGGGATCGGCTGGTATAACTTGTTCATTTTGTAACTAGAAAAGGCGAGGCCCAAGGGGAGGGAACAATTTGCGTGAGGTTGAGGGTGTGGCAACAGATGCTGGGAGCCTCCCGATATCCCCCATGCAGAATGTCCCAGCCTCCTTTGCCCACGTGGCCATGCAAGGGATTCTGGCCACTAAGACCTAGCACTTATAGAAGGTCTCCGTAAGAGGGAGGGGACGTGTCCTTGTTTGCGTTTTCAACTTTTTCCCATCCTGCTGCCTGAAATTTTGAGCTGCAGAAGCTGTCTTGGACCAGAGGACTGGGCCATTCCCTGGGACTTCAGGAGCGGAGAATGGGAAGTAGTCTGGGTCTCCGCTGACTTAACTGAGCTACCCTCGGCCGTCGCCACCCCCGGGAATGTCCACATCTCCCTTATGCTGCATCTTTTTAACCACTTTCTTCCTCCAAACGTCACCGAAGCTGTCCTCTGCAATACATGCCGAATGACAAGCCTTGATAACAAAGTTTAAGAAGCTCGAACAAGCAGCTTTGATCTATAACCCACCCTCTCTACCCCGCTCCATTCGAGTTTGTCAGCGAAGCCTGTGGTGCCCCACACGCCCTTCTGCTGTCCGGCTTCTGCCCTTGACCTTCCTCCGTGACCTGCTCCAACCCCCTCTTCCTCTCAGACATCACCCAGGACTCTCTTTCTTTAGAAATTATGCAGAAATGATGCCCGGGTAACTGGTTTACTATTTGAAGGGAAAAATAGAAATTGAAACCTATATACACTATATGCCAACATAAATGCCACAGGGATTAAAGAGTCCAATGTTTTCTGTAAATCGCATCATAAAAAGGAACTAGAGTTACATCAAGTATTTGTCACATTTTTCAAGTAGAGAGGGATTCCTGTTTAATATTAATGAAAGATTAAGAGGGAAAAGATGGAGAGGTTTAATCACAAAAAAAGCAACATCCTTTATGGCAAAAAATAAAACAGACCAAAAAAACCCAAACCCAAGTTATGTGAGAAAAATATTTCCAAAACATGACAAAAAAGTAGTAGATTTAACATATTGTACATTCGTTCAAATTGATAAGGAATCACTCTGATCTTGACAGATCATTGGCCAAAAAAAATATAAAAAAAGAAAACGAACTTTCCCGCCCGAAAATATAAGTGAATAGTATACACTTGAAAAAAACTATTTAAACTTACAAAAAGATCAAATAAATACAAATTAAAGCACCAAAGAAATAAATTTGAACACATGTAGTTTGCATTTTAAAACGAGAATTCTGAGCTAGGCAGGAGCACAGAGAAACGGAAGCCCTTGGAGTGGTATCGTTTACTTTTTGAAAAGAATTTAGCACTCTACGAAACATTCATATTGGTGAAATCGGCAGTTTCACTTCTGGGAATGTATCCCTCGAGAGCGAACGCAAGAGGAAAGCATTGTTATCAGAGTTATTTACCAGAGAAAATGAAAAGGAAGCTGCAAAAACACCCAATTCCTGGGGAGTCTTTAAATTCTTTACTGAAAAAGGAAGGATAGAGCTAAATAAAAAGTGAACGATTATTGCATATCCAGACCATAAACTTTTGTACAGCTCTTCCTTGTAAATCTTTTACAGAGTTTTTCTTAAACAGCATTCTCAAGGTACAGTTGATATACAAAAAGACACACCTGTTTAAAACGTATCACATGACGAGGTGTGATGTATGTACATACCTGTGCAGCTTTCACCGCAGTCAAGATGCTGAGTACTTTAACTCCTGCTGGAAGCTCACCTGGGCCCTTTTCTCATCTCTAACTCTAACCTAGTCAGCCTTGTCTCCAGGTCACCACTGATTTGCTTTCCGTCACTATAGGCGAGTTTTCATTTTCTAGAATTGTATTTGGAATCATAGAGTGTGAACTCTTTATTTGCCTGGTTTCTGGCTTTTTTGTCTAGCATAATTACTTTGAGAACCTGCCATATTGTGGATATCAGTAGCTTAATCCCATTAACAGCTGTTGTGTTATACAAGTAAACCACCATTTGTTTATCCGTTCACATGTTGGTGAACCTTTGAGCTGTTTCTGGTTTTGAGCTGTTACAATTAAAGCCTTGATAAATAATCAAGCATGAGACTTTGTAAGGACGTATGCTTATGTCTCTTAGGGTAAATGTCTAGGAGTAGAAAGAGCAGGTCATATGTTATATGTGTAACTTTTCAAGAATCTGCCAAGCTCTTTCTCAGAAAGATCGTACCTTTCTACCTGTCTGTCAGCCAAGTATGTTAGTTCCACGTCCTTGCCAAAAACTGCTGTGGTCGGTCTTAATGAAGTCCAGACATTCTAATGGGTGAGTAATGAGATCTCATTGTATTTTTAGTTTGTATTTTCCTGAAATTCACAGTGTTGAGCATCTTTTTGCGTGTTTATTTGCCATCTGTGTATCTTCTTTAGTGAATGGTCTCTTTAAATCTTTTAAATTGAGTTTTTGGTTTGTTATTACTGAATTTTTGAGAGATTTAAAAATATATTTTGGATACAAGTCCTTAATCAGATATGTGGTTCACAATCATTTTCTCCAAGACTGGGGTTTGTCATTTCAAAGTGTCTTTCAGAAGGTAGACCTTCTTAATTGTGATGTAGTCCAAGGTATCCATTTTTGCTCTTTCACATGGGGCATTCCATGTTGTTTCAGAGAAATCTTGGTCGCACTAGAAGTTTTATAGTTCTAGGTTTTCACATTCAGCTCTATGATCCTCTTGGAGTTAACTTTTGTATTGAGCAAGAGGTACCGATTGAAGTTTCATTTCGCATGTAGAAAAGTACTTGTTCCGGCATCATTTACATAAGAACTATTTTTTTCTCCTCTCAATCATCTTTGCACCTCTTTTGAAAATCAATTGACCATATACATGTGGGTCTTTTTCTGGCTGGCTTCTCTATGATGATCTATGGATCTATTTACCTGTTTTGACACCAGTACCACACTGTTTTGGTTACTGTGGATTTATGCCTCGAAGTCAGGCAATGTACATTCTCCATCTTTGTCGTTTATCGAGGTCGTTTGGCTATTCTGTCTTCCATGTTTCCATGTGAATTTTGGAATTGTCAGTCTCTACAGAAAAGTCTGCCGGAACTTTGAGTGCATTGAATCTATAAATCAATTTGTCATAACATGGACATCTTAACAATATGGAGTCTTCTGATCCATGATCTCAGTAGAGCTCTCCATTTACTTAGGTCTTTAATTTCTCTCAGCGATGTGTTCAGTCTTGCACACATTTCAACAGATTTATCTCTAAATATTTCATATTTTTGTGCTATAGGTAAATGGTATTTTTAAATTTCAATTTTTAATTTTTCATTGCCAGATTATAGAAATACAATTGATTTTTATAATTTGCTCTTGTATCTTATAAACTTGTAAACTCTCTTCTAAATCTAGTACCATTTTTATAGGTTCAACAGAATTTTTTAGGTAGAAAATCATGTTATTGGCAAATAAACATAGTTTTATTTCTTTTTTTCCACTTGGATTCATTTTATTTCATTTTCTTGACTTATTACCTTGTTTAGTAGCCTCAATAAGAAGTAAAAAAGAAGCGGTGAGAGTCATCCCTGCCTTGTTTCCAATCTTGGGAAAATGCATCTACTCTTTCACTATTATTTATGGTGTTAACTATGTGTTTTTGTATAGACACCTCTTATAGTGACGAAATTTCCTCTATTCCTAGTTTGCCAAGTGTTTTTACCTGACGTAGATGTCAGACTTTGTCAAATGCTTTTACTGTATCTAGTGAGATAATCATATTACCTCTATTTTTTAGTCTCCATTTAATATAGTGAGTTATGTTAATTGATTTTTGAATGTTAAAGCAATCTCAACTTCCTAGGAAAAACTCCACTTGGTCACGATGTATTATTCTTTTAAAATATATTATTGCCTTTTATTTGCTAAAGTTTGTAAGAATGTTTTCCTCTGTGTACATGAGGAATATTTTCTGTAGATCTCTTTCTTTGTCATGCTTTTGTCTGGTTTTGGTATCAAATGATGTTTGCCTTATAAAATGAATTGGAAAATATTCCTCCACTTCAAATTTCTAGAATAGAAAAGGCAGAATTGGTATAATGTCTCCTTTAATGTTTGGTAGAATTATCAGGGAAGCCATCTGACCCTGGAGTTTTATTTGCGTGAACGTTTTTAAATAAAAATCCAAATTCTTTCACATATATAAGACTGTTCGAGTTATCTAATATTTCTGGCGTGAGGTTTGGTAGTTTCTGGCTTTCAAGGAATTTTTCCATTTAATGTAAGTCGTTGAATATATCGGCCTACAGTTGTTCATAACTTTCCCTAATTATCCTTTTAATATCTATAGCGTGTACAATGCGGTTCCCTCTCTCATTTCTGATAGGTAATTTGTGTCTTCTCTCTTTTGTTCCTAATTGATCTGGCCAGGGGTTTATCATTTTATTGATCTCAAAGAACCAGCTCTGGTTTCACTGATTTTCTACATGGTGTTTTGTTTTCTTCATTGGTTTCTGCTTTGCTCTTTATTATTTTCCTCCTTCTGCTTGCTTTGAGTTCATTTTGCTCTTCCTTTTCCGGTTTCTTAAGACTGAAGCTAAAGTCATGGATTTGAGAACTTCTCCTCTAATACAGGCATTGTAGTGCTATGAAACCTCCTCTAACTACTGCTTTACCTATATCCCACGTATTTGATATGTTCTATTTTAAAATCTGCTTTATTTATTTATTTTTTTGATGTTTTCTTTGACTCATGGGCTACTTAGAAGTGTATTAATTAGTTTCCCACTATTTGGGGATTTAGCAGATATTTTTCTATTACTTATTTTTAACCGAATGCCACTGTCATTAGATAATACATCATATATAATGTGAATCTTTTAAAATTTATTGACACTTTTTTAATGGTCTAGAATAAATGTTTGGTGTGCTCTTGAAAAAGAAAAGTCCATTTTGCTGTTGTTGGATAGAATATTTTATCAATGCCAATTAGGTCAAGTTTAGACATTATTACTTCAAATATTTTTTAGTCTCCTTTCCCTTTTCCTTTAGGGACTCCAGTGATATAAATATTTGGTCCCTTGACATTGTTCCACTAATGCTCTGTTCACTTTTTAAGTCTTTTTACTTCTTAGTTTCAATTAGAATAATGTCTATGGATAGATATTCAAATTCACTATTCTTTCAGAAATGCCTAATCTTTAAAGAGTTTTGGATGTAATAATAAAATATTTAGGTTTCATTGCAAAGTGAAAAAGCATGATAAAAATTTTATATATAGCATGGTCATTAATATATTTAAAGTGTGCCCAGACGTATAGTAGAAGAAAATATATACTTGTCGACAATGAATTTACCTGGTTGGTGTGATTATGGGTTCTTATTATCTTCTTTATTCTTTTCTATAATTTCCAGAATTTTGCAATAAGCAAGTACTGCTTTACAATTATTATAAGAAAGAGAGGATAGAAAATGTTAACGAAATTGATGTATCCTTTATTGACTATCAAGTTAGTAAAGATTAAAAATAAAATGAGAATGCCCAGATTTAGTGAGGACACCCTGAAAAGTGTACACTTGTTCAACCCTCCTAGGGGTGGGGTGAGGGTGGAGGGCTGCAGGACCTTCTTCAAGATCCTTTGACCTTGGCCTTCCGACATGACTTGCCGGTGTTTCTGATGGGGATGCTCAGCCCCCCAGTGACCACACGTGTGCCTGCCAGTACGTGCACTTCGATTTATGTGTTTATGCCAATGCCGTCAAGAGCAGCTCTACGTCGATCAGCTGATTTGCAAATCGGATCATTATACGTGGTGGCTGAGACTATTTAAAGGAATCCGGAGGTTATTACTCTCTTTTATGCAGATGTCCTCTTGCTGTTCCTCATGAAGGTGTTTTAATTAATTAATTTTTTTCCCCATCAGTATTTTTCTTCTCTTGTCGAAGTGAGGCTTAACCTACACTTAATTATTCTCCATTCGCTCTGTACTGATTTTAACTCTGGCTCTGTAACGAATAGGGTGTATGACATTGAGCAAGTTCATACCTTTCTCTAGATGTCTCCTGTCAGAGGACAGAGTTAGGCCGAGGCCGGCGGTTCTCAGCGTCCAGCGTGCGTCAGAATCCCCTGGAGGAGGCTAGCTACGCGCTGCCCTCAGCATTTCTGATTCAGCCCATCTAGGATGGGGCTTGGGATATTGCGTTTCCGACAAATTCCCAGAAATGTTCGTCCTGCTGGCGCGGAGACCACACTTCGCAAACCCTGACCTAAACCTTCGAGATAACTATGATCTGTGTAATAGTAAACTTCAGACCGAGAGGATACTTATTTTTAAAATGTACTTTTGATAAGGGGATAATGGGAGGAAGAATTATGCAAGTTGGCTTTGTACAAAATGCACATGTTTCTCAGAGAGAAGGTAGGGAACATTACCTCCTAAAAATTCAGGAATTATATAAACAGGATAGGCAAATTCGTATAAGAATAACTCATCATGTTCCGACTCTAGTGCTTACATATTTTTAAAAATTACTAAAAACATGGCTCCTTCAAACCTAACGAAAGTGAAGTTGATCCCCGCTCTGCTGGTTTATAAACGAGTCCTTCATCAGCACTATTTACGTGGCAAGACATACTCAGTCTTGACATTGGATTATCGTTTACAATGTATGTTGTTAGTCCTGAAATTTAACTCTTTTTGCAATCGGCTTTTATTGGACAAGGACACTGTATTCTTTTCAACCAGATGATTTTTATTTTTTTAGACCCGCGAGACACAGTACGCCCGATAAAGAAACCATTCCTTTCATGCCTTTAATCTCCTCCGAGGGCAAAAGTAGTATTTGCTGAAATAAAAGTACACCTTGGCAGAAACGTGATGCTAATCCTCTTAGTTTTAATGGTTTGGAAATGGTTGGAATAAGAAGGTAAACATTGTCGTTGATTAATAGGAAGGAAGTCAATTGTCCATGTAGCCACCGCTATATGTCATACTGTACAATAGTGCTTTATTTTTATAAAATCCCAAACAGAGTCTCTCTCCATTTTAATGTTCTTACTTGAAAAGTGATCCGCTAGCCCCGCACGGTGCTAAGTGTTTGATTCCATTAGCCCAAAAAGCAAGCAGTGCACATTCCCAATCGACGTCAAGCAAACTCCACTGATAACTGGTGTCATATCAATGGCTTATCAGGTCTTTTTTTTATTGAAAATAGTCGGATATAATGAGGTGCTTCACATTTAAAAGTCTTAAATCTTTGAAAGCTCCAGGCTTAGATGGTTTTGATATTGGCTTATTAAACTTGCACTGGGAGAGAAAGCAGGGGTAGGAGGCGGAGGGAGAGAAGGCGAACCAGAGAGGGGGTGGGGAGGGCTCGGGTTAGCACGGTTTAACCCCGCATCGGCCATCATGAAAAGACCGTGTTTGCTGATAGTGGTTTCTGCCAGCATCTCCCAGAGAGGACTCTGAAAAAGGGGACGCGAAGTGCCCGTTGAGCGTCCGCTTCTGCTAGGAAAGTCACCTGCCGCTTTTACTGGGACCTCGCCATCCTTGCATGGCGGTGAGCCCAGGGCTCGTGGCCTTTCAGTAACTCTCTATCCACTGAAATTGAGCACTGGGCAAAGAAGACATCTGACCTATTTTACCACTTGACTGTGAGAAGAAGCTCTTCGAGACCCAGGAGGGAGGGACTTTCACAACGGCTGCATCTCTACCGAGTACCAGACACAAGAAGATGCTCTTTCTCATCGTCTTCTCAGATGACTCTGCCCACACTCCCGCCAGGTCCGTATTGGCCCCTTTTTATGCCAAGGAAACTGAGATTCCAAAGAAGAGAAGGAATTCGTCATGGATCGAAGAGATCAGTGATTCTCGAAGCGCAGTTCCCCCATTGGCCACTTGAGCATCACCTGGGAACTAGGGTCCCACCCAGACCCACTAAGCCAGAAACCCAGGGGTGGGGAGACGGGTGGTCTGCTTAGCGAGGCCTCAGGGAGCTAGCTGCTCCTCGCTCAAGTCTGCAGGTGGCCCGTGGCTCTGGGGCCACACGTGGCGAATCCCCCTAAAGGGAGAAGCGGTACTTTATTTTTCTTCCACTTTATTTTTTACTGAGGTGATATTGGTTAAATACATGATGTAAGTTTCAGGTGTACATTCTAGTTTGATATCTATATACAATACAGTGTGCTTGCCACTAAAAGTCACATCACCAAACGTTACCAAATATATGGTGAGCTCTACTTTTAATTGAAAATCATGGGAAAAACAGGGAATGTCACGAACCTTCAATCCTGTGCCCCCTAACATGGTCTTTGGAGGTGACCAGGAAACTGAAAGGGGCAGGATAGGAAATTAAGGTCTTCACCTGTCAAATGATGGTGGGGTCAAGAGCCCCACCCTGCTGGAATACCCGTGATTCTGAGTTGAGAGGTAATGTCTGCTTCCCGGGAGTAGAGAATAGTGCTAAAAAGCTGGACCCGGACTTCTTCCTCTGTCTCCCTGCCCACGCCATCGAGTGCCTTCCTCACACAGAATGGCTCTCTCATGGGCAGGCCCACAGGGAACCACCTGCTCTAAGGATGATGCTGAGAGGCACAGCTTCCAGGGACCTGGAAATACCTGTGTTGTCTGGCATGCTTCTAAGTGATGACTTCCACAGGGTTAGGCGTTGTCTGGAGCAAGGTTAGGATCAAAACGGTGAGTCAAGGTGGAGGAGAAGGGCCTGGAGGAAGCCTGGCCCCTTACCCAGCGCTGGGAGCTGGCTCACTTCTGTATGTGTTCCTTTTGCAGCCACCAGGCCAACACTCAGAATGATCTGCCCGCCCACTCTCACCTCAGTCTCATTGGCTCCCTCACATGCCAATCAGGGGCTGAGTATGCCCCTCGAGGGGAACCCAGAAGGTCAGCATCACACCCAAACCCAAATGGAAGCTTGTGTTTCTTACTGCGTTCACAGGAGGTCCTGTCAGAGACAGGACAAGGAGGAGCGGGCAAGAGTGCAGAGTCGGTGGCCCCATTCGGCCAGCTCTGTGACCTTCCCCTTCACCTCCCCCTCCCCCATTCTCCCACAGTTGCTGCCTGCGGCTCCTGCATCCCCTCCCCTACTCAGCACTACAGTGAGGGTTGGTGGGCTCTGGGAATGATCTCTGTGGATGTGCAGACCGTTGGGCTCAGAGTGACAATTGTGAACGGAGGCCCCGAGATCAGCCTCGAACCTCCGACTGGAGAGCAGGGAACTCCATCCAGCTGTGAGGTGATTTCGCCAGCAGAAACGGCTTGTCTCTGTGCTGAGGGGCGTGGTGACAAGACCACAGCTTTGGGCATAGCTCCGAGGAGGGCGACCATCTTGTCCTGGTTTTCCCAGGACTTTCCAGGTTTGGGCAACTGAAAGTCCCATGCAAAGCAGAATTGTCAGCCGCCCTCGTTCAAAGCCCAGCTCTTTCCTTTAACCTAACCTAACCTAACCTAACCTAACCTAACCTAACCTAACCTACCGTATGTAGAGCAGAAGTAACAATAACAGTAACAGTAACAATAATCATAATAAAGTCAAAGTAGGCATCCGACACGCTAGTTATTCTGGACTGGAAGCCTGGGGTCTCTGCTGTCGCTGGCCTGCTGAGGTTCCCAGAGGGCTGGCGTGCCTGGACTGGGCATTGAGCATCCTTTACGGCCGTGACCTTGGTACCTGGAGCCCCGGTGTGCTGGGAGGTCTCTGGGGGCAGGGACCACGCCTCGGCTCTGCCTCTCGGTTTCCAGCACTGCGTCTGTGCCATGACACATGCTCGGTAAATGTTAGTTACAATGTCAGTTACTCACTTCACCTGTCAGGAAGGCACACAGCATCAGGCTGCAACCCCGAATAATTTAGAGTTTCAGAGATAGCCACAGCTGGCACTTAAACTCAGTGGGTGTCAAGTGTCTAGCCAAATGCTTAGCACTTTACTTGGTCTGTTTCGTTTAATCCTCCCAAACCCCCTGGGAGGTAGGCAGAGGTGTCGTTATCACCTCTGTTTTACAAACAAGAAGCCCCAGGATCAGAGGCAAAGCGACTTGCCCAAGGTCACACAACTGGAGACCGGCGGGGCAAACCCAGGTGGGTCTTTGTCGAACCAACCAGAACGACCCACTCTAGGGCCAAGTGGCCCGAGTACTTTTTAAGGTGCCTATAGAGGTGGCTGGAAAAGCCCCCTGGAGTTCACCTTGTCTCCCCAGCCAATTCGTAGTGAACGCCCGGCCTGTGAGACCCCCCGCCCTCCCCAGCCCTGCGTGCGGACCCTGGGACTCCTGGGTCCCTGCGGCCCCGTTTCCGATGCTCCCCAGGGAGAGTTCCTCACGGGCAGCCAGGAGGCCGCCCTGCCTCAGGAGCGCTGGAGCCCGTTTTCACCACCTAATCAATAACCCCGTATTGACTTGGTGTTCCCAGAGGACAGGTTTATAACTTTATCGAGCACTGTATGTGGGAGCAATTATAAGGATAATGGAAAATCATCGACAAATGGAGCCTTCTGCATTGCAAATTAACATCTGCTCCAAGGAAGAGGAAAGTCGTGTTTCGTTTCGGAATTTGTGGAAATGGAAATGCCTGTAAGACCAAGTGTATGATTTATGGAGGGTACCGAGTGGCACGCCATAGTCTGGGTCTTCCCACTGGGGACGTCCTTAGCTCCCTGTGAGGGTGACAATCGCCGCGGGAGGCGCTCCATGTGTTGTCGACATCCTCCTGTTCTCGTCCTGACTTCCCGGGTTCTGAACAACTGCCACCCTGTGTCCTCCTGTCCTGCGAGCAGGCAGCCCTGGGAATAGACCCGGCCTCGTCGCTGGAGGGCAGAATGGCTCAAGCCACTGCCCGGCACGCCTCACACAGCTGGGAGGCGCTGGGAATGGAGCTGGACCCGGGCCCGGGGACGGTGTTCTGGTCCTGGTTCTGCTGGCTGTGCGGCTCTAGGTAAGTCGCTTCGGCACTTTGAGTCTTGCCGTCTCCAGCTGCACAACGGGGCTGGGATTTTGTCTGCACTGAAGGATCCTGTGAGCTGAGAGGGGCTGATACAATGGACCTACCAGCCGCGTATCACAGACAGGTGTCCAGCCCTCGGCTTCCTGCGTCTAGGCATTGTCCTCAGCATCGGCCTCACCCTGGGGGGCGAGATGAGTCCCCTGACTTCATTAGGCTTGTATTCTAGAGGGGGGACCTGATGATAAATTACAACCCTGTCATTTCTGAGAGCGACAAGTATTATGAATGAAACTGAGCAGGGTGAGGGGCCGGAGGCGAGGGCAGGGCCAGGGTTTGGGAAGGCTCCTCCACGAGGTGGCATTTGAGCAGAGACCGGCAGGAAGTGAAGGAGGGGTGACTGAGAAAGGACGTCCCACAGGAGGGGCAGCGGGCGTCATGCGGGGGGTGCGCGAGGGGCAGCGAGAGCAAGGGACGGCGGGGGACCGGGGCGCGCCGGGCAGCCCCGCAGGCCGCGGGAGGGGCTGAACTCACGCTAGACGTGCTGGAGTTGGCAAGCCCTTGGAAGGTTTTAAGCGCAAGGGTGACGTGAGCCGATCTGGGTGTTTAAGGGTCACTGTGGTCGCTGAGCAGGGAACCTATCCCCGGGCAAGTGCAGAGACGGGATTCAAGAAGGACCCCAGAGGGCGGGCCCAGGGAACCCCCTCCCCGTTTCCCCAGTGGACAGACAGGCTCCCAGGAGGCTGCTGGGTAACGTCTGCGGCCCCGGGGGAAGGACGTCAGGGCCGTTGGGCGGGACTCCTGTTAGGTGCAGAGCCATCTCCGCTGTCCTCGGGGCTGCACACCCCGCAGAGCAGAAAGGACGCTGAGGGTTGGGGGAAACTGAGTCTCCTTGGCCTGCGCACAGCTCCCTGGACCAGCCACAGTTACACCTCTCATCCTAGAAGATCTGGCCGGCCGTGCGGCTGGGGTCCTCGGGCTGCCCCAGGGACCTCCAGGAGCCCCGGGGGAAGCCCCCACAGGACGAGCAGGGGCCTGTAGCAGGCAGGCCCTCGCCATGATCCCTTCATGACTGACCCCTGAAAGGCCCAGGTTACCCTGGTCTATTCTACTGAGCCCCACACACCCTGAGGGAGGGCTGGCTGCGTGGGTGGCTTCGGTCCCTCACCCCTCTCAGTGTTCACACTTGTCGCTCTGTGACAAGGCAGTTTTCCCGCTAACGAGATGGAGTCCGTTTTCCTATCCTTGATCTGGACTCGCTTTGGTCAATAGCCTGTGGCAGACACGATGGTGAACCGGTTCGTGAGCCTAATTCTCAAAAGGTCGCGCTGTTGGTGAGCCACAGAGGCTCTAGATGAGGCCGGCCTGGATCAGCCAAGCGGTAACCACTCAGGCTCTTGACCTAACTTGGCCAAAACCAGTTGAGTCCAACTGAGATCAGCCACTCCCCAGCCTTGACTCATAAATAATAACCTTTTCCAGCTATTGAGTTTTGGGGCTGGCTGTTGTGTATCAATAGCGGACTGATACACCCTGTGAACTTCCTACCCCCATCTGACTCTGAACACTGGCTGAAGGAACAGAAAACTGTGGGGTTTGCTGCTGACAACATTCTAAGCATCGTCTTCATCATAATCATCGCCATAATCTTATAATCACCGTGTCATTGAGCATTAGCTTCCTCCAGGCCTGCGCTGCGACTTTATGTGCGCCCGTATGCTCTAATCCCCCCTGCCACGCTCTGAAGCAGGTATTAGTTCTCCATATTTGATGGTGAAATGGAGATGCAGAGATGTTAATTCATTTGCCTGAGGTCATACAGACAAAAAAAAATGGCAGTATCAGGACTCACCCCCTACGGGTCGCAGAGAGGACATTCCCATGAAAAATACAGCCCCCTGAGGGCGTCTGGGAACCCCACCCCTCGATCCCACCCCCCAGGCTCTCTCCTCATATTGGGTCTTGGGAATCTAATCCGGGACCAGATGGCAGAGTTTATAATGGCTTCTACACAATTAAACCAGCATCCTTTACTTTAAAAAGTATGAATAAAATTTTCGGTTCCTTTAAGGGGACAGACAAACCCCTTTCCGTCCAGCCTCTGATGGGAAGAACTGCCCGGCGTCGCTCTCTGGAGAGCCTGTGTGAGTGAGCTCCTTTCCCAGGGAGCTGCCCTGATTCAAAATCCAGGCGACAGCCGGGAGCGGTTCCCCTTGGGTGCCCCGGAGTTTCGGAGCGCGGCTCTGCTTAGGTCTGGCTAACCTAATGTGCACAATAAAAATTTTTATTAAAAAGGGAAGAAGGAAGCTGCGGAAATGGCAATTGGCCATAGAAGGACATTATTTTTATTGGAATTAGAATCCCTTTATTTAAAAAATACATAAACCCTCCGTTTTCACTTTATCACTTGGCTTAGCGGCCCACGGACAGATTCCGAGGGTAATTTCAACGCTGGCTGGCTCTTTCTAAACGGCGTGTTGTGAGCACTGAGACTGTGGCACACGCCGCCGCATGACTCTAACGCGGCGGGGGGGGGGGGGGCCCTCCTGGCCTGTGGGGCTCATCCTCAACCCTCAGTAACCCAAACGGCGGCCTCGCTGTTCTCATCCGCACAGGCTTTTGCTAAGGCCTGCTGGGTTTTGTTTCAGGAAATGGATTTCCAGAGGTTTAGCTTGAGAAGTAGGACTCCTGTCCTTCGGAAGAAGGCTGTGAAGCCGCGTATGAGTGAGGGCTGCTCGGCCCTCGGTCACTTCTGGAGGATTCTGGTCGCCTGAGAGCCACGTGTGTCTCTCCTGCGAACCACCCACCGCGCCGGCTGGTTGCCTGGCAGGTCGCTTCCTCCAGGCCGGGTGACATGCTCTTTCCCAGCGTTATCTCATTTTATCCTTGCGGGGGGGGGATGGGGTCGGGCTCTGCTGTAATCTCTCTTTCCAGATGCAGAAATGGAGGCTCAGCAACTCAGGGTGACTTAAATTCGACCAGTGGACACGTACCGAACGCCAACGTGTGCCAGGCGCTGTCCTGGGCGCAGGGGCTTCCGTGGGAATGAAACAGACAGGGCAAACTTGTCCAAGGTCGTGGAGCTGGGAGCCGTGGTGTCAGGTCGCAAAGCCCTGGGACTCCAGGACACCGGCTCGGTCCCCTGTACGGAGCCTCATCAGTGCCACGCCAAGGATTTCGAATAAAACAAACATGGCGCACGAGGCACACTCGCGGCCGGCAAAGCGCGTCCGGATTCGCACGCACGCCGTCTCACGCCTCACCCGCTGTTCCGAACGAGATTCCGAAGGGAAGAGAGGTGACATGGACGGTGTTTGTCGAAAGCTAATCGCAGGCCAGGCAGACGTGTAGACGTCTCGTGTGGGTCCCTTCCGCGGTTCCTGGAGACAGGGGCCATCTGCTAGCCCCGTCTCGCAGATGAGGGAACTGGGCTGCGGTGGGGGCGGGGGGGGGACGTCATTTGCCCCGGGATGCTCAGTGGGCGAGGGGAGACCCAGGCTCAGCCCGGAGCGGAGCACGCCGGCCACCTGCCCCCTGCGCATCCCTCCCCCGGACAGCGCCCACCTCCTGCCGTCCCGGGTCTTGAATCTGAGATAATTCCCCCAGGGATGCTTTCGCCCCCGTACGAGACCTTTGGCTGGGGAGAAGGAGGGCGCCAGCTCTGTCTCTTTACTACGCTCCATCCTTTCCCCAGTTCAAACCGCCCGACTAGCACCTCCTCTTCCCGCCTGGCAAGTGACCTTGCTTAGCCCGAAGGTCAGGGAGGAAGCCGCCCTCTCCACCTGCTTGCTGCCCGGTGGCTCCGGCGGCTTGTTCTACTCCGATTTCCGCCAATGCTCACTGGGCTGCCTGACCCAGGACAGGGTCGGGGACCGAGAGACTTTGCAGAAAGTCACGTGATCTGAGCTGCCGGGTCTGCAGAGAGAGTGGGAAGCAGGAGACTGGCCGGAAGGGAGGCTGAGGAGGAGGCAGGGGCTGGGCCTCGCGTGTGAGCTGCACCCGGGGGCCTGGAGAGGTTTGGGAGCAGAGGGAGGAAGCGACTCGGGCCTGAGCGGGGTCCAGGTTCAAAGACACAGCTGACGAGCCTCACCCTCGAAGGAGCTTCTCGCGAGTGGAGAAGAATAAAGGGAGAAGAGCCGTTTCGTCTAGCTGAGAAGACTTGCCTCCTGGGGGGCAGCGACACCCCTGGCTCATCGGGATGCTCCGGCCGCTGGGGGCACCGTAACCGTGGGTCGTCCTCGTAAGCCAGCGACCCGCAGTGCACTGGGGACGCACGAGGACCCGAGACGCCACCTGGTACACAGGCCGGGCGCCCGTCCCGCTCTGCCCGACGTAATCACTCTCTCGTGTGGGGAGCTGGGGGCAAGCTCGGTGCATCGCAGCCCCCGGGAGGCAGCCGGGAGTTAAACTCCCTGGGGTAGCGGGTAGCAGAGCGTCTGGGCTCACGCCGGGGCCTGTGCAGGTGTCCGGCCCACATGCCACTCCCAGCCGGGCCGAAGCGCAGGTGTCTGGAGGATTCTTTTAGGCTGCCCTGCCAGGCTCACGAGGACCCGGGTCCCGGGCCTGTGGCGCGTTCGTGGACTCTGGCGTCTGTGTCTACCTGGCCGTCGTGTGGCCTACGTTTCCAGTGGGGACATTCCGCCTCCCCGTGAGTATTGTCCTGTGCCTCTCAGCGGCCAGCCCACTCCCAACGGAGAGGCGGCCCTGTGGGCAAACCGGACTCTTCCCTGCAAGTGTGAGTCTGCGGGGGTGACCCAGAGAAGGCGCGCAGGTGGACAAGGACCCTCAGAGACCCAGAGGTCGGGGACAACAAAATCATTTGCTTCCCGCTCCTACATTTTCAAAAGGTGCTGGAGGCTCACGCTGCAACGTGTGCCCCAGCGAGGAAGTGTGGCGGCTCCCACTTTGGCGCGAGAGGCCACGAGCCCCGGGCGGCCCTAGGGGCTGCACGGGCTGCAGGCGGCACTGACCCAGGTACGGCACAGACGGCCCCCGCTGCTGCCCACCTGGAGATGGACACTCTTATTCACGTGATTATTGGCGAGAGCAGAGCTCAGGGGACAACTGGGGTCCCCAGCTCCCTCATGCTGCTTAATCCGACTCCCCAGTTTATTTGCTGCCTGGCCCTGCCCGGGTCTCCTGCACAGGCGGCTGCCTGACTCTGGGATGCGGACGCGGTCAATTCCCATTTCAGGGGCTGGACGCTGAGGCCCAGCGAGGTCACCTGGCTTGCTGGTGGGTGGGGCTGCAAGCAGGAGAGGCCTCAGGGGGCTTTGCTTCTTTCTGACCCAGACTTGTTTTCTGAGCCAGGCCCGAGGCTGGTGCTGAGGGCCGAGCCCCGCTGGGCAGCCTTGGTCACGCTCCTGCCCGGAACTGGGTTGCTGGTGCCCAGGCTACGGGCCAGCTGCGTGTGTGGACGGAGACCCGCTGGGAAGATGGGGCAGGGGTGTGGACGGGGTGTGGACGGGGCGGCTCGCAGCAGGGAGAGCTGCTGTTCTATCTTTAAGGAAACAAAACCCGTCTTCACCGTCTAAGACAAGTGGCTTCTACTCAAACACAGCCTCAGGTTCCAGGCCCAGCCCGGGGACCCCTGATGGAGCCCAGGGTCAGGGAGGACAGGTGGTGTGGAGGGACATGGCAGGGGTCTACAAGGCAAGTGGGTGGACCGCACCGGGCAGGAGGGGCGTCCTGGGCCTGCCCTGGCCTTGTCCACCACCGGTCGCTCTCCCGTCCTGGCTGCTGCAGACCTGGTTCCTGAGAGGTGGCTCTGCGTGGCCTGGCCCAGGGTCTGGAGCGCGGTGCTGCTGGCCCCGCGAGCCCGCGGAGCGGGTCTGCTGGGCGGGGGGCGGGGGGCCGTGCCACCTGACTCTCGGTCGTCGCCACCATTTCCGCGCCTGCTTTTGGGTTTGTCCATTCATCCTGTGGTGCTTACCGGGCAGGTGCCGAGGAGAGAGCTGTGAGTGAGCGAGGCATGAGCCCGGCCTCGCGGTCGCCGAGACTGGTGACAACAACAGCAAAATTATAAATAGGGGTGAGAGAGCTATACAGGAAGAAGACGGTCCAATCGCAGAGAATCGGCAATTGGCGGTAGGGGCGGCTTCTTCAGCTTTTGGTCAGTGGGCATTTAATCCGGGACCTGAGGGCGAGTCCACCGTGCAGTGAGTCCGTGTCAGAGGAGAGAGGGAGGGAGGCTCAGGCGGTGGGAAAGGCAGGTGCAAAGGCCCCGAGGTGGGAAGTAGCTGGGGACTCAGGGAGGATGGAGCGGGGACCCACGGGGCCAAAGCCAGTGAGCCAGGGGAGCCGGGACAAGGTCCCCACAGGGACGGCTTGGCCATGGGGCGGTTCCAAGTCTCTGACTCTACACCAACAGGGGGCCCAATGCCTGTCTTATCACGACGATGTCTCTGAGCCTTATCCTTCCACTGCAGTGGACGGGAGAAGGGGATGGAGCCCAAATCCCCTAAAACCCTGCTTCACGGGGTCAAAGTAACTAGATGAATCCCCAAGACTGAGGCAGGAGACCGAGGATGCTGCAGGCCTCGGGGGAGCTGGGCTGGGCTGGGCTGGGCGAGGGAGGAAGGCAGAAGCAAGTCAGAAGTGCCGCCTGTCAAAGCATCCTTGGACTGGGGGATCTGCGTGGGTCCTTCCCACTCTTCCCACACCCCTCCCAACAAGTGGCCATCAGCCCAGGCCCCAACCCAATGCGTTTCCCTGGGCCATCGCAGGAACAAAGGCCTCTGTGCAGACAATGGGCCCCTTCATGTGGACGCCCGCCCCAGGCCCGGCACAATCGCTGATTCATAAAGCAGGCAGGGTCCCTGCATCCAGGTAGGGTTCAGCCAGGAGGAATGTGCAGATAGATGAATACAGACCAGCTGGCGTCTTTGATGGGGAAAGGCTGCCCCCTGGTGTCCTACAGGGGTAGTGCTCACCCACAGGCCTCTGGGACCCTCCAGGCAGGAGAATGCTCTGGGGTGACCCAGCACTTAGAAATCATACAGATGGGGAAACTGAGGCCTTGGATCACCCAAAGACTCTTAACAATGAAGTGAGGTTTGGGGGTGGGGGTGAAGCCGGAATTATGCCCCCTGCTGTATTGAACAGTCTAGGAAATGCAAGGGTGTCCGGGAGCCCAGGGCGGGGGCGAGCCGGAGTCTGCTCCAGAGCCCCATGCGACCTACCCCTTCCCGCCTCCGAGTTCAGCGATGTCATGTCTGCAGCCTGACATCGGCGAGGGCGGAAGTGTTCGCTCCGTGGAAATCAGCAGATGCAGCCGGAACGTCCCCTGCTCCCACCCGCCCTCTCCCCGTTCCCCAGGGACCCGTCTCAGCTCCGGAGCTGTGGGTTAGTGGCAAAACACGTGATCTCGTTGAGCCAGAGCTTCTGTGCCTATAAAATCAGGATCCCTCGATGCAGCCCATAGCCGAGTGCCTGCTCCGTGCCAGCCACGATCTTAGGTGTCGAGGATCTGACACCACATGAACGGTCAGGAGATAGTGGAGTTAGAATTTCCACTCTTTATTACAACCCCAGCGGTGGTTGGCTTTGTGTGTCTACCTGACCGGGCCAGGGGTTCCCCAGATATTTGATCTGGGTGTTTCTGGATGTTGATAGATAACATTAACATTCATATTAGTGGACCGAGGAGAGAGCCCGTCCTAATGATGTGGGTGGGCCTCCCCGAATCAGCTGGAGGCCTGCCCAGAGCAAAAAGTCTGGCTCTTCCCTTTGCTCATCGGACTGCGGGGTCCGGGCTCCAAACGGACCTCTTCTCTTGCAGTGCTCAGCCTTGTCCGCACTGTTCCAGACACGGTTTTCCGTCCTCTTCACTATCCCGCAGGCGGGCTGGGCTGGCCTCTGCCCCAGGGCCTTGGCGCTTGCCGCGTCCTCTGCCTGGAACGCTCGTCCCCGGCGCGCCCACATGGCTTCCTCCCTCCTCACGCCGTCATTCAAGCGTCACCTTCTCTGTGCAGGCTGTTCCGGCCGCCCTCTAACATGGCCCCCTGCCCCTCCCCACGATGCCTCGTTTTCCTCCTTAGCTCTCGTCGCTACCCGAGATGACCTATTTCTTTTTCTTGTTATTTGCATGCGTTACGGAAACAGAGATCTGTGTCTCTTGTGTTCACTTCTCTGTCTCCAGAAACTAGAACATAGTAAATAATTATTTCTTGACTAATCGAACAGTTGAGGGGAGGGCTTTGGCCAAACCGATGATACTGTCTCTTTCGGTCTGCATCCCTCTGCTGGACCAGCTCCTGCCGACCCAGCTGCCCGAGGTGATGGGTGATGGGACAGGCGGCCCCCAGGTCCTCCTTGGGCATTTCCGTATGGCGGAGGAATGTGCCAGAAACCACTCCCCCAGGGCTCCCCAAGGACCCCAGACAGCTAGAAGGAGCTGCCTCTGGTCCCTGGGAGCCACGGACCTCTGAGGAATCAGGAGCCAGCCCTGCTCTGGGAGGGCCTTGGACCGCCATGCTACGGCTGCTATAAGGCCTTCATAGCCACAGATCCCACCCCTGAGTACCCCTCCCCAAGGGCTGTGTGACTTTGGGTCCAGCTCTTGACCTACCTGGGCTGGTGCCCAGACGAGAGACCGTGATCCTATTTCCTAGAAACACCAGCTCCGTCCGTTTCAGCAGGCCCAGGCATTTGCTCCTCTGTGCCTGAGGCCTGGGCCTTGTCGGATGCAGGACAGCAAGAAGGGACAGCTCTGCAGGGCCTTCGCTGCCTCAGGTCTCTCGGACACGTGACACTGTCTGCTGCAGGGCCTGGCGTGTGCGCGTGGGGTTTGTTCACGGGGCACGGAGCCCACGACGAGCACTGGCCCTGGAGTCTGGGTCGGGTCTATTCTCCCCGCATGTGCTTCACGGGTCTGGCTCCCTCATTTCCCCCCGTCAGCCCCGTCCTGCCTGGTTCAGTGACTCCTGGAGAGGAGAGGGCACTCTGCGGAAACCCAGCACTGGAGGGACCATGAGGTGGCCCAGTCCATGAGAAACCCAGGCCCCAAGAAGCACAGTGACCAGTCGAAGCCACAGCATCCACCAATGGGCTTGGGGGCCGGGCTGAGCCATGGCCCCGTCTGGTTTCTGCGGCTTCTCCTGTCTTTGAAGGGATAGACAAGGTCAGGAGCTTTCAAACAATTCGTTCAGCAGGGTGCTAAACTGTAAACTTAGATGAACGTGAATCTATAAATCAGATATGAAAAAAGTGATCATAATAGAGCCCGCATGAACCATGCACTGGCCACTGTGCTCGGCGTCTGAGGACCAGCTCAAAGAGTCCCCACCGCCACCCTATGGGCTATTCTCATTATAGAACTTGCCAAGGGCACAGGAGCAGAGCTGGGGTCCAAACAGAACCAAACGAGTCCCTTAAAACAGAGAGGCCAGCCTGCCGGAAATCGTGGGGTCCTGGAGCCCCGGTGCTGAGGCCGCCCAGCCATGGAAGCCCCAAGGCTCCTCGGAACACAGTCTGAAAACCCTGCTGGCCCAGCTCACCGCCTGAGTGCCCTCCAGCACGGAGCCAGGCCCCGTGACCTGCGAAGCTTTGCAAAGTGAGGCCCTCTCCTTAGGCTTCCTATTGGGTGCCAACGACCTCATACTGTGTACGTCCTTCCACAACTAGGTTGTTTTTTGTTTTGTTTCGTTTTAACATTTCTTACGGGATTTAGCTGAGTCAATACATGTAGTTCCGGTTTGATCATTTTTACTGCTGTATAATATTCTGTTCTGTGCTGTTTTCACAATTTAATTATTCTCTTGGTTACAGGGTGACGTTTTCAAAGCCTGACATTTAAAAAAGTCACAGAAGCCCTTTTCACCTTAGACAGGATGTCGTTCTCCACTGACCAGCTCTGCCGGTGGATTCTGTGCCCTGAACGCTCCCGGTGCCCCACCACAGCCGTCACCTCACCTCCTGGCCACCTATAAGGTTAGAGGGCTCTGTGCACCACCCACCCCCAGACAGAACACGGGGCAGAGGCCAAGGCGGTGGCCCGTCTGTGCCCGCCTTCTCCGCAACGGCCCCACGGGGCATCTCTGTTAAAGACGGGCAGTAGGTAGCACTGGTTCCCCCCGAGAGGCTGGCCGGGACGGGCTGGGCGGCGCCCAGAAGTGCGGTTTGGTCGCCATCTTGGGGAGGGGGTCGAAGAGACCAGCTCACAGGCATGGCTTTTCACGGTGCGTGTGCACACACGTACACAGGGCTCAGCAACGAGAGAAGGGGTAACTTGTGAAATGTTCACGTAACGGAATATTTCCAGCAGTTAAGATGGCTGAACTGAATGAACTCCACATATCAACCCAGATCAATCCTGTACACAGCATTGAAGATGAACGCCTCGCTGTGAAGGAATGTGTATCAGTCACCACACGTGAACGACATCGTTTATACGAGACACAGAGCACGTAAACCGTACTACATGTAGCTTAGGCTACAGAAATGTATGCGATTAAGTAGCGTGTGACCCCGGCTGGGAGAGGTCACCTGGGCTGTGGCAGGTCGGGAGGTGACTGGGGTGGCAGACGCAGGCGGTTTCAATGCAGAGGCGATGTCTTGGTTCTTAAGCTGAGTGATAGGCTTATAATTACATGTTGTACTTGTTTTTCAACCTTTTGGTATCTTAAATAATATATAATATTTTTTTTTAAGAAAGGAAAGAGAAAAAAGAAGGAAAAAGTAGGAAAAGAAAGGAAAAAGGGGGCGCGTTAGAAACGGAAGCAGAGCCACCTTCTCTAGCTGTTGACTTTTTCCAGCCTGGAGCCAAGGGTTATTCTCCGAAGCAACCCGGCCCGTCCCATGTCCACACCGCCCAGGCAATGCCCCACAGACGGACATCAGTCACACAAATGACCCACCGCGTACCCAAAAAAGCCACCAATATGTCATCAGGTCTTCAAGCCAAGCAACGGCTGAAAGTCCCACCCGGCCGGAGCGGCGCGTGGGCCAGGCGCCGGGCACGGACCCCGGAGAAGGCGGGTCCCCGCGCTTCCTCAAGATTTACGTCCCCGGCTCCATTCTCCGTCCAGGGTACAAAGGCTTCTGAAGAGCAGGTGCTAAAACATGGACAAAGATTGCCGTAACGAGATGAAAGGCAGGGCGCCGGGCCATCGGGACGGGATACTTATGCCCCTAATGAGATCATTCTTATGACGCCTTGCACGGGGCGTGGAGGGCGGGGCGGCGGGAGAAGCGGCCGCCGGGCCGTCTCCAGCGCGTCCACGCGGATCGGTCCGCCCTGGTTGGAAGGCTCCTTTGCCATATGCCTGGCCCTAACACAGGGAGGGATCCCTCCCGTGTGAAGTCACCCGGGCAGCTAACCAACAGCACCCCTGACCTCGGCATCCGAAGGCCTGGGTTCATGTCCGGGCTCTGCTGTGAGGGCCCGTCGTCTGCCCTCGCTGAGCCTCGGTTTGTCCTTCTGGGCAATCGAGTCAGCGATCCTCACCTCACGATGAGATAGGGTCCTGGATAGAAACATGGTCCGAAAACAGGGAAGGTCCCCAAGGAGCAGAGTGACAAGCACGCGAGGACTGAACGTGTGACCCCTCCCTGCTCAAGCGTTCGTTCCTTCGATTCTTCCGGGAGGTTCCGTGTGTATGGAAAGTGGAGACGTCGATGAAGCTAACACGGTCCGAACCTCCCGGCTTCGGTGTCTGGCTCAGACGTGGGCTGCGCCGAGTCTCCCTTCCTTAAAGGGAAGAGGAAAACCTAAGCCAGGTGGAGTCCGGGTAGGGGGATGGTTCTCGAGGCAAGAGGGGTCATTCGTTTTGGCCAAGACGGTGGCAGGCACTGAGCACCGTCACCGGCACGTGCTCAGTGTGTTAGCAGCGTGACCTCATCCGTGACCTCCCCACTGGGTAGTCGTCACTTGGAAACCGGGGCTCAGGGGCATTTATGAGAGGCCTGCGCAGAGGCACCCCCTGGAGTAAAGCAGGCGAGGCCAAGCAGCGGGCAGGCGTTTCTGCCCTGTCCCCGGGGAGCCCAGAAAGGCCAGCGTGCCTCCTTTCCCAGCGAGGGGGGAATGCAGAAGGGACCGCCCGCAGCTCCCCTGAGCCCCCTGCCTCACGCCTGCCCCCTGCAGGGCGGAGGACGGGCGCCTGCAGCAGGTCCCGGTGCAGACGGGCGCCGGGCGCCACCCTGCCTCATCCTTTCCCTCCCTTTGGGGGCAGCGGACCCCGGACCCTGCTGGCGTGGAGGGAGCACACCCCGACCTGTGCATCCAGAGTATCTGGAACTCCCCCGGACCTCCCTCGTGACCAGAGGTCCTGCGTCGCCGCTCCGGGGCAGAGCTCCGGTGACGTGGGGTGCCAGCCAGCTGGAGGACCGTGCTCTGAGGCGTAGGGCTGTGAGGCGATGGTTTACAACCCCCGAGCAGCGTGGCGATCCCTGGGGAGCTTTTAAAACACATTGGATTCCTGGCCCCACTCAGACGAATTAAATAATAGTCTTTTAAGAGCAGAGCCTAGGGAATGTTTTTGTTTGTTTGTTTGCTTGTTTTTTCTTTTTTTTTTTTAACACTCCCCAGGAGATTCTAATGCACAACCAAAGCTGAGCTACTGCTGCAGACGCGGACCCGGCTCTCTCTGTCCACCTGTGACCAGGTGGGCGGTGTACGCAGACCCGGCTCTCTCTGTCCGCCTGTGACCGGGTGGGCAGTGGGCTGATTTAAGCGAGCGCCTGAATTCTGCTCCACAGGCAGTCCTCCTCCTACTCCCCCTCTTCCCCAGGCACCCCTGAGACTCTGGACCCCTAATTACGAGTTGCCCTTGAGCCTACGTCCCTCTCCGACGGCGCGTTTTACCGGAACGTGGCTCTGGCGTGGGCATCCGACACTCCCCCGGTGACGAGCAAAGCAGCCTTCGCCTTCCCACCTGGCTGTTTCTCTTTGTGCAGGGGCTGTATCGCTCGGAACCCTGCAGGGTGGAGGGGCACAGTCATCCCAGCCCCTGAACGCACCCCAGGTCCGCGTGCTCTCTGAACCCCTGAGTTACCCAGAGGTAAAGCTGGTGCATCCCTCTGCTGTAGGGAGGGGTGAAGCGGGGGACAGAGGAGCAACCCAATTACCCCGAACCTCCTCAGGGTCCCCACCTGTCCTCCAGCCTGGCAGCCTCCCCCGGGCTCTTAACAAGAGGCGGGTGCTCGGCCAGGCTCTTGCCCCGGCTCTTGCCCCCTCTGCCCCGCCCTCTGAGTGGAGCAGGCTGGTGTGAGGGCCCCGGGCATTAGCCCTGCGACCCCACAGGCCATGAGCAGGGGCTCAGCAGGGGTCATCGGCCACGAGGTTGCAGATCACGTGTCACAGGTGTGGAGGGACTTCCCCTCCCCGGGAGTGTGGGCGGGACCGATGAGCCGCTCCTGACCCAGGATGGAAAGGGGGACGCAGTAACGGGTCCCGGGTAGGGACCGAGCAGGCGCGCACCGAGTAATCGAGGTGGATGTCACCAGTAATCCCGCGGCTGTCACGCAGTGCTTGGTGCGGTGCAAGGACAGGGCCCGTCACCCTCGTGCATTCTTCTCCCGGAACCATAACCGCTCGAACCGTGAGAAAAACGGCAGATGCGCCCGAACTGCGGGACGCCCCAGGAACGCTTCCCCAGTGCCCTTCGAAACTAGGGAGGCGGGACGGCCGGGGAAGGCTGAGAAGCCAGCTGGGCCATCGGACCTGGGACCGGCTCCCGGAACCGAACGAGGACGACCCGGACGACGTCGGGGGCGATGGCGCCGGCGTGAACATCGGCTTCAGTGAACGTGGTCGGGCGCGCGCCACCGACGGATGAAGGGCGCGTGGGACCTCCCCGCGCCGCCTTCGCGGCTCTCCCGCGCATCTAAAATTATTTCGAGATCAAAAGCCGTTTGTAACGTAGCGAGGGAAAGTCGACACGGAGCGGGGCGGTGTCTCTTCGACGCGCGGTATCGGGAAAGAGGGAGACGAGCCGGCCGCTCGCGGGAGCGAGTTTACGGCTAGGAAACAGGTCCGCTTCGTTCTCCTTGCTGTGATTTACGGCCAAGGACCCGGACCCCCATCGATCCTGGCTCTGAGCCCCCCAGAGCAGGCACGGGGTCCTCCGGGCAAAATCGATGCCTGGAGGTGACTCTGTGCGTTTCACTGCCATCATCGCAATCCAGATTTATGTCCTGGCAAGATATATCCCAGGGCAATGCAAAGGGGTTTGCGCGAGGAGCCGGAGGTCTGGGTTCCAGACTCAGACCTGCCGTTCACATCCGTGTGATTTAGGGCTGTTTGCCTCCTTTCTCTGGGCCTGAGTTTTGAAACGTGGTCTCTATGGCCACTTCCAGCTCATGGCGTCTGGCGTCTCTGGTTGCCGACAGCAGAATGCAGCCGTGGGTAGAAAGCCGCGAGGAGGAAAGAATATCCTTGAAAGGAGTCCATGGAAAGGCTGGCGGGGCAGAGAGCGTTAATGTTAACGAGAAGCCAGAGGCACAGGCGGTATTAACCAGGCGGAGTACTTCTTGTGATGAGCAACCTGATGTTTCGGTGGCTTCGTGCAGTTTAGTATGTTGCAGCCTGACCAGGGAGTTGGTGGTGGTGGCGGTGCGTGTGCGTGTGCGTGTGTGTGTAGGTCGGGGGGGGGGGCGGGGAGTTTGCTCTATACGGCCATTCTGCAACCCAGGTTCCTCCCTGCTCGAAGTCCTTGAAAACCTAGCCACTCAGCCATCAGAGGATGGAGCAGAGTGAGGACCGTGTATGGGAGGCTGGTAAGGGACCGCGTTGGAAATGGCACACGTCACTTCCACTCACGCCCTGCGGGCCAGACCGACGTGTGAGGGTGCCTGGGAAGTGCGGTCTGAGTGTGTTCCCAGGAGCAGTGCAGAGCGCTGGCGGCCATCAGCGCCACAAGCCACGAGCTGAGGTTTGGCCACTGGGATGAATAAGTTCCCACCATACCACCCCCCCCCCCAAAAAAAGTCCATTCCTGCATCTCTCTGCCCAGACTTAGAGTCCTGGGGGAGAGTCCACTCAGCCCAACTTGCCACCATGTCCACCTCTTGGCCTAAGGGAGGGCATGGCTCCTACCCCAGCGGTTCCCAGACGGGGGATGCCCCCAAAAGGGGGAGATGGTGTCAGAACACCCCAAGACAACAGTTGCATTAAAAGCACAACGTGTACCTGCTGAGTTAGCGGGTGGCGAGCTCGCCTGCTTGCGAAGACCACTGCTACATTTGCCTTAAAGTTTCTATTTTAAAATTAGGTCCTTTGGGAGGAAGGCTGCACTCAGAAATGAGCTCCCGTGGCTCTGAATGTCTGTGCAAGACTCTACGTCTCGTTTATCTCTTCCCTTAACCAATATTTCTGTGGCGGCTTTTGTATGAGAAGCACTGTGCTAACCGCAGGGATGTGGCGATGTATGTCCCCGCCCCAGGAAAGATAGAAAAGGTGATAAGGAGTGGTCAGGGCCAGCGCAGGGGAGCTAGGACGTCACAGGGGTGGTGCGGGCGGGGTCGAGTGTGGCCTGGGCACCAGAAGGTGACATGGGAGTAACAGTTAACCAGACAGAGCTGGGCCAGAGCAAGAGAGGATGCTTGGATCCCTCAGGCCACAGGTAGGAGATAGAGTCCCTAAGAGCAAGTATCCTGGTCCTTCGAATGATCTGTCGATTGGAATAAGTGTTAGAGGTACCAGGAAAAACGTGGAACGTCCCCAAAGAGAACCCCTTTGTTCCCCTAGAACAGGAGTTGGCATGTTATGGCCTGAGACCACTGCCCACTTTCATGAGTAAAGTTTTATTGGAACACAGCCACGCCTGGTCACTTACACGTTGCCCGTTGCTGTCTGCACACTGCAAACGCAGAGCTGAACATGTGCCACAGAGATGATGTGACTCGCAGGTCCTGAAATATTTATTCTCTCTCGCTCCGAAAGAAAAATGCCGACTCCTTCCTCAGGACTAACAATAGATGGCCTGGAGGTACCCTCGAATCCTTAGACACTCCTCCCACTAAGAAGGGCGCCCCCTCCACTACCCCGCTCAGCCCCGGGATGGTGGAAATGATGCTGTGTTAGTTTCGGCCTAGACTTTACAAGACGGTTTCAAGGTTCTGCTTCTCATCTCTTGGAGTCCTGAGCCACCACGTTAGAAGTGGGACCACCCTGCTCAGGACACCGCATAGAGAGGTGGGGGGGAGGGGCCGCCTTCCAGCGTCCCCACCAAGGCGCCAAGCACATGAAGCCTTCTTGGACCCTCTAAGACCAGACTAGCCACCGACTGAATGTCCCTGAGTGATTTCGGTCGGTGCCACCTGGAACAGGATGCACCTAGCTAAGCCTGCCCCAACTGTCCGATTCACAAAACCATGAGATGTAATAAAACGGTGATTGTTTTAAGCCACAAAGATGGCCGTGTTTGTTACGCAGCAATAGAGACCCGGAACAGACAGAGACCAGAGAGAGGCCAGCTGATGCGTCACTCCCGAAGTTTACCACTGAGCACCTGGAGGGGCTGAGGGCCAGGGAGGACGGGAGGAAGCCGGGGATCACACCGCAGACTCTGTGACTTCAGGGGATTCATCGGAACCAAGCCGATGCGTCCACTTTGCAAGCCGAGGGAAAGCAGGCTGCTCCGGGAGAAAGAAACTGACGCTGGACGAGAATGTCCTGACACGTCCCGGGGGGGCCAAGGCGTCCTCCTTCCCGCCTCCCGCTGTGTCGAGAGCCGCCCTGGAAACAACAGCCAGGGTCGCATGGGAGTCCTTGAGGAAACCACACAAAACTGCTGGAAAAGAACGAGGGCGGAAGGGGACGCGGAGCAGGCGGGCGCAGAGGGCGAGGGAGAGCCAGGGGCGCGGCCGCGCTTCCAAGGGGACCGGGCGGTGCGTGTCCTGCGACTCGGGCGGCCAGGACAGGGCCCCTGCCTTCAGGGCCCCAGGCGGTCACGCTGCGCCCACGCAGATCATCCAGAGAGACGTCTCCGCCTGGAGGCCCTAATCCAGCCGCACCGGCAGGGGCCCCTCACGGCACTTTACTACACGCAAAGTCACGTCGTCACAGGCCCTGGGGACGAGGACGCGGGCACCTTCGGGGCAGTCGGCTTCTGTCCCCACAGTGGCTGTCGCTGACGGTTATTTCTCAGACTCAGGATTTGAAGTCGTTTCCATCTTCTTTAATCAGGGGACGCCTGGAAAACGCAAGCCGCGCGCAGGCAAAGCTGGACCCTGAGAAGGTGCCTGGCTGTCCCCCCTTCTGGTGAGAACCGACTGGGCGGGCGGGCCCTCTCCCTCCCTTGTCGTATTCAGTCTTCGTCACACGCTGCGTGATAAAGGGCAGATTCTATCGCCGCCTGTTTTCCTGCAGCTCAGAGCTTAAGCAACTCGCCTGAGAGCTGAGGGCCCGTGGCCCCACCCCTGTCACGTGGCCCCTTCAGTTCCCCTGGTGCAGAAAGGGACCGGGCCTCCACAGGGAGGGGTTGAGGCCTACGAGGGACCAAGATTTGCGTAGCTCCTTCAGGCTTTTCCCGACATCAGGTCTTCGCTGTCCTGACCGCCGTGCAAACAAACCCAGATAGGGACACTTTCTGCCTGCGTGGCTCCTTTTCCTGCTGTCGGTGGACGCGTGGGCCAGGTGTCCTCAGATGGGGCTCTGGAAGCCCCCCGCTGCTCTGGCTGGTGAACCACGGCAAAATCCCCCTGTCGACCCCACCTGACCCCTCTCCCTTCTCGGCGGCCTTTTCACCATTCAAGAGAGGCAAGTTCAAGCCCCTTCCTCGGCCTGGCCTCCTTTATGGCCTGCTTCTCCTCCTCCTATTTCCGGTCTAGGCGGGCGTGTCTGCCTGCCCCCAGCGGGGCACAGGCATCTCATTTCCTCACCAACAGATGACCTTTCCAGCCATCCCCCGAGGTCCGGCTGCTCCCTGTGTTTCTATCTTGGACGCTGCCTCCAGCTACCGAGTCACACAATTCGGCCTTAAACTGAACCGGCCTTGAACTTTTCCTGTTTAAGTCCCCACCCGAGCCTTCCCCATCTCTCACTGACTCTGTGCCCTGCGGGGCCTCCAAATCCAGCCACGTGCTCCTGTCCCCACGGCTCCTCCTCAGGCAAAGCCTCCGTCACTTCTCGGTGTCTCTGTCAACCGCGGCTCCACCCACCCGACCCTCCCGCCTCCCCCCAGGCCGCTCGGTCCTTCCTGAACTTCGCCCTCTGATGAGATCACATTTCCCATAAAGGCTGCTGTTCTTGGTCCTTTCTGGGTCTGTCCACCTGCAGTGCCCTGTCCTCACCCCGAACACACACACACTCGTCATCTATCTGTCATCTATCTATCTATCTACCTATCTATCATCTATCTATCATCTATCTATCATCTATCTATCGATCTATCTACCTATCTATCTATCTATTATATATTCTCTATCTATTTATCTATCTATTTATCTATCTACCTATCTATCATCTATCTATCATCTATCTATCATCTATCTATCGATCTATCTACCTATCTATCTATCTATTATATATTCTCTATCTATTTATCTATCTATTTATCTATCTACCTATCTATCATCTATCTATCATCTATTTATCATCTATCTATCTATCTACCTATCTATCTATTATATATTCTCTATCTATTTATCTATCTATTTATCTATCTATCTATCTATCTATCTATCATTTATCTATCTATCTATCTATCTGTCTATCTATCTATCTATCTATACCTATCATCTATCATCTATCTATCATCTATCTATCTATCTCCCTCTGACACGTCTTTGTTTTGTTTTGTTTTGTTTTTTTCATTTTTCTTCTCTCTCTCACCTCCCACCCCTCCTAGCCTGGCTCTGCCTCCTCTCTGTCCCTGTGGCACCTTAAACTTCATCTACTGCCAGGACACGTGCCGACCTGGAATTGTCTGTATGTCTTTCCTGCAGAACTAAAAGCCCCTGAGACGGAGGACGGGGTCTCATTCGTCACGGTGTCCTCAGGACCTGGCCCCTCGTCAGCGGCGGGAAGTTGGCAGTTTCGCTGAGTTCGCTGTGAGAGCAGGACCTGGGCTGGGTCCTCCCTGACCCCGCCCCTCCGGTCCTCCTCGCCCCGCCTCCGCCTCGCCTCAGAGGACAGAACCGCATCCGCCCGACTTCAGTCAAGGCCTCTGGGCCTCTGCAGCGCGCGAGACAGCCACTGGGTGGAGCCCGTGAGCCATGAACGGCAGGTGAGGCCTTGGCTGAAGCGATCTGCAGCTGCTGAGGAAACCAGGTGCTTTTTATGGACTGGATGGTGGTTTTCTCAGTGCCCACGGCAGCTGAGCATTTGTACCACTCCTTCAGCCGGGCGGTGGCCCTTCACAGACCGCCTGTATCCTTGAGCCTGGGTGCTGCAGAGCTGGGAAGGACGCACCAGCTCGTCCTCCCCACGTGGGTGGGAGACTGAGCAGGCGCCCAGGCAGGTGGAGCCCGGCTCTGCCTGCCATGGAGTTGCTGTGTGGCCTTGAGCAAGCTGGTTGCCCTCTCTGGGCTCCAGTGTCCTTATACCAGTTAGGATTCTTGGGTATAAGTGACAAAACTGACTCTGATGGAATTCGGCGCACAGAATGCAGAGGGAGGCAGAGAGCTGGGCCAAATAAGAAACGAGAGAAAGGGCGGTCGACAGCCCGGGGCCGGGCGAGATCACCCCCGGCACCGGTTGGGTCGAGGTGCCACAGCCGTCGCCCTGTCCACACTGACACCCTGAGCCCTGCCGAAGGACTCAGGACCGTTGCCACGGATCATCCCAAACCGTCCCTGCATCCGTGTGTCCCTTCCCCACGGCCCCTCTCCCGGACGGGAGTCACACGGCACGGCCCATCTGCAGAAGGATGGGAGAGGGGATGTCTGTCCCCTCCGCTGTCCACAGTACGAAAAAGCACCGGCCCTCGGCTGGGAAGGGTTCGGGCAACCGGCAGCTGAAGGCGACCAAATATTCGCCTCACGCCTTACTATACTGCAAGTGGCTGGATGAGCCGGAGATCCGGTACCTTAAGACAACGACGACCATCCGAAATACGTACACAGCACCTGCCACGTAGCAGGCCTTATCCGAAGGCCCCGAGGTATATGACCCGTTTAAGCCTCGCAAGTCCGCGAGGTAGATTCGATTGTCATCTTCACCCTTCAGGTGAGGAGACCGAGCCCTGGGGAGTTTGACTGATTCGCCGCGGGACACAGGGCCAGGAGGAAGTGGGGTGGGGACGTGTCCTGTTTCCTTTTCCCCACGTCAGACTCCCACGCTGGGCGCTCCGTTTGGGCGCCTGCCACCCAAGGAATGGACCGGATGACAAGCACGCACATCGGCTTGGAGTTTCTCCACTTTTCTAAACATGTCTGGTTTCTACGGTTCCATGACAAAAATCACCGTTTTTGTCCACAGTTCACCTGTATGAGAAAACATTCATATTTTGCTGAATAGAAGGGAAGTCAGTAAATGTTACAGAAAACACAACCTGGACCAGGAGTGGAGAGGAAATGTATCTCCTTGTTAGATGTTAAATCGAGGAGTCCAGGAGGCGAGGAAGAACACGAGTCTGTTTTCAACGCTCGCGCGCCTGGATTTTCTGCCAAACCCTCGGAGTGGCCGAAGGTGGGCAGTTCGTGTCTTTGCGGGGAAGCGCCACTAGAGGGCAGACTGTGCCGCGTCCGGACCCCGTCAGCTTTGACTTGAGAGAGATGAGTCTGAGTCTGGGTTTTTCCAGAGAGGCTTCTGCAGAGTAGCTGGGGGGTGTGGCTGCAGGGACTAGAATTGTATTTTTATCCGCTGCTCAGTTTTAGCAATCTGGGGGAAGTCCCTTTCTGGGAGAGGGGCCTAGGGGTGGAGGGCAGGGGACCGACCCCCACCCACATTGCTACTGCCAGCCCCGCCCCACACAGGAAGTAACCTCTGCCCCCCTCCCCGTCCCCCAGGCGTGGCCCTGGCTTTGCCTCTGGCGGGAGTCTGACACCTCCTCCTCTCTCTCTTCAACATGGCCAGAGAGCTTTGAGGTTCAGATGGAGCCTCTAGGAGAACAACGGCAGCCCATCCACCCCTTCAACACAGGTCTGGCTCAGCTAACACCCCTCCCAGGACCAGAAGGAGCCCCTCGGCACTCCCGCGTGGGGAACGAAGGGGCACCTCTTTTTGGCAACACCCCCTGTGAAGGGGGCATCGGGCTAGAACTCCAGCAAGGAGGCTCCAGGCACCTAGAGGGCCACTTCTGGGAGGAGGGAGATGTCACTCGGAGGCAGCAGCTCCTCTCCTCAGTGATTCACTCCTGAAGCCCAATCACCAGTGACTCGGTGACTCAGAGGGCCAGGGGGCAGCAGGGTGGAGAGCGCCTCTGCAGATATGATTCCTGTGGAGCTCACCTTTCATCTTATTCTACCTTAGGTTTTGTGTCACCTGCTGGAAAAGTCACCTCTTCCAAGAAGCCCACCCTGACTCCCTTCCTCTTCTGAGATAAGAAGCCACATCTGAGTCCTCACCCTCTGGGTCCCCATGCCTGGCTCACGCCCAGGATGGACACCAGGAATGAAAGAAGTGAGTGAATTCGTGCTGTGTTCGCTCTGGACAGCAGGCAGGTGCGGCCTCCACCCCCCACCACATGCACGTGACACGTGTGCACACGGACCTCCTGGCGCATCCTTTTCCTACATGAATAGGATGCTATCCTTTCTCTCATTCTGCTACTGGCCTTCTTTTTTTAAACCTCTGCTACAGCCTCCTGGCCTGTCCCCGCCTTCAGCCCCAGCCCAGCAAATCAGTCTCCAGGGTCGAATGGCTTCCTTGCTTCCCTGCGGTGCCCAGGTCTGCTGGTCTTTCTCTTCATCCTCTGGGGTGCTCTGGCTCATCCCGCAGAGATCAGCTCTGGTGTCACCTCCTCCGGGAAGCCTCCTGGGATTCCCCTCGGACCAGATGCAGATAGAACTGTCAGGGCTATGCCCACACAGGAAGCAGCTGAGGTGCCCCAGGAGGCCCGCGCCTCCTGGCCTGGGCGAAGAGGCTGCCCGACACAATGTAAAAGAACACAACGAAATCCAGCGAACAAAGCAATAAAGTATTATCAGGCTTTCAAAGAAGCAGGAAGCCGAAATAGAATCAGGAAGCAAACTAACCGGTAGAAAGAGACTCCTGAATGAGAGAAACGATGGAATGTCAACGTGGCCTGATGTATTCCATTTGTTATAGGAAGTAGAGGAAAACGCTCCCAGCCTGACTGCTTTCCCGTTCTCTCCCGAGCACAGCACACCCTCCCTGCGAGATCTGTGCCGCCCAAGGTCTAAAAAGTGGCGCTTCTCGTCCGAGAATGTCTAGTCATGATTTCCATTCTTTGTAAAGAGCGGCTCTGTGACTTCTACTTTTTGGGTTTGTTTGTTTTTACATACGACCAAAATATGGAGGAAATGAATGACAGCTGATCTCCCTTTTTTTGTTTTTAATCATTTGTTTTTAATTACAGTTGGAATTTTTGCATCCCTGTAACTATTTTGCAACTATCAATGTGTAGTTCTTAATCCCTGCCCCTCTGCATGTAACCCTCAACCCCTCTCCTCTGGCAACCCTCAGAGTGTTCTCTGTATCTATGAACTTGTTTCTATTTTGTTCATTTACTTTATTCTTTAGTTTCCATGGATAAACGAAATCATATGGCACTTGTCTTTCTCTGTCCGACTTACTCCGCATAGCACAATACCCTCTAGGTTCATTTATGTCATTGCGAATGGCAAGATTTCATTCCTTTTTATGGCTGAGTCATACACCATTGTATATATGTATCACCTCTTCTTTATTCATTCATCCACTGATGGACACCCAGGTAGCCTCCATATCTTGACTCTTGTGACTAATGCTGCAATGAACATATGGATTCTCATGTCCCTTCAGTATAGTGTTGGGGTTCTTTGGATAAATACCTAGAATCGAGATAACTGGGTCTTTCTTTGCCTCTTATTATTGCCTTTGTTTTAAAGTCTATTTTGCCTGATACAAGTATTGCTACCCTAGCTTTTTCCGTTTGTTTCTATTTTCATGAAACATCTTTTGCCCTTCCTTTATTTTCAGTGTGTGTGTGTGTCTTTTGATCTGAAGTGAATCTCTTGTAGGCAGCATATGTGAGGGCTTTGTTTTCTTATCCATTCAGCCACCCTACGTTTTTTGATTGGAACATTTAATCCATTAACATTTAAAGTAATTGTTGATAGATATGTAATTATTGCCATTTTATTATTCCTATTTTTAAATCTTTTTTTCCCCTTTCTTCTTCTTCTTCTTAAAGAAGTTTTTCTAATATTTCCTGTAATATTGGCTTGGTGGTGATAAACTCCTTTAGCTTTTTCTTGTTTAGGAAGCTCTTTACCCGTCCTTTGATTCTCAATGATTGCTTTGCTGAATAGAATAATCTTGGTTACAGTTTCTCACTTTTCATCACTTTGAATATTTCCTCTAATCCCTTCTAGCCTGCAAAGGTTCTGTTTAGAAATCAGCCTATAGTCTTATGGGAGCTCCGTTGTAGGTAACTGACTGCTTTTCTCTTACTGCTTTTAAGATTCTTTGTTTTTTAACCACTGGCACTATAATTATGATGTGTCTTGTTGTGGGCCTCTTTAGACTCATCTTGTCTGGGATTCTCTGTGCTTCCTGGCTTACATGTCTACTTCCTTCACCAGATTAGGGAAGTGTTCCATCATGGCTTCTTGAAATAGGTTATCGATTTCTTGCTCTCTCTCCTCTTTCTGGTACCCCTACGATGTGAATGTTACTATGCTCCAGAGGCCCTTTAAACTATCCTCATTTTTTTTTAATTCTTTTTTTTCCTGCTGTTCTACTTGGATGTTTTCTGTTCCCTTATCTTCTAAATCACGGATTCGGTCCTCTGCTTCATCTAATCTACGTATTTATTTCAGTTATTGTATTCTTCATTTCTGGCTATTTTTAAAATTTTTTAAATTTCCATTTTTATGTTTTCTCTTTGTTAAAGTTCTTCCTGAGTTCATCTACTCTTTCCCTATGTTCACTGAGCATCCTCACAATCAGTGTTTTGCACTCTGCATCTGGTAGATTGCTTTGTTCCCATTTTGTTTAGTTAGTTTGTTTGTTTGTTTTTGTTTTTTGTTTTTTCCGGGAGCTTTGTTCTGTTCTTTCCATGTGGGATGTGTTTCTTTGTCTTCCCGTTTTGGCCGCCTCCCTGGGTTTCCCTATGCATTAGATAGGGCTGTTTCTATGTATTAGCTATGTCCCTCGGTCTCAGTAGAGCGGCCTTGTGTAGTAAGTGTCCTGTAGGGCCCAGTGACTCAGTCACGCGAGCCGGCACTTCAGGTGTGTTCCTTGTATGGGTTGTGTGTCCCCTCCTATTGTAGTTGAGCCTTGGTTGCTGTTTGCACGTCAATGGGAGGTATTAACCCTTGGGGCCGACTGGTTCTGAGGACTGGCTGTGACTATAATGAATGAGCTGTTGTGCCAGGGCTGACCCTACCGAGCAGGATTCACTTCGGCAGAGTTCTTGTGCCTGCTGTGTCTGCCTTTGGGCATATCATCCTCGGATGTGGCCCCAGGTGCTGCTGCGGCTCAGCTGGAAGCCGGCCACTGGACTGCAGGTCAGAACCTCCTGGGAGGGGCACCATCATAGGCCAAGTCCAGCTGTCTGTGCCCTGTTGGGGCCACCTGGCATGAGCCACCAAGCAATCCGCAGATGGCTGCGACCTACTCTGGGCTTGGCTGTGCCTCAAGAGGCCGAGCTGCAAACCGAGGCCAGCTGCTGTGAGTTCCGGGCTTGGAGCTGCTCAGCAAGAGGTATGGGACGCCCTGAGGCCAGATGCTGCTTGTTTAGGTTTTGTGAACCTTTGAGGGATTTTAGGGAAGTCCACAGCATGAACCAAGACAGGTATGGAAAAGCCACTGGAGGTGGCTTAGGTAGGCCTGCAAGGTAGGGAGGGTAGGGTCTCAGGGAATCATCAATGTGGGGCGACCAATGTTAACCGGGTTGATGGAGGTTCAGTACGGCGGCCGCTTGCATCTGCGCACTGAGAGCGGGGAGGGCTCAACAAAAGAGCAATGGCCTCTGCCAGCACTTTTGTCTGGTAGAAAGAACCCAGCCTTCGCCCTGAAGCCAGACAACTCAGCCCCTCCCCGTGCGTCCCTGGTGCCTTTCAAGCAGCTGCCCCAGCGCTGGAGCTCAGAGTAAGTTTGTCAGTGGTAAATCCACATGCGAGTACCTTTAAAGGAATGTTTGTGACTCCAGTAGCCCTTTGTCCCCCTCAACCGTAATCTCCACTTGTTTGCACAGCCAGAAGTTGTTGGGACTTCTTTTCCTGGCACTGGAACCCTGGGCTGGGGAGTCCAGAGTGGGGCATGGACCCCTGGCTTTTCCAGGGGGACTTCCACAGCCGAGAGATTGCTCCCAACTACCTCACATGGGTGTGGGCCTGCCCGTTCCACATCTCCGCTCCTCCTACCAGTCTCGAGGTGGCGTCTTTTGTGTGTCCCCAGTCATGGGACTCTGTTCATCTAGATTTCAGGTGATTTTCAGTAATGCTTGTTCTGTGGTTTAGTTGTAATTTTGATGTGGTCATGAGAGGAGGCGAGCACAGCATTTACCTATCCACCATCTTGTCCGGAAACCCAGCTGACACCCTTTGATGTATTTGCATCAAAAATCTCTCTGGTCAGAGTGAATTCAAAGTCAGTCTTCATATCAGTGTGGATCAGAGGAAGATTTGGGCTTTGTTGGAACATGCTTTGTAAAGCTGTAAGGAGGCCAAACAATGGCTGGAGTGTGTGCATGTGTGTGTGTGTGTGCGCGCAGAGCAGCCCAACTAGCTTGCCCACCCAGGATGGGTCCTCCTGGCTGTTTCATGGTGTTAGACACAGCCTCAGCCACACCCTCATCTCACCTGTTAACAGAAAGACCATGTCAGTCCGGACCCCACATTCTCATCCAACATCACCAGGGGGAAGAGGGGGATATCCGTTCCCTAGGTCAGTGACCCTGTTCTGTCTCATTGCTCCTGCCACGATCATCTTGGAACCAATTGCTGTGGTCAGAGGAATGGGACACACTAGTTCAGGCCAGTTCCTCTCGATATAACTTTCTCAAAGCAAAATCTGGGGATTGTGCACGGGCCACAGGAGACCGATGCTGAGGAGACGGCCCCCTGGCTCCCTGCGGTCCACTCCCCAAAGCCCAACGCTGCCTCCCATCCCACCATCAAACAATAAAGGTGGCTGTGAATAGGGCCCACCATATCATAACTCACAAAATGCTTAGATAAGCCCTCATTTTGATTATCCCCAACTTAGAGAGGTAGGGATTAAGCCTCAGACATGGGAAGTTACTGGCCCAAGAACACATGGGAGATTAGAGGAGGGCCGGAATGATCCCACGTCCTGGCCTCCAAACCCTTGCTTCCCTCCTGTCTTCTGGGAGGCCACCCTGCATCCAGAGCCCTGTGAGGCGGCCTCCTTCCCACTTCTGCTGTGGCTGCCTGCCATCTTGGCCATTTCTCTGTTGCTTGTGGTAGGTGCAGTGGTCTGCTATTGCTGTGAAACAAATTACTACAACCTTAACAGCTCAGAAGAACGCCATTTATTATGTCATAAGTTCAGACACGGCCTTGTTGGTTCTCTGCTCCGGTTCTTAGCTGGCGGAAATCCAGGCCTTGGCTGCTGTGTTATCATCTGGAGCTCGGGGTCCTCTCTGTGACTCTCACCTGTGCACAATTACTGACCGACTCGGCACAGTGAGTGTCCCCACTCCACAGGTGCAGACGCTGAGCCCGGGGAGGCTGGCAGAACCTCCACTTAGAGCAGTATCCAGCAGTAGAGACAGCTCTTCGTGGACCCACTTCATACCTTTGTAAAGATGATTTCATTAAAACTCTTTTTTTTTGAAAATTCAGTAACGTTTATTTTATAAAACAGGATACATTTAAAAACCATCTAGATATTGATTTTATTACATTGCAAAAACTTGAGAAGCACAATTGAAATATTCAAATAAATTGTGACGGGTGGAGGTGGGGGGAGGGGCTGTGCTCACTATTCACGCTGATTCCTAGTCACTTACAGGCTAAGGTGCGAGAGTCTTTTCCATGAGGCAGGAGGTCACTCGTGCTTCTCAGCTGATATGTCACATGCCCCTTTTTTTTTGCAGAGGGAGGGACTGAGGCCCAGGGAAACAAGGTAAATTTCCCAAGGGCCTTCAGCTACTTAGGGGCAGAGCCTTGACCCAAGCCTTTCTGATCCTAACTCGGAGCTGTGCTATCACACCCCACTTCACCTCCAGCCCCGGCCTTCAGCCCAGCTCACCTGTTGGCCACCTGTTGTCCTCAGCACCAGCCCCCACTCAGCTGGGACCGCACCCAGGACCCGTGGGAGGGGGAGGCTGGTGTGTCCTTTGGCAGAAGTCAGAGCCCATCATTGCATTGCTGACCGTTGCTTTTGGTCAGCATCTGGGCACATTTCTCTTGCTCTAGTAGAAGTGGCCATACCTGCCCATCCGTGGGAAGCAAGAGAATCTGGCCATCACTTTGATGGCGGGAATGGGGATGTAGAGCTAGGTTTCCAGCTGCACCAGACAGGCCCTCAGCTCGGGTCCAGAGAACCACCTCCGAGGGCAGGCAGATCTTCTGTGCCTCCTTACCAGGGTTCCCAGAGCAACCTGTCAAAATAGATTGTATGTTATGGATTCTGGGGGGTTGGGGGACCAGCTGTTACCAAAATTCCTGGGCTAATTTTAAATCTATTCATTATGCATGATTAATTACCAAAGCCCTGAGAGCGATAAATGCGCACAGCTCCTGCAGCACAAGTCGAAGTCTTCGTGCTGGGGCTGTTATCGGGGCTCCCCCGCTCCTCCTTTTAACGTTGCTGTCATGAAAATTTTGATCTTAGGATAAAGCTAGAGTTTTACAAAAGTGGTGGAGATGGCACAGCGTTTGCGCATACTGCAACCCCACCCCCTATTATCACCATCTTAGCGTTAGCGTGGTACCTTTGTCACACTAATGAACCAATGTTAGTGATGAGAATCCACATTTTACTCAGATGTCCTTCGTCTTTAGCTAACATCCTTTTCCATGGTCCAGGATCCCACATTGCACTTGTTGCCCTGTCTCCTTGGGCCCCTCTTGGTGGTGACGGTTTCTTAGACTTGCCTTGTCTTCGAGAACCTTGACAGTTTCGAGGGGCGGCGGTCAGATATTCCGTAGAATGGCCTGATGGTGTTCTCAGGCGCAGACTGGTGGTACGGACCTTGGGAAGGAAGACCACAGAGGGAAAGTGCTGTTTCCATCACGTTACATCGAGGGCACAGACTATCAACATGACATCGCTATTGCTGTTGATCTTAAACACCTGCCCAAGGTAGTGCTTGTAAGAGTTCTCCATTATAAAATTACTCTTTGTTTTTTTTTTTTTTTAACTTCCTTTTCCTACTTTACTCTTTGAAAGAAAGTCACTACCTGAGGATCACCCTTAAGGAGCGGGGAGTTATGCTCCATCTCTGTGAGGAGAGAGCATCTGCAGAAATTATTTGGAATTCTACACAAGAGCTTCATCTCTTCTCTCTTTTTCATTCATTCATTCAATAATTTAGCTATAGCTGTATGGACTCGTGAATACTTCTTTTATACTTTGGGTCCTCATCCAATATTACTATATTTAGTTTGTCATTCAAACTGGGGGCTCTTTCAGTGGGCTCCTGTGTCCCTTTGATGAACCCCATCATTGTATGTGTACGCGCTTCCACTTAAAACTGCCTCCAACCCCAGGCGTGACACGTCCTTGTTCAGCAAAAGCCAGCTCTGTACTGTCCACTTTCTTCATAGGGAAATTCTTTGCCGTTAGAATTCCATTCTCATTTCAGCCTCCACTACACTTGCTGACTTCCATGCCCCCCCCTTCTTACCTACGCCCCCTCCACAATGCCGACATGATGTGTGCAGTTCAGAGGGACCGACCTCCCTGCCTTCTAACTGCCCAGGACACTTTCAGACAGAGGGACACAGGATTCCAGGATGAATTCCGCTCACAGATAACCAATGTGAGGCTGAGAGGCAAAGAGACCGAGTTAAGACTCACAGCTTTTTCATGATGGATTGGTCCAGAATTATCTAGACCAACTGTTCTATTATGAAATCATCTGCTCTCTCCCTCTCTCTCTCCTCCTCCCTTTCTCTCTCTCTCTTTCGTTCTCTCCTCTCCCTCTTTCCTGCTCTACAATCATCTATTAATATCTCTTCTCAGCAAACTTTGCTCTATCCCAGAGTAGAAGGTCCAGCCGTGAGCAGGCAGGATGCTTGATCCGCCCTATGGGACTGAGCAGGTTCCTACACCCACCGACGGCGGGCCTCTCAGTGGAATCTGGAGGAAAGGAAAGCATCCCTCACATGTGCTCTGCCTCCAGCAGCCTTCAGCACCCTCGCTGGCCTCAGGGTCAGATTAATGTCAAAACATCTCTGTCCCAGAAGTCGCTGGAAGCTGTGGGGAACCGAACACCCCACCTTGCCAAAGAAAGAGGAGCCTGAGTTTCCCTCTCTGGACAATGAGGAGCTGACAGAAAGCGACTCTGAGGAAGGACTTTGAAAGCCACAGCGTGCAGCCTGCTGAGATCACAGACACCTGCCTTCGCTCTCCATTCTGGTTTGGAAGGCTTCAGATGAGATCACCTGCTTTTTCCTACTAAATAACCCAAAAGGTTCTAAGACCCAGCGCATGTGAAAATCACTGTGAAGGGCCGTTTTGACTTCAGGAGAATCTGTAAGGGACCATTAGCCATTAGTGAAAATAAGAGCTACTGAAGCGCTCTGCCCCCTGCCCCGGCCCCGGGCTGGGGTTGCAGGGAGCATCCCGGCCTTGGGTGCTAGGCAGCTCAGGCTTCTGTCATTTTCACCTCCCACTCACCAGACCCCAGAGGGCCAGATCCTCGCTTCTAAGCAGCTCCAAGGGAAGCAGAGACGCTCAAAGTTAAGTGCTTCAGGGACTGCCCATTGCCCAAATCCAATTTCAATACCACTATGTTGCTAAGAGTGCTTGCAACTGAGAATTAGCTAATGCAAACTGATGTTTAGAAAAACCTTTACAGAAAAGTGAAATTGTCTGGACTTGGCAAAGCTACCTATTTTGCATTTTTTTTTTTTTACTCCTTTCTTTCCTTCCTTCCTTTTTTATTCCTTCTTTTCTCCACCCCTCCCCTCTCTTCTCTTTTACTTCCATATCTAGAGAACATTTTAATTTTGGAAAGAAATGCTGTGTAAGCCAAACCGATGCGATATGTGAAAGTATGGGGTGTGGGAGGGGAGGATCTGAGGCATCTCAGCACCTCCCAAGGCAAGGGATGAGCCTTGAAGAAGGTTCTGGAAAAATAAGCTGAGTCGCCGTCTTTGCCGTCATCCTAGAGGCAGCCCCCTGCAGCGTCGGGACATGGAAAGGTGTGGCGGCTCACTCAGTTCCTAGGCCAGCCAGCCCTCAACCCGGGAAGCGAGCGTGAGAACGGAGGGTACTTGGCCTCCCTAAAGCGATTCGGTCAAGTGCCTCCCAATGCCCTGCTCTTGGCTGAGACTTTCAATGCATGCGATGGTAAATCGCAATCCGAACATTCGGATCGCAGGAGGAGCGTCGAAGAGCCAGAGGCGTGAATGAAAATTGGCTTCTCAGAGAGGGGGGAGCAGCCGAGCTCCTGGGAGAAGAATGGCGGCTGATGGGTTAATCGAAAGGCTGCTCCAGAGGGAAGTGTTGGCTTGGGCGGTCTCAAGTTGGATGTTTTATAGAGAGGAAGGGGGCGTTGGTTCACCTGGGGAGTCCGTCAAGCAGAATTCGGGTATCAGAGCACCTGTTCCCTCTGAGAATCCCCAAAGGACAGCTCTCCCAGTCGCCTCCTCCAGCCAGGCTCCCAGACACCCCCCTCACCCCACCTCCAAGGCTGGGCCCTCGGGGCCACCGTCTCTCGGTCGAGCTGAGTGCCTCTCGGTGCCAGCCGTGCTTGTTACTGTGATCACCACTTTACAAAAACCAATGAAGTAGGAGTGCCAAGAATGAGTTATTTCCACACAAAAAAAATGCAGTTTAATTCTTTGGAAAGGCTCTTTCCATAAAGGGAAATCACTAAAAATAACTGCAATTGAATTAGGTGTGGGCGAGGTGACTTGAAAAGATCGAAGAGGATTGTATAAATCTAAAAATACCTGCTCTTAAGAGACTTTATCTTAAGTTCTCACTTACTTTGAAGGAACCCAGATTGGAAATTATAGACCATGTGTTTGGGACGGGGTTTATGTTTAAAAAAAAAAGAAGGAAAGAAAGAAAGAAAAAGACTGGAAACTCCAAGTAAAGAAAAGCTGTTGGCACTCCACGAAATTCATAGGTTTTTAAGTTAAAATAAAATGTTTAATGTGTTATTATTTTAAGATTGAGGGTAATCATAAATATCACGATGAATCATACATGACTCATAATGGTGTTTAGACTTTTCCTGCAGCAGTGAGAATCCCTGAAGAATTCTAAGTAGGTAGTGGCAGTAATCAGTGTCATCTTCCAAATAATTATCTAAATTATAATTGTTTCTCTGTCTTCCCTTTACATCACCACAGCTGTCTCTGCTGATAGAAACTTTTACCCAAAATTTACTAGTTCTACCCTAACCCCTCCCTCCAAAAGAATATGATGCAATGATATATAAAACACAGATGATAAGAAGAGCATTAACTCCATGGGAATAATTTATAGAGATTAAAAGAAAAAGTCGATTTATCGGAACCAAAGATTATTGTGATTGAGTGCTAAATTTGTTGCTGAGATTCCTGACTCCTCAAGGATAAAAAGGGGATCTTACTCAAGCTGTTTACAGAATTTTTTTTAAATCACATTTTACCAAACGGTTCTCTAAAATGCCCATCGGCTGTTTAGTGAGGGAGAGGACGATGAGAGGCTGTGCTGGGGGTCCCCTTCTCAGATTAGTTTTAAAAATTAAAGATATCCTCTCCATTGTAAAACATCCTGAGTCTGGAATGTCGCAAGGCGGCATTCTGAACCTCTTGGCTGAGGGGGGAGGGGAATTTATGGTGCTTTACGGAACCCCAGTCTGGGGAGTGGGGGTCTTAATACAGACAGGAATGCTGCAGGGTCGAGAAAGAGGAAATTATTTTTGGAAGTGAAATCTGCATGGACTTCTGCACATAGCTCTTTACGCGAGAGACAGAGGCCGTGGGTGCGGGGTGGACGGAGGGTGCCAGTGGGGGCGGCTGCAGTCTAATCACTGAGAGCCCCCAGGAGGATAAGCTGGTGTTCCAGATGTGTGGGCTGGTGGGAAAAAAAAATGTCCCCTTGCATTCTGTGCATTCGTTTTTTTTTTTTTCCCATTTGAAGTTGTTTTTTACACACAGTAAAATTCCCCTTCTTTAGTGTTCGTCTCTTCCATGTTTGACAAATCTGAGAGTTGTGTGACCATCATCATGATCAAAATGCAGAACGGCTCCCCCCGATTCCCTTGTACACCCCCTCGGTGCCAACCCTCCCCCCACCCCAGCCCCCCCGATCTGGTGCTCGCCCCCGCCATGTTGCCTTCCTAGATTATCACACGAAAGGAAACACGGGTGTCGCCTTCCGAGTCTGGCTCCTGGCCCCCGAGTGGTGCTCACGAGGCTCGCCCGGGCTGCTGCGGGGGCCAGCGGTTCATCGTTGTCACTGCCGGGCACTATTCCCCCATCGGGAGGGGCCGTGCTCACTGCTCATCCATCCACCAGTTGAAGGACGTGTGGATTGTTCTCGGTTTTTGGAGATTGCTAAGAAAACGCCTATAAACATTAGAACGGGGTTTCGCGTGAACATACGTTTCAAGGCACTTGGCTAATGGCCGGGAGTGGATGGCTGAGTGACAGGGGAAGTGCATGCTTAACCTCGTAAGGAAGTGCCGCTCTGCTTGCCAGGGTTTGAGGCCTTTGTTTCAGAGGAGGGGTGGGGGTGGGGGTGGGGTCCAGGTGGAGCACTGTAGCTCCTTCCCCGGGGACCCCACCAGAGGGGCTTGGGCAGGTCTCCAGTGCCCTGTCTTTTGCGTTAGCACCCTGGATGTCCACAGAGAGCGCCCCACGTGGGGATGACTCCCCCTGTGTCTGTGGCACCCATGGCTTTTGTAGTCTCTCACTGACTAACAGGAAGCCTCCCACAACTTATTAAAATTCCAGCTGAATTCTCCCGGCCGGCGTCCAGCGGCATCTGCCCCAGTTATGCAAGTGCTCACGGGCCGTCTGCACTTGGGGGTGCCAGCCTGCCCTCCGCTGTCCGCTTAGCGGCTGCCCTGTGACCGCAGCCATCCGACACGTTCGGGAAAGGGCGTGGCTTTGCAGACCGCCCAAGCCGCTGCTGTGGTCGTTGTAAAAGTGAGGTGCCCTTCTTTCCAGCTCCCTTCGTCCTCTGTGGAAGCTGGAAGTCCTGCAGGTGGAAATTTAGGCCTGCGAACTTGAACCCTGGTTCTTACCTGGAGTAAAAGATCATTCTCCTCCGTCTCAGGATATTTAGAGAAGGGACAGGTGAGGTCAGCAGGAATATTACTTTGTCATTCATTCATTCATTCCTGAACCCTGCTTCGAGCCAGGTCCCGAGCTAGGTACTGGAGATTGAATAGTGAATTGAGAGAAGTTGGTTGCTACTGACGAGTTTAGTCTAGTGCGGAGAGAGACCCACAGTTATTTGTCAGACAATGCGTTGGAAGTCCCTTGAGGGTGGACAGGGTGCAGTGGGCAGTGTAGTCCAGCAAGGGGACAGGGGTTGTTGGGGAAAGCTTCCTAAAGGGAGTGACGTCTGAGGCATGTGTAACCCTGGCGGGTGGGGGGGACTGTGATGGGCGTGTTGGGGGGCAGTGCTGCTCACGTGACCGAGGCATGAGCGAGGGTACCAGCAACTTGGAGTGAGTCGCCTGGCGTGCCGAGCAGGCAGGTTCCTGCAGGGGTCAAGAGCGCGGCTTCCGGAGCCAGCCGGGCAGCTGAGCGCGCATCCTGGCCCTGCCGCTCAGCGTCTGCTCACTTAGCTTCCCGGGTCCTCGGTTTTCTCATCTGCGAAGGACAAATGCAGCAGGTTCGCGAGAGGTCGAGCATGTCGCAGGGTGGCACAGAGCCTGTCCACAGCGACGGCCCTTCGAGAGTTAGCTGAGCAGTAACCAGGCTACGAGGCGTCTTGAAAGTCACAACAGTGACTCCGGACAAGGTCTCGAAGGAGTTTGGAACCTGAGAAGGTTTCAAGAAGAAGAGCGATATGATTAGGTCCGTTTTAGAAAGAGATGAGGTGAGCATTTGGGAGACTGGGATGATGGGGACCTGAATCGAGGTAGTGGCAGGGGCTAGGGAGAGAAGTGGATAAATGGGCGCGGTGTCTAAGAGGTGATGTGGACACACCCAGAGGTGACCCTAATGGACATGAAGGGATGGGGACGAGCCGGTGATGGGGCCCGACTTTCTGTCCTGTGAGGATGCTGCACAGGTACAGGGAAGTGTGGAAATGCTCTGACTTCTCATCAGCAGGAATCGCGTCTTCCGAACCTGTACGTTCTTCAAGCTTGTGTAGCACCCGGTGCAGAGACCATGTTCAAGAAATGTCTGTCGGTGGACAGAACGGCTTTTCTGCCGCAAAAGTCATCAAGGTAAATCCAAAGAGAGACCTTTAAACATCTAACCGGGACCTGGTCAAGCTTCTTTTAACTCTTCATTATGTCCCGAAGATAAAAAAGGTTCATGAAATGAAGGGATTCAAGAAAGTGCAAAATAGCAATAAACCTCCTTCTCTGAGAAATAGCCAGCACTTTGTAACAAAAATGTGGCAATTTTCTGCGACTCGCCTCTCACCCACGACTACAAAGCAACCTCCTATTTCGTGCTGCAAAAAAAAAAAAAAAGATTTTCACTGCTGGGGTAACTGATAAGAAAATTCTATCTTTGGAAGTTTGATAAAGAGAATACCGTCTGTCACTCTCCCCTTGAACTTTGTCGGAGGTCCCCAAGACAAAAAAGGAAAAAAAAGACATCTTTTCTTTCCCCGTCTCTCTCTCTCCAAAACCCATTGTTCCCAGTCTGCTGTTCGCCCCAGTCAAATATTTCAGCTATAAAACTGGCATGATTTCATCATCAAAAATGAGTCCATTTTCCCTCCGGTAAAAAGTCACACACACTCATTCAATTTATAGGAGGTGATTACGATACTTTGTCCTTCAAAAGGCCTTCTTTTGGGTTATAGTAGCACCAGAAAGAAAATTCCTAAACAAGCCCCTTTGAAATGCATTGTGTCTGAAGCGAAATCAGGTACAGCTTTTTTCCAATATGGTATTTGTTCTGTATGACTCCTGTGTTCAGCCAGAAACCGTCATGGTAAATTGAGAGAGGAGAGGAGAGAGGAGGAGAAGGAAAGAAACAGCCATCTAAATTAAAAAAAAAGATATTGTCCAGGTTTCTCACTTTAAGTTCAGGAATTATGACAGCCTGTTCTGGGGGCCGACTTTGTGCCAGGCATCTGCTAGAGGGACACAGGAATGATGGGCTTTAGGGCATCTCCAAGGAGTCCCTGGAATGCAGGACAGGACCCACCACAAAAGATGAAAGGAATAAAATCTGATCTACACGGAAGACTCGGGGAAGGAGGACACGAAGGGTAAACTGGCATGTTGGGAGGAGCAAAGGCAGCTCACGCCTGGAGCCCCAGCCACGCACCTGAGGTTGGCACAGGCTTCTCGCCCAGCAGCCGACTCTCGTGGCATCTCTGTAAACCAGAAGTCATCGCCCAGCTTAGAGATAAACAAGAGGAAGTTCAGCGCAGTGAAGCCATGTGCCCAAGTTGAGAGTCAAACTCAATTTTTTCTTTGCCAAGCTATTATGTGTGGGAGGCAGAATAATGGCCTCCCAAGGGTGCCCACACCCTACTCCCTGGAACTTCTGACTATATTAGTAGTTTGCATGGCAAAGGGGATGACGGTGGCAGGTGCATGTAAGGTTGGCGATGGGGAGGGATCTCGGATTACCCAGGCGGGCCTGATGTGCCCGCAGGGGTCCTCGTAAGTGGAGAGGGAGGCAGAAGAGAGAGGACTAGAGAGATGATGGCGGCTTGAGAAGGACTCGATCCGCCGTCGCTGGTTTTGACGATGGAGGGAGAGGATCACGAGCTAGGAATGCAGGTGACTTCAGAAGCCGGAGAAGCCGGGGAAACAGGTTCTCCCCTAGGAGAGAATCCCAAAGCCTGCCGGCATCTTGATTTTAGCCCAGGGCGACCCATATTGGACTTCTGATCTCCAAAACTACAAGATAATAAATTCGTACCATTTAAGCCACTAAATTTATGGTAACTTATCGCAGCGTCAGTAGAAAACTAATGCAGTACCCTGCACTTTAAGTTTTAAATTCAATAGCAGGTCTACAGATATGTCTTCCTGGAGAACCACATAAACAAACAAACAAAAATCCAACAAACAAACAAACAGAAGGGCGGGACTCAGACCGCCCGGTTCAAGTCTATTCCACCCATTTCTGGCTGTATTACCTTGGGCACGTTATTTAAATATTATAAACCTCAGTTTTCTTCTCTGGAAAATAAGGATAATAAAAATATTTGCCTCACGGGGGTGTTGTAAGGCTCAAATGAAAGAATGCATAGACATGGGTTTGCCTGGCGCGGACTTAGTGCTCAGCGAGTCTCAGTTATCACCACGTCATGCCATCATCACCACCGTCCTCTTCACACTACCGTCACCATCACCATCATCACCGCTGTTAGAGTCTCTGGTCAGAGGGCAGGTACTGGGCAGGTGGGGGTAGGGTGGGAAGGGACAGTTGAAGAGCACTCGCTGCCTTACCAGCCCTGCCTCCTCCTCCTCGCTGCGACCGGGACTTCCCCCTGGGCCTTTTGGACCCAGGACAGGCTCTGGGCAGGGTTCTGGGGCACCTGGGGCCTGCGCTTTGGGATTTGCAGCTGGGCTCTGCCCATCTGTAGCTCCTCCCCCACTTCCAAACACAGCTTTGACTGGAGAGCCACAGGGCTTGGCGATGAAAACACGGGGCCAGACCCTCGCAGTCTTGGTTACCAGGTGACTCCCGATGGTATTGGGGTCCCACGTGAAGCCTCAGGGCTGCACGGCCTTTAAGCCCTACACACTGAGTTTTATCCACACCAAATGGATTTCCACTTCTGGATTTGGATGGAAGAACAGACTGTGGGGCCTGGGATGGCTCCCGAGGGGCTGGATGGCAGTCTCCGGGAATATGGGGGAGTAATCGCCATGCGGGGCAAGTCTCGACTCATAGGAGGCAGGAGCCAGGCAGATCAGTTCCTGCTACTTCCTCCCTCCGTGGACCGGGGAGTGACTGCGAATGCCATAGGATTTCTTTTTGGGGTGATGAACTGTTCTAAAATTAGATTGTACGGATGGCTGCACAACAATATGCTGAAAACTACTGAACTGTACACTTCAGATGGTGAAATCTATGGTCATGACTTATATCTCAAAAAACCTGTTATAAGTGAAACAGTGAGATAAATGTGTTATTTTAAAAAGCATATATTATTATGTTAGATGTCAATTATACCTCAGTAAAAGAATTTAAAAGTCTACATATATTCGTATATATGTATCTAGTGAGATATCCATAAAATGAAAGAGATATATATATAGTGAAAGATATGTCTATTTGTTATATATAATGAATGCAAGGCGGAGAGAGGAATGAAATGTGGAAAATCCTAACAATTGTGAATATAGATGAAGAGAGATATGCAGGTGTTTGTTGTACTGTTCTTGTATTCTATTTTTACAACTTTTCTGTATGTCTCTAATTTATAAAATGTTGGGGAAAATGAACTTGCCCTCACCGGGCTGGGAAAAAAAAACTCACCCACTTGAGAGCCATGGTTCCTGCCTTCTAGGACTCTGCAAACCCATTAACGCCACTTCCAACTCCTTGGGCTCCTGCCAAATTGGCACTACGCACCTCACCGTCAGAGAATTCAAGCTTTCAAAGCTCGATCCTCCGGGCCTGCTGATGGGCTCCCGGGCAGTCTCAACTTGCTCTCCCGCAGTCAGCAGTAACTTGATTGGTGGAACACAAGTCCTCCGTGAGGGAAGCTTAGTGAGTAGACGTCTCCCATTAGGGTCACCTGGAGCCCAGGCATCCACATGTCGGACAAGCTCGCGCACATCCACGCCAAGAAACTAGTTGAGTAGGTTGCATGTGGCTCAACATTTTTTTCCGCCTTCGTCTGGGGGTTGGTTTTGAGGATTACATAGCAAAAATTCTAGGTCAAAAAAGCAGCTACGTGCATGAGTGACAGATGCTAATAAGAGTCACCCTTCTGGAAACAGACACAGCAGATGTCCACAGAGACCCAACCGATGTCACTTAGCTACCAGACCTGTCCGGCCCCTGGTCAGAAGAGATTCTTCTCAACAATGTCCCCTCAGGAAGGAAGCTTCGGGATTGTCCCCTGGACCCCGAGGACATGTCTGTGGAACAGTAAAAACAGCGAGCCAGCAAAATGTCTGATTTTGTTCCCTTGATTTTGGCTGAGAACCGCCCCGGGAGATGCTCATGGGTCATCGTTGGCATTTCCTCCCGCCCATCCCCCACGAGGGACCCAACGTCAGACGGATGACTCAGCAGCATGAGGCCACCCGGCCCAGCAGGAAACGGGCTTCAGGAGGGGCCCTGAGCATGGACGTTTGCAGAAGGGCACGCTCCCCTAGCATCTAGTGCTCGTGAAGGAGGTCAGCTCTGTTTTCACACCTTCTTTGTAGAGCCATTGCCCTTTTATACCTACCTCCAACTGTGAGTTTTATTACTTACCCAAAATATTATCTGTGATTACCTGTCAGCCTTTGACAAGAATGGAGAAACATAACCAACCTCATTAAGTCTCCAGTTTTTAAATGTTTAGAAAATGCGATCCACTCGGAAGGATTTTAAGTTCTGCTCCACTGAATACGAAGGTGAATCATGGCAGGGGAGAGACATTTAAATCCATTTATGAAGTTTTGTTTATTTGCTGTTGAGATGCATACATTTTTTTTTTTAACAGCCAAGTAAAACCCCAAACCAGTAATTGCCTGAAGTCATGTTTGTGAAAACAAAGAAAGAATCTTCTTGATCTTAATGAGGTCATGCTCCTGGAGGTCAAGGAGGACTTTGCTTGAATCATTTTTTCAAACTTTACATGGAGTGGAAGGTTTAAAAGTAAAAGTAATTGCTAAAGCACTGGCATCATCAGACGACACCAACGCAGATGTTTGCCTGATCTCGCGAACTTGTCCCTGCGCTTTGAATTCCGTCACGTGGGTCAGGGGACATTCTCTGTGTGATGCTTTACCTGGGCAGAGGCTGTGCTTGATCACCCCGCAGGCTGGTCGTCTTGGAGGACAGCACAGGCTCCGGGGTGTAGTGCACTCCCCTGCCCCAGGCTGGGGAGTGGCCAGGTCATGGTGGCTGGAGCCTTGGTCCCTGTGTCCAGGCCACATCAGTGGGGGACAGGAGTCAGGGTGCAGCAGGAAAGCTTTCTCTCTTCCCCAGTTGGTTACTGAGGGATGGTCATCAGCCTAAAGAGCGGGAAAGGGGCAGCTAGGATATTTTAATACAGGGAAATTTGGGAAAAATTGGATCTAGACACCTAAGATCTTAGTGAAACAAAGAGATGTTGCCAAAACCAAATATTTGGGGGTGTGTATAGAATCAACCCCATGAGCTTTCCAGCACCTTCTCAGTAGAGCCAGCCTCATTCTCTCTAGGCCTTCAAGATCCCCATATACCCTCTGACCTTTGCTTCTGATTCCTCCATCCTCAGGGGCTGCTCTTGACTCAGTGCTTCCTTTGCCTGGAATATTTGGAGAGTGTTCTCTCCCAGACTACATAAGTTCCCAAGCCAGATGCGTGTGACTAGGTGAGTTCTCCCAGGAAATCTACCTTCCATATTGCTCTATAGAGAAATTATTTTTTTTCCTTTGAACTCTTATAAACAATCATTCAATCTCAATCTCTCTCTCTCTCCTATCTCTCTCCCCTATCTCTGAAATCCAAATTTAACTGGTGGTCATTTTTTGTTTATTACATCTAACAACGCCATCACAGTTTTCCTGTACATAGGTTGTATATTTTCTACTAGAATTATAGATTAACTTATTATTTAAAAACATTGAAGTCATTTTGCAGTTAGACAGACCTGGGTTAAAATCCTGTCTCTTATAATAGTGGCTGTGGACTTTGTGTATAATTTTATCTTGTGTCTCAGTTACATTTCCCATGAAATGAAGTGTTATGAACTGAATATTTGTGTCCTCCCAAAATTGATATGTTGAAGCCCTAACCCCCAATGTCATCGCATTGTTAGGAGGTGGGGTCTTTGATAGGTATTTAGATTTAAATGAGTATGGGGCCCCAAGGTAGGATTAGGGCCTTTATAAGAAGAGACCAGAGACTTACCTCACGTTTTCTCCCCCCATGTGAGTACACGGCAAGAAGGTAGCCATCTGCAAGCCAGGACTTTTCACCAGGAACTGAATCAGGCAGCACCTGGATCTTGGAACCTCCAGCCTCCAAAACCACGGGAATCAAATTTCTGTTGTTTAAGCCACCAAGTCAGTGGTTCCTTGTTACAGCAGCCAGAGCAGACTGATGCACAGGGATAATGAGAATACTAACTCCCTAGGGTTGTTGTGAGGGCGAATGATATAATTATGCTCGTGAGGACTTAGAACATGGAAGGGTGCATAGGAGACGCCCAATACTTGTTGGTCATCACTATGGGGTTGTGATTGATTGCCTTAAAGCACAGACCACAGCTTATGAACTCTGCTTCCACCCCACGATACGGTATACACAGTACACGTTGCTTTTCGTATGCACTCAGCGACAGTTCTTTAAATAAAAGGGAAGTGAATTATCACGTGATAATGAAGGCAAGACAAGATGCCCTCATCTTCTCTTTAACACAGCAGGTGTGCCTTCTCCACAGAAGTCCCAGGACCGATCTTAAAGTCTTTACTCTCACTGCAAGCACATCTGGTTCCTGGAACTCAAAATGAAAGCTTCCCATGGGCTTTACCTCCACTTATCTTTTTCTGAGAAGTGGTTGGGCAGACCCAAGGTTATTCTTAATTTGGAAAAGATCAGGAAAGAGGGAGAAAATGCATATTGATTGATTTTCTGCTCTGTTTTGAGCACTGCATGTGCCAATTTCTTTCACATTTGTCATTCCAATCTTATAACCATGTTATTCAAATTCTTCAGATAAAGAAACGAGAGTTTCAGAAAGCTAAGCAGGGTATCCAAGGTCACACAGATAGGAAGTGGCAGACAGGTACTGAGGCGGCTCAGGAGACTTGACCATACCTTCAGTGTGGGACCGGCGCTGGCTGTTTGATTAGCTGACCCACAGTTCAGAGCAGGGGTAGGCCAGGCAGAGAAGGAAGTAAGACAGGAATGAAGACCAAGACTTAAACAAACAGGCAGCAAGCTTCCTGAGAGGGCGGGTCTCATTTGAATGGGAGAAGCAGTATCTGGGCTGGGCGAGGCGCTGTCAGCACCACGGACAGCTCCGCCAGAGCCTCCCGCTGCGGGACTGCGGAGAGGCTACAGTCTCCAGATCCTGGCCAGCTCCAGCCCTTCCAGATAACTGCCTTGAGCGAGCTCCAATTAAAAAGACAAGTCTGGAAACCCAGCTCCAGGATTCCTGGGAAGTTAGTGGATCAAGCATCACCCAAGGCTAGTGATGTCATCTGTAGCTGATCGTGGGCGTGGGGCCTAGCTGGAATCCTGCAGGCGGTGGAGATGTTCCCACGCACTGGTTTGTACTCCCTCGAGGGCCCAGACCACCCTTGGTCCAGGCAGCAATCCCAACTGACAGCCGCTTGGCCAAGATCTTTCTGCATATAGGGTCAGGTGCTCCTGGGGCATGTTAAACTTCGATAGAAAAGGTGAGTTGAAAAACAAAAAAAGTCTTTCAATTCCCCAAACTGAAAAGTAGCATCGGGCTATAGCTCCTTAAACAGCATCCCAAACCTCTCCCTCAAATATTCAAAGAGTTTCGAAAAAGACAACCAGTCATAAAACCTTAAGATTGATGATATGCGAACAGGGGAAATTCTTCCATTCTCTCTATATAAGGCAGATGGAGCTCAGACGCCAAACCCCAACCAGGCTCTGCCTAATGGAAGAGCTACAGTAATACACACACAGACACATCTGCACACCACACACGGGCACACCCCAGACATCACAAACACACACACACACACACACACACCCTGCATGTCACACAACACTTACATACAACGCCACACACATCGCACGCACATGTCACGCCACACACACCACACAGAACACGAACACACCACGCATCACCCTCACAAAGTAAGGAGGGGGCTTCAGGGGCTACGTTTAGATTGTGGCATCACTTACGATTATTACAGAGCAAATTAGTTCAATTTAAAGTCTTTAGGTGAAAAGGTAATTTACCACTCGGTGTTTAGCCAGAACTCCAGCTGGAAGCAATGTCGTTCGCCCCATAATTTCTCTTGCTGTCTGAGTCACGCACTGACAGGTGCTTGGAGCGTGCATATTAAAGCTGGATGAAATTGGTTCCTGAGGCCCGGCATTTCCAGACAGCCCTAAATAAGTGCAATACTGGCTTTTTGGATTTTTCCACTGCATTAACTGGCTTTTTGAGCTCCCTGAAGGGAAAGCTTGGGCAAGACAGTTCTTGCAGATATATTGACATGGAAGAAAATCGAGATGCGGGCTGTGCCCCTTGGAAAGGCCAGGACACCGGGACTCACTATGACCCCTGGTTAATGCCACTCTTGCTCAAGCAGCCCCTGGGACTCTCCCACTCCTACGCCAGGTGGCATGTTAACTATGCTCCAGTCTTCTTATCAATCAATCAATACTTAATGCACTTTAAGATGCTGTACGTAAAGCATTAACTCCAGTGTCTGACGTGTACTAGGCACTTAATACGTTCTGCTGCTGGTGGAGCAGCTGTTACTATTATGGCTGCTATGGTGAGCAGTCAGTCCCATGTACCTGGCCTGCCCCAGCCCCGCTAGCCGGATACAGACATGAGAAAGCCCAAGACATTTGCACCGAGCTGGACAGATGGGTGATGTGAAGCAGTCACATCCAAGAAATCACAGTTTCCAGCTAACCTGTAAGCTGTAAAGGTCTAAAAAAGGTTTAAAAAGAAAAAGAGAAGGGGGAAATGTCTATTTCTGTGCCTGGAGAGAAAAGAGATGGCCTTAGCAAAGTAATGGGTCCTCTTCCAAGTGCTCTTTGAAAATAAGTTTCCTATTTTAGCTTAATGACATTCCAGACCGAGCCAAATGATTAAATATTGAAACAGGACCAACGATCTCGAGTTTCATCTGGCTGATCAATTTAAGAGGAAGCGGCAGAAGAAAATGCAAATGTCAAATTACCAAATCCGAGCGAATGCTGAGGCTCTGTGAAATGTCACAGGAGATACCCGGGCACCTATATTTTATTTTGGCCCAAAGATGAGATGCTGAGGGAAATGATGAGAACTCCCCCCCTCACCCCGCCCACCCAGTTCTGCCCCGGGGAGGCCCGGTGCTGCTCGAAATACCATCCGTGTTGACTGAGGATGTACGCGGTATAGGATCAGAGCAGCAGTGAGCCGGGCGAGAGAGACAGACACGACTTCCACCCGGCTTCCTCCGCGAACCCGGCTCCGACGCCCCGCAGAGCCCGGAACACGCGGGGCAGACAGGACAGCAGCTCACTGGCTGGGATTCACAGCTGACCCGCTGGCTCGGACCCTGAGCACAACTGCTTTAGTCCCCGGGACCGACAGGCAGGAGGGCTAGGATAGCATCCGCCTCGTGCCCCACAACTAAAAACACTGCAGCCAAGGACTGACAAAGCCTGCAAGCCCATGCAGGCCGGGGTCCCCCTTAAAGAAATAGGGGTACATCTTTTCAAGCAGATGGGAGAGGGGTTCTTTCTGCTGTATGCCCTTTTTACTGTTCGAATTTTTTTTTAAAAAGTGTGTGTGTATATCACCTTTCAAAAATTAAATATAAAAAGAATGACAAATCAAAATACAGTCAAACAAGGTCAAGCATTGCTCTTTCTTAAGCCTGTATTCACTCTGGCCTGTGTGTGTCTACACAATAGCAAAACAACTGATTGATTTGGAGAGTTGAATCCAAGTGGTTTAAGAATCATATCATTCAGTTTGTAAATCTGTGCAAACAGAACGCCTTTTGCATTCACGATGACTCCTAGAGAAGGGATAAAGTACGATGATCCTAAGTGTCAAGTGCGAGAGGCGGAGATGAATGTGGGTGGGGGGTGGGGGGAGGAAAGGCGTCTTTTGCAAAATGGCAAACCCTTCAGGCCCAGAGCCCCCTGGGCTACTGCCCTGTTCTGGCGAGTTCTTTCTGTCCCAGCTGGCCCCCTGGAATTTCCCCTGGAATATCCACACACATGTACACGAGCCTGGCGCTTGCCATTTTCCCGTCCTGGGGACGTCTGTCCACCAGGATGAGTGGGCAGTCCCGGTTCTCTGTCCGAAGAGATCCCGGGACGATGCCCCAGCAAAGAGGCAGAACCAGGGCAGAGCATTTCTCTAAATTCTGTTTTTCGCGAATACCCTCCCTCATTGCCTGCGTTCCTCCCACCGTTCCGCCGGCAAATATCCATTGCGCTCCTGGTACGTTCCAGGCACTGCGCTTTGCTCCGGTGATCTAACTTCACCCTCCCAATAATTTTAGTAGTAATAACTGGCATTTATCGAGCGCTTACTCTGCATCCTGTGTTTTGCTAAGTTCTTTATATAATATTCCTTTTTTTAATAGACTTGATTTTTCAGAGCATGTTAGGTTCTTAGCAAAATCGAGTGGGAGGTTCACAGAGTCCCCGTAGGCCCCTACCCACCCCCCACACCCCCACCGCACACACAGCCTCCTCCACTATCTACATTCCTCCGCCACAGCGATACATTTGTTACAATTGATGGACTTACACTGATGCATCGCGATCACCTGGAATCCTCTTTGCAAGCAGCGGATGCTGGCCCATTGCGCGGCGGGGGCGCTCGGAGCAGAGGCAGCCTGCTCCTTCAGGTTGATGAGCCCGTGTCTTTCTCCACTGCACTGCATTGCCCCCTGGGTTGGGCATCATCCCCTTGTTTAGAGAGGGACACTGAGTGCCAGTGTTAACCGTCATCTAGCAAGTGAGTGGCCAAACTGGGTTCTAGTTTGAACTTTCTGACCATAAATCTCTTTCATGACACCAGCTAGCTGCCCCCTCCATCCGACCTGCGGCCATCAGCCAACTGAGACCCCTGGACTCAGGGCATGACGTCAGAGCTCAGAGATAGCCTCCGATTTGGCCTCTGTACCTCTCAGTCGTAAGTTGGGGTTTTCCAACCATGGTCTAATTAACGCTTGGGGCCAGGAGTTTCTTTGCTATGGGGGTTGTCTGCGCACTGCAAGCAGCATCCCTGGACTCTACCCACTAAAGCCAGTAACACCCCTTCCCAACTTGTGATGGCCACAATATCCCTGTGGAGAACCACTGCCCTAGACTGGGGGTCTACTTTATTTTCCTTGTGTAGTCATCCCCCTGCCCAGCTCCCAGGAATGAAGACACAAAGCGCATTGACTGGCCCTAACCCAAGGCTCTCGAACATTCGTGTGCACACGGATCACCTGAGGATTTAGTTAAAACGCAGGTCTTCACTCAGGGGTTCACAGGTGAGGCCTGAGATTCTGCGTTTCTGATTCGCTGTCAGGTGGTGCTGAGTCTGCTGATCCAGGTACTACACCTGGAGGGCAACGGCCTCAGCAGGAACTAAGCTAATCATAAAGCAGCACTGCCCTACGTCTGTGATCGCGCGTCTCCTGGGAACCATGCAGGAGATGGAGCCGACTCGCCGCAGAGGCTGCCTGCGGGAGCTCCCAGTCTCCCAGGGGGCGGGTAGGCATGCAAGGAGCTGTCAAAGCTGCTGTGATTTGGGCTCTGCCTCTCACCTGCTGGGGGATCCCATGGGAGTCCCTCACCCAGCCAGGGACAAGCCAGGGGGCTCCAGTCCCGGGACCTGTGCTGAGCTCCCTGTGGCTCCTGCCGCCTCCCTCCCTCCCCTGCCTCAGGGCCTGTCCACCCGCGGTCGCCTGCCTACAGCGATCTCTCCTCGCTCCGCTCTGCACCCCCAAACATCCATGCGCACCTCAGGTCTCATCTCCATGTAAACACCACCCCTCGCTCTGGGCTCCCGACTGCTCGTGGGAAGCTGCCCTTGGTCGCAGCCCCAGACGCCTTCCGCTGACCCCTCGGCGCCCCAGTCTGCGTCAGTGGAGTTCACGTGCTTTTCCGTCCCGGGACGGCGTGCAGCGTGGGGCCCAAGACCACGTCTGCTCCTTCCTTGTTCGCGGGAGGCGCCCAAGACACCGTTTGCTGCACAGATGAAGACACGGGCTGCTCGAGGAAGGGGAAACGGCTCGTTTAGTCTTTCTCTGCACTCCGGAATGCCACCTTCAGCTGCCCCCTTGACTGGCCTGCAGAGGAAGGCTCTGAAAGCCCTGAATGATCGGAATTTAGTTATTTTGGAGTCTCAAATAGAAACCACCTAAATCATTAGGGTGCACGAGTGACCAGACTCGACTTAAATGGACCCTTTATCTGCAGCCCACCCGGTTCTTCGTCAAGAATTTTGTTTTGCCTTCCACACGTTTGCTTTACCGTGGTGGAAAAAGAAAAAAAAAAAAAAAAAAGCAACATGCCCCTGACCCAGGAATTGGCCCCAAGCGGGGGCAAAGGCCGGTGACCCGCTCATCCGGCTCTTCCCAGGGCTTCTGGGGCACCTTGCTTTCTCTTTGCTTCTTTGCTCACATGGTCACAAACACCCCCAGGTCAGAGGGCCTGGCACCCCTAGGAGGCTGTACGCAAGCGGGAGCTGAAGCCCCGCAGAGGCCGCCCTGTGCCTAGGTCTGGACCCGGGGTGACTGTAGCTTGTGGCTGTGACGCTGTGCAGCCCCAGGGCCCCAGCCCACACCTACGGCTTCTCCCGGAGGAGAGATGGGCCTCTATGAGGGCACTTCAGCCTCCTTTCCCTTTTATTTATTTATTTTATAAGCACTACTTCGTAAACAGATTTTTGGTGTAAAAATATCAGTAGTCCAAATCCAGGAAAGTCTCCCTTGGCCATTTTCCAAATCCCCTTTCCCCTTAGATACTTTTCCTTCTCTGTCTGTCCCCGCCCCCCCCCCTCCCCGGTCAGTCTCTCAATCAAATGTTATTTCCAACTTTGGGCAGGCGGAGGCTCCGCTTACAGGGGGGTTGACAGAAGGCAGGACCTCAGCTTTCTCCACTTCTTGACTTCCTTTCTTCTCCTTCTGCCCCTAGCCCCCGGCAGCTCTCCCAGCCTGTCTCCCCGCTGTGTCTAGTCCCCGTTATAGACCCTCACAAGGGACAACAAGGCTCAGTGGGGTGTCGCTTTTGTTATCTATGTAGATCGTGCGAGGGGGCGCGGAAGGAGGTTTGACGGAGTATCTGTGATGACCTAGCAATAGACGTCTCATTTGGGACAGGGGTGGGGGTGGGGTTCTTATTCTCTTTGATCATGTAATTTTTTTTTCTATAATGCAGACAGATTATTTGTGTAACTATAGTGTTTTTGAAATATTTTAAAAATTAAAACCTACCCCTCTTTTATGACTTAGCATCATTTTCCTACTGGGAGAAAGACCCCCAAAAGCCAGAGTTGGGGGCATGTGTCAGCCCATCCATCGGTCAATGCCTGGATGATTTAGATGTCATGTGCCAGGCGCAGTGGGGACCACCAGATCAGAAGGGGCTGAGGGCAAGAGGCAGGTTCACCCATTGGTCAGATGGGGGCCGTAAGAAGGAGGGAGACGACCAGAATGCCTCACTGCCTGGGTCTGGCCGAAGCTACAGGCCAAGGCGAAGGCCGGTAGGACGAGCAGCAGACGTCGGCCAGAAGCTCCGCGCTCGGGGCCCAGACGTCCCGCTCTGCCCTGGCTCTGCGGCCTTTACAGTTTTCTCCTGTATAAGAGAAGGTTGAATTGGGCTATAATTAAACCTTCCCTATAAAACCTATATACAATAAGACCTACATCTCACTGATCCTATGAGTATCAGTGTGAAAGGAGCTGGAACAATGAAAAATCACTCCAGGGCTGTAAGGAATTGGTGTATTATTATTCTGGTGTATTGTTATGTTGATAGGGCATTTATAGAAGGAGGCGATACAAACTCGCGGACAAAAATCCAGGCTTTACGGAGAGACAAATGGTGCCATTAGTCCCAGCTTTTTCACTCATTATCTCCGTGACCTTGTGCATTTCAGCGACCTCTCTGCACCTCAGTATCTCCTTGGTAAAATTGGACTAATTTATTTTTAATAGCATGGGATTCGTACCACATATTTTAAAATCAATTTTACTGAGGTATAATTTGCGTGCAACAAATGCACCCACTTTAAGTGCAAAGTTCTGTGATTTTGACAAATGTGTACATACCCACATAACCGCCACCACAATCAATTATAGAAACTTTATCTTCGGGAAGGTTCCTTGTGATTCTTTTCAGTCAATTTCATTCCAAAATCCAGCCCCGGCCAACCAATATGCTTTTTTGTCACTCTAGATTCAATTTGTTTTTTCTAGAGTTTCATATAGAGAATCATATACTTGCACTCTCTGTCTTTTTTCATAATGTTTTTGAGATTCATCCATGTTGCTGTGTATTAGTAGTTAATTCCTTTTTATTCCTTGGTAATAGTCCATTGAATGAATCTATCGCAATTTGCTTATCCATCTACCTGTTGATGGACATTTGCAATGTTTCCGGTGTGGGGCTGTTATAAATAAAGTTGCATAAAAATCTCCATGTGGACAGACGTGGGCTTTCCTTTCTTTTGGGTAAATACTTTAGAACAATGGGGTCACAGGATGAGTATATTTTTTTAACTTTTTTAGGAAACGGCTAGATTGTGTCCCAACGTGGATATATCATTTTACATTCCCACCTGCGATGCATGAGCGCGCCGGCTGCTCCGTATCCTGGTCCGCACGTGACGCTGGCAGCCTTCCCCTCCTTCCATCCTAACAGTGTCAAGTGGTCTTTCATTGTAGTGTGGTTTAATGTTGGTTTCCCCGATGACAAATGCTGTCAATCATCTTTTCATGGCATATTAGCCATTCGTATATCTTTTCCTATGAAACATCTCTTTTAATCTTATGCCCATTTTTTAATGTTGGGGGGTATGTTTTATTACTAAGTTATAAGTGTTCTGGATACAAGAACTTTGTCAGAAACATAAGTGCAAAATTTTTCTCTCCACGCATGTCTCGCTTTCTTTATTTTTTTAAAGATGTCTTTAGAAAAAGAGTTTTTCATTTTGATGAATTTCACTTCATCCATTTTTTTAACAGTTTGTGCTTTTCCCTGGGTTCTGTTTAAGAATCTTTAACCTACTTTAAGGTGGTGAATATTTTATCTTATGTTTTTTGTAGAAGTGTATTTTGTGTATAATATTTGCTTTAAATCCAGGTCAATGACGTTTTTCAAGAATAATCTTTGTGCATGGCATGAACTAAAAGTCAAAGTTCATTTTTCTCCATTTATATCTAGGTTTTTCCCTCCCTACACAATATATTGAAAAAGCTCTCCTTTCCCCATTGGAAATTTTGTGAAATTTCAATTGATCATACACTGACACACACACACACACACACACACACACACTTCTGGAATCTCTATTTTATTTATCTGTGTACTCATGCTTATGTCAATATCACGATATCACGATACTTGATTATTGTAGCTTTATAGTGAGGCATGATCTCTAACTTCATTTTATTTTTCAAAATTGTTTTGGCTATTCCAGGTTCTTTACTTTTCCAAGTGAATTGAAATTCTTTAAATATTTAAAAACATCATCAGCAAAGACATCTGGGATTGGAGTTCTCTTTGTGAAGATACTTTTAATTACAAATTAAATTTCTTTAATTGATATTGGTCTATATTTGTAATTTCTACAAAAATGCTGCTCAGACTTTGGTTGGGATTACGGTGCATCTAAAGATTAACTTTTGGAGAACTGACATTTTAACAACCTTGAGTTATCTGAACCATAAATGTGGTATATTTCTCTACTTATTTAGGTTATGTAATTTGCCTCAGTGATGTTTTATAGTTTTTAAAGTGCAGGTCATGCATGGATTTTCATAAACTTACCCTAGAGTATTTTAATTTTTTGAGGCTAATACCATATAAATGGTACTTAAATTTTTTAATTTTCAGCTATTTGTTGCTAGTGTATAGAATACTGCTTTGCTGCTAGTACACAGAAATAGAATTGACTTTTAAAAATGTTGACCTTGTATTCTGTGACTATTTTATGAATTATAGTAATAGAGAAGATATGCTGGACTGTTAATGAACATGATTGTATCATTGATAAATAAAGATAATTTTATTTCTAATATTTAGGGCTTTTTTTCTTGCCTATTGCACTGGCTAGGGCCACTGGTCTGATCTTAAATAAATGGTATGAGAACAGCAAATCTTGCATTGTTTCCAGTCTCAGAGGGAAAGCATTCAGCTCTTCACCATTCAGAGTGATGTTAACTGAGTATATAAAAAGAATTTATCAAGTTAAGAAAATCCCCCGCTAGTCCTCGTTTGCTGCAAGTTTTTTTTTTTTAATCACAAATAGATGATGGATTTTCATAAATGATTTTTGAACATTTGTTAAGATAATCATATTGTTTTATTTTTGTAGTTTGTTAACATGGTAAATTACATTGATTGATTTCCAAATGTTAAACTAACCGTGCTTCCTTGGATAAACTACATTTAGTTATCATGTATTGTCCTTTTTCCACATATTACTGGATTTGATTTGTTAGTATTTGTCAGAGACTTTTGTGTCTGACAGATGCATAGGAGATATTGGTCTGTAGTGTTCTTATACCTTTGTTTCTTCTTTGGCATCAGGGTGATCTAGCCTTTATTAATTGAGCGGCTGGTGTTTCCTCCACTCTATTTTTTAAAAATGTTTGTATCGAGTTGGCATTATTTCTTCCTAAACTGTTAAAAACAATCATTAGTGAAGACGGCTACAGTTGTAAGTTCCTTAGTGGAAAGATTTCAAATTATAAATTTAATGTGTTTAATAGATCCTGACCCACTCAGATTTTCTATTTCTTCTTGACTCTCTTCTGGTAATTTTTATCTTTCAAGGAACATATCCATGCCATCTATATTATTAATATATTGGCATAAAGTTGTTTTAAAATTCCCTTAGTAGGACTTCCGCAGTGATGTCTAACCATTACTTCCTGATGTCGAAAATTCGGTCTTCTCTCTTTTCTTTCTGATCCGTTTAAGTAGAGGTTTATAGATATTTTAAGTTTTTTAAAAGACTATCTTGTGTTTCATTGATTTTTTCTATTGCTAATCTGTTTTCTATTGTATCGATTTCTCTCTTTAACTTTGTTTTCTTCCTCGGAGTTACTTTGGGTTTACTTTTTCCCCCTAGGTCCTTAAAGTAGAACCTTAGATTATGGATTTTAAATATTTATTGTTTTCTATTATAAGTATTTAATGCTGTAAATTTCCCCATAAACACTGCTTTAGTTAAATCCCACAATGATAGTTATAATCTTCATATTCAAAATATTTACTAACTTTCCTTGTCATTTATTCTTCAACCCATAGGTTGTTTAGAAATATGTTGGTTAATTTCTAAATATCTGGCATGTTACCAATAGAAATTATAATACACTTATACTAAATGTAATAATAAATAAAATAATAAATAATAAAAAAACAGAGCATGAGAGACATGCTCTAATATACATGTAATTAGAATCCAAGAAGATGAAGAAGAAATGAGGTAGAAACAATTTCTAGAGATAATTTCTGAGACGAGCCCAAAATTGACATAAGTCATTAAACTATATGTTCAAGAAGCTCGACAAACTCCAAACGAATAAATACAAAGAAAAACTTATTTAAGCACATTATGGTAAAACTGCTGAAAAATGAAGACAAAGAGAAAATGTTAAAAGCAGCTAGAGAAAAAAGACCAATTACCTTCAAAGAAGGAAAAATAACAATGACTAACTTTTCAGCACTAAACAGGAAAGCCACAAGGCAATGGAATGACAGCCTTATGGTGTTGGAGGAAAAAAACTAGCCATCTGTAATTTTACATTCTGTGAAAAATCCTTCAAACATAAAGGGGAAAAGGATGTTTTCAGACAAAGAAAAAGCTGAGAGAATTCAAGAAATGCTAATGGGAGTTCTTCAGGCTATAACAAAATGAGCTCAGATGGAAGAATGGTACTACAGAAACGGATCGGAGGCAGCAGAAATAGAGACTGATTATACGTTATTTCCCCATGAGCTGCACCATGGCAATTTTGAACGGATTGGTGATGCGTTTTCTGTAGGTTAGTGCCTCATATAATTTGTAATGGAGCTATATCGCTGGCAAAACATTTTCTACAGAAAAAGAAGCCATGATTGTTTTGTAATAATACTAAAGAACATCATTGCCATTTTTGGAGAATTATGATACCTGCTTTCATTGCATGGTTCCACTATGTTTCTTTACAATAATCACGATTCGTGGAGGACTTATTTAAGCATTGTCCTAGGCATGGGGAATATCGAAGTAATATTAAGCATTTCCATATAACTTTGGGACATTTACCTCATATTTTTCCATTTATATAAGAGCTTTTAGAAGTGTATGTTTTAAATAAGAATGGACAATATGAATGTAAATAAAAGTTAAAAATATGTATATAAGATAAGACCATCCTTCCTGTATATGCTGTAGTGTTGTTTTGTTCCTTTCTGGTTTTTAAGAGATGTTGACACTTCCGCTTTCCTAAGATATAGAAAAAATGTACATTAAAAAAGTAAAAATGTTTACTACTTTTACATTTTGAACTTTAAATTCCTATAGTTTTAAATATTCATTTACTCAATAGAAAATATATTTTCTATGATATAGTTATAATTCTTACTATGCTTTTCTATTCTATTTTCCTACAAGGTCTTAGAATCATGAGTTTTTTAAATTGTTGCATGTTGGTTAAATTGGAACTTTATTTTGTAGTTGGTGTGAATATTACTTACTCTTTTGGAATTTTTAAAAATCTTTTATCAAAAAAAAAAGAGATGAGTCAACACACTGATCTGAAAAAATAAACATTACATTTTTCTAAAAATGGTTGATTTAAAGATAAATTACTTAAATCTTCAAACTATTGAGGAATTTGAATCTTTTCATTAATTCTGTTTTCATAACTCTGAATGTGTCTATTATAATACATGGTAACATAAATGCAATTGATTTTTTAAATAAACAAATCTGAAATTATAGAAATCTTGATTTAGATTTTTTAATCTCACAAATATTAGCAAAGTAGAAAAGATGCTTTTGTTATAGGCATTTATTTCTACTTCTATAATTTTTCCATTTAAATGTTCTATAATGTGGAATTTTGATACCAATAGTAATTAAGGCTTAATTGTTCCCATATTTCTCTTTATCTCCTATAGGGTACTTTTTCAGAGTCACCTCCATTTTAGAAAGATGGACTTTTTTATAAAGCTTTTTTCCCCTGTGTATAGAAAAATTACTTTAGGAAAACATTGTATAGCCAAACTGCTTACATAAGCTAAATGGAAAAAGAATATGTAAGGTTTTCCTCTGTATCAGCTGAGCGTTGTGACTGAGTAGAATTATTTAATGAGATTTCTAAAACTTTGTTTTAACTTTAAGGAATCTTCAGTGCAAATAAAACATAAGGTTACAAAAAAAGGTGAAAGCAATAAAATAAGAAAAAAGTATATATACATATATATCAGAGAACTACTAATAAAAAGAGAGCTGGAGCAGCTATATCAGTTTTAAACAAAATTAACTTTAAGACAAAAAAAAAAAGCATTAAGGATACAGAAGATCAATTCCTAATGGTAAAAGAAAATGTTTCCTGAGAAGAAATAACAATTCTAAATTGGCACGTATCCAGTCATATAATCTCAAAATACGTAATAAAACACAAAATGAAAGAATTAGAAACCATCCATCAGTTTGGCACAAGTTTGTTTTTTGTTTTTTGCTTTTTTTTTAATACGTGCAGCCTGGCTGAACGAAGTTTAAGCTGCAATAAGTTTGAGAAAGAAAATTATTTAGCAAAGCTGACCTAGAGCGAACCCGCGGCCCTGCGCCCCTCCCCCGGCTCCCCACCGAGGCGCGGCGCACCTCCGCGCATGCGCGGCTCCAGGACTGTCTTCCCTGGAACCTCGCTCGAAATGGGTGACAGCGGAAAACGTGCCTACGAGTCGCTTGATGGGAGAATGGGTCAACTAGAATCTTCGTGCGGCCGGACAACAGCCAGCAGCTAAAACGAGTGAACGGAGCTGCAGGTAACGAGACGGATGAATCACAACGTAATGTTGAACCCCAACGAAAAGCTATGGGAGTTCGTTGTGTCACTGCCCGGGGTGACGTTTCCTCCGGCTGACGGCCCGTGGCCGGCTCCCCAGGTGGTATGACCCGGCCCCGGGCACATGGGCACACGCCAGACGTTCGCAGAGTGTCCTCTGGAGAGATGATACCGTCGGGCGGGGCGCCCACTCGGGGAGCACCGAGACCCGCAGCCTGGGAAGAGGAGGTTCTGGTGGAGAAGTCCGAAGTCGGCTCATGGAGACCGTCCTCTCCCGAGACTCACTGTCTGGAAGAGACCTGTGAACCCACCTAGCGCTCCCACCCTCATTCTGCACGCGGAGGACGAGGCTTGGAGAGGATCCCCTGCGAGGCCAACAGGTGCAGGCAAGCTCGTGCGGATGCTCACGGTCAGGCAAGGGGGGCCCAGTTCTGGGGCACATTCCACATGCGGCAAAGCAGAGGCATCCCTCTGCCCTTTCTCCCGACGCGAGAGCCGCAGGTGCTGCGAACCAAGCAGGTGTGGCGGGGGTCTCTGCAGGGTACGCAGAGAGCGGTGAGTTCTCCCCCGACCTCAGAGCAGGGGCGTTGAATAAAGAATTCAGAACACCGGTGGCTCTTGCGCCGAGGTGTTTATCAGGTGAGGAAGGTGGGGGAGGAGAGGAGGTGGGGCGGAGCAGCGTGGCAGGTAGGGAGAGTACGAAGGAACACGAACATGTTTGCACGTCAATCCAGGCGGGCGGAAGGAGCGCAGCAGGGAAGCCCCGGAATCAAGGTCCCAGTGCCCTCCCCCGTCCCCTCACCTGTGCCACGGCCGGCAGAGTGGTTCCGGGAGTGTCTTTGTCTCCCTTGGAGACATGAAGGACCAGGGAGTCTGGTCCATGATTGTCACTGGGGCAGGGACATCTGTGACCCAATGGCTCCCCATTGCCCACACAGCTCTGGGCATTGCAACCTCAGGGCCCTGCCGAAATGGCGGAGGAGCTTGACAGGTGGCACCTGGGGTCAGGCAGACAGGCTGCGCCACCACCCACCCACTCAAGGCTGAGATTCCTAACAGCAAGGCATGTACCCAGGGCCTTTGGGAACGGCAAATCTCCGAGGGCTCTTAGGGCACCCTGGCGTGGCAGGGGACACCTGGAGATATGCTATTTTCACTTCAGATGGTGGCATCTGGAAAAACATGACTGAGCAAAATCCCAGCAGAAGCCGAAGCCATTCTGTGCTAACTCAGAAGTCCTTGCAATTTCTCTGAAATTTAGGAATTCTTCAGGCCTTTGACCAACAGGGCTGGGCACAGCTGCCTCCAGCTCAGCCATTACAGCATCTTGGTGAACCCCTGAAATCCACCTGCCTGTCCCCCTGTCAGGCCAGGGTATGTGCAGGCTCCAAGGGACCTGGCTGCCCCTCCCCCAGAAAGTCCTCTTGGTTGGTCTTTCCCACTGATGACATTTAACCGGGGTTTCAGTGACTCGACAGCTCTGACCTAACCAACGGGCCAGAGTTTGTGGGTGCAGGTGTGTGACTGATGGGGGCTTGTCTCTAGGTCCATCAAAGCCTGAAGCGAGGTCGGATATGTCAGCCGGATCCTAGTATTTTCCAAGCATAAGGACATTCAATCATTCCTTCCTCAGTCTGTGGGTGTCAAGCTTGCAGTGCACCACCATCCCACCAATACTCCTGGGAGCTGGTGGCTCCTGGTGACAGTCCTTTTCAACAAGGAGGAGATGAGGGGTGAAGGTTTGGGAGGAGAGTGGTCGGCCCCCCCAGTGGGTAATCACTGCCCTAAAGCCACCTCCCTGCAACCCTCCTGTTGAAAGTGAAGATGCTCGGAGTGAAAACTCACTGCTCTCAAACCCTGGGTTTTCTCTGCGCATCTTCTCCTCTTTGAGATGAGACAATGATCTCCATTTTTACGGATGGAGGCACTCAAGTCCGGAGAGCTGGCACGGCTTCCCTGCAGTCACGCGGTGAGTGAATGGCGGAGCTGCCCTCACAGCCTCCTCGGCTGGAATCCGAAGTCCTCTCACCACAGTGACAGAGCTACGTCACGAACTAAGGGGACGTTGCACAAGTCCAGGGACACGTACACAGATCTGCACGATCCCGTCGGTCCACCCTCAAGGAGTTTTCAGCACAGCTGGTAAGAGAGGAGAGTCACAGAAGTTGCATGTGACTGTCTGACCACAAGTCCCCATGTAAGGTCATATGAAAGGAGGATTGAGAGGGGTACACATGCCTGCCTCAGTGTCGGGGGAGGCCCAGATGGCATTCAGGGAAGGCATTGCTACTCCTGTATGTGTTACTCTGAGCTGGGTCTCCCTCCAGGGTAGGGGCCAGGTCCCATGGGTGTCTGTACTCTTGGCACCTCTCAGAGTGCTTGGCACCCAACCGGTACTCGGTGCCCATTGGCAGTGAGGAACATGCAGGTGACTTGAGGGAAGGGAGCTCTCCCTCTGGACTCAGAAGGCTTTTGCTGTAGTTACTTATGGTTTCTTTGCAAAGTGGATATAATAACACTACCACCTCCCTGATCTTTGTGAGGCTTAAATAAGGCCAAAAAAAAAAAAAAGAAAAGAAAAAAGGGAGAGAAAGCGTATGGATATCACTAAGGCTCTCTGAGTATCTTTAATCCCTAGTTGGAGGGGCACCTGTCCGCATTGTTCTTTGCCATTTTCTCTAAAGTATTTTTATATATCGAACATCTGCAGATTTTGGTATCCATGTGGGGGTCTTGGAACAAATCCCTGAAGACACCACCAAGGGACTGTAGTTAAGCTCTTGGGGAATCAAAAGCTATACATGGATTTTCCACTGTGTGGGAGGTCAGTGCCCCCGGTCCTCATGTTGTTCAAAGGTCACCTGCACGTAGATGTAGAGGTTGCTTTGGAAACACGTGAGCATGAACTGTGGGTTTGTGTGGCATCAGATTGGCCCCATGATGGGTGATTAATTCAGTACGCCACTCATGGCTGGAAGGGTGTGAGTGAAGATGGTGGCCAGTAATAACATGAGGAACACTCGAGAGCTGTTCTACCAGGTGAGGCTAAACTGGGTGAACTCTAACATTTAATATTCCCTGATTGTCAGTGTCCAGATAGATGGTCAGAAAAAAGCCTGCCCTTGATGGGCTCTCGTTCTGAAGACTTTAACTCACAGCTGTAGGGCAGCGTTGAGCTTCTAATCGAGTTTTATCTGTGTGATAAGACTGTGCGTGTGGACAGCTTCCAAGTGAAAACCAGGGCTGCTGGTGACTCATCTCGATGAAATATCTTTTTAAGCCCTAGGAACTCAAGGATGAGATACACTCTTCACTGCCCGAAGGAGGAACCAGGCAGGGGAGAGCTCGTCAAGGATAGCTTCGGTTTCCTCTGCGCCACTTTTGACATGTTCTCGCCTTTTCAGCATGCCTTATGCGTCATTCTTTTCTAAAAGAGGATGGCAGTCTCGCTGGGGCTTGGGGAATCTGGGACACCACCGGCTCGATGTGGGGCATGGCTGTTCCCCTCCATTGCTTGGGCGATGCGTCTACACACAGGAGAGAGGCTTTGGGTTGTTTGACGAGAAACCGCATGGAAGCCAAGTGAGGGAGCATCAAGATTCCCTGCCTGCTTGGGGAAGGTTGGCTTGCCTGGGGTTCCCTATTTTCTGGCCCCCACAGTGGGACTCAGGTAGAGCATGACTGTCGTGATTTGCTCAGGCAGTTCTCAGAACTCTTGTGCTGGCTTTCTGGTCCACATCTAGCGAGTCCACTATCTCCCAACGCCGGGGGGCACTGAGGGCAGCTTGACGTTTGTCCTCATCTTCGGCTGATGTGGACATGCTAGTGATCCTCATGCTAGAAGCAGACTCGGTGGGAGCTGCCTCATCACCTCGGCGTGGTTGCCATGCGTGGCCCTCGGCCATGCTACGTAACCTCCTATGGTTCTCCTGTTCCTTCCCCAGCACCACCGCTCCACCCCAACACCCCCAGCCTCCCCGCCCCCCCCCCCGCCCCTAAGACTTGGCCTCCTTGGCACGTTAATGTCCTACCCATCCAGCTCCTCGGAGCTTGCCTCCTGTCCCCTAACGCACCCCGACATTCATACTTTTGCTTTCTTTGCTCTGAGTCCCCAGTCCCGCCCCCGTCTCTCAAAGCCCATTGGGAACGCCACCTCTTCCGTGAAGGCTTTTCCTCATCCTTGGTGGAAACAAAACTTTCTTTGGAACTCTTACAGCATGTTCTACCTGCAGCGATGCGATGAGACCTCTGCCCGTATTATAGTGACACAGATATGTGACCTGTGTCTTCTCTACCACATGCTTCATTAATAGAATCCTATGCAAATGGATACCTCTACCTCTACCTCCAAGCCTGGAGTCTAGCGCATAGTAGGTACTCCATTGAGAATGATGGCAAAACGTGTCATGATGCCTAAAATCCCCACCACATAGGCATGCCTTGGATCCTTCTGGAACCTGCAACGTTCTGTTAACGACACGCATTATCCGTGGACAGCTCCCTCCAAAGCTACAACGGGTGTACCAATATGGTCATGAGCAGACTGCATTATTTATATATACACAGGCACAGACTTGAAAATTCCTTAAAAAATACTATCAAACAGACTGTCCTTTCAGTTTATGAAAAATTCATTTTTCTTTTCATGTTATGAAAAACCCATTTAAAGATGATATACACTCCAGGGAAATAAATGCCGCATAAAGGTCTCCAAGAATACCTTTGGGCCGGAACTAGCTCTGCATAAACTTCAACCTACGTGCTCTGGGGCTTTTGCTTCTAATGACAAAAACAAACAGCCTAATGAAAATAGAAACAGTCTGTCAATTGTCTGCACTTTGAAAATTTGCCTAAGTATTCGAAAATACAATTGGCTGAATTTGTACAGGTCTAAGCAAATGTTTTCTGTCTCGAGAGCTATGGCAATGTTGGGCACAGATCAAACACGATATTTGAGGAGGCCGAACATGCACAAAGGTGGTATTTTCCTTTGCATTAGAAATAGAAAATGATTGATAACCAGAAAAAAAAAAAAAAGAAGGAGAAGAACATTTGCTGCACTGGGCAAAGATGAGAGTCAAGCATTTCAGTCTACCACAGAGAAATGGAATATGGAGGATGTTCGCAACAGCCGCGAATGCGAGGTCTTCTTCCCTGGTTTACTTTTTCCTTCTTCTCAGACCGGAAGCCTGGCGCCTCCCTAGGAGAGGTGAGAAGCACCCACGTCAGCACCTTCCCTGGGGCTGCAGGCCAGGCCCTCGGGGGCGGGACCGGACCGAGGCGCGCAGTCAGCTCCCCAGCCGTTGCTGTACTTGCGGAAGTTGGAGGACCAACCGTCCAAGGAGATGCGAGGCAGGATGCTGTCACCAGCCACGGTGGAGGCCGATGTCCTCGCACAGGGCTCTGTCACCGTGATTTGAGCCTTCAGTGGCTTTGCCTGTCAGGAGAAAGAGAGAGTGACATTCGCTCCTGACAGGCTCCTCTCAGAAGTGAAGCCGAGTTCTCATTTTTTTTTTTTAGTAGAGAGTGGGCCCACACAAAACTCAGGGATCCAGTCGTTGAATTTTTTACCCCTAATGAGGGACATTTCAGCTGCTTTAACAGCCAGTTCTATAAATTTAATTGGGTTGGCCATGCAGTCCATCCAGTTCACACCCTCAGATTGTTGGGAACACAGGACGGGCCGGCATTAAATATTAGGAGGTTTTCTCTGGGTTTCCTTGATCTCTAGTCTGACATGCAGCTCCTGGATCGATGCCTTCCAACACTGGAGAAAGCTCTCTTGGGGAACATGCAAGTGCAGTTGAGGTGGCTCCTTGGGACAGTCCAAAGCCTGAGGAACCGGTGGCGCTGAGATTCGCCAGGAAGCCTCCGGCACAAAGAGGAAAACGAGAGCCCCACGGAGGCCACGGTCACCATGCTTTCCCGCTGTGCTCGGGCGACCGGACACGGGGTAGACGGTGGAACTGGGGACATTGGGAAGACCCCCATGCCCCTCCGTCCCTACTGGGAAGTCAGCCCATCTTTAAAAAGAGAAGGAAACAGACTCTCTGCCGGAGGCGAGGCAGATAGTCCTGTGGCATTGATTTCATTCTCTCTGACTCACTCAGAGTAAACTTGCAAATAGCTCAAGTGAATAAACAGACCGCCCCACTGTCTGGGAGCAGCAGGACCAAGAGACGAGAGTGGGGCTTTTGAGTCATTTTATCTCTCATAAAACCCAGGTCAGCCCTCGGCAGCGCGAATGACCTTGGGCAGGAGACTTCACCTCCCCCAACCTCAGTTTTCTCATCAACAAAATGAGGGGCTGGTAATTCTTCTGCAGCATCATGGAGGGGATGAATGGAAGCCATGGACTCTAGGGAGGGATTAGTTAAGGTTGGTTCTGTTCTCCCCTGGCAGAGCCTGGGTCAGAACTGGGAGCCAGCTCCATGTGGGCTGGACCTTGGTGTTCTTACCCAAAGTGCTGGGAAAGACAGACGGGCCAAACCAATATCACGGGGAGTGGTGACTGCCACCCAGTGCAGGACAGCAGCTCCAGGGGCCTCAGGGTCAAGCCTTGAAAATAAGGTACGCTCATCGATTCCCCCAACCATTGTTCGGGGAGCACTTTTTCTGTGCCAATTAGGATGGCAGCTCAGGAAATGCAATGGTGAGCAAGACAGAAGCCGCCTCGTCTCATGTGGTTTACAGGCTGAGATGGTGTTTGCAAAACACAGGGCTGCCTCTTAAAGGAAAATCTTGATTTATGTTATTCTCATTATAGTGTTATTTAAATATATTCGCATATCAAGCTATGTATGCTGTAGGTCTCTTTTACACAACTAAAGCAATAAAGCAAGTTTGCAAGTAAAATATAAATAAAAGTATAAAACCAATAACATTTAAATGATCACAGTTTGATGCGAAAGATGATGCTGTTTGGCTGAAGCTAAGTGTCCGATTTGGGATTTAAAAGTAGAAAGCTGTTACCTCGTGTCTAGCTCTATATTTATCTAAATTTCTACTTTAATGAAATGCATGCGTCCATAGAATGGTAGAAAATATTTGCAGATCATCTATCCGGTAAGGCATTTGTATCCAGAATATGTAAAGAACTCTTATAACTCAATAATGTATAGCCAAATAACCCGATTTAAAAAAAAAAAAAAACAAAGAATTCGAATTGACATTTCTCCAAGGAAGAAGTACAAATGGCCAACACGCAGAAGAAAAGATGCTCAATGCTAAGGAAATGAAAATCGAAAGCAGAGTGAGATTGCGCCTCGCGTGCACCGGGATGACTATGATCAAAAAGTCGGATGACAGCCAGCATTGGCCAAGACGTGGAGAAACTGGAAACCTCATATCGCTGGCAGGCATTTTAGATGGTGTGGCCACTTTGGAAGATAGTTTGGCAGATCCTAAAAACGTTAAACATAGAATTATCATGTGACCCAGCAATTCCACTCGTAGGTAGATAACCAAGAAAATTGAAAGCCATACGTTCTTACAAAAATTTGTACGCAAATGTTTATAGCATCAATATTTATAATGGCCCCGAAGTGGAAGTGTGCAGGTGTCTCTCGGCGGATGACCTGATCAGCGAAACACCGCCTTTATCCATACAACGTTGTATCCGTGTAATGGAACGTTATTTGGCAATAAAAAAGAAAGTTCTTAAAAACATCATGTTGAGCAAAAGAATTGGTTACAAAAGACCACATATTGCCTGATTCCATTTATCTGAAGTGTCCAGAGCAGGCAAATCCATAGATAAAAAGCAGATTAGTGAAAGCCTAGTCTTTGGGGTCTTGTAGGTGGAGTGGAGATGGGAATCGCTATAAATGAGTACGGGGTTTCCTAACTCTGTTGGCTGGGGGGCAGGGGCCACCTTTTAAAGGAAAATGTTGATTTATATTATTCTTGCTATAATGTTATTTAAATATATTCAAATGTAAAACTGCTTCTAAAATAAGATACGATAGTTGTACAACCCTGGATATACCCAAAATAAATTAAATTATACACTTGAAATTGGCGAATTGTCTGGTATGTTAATTATATCTCAATAAAACTGTTATAAAAAAAAAAAACCACATGCCCAAAATCCCTGCAAAAGTAAAGACATTGCACCCAGTGGTATTAGTTATATCCAGACAGTTTTCTAGGGCTGGACGTTGAGACCCTGGCACGGAACTGAAACTTTCCACGAACAAGCTTTTCATGGCATTTTCATGCTCTTTTCACGTCCCTTGATAATGCCAATAAGCTTCCTTCCGGCGTTGAAGGTAGTTAGCACTGGGGAATGATGTAACTCTTAATGAAATGGGTTAATTAGCGCTGGAACTGGAAACGAAACGTTTCCTCGCAGTTCGTTTCCTACTGCAGGTGCGAGGTGGCGCCCGGGGGAAGGCACCCTCCGGCCGCGGGGGCGTCCCTGGCAACGCCGTCTCTCACCCGGGACTCAGGTAAGTGCCTTCGCGGGTGGGTGCCCTGGGACGTCCCAGCTGTTTTCTGCCCTCAAAACCTTCTGTGCAGGGCGCTCTGACAGCTGTTGGTGTTGGCATGACCCGAATGTGATTGTAGACACATACGGCGACCTTGAAATTCCGGGTGGAAATAGGTTATTTGATGGCCATCCTAGAAATTGTGTGTTTGTGTGCGTGCGTGTGTGTGGTTGTCGCACACACACATAAGCACGATTATTGTAGAGAAATCTCACACCTGAGTAAACGGGGAGCGGTCGAGAGCCTGCGGTGTGACGGGGAGTGAATGAGAAAAAGAAAATGGGTGTGCGTGTCCCTGGGGAGGAGGGCTGTGGCTCGGTCCAAGGTTTGGATAAGGAAATACGCATTTGGGGGAGATGGACCGGAATGAGGAGCTGTGGGTGGGAAGGAGGCAAGCTTTAGATGCCAGAAGTATCTGAAAAGGAGAGTTTAAATCACGTTAGAATGTCACCCATCCTTTCTGCATTAATGGACCCCAGAGGCAGCCCGGGGCCTCTTTGCTCTTCCACATGGAGATTTCCAGCCATTTTCAGGTAAAAAGAAGAAAACCAGACACAAAGAGCCCGTGGAAGGAAGAGCCCGGCCCAGCAGCAGAGCCGTCCAGAGGGGCTGGCCTGCGGCCCAGGCCTCGGCCTGCTGCTTGCTGGCCTTCTTTGGTCCCCGGAGGTGGAAGGGAGAAAAACCAAGTCAGTTACGGGGGTGCTGGGCCACTGACTCGCATTCTAGGCCAGTAGAACGTTCCTCCCGTTCCGGATAAAGGGGAATCACCCCCCCTCCTAAGCAACCTAAATGAAGGGCTGGAGCCGGCCTGTCGTCTACTTTCTGTGCCCGACGACCCGTCCATGGACCCCTCTTGGCCCAGCGACCTTCCTGTATAAACCCAAACCCTCTTGGCTAAGTGCAAAGCCCCCTTGGGCAAGGACCCAGGGAGCCAGAACGTTCTTCCATGTCTTGCCCATGTGAGAACATGTATTTTGCTTTTAAAAGGCAGGTGCTGAGTGTAGATGCTTCAGGATGGGGGTGTCAGGGGCGAGTTCGGATCGGGGTTTGGCAAGCGGGGCAGGGGGCAGCGGAAAGAGTTTTCTATCCCGGTGAGTCAGCCCTTTTGTGTCCCGGCCCCTGGCCCAGGGCCTGGGAGGCAGTGTGAGGGTGCTGCCGTGCCCGAGGACGACGCGTCCCCCCGGTGGAGGTCCCCGAGGTGGGCGACCCCAGGACCCCGGCACGCAGGCACTGTCGTCCATCGGTCTGCAGACACGCCATCCACCTGCCATGGACGCGTAGAGGGGAGGGGTCCACTAGCCCCCTGGGTAACATCCTGCCACTTACTAGCTGTGTGACCCCCAGTTTACCACACCCAATAACGAGATCGTGGCAATAAATAACGAGCTGCTCGGTGACAGTGAGTGACCAGGGTCACCCCCTCCCTGCCCTCACCTCCGCCCCCGACCCCCAGGCACGCATGCTCCTCACGGCCTCCTCCTCCTGCCGTTGGTGACAGTTACCTTTCTACCTGTCCAACACCGCAGTGTGATGAGAATTCCTCGCTTGTGCATTCGCATCCAGGTTACCTCATCGGATACGCCCCCAAACTGGGGAATCGCGGTTTATTATTTCTGTATAACTGATAAGGAAACTGAGACTCTGAACAGTTTAGGTCGCTTGGCACAGGTCACAGAGCCGGATGACATAGCCCGGGCTCGCTGATTCTGAGTCAGGGTCCTGCGCCCTCTGCCGCTGCCTGGCGGATGTGGGGGTGGGGAGCAGCCGGCACGCTCCGTGCTCCGCCCCTCATTAGCCCTCTGGCCCCTCCCTCAGTGCTGACAGCCCACCATCCTACTGCTGAATTTACAGCTCCCAGCATCATGCAGTAAATGGTGTTCATTTGTTGTGTTTTGTTTTGTTTTCTGCTTTTTACGGAGATGACATCATTGTACTTTGCTGTAGAAGAAGTACGTAGTGTCGACATGAAAGGTCCCTTGTCAGTCCCCTCAACCTAAACCTCCGCTCACCCAGGCTGCCTCCCTGTCGATGTGTGTATATATTTTGATATGGATGTTGCCACAGAGCATCTATTATTCTGAGAATCGGTGTCAACAGTATGTCCTGAGGAGCCTTCCAAATCGGATGCCTCATTTTTAGGGACTTTGTGGTGATCCACTGTGTGGCTGGTCTCTATTTCAGCAGTTGGACATTTGGACCGTTTCCATTTTTGTATTTTGAATACAAAATTCCCTGGGACAGTCACGGACTCACGGCCGCTTCAGCTGATTTTATTTCTGCTGCTGCCATAGCCACAGAACCAGAGTTTCCATCAACAGAAGGAGAAGCTATGAAGGAAGGAGGGCCACAGGTACTCTGAAGGGCCGCAGGTGAAGACGTCTTCAGACACTGGCCCCCTCGGGGGCGGCTAGGGCCACGTACTTCTTTGAGGACACACTGTGTTTGGAGCCAGGACACATGGGACGTTTGTGATAGGCAGGGTGGCATGCTGGGTCCCTCTGGGGAGGGAGGGAGCACAGGGAGATGCGACAAAGTTGCGGTCCCGTGATGAGCATCTCTCTGTGCCCTGGTGTGGCAAGGACCAGCACCCAGGGGCGTGTCCTCCCGCAGAGGCTTGAGAGAGCTGACCTGCTGCCTTGACTGGCCCGTCCACGGACAGAACCGCCTGAGGGCCTGCTGCCCGGTGCTGGACGCGCCGGCATCCTCAGCGCGCATGTCTAACGTGACTCCTGCAGCGACGTAGTCCTGAGACATCGTCACCAGTACCCCCGCTGCACGAATGAACGACGGACCCTGGAACATGGAGAGATGAGTGCACGCCACGGGCCCAGGGGGCCCCGCGCTGTCTCCTGGCCTTGCACTGGTCCTTCGCGGAGGGCGTAGACAGCGCCGGAGGCTCCATCCATCGCTCCCTTCCCCTGGGCCCCGATCCAGCTTCCTCCCTCCTTCTCCGCCATGTCTACGCCAAGCGTCTTCTTCAGAACAGACCCTGTCAACAGCTGTTCCCAGGAACACACTGTCCCCAGGAAGAGAGACCTGCTCCCCTGGCGAAAGGGTCCACGTGGCTACAGCAGATTGAATGCCCAGGGACTGGGGCATTTTTTTTTTTTATTTTGAGGTAGGTGGCTGAGACTGGGTAATCCCTAAATTAGAGAGATGTGTAAAATGTATGCTGCAGGCTTCCTGGAGCGACACTCCCTGCCCGGGGCTGCTCCACGTCCGAGTCCCTTGCAGCCCGCCTCGGCACCTCACCGGGGATGGGCAGTGAACTTCAGGGCAGCAAATGCCCATCCTTCACGAGTAGTTCAAATGTTAGAGCAAGCGAAAATCCCTCCGGATTCCAGAAGGGGACCCCATATAGGAAGGAACCAGAAGACACAGAGAAAGGCTGTCGCAGCTCAGAGGAGGAGGCCCCCAAGTCCAAAAGTGAGGGATGAAATCAAAATAAAATGACTGTATTTGTCAAGAAACAGTAATCACAATTAAAGGGGGAAAAAAAACTGGTTACAGGAAATGACAGACGAGACTGGCCTGGTCTTCTCGATAAGCCGCTGTCACTTAATTGGAACTTTGCTGAGGTAACAGGGACCTAGGGACACAGAAATATGTTCTGAGTGGTCCTGCATTGAATGCTGCTTCGGACAAGCCAGCGCTAGAAGACATTTCTGGGTCAGTTGGGGAAATCAGAATATGGTCTGCGCATTAGATGGCTTTAAAATGTTCTAAGACTGACGGCAGAGTGGAGATTGTTTACCGAAAAAAATCAGATTATGAAACATTATGTGCCGAGTGATCTCACTGGAGTGAGGTCAAAAGGGAAGGCTGGTGCCGAGGTGTTAATGGTGGAAAACTCTGAGCGTAGGGATGTGAGAACTTTCATTTTTACTTTGTTCGGCTGCATTTTTTATTTTCCACAATGCACAGGCAAGACAACTGGCCCAGTCTGTTCGACAAGTCTATGTCACTTTGCCATGTTAAGGGGGAGCTAGGGACATACCAATACGTTCTGAGTGGTCCTGCAGACCTTCCGAAATAGTGAAAGATTATTTAAAAACCAAACGATTTGGCAATATTACTAAGCGCGGCAGATGAAGGGTTAATAGCCCCAAAGAAAGCATTTCTGGGGACTGATAAGTAAACACCAAGAGTAATGGGAATGAGAGCAAACAGAAAAAAATCCACCAACAACGAAATGCAAATAACTAGTGCATTTGAAAGTGCTCAGCCTCATTAGTAATCAAGGGAATGCAAATGAGAACGAGGAACCAAGTTTCTGCCCATCAAACTAATAAGCATTGGAAAGAAAGAGAATACCTCTGTCCACAGACACAAGACCCTTACAGATGTCTGTCCACACTCGGTAATTCTACATCTGTGACTCTTTCCTCAAAGGAAGAAACTTATTATGCGAAAAATGGGATGCTCGTTACAACGGTATTTATAACTCTGAAAAATTATAACTCCTCTGATCGTCTGGCATTTGGAGAGGGGTCCGGCAGACAGTGACAAACCCGCTGAGCGACAGACTCACGTGGTGTCCTGAGGAAGCCGAGATGTGTGGGGACGAATGTTACGCGTTAGGTTAAAAGAGAAATTAACGGTAGGATCCCAACGGAGGGAAACAGGGCAGGAAGAAATGGAAAAAGGAAAGCAAAGGACCGCGCGGAAGTGCTGATACCATCGCGTGGAGGAGCTGGGATGGTGACAGACTCTGGCCTCGCAGTTCTGTTTTTCCAAATGTTGACGAATATCCGTTATTTTCATAATGAGGAATTAGAAAACAATTAAAAGGCTGATCGTGAGGACTTGTTGGGTTTGGGGAGAGCTGGGAAAGTTCCCAGGGTAGGAAAGTCAACCCGGCCAGGGGCATGAACGGCAGCCGCCAACGTGGGGTCAGTTCTCCCCGATGCCTGCGAGCCTGGCGGGAGCCTCCACGCCCAGGAGGGGCCCCTGGGGAAGCCGCGGGCTGGACGGTGGACTCGCAGCAGGCGTCGGGGCGTCTGGCTGTCCGATGGTCGTCACCCCTATGCCGGAGGCAAAGCGCCCTGGGCAGAGCGGTGCCAAGCAGACCTGGCCACCTGGCCAGCGGGTCGCCCAGACCAGCCCGGGACGCCAGACTGAACTGCACGTCCGCCGCCCCGCGGCCCGGGCCAGCCTCCCCCGCCCCCTCCTTCCCGCCTCTGCCGCTTTCCGGCGGGCGGCTGTGGACAAGGAGTTTTAACCCCTCTGCGCCATGGCCTACTCCTTGTGGGGTGCTGTATTTGTCCCCTAGGGTTGCTCTAGCAAAGGACCACAAACAGGGGTGCTTGAAACATCACGGTCATCTTTCCTCTTGGTCCGTGTCGCTGCGCCCAAATTTACCTCTCCTTACAAGAACGCCGGGCACTGGACTTGGGGCCTACCTACCCTAGGGCGACCTCACCTTAACAAATCACGCCCGCCAAGGCCCCATGCCCAAAGAACCCCAGAGGCGCAGAGCGGGCCGGTCGCGAGCGCTCCCCACGTTTTAGCGCCACGAGGCGCCCTCCTAGGGCGGCCATCAGGCCATCATCTTCACCCTGCTTTCGATCGTCCTCAGGCTCTGTAATAGCTTGAGCTTCTTTCTGGATTCAGTAGGAAGTGGAGACATGGGAGGTTTAGGGGGATGGAAGAGGGGCCCGACAGCCCCCAGGGAGCCCCCCTGGTCCTCAGGCCTGCATGCGACCGCCCTCGCCTCTGTGGGGGGCGTGACCCAGCATCTCAGGCCACGCCCCTTACTGCTTAAGCTGTCGTCACTTCCTGTTGGCATTCACCGCCCATCCCCCCGGCACAGGTGTCTCAAGTTCACGAGGAGCGCAGCTGCACCAGGTCCCCACAGTGAAACAAGGGTCACTCTGTCACGACCGGCCAGGAAGAGAAGCTCGACCGCCCTCTCCAGCCCTGCTGTCGCCGTGCCCTGGGAGCAGTCGGTGACCCGCTTATAAAAATCACCTTCGCCTGAGCCACTTTTAGCTAAATTCGAGGGGAATATATCTAACCTTCTGGAATCGCCTCTCAGCGCCTGGAAAACCTCTCGTTTGTTGTTTTGTCCACCTTATGTGTGTGAAGCACAAAGATGACAAATTCCAAACTAGAACTCATCTTTCTTCTTTATTTTATTTATTTTTTATTTTACTGTAGAAAAGTTTTGTTAGAAGGGAAAGTACACTTCCAGACGTGGAAGCGGCCGAGCAAGAGAAGCGGCCTAATCTTTCTGTGAGCCGTTGCTGACATGAAGTGTGGAGCAGGGTGACTCGGGGGTCAACCCCTGACTCCCTCCCCCACCCCACCCCAAACTATCAGAGCCCTGTCCTGGGGTTCGTTCATGTCTAACTCACAGAAGAGGCTGGCGTTCCCATTGGGAATAAGTCGATAACATGCGAGGGTCACAGTCTCTAGTGACCTCCTTGTCTACCAGAAAAATGAAACAGGCACGGAGAAGGACGTGGACATGGAGAGAGAGGCAGGGGTGAGTGGCGGAGAGCGGGCGTAAGGACGGGCTGAGTGCCAGGGTCCGCGAGGCGCAGCTGCCCCTGGCTCCAGGTCATTCGAACACCCCAGGCTCCTCCCAATAAATCTCTTTGGCCTGAACTAGTTAAAATGAGTTTATGTCCATCACAAACACAACACCCTTCTTAAAAGAACTGGCTATGCGCTTGGGACTTGGGGTGCAGTCCCTATCCTCTTGGAACAGTTTTATTTACGGGACGGAGAAAATGGAACAAATAATTCTGTGACTGGTGTTATAAACATGAGAAACGTTGGGGGCGTGAGGTTTGATGCTAGCGCCTTGGGTTTGCACACGCTCCCTTGTTCCTACAGGGAAGAAAACGAAGAAAGACACGTGTGCGCGTGTGTGTGCGTGTGCGTGTGTGTGATGAAACACAAACAGAAGCAGCATCTTGCTTGCATCGGGTAAATGTTCAGAACTAGCCAATCCTTAAAAGCAGCACTCCGCTACGTCACTCGGGGTTTCATTTCTCAGGAGTTCGCGGGTGGCCGGTGTTCTCTAGATCCGGCGCCCTTATCAGCACTTCAGGATGTTTGTAACTATATTTTACTGAGAAAAAGATCAATGGTGAACAGGAGTGGAACCTCCTCAGAAATGCCAGGAATGGGGGAGAGGTGTGGATGTCCCCTGGTTGGAGGGGGCTTGTGCCATGTGGGAAAAAAGGAAGCGAAACCCTTCCCTGCCCCCCATGGGTTTATACAGCGAGCCTCACTGAAAAGCAGCCCAGCCCAGGGGAACCAGGGCCACGGGTCCTGGCGCATCCTGTGGCTCAATGCTAGGAGTCTGGTCCTGTAGCTGGCGGCTACAGTGATGGCATGGGGCCAGCCCGGGGCTATTTTGCAGGATTTCAGGACCATCAGATTGAGGTCCGTTGGCCTGTTGTAGGCGCTGTGCCCCCTGGTGGAGAACCTATCGTGTCTGAAACTGTCTTCAAGTCCACCTGGACAAACTCACCTGAACGCGGACGGAGTCTGTGGAAAACTCCCGGACGTGGGCGGGGGAAGTGGCCAGCAGCAGCGAGCCTGCTCTCCCGATGCCCATGCTGACGGGTCCCATTCCCTCTTTAGTTGACGGAAGAGGGTGGCCCAGGCCGGAGGCTGCCTGGGGGTGGCAGGGGCTTACACGAGCCCTAATGCTGCACCTGCAGAGTGTGGGCTAGTTGCTTGGTGTCTCCCAAACTCCTGCTGTAACACGAGTAATAATGACGTGCGGCGAAGCGGAATGATGAAACGGCGTGGGAACACCCAGCATGCTGCCGGCGCACAGTAGGTGGTCTCCAGGCCCTTTCCTCTGTGCTGACTTCATGTTGTCAAGGGGAAGGGGGAAGCCGTGCGTCTCCTGGGAGGACCTCTGCATCCTGAGCAAAGCACGGGGCGTGGGCTCTGAGTGCTGGCCGTGTGGGGGGTTAGGATGGGGGGGGGGGGCATCCACAAGGAGCCAGGAGCTCGTCCTAAGCCTGGGCTGCTGCGAGGTGGGCTGCCCCAGGCCCTGGGAGATCCCAGCCAGGCCGCGTCCCCTCCCGCCTGCTCTGCCACACAGCGGGGCGCCCCTTCTACTCGATACCTTTCAGAAGCCGGAAGAGGAAGCAGCTCTTCCTGACGGACCTTCCGAGGCCGACGTTACCCTGGTACCAAAACCAGGCACAATATTAAAAGGAAACAAGCAGACTGATACCCTTCATGAACATAGATTCGAAAATTCCCAGCTGGCATGAGCAAACAGAATTCACCAAAACATAAGAAAGGATAATACATCCAGACAAAGTGGATGTTTTTTTTCCCCCCCTGGGAATGCAAGGCTGGTTCGGCATTTGGAAAATCAATGTAATTCACCATGTTGAGATTAAAGAAAAAAAAACAACCCGTGACCAGCTAGCTTTATGAAAACAGCGACAAAATTTGACAACATTCAACATGCCCTCATGATACAAACCGCTGGTAAACTAGAAACAAAAGGGAACCTCCTTACCCCGAGAGGATGCGTCTACAAATCAGCTACAGCTAAACAGAACCGAGGTGAAAGGCTGCATGTTTCCCCTAAGATTGGGGACTGAGCAAGAGCGCTCACTGTCACCACTCCCACCACAAGTCCACGCCAGCGGAATAAAACCGCCGAAATGAGCAAAAGGCACACGTGTTGTGGACGACGCGATTGCTCACGTGGAAAAGCCTCGGGGGGCTACGGGGAAGCCCCGGAAACGACGAAGGAGCTTAGCAAGTTCTCAGTCAGCATCCAGATCACCTATATATACAAATACAGACACGTGTCATGTCAGGAATTCGAAGACTCGACACTGCTGTGTGGATGCGGGTGACATCTGAGTGGCTATCAGACAGCCTCACCAATGTGGGGCAGGTGAGGGACCAAGCCCGACCCCTGTCGGGCTGGGCCGGGCCAGCGTGACAGCCTTCGGTGGGATCCCCAAGTGCCGAAGAAGCTACAACGTCTGGCTTGGAGACTGACCGCTGCAGCCGACATGTGGTACTTGAGAATGGTGGTCCGCTTAGGGTGTGGGCGAGGAGCTGCCCTCTCTGTAACCCCCCTCTCCCTTACCTCTGCCGTGAGCAAAGTGTATTGCGTATTCCTCAAGTGTGCTTCAGTATTCATGGGAAAAGAAATGATTTTTCATTCTTTCTAAATCTTGCTAAGCCTCAGAAAGACATGAGTCATCTAGTAAGGGATTTATGCCTCGGTTTCCCTGTGTTCCCAAACCATAAGAAAATGTCCTTTGATGTCCCTAGCCAGTCTGACTCTCCCTCTCTCCCTCTCTCTCTCCCTCTCCCTCCTTCCCTCTCCCCTACCACAGCACACACACACACATGCACACACACACACACACACACACACACATGCACACACACAGTGCCTCTGTCCCCAGCAGACCCACAGGCAGGCTTTCCGGGCTGTGCATACAGAGCAGGGCGTGACAGGCACACACAAGCCCGCTTAGGTGTGGCGGGGCTGAAAGCCGAGCCTTGCGATTGTTTGATTGTTCGGGCCAGTGAGCAGTCAGAGAGGAGCCGGCCCTCCCCCCGCGCCCACCCACGCAGACCGCCAGCTGGAGTGGCGCGGGGCTTCAGCTGCCGCGGCGGCAGCGGAAGAGGCTGCATTCCCGCCGAGTGGGAAGGCAGGCCCGGGACGCCTGGCTCTGCCCGCCTTCCCCACTCCCTCTCCCCTGATCAAGCCCCTGGCAAGGCGTCCTCGGAGAGCCGAAACGCGCACGTGAGACTGCTTCGTTCCCCCCGCTTCTTTTCACGGGTGGGGAGTCTGAGTTACTAGAGGGGAAAGAACTGCCCCAGGGCATATATGGCCAGTGAGGGGCAGCGGCTGGACCAGCATCAACCCTGAACTCCTGGCTTCCCACCCAGGGTGCTGTCTGCTGCACAGCGCTGTCAGCCCAGGGTCCTGTTCCCACTGGAAAGTACTGGAAGGTACTCAGACCAGGTTCTCATTCCACGGCTGCCGAGGGCATCATGTGACTGCAGCCCCAGGCCTGGGTCAGGGGCACGACTAGGGTGACTTCAGGATCACCGGTAAAGTGAGCCTCTCCTTCAGACCACTGGGAACATCCCTAAAGAGGCACAGACCCCGGGAACAGCCACCAGGGATCAGAGCAGGTCGGGCCGCACACAGAGCAGGGAGCAGCCTGCGTGTGCTCAGAGCCGCATGGGTCACGGCAGCTGAGGGAGAAGCAGAGGAAGGGCAAGGCATGGTTTAGAAACACTCCGCCCTTCAACAGGATGGGGCAGCATAGTTCAGTGATTAGAGTGTGGCCGGACGTGCAGCCCGGGCCTCCGTTTCTGAGTCTGCTACATGGCAGGAAACAGCCCGGCATCTGCACAATGAATGGCAGCTGTTGCTAGCTCTGTTTTTAAGACCTCAGCAGAGGCACCTGAGGCCGGCCGTGGGCCTCCACAGCCTGTGTGTTTTGAAAGAAATCAGAGGGAGGGAGGGTGACTGGGAAGAGAGGAGCTGTCCACTGCCTCAGTGCTGATCTGTCCAGGACTCGATCCTGTGCAGGAGCCCAGAGCCTTCCAACCACTCGGGACCCTTGATGAGCTGCCAGGCAGTGTTTGTGGAGGAGTAGGGACAGGAACGGGACAAGGAACTGGAAGCAATAGCTCTCCCTGAAGACTCCTGGGGATACGAGCCAAGCTCCGCTGCTCAGAGATAGGAAATGAACAGAGGCCAGACATCCTGAGAAGTCAGTCCAAACCCAGAGAAGCCATTGTTCATGGATCGGCTCAATGCCTCACGTTCTAGCATTCAGGAAGATCAATCATACACCTCTGTTCTCCCGGAGCCAGTACGGGTGGCAGATAAAGAAGCTGCTGCCGCCATGGGCAGGGTTAATGGATTTTCGAGGCAAAGTGCAAACCTCACCGGCTGGCCGTGTGGGCTTGGTGAGCTCAGAGGGGAGAAATGGCCCCATACAGGGGCCAGGCAGACTCCGGCTGCACCCTGCACCGTATCTCCTTCTGTTTTCCCAGCCGGGGAGGCGGGGAGGGGGACTGTGGTTTAGGTGATGGAGGTCTGAGCTGGGGGAGGATCAGCACTCTGATCTCATCTGCCACAGGCTGTCTGTGAGACCGTGGCAAGCTGCTTAGCTGCGGGCCCCCGTCATCGCGTCCGTGAACGGCATGGCAATGCCTGTCCTAGGAACTGTAAGCTGGGAAGCGGACATAAAGTGCTCAGCAGAAGGCTGGGTCCACGGGGAGCTCTCAGCTCTGCACGTATCACACACTGACTTCCTACACCGCTCAGCTGGCTGTCGGCCCCAGGGTCCGGTTTGGGAGGAGAAGCAGAGGACGGAGGAAAGGGAGTGGTGCCTGGTCGGGCATCGACGGGAGAGAGTAGGTGCACCAAATCCGGGCACCAGAACAGAGTCACAGTTATCACGTGACTAGGTGCCGAGTCAGGCGGGCCTGGGCGCACATCGCCTCCCGCATTAGCTTGGCCCCCCTGGGCATACCACTTAACCTTTCCGATCTCAGTCCCCTAATCTGTGGATTGGGGGGAGCGATAGCCTCTCTCAGATAAGGCCGCTGTGAAGATGAAATGAGATTAGGTAGGCAGAGTGTCTGGACCACAGCAAGCCTTCGACAAATGTTCCTAGCGCCCTGAGTCCCCTCAGACAATGGTGCCTCGACTTCTCCTAGGAGGTCATGCACTGAGACTTCAGGCTTCTCCCCTCCGCTGGGCCCACTTCCATCCACGCCTGGCCCGTGGGGCCTGGGGCAGCCATGGAGACACAGGAGTGGCAAAGGGTCTCTCTAGAAAGCCGATTCCTCTCCTTCTTAGTAACGGGCAAGTGAGCCTGGGGGTTCTGCTGGGAGGGCTCTGGCCAACTGATTCTGCTGGCTCAGCTTGAGGGCTGGGCTAGGGGTTCTGGAGAGAGACCCCCAGTCTGAGAGTGGGCAGTGGCTGGCAGCAGAGAGAGCACTGGACAGTGAGCCAGGACTCTGAGTCCAGGCCCTGGTGTTTGCCACACATCGGCCACATGTCCTTCGGTAAAGAACGTCCCCGCTAGAACCTGTTTCCCTAACTGTGCAGTGAGAGCATCTCTGTGTCAGTCCTGGAACCCCAGAGTTCTACGGGGTTATAGGAAATAGCATGCAATGGCACCCGGTGGGTTCAGGTGGGGATGTACGCCCGGGATGACCGGATGCTCCAGGTCCCAGAAGTCGTCATCTGAAAGGGCCTGGCCTTTCTGTCCCTCCGCCTGGCATTGGGCTGGCATTCGAACTTGCCGCCACCTTTCTTTCCAGCCTTGCCGTAGGCCCACCTTCTCTCCAGAACCATGAGCACGCGCCGGGCGTAGGCCGGCAGGCATTTGCTCAGACACCTGCCTCCCCCTGGAATGCCAGCTCCCAGGCCCCACTCCACGGGTAGAAATCCAGGATCCTTCCATCCCCCAAAGGGATGGGCTCTCCGTGTCCATGACACTTTGGTGGGACCTCGCTTGGGGACACTGGTGACGTCCCAGTTTCTGTTCAGTTTATGTAAATCTTTCGCCTCTTTCTAAAGATAGCCACGGAGAGAGCCACTTCAGCCTCCGGCCTCTTGTGAGGAGCACGTGTGTTGTGCGTGCGTGTGCAAGCGCTTGTGCGTGATAAATGCACTGTAAAGAACACGGATTTTAATGTCCAATAGATTCAGATTCCAATCCACGCGATGATTCTGCCATCTTAAGCAATTCATTCTGTGTTTCTATTGATGCCTACCTGCAGTGACCTTGAGCAAATTAATGACCTGCCTGTGTCTCAGCTCCTTTGCTTGTCAAGATGGACTCATGATATTTATGCTGTGGGGTTGCGGCTAGGATGCTCGGCAACGTGTGTATGCGCCTGCCTCTGTGTAGAACTGTATTAACCCATCTAAAACAATAAGGCTCAGTCCTGTTTTGAGCCCTCTCTGGGGGCCCAGTCACAGCATTTAATGATTCACGTTAATGCTGTCATGAGCATCCCATAACTTCCCTCCCGCTTGGAGAAACATGACATACGGATCTGGTCACAGTGCGGTCCCCTGACTCCAAGTTCCAGTGCTTCGCCATCCCTAATCGAGTGGGTCGGATTCTTTTCACAAGGGGCAGTGGGAACCCCGCGTCAAGGCCTGGATGGGAACAGCCATCTCCTTTGCTTGGTGGGTGTGACCTCACTGCCTGTGTCTGGGGCTGTCTGTGTAGGTACCTGTGCTCAGGGAGGCCAAGCCTGGCTGAATCCCAGGGGACTGAGGACCTGGCATGATGGAGGTCAGTCCTCCCGCAGCCCCACTGGGGCAGGAAATGTTGCTTACAGTCAGAAAAAATGAGCCTCTGCATTTTAGGAAACTAAGTTCAAATATTTTGAGTGTCTCTTTGGCGTTTAGCTTTCAATCTTGCCTTTTAGAATTTCTAAAGCGAATGATCTTCAAAATGATGTCGGGGTGTGTGTATGTGTGTGTGTGTGTGCGCGCGCGCGCGCGCGTGCATGTGTGTCTGTTCACTGGGGTATTGTTGTTGCACCTGGTTCCCGGGTCACCAGTATCATTTTGATGTTGCAAGTTCCGGAGCAAGGACACTGCTTGAGAAGGTGACCAGGGACCTCTGGAGTGTGCCGAAGGGGCCAATCTATGGAGCTAGAGAAACTGACTTCATTCTTTACCGACTCAGTCACTTAAACTCTTTCAGCCTAGGTGTCCTCATGTCTGGATTGCGAAATATGAAAAGCTCTTGTCATTGTCGCAGGGATTAAGTGAAGTGTGATAATGTTTGGACACGCTAAGAGAGTACTCGTTAACACTTTATGCCGTGCTTCCTACAATACTGGTGACTCTTTGGTGACTGTCTCTAGGGCAGGACGTCAGGTTGTTGTTGGCGGATGTGCCCAGGAGATGAGTAGGCGTCCAGCTGGCCCACCTGCCCTTTTCATAAAGATGCTCCTAGGATGTGGCCATGGACCAGCCTCCCCCCTGTCACCTGAGGGGCTCGTTAAAAAAGCAGATCCCTAGACCCTCTCTCAGACTTGGAAACCCCGGAAGTATGAATGAAGGAATCTAAAACTTTAGCCAGCACCCTGAGTGTATCAGGTGATCCTGATAAACACTGAATTGTGAACATCATGGACCCGTGTGTCCTGGAAGCATATTAGTTATTTAATCTACAGAAAGGACGTAGGTACTTCGCTCATGGCTGGCTATCTGTGGGGTCAAAGACTTTGGGTGCAGGGGAGACACACCTCGCTTTGATGCCACATGCCAGGTCTCCAGTGAAGACGTATATCCAACCCTGAAATCCCTAGGTCACATGAAGGGCCAAGCAGTGAGGCGACTGGGGACATTCTGTTCTAGGCCCTTCTCTGGGAGGCAAATCTGGGCACACACGTTGTCTAAGTCCTTGCTCCTCAGAGCCCTGAAATGTAAAGAGGGAAACTGAGGCTCAGCGAGGTGCAGACACCTGCCGTGGGGTCTCATGGAGTCAGCGGAGTGTTCAAACGCAGGCCCTGGAGAAGGCGGGGAGCCCTGATCCACATGCCTTTCGCTCAGGGTCTTGACAAAGGGGTCTTGACGGAAGGGCTACAGTCTCTGTATACTTTCCTGAAGGAAGCTGAGACTTCCATGCCCAGCGACCTTGGGATTGTCACCCTGCCACGCCAGCCACCATCCGCTCTCCTCTAAAGAGTTCCTGCACGTTGTATCGCTCAGATCCCTTGTAAACTGGAACTCGCCGCCTCACCCGACCCCAAGCAGACCGCGTGCGGGCTGACGGCCAGCCGCGGCTGGAGCTCGGGCTGGCATGCCGAGTATCAGCCACACCAGGGCTCTGCCGAGGCTGGCGGTGGATGGACACATCAGAACGCTAAGGGTCAAGGCCAGATAAAGGCTTCTCCCGGCTGCGGGGACACTCAGAGGATGTCACAGTGACTCTCAGCATCCTCACTCCCCCGGCAGGCTGGAGGCTGCTGCTGAGGCTCGGCTGAAAGGTGATGGGAAGTGGGCCCTGTGAACCGAGAGACCCCCAGGGCAGCCCCCGCCCTGAGCCAGGCCCTCGGTCACGCCAGATGCAGAGCAGGAGGAGCTGCCTAAGCTCCCCCAGCTCAGCACGGAGGGGAAGAGCATCAGCCCTGGGCAGCTCGGCTGAGGCAGGTGGGGCAGCTGGAGCAGGACCTCCAGGACCCGGTCTGGCTGGGCCGGCACCCAGGCTGGGCTGGCAGACACCCAGGCTGGGCCAGGTGGCCCTGAGGCAGGAAGGTGCAGGGGAGAATACCTTCCTTTTCTCAGAAAGACTCCTTCACTCGCCCTGGCTTTGACACACATGGGGGAGCATGGGGTGGGGTTGAGGGGTCTACAGGGAGCCAATCGCCCCGCATAGAATGCTTCAGGGCTGGCTGTGTGTGTGTGTGTGTGTGTGCGCGCGTGCCCGCGCATGTGCCTGCGCGCCCGTGCATCAGTGGGGATTTCTGTGATAAAAGCAGCCAGATTCTGGAGAGAGAAGAGGAGAGAGAACAAGAGGCAAGGAGAAAATTAGGGGTGGAAGAGACAGACGGAGGCAACAGCAGTGGGAGACAGAGAAGAGAAGCACAACGAGAGAGAGGGAGAGGGGAGAAAAGGAGAGAGGGAGAGGAGCGAGAGGGAGAGCGAGAGAGAGAGAGAGAGAGGAGAGAGAGAGAGAGAGAGAGAGAGAGAGAGAGAGAGAGAGAGAGAGAGAGAGAGAGAGAGAGAGAAAGAGAAGCGCTGAACGGGAGAGTGCGGGAGGCGAGCGGAGGGGAGGCAGACAGCCCGGGAGCAGGAGGGCGCAGGGTGCAGGCGGCGCGGAGGCGGGGGGATGGGGTGAGGGCAGGAGGAAGCGGAGGCAGCGCGGGGGCGCAGGCGCCTGCGATCAGGGATCCGAGGGCGCTAAACGCTCCGGATTCGGCGGCGCGGCGGGCGCTCGCCCGGGCGGGGCGCGGGGCTCCGGGGTGGCCGCGCGCACTCCCGGGGGCCATGACGGCGGGCGGCGGGGGACGCGGGGCGCGGGGCTGCCGGCCCTGAGCGCCGGCCGGCGCGCACCATGAACTCGTGGGACGCGGGCCTGGCGGGGCTGCTGGTGGGCACGATGGCCGTGTCGCTGCTGTCCAACGCGCTGGTGCTGCTCTGCCTGCTGCACAGCGCCGACATGCGCCGCCAGGCGCCCGCGCTCTTCACCCTCAACCTCACGTGCGGCAACCTGCTGTGCACCGTGGTCAACATGCCGCTCACCCTGGCCGGCGTCGTGGCGCAGCGCCAGCCCGCCGGCGACCGCCTGTGCCGCCTGGCCGCCTTCCTCGACACCTTCCTGGCCACCAACTCCATGCTCAGCATGGCGGCGCTCAGCATCGACCGCTGGGTGGCCGTGGTCTTCCCGCTGAGCTACCGCGCCAAGATGCGCCTGCGGGACGCGGCGCTCATGGTGGCCTACACGTGGCTGCACGCGCTCACCTTCCCGGCCACCGCGCTCGCCCTGTCCTGGCTGGGCTTCCACCCGCTGTACGCGTCCTGCACGCTGTGCAGCTGGCGGCCCGACGAGCGCGCGCGCTTCGCCGCCTTCACCGGCGCCTTCCACGCGCTCAGCTTCCTGCTGTCCTTCGTCGTGCTCTGCTGCACGTACCTCAAGGTGCTCAAAGTGGCCCGCTTCCACTGCAAGCGCATCGACGTGATCACCATGCAGACGCTCGTGCTGCTCGTGGACATCCACCCCAGGTGAGGGCGCCCCAGGTGAGGGCGCCGGGACCGGCGGCCGCGGGAGGGGAGGGCAAGGTCCGGGCTCAGCGAGGGGACGGGGTTCTTTGCAGGGGAGGGGGTCCGCGCGCGGCCTGGGACAAGCCCCCTCTCCGCCTCGTCTCCATTTCCTCTTGGGAACGGGGCGGTGGGGGAGGGGCGGAGTCACCGGCCCAAAGACCGGCGCTGGGAGCACGAGCGACGCGGAGCCGCCAGAAGTGCGGGAGAAACAGTACAGGCGCTTTCTGAAGCGTCAGGGTGGAAATCACGGAGGCAGAACTTTGCTGGGCTTCTCACGCTTCCCTTATGGGTCTGCGGATTTCACTTTAAACGGCGCAGGAAAGCGGGAACCTCCGCTCCCTGCTGGAGGCCTTTCAAGGGCTGGGCTCAGGCCTGAGAGCCTGGCCTGGAAGCCGGGAGCCCCTTCCGGCTCTCAACACCCCCCCTGCCGCTCCCCCAGCTCTGTCATTTCTGCCAGTGTGCGCTGCCTCTGTGTCCCCATCCTGCGTGTGTGTGTGGATGCGTGTGTGCATGTGTGTGCGCGCGTGTGCATGTGTGTATCCTGGGGCTGCACCTCCCTCTCTGGGCCCTTAAAGGAGCGTCTGAAGGGGTCTGAGAGGATGGGGATGGCGGTGGGGCTCTTTCTGTCCTTCCGAGACAGCACTGTCCTGTGTCTTCCAGACTGGGAGCCCGGAGGCCCCTGCAGAGGGAGAGTGTCACCCCTGAAGTTCCCACCCACCTCTACTTTCGCCTGGGGGCTGTTTCTCAGGAAGGCAGCTGTGGGGGGCGGGGGTCGGTTCAGTTCAGGTACAGGAACCCCATCTGAGACTCCTGCTCTTCCCCGGAGCCGCTCCTGGAGAGAAGGGGGAGACCCTTCGCTGAGGCGTCCTGAGCTCCCCCCCGGCTTTCCCTACGGGAAGGGGGACGGGAGAAGGGGCACAGCCAGCAGCGTTTCTGTGGGCTCTGCTGTTTGGAACCCACTGCCCCAGGGAAGGGCAGGCTCCGGCTTTCCAGGGAGGGAGCCTGGGCTTCCAGAGGCACAGCCAGCGAGGCAGGCAGGGAGCGCCGATGGAGGGAGCCTGGGGCAGCGAGGGGGCTCGGTCCCAGGATCCGAATGCCCCCCCCAGGGGGAAGCAAGCTCTTGGCTGAGAGGCACGGACCAGAGGTGTCGGTCTGAGCAAAGACACCTTCGATCCTGAGCTTTTCCTACCCGTGAGCAATTTAAAAAAAAAAAAAAAATCTTTGAACGTCACCATGTCTGTACCAGGACGTGCATTCCCGTGTTCATTGCCCGCCCCCCCTCCGAGTGGCCCTTCTTAATGATGCTAATGAAATATGCGAAGATTCATCACAGCATCTTCCTCACAGAACCACATGCAATGTGTACTTCCGGATGACCGGCCGTCCGCAGATGTCAGGGTACACGAATGTGTGAGCTTCGCACGCGATCCCATGTGTGACAGATGACCACCTGTGCACGGGTCACAGGTGGGGCCTGCGTGCACACCGACACTCACTGCACGTGTCTACTGTGGTTCACCGTCGCTAAGGAAATGTTCCGAAGCCACAACTGCAGTACCCTCTTCTCATGCAGGGGGGCGGGGATCTCTGCTCTCTGTGAAAAGCGCCTCTTCAGGACTAGGGCCGGACTGCTCTGGAAGTCGTCAGCGGTGTGTTTTACCTCCTGGGACCCGGGCGGTTTCCACAGTGGGCCCTCTCGCCGTGCGTGTGACGGCGGAGGAGGGGCCGAGCCGGGAAAGGAATAAGTTCCTGTTCAGACCAGTACACACCCCATGTCTGCTCTCCCACAAGGAGCGGGGGCCGGGGCTCCCCATCTAGGATGTAGGGCCGACTCCATTCTCACCGACTGCTGGCCGGACACAGCACAGAGGGTCTCTGGGGGCCTCAGAAGAGGAGGCAGCTGCTGCTCTGCTCACCTCTAGTCTCATCTTCTCTCCTCTGCTCCCCTCGGGGGTCCCTCGACCTCTTCTAAGCCCCAGGATGCTTTGAGGAGCCCTTTCTCCAGTGCTCCTGCCCGCAGGGCTGGGGGCCAGTGCCAGTCTGCCCTGGGGAAGGAAGGGCTTCTGGGGCCGGGGTGACGATAGCCTGCGGCAGGTCCCAATGGCCGAGGGCTGGCCTAAGATCATGGAATACTAGGCAGATGTGGTGGCATTTCCCCTTTCGGCGAACACAACCTGCCTTTCTCTGTGAGGTCCATCCCCAGAGAGAAAGGGTAGGCAGTGGGCCCCAGAGGTGGGCACCAGCTCCCCGACTGCTGATTCACAGGCTTGCTTCTTGGTGGCTCAAACTCTCCCTCCTCACAAATGAGAAACTATAGAGCTAGCTTGGGGAGCAGGGGCGGAGGCTGCCCTTAGCACCCTTCAAAGCCTTGGGCACTGAGGTTCCAGGAAGACCAGCCAAGCCTCCTGGGCCGGTTTGGTGCTGAGAACCTCGGAGGGGTGGGGGTGGGGTGCCAGTTCCAGATCAGCAGAAGCCGGGACGCTTCCTGTCTGGACAGCCAGGCCAGCGCGTGGAGTCTGCTCACGGGAGGTTTGGCACCTCACAGCCACCATGCCAAGCGCCTCCCTGGGCTTAACTGAAAGGGGCCGAGTTTTGCATTCGCGGAGGCCCCAGCTGCTCAGTAGGCTCGCTCCAGCTCCCCAAACCACAGCTCAGGACTAATTATACCAGGTCCTCCCCCTGGTGCCGCCAGAGACGGGGGCCGCAGGCGGGGCGCCGGGGCGTCGAAGTGGCAGTCCCACCGTGGACCGCTGCTCACGGGCGAGGCGCACGACTTCCCGGAGTAGGACGGTGGCGCACGCCCACCCCGTGGCCAGGGTTTGCTGGGGTCGGCTGAGTGCTGGCCCTGGACGGTGTCCGACTGTGGCACAGCGGACAGAAGGGGCCACAGGGATAAAAGCTCACTGTGCCCTTGATTTTACAGACGGGACACCGGGAGACCCGGGGAAGTGGGGGACTTGCCTGATTTAGCAGCTCTTGAGCGTGGTCCTGACCCGTGCTCTAGTCCGTCCTGGGATTTACGGATGGGAGGAGGTGCAGATGGAGGCGTGTATACCATCTCTATACATATTTAGAAGTCCTAAATTTAGTTTAGAAACTGTTAGATGAAATATGTTCTACCCTCCCACCTTGACAAAGACTCATGTATAATGCTTTGCAAGGTTGGGTGCAAATTTAGAACTCTCAGGCTCCTTGGAGTTCAGCCTCGTGCACGGCGGACGGCGCTGAGCCGGCCCTGAGCACGCGGCCCCTGCCAGTCTCTGCAGCGGCAGGAGCCTCCCCTGCACAGAGTGCACGTTGCAGGGTGCCCGCCGCATGTAACTCACCGACGCCGCCCTTCGAGTCTCCGGCTGAGCACACGGGTTGCGCAGCCGCCCTCAGGACAATGGGCTCGGGGTGGCGGGGGTGGGGGTGACGCCTGCCTATGCATTGGAAGCAGGGGCAGGGACTGTGGGCAAGCACTCCATGCCTGGGGGCCTTAGAGCGTGGTCTAGAATGGAGCGGGCGCTGCCCCACAGCCCCGCAAACTCTTTGTTTTGTAGGGAGAGGTGTGAGCCCTGCTATGTCCAGGGCCCAGGACACAGACCCCTCTGCCAGGACTGCTCACACCAGTGTCCTGGCCCCACACTCAAGGTTCTTCTCCACCGCCGAATGGCCAACTCACTACCGTGGCTTTTGTTTCATTCTCCTAAAAGCCAGAAAACAAATCCGCGTCCCTCTGGACGGATGACAGCCATCTGGGCACCGCGCAGGACCCAGCCATGGCGTTACGTGTGGGGACGTCTAGGGCTGGGGGGTTTTAGCCGCGATCACCTCATCTGTGGACTTTGCAGATATTCCCAGCATTCCGTCACTTCTGCCCCATTCCCGAAGCCAGCTGGGGACATCTCTTGGACCCCATTACTCAATACTGATAAGCAAGAGGGCTGCACTGCTCCCCTCAGAGCCCGGGGACTGCCCTGCCGTGCTCATTCCTGCCACCAACCTGTTCTCACCTGCAAATCAGGGGAGCCCCGGGAGGAGAAGATGGATCCGACCTTTTGCAAGAGTCCAAGGATACAGCTGCGTGGCTCCCCGCTAGGAGCGCCAGACTGAGCCTCAGTGACAGCACGTGGCCCTCTCTCTCGATGGGCGAATCTCTCTTCTCTGAGCCCCGATTTTCCCATCTGTGAGCTGGGTTGGGTAGGTGAGAGGATCTCTCATTCTACAGGTGGCATATGACAGAGGCCAGCCAGCCAGTCCCAGAGCAGAGACGTGACCAGGCCCGTGCGGATGCTACCCCTGGGCGGAGCGTCCACCCCAGACACCCTCTGAGTTATTCTAGAGACTCTGCAAAATGGACAGCGTTGTCAAGGTCACAGGTTGGAGGAGGACCTGGTGCCAGAGCCACCGCCAGCTTGGCATCCCCTCGATGAGTCATCTACGTGACTTTGGTGCTCATTTTTTAGGGGATGACCAGAATGCTCTCCTCCTCTCATGGGGTCCTGAGTGCACTGTGATGGCTCAGGACACCCGGCCCATGTCCCAAATCTCCAGCAATTCTCACTTCAATTGCCTTGAAAGCTTGTCAGAAACATCTTAATATGAAAACATCAGTCCTGCGTTGCGGAGAATGCGCCAAACACGCTATGCCCTAGGGGGGTCACCACGGTCCTGCTTTGCTTGGGACCAGAGGGCCCCCAGATGCAGGACTTGGAGCTCTAAAGCCAAGACAGCCTCGGGGAAACCGAAGCAAGTTGGTCGCCTCACCGCATGCGACTTCCGGCTGGGGACGTGTGTCTTCTCTCCACGCCCGTCCGTAACCTGCACACGTCACTTGAGTCAAAGGGCTTTGGCAGAAAACGCGGCAGAAGCCCCCGGTGTGAACGGGCTGTCGGGAGATTGAAGATCAATTCTTGCTGCGTGATCATAGGCCAAGTCACCCTGCTGTCCCCGCCCCACGGCATTCTTCAGCTTATCCAGACGGGCGGATACCCCGCTGCCTCCCTACGCAGGAACCCCCCTCACAGCATCTAAGATGGCACGTGTTTAAGTCTTAAGAAATGTGGGTTTGTATTAATATAGTTATTAGAAATTAATTAGTAATATTATTCATGAGAACTAAGTTTTCAGCCAGTACGAAGCCCTTTTGTACTAAGCTAAACACCAGTTCCCAGCTCTCTAAATTCCTGAAAAGACACAAAGCGAGAGAGAAAAAGTCCCATAGGCATTTCAGGGGGGCCTTCAAGCCGAACACATGTGGCCTTGCCCACCTGTGAGCAGAAATCTTATGAAGAAGAGTTTCAACGAAGTCTTAAAATCGTGATTCGTGTGGAAGGAAGGGGAGGCAGCCTTGGCATTGAAGCTGCGCCTGAACCTGGCTCATGAATATTCATGCCCTCCACTCCTTGCTTTTGTTGAACAGACCGGCCTGGTTTTGGAGCCAGGCCGCTGCAGCCCAGGCCTGGCTCTGCCAAGGTGTCTCCACTTCCTGCGCAGCTCTGTCGACAGCCTTCCTCCCTGTTCGTTTACGGAATCACGTGATTTACTTTAAAAGCCAGCGGTGGAGACACACTGCGTCGGGCCCCGCAGGATGGAGCGGGAGCTTGGGCTTCCGCACTTGACCGTGCTCACGGCCGGACACGCTGCTTGTGGCTCCTGCATTTCCCTGTGGCTGCAGGAAATGGATTGCAAGAACTACAGCTCTCAGCTGGCATGAGATAGATGTCTGTTCTTGAAAGGTCCCAGAGCAAAGCAGAGACACGAGCGGGGTGTGGTTCCAGGGACAGGCGACAAGCTCCTGATTCCGTCCTCAACGCTGTGTCCCCTATTCTCTAGGGACTTGGCAGTCCCTTAGCTTCGCTGGGCTTGGTCTCTGAAGGAATCGAGTGACTTGTCTTTCCGAGACCCAGTAAGTGGTGTCCGTAGCTCTGGGCAGGGCTGAGGCTTCGGACGGAAGACGCGAGGCTGCGGTGTGGAGAAAGGAAGCACCGTGCACACCGCGCAGGGCCCGGGCCAGCCCAGGGGAAAAGGACCAGCTTCGGGTCACACAGATGCAGGTTCGACGCTTGTCTCCACTTCCCCGCTGAGCAAATCACTCGGTCTCACTGAGCTCATGGTCTTCGTCATAAAACTTATGAGGCAGGTAAAAAAAAACATCGCCTGGCAGCTAGAATACGCCCGGCAGGAGCAATTGTGGTAAAGATAAGATTTAGAGACGCTCTGAGTGTGGGCTGGGGCGTAGCAGGTGGCCGGTCAGTGACATAAATAATAGTCAGAGGGATATATTATCTGTGCTTGCTCGGGCACTGTGCTGAAAAACAGCCAGCTTCTTGTGCTTCATGCATTGAACACACTTCATTTCATGCGTCCGTGTTCTTTACGCGTTTAAGTCTCAAAAGAGCCCTTTGCGGCGTTTCATTATCTTACTATCCACATTTTACAGACGACGGCCCTGAGGCTTAGCGATGCCATGCGGCGTGCCCAGGGCCACAGAGCCACGGCCAAGACGCGACCTCAGGTCTCTCTGGCTGCATAGTCAGGCTCCTGCGCTGCCCGCGCTGGGGGACAGCAGCTCGCGGTGGCCCGGGCGGGCCGGCCGAGCCGCGGGTCACCTCCCCCCCTCTCCCCCGTGCAGTGTGCGGGAGCGCTGTCTGGAGGAGCAGAAGAGGCGGCGGCAGCGTGCTACCAAGAAGATCAGCACCTTCATAGGGACCTTCCTCGTGTGCTTTGCGCCCTATGTGATCACCAGGTGAGCCTGACGCGGGGCGGGTGGGCCGAGCACGGGGCTTTGGAGGGCGACCAGGGCCCACGTGACCTTCAGCGGTCCCTGGCCTTTCTGGGCTCCGTGTCCCTCCAGGCAGTGAGTTGGTGGGCGAGAGCGAACTGGACTGGTTTGAGGAGAAGAGGGATGCATGCTTACCTTTGTAGCCTTGAATCTAACTAAGAACTAAAGGAGATGTAAAAGACCCTCTCCCACTTGATTTCCGAATCACGTCGTTATAATCTTTTATCCTGGGCCCGACCCCCCAGGAGGCCCTAAAGGAAAGGAAAAGGGTAAAAGACAGCGGAGGGCAGCCTGCAGTGGCGGGGGTCCTGCTGCCCACTGAGTGCAGCCCATCCCAGCCCCCGGGCACCCTCGGCCTGGACGCCCCAGTCCACAGCAGGGGCCACATGCCATCTGCGCAGGGAGCAGGGAGCACGTGCTGTGCCCAACCAGGGGGTCCCCCGCCCTACAGCCCCGGGGCTCTCCCACCGTTAGCCCAGGCATCGCCAGCTTGTCACGTTCTCTCCCAGCCCCCAGCCCTGCGCCAGCCAAGGCTCAGTGCTCTGACCTCAGGACCATGCATCCCAGAAGCCGACCTGCTCCAGCTGCAGAATTTTCCCTGTGCATTTTAGCCAGCAAAAGGAAAAAAAAAATGGTATCACCGTCAGTTTTGCACACTGGAAAGGAAAGAAAACCTCACGGTTTTGTCGCTGAGGTGCAGGGCTCCTGGCAGGCTTAGGGTTAATGAGTGCCAAGAGGCAGCGGTGGGGCGGAGGTGGCCTCGTGGAGCTAAGAAGTGTTCCGGCAAGGTAGCTGGACCTGATGTGGCTCACGCTATCCTCCTGGACCCCACAGCGCCCCCAAGAGAAGGGCTGAGCAAGCTGTGTGAGCTGCCTTTTCAGAGGGGGAAACTGAGGCTCAGAGAGGACAGGGATTGCACAGCCACCTGGATAACAAGGCACAGGGGACCAGCAGCCTGAGCATCCCCTGGACGGCCACCAAGCAACCCTGGGGACTCCCCCAGATGCAGCCCCAACTCCTCATTCTCTGCCTCCTTCCTGCCCATAGAAATGAAAGTCAAAGCCACTGAGGCAGTAACAGGCTGGCCCTGGGGAATTCAGAGGGGAGAAGTGAGAACAAGCTTGTCTCTTAAACTAATCCTCTAAGTCCCTACTCCGTGCCTGGACCTGTGCTGCCCTCTGTAGCTGGGTAATGTGCTCATCTTAGAGAGGAGGATTCTGATGCTCAGACAGGCGCCAGGCTCGTCCAATCCAGTACGTGACTCAGCCAGGGTTCCAGCCTGGCTCTGCCTGGAACCAAGCTTGCACACAGGCCCCTCGCTCCGCGTCTCCTCCGACGGCCATGAAGTTCTCACTTTCCTTCCGGAAGGAGGTGGGGAGGTGCTTTGCGCCCACGACTCACTCGGAACCAGAAAGCTGCAGTTTCTGAGATGACTGAGATCCAGTTGTGTGATCAAGTCTAAGTGTCACTCAAACCCATCATTGAGCTGTCAGCACAGAAACTGATATTCCCCGCAACTCACAATGGCTGTCTGTACCCAGGCAGCCCCAGCCTGCCTTGCAACTTCGTCCCTTCCGAACCTTATAAACGGAGTCGTAAGAGCCTGGCTTAATGATGTCAGGATGGCTGTGGGCAACACGAGGCTGGCAGAATGGGGACGCCGAGGAAGAGGAGGGGCTTCTGCTGTGACATCCGCCACTCCTTTGAGTTGATCAAGAAGATCAGGCTGGCTGGGGCGGGGGGGGGGTCCCTTCTCTTGATCTCCAATCTACTAGAATCTGCCAGGCAACATTCCCAGATGAGGAAGAATCTTCTTAGGTCAAGAACCACCCAAGTCTCCAAATAGGTGCTCAAGCTTTCCTTGTTATTACCCCTTATTATAAGAACAGGAAATCTTTGTAACTGTACCTATTACTTATTGGGCATCTGTAATGCACCTGGGAGGTACCAGTACGTACCTGAGTGCACCTCGTACAGCTCTCCTGCAAGGTAAGTAATAGCATCCTCATCTTACAAAGGTTCCAAGAGGGAAGATGAGTTGCCCACGGACGTAGGAGTAGCAACTGGCAAAACCGAAGGTTCAAGGTCAGCTCAGGTCTATTTAGCCTTGCGATGCAACAGCTCCAAAGCCTGGGACTACAGAGATGCAACTTCCTGTCGATCCAGCTTCCTGCGACCCAGCATCTTGGTGTGACCTAGAGGGAGAGAGAGAAAGGGAAAGAGAAGGGGAGGGAAGAGGGGAGAGGAGAGATGATGGAGGCATAGAAGGTGGAAAGAGAGGGCGCCGGTTTACCATTTTAATTTTCAGAGTTGAAGGTGAACATCTCTGACTGTACCTGGAACCGAGCCGAGGAGCTGCGAGGGGTGGCCGGGCGCCAGGAAGGCACGTAGTCATTGGTGTCTACATTCCGGGGTTCAAATCCTAGTTCTTCCACGTCCAAGACTTGTGGCCTTGGCACGTCACTTTGCCTTGGTCCCACTTCTGTAAAGTAGGGAGGACACCTTCAGTGGGGGGGCCTGAGACGAAGCCCGCGATGTGCTTCTCAAAGCACGGAGCACAGGGCGCCCAGGGGAAGGCAGGCTGGGTCCTGCTCCCGCCCTAAATCTAGCATCCTGGAGATTCTCATTGTCCCACAGAATTGAGACATCGGCCTCTCTGGAGGTTCAGAGAATGCCTCGGAGTTCTGGCAAATGCACCCCCATCCTCCTTCCGGGGACCAGGACCGCCTGGCAGCTGGGTCGGGGTGAGAAGTCCCTATGGGTGAGGGGCAGAGGGGGTGGGCTTCCTGGCCTCATGAGCCCTCTGCCCTGACAGCCAGCACAGAGACCTGCCAGTGACCCAGGTCGGGGGCTTTCCGCAGGGATTGGGAGTGGGGGGTGGCTCCCTGGAGGAGTCGGGCCCACAACAGAGAGCAAACGGGTGCTGAGGTGGGGCCAGGGGCCTAGGACTGGGGTTGGGGATGTGCTGTATCTACTCTGTGTCACCCTGAGTCGGAATAACACAGCCCTGCACTCCGCTTCCTGTTAGTTAACAGGCCCGCGCCCCGCGGCACCCACCCCCACACTCTGCCCAGATCCCCGCCAGGGCTCACAGCGGCTGTCTCTGAATTGCTTGCATCATAATCACCTAAAAAGCCTGAAAAAGCCGGCTCCAGGCCCCTTCCCCTCCCCATCCTCGTCTCCCCTCAACTTGTCCTTTGACCCCGGGGTTCTCTCCCCCAGGGGATTTGCTGGGCAGAGCTGTGTCAGGCGCATTGTGAGCACAGAAGCATGAACGTTTCCCCCTGAACGGAGCCTAATGGCAGAGGTTTTTCCCAGTTCCTGCCCCAGGCGGCACATGGAAAGTCACCTTGGTGCTCAATGGAAGCCGGAGAGGGGGCAGGGAGGGCGACGAGGAGTCAGCACCCCGCTCCGGGGCGCTCAAGCCTCTGCAGACCCCCAGGGCGGGCCTTGCTGCACACCGGTTCCAGGAATGGGTGGGGGCCTGGTGCCATCTTTATGTCATTATGGCCAGGGACCCACGAACAGCCAAATCGGCCCAACGGCCCCCTGTGTCCCCTGGGGCTCCTCCCTGGGGGGAGGGGCACTCCTTTCCCAGCGCCCCCTTTAACTTGCAACCAGTAACCCAGTGGCTTAAACGGTAAAAAAGGATCACCTCAGTTCTGGAGGCTAAAGGTTCACAATTAAGGTGTCGGCCGGGTTGGTTTCTGCTGGGCCTGTGGGAGCGAATCTGTTCCAGGCGTCTCTCCCACCTTCTGGGGGTTCCCCGGCCATCTTCGGCATCTTTGGCTTGGGGAAGCATCACCCTACCTCTGCCTTCTTGTCCACACGATGTTCTCTCTGTGACCATCTGTGTCCAAACGTCCCCTTTTATAAGGACACCCATTAGATCGGAGTAGGGCCACCTCGGTGTCCTCACCGTAACTAATCACATCTGCAGTGAGGTCCCACTCCGAGGTCTGGGGGCTCAGGACTCCAACACACAAACTTTAGAGAGATGCAATTCAACCCACAGCGGTTATTCGCACCTGATGTCAATAACCCCTGAACGCGGAGTGTCGGGTCAGGACTGGGGGTGAGGTCAGAAGAGGGGAGCAGGAAACCCACACGTGCAGTAAAAGGGACACGGGCAGAGCACGGCGAGCCCCTTGAGCGTGCAGTGACCCTGCCCATGAGAAAAACGTGGCAGATCAGAATGAGCCCCCTTCCCTTGTCCGAGCTGGGACAGAGTAAAGCCAGCCCGGCAGGGGTGCAGCGGGGCGCAGGGGGTCCAGGGCACAGGGAAAGCAGGTCGGCCGACCACGTGTGCGCACGGGAGGGGCACCCCAGCTTCAGCCGGGCCCAGCGGCCGCACCAGAACAGTGGCCGGGCCCACAGTGACCCAGAGCATTGCTTTGCCTGCAGGCCCTGACAGAGGCCAGGCATTGGTTTTTCAGAGCAGATGTTGTCATGGGCACCGTGGGCACCGGCAAGTAACAAGAGTCCTGGGTGTTTGTCATAAGACTTCATGGAAAAGGTGTTTGGGGGGCTCAAATGGACCCCAGAGCTCGTCTTGTCCGATACCATTGTGGAGGCTCGAATCCAGTGTGACCCTGAGCCCAGACGTGAGGTGCATTTAAGTGGAACTGGGCTCCCCACGTAGGCGATACGGGTGAGCTGCTCAATCTCTCTGAGCCTCGCCTTCCTCTTCTGTAAAATAGGAGTCCCGATTCTGCGGGATGATTGTAAGATCAGAGATTATGCACATCAAGTATTTGGCCTACAGGAGATACTCAACTGGGAATTATCGTGACTGTGACAGGCACATTCAGACTTCACAGACAGTCTGTGAGGAGCAAATGCAATAGATTGTATCTCTTAATTGGGGAAGTGGCAAAAATTTTGAATTGTCCTGAGTAATTTTATTCTGTGAAATCTGAAGAACCTGCAAATCATAATTTTGACCTTGCTGGATGGTTTGATATTGGGCTTTCTTAATAAATCCTTTTGAGAGAGGCAAAATGCGAAGACCGAATTTAGCGATCTAGGGAACACTGGATACTTTGACAAAGCCGTTTGGCATCGCCTAGCAACAATGTGTTGCCATTCAGCTATTTCATTGTTATTAATAGGGGTGAATTCTAAATCCAGGGTTTTGTCTTCTTAAATTCATCATTTAATGAAATCGATATTTTCGAAGGACAGATTTCCCAAGTGCTAACAGCTTTATTTCCCCCATTCAAGCTCCTAAGGACATGAGCAGAAATGTGGCCCCATCCCCCACACAGGGTCGAAGGGCAAGGGCGGACATAGGTGCTGGAAATAAGAAGCCAAATAGAGGGGCTCAGAATGGGATCCTTAGGATCTGTTCGGCCAGGGCGCCGCAGGGGAGGGCCGCCGCCCACCAGCTCCTGCTCCGTCCCTCAATTTTCTCAGTCGGCGGTGGGTGCGGAGAGGGTGACTTGTGATTTCTAAGCTCTCCAAGCCCCCTCCCAGCTCTGCGGCCTTTCCTAGCTTAATTAATGCGGGATCACGTCCAAATATGGCCAAGCATGCTAGATACACTCGAGAGAGAAGAAAAGCAGCATGATTTGGGGGAATTCCGTTTACACAGAGGGAAGCCCTGCTACCGCACAGCCGAGCACTGGCACCACCGCACGGGGCATCCGATGGGTCCCCGGAGGACTCGCATGTGCCCCTTTGACACATGAGCTGAGCTGCATCTTCTTAAGTGCCCCTCCCCCAAATATGAGGGTCACTTTAGGGTGCCCTGACTGCCACTGTTGCCAAGGGCCACCAGAATCCCAGCCCTGGAAAGAAACCTCCTTGGCTGACAGATTCTTTCCTGACAAAGACCTACTTTGAGCTTTGCAGAATGTTTGCAAAATCATCTCAGCCCTTCTTCCCAGGCAGCCAGCCTCCCACAGCCAGGATCCGAAGCAAAACAACAGTCTTCGCTCCTCGCATTGGTCATAGAGATGATCTTATTCAACTCTTCGCTTTTCATATCAAACATCCAAGCCCAAGGAAGGGAAATGACTAGCCCAGAGTCACACAGCAGATCAGCAGCAGAGTTGGACACTATTAGCTATTAGGTCATTTCTTAGATGGCCTTGGGTTCCAGAGTCAGACAGACCTGCATTCAAATCCTACCCCTAGAATTTACTAGGCATGTGACCTCGAGCAAACTATTTTCCCCTCCTTGGTCATCTGTTTCCTGCGTGTAACATGGAGACTGTCGTATCTCCCAGGGTTCCAGGAAGTTGCGTGTGTCACGCGTGTGGTTGGCACAGTACACGGAATAAAACCAGTGCCAGGTGAATGTGCGCGGCGCCATTGTTACCGTCATACACTGCTGTCGTTGCTGTTGTCACTTGAGCAGGCAATCTCAGAGAAACCGAGGTCTGGCCGAGAGCCAGGGTCCGGGGCGGTGCCCGGCTGCGCCCTCAGTAACGCCCTCCCCGTCTCTCCACAGGCTGGTGGAGCTGTCCTCGGCGGTGCCCATCGGCCCCCACTGGGGCGTGCTGTCCAAGTGCTTGGCCTACGGCAAGGCCGCGTCCGACCCCTTCGTGTACTCCCTGCTGCGGCACCAGTACCGCAACGGCTGCAAGGAGATGCTGAACAGGGTCCTCAACAGGCACCCGCTCCGCTCCTCGGGCCTCACTGGCGGCTCCCACAGCCAGAACATTCTGCCGGTCTCTGAGTGATGCCGGCCCGGCCGCAGAGTTTGGAACGAGACAGCTGGAAAGAAGGCGGGGTGGGCTTGGGGCTCCCGGGCGGACGCCAGCAGCCGCCACCCACCGGGCTGGCCCCGCGGTTCCGGTCGCCCGGCTTGTAGGGGTTCTGGAGGCTGCTTCTGGCTCCTCGAGGGCAGATGTCGAACTGTCCCTGTTAGTCACCAAAAGACGACCGCAGCGTGTGCGCCGGCTTTTCTTTTTGGGAGGCTCCTTTGAGCTTCTGGACTCACCGGAGGCGACGCTCAGTGCGGTCAGGATCAAGGACGCGAGGATCGAGGGTCAAGTGCCGGCGGCAGGCGGGGAAGCGTGGCACCCACCTGCTTCCTAACCGCCGGGTGGCGAGGCCCACGCCGAAGAGGAGCGGGGGTGTCCACGGCCGTCGGTCATGCTGGCAGCGAGGATGGCGGTGGCCGTCTGGCCCCACATCCAGCATGGCTGCTCTCCGCGTGGTAGCGGTGGCCGCTTTACTCCAAATATCATGCAGCTGGCACTAAGGAATTTGTGCTCGGCTGCGACTCTTGGGTCCTATACCCAAGGGGAAAATGTCAAACAGCTGGTGGCCGCCTCATTGTCGCGGATCAAGTGTCTCAGAAATGCTTATATCGGATTCAACTTCTGTCCTTCCCTCCCTCCCAAAAGCTAACATTTGTGTGTGTGGACAATCTTCGCATGACAATGGTTTAGAGGGGCAGGTAATACATGTGCTAATGTCCTTTGCAGTCTGACCCCGAAGTCGCCTTTTTCTGACTTACATGCGGTAGGTGTTGGCTAAGTGTTGGCGCGGAGCAGAGGCGGGCTGGCGGGACCCCTTCCTGACCTGTCACCTGAACCTGCAGGAAGCGTTCGGCCTCGTGTCTCTCACACATTTTGTCCGGCACGTCCTCGGAAGTGCACGGCCCAGAACTGACCTGAGCGCGGTTGTAGCCTCGCTTTTAACGCACAGGGTCCCATCACCCTGGCGACCCAATATCCTGGTTTCTGTCAGTCTGTCAACGGAAAGTGGAGGCTGCCCAAGGTGATCAAGAAAGTGTCCCGTGCTAATGACGGGAGCGTGACGTGTTCATGGAAACCCATCACTGTAGCACGTACGCCAACCCGTGAGCAGCCCCCGCCTTGACTTCATAAAAACCCAGGGCAGCGGGCCACGCTCTCTGCCCATCCCATCTTTCTTCACCGTTTCAAATTAACACGCGAGCACTAAGGGCAGTTGTTTCTCGGTCCCCCGAGCGATCCCTCTGGGGCGGAAAGGATGGGAGGGGCACATGGCCCGTCAGCTCCTTCCAGCTCCGCACACCCTGTCTTTGGAGATGTGGAAGGGAGGACAGAGTCCGCCGGGGGCCAACCCGGAAGAGCGGGTCGGTTTTCACTGCCGAGAGGCCCCAGTAGGGAAAGAGAGGTGACCGTTGTGCATGTCTGTTTGGGAAGAGGTCTCATTAACCTCAGCTCCTCATTAGAAAACAAATAACTGAGCCTGGCCTAGTCTCGTCTAGTTTCGAGGTTTCCATGGAGACCAGAACAGGTAGACGTAGCGTCGGAGGGCTCCACGCCTTCTGGGTGCAGTCGGAGGTGTGCTCACACCTGCTTGGAGGAGCTAGGGGGACACTCTTTCCCAATTCCGTGTGTAGGGATGTGATGTTGGTAATGTTGATACCAGGAAAATCAGCAAATGCTACACATTAGGGATTTTCTGCACCGAGAGCTGGTTATTAAGCACCTGCCGTCACACCCCTGCCCAGATGTGACTGAGTGTCACGGAAACAGAATTGCTCGGGTTCAAAGAGCGTGGGGCTCCTCAAGTTTGAATCGCACCAGACATTCATTGTGGTGGCAATGGCCTAGTGACAAGCAGCTGTCTGCCCGCCATTGTCCCTGCACCAGAAGGACCAATGAGTTTGAAAGCGAGCATGGTACCAAGAAAATATGCACAAATACTCTTAGAACGGGGCAAAAGAGGAGTGGCGACCCAATGGACGAGGCCGGCAGACAGTCCAGGTCAAGCAGTAAAATATGTTTTCATCAAGGTCAGGTTGGAATCCTCTTCCCGCTCCCTCTGTACAGACGGCATAGAGTCCCGAAGCAACTAGATATCTTTACCTCTTCTTTAGCTAAGAAACCAGATCTGTCACCTAGAATGCCACATGTCTTCAAAAGATGCATTTCATAATTTTCACTAACCCCCTAGGACTGCTAAAAACCCAATACCACCCGTCTTTTTGGCATCGGGTAGACCAAACCCCAGACAAGTCAGTCGATTGGGTGTTTTCATTATTATTTAGACACAGGCATTAAAACCCAAGGAGAAGTAAGAAGAAAACCATAGCATCAGCATTCGCCAATTCGGCTCGAATTCCCTTTAGATGAAAGGCTGCGTTCATCTGTAGACGGCCTATAAATTCGACCCCGTTTCATTACTCCCAGGTGAATTCTCTACCTCATTTGGTAATTTAATGTATCAGGCGTCACATGGTTATCTCAGGTAAAGCACTTAGAAACACCCGGATCAGCATCAGCGTCCCGGGGCCCGGGTTTACTTCCTTGACTTCGGTCAAGGGCGAGGTTCGACGTTTACGGCCCAAACTCTGCTGGACGGCTGCATGACACGAACGCACTTTAAGACGCTTGAAAATAAAGCCTGGAATGGAGAGGCTATCTAATTCCCAAAACCACGGGGAGGGCCGTTTCCAGCCCTGCCCGAATTCGCAGATTTAAACCATTCCCACAATGCCCGTTTCAGTCCACTCTGCAACCATGCTAGATTTTCCTCATGCTTCTTCTTGAAGGAGGGGACTTCGGAGCCCTGAGGTCCACGAAGGGTCCGTGAACTCCGATGAGTGTTGTGGCACTTGGGGTTTGCATGTCTCCCGGCCAGCTGACCTCCCAAAGATACTTCCCCAAGAGCCTGTCTGGTTTTCCTTAGAAATCAGCTGGGGGGTGGGGGGAGCCCGTTGACTTGAGTCATCTCCAACCGACTGTACGCTCTTTCTAGCATTCAGCTCAGTGCTCCATCACCATGAGCAATAAACCTCTCTCCTGTGTCTGTGAAATCAGTTTTCTTTTCTATGGTGCCTTTCTTTCTGAGAGATGATGGGAAGGACAGGCCACGGCCACGTGCTGGCTGCCACCCTTTCACACATTTGGGGGGCAGATGGAAGGTGCTTGCTTGAGGTCGTGGCATGACCCTGACAGGGATCGCAGGCTGTGTATTTTTAGAATTTCGCCTAAACGCTGGATAAATTCATCTGCCTACGGTTTCCATGAGGATATCGTATCAGAAATTCTTTGCATGAGCTCGTATCCTTTGGGCTGTGAGTACCAAGGGGGAGAGAGAGGTCCCGGACACAGTTGGGGCTTCTGCTACTTCTCTGGAAGTTCTGGAATGGAGCCATTGGCCCTTGAACTTCACGCTCCACAAGAATCACCAGGGAGGTTGTTTAGAAAGCAGGCCCCTGTGCCCCTTCCTCAGAGGACAGTTTAAGGAGGTCTGGGCAGGACCTGGGATTCTGCATTCTCAAACCTGAGTGCCCAGGTGACTGCTGCAGTCACCTTCAAACTGCTCCCTGGGGAAAAGGATCTTAGACACCTGGACAAACTCTACAGAAAGCTGGATCATTCTACATATCTATGTTTCAATTGTCTCCTGCCTTTCCCTAATTCTCCAAATAATTCAGTCTCCAGACTATTCAAGGGCTGAGTCATTTTGTTCTCAGAGGGACAAAATTGATCACACCAAGAAATTACAAAAACCTGTTTTCAGAAGACGGGCGCAATGACAGAAGCTGTCTGTCTACCCTCGCCTCCGAAGGCGTTTGCAAAGCAGCCTCGTTCTTTCCTGTGGGGTCCCCGGGTAGTAAGCAGGAGACGGATTGGGGTGCTGGCAGAGGGTGGCAACGCTGGCTACCTCGGAGCCACCCTCTGCCAGCACCCCTTTTTGAGAACGAAGGAAGCTTGGCCCTCAGAGGGGCCCAGAGGGACACTTGCAGGGGTCTCGGCTCAAACTCCGCCGGCAGCTGTGGAAGGTGATGGTGTCGGGCCCCTCTGTCGCTCCCCCTTCCCACCTGCCTCATATCCGACACGGAGCCAGGTGGAGGCAGGGCCAGAGGAGAGAGTGCTGGACGCCGCCCCCGGGCGTGGGTCTCTCGGTGGTTCCCATCTTCGTCCAGCGTGGCTAGTCCATTGAGTGCCCAGCCCCCAGCCCCCAGGAGAGACCAGAAATACCCTGCAGCGTTGGGGGGGAGGCTGCCCGGAACGTGTGTGTGCAGAGCTGGGGGCTAAGCACCTGGCTGGTGGGGAAGGAGGGTTCTGGAAGGCTTCCTAGAGGCGGTGACATTGGGCCAGAACTTCCGATAGGGAAGCGCATGTGGCAGGACACAGAGGAGATGTGATTGATCCTGCCTGTGAGGGGCCTAACGGGGTCGGAGCTTCGTGTGTGGTCTGGGCCTGGGGGTCGGGGTCGGTGGGGGGGGGGGGGAGAGGGCCTGGATCTTGAAGTTGGGAGTGTCAGATTAGATTGCTTTCAAAAGAAGAAAATGCAGGGGCGAATCCACTTACGGTTAGCTATCACACAAGAGGAAGAGGGAGGGAGAGAGGAGAGGAAACGGGGGAGGGGGCAGAACTGAAAGGCTTCAAGGGACGGGCACATTGCACCGGCTGGGGAGAGAGACGCAGTGCATCCTTAGGACGCCCTCCACCTTTGGCCAGAGCGCGTCCCCTGACACCGTCCCTGAGCGGGGCCAAAGGTCTGTCTTCGGTAGGGAGTGTCCGCACTCGAGTCAACGCAGGGTCAACGCGGGGCACTGCCACCCCCCGCCCCCCACCCCGGGACGAACGGAAGGGTTCGCAGGGCACAGACGGCCACACGTGCAGCCAAGTCATCCTCCCGCCACGTCGTAATTCAACCACCCTGGCTTCACGCACCCACGCCCACCTCCGGGCCGCGTACAGCCTGCTCACGCGATGTGCCGTGTAGATATGCATCTAGCGTTTACAGGTCAAACATCACTAATCGAAGCAGTCTTAGCAGTGCCGGAGCATATCACGTATTCTCATATTCAGGGGCTTTTAAAATAACTCGGACTGTAGACTCAAAGGACCGTGAGTACACCTCGGGAACACGTGAGCTCTTAGGGTCACAGGCCCCGTGACCGCTTGCCCGGCGCACAAGAGTTGTTACTTGTGTTCCGTGGAAACTAAAGTCCATGGCTCCAAAGAGTCTAAAACCTGCGGGAAGCCCGCTTCGGACTGTGAGGGTCGGATCGTCGCCATCAAGGCTCAGGCCCCAGGAACAGCCCCGGCGACCCGCGGGGAAGGCTTTTGGAGGCGGCGGTGACGCCATCACCATGGGACGCGGTCGACTGGCTGGCCTGAGCCGGTCAGTTCCCTACCGACCAGATCGGAGTGACCGCCCACGCCCGGCTGAAACACCGACCGTCCGGCCCCGCGTCTGAGGCCACCACCGCCTTGCGTGCGAGTCATTTAATACCAAGGCTTTCTTTGCTTGAATTATCGCTGGTAACCAAACCCCGTGCTCTAAAAGCCTCAGAAGGCCAAGGTCCCTGACAAATGGAAATCGTCCCAAACCTCGACAGTCCTGTTTTACGAGCGTGTGAGCAGAACCTTCCGGAACATGAAGGGACATTTCAGGAGCACGGTGTCTCATCAATCCCATGGGAACGTCCCCAGGGAAAACCTCAAGGTCACCAACAGCCTTGAGAGTCCAGTGAAGAATCACGAAGACGCCTCGCCTTCCCCTCATCACCACATGGGGGCAGCTTCCTAAACCTTGGAAGAGGCCGGGCTTCGTTTACTTAGGCTGATTTGGGAAAGGAATTTGTACCCTTGCCATGGGGATGCGCATGGTCCAGTTTGGGTGAGGCAGCTCCCAGCTGACACGGATCTCTCCCTCTGCTGCAGTGTGGAGCGGTGTGGATGGCCGCACACCAGCTCGGCCGCCCCGTCCATCCTCGCTAATGGAGCACGTCCGCCTCTCACGCCAACCCTGCCCAGGGCCCGGGGAAGAGCCACCGCTGCCCTCACATGGTTAGACGCCACCCTTAGAACTCCTGGAAGCTCCAAGGGATGAGAACACCGAAGTCCGATTTCTCCCATCCCCTCAGTTTTCGCAGATTTCGTTAGTTTTTTGGCGTCTGTGCAAAGTGGGCTGGGGGCGCTTACATCACCCTAGCTGGGGCATTGGAGGGGCCGCATCACAGAGACCTAAGGTCCGTGCCGGCTGGGTTAGCATTCTGCATGGTGACGTTCTATTTGGACATTTCAAAAGTACTTTTGAAAACTGCGATTTAGGAAAATAAAAGATATTTCATTCCTGGGTACAAAGTGATCTGCAAATGGCTGGCCCCTGTACAATGCTCTGTCCCCAATGTCAGCTCCTAGGAAAATGGGTGGGACATCTGAGTGTCGATGTTGGAGCAAAGGCACCCACAGATGTGTGTGCCCGTGAGCACACACATGTGAGGGAATGTTCACAGACAGAAACTAAGCACTAAGCTGAACTTGAATCTCAGATCCAAATATGAAGACCAAAAATATAAAACTTTCAAAAGAAAACATAGGAGCAAACCTTTTCAACTTCAGGGCAGGCTAAGATGTCTTTGATGGAATGCTAAACTCATGACCATAAAATAGAAAATGGATGAACTGGACCTCATCAAAATTTAAAGCTATTGCTCTTAAAAACATCAAGAAAATGAAAAGACAAGCTACAGAATGGGGAAACTATTTGCAATTCATGTGTCTGGCAAAAGAATTATACCCAGAATATGTAAGAAGACAAATAATAAAAAAAGCAAACGCAAAAGATTTAGACAGACACTTCCAAAGAAGACAGACACATGGCCAGCAAGCACACGAAAAGGTACTCGCCGTTCTTAGCCGTCGGTGAAGTACAGATGAAACCAGAATGAGATGCCGCTGCGCAGGGAACGGCCGAAATTAAAGGCGAACAATTCCAAATGCTGAGAAGGATACGGAACGACCAGAACTCCTACCCGCGGCTGGCGGGGAGGCAAGATGGTTTTGGAAAGCAGGTTGGCACTCCCTTATAAAGGTGAACATGCACTCACCTGGTGACCGAGCAGCCCACATCCCACTCCACGGGATTTTCCTCGGAGACGTGGAAACGTGTGTCTGCCGAAGGACCTGTACGTGGACGTGCGCGGTGACTTTACTTGTAATAATCGAAAGTGGGAAACAGCCCAAACATCCATCGACAGGCGAATAAACCATTGCGGTATATTCTATAGAATTCCATTGATACGAAATGGTTTTTCAAAAAGAAAAAAGACAAAACCGGGCTGTGGAGACAAAGAGTAGGTCACGGTTACCGGGGCTTGGGGTAGCAGAGATTCTGAAGTGGCGCAAGGGAGCCCTTTGGGGAGGGTAGAAACACCGTGTATTTGATCGCACTGGCGGCGACAGTAATGTGGTGACAAATGTCTCGTGAGAAGTCACCCAACCGCGGGCTTCGATGGGCGCATTGTACATAACGATGCGAACAGACACCGCTGAACTTTACACTTAAAAATGGTTAAGATGATAAAGCTTTTTGGTTCTTGACCACACGATTTTCGAGCAATGCGCATATAGAGCATATGCATTTTACTGTATATAAATTAAAGCCGAATAAAGGTGATTTAACGAGTAAAGCTCTGTATCACTTAGATCTCTTCTAGCTCCTGGAAATTTCAACAAATACTCAAAACCACCTTCCCTCACCATTATCAAAAATTCTTCGCTTTTCCACCTGACCGCAGTTCTAACGAAATGAAATTCATCTGTGCTAACAAGTCTTGCTTTGGAGGATGGATCTTTAATCTTTCATGTGCCCAGGCCCTGTTGGCAGCCTGCAAACCCTATAGAATCCTCCAAATGACATTTTTTTAAAAATGAAGTAAAACCCACAAGGTCTCAAAAGAAACCAGTTATATTAAAATGTAGTTGCCAAATATTTAAAAAATATTTTTGCAATATAGCAATATATGTGTGTCTATGGCCACGCCACCCTGAACAAGCCCGAATCCGTCTGATCTCAGAAGCTAAGCAGGGTCGGGCCTGGTTAATACTTGGATGAGAGACCACCTAGGAAGACCAGGTGCTGTAGGCGTAAAAAATTAAAAATAAAAAATAAATAAGGGATTGTAAACTGACAAGGTCATTGCAATCTGTGAGGTCAACCAAGGGTTACCTCGCCTAAAAAAAAATGACTAATAAAAAATTTTTAAAAAGAAATGTATGTGCTTCGTTGCTACCATACTAAACATTAAGACCTAGACAGTCCAAGAATTACCATCCTTCCAAAAGATGGGACTAAACGATATTTCAAAATCCATAGCAACGGCACCTGCCATCTCTGCTGGTGACTAAGCCCCCTGTGGTCTCTTACTCATTTATGATCAAAAGTCACGCTGCATTCAGTTAGAGGTCCGTGAAAATGAAGAGGTAATTTTCCACCCGACATTACGGACGGACAGACTTTTGTCTGCGGAACTAGTTTGAGAATCCTTAGTGTAGTGATCTTCTCACTTACACCTTGGTGGGAAATTTTTAAAGGGGCTTCCTCCGGTTCCCCCTGAGATGATGTCCTCACCTGCGGGAAGGTGGAGAAGGGAGCTTGGAGTACAGGTTGGGGACGGGGTGGGTGGAGGTGGCGGGGAACTCAGAGCCTGAGGGCCTGGGAAATGGATGCAGAAGGGGAGGGGAGCAAGGGAACGGGAAGTGTCACCTTGGAGTGTCATGGGGGGCGGGGCTGACCTCTCTCCTGCTTTAAGTAGCTCTTCAGATGTGGAGGGCCAAAGGCGGGACATTTCATGGGTTCCCCCAACCCATAAACACTAACGGGAGAGCTGGAGGGAGACGCATGGGCAGAGTTCGGAGTGGGCCTGGGCTCACGTCCAGGCTTTAGGCGGCCACTATGGGTGAGTGGCCTGGCTCTCCCGGGGTCAGGCTGGACACGGGGCAGACCCTCCCTCCGGCTCCTCACACGGCTCCAGCGCCCCGAGACAGGCTGCGTGGTCATGGCAGCGCCTGTCCCCAGAGCCCACCGCACAGCTGTCCCACTGCAGGGACAGGGAACCTCCCCTCCCAGGGCCCTTAATTTTGCCTCCAGGGTGCTTTGCTCTCTGCCCTGTGAAAATCCCAAAGAAAAAGAATTACAAAGAGGCGGTTTACCTGCCGGAAACTCTCACGGTAAATCCGGAACTGGGGCCCGGAGAGGGGAGGAGGCCTGGCTTAGATGGACCAGGACGCAGGTGAAGGGGCTGGAACCAGCTCCGGATCCAGCCTCACCTGCTCTTCTCTCTCCTCAGCTGGCTCGTGAAGGAGGGGCAGAATTGTAGGCGGGCGTCCAGGTGGTCTGCCTCGTACACACACAGGTAGTTAGAGGCCTTGGACCTCAGACATCATCCAGCGTACATTTATAGACGGGGAAAAATGTCCCAGAGAGGGGAAGGGGCGCTTGCCAGCACCCCCAGCTGCAGGCGGGAAAAGCATCCTTTGGCCCTAGCTTAGCGGTTCCCAAACCCGACCACAGATGGGGATCACCTGGGCTGACCCCTGAACACACACCAACCCAAACGCCGCACGATCAGAGCCTGTGCCAAGGGGCCCGGCATCTGCACTGTCAGAGAAGCGAGACGGGGAGCCCCAGCGTGAGACCAGGCTTGGGGGCATGGCACTGAGCCGTCCCCAACCGCGTGTGCCTTGGGAAGAGGCTGGCCTGGGCCCCCTGAGCCTGTGCTGGGCTCCAGCCGGGGGCGGACGGGAGGGGAAGAGGACAAGGACAGGGGTCCCCCTCGGGGGAGAAGAGTCAGCCCAAAGGGGGTGTCGGTTCAAGAAAAAACATAAGCCTTGATCCAGTCCTTTCCTTTACTTGCTGAATCTAAATCTGGGGGGAGGAGCGGCCTTGAGGGGGGTGGGGAGGACTTCGTGACTCACACCTGACCTTCGACTCTCTGGTTCTCTCCATCGGTATCTTAAGAAGGGCAGGGGCTCCTCTGACTCGTGTCTGTGTGCCGAGTGCTCCACGCAGAGCCAGGTACACAGCAGGCACTAAATAAATGCTTCTGCGATTGAATTCCCGTGATTGGCCACACCGTGTGAGGGGCGCTTCCATGACATTTCTCTGTCGCCGCTTGAGTTTCTGCAGACATCAGGAGTTGCCGAGAACGCCGCCTCCCAAGTCAGAATGCTCACCAGGACACATGCCGTCTGCGGTTTCCAGCACCCCAGTTGTCGCCCTATAATAATGAGCTCAGGGAGCAAACGATCCTCTCTCGGAAACGCAGGCGCAGCCTCTCGGGGCCACTTCCCTGTTGACCGTGACCTGGGAGCACTGGCCAGTGGGGTCTTCAGCCCGGCGAGACCCAGTGACAGACATGGAATAAGGCCAAGACACCCCTGGGTCCCGGGGATCCCCTCCCCCGCCCCCGACACACGTGCGAATTGCAGCATGTTTATTGGCAGCGCCGGGCACCCTTTGAGCCATCAAAGAAAAACGTAGCGATCCTTCTGTTTGACATTTTCCTCTGTTTATCTCATTAAAAAAAAAAAAAAAATAGCCGTGCAGTGCAGAAGCTCGCTCCCGGTCTCATTAGGTGCCTCCTCATAATCGCAGGGTTTTAAACAAGCTCGAGGCAGAGCCTCTCATGGAAATTAAACGCAGAGAGAAGGAGAGCAAGGGAGATGTGTAGGCGCTGGGCAACTGCGTGCCCGAGTCTCTGGCGGTGGGATCAGGCACACGGAGGAGCAGATGGGGTCTGAACTGAACGGGAGTTGGAAATGCAGCGCAGCGCCAGCAAAGCCGGCCCCGAGAACGGTCCTGGACAAGCCACCAGCTCCCTGGCCGGGCCGCGATTCGTTTGGTGATTTAACGCGAGAACCGGTTCGCTCCCGCTGCCGGCAGCACTCAGCTGGACCTCCGCTCTCCCGTCTCGGTTGGGAGAGGGTGCTGGCACCTGCTGCCATGTCACCGGACAGCGTCCGGGGGACAGTCAGCCTCCACGTTCCCTCCCTGCCTCTCCAGCCGGCTCCACTGGCTTCAATCCAGCCAGCTGCAAGCCTTCCTGCGGGGGAGGCGGAGGGGGTGACGGGGGTTCCTGACTCTGCTCTCACACGGCAGGTGCCAGATGTTACTTTTTAATCTGGACTCTTGCTCAGCAAATCCTCCAGCGTGGGCGAGCAGAACAGTCACGGCTTTGGGAACTAGAATGACCCGGGACAGAATCCATTCATTGCTGTCTTCATGATCTTGACCTCCAAGGGCCACCATCAGGGAAGTGGCGATAAGGGTACCTAAGCCATTAGGGGCCTTGAGTGAGCTCCCTCCGGACAGCGCCGGCACCCAGTAGGCACTCCGCTGACATCCCTTCCTGGCTCGACCTCCGCTTTTATTGTGAGAATTCATCACGTTCTCTGGAGCGACGGGCAGGCAGACTCTTTAGGGGTGTTCAGAGTTTCGAGCTCCCAGGGCGGCACCTCCACAAGAGATAGTGGGGGTCAGTGAGAGGGCCCCCATTGCTCTGAGTCTCCTGTGACCTTGGCCGTGTCCCCAGTCCTTCAGGATCTATGCCTCCCGGGTTGTTGGGGACCTGGACAGGCTATCCCAGGACTGACCTGCTAGGTGATGAGACCGTGATGAGTCCTGGGTGGTTACAGTTTGAGAACAAGCGTATAAACTCGTAAAAGGGACCAACCCAAAATGGAAAGAGGCAGCCCCAGAAACCCAGAGACGAGAAAAGGTCTCAAGGACTTTTACTGGGGACTCTATGTGGGCCGGCAGCATCACGTTCGTGCAGGTGGACGTGGTGCAGGGGAGGGAGGGGCAGCTTCAGAGCCAGAAGAATCCTGCTGACGTGTACCTGCTGCGTGACTTCGGGCAGCCTCCTCACCTGACAGTGGGAAACAGATCGTGATAACGGATGTAAATGTTCTTTATAGATTGCAGAGCACAGGTCCACATGTTGGTTGTTCCTGTGATTCTTCACTCCAGCCCCAAGGATGCTCGGCTCAACACTGAGCACTGGTCGGCAGTTAACTTACAGTCCCCGTAGAAGGGAAGCTAGCCAGGCAGTCACCGAAAGCCCATTATACTCAAGCAGCACTTGAAGCAATTCGCCTTTATAAAATGATGTTTCATGCAGCATGGGGTCTACAGAAAAACGACTCCCTAAACATGTCCACGTTCTAATCCCAGAACCCGTGACTGTGACGAAAGGAACTTTACAGACACAACGGAGCTAAGGATCCTAAGACAGGGACGTTCTCCTGCATTGTCTAAGTGAGACCGATGTAACCACAGGGTCCTTAAATGACGGAAGGCGGAGGCGGGAGAGTCGGAGAAGGGGTGACGGTGGAAGCAGGGGTCAGGGTCAGGGTCGGACTGGAAGATGCCGTGTCAGGCTCTGGGCTGGAGGGCGGGGCCAGGAGCCAAGCACGCAGGGAGCCCCTAGAGGCTGCAGAAGGCAAGGGCGTGGATTCTCCTCCAGAGACTCCAGAAGGGACAGAATCCTGCTGACACCTCGATGTTAGCCCACTCAGGACTTGCCAACGACAGAACTGTGAGGTAATAAATCTGTTACTTTAAGCCACCCAATCCGTGTCATTTGTTACAGCAGCAGCAGCAGGAAATTAATTTCACAGTTAAATGAAGCTCCTGCAATTTGCGTACAAAACTCCAGCAGCCGAGGCTCGCACCGGGAGAAACGTGGTTTAGCAGCTGATGACTAAACGCCTGTGACGTGACTGTGGTCCCCAGGGCAGCTGCGGTGTGGCGTTTTTTATGAGATGCATCGTGACTGGAACGGGAGAGGGGATGGCCCACGTTCACTGTGGTCTTGGGGTCGCACAGAAATAGGGGTCCGGTTTGGGGCTTAGGGACAGCATTACAGAATGGCCCATCTCCTAGGAGTGATGGGAAACCAGTAACTCTCATAGCTTGCTGGTGACAGCATGTCCCTTCTCATCGGATGGCAATTTGGCGAAGTGTATGACAATTTGAGATGCGCATAGTTTTGATCTAGCAGCTGCATTATTATAAATTTATCACACAGAAAATCTATACAAAGATATATATGAGGCAAGGGCGTTAATGACTGCTTTCTTTATAGCTGCAAAAGATTGACAACTACCTATGTTGTGGTGTGATAAAATTTGAGACCCACCAAGCCAATTGAGATTAATTATGAGCCTTTATTAGCTAGTGGGCGACTGACCCTTCCCACAAGAGAATCAGCCCTGAGCCTCTGGAAGGAATAGCTTAAAAAGCCCCCAAACCCCCTGTAGCAAGCAAGCAGGTTTACAGAAGCAGAGGCTGGCCATTAACACAGGATAACGACACCCTTAACATTAGCATATCTTTGCGGGGAATATCTCCTAGAACTACACCCTGTTTCACATTAAACAATGGAAGCAGAAGTTGGTCATTTGAAAATTTTCTACCCTTAACACCTATTATTTATCAACCGGGGACTGGCCACATACGGTGACGTAGTCACAGGTTTATTAAACTGCACATGTAGCTTTTAAAAGAATCAGGTGGCACTCGAGATGCTGAGGTCGAATTATCTCCTGAATGTATCCTTACGTTTAAAAAAAGCGAAGTGCGGGATAGCGTATGTGGTATTCTTTGTCTCGAAATCGTGCAGACTTTGTAAAGGCATAAAATTCCTTTGAAAAGCTGGACAGTGGAAGCACGGTTGACGGAGGACCCGGGGGCGTGGAGGTCCGGCGGCGGCGCCGATCTGCCCTTCGGCTTACCTCTCACTTTCTCGTCCTGCGCGCCTGCATTCTGCGTAGAGAAAAGGGAGACACAAGAAGGAAACAGATCGCTGCAACCAGCTCGCGTTAGAACTGGAACGTTTGCCGTCTGCAAAGGGACGGATTGAACCGATGGAGGAGACTGGACTCGGAGTGAAGAATTAATTCCCCAGGCACGAGAGGACCAGGCTGCCCCCGTGGGGTTTGGGCTGTGGACACAGAGGCCAAGGCTGCGTGAATCTGTCTTGAGGGGCCGCAGTGGGGTCTCGAGCTTTGGATGACTGAGTAAGAGCACGAAGGTCTCACCTTGGCTCCATGTTAAAGCCGCACGGGACACTTTTCAATCCCACTGATGCCATCGCAGAGCAACTGAATCAGAATCAGGAATTCGGGCTCCATTCCTGCCTAATTCTGGCCCCCGTGGAGGTCAGAATGATGGCAGTATGCCAATCCGACCATCTCGCGACCTCCTCCAGAACCTTCCAGTGGCTTCCCATTGAGTTTAGGGCAATGAATATGTCCTCATCAAGGCCCCACGTGCCCCTGAGCTCTGCTCTCTGCCAGTCTCCCCAAACTCGCCTCTTCCCTCTCACTGCCTCTCCAGGATGGGCCCCGATCGCTGCCATCAACCTGGCTGTGCCTCTCGGCTGGCCCTGGTTATCATCGTCTACTTTGATTAAAAACACAGGTGCACATATTACTTATTTCAAGTGACGCAGGGCGGAGACAGCCAATTATCTCATTACAGAACTCATGTGCCTGGAATAATGATTGTGCCTCAGAGGAAGCCGATTTCACTCATCTGAATAAAGAAAAAGCACTTCGACTGCTGTTAAAGAAATCAGGTGCAAACACAAACGACCGTCTCGTTCGCAGGGGAGACGCCGCCGCGGGCGGCTGGCAGGTGGGACTCCCCCCGTGGGGCGACGTCGAGCCAGAGGTGGGGAGGTAGATAATGTGGAAGAAGGAGGGAGAGTTCTAGAATACCGATGAGGATCCGGGAATCATCGAGATCCAGGAGAAGGCTGAAACCGAATGAGTGAAGAGATCCCCCAGGAAGTGTGCGTTCGGTCAGAGAAACCTGGAGAACCCCAACATTTATGGGACAGGTGGAAGGAGAGAAGGATGAAGATGGAGAAGAGAGGCAACGGGTCCCAGGGACCAACCAAGGAGCGAGGAAGTTTCAAGAAAGAGAGAAAATGTGGCAGGTCAGGGTTCTCCAGGGAAATAGAACCAAAAATATTGAGAGATTTATTTTAAGGAATTAGCCCATGCGATTATGGCGGCTAGTGAGTCTGAAATTCACGGGGCTGGTGGGCCGGAGGCTCGGGAAGTCGTGAGACAGACTTTCTTGCCGGGAAACCTCAATTTTTGGTCTTAAGGCCTTCAACCGATCGGATGAGCGCCCCCTCCCACCACGAAGGGCAATCCTGCAATCTCCTTTACTTATGGTCTGGTGACTGTAGACGCCACGTCTACAGAAACCGCCCAGCAGCACTTGGCATTGGACGACTTGACGGACGCTCTCACCTGGCCAGGTGGGTACACAAAATCGACCTTTACACAACCCCGCGTCATGCGAACGGCTAGCCTCCTGCTCCTGCTCGGCCATGACAGAGTGTCATATTCGTTTCATAAAATATCGGAAAGTAGAAGGACTTGGGATCCTCTTACGGCCCTTGAATAAATCATAAAAAAGCAGAAGGAGCCGCCACTCCACCTTCTCGGGCGATTTTCAGCAACTTCCGAATCCTGCTCCACCCCCAACGTAGCCTCTGAGAGACAAGGAAACATCTTATTATTTATCCAACAGTTGTAGTTTCAAAGTGACTTTCTCCAAGACGTGTTAGCAAGCAGGCGCCTTTTCTGTGACAGTCGGGGAGCTGATAAAACGCTCCCTCCCACACCCGTCCTTAGGGAGTATTTAGCAACTAAATTGGTCCAGAGCTCTGGCTTGTTGCTTTTTCCCTCCCTTCTTTTAATGTCAACTTATTAACAGCCTGAGTGGATGTTCCTTGAGGCCTCACATCTATATCATAATGGCAGCGAGTCAGCCCTGAGACACACACACACGGCCACCTCCGAAAAATGTTCTTCATCCCAGCAGAATTCAGCTGACCGGAAACGAATCCGACTGCAGGACCCACCTGCACTGGGCAGTCACTGCTGTAGACCAGGACAGAGGGGGTGCTTTAGGGGGTCCTCTCCTGTTCACCCCTTGCCAGTACACTTGCTGCCTTTAACGCTCTCTGCAGCTCTTACTCCTTCCCCAACTTTTAAATCAGCTGTCCACAGTGACCAGCAGGGAAAATGATCCCCCGCGGGCCGCAGAGAGCCCCTCCGGCTGATGCTGACAGCCGCGGAGCAAACATCATTTACCGGCTTCTTCCTCTCAGTGCCTTCGACCCTGCTGCAATAAAATGCTTGAGATTGTTGAGATAAAGTGTGGATCGGCTAGACCAAGGGTCCCCATCCGGGGCCCAGGGCCCCTCGGGTTCTACCCGCTTGCGTGGGAAATGATGCTTCGTTTTTCACCGACTTCTAAAGTTTACAGTTATGAATGTAGGTGACACTCCGGGGTCATCTCAGCACCTGTGGCTTCGTCACCAGCGGTAATCGCAGGTGTGTCCGCATCACAGAACCGCGGTCGCGAAATCCTCAAAATGGCTTTCCGCTCGTCAGTCTCGAAACACGCGATGGGCGCCTGATCTTCCGTTTAATGCGCCAGCAATGAAGCGCGTATTTGCCCATACCCCGCACTTTTTTCTTAAAAATGCTTATAATTGCGTTCCGGTGGGATACGTTTTTGTGGCAACCCTACGTACATTGTTTCATGCGTCGAAAACCAGTTTTAAGGCATGCGTGGCAGAACTTTTGCACTAGATCAATGTTTTTCAAACCTCAGGAGTGATCCAAGTGGTCACGGGTCATAAAATCAATTTAGTTGGCTGCGACGGGCATTTGTCTGTAAGAAAAGAGAATAAAATACAAAACATCGGATTATATCACGTGTTCTATATGCATGTCACACTCATGTTAGTGTGCGATGTGTCTTAGCACGCCGCGGTTGAAATATTTGAAAGTCACGGCCCTAGAGCAAGGCTTGTAGGGACAGGGATGGTGTCTGTAATTTAGTCACTACTGCTTATCTCTCCAGTACCTAGGACAAGGCTCGGAGTTAACAGGCGCTCATCGAATATCTGTAAAAAGGAAAAAATCCAAGACAAAAACCGTCTATACCCCATCGAAACGATCAAGAAACACACTGAGAGATGCCTCCATGCCACCTAAACAATCCACCCTTTTCTATTGTTTTCATCTCTTTTTGTCCTTGTTTCTGGGTAAATTCTTTCGATCTGTTTTCCGATTTATAACTCTCTCTTCTCTGCTATGTCGATCCTGACCTTGAACCTGTCCATTTCAACCTTAATTTCTATCACTGTGGTTTCAATGTCCAAAACTTCTACTTGCTCATATTTTTTTTTATATAGCCTCTTACTCAGGTTTACAATTCTCTCTCCATTTCCTTAAGAATATTCAACAAACCGACTACATAGTCTGGGACGGAGGATTTCATCTTTCAAAGTCACGGCAGGTCTGTTTTTCAGTTGCTGTCTCGTCTGGCTCAGATAACTGATCTCTCTCTGTGGGATTTCTGAGTAGCTGGACAGAGAGCGTGTTTCTCCAGTGAGATTCCTCTCTCTGATGAGCTCTTCCCCACTTCACTTACTGACAAGTGCCGCCTCATTTAGAAACCAGGTCACAAGTCACCTCCTGGATCAGGTGAATTGTAGGGGGCTACGAGTAACAGGAAATGGACTCAACCTAGGTTAGAAAAAGGCGTGCTGGGGGCGGGGGGGCGGGCGGGGCGTTATTGGCCTCAGTCTCTAAACCACAGGCGGGAAGAGAGGGGCCAGGCCAGGATGGTGGGTCACTTGGCCGTCCACTCCGACAGGGGTCATAGGGACGACGCATGCTCCATGCCCTCCCTGTGTGTTCAGAAGGAAGAAAGGGAACTAGGAGCGTCTCTCCAGATGGCGCGAGGCTCTCCTGACCCGGGGCGTGGGGCTGGCTCCATCCTCCGGGCTGCATGGCACTGAGTGAGCCGTGTGCTCTAACTCCTGGCTTGCCTAACCACCTCCCCAGGTAGACTGAGAGCTTCTTAAGGAAAGGGCTGCATGCGGGACAGTGCCCGGCGAGCACCCGGCGCTCAGTGAAAACTCTGCAGTGGGACAGGAGGCTTTGACTCCCAGGTAGAGCACCTGGGCTGGAGGTGTCTAGCACACACTTCCGCGTTCCATCTCTTCTCCCGAAGCGCACCTGGTTCAGGCTCCGAGAGACCACAGTCACAGCTCCCACCTTCGCCTCTGTCACACCCCAAGCCATTCACACGCAGCTGTCCGACCTTAACGGTTAGCAAATACCAGCTGCCCAGTAGCCCGGCGCGAGGCCCCATTCACAGGAGGACCTGCGGTCGGCCGTCCTGGAGACCTCTCCTACGCTGTCCAGGCACATGTGGTGGTGATTTCCAGAAGTACGTTGTCTCGCACAGAGAGGACCACCTGTGCACGCGCGGGTATCTAACGTCAAGTCCGACACACAAACATGCACACACACACGCCTCCCTCGCCACCTGCCTCCAACTCACAGGACTGCCCGTCTCCTGGCTGCATGAGAAGGTGTCAAAGCTTTCAAAGCCACCTCTGCATCCATCCCGGTCTCCATGGAAACCCTGAAACCAGACAGGACTAGGCCAGGCTGAGTTATTTGTCTCTAAATGAGAAGTTACATCGGAGTTCAGTCCCTGTGGCTAAAGTTAATAAGACAACATCTTTTCAAATAGACAAGCATGACACTTCTCGAACTCTAAATACTGGGGCCAAGTAGACTGGGGACAGTCCTTCCAACAGAGCCAAATGTACCTCTTTGTAAATATAGCCTGTGTGGGGACCACATACAGGCTAAAGTCTGCAGAGGAAGGAATAGCTATTATTAATATGTATAGCTACTATTTAGTAATAATAATAAAAATGAAATAATTGCTATCAGCAGTTGAGACCTTACTATGTGCCGGCCCCAGCGTGATGTTTTACTGAAAATTATCCCCTGTAAACTGCACAAAAATTAATCTTGCTGTAGCTACAGAAACACCCTCACATCCCAACTCTACTCATTTCCTCCTCCAGCTGGGGGCCCCCGCTCTCCAGTCGGAGGCCTGCTGTGACCTCCCAACCCCCGCTGTCCAGTCTGCGGCCTGCTCTGCCCGCACACATCGCCCCCTTCTGCTAACTGCACTTGACCTTCCTCTGGGAGAGGAGCTTCCCCGTTCTCTCGCTGGGTGCCACTGTTTGAGGGTTGACTCCACGCCCGTTCCAGGGCTGGACGTGTGACCCAAGTCTGGCTGGCTGGCACCTTCCTTGGCCATGGTCACACTAGTTCCCGGATGAACACGTGGCCCAAGTCGATTCAAGGGGCAGCTCCAGGACATTTGCAGGAGATACTTATAAACAGACCTGTTTTCGCGCCAGAGCCTCCACGCTAGTAGGATATAGGTCCGGAACCGCTAAGAACGTATTTGGGTTATCTGCTGCTGTATAACGAGCCACTCCAAAACTTAGTGGCTTAAAGCAACAACACTATCATTACCTCTCATGAGTTTGTGGCTTGACTGGGATCCGCTGGGAGGTTCTTCTGCTCCATGGGGTGATGGTTGGGCTGCAGCCATTTGGGAGCTGGATATCCAAGGTGGCTGTTGGAGCTGGCTATTGGCCGGGTGCTTGGCCGGGGCTGCCGCCCGGATGCTCCTTGATGTAGCATCTTCATGTGGCTTCACAGTGTGGCAGGAGAGCTCCACGGGCAAGAGTTCCCAAAGGATGAGCCCCAGTGTGCAAGCGCTTATCAAGCCTCTGCCTGGCATTTCACGACTGGCACATGAACGAAATCATACAGTGCGTAACTTTTTGAGCTGGACCTTATTTCACTCACACAGTGACCTTGAGGTTGACCCAGTTTGTTGTGTGTTATCAATAGTTCATTCCTTTTTATTACTAAGTAGTATTCCACGGTATGAATGAACCGCAATTTTTTTTTTTAATCTATTCACTTGTTGATGAATATTTGGGTTGTTCCTGGCTTTTGGCTGTTACGAACAAAGCTGCAATGAACACTCACGTCCGCGTCCTTGTATGAACGTCAGCTTTCATGTCTCTTGGCTGAAATTGCTGGATTATTTAGTAGGTCTATGCTTAACTCCTTAGGAGACTACCAAACTATTTTCCGAAGTAATTGTACCATTTTACATTCCCACTAGCGGTATTTGAGAATTCTAGGTCCTCCACATCCTTACCAACACTTAGCATGGTTGGTTTCAAAATTTTTAGTCATTCCCATAGTACCTCAGGGGGTTTTGTGTCATAAATGGGAGAAAAGTCACTGGTGTGAGCCAAGGGCTCCAGGGAGTCATGCAGTCACACCCCTAATTAACACCGAAGAAGGGGGTGTCTTCATGTGAGGAGACCACGGGTCGGAGGGCAGGGGTGGCGGATGCAAGTGAGCAGTTGGGGGGGGGCGCTTCTGCAGGAAGACAGCAGCAGGAACTTGGGGGACAGCAAAGGGGTTCCAGGTGTCTGGTCATGCGGCCTGCACCGGGCCTGGGCGTCAGGGCAGGGGACAGCAGAGCTGTGGGCTGGCTCTCTCCTGTAGTCATTTCAAGCCGGCCACAGGCACGGCAGGTGGGTAAATGTCCTCTGGGGGCTCAGCGACAGTCCAACTCTCCTGACCCGGGACCCCAAGTTAGGTTCATTCGCTCCTGGGAACTCTAGCCAATAGGCTGATACCACAGGTATCCTCTCTCCGGCCTTCCTGGACTTCGTTTTTGTTGAAGGTAAACATGGCACCCAGACTGTCTTTCAGTCACCAAAAACGGCCTGAGCCCCGGGCTCAGCTGGAGGTCAGCTGGTCCCAAAGCAAGGTACCCAGCTCTCCCTGCGAGGTTAGCTGACTCCAGGCATTCCTTAGCCCCACGTGTCTCCAGCTCTGAAATCCAAATCAGGAGATGGGGAGAAAATTCGGCAGGTGGACAGAGGACAGAATGACCTACTGTGCTGCTCATGACCGCGCTTTTATCCTGCACTAGACCTTCAAAGTGCTTGTTCAGGCACCTCCCGTACCCCCGCCCAGAGTGAGAGCCACCTTGACATTGCAATGTTCACTTTTATACAAAAATTCATTATTAAAAAAGAAAACCCACAGCCCACAGTGCAAAGGCTCAGAAACAGATTGATGGGGTTGGGAAAATACACGCGAATAAATCTGCGAATTAAAGTTGCAAGCGTGACCGAAACCAAAGAGATGTGTCATCCGAGCTTGCTCCCTTCACAGCTGGTCGTCCCTGAGTCCCTGCTGCCCTTCCCCTCTCTCCCCCAAACAGCCTGTCCTTCCGGGCCGGTAAATGTCAAAGGGGAGAGGGCCTTCCTCAGACCACCAGTGGGCTGCAGAGAGACAAGCAGGGGGCCTATCTGCTCACAGATACTGTTTCTCAGACCCAACACGGGGGCTATTCTAAGTCAGAGAGTGTAGTTACTCGGGGGGCTTAGTCCATATTCACCCCCCCCCACACACACATGGTCACCCCATCCAGAGTGCAGGCATGGGGTACACCCATCAGGGAGAGAGACAACCTTCCTTGTGGGGCTCATGAAATCTTATTAATCTGTCTCGAAGACAATCTTAGTGCTTGAAGGAAACAGAAAGGCCCGGTTATATGAGACGCTTTTATCGAGATCACTTACAAGAACCTGATGCTGAATAGCCAGATCAAGATGCTCCTGCTCCCGGTCAAGTGCACTGTCGACAGATGGACCACGTTCCACACGGAGGCCAGCTGGACAGCAAGAATCTGCCCTCGCGGAGCTCTACGTGTCTCCCGCAGCCCAGCCACCTTTTTTTTTGGGAAATGACACCCTAGTTTTCCTTCGTAGAACCACCCTTAGGGGCAGAGTGATCCCTTTCCTCCAGCCCTGGAAGGGGACATGAGACCCAGGCCTGGCCACGTGGAATACTGCAGCCCCTGCAGAGATACAGGGTCAGAGGCGGGCACACAACCCGCGAAATAATAAGATAGCTGGCCTTGGACCCTGGTTCCTGACACAGGGCTCCTAAATCCCTTGGAATTTCCTGAATGAAAAGAGCATCTTTTGTCTTCGTGAGGTCACTCTGCGCGGGCTCCCAGATAGGCACTTGTCACCAGAAAGATCAAGCCACGACTAGAAGCTCGGGACTTGCAGCCCCAGCTCGTTCTCTAGGGAGGGGTAGGGAGCTGGAAAATGAGTTACTAACTGGCCATGCCTATGTGACGAAGTCTCCATAAAAGTGCCTCAAGGATGGGGCTCGTAGCAGTTCTCGGTTGATGAGCAGATCCGCGTGCCAGAGGGTGGTGCACTCCAACTCCACTGGCCGTTTATCTGTAATTTTTATTGTATCCTTTATTATGCACTAAACTGATAAATGTAATTGTTTCCCTGGATTCCACGAGCCCCAAGAAGAGCGCTGTGATTGACAGCCAGTCAGTCAGAAGTGCAGATGACGACTTGAAACTTGCGACTGGCTTCCGAAGTGGGGGCGGTCTTGCGGGGCCGTGCTCTTCCCTCGTGGGGTCTGATGGACCTGAACTGAATTGTTGTTGGGCAGCTGGCTGGCGTCAGAGCATGGACTGGCGTGGGAAAACCCCATGCATCTGGCGTCAGAAGGATTCGGCGTGAGGGCAAAGGAAAACTGCGTTTTTCCTAGATGCCGCCCAGGTGCGGAGACTCCTGGTCAACCCCAAGGCTTTCTTGGCATTACCAGGAGGGAGGTGCCTGAATGATATTAAGACAGTAGGAGAAACACCTGGTGCTGCCCACTCGCGCCTCTAACCCGCCCCCACGAAGCCACGTGGGAGGAAACCAGAGGCCAGGGCTGGAGAGGTCCCCGACGCGCCACCTGTGCCCGGACCAGCCCCGCCTAACGCGCCGTACCCACCTGCGTCGGTCAGTGAATGCCCTTGTCACGCGAGCCCCTCGCAGTCGCTTATCTATCACTCGCCATGGAAAGAGCCGTCACTTCTGCAATGAGATGACGCTATATACCCCTCCGGACGGAGCTGCCCAGGACGACGAAGCCGGGGCACAAATCGAGTCTCTTCTCTCTACTGGGCCCGTCTTGCGCTCACAGCAGAGACTCCCAGGTGATGGTCTCGCCTCTTATCTGCACCCCATAACCGACGCTGCTTCCCTCCCCCAGCTTGCACCTCACCTCAGCCTCCAGTACCCCGAGTCCTTCCACGTTGCCAGCCCATCCTACGCAGCCATCTCCACCTCTGTCCCTTCCATCAGAATCGTTTTTGGGGCCAGGAACCACAACTCTGGCCCCGGGGGACCCTCTCTCCCCCACCCCCGTCCCCCCTTTTCCCTTCATTTAATTGAGCTCTCCTAGGACAGAAAAGGAAAAAAAAAGAAATTCCCAAGAAATGTAGACGGGGAGCCTTTCTCTTTGAGTGTTGGTAGACAGTGGGCATTGTCACAAACAAGTCTGAACACAAAAGTTTCTTTATTTGAATTGCCTGGAGACAAATGTGACTTGTTCTCCCAGAGGTTAATAAAAATCACCCTCATCGGGATCTCGGTAACCTCACCTCCTCTGAGAGCCCACATTCCCCGGTGACAACATCCTGGCGACTGGCCGAGGCTGTAATTGAGTTAAATGCTTGGAAAAGATGGAGTCTAAACGTTCAAATGAAGATGCCCCTTGTTTTCCAGAGTTATTGATATGATTTTGGAGGCCCAGGTTACATGCACCAGTTCTTTGGGGGTAGGCGGGGAGGTAAAAAGGAAAGGAAAAGAAAAATTAACGGAGTTGATTCTAGTCAGAAGTCACAAGCTAAGGCCCACAAACCGAATCCGGTCATAGCCATTATTTTTGAATTGGCGACCAACATGTTATGTCCCATAAGAATCCTGATTTCTGGCTTTTCTTGAGAAGTCAGCAGATTCGGTAGTATTGGGCTCCCTTTCCATGCGGTGGCTGGTAAATCTGGGCTGGGCCTGTACACTGATGATGCCCTCGGCCCCGGCCTCAGCTTGAAAGAGCGCAAGATGTCACCTCCCCTCAGGAACCAGCCAGACTCGGGGGACCCGCTGATGCAGGCAGGTGACGCCCCTTTCGGGGAGTGCATGGGAGGTTCGTAGAAATGACACCGACCTGGCCTCGCGCTCATAATCCCCAGGTCTCCGGCAGCTTCGGGCTCCAGGAGGGCGATGCCTCATGGTGTGGGGGCCACTGAAGGACGCCCCTAGAAAGAACCCCCCACATTGCTCTCACCTAGAATCACTCTTCTTGTCGCCTGGTAAGACTTAAATCCAGAACTCATGCTGGCAACGAGAATGTAAATCAGCCTCTGGCATGCGTGCTGAGTGGGAAGATTGATCGTTGGGAAGTTAAACGTGTAAGCTGATAGTGCTAATTTGTCAGAAGGTTGACGCATCCCCAGGAGAACACATAATTTCTTCGTAGGACGCCGCGGCTGTCAGCGATGTTTTCCTTCCCAGAGGAGGCTTATTAGCTGCTTCGCGTGGGAAACGTGACCTGGCGCATGGGCTGTAAAGACGCCTGAGCAGACGAGGACCGCGAGGCTTAGCTAATTACGTCCTGTGGCTGCTCACGCCGCGCGGAAGCCTGGGCACACTGGCACGCCTCTGGATCCGTTTCCGACATACATAAATATACCACGCTGATCTGCGAAAAGTATAACCAATTCAAACGGTGGCATATGCTCCTCTCTGAGCAAATAATGACTTGTTTTCTTCCAATTAGTACGGAGGGGAGATAGAATGTTTTTTTTTTTTTTCCCAAGATGACTTTCAGTCCTGGAAGAGAATCCAGCCTGAAGATAAACTTTTAAAATGTGTAACAGCACTGTGTGTGTGTGTGTGCGCGCGCGTGCGTGTGCGTGTGTGTGTGCATGCACACGTGCATTCAAACTAATGGATTTAAGCAGCTCGCCTCTAAGAAATACGACCTGAAAGTGGTGGGGGTAGAGGGGCGGTCCACGGCAGCCCGCCTCCTCCCACGACCTTGGCTTTAGTCCCGTCTGATGAGGGGGAGGGGGGAAGAGGGATTGGCTTGGAAGCCCCGGAGGCCATGACCGGCTTTGATGCTTTCAAGTCCTAACTGAACAAATTAGGTGTGTTGGACTTGAGGACTTGACACGTCCACCGGAACGAATCCCTTGGAGCCAGCCCCGGGACGTGCGGGGCGTGAGGTCACTGTCCCCTGTGCCGTCACCCTGCTCAGGACCTACCACGTCTCCGCCGGGACTGACGCAGCCGCTTCCAGCCTGCTCCTGCCAGCTCCGCCCTTCCCGCCGCGGTCAGAGCGTTTCTTCTGAGACATGGAGCCGATGAATGAGAGAGCGAGCGCTCAGCCCTGGCTCTACAGCACGCCAGGGTCACTCAGCCACTCATGTTCCGGGACACGAGCTGCTGATTCTCCCGACTTGGCCGGACCTCATAGAGGTGGTGTGTGTTTTCTCCCAGGACAGTTCATTCCCTTGCAGTCAGAGGAGCCCCATCTCCTAATCCCACCACCCCGACCGCACCCCATCGGGAAAGCTTGAAATTCCCCCCGGCCTCCTCTCTCCCTCCACGAATCCACTTTCTGGGATGGGCCTGTTTACGCCCTGCAGACCTCTCTCCGTGCGTCCTTCCTGGATGACTCGGGCCCGCAGAGCAGCTGAGCACGCCAGTGCCTTTAATGAGGAGCTGCCTCGCCGGACTCCCGGCACCTGTGAGCTCGTGGTTCTGCCTTCCACACGCCCACAGCCGGCCCACCGGGGCCGAGACCCCAGGCGCCGCTGAGAGCTCCTGGAAAAGGCGTGAGCCGGTCTCCTAGGCCCACCTTTCAAATATCCCTTTGTCGGAGCTACGGATGGGCTTGGCGACCGCGGCCGCTGGGTCCACCTGTCCTCCGAGCGCCACACGCACGACTCGCCGGCAGCGAGAATCTCCCCTCGGGATTCTGTGCTGCTCACGTTACACGCTTCCGCCCTCCTCTGATCCCGGGAGTCCGCCGGGCCCCGCATCGGCCGCGGCCCCGTGGCCCTGCGAGGATGAGAGCGGGAGGAAGATCCCGGGGCCGAACGCGAGCGTGGCCCGCGGCGGCGACCTTCCCCACGGCGCTCGCCCAAGCCCTCTCGCTCCTGCTCCCCGGGATCACGTCCCGAATACGCTCCCTGCACACGCACGCTCATCTCGGACTTTACTTTCGGAGAGCCCCAGACCGAGGCACACGGTCGGTCGAATATCCCTTTGTGGACGTTTTTCTGCTCCGAAGTCCCATCTTGCAAAACTTTCAACTACAGACCCTTTTGCTATGTGTTATTCCCTCCGAATTTCTGCTTCTCCATAAACCGAGAGGAGCCTCGGCAGGTAACCAACTCTTCCCAGGCCCCGTTTCCCCGTCAGGGACATGGAAAGAATTACAGCTTCCCCCTCCCCACCCCAGTTTCCCGCTGTCCTGGGGGAGAGCGCCGGCCAAGCTAATGCACGAGAACTGCTTACGAAGGGCGCAGGCGTGCCAAATTTCAGTTTGCGATTAAAGCCTGTCCTGCAGTTTATTGATTTTTTTTTAAAAAAGCCTATTTATCCTCTTTTTTAAAGATCTAAACATTTTTTTCCACTCCGTTTATTAAAAGAAATGTTTTCAGCATGCATATTTTTAGATCAAAGAAACCGCTCACGGAAACGGTCTCATTACTTCTCGGCAAGCAGCCGCGTTCCCACCCTCCTGTGCTCCTTGGCATTTCTTGGATGGCCTCCGCCGTCCTCCGTGGGCCCAGAGCTCCCGCAGCATCACGACCTAATCCGGCCGCGGGGCCTGGCACCTGGCACGATCTCGCCCCTGCCTCCCTCCTTGCCGTCATCTGCTTTTCCTCGGCTGATTTTTTCCCCCTCACCAATGTGGGGTCCCCTTATAGCTAGCTCCTCAGGTACTACGCACCCTGCGTCTCTCCGAGCCGTTGCGTGGACTGTCTACTGTCCCCAGAGAAGCCTGCTCTCAGGCATCCTCCCCCGGTCCGCTGGGCGAACTCCGCTCTCCCGCCCCACGCCGCCCCCGGTCATCAGAGAGGAGAGGCCGGCCTCTAGAACTGCCCTCAGGGAACACAGGCCTCTGTTTTCACCTGGTTCCAGCTGAGAGGCGGGGGTCTTTTCCACCCCGAGTCCCAGTGTCTGTTGGGACAGTCCCTCGACACAGCGAACACTCAGTAAAGGCCTTTGACAACGAAGCTCATCTTACGACAAACAGTCATTTCAAGGGAATCCACTGCTCGGGGCAGGACACGGGACTTCCTTCATGGAAGGAGGCAAGGATTAATTTCCCACGGTCATGGAACGGTTGGTTTCCGTTTCTGCGTAGACACTTTTACATCTCAACTAGAAGGTGTCCCAGGAGATACGGCGGATGCGTTACCCTCACCCTGTTCAAGGCCTGCCCCCAGCATCCCCTTTCCCAGGTCCCCCTGTCACTCCCAAGAGCTGAATTGGCCCTCGATTGGCCAGAACCCACAGCAATCACTGGCCTGTGTTTCCCCGCTGGGTGGGGTTACGGCACTTCCCCGCAGGAGCCCTGTTCTTGCTCCGTCTCGAGGCCCTCCTCAGGCCCCGCAGGCCCAGCCCTTCCGAGGGGTGTGTCCCCCATCTGGCTCCCTCTACGGGGCACAGAGTAGTGAGCCCTTGTGGGACTACTGGGTCCGGCACTGCCATCAGGGGTGGGGAGGGCTGGGTTTGTGACCAGAGGAGGCTTCGTTGGCTGGGCTCTTTCTAAAGTGGCCTTAACTCCTGATTCACTATCATTCCCCTTTGCACGGAGCCTCTTGGAGTCTCCAGGGAGGGGGAGAGGGGGTGGACATGAAGGGGCCCAGCCATTTCTGCACCTCTGGCCTTACGACCCTCAAAAGCACCAATACCTATCCTGGTCCTGAATGATCCCTATTGTACCGATGACACTGAGTATCAGCACAAGGGACCGGGGGCATAAACTTGAACGTGGCCCTAAGAACTGGCCCTAGGGCAGCACGCAGAGGAAGGCCTTCAGTCAGCAGCACTGTGGAGAAAGGTCAATCAGAGAGTCCACATGCCGTTACCTATTATCCGAAGCTGTAAGTCCTGAATACACACTCCCCCGAGCCGAGCAAACGTGTTTGGTTTGCCTCTTTGTACTAAAATGGCTCAGGGTGGGTAAGAGCCTCCCACGCACCTGAGTAGTGGGACATCCCACCCAGTTAACCATTACCTGCTCCAACCTTACTTCCTCATTTGCATAATGGGGCCAATAAGCACCTCCGGACTAGCCCAGGGGATTGCTGGGAGGTACGCGGGCTGCGGGTCACATAGCCTGAAGTCGAGTCCACTTCTTTTTCCTTCCAACGCCTGAGATCTCTCCTGTGGAATAAACGAACACCGCTCGAATGGCAAGAGGCAGGACTATGCACTCAGAGCAAGGAGTCAGCACGCTCTCTCGCATTTTGGCAGAGACTCAAAGGCAGGTAGAGGAGTGGAGAGCTCTCGAGGGAGGGCTTCAGCAGAGCCCCATTAGAGGCTGTTGGCCTGGGGAAGCTGGAGCCAGGACAGCTAGAAGCGGAATGTTTATGTGGCTGGTTAGGGTTGCACACGGAACTTTCCCTGGTTGGCCCTAAGTTGGAAGCAGAGACAGAACGTACGGAAGGTGTCACTGACTGATCAGCTCCTGTCCACTTTGGTTGATCGTTACAGGGGTGATCGTTTGGCTCCCTGGATCATTATAAGAAAGAGCAGTCCGACTTCCTCCAAGTCTGACTGATGGATAGCAGGCTGTTCTCCTGGGCTGGTTGCTGCAGACTGTAGGTCAGAACCCTGTTTTTATACATAGCCTGGCTGCCATCCAATTGTGTATTCGATTTCTCACTCTCTTCTGCTTCCTGACTCCAAACCTACTTCTTTCACAACAGGACACACGTTTTTCCTGAGGTTATCAAAGAACGCAGATAATGTAATCCCTATTGAAGTAACTGAAGGAGCCAGCAAACGCCCTTAGGAGTGCATCGCCTTTCTGTTAACCAAAAGAAGTATTTTGAAAAGTTCTTCACTTATTAAGCAGCTAGGAAGTGTGAAGCAATGTTGTGCAATATCCTGCTTACGTTCTCTGCAAATGCAAAATTACCAGGGTCGTGGCTATGGATTCGCCGAGCCGAAGGGTCCAGCATGCGAACCCAGTGGTGCTCCTAGCTCCAACAGGATCTGCATCCTGAGCATCTTTATTCTCACTTCATAATCCTTACCAGCGGCTGCCGAGTTAGGAGCAGGTGCCCGGTGACAGCTTGAGAAACATTAGAGACAGTGGGTGACTCGGCGAGGGTGCTCGCGGCGGACCTCAGTGAACAACGGGACGTCTGGAAACGGGAGCCGAAAATGGCCCCAGCAACGTGGTTGTCCTTTTTAGTCACAGTTTGGCATTCTGGCTTTTGGTTTCTAAAATTCTGAGACTGACTCAGAAAAATACGTGCAAAAATGTTCTTGAGTTCTGTGTAGCTTGCGGGTTGGAGATGCTAACTTTTGTAGCGGAGTGACCTGAAGTTGAGCCTTGTGTCACTCGGGATGAAGATCTGCTGCAGATAACCTAACCCCCTCCCACCCCGCGAATAACCAAGGTCGAAACATCCAGAGGAGAAGAGCTGGGACTGACGGGGTGGCACTTTGGTGTCTCGAGAACCCAGGCTGTGCCGTTCTCAGTGCCGGGTTTCCACCCTCAAGGTCAGCATCAGAGACGGACGCTCCAGCACCAGCCTTTGGTCTCCATTCCAAGCTGACAGAGGAGAAAGGAAAAAGAACAAAAGAGCACCCTCCTTCGACGATCACTTTCTAGAACTCCCACATTTCATTATCCAGGACTGATAAACATGGCGCCGCCCTTACCCGCGGGATGGTTCAGAAATGGAGCCTCTCCTTGTCCATACTGCTAACCCTTGACAATAACCCCTGACTATTCCCTGGGTTCAGTTATTAAACAAGAAGGGGACCCTAATATACACCCCGATATCCCCTTCCGGGACAAGGCTTCCGGGATGAGGGTCCGTGTGAAAGGGGTTGATTGGGAAGCAAGTTGGAGGAAAACCTGGCGTGGGGTCGGTGATCAAGAAGGCAGGGATGTGAGCCAAGTGCCACCAAGGGCAACTTGGACCAGTCCCAAGTTCTGGGCACAGGGTAGGGTCAACTCAGAAATGTCCTGATGAGGGGGAGCCAGGGAGTCAGAGTATTTACACGCTGACGTGCATCCCTTCATGGTGGTAGTGGGGGGTGCGTGTCGCCAGGTGCTTGGGCTCTGCGTAGTGAACCCCAAAGCTAGAGGGGGGCGTTGTGGCCGGGAGGCCATGCTGGCTGTTGAGAATAAGAGCTCGTCCGTAAGATGTCTTTCGTTTGTCCATCTATTTGGAGCTCAGATCAAATAAGAATGTTGCACATACCAGGAAAAGGAGCAGACAGTTGATATTTGGACCTGCGTGTTTTCGTGAACAGCGACCAAAAAGGGTGGGCTTGACGCTATGAGCTTTCTGTGGATACCTATGTCCGTGTGTCTGCCATTCAGAAAGACCTCTGCCTTTCATTGTGTGCTTGACGCTTTCCTCTCTCCAGAGGGCGTTAATTAATTAAATTACAAAGTCTCTTAAAGAAACAGGTTCTGGTTGGTTTACGGAAATAATTAAACACTTAAAGAAATTATTTCCTAAAATTATCAGAAAATAAAGACATTAAACTTCTAATATTTTAAACGTGTTAGCCAAATCTAACTTAGAAGCAGTTTAGGAATCTATATAATTAAGGTAAATCTTTGGCAAATGAGACTAGCTTAATAATTTTTTTTTTTAGTTTAGTAATTTTGATTGAATAGAAACATCTGTCTTCTCTAATTTATTAGTGCTATATATAATGGTAGCTACATTTTATTCTACTAGGCATGTTTTTTCCTAAACTTATTCACTTTGCTGATCAAATAAGCTAATATTATTCTTAGTTAATTTTTAAGGCTATGAAAAATGTGATTTTGTGTTCAACTAAGTTGAATCATTATTCTGACAAACTCTATATTTCAACAGTAATTATATTTTGTAATGTGTCAGCTTGAAGATAATTTCCAAGCTCTTTAAGTAATTTAAACCCTGGACTGATACTACATTGCATTATTTAATAAGTAATCGTTGGATGCATAGGTCATTTCTAAGCAAGATAAATACTGAAATGTCGATTACTAAGCATAATTTTGAATTTGTAGACATTTGCTTCTCATTTTTATATGCTTTGGGCCATGTTAATGAACATGTATATTTTTGCTACTTTTAGAGTTTCTTTAAGGGAGGTATGTGGCTACAGAAAGTTATATGAATTCATGAGCCCTGCTAGTTTGCCACAATGCTGCTGTGTGGTAGCAGTTCTCAATTAACCATGTCACTGTTTGCTCTATAAAAGAGAAGTTATTTACTTTGGTTAAAAATTGTAATTGATGTTGTAAGCGGTAGGGACTGTATCAGAAGCGACAGTGATAGAGAGATATAACCGTTACATTAGTTTTTTTTTCCCCTAGGAAAACAGTATTTCATGCTAAAGCAACATTTTTTAGATTTTTTTTGGTCTCCAGACACCTTTATTCTCAAAAACTTATAAAGGATCTCAAAGAATTTTTGATGTCTGGGGTTCTAACTATCAATGTTTCTGTGTTAAAATTGAAACTGATAATTTTTTTAATGCTTATTTGAGGATACATGGAAGAGAACAATGAATACGTTGCATGTTAATAACAGTGTTATTATTGAATTAGTTGTAGCCTTGCAGACCTGGATACTTGTCTGCACATGTCAGTTAATCCCAGGACATGATGGAGCTCAAGAAGGAAAAACTTGAAAAGTAAATTTTATTTACCTTGGTTTTAGTAGCTGAATTCAAAAACTCTAACTGAGTCTCCCTACTTTGTATGGAAACATTGGTTATGAAACCATGATCTTGTCTGGAATGTCGCATCTGAAAATGATGCCTATTTAATCAGTCATGGCTGTGTTTTTCTTAAATCAAAATTGCGTACCTCTTAGCTGTTACCTCCACCCCCAAACTCCCTATCCCCCCAAATCCCAGGCAACCACTAATCTATTTTCTGCCCCTATGGATTTGCCTATTCTGGACAGTTGATATTAATCACACAATATGTGGCCTTTCGTGACTTTTTTCACTTAGCATCATGTTTTCTAAGTTCATCCGTGTTGTTTGTCACATGTGCTTTATTTCCTGTCATTGTGGAATAATATTCCATTGCATGGATGTGCCAGATTTCATTTATCCACCTCTTCTGCGAATGAGAACACTGAGGTTCAGAGACGTCACTCAGTGCGCCCAAGGCTGCGCAGGGAGTAAGGGGCGGGGCGGGGACCACAACCCAGATCTCCTGGCTCCAAGGACACGGCCTGGAGGTGAGTGAGGCGGCGCGAACTGCGGCTTCCGGTGACCGATGGACATCTCGGCTCTTTTTCCACTGGTGGCCTCGCTCCAGAGAGAGGCTCAGAGGCGGCGCCGGGAAGTTGACCAGTGCGTGAGGCGGGGACAGAGCCCATTACCCGAGGCGTCGGGAGCGTGAGTGAAGGTGCTGTCTCCTTTCCGCTGTCAGGGTTGCTCTCGTGGTAGATTAGGTAACGAGACGCAGCAGTGCGAGGCTGACCTCCCGGTGCTCGGACAGCTGGCCGGGCCGCAGAGCGCACGAAGCGGAACTTCCAATGAGCGTCACCAAGCGGACATCGAAACAAGGCCGCACGACCGGACGGGACCCAGCTGCTAGGTCGTTGCAGGCGGACGGGGAGTTCATGGCAAGAGCGCCAGGGTCAGGCCCAGCGAGCTCCTTCGGGGTTTCACAGGCAACGTCGTCAGCTCCGTGCTGACGCTTTCCCCAGACACATTCATCAAACGAGGGGCCCCGGCTGCTGTCCTCCGATTTCTGCTCCGCTCCCGTGGCTCTGGAAGGTTCCGTCGCAGGCTGGGCACGTGATCTGCCCGTAAGGAAGCCAGGCCCGGCGGCACGGCCCCAGGGCCGCCGCAGGGCCGAGCGCGGGGTCCGGCTTCCAGAAGGCTGTGGAACCTGAGCTGCCCCGAGTCCCGCCCCGGACGCTGGGGACGCGTCGTGTCCCTCCCCGGGCCTCGGTGTTCCCACCTCCAAGTCCGGGGGGACGGGACAAGCTCCAGGACGGAAACTCGAGGCACCCCTGCTGCCGCCCCTTCCTGCCCCCAGAGCGCACACAGCCGACACGCTGCAGCATCCTTCCCCATGGGGCCGGGACTCTGCCTCGGGACCCTAACACAGAGCTCCGGGCACCCACTACCGGCAAGTCAGAGCCGGCCCGCGCGAGGACGCCCGGGCGCCATCCTGGGACGCGTTGACGGGGCGGTGCCTCTCGGCCCTAAAGGCCTGCCATGCTCCTCTGCACACCCCCTAGAAGGCCCTGAAAGACCTTTCTGACTTTTCCCTAATATTCCTTGGACTTTTTGCGCCTCGGCCGTGAGCCTGGGACTCTGTTCATGGGGCAGGGGTCAGACAGGCCGGGGGAAGAGACTCCACGACGTCACAGAGCCAGCTCAGCTGCAGAAACAGGCCGCGAGGAGCCCGTCCTTCCCCGCCACGCTCTGCCCAGTCCTGCTGGGTGTGGCGGCCAGCCTGCTCAGGAAAACCACACACCGGAGGCATCTCGCTGTTTGCTTTCTTTATTTTCCTTATGCTTCCCAGGTCAGTGAGGCAGCAACATTAATAAAAGGTGAGAAAGATTTGCTTTCTTGTACAATATACTTCGATAACCCCTCCTGAACAGACAGACATCCCACAGATGATTCTAAGAGCTTTTCATCAGATGCAGTGTGATCTGGAAGGTCTGGCCTTCCATACGTCAAAGGCAGCTCGCACGGCGCCATGAGGCTGGGTGAGGATGCCCGCGCCGGTCCGGGAGGGGCGGGCGTGTGGAGCAGGGCGGGGCTGTGGGCCAGCCTTCTGCAGGCTCACTTCCAGTCCTCACGGCTCACGGGGGCGCTGAGCTGAACGGTGGGGTTCCTTGGGAAGGCTGGCGCCTCCCGCTGTCCCCGGCTTAGACCCGCAGGAAATCTGGCGGAGGGAGGTTTGCTGTGCATCCGGCATCCATGAGACCAGCCCCCCGTGCAGGCCTAGCTGCCCAGGGAGCGCCTAAATCATTCCAGCCTTTCTCCCCCTTCATGAGCGCGGAGCCTTTGTTGAACGGGAAACGAAACCGACTCAAGAGGCTGACTGACGCTCACCTGGTGACATCTCTATTGTCGCAGAATTTATCAGAGGCAGCTCGAAATGTCCCAGGGGGCCAGAGAGGGTGGATCCCCTTGGAACACCCAGGAGCATCTTGAATCGTGACATTTGGGCCCCAGGAATGCTGCAGCCTAGCCGTGCACGTGGCAAACCCACGGGGAACTCTTGCCGTCAGGCGAGCAGGGGAATCACCACATGTAGCCTGCAGGCCCTGAGCAGGCAGGGCTCACCTCTGATTCTACCGACTTGCTGAGTTCCCTCCCCTCCACCGGCCTTTCTCTGCTGCTCTGCCCAAGTTACTTGGCTCCGTGGGAACAAAAGAAAATACCCTCAGCCTGCAGCTCTCCCCTTGGAACCCGCCTTGCGGTCCCCACATCCTCCCAGGCCTCCCGAATTACAGAGCAAACGACAGGGAGTGAGTCCTCTATGGAGCTACAACGGGAGTGGTCTGACTGGCAGGGGTCTGGGCCGGGCCTCCCGTGCCGGGCGGTCACCCACGCTGCCGCCTCTTCCGGCCCCGCAGCTTTGGCCGCCTGGCTGGCAGGCTGACGGGCTGCTTCCCGAACTTCTCCATGATCTCTCTGATCCTGGCCAGGTTGGTTTTGCCGAGCGTGAAGTCGCACCGCGTGGCCCCCATGTCGTAGCCGACCATGCAGGTCTTGGTGGACGAGGTGAAACCTTCCGCCTTAGCTGTGACCACATACTCTCCAGGGTTCAGGAGGCGCCAGTAATCCCCATCGCTGGCTGTGAAAAAGAAAGAACAGCAGTTCAGAGCAGTTTTTGTCTAATGCAGGCACTCCCAGCCCTGTTATTCCAAGACCACCGGCCGCCCGGCCAGAAGGAGGCTCGAGGCCAGCCGTGCAAAATCTGAGCTCCTGCAGATGCAAATTTGCAGATGCAAATTCCCGCATTTTGGATGCCAAGATGCTTTCTTCTGTGGAAGCCCCCTTAATGGTTTTAGCAGACAGAAGTTTGGGGTGTAGACTCCCCACAGTGTTAATACACACGAGCAGAGATGGAGAAATACTCAACACTCCGTCCTCTGTGACAATACGTCCCGTTCAGTAGGAATTTGAACTTCCAAACGGTGTGCCCTTCCCACGAAATGCCATCTTGGAAAGCTATCAGAGCATGGCTTCCTGGCTTCCCTTAGCATGGCTATAAATATAGAATAGTAATTGAGGGGTGGGGGGTCCTCACTTTTAAAAAGAGAAGGGAAGAATGACACGGGACAATGACCTGGGAGGAGGCCCTGTGTCCGGGCGCGGGGGCCTCTCTCTAACTCTGCATGTCCTCCCGGACCGCGCGCCCCCTCCTCCCGCCCCGGGCCTGTGTCCGGGCGCGGGGGCCTCTCTCTAACTCTTCAGCAGTTAGTTAACGGTGTTTCACGTGACATGTCCCCAGTGAACGCTGGTTAGGTTGAGCGGGGCGAAGACAGGTACGCAGACGGGAATCAAAATGTCTTATTCATCCAAGACCTTGGACGCGTCAAGTCTTAACTGCTGTTGGGGTGCTGTCCCACTAGGCGATCGGGTCTGTTTGGGGGTGAGTGTTCCGTGGAGCCGAAGGACGACAGCCGCTGGCATCGCTCAGCACCAGTGGACGGAAGGGACAACTCGGGCCCCTGTGCATGTCCATTTGTGAGCAGGTCAGGTTGGTGTCCACCAAACGCAGGACAGTCACGTGGCGTACCGAGCCAGGTGCTCGGCCAACACGTTTACACGCACGTAGAAAGCGTTCTCGCTAGCTTCTCCCTGTAGAGTTCCACTTAATGCCTGTTTTTCTTACGCAAAACCTCTCCTGAAATAAAGCGTGTCAGATCGCACACGCCTCAGACAGGAATCAAGGCAGATTCAGAGCCGACATCAGCCCCGAGAGACGCAGAAACAAATAAAGGGCCACGTGCGAAGCATGGCATTCACCTGCCGTGAAAACACGCTGGGAAATTATTTATAGGGGGACTGAGGCGAAGGGAGATGTGTTTCCCGTTAGCTCATTGAAATGGTCCCCTGCTCACAGGGGCTTGAAATTCAGAGCTCATTAGGCAAAGTACTCTCTGCCGGCTTGTGGGGCCCTGGCACCTTTTTATTTCCCAGCCCTTCTAAAGCCCTCTTTCCTCACCATGTGTACAAGGCACTAATAGTCCAAAGAATGTTCCAGGCTCCGTTATGAATCACTCTTTTGACGGGGCTCATCCCCAATGTTTCAAACACTGTCCTACGCGAAGCAGATCAAACAGCCTCTTTCCTCCGCAATGACCTCCGGCACCTCACACGTCTCGGGCCCGTTATCGATTTGCAGTTTGCGTTTTTTGAATTAAGGAAGGAACGAATGAGCGAATGGACGACAAATCAATGGGTGCCTAGGAGGGGCTGACGTGCCCCAAATGCCACGCTACACGGCACGAAAATATCGTCGAAGAAGTAGGCCCACGGGCAGAAAGGATGTGACTCAGGTGCCACACGGCAGCCGCCGAGTTCCGGCGTTTGAGATGACATTTCACCCATTTAAATGGTAATTGGCTTCTGGACCCGGCCCGCGGGCAGGCGGCCTGGCATCGGGGAGCACGTGGCCGCGTCTGAAACCCAGCCTAGCCCTGTCCTAGTGTCTCAGGGTCTCTGTTTCCTCGCAAGTCAGACTGGAGCTGTTTGCTGGAGCACAGGGTCTGTTAGCTCAGCGTGACAGCAGTTTTGGGGGGAAGGGCCCCTTCTGGCCTTTGGGAAGAGCGGCACGGGGTACACAGAGGGGCACTGCATGGAGATTTGAGCTGGCTCAGCCCCCAGCTCAGCCGCTCGTGGACACACCACGCAACGTCCATTCATCCGGTCAAACGCTTCGGGAAAACGCACATCGCCTAAGCACAGGTACCTGTTCGGATGTCGTGGCTGACGCCTTCCACGGAGATCACGGCACCGGGAATTCCTTTTCCGTGTAAATCCCTCACGACGCCTTTGATGCCACGATGGACCTGCCGGGCGAACATGACAAGGCGCAGGGTGAGCTCACCAATGGGCCCCGCCTCCGGCTTCCAGCTGGCCTGCTCCCGAGTGGGGCGTGGGCGCTGTTTGGTTCGTGTTAGCACTAAGCTTGAACCGGTTTATTCGGTGCCGCAAGATGGGCATGACCTTGCGCACAGGGGAAGGGAAGCCGCGAGGTTCCCGGTGTGTGCGGCAGGGCGTCCCTCCTCCCCGGCTGCGAGCGGAGCCTCAGTGGGCACTCGTCGGAACTCCCACGCGACACCCTGCCGCCTGCAGCCGTGACGCGTCACCTGCTGTGACTGCTGTGACCTTAGAACGTGCCTCTAATCAGAGAGGTGAAATTAAAACGAGGTCGCCAGAGCGGGCCTCGATCCGGTCTGGCTGGTGCCCTTGTAAACTGGGACGCATGGAGACACAGGCAGTGCCTGGCCACGGCAGGAAGCCCACGCGCGGACACGGCGAGACGGTGGCCAGCCGCAAGCCACGGCGTGGCGCTGACCTGCCGACACCTTGATCTTGGACGTCCAGCTTCCAGACGGCGACGTCTGCTGTGTCGGCCCCCCGGCCTGCATCTGCGGTCATGCAGCACGAGCCGGCTGCATGAGGGGCCTGGGCGCGTGGACTCAGACACGCGTCACCCGCCTCCCCACGGAGGAGCATCTGAAACCTCCCCCCGCCCCAAACCTGTCTCATGCACCACGAACCGGTGGGGACGACCGACATCGCCTTAGAGTTCGCTTTCTTGGGTCCAATCAAGTGCAAGGCGACGGCGGAGGCCGGCCCGGGACAGCGGCGGCCCGGGACGAAGCCCACACACAGCCTGAGCGCTGACTCGACCCCTCGCTTTCGGCCACCCGCAGGACCGCGCTCCTCAGCGAGGCCCCAACGCGGCCGCGTGTCCATGCCTACCTGTTCCATGAACACGATCAAAGATTCCCGATTATTCTCCCACTCCTCAGGCAGCTCGCTCTCGTGCGGGTACTTGTCGCAGCCCACGTAGATGGACAGCTCGAAGCAGTTGGTGTGAAGGTAGCTGAAATCGTTGAGACCTGCCAAGCCAACCGGGAAACGTGAAACCGACCAAGGCTCCACGCGGCGCTGGGAGACATGCAAGGACGTTCGCGAGTGGGATTCAGAGACCTCATTCGAAGGAGGCGTCAAGCGTCTGCTACAGATAAAACATTAGGGCGAGCGTTGCGGGGGGGGGGGGAGTCGAGGGCGGGCGGGGATGCAGCCTGGACGTGCGTGGGGAGGAGGGGCATCTCCGACAGAAGGAGGACTGGAAGAAGCGCTTTCTAGGTAGAATCCTCCTATCAGACTCAGCTTACGACTACTTTTAGAATGAGAGCGTAGTTGATTACAGTATGGATTTTAGAGTTTAATTCCCTTTATCTCTACAGTTACGCTGCTCTCAGCTATAGCTCTACAACGGTTTTCTACTCTAATCCATAAACCCAGCTAGCCAGACCACCACGACGCACGAGCCTGACGGAAACCAGGACGCAGCGCTCCGCACCCATAGCTCACTAAATCTCCTCTACGAACCCAGCAGAGGGGCAGACGGCATAGCGCGATTTCACGAATGAGGAAATCGGGCAGAGAACGGTTCAGAAACGCGTCCAGAATCCTGCGTCTGGAAAGAGCGCGAGTCGGGGTTTGAACCCAGGTGCGCGTGACGAGGCCTCGCTCTCATCTCCAAACGCAGCATCGCCGCTCGGGGGACCACAGGGCGCCCACGCTCCCCACCCGGCCTGGAAGCAGGCGAGCCTGGTGCACCTGACACAGCTTCGGCCGACGTGCAGGGCCAGCGTGGCATGGAGTCGGTCCCTCTATCAGGCTCCGAGGGCTCCTGTTACAAATGACCCCAAACTAGGGGACTTAATAGAAATTTCGTCTCCCGTAGCGGTAGCGGCCGGAAGTCTGAGATCTCAGTGTTGGCTGGGCCGCGCTCCCTCCACAGACTCTAGGGCTGGACCCTTCCTGCCAGTCCCAGCTTCCGGTGGCCGCCGGCGCTCCTGGGCTCAGGCCACATTGCTCCAGCCTCCGCCTCTGTCTTCACACGGTCCTCTCCTCTGTCTCTACGTCTTCCAGGCAACAGATGACCTCATCTTGAGACCCTTAACTTAACTCTACCTACAAAGCCCACGTTCCAAATGAGGTCACATCACAGGTTCTGGGGATTAGGAAGTGTGTGTGTGTGTGTATAAAACAAATATATATATATTTATTTGTTTGTTTGTTTGGGGGGCGGCACCATTCAGCCCAGCGGAGTAGCCAATATTGGGGAAATAAATAAATGAATGTTAGGTGGCATAAAGTTCCAGGGGTTTCTTTTGCCAGCATTTTTGTTTTGGTAGAATAGAGTCACCAGCAAGAAGACACTGCAGCAAATCCCGTGCGATCGCCAGGAAGCACTCGCCCAGCAGAGGGTGACGCCAACGAGCCCCCGGCCCCCCGCCCCCGGCCCCCGCACCTCAGGGCTACAGACAGCGGAGGCGAGCGGGCCGGGTCCTCTGTGTTGACTGGGAAAAAGAGCGAGTCCCCTGCGACCTGAGCAGCCGTGGCCCTCGCCCGCCCTGCTGTCCCTTCCGTCTCCTTTAGCTCGCCACGAGGCTGAGTGACACGTCACTCGGCGCAAATGTCTGATTAAAGAAAGAATCTCGGCTCTCAATGCCGAGAGCGATTCTCTGTCAACCCGCTGCTGCCTGATCGCTAACGTCACAGGCAGAACGGTACCAAAAGTACTGTCGCGCTCGGCGCCAGATTCCAGGTTTGACCCACATGTCATCGGCCATGACGTCTCCGATCGACGCGGAAGGGAGAGCAGTGGAGCAGGAGGGCGGGAGGGTCCCAAGCTCACGGAGGAGCCTGCGCAGGGGCCTGGTCTGGGCGAAGGAGACGGGGCAAAGCGCCAGGTCGGCTTGCTCACGTCGAACCGAGGTAGAGAACGTCCGAGAACACGCGGAGGCCGCCCGGCAACGAGTCACCGGTCAGCTCGGGCGGGCGTCCCCGGAGGGCTGGGCTCCGCCGTGCGCGTGACACGCCCTAGTCCCGACCTCTTAGGCCTCGCAGTACAGAAATGAATGAACGTGACATTTAGACCCTCTGCAGAGGGGCTGCCACGTTGCCCTCTGTGTCTCCGAAGCACTGGAAGAAGAACCGGCGAATCGACAAGAGACCGGGAGAGCGGTGGAGACGCCGGGGCCGGGCTCTCTCTGCGGCTGACCCCAGAGCCTTGGCAAACGTCTCAGGAACGAGCGCGGCTGGCAAAGAGTGACCGTGCGAGCCAGGCGCAGCGGCGTGGCCCAGGGAGACCTCGCAGTGCCTTCCATCCTGCCTAGGGACGGCGGGACACCCCTTTGGGCTCGCTCCGCACCCGGAACCCTGCGCTTGTCACGAGCGTCACCGTGGAATGCGGAGCTCCGTGTGCCCGACGCTACCACGACACCGGCCTTCATCGCGGGCGGGGCGGGGGGCGCAGGGGGGATGCAGCAATAAAGAGGGCCCGACATCGCTTTGGGGTTAAAATGCATAAAATGCACACCCTCCAAACGATGCACATTTTGAAGCATCTTGAACTCTGCGCTCGACTGCCCCGCTCTCTGTTAACGAACGCCCGTCAGGGCCGTGCAAACGAGTCCGAGTCCGTGAGGAGATGCGGCAGAGGGCGTGGGGGAGGGAAGGAAATCAGAAATTGCGTTTCATTCATCTACAAAGAAATGAGGCCGCAGACTTCATCACACCGCCAGGAGGAAGAATGATTAAAGACCCTGGAGCCACCACAGGGCTCTGCCACGAGAGTCCCCGAGACAACGGAAAATCTAATTGATAGGAAAAAAAATAAAAAAAACCCAAACGCTGCCGACGTGATCATGTGGCAACCAACTCTTCGAAACGTTGCTATTGACCCGATGCTAACGAATCCATCTGTGTCCGAACCCGAATTAGTCTCGGCAGCCGTGAAAAAATAAACAGATAATTCACGTAAAGATTACTGCAGGTTTTTAGGGCTAGTATTGAAAAGCAAGAATACTGTTCAGCCATCAGGAAATGTTCTCGATAGACAGGGATTTACATTTAGTTTTTCATTTCGTGCAGAGCAAAACCATGATGGAAACAAACTGAAGTCCTCTGCTAGATACAGAACCCAGGAAAAAATGGCAAGCTTTCAGTACTTGTTTCAGGATGGATGGCCATAAAAACAAACATGTCTACTACTGTTTTCATTTTGATTTTTCCAAGGGTGGGAACATTACCTGTCGCTTGCATCTCCAGCAGCGTAAGACGATATTCAAGTTAAATAAGACAGAGAAACGGAGAACAAACACAGACACAGAGAGGCCCGTGCGAGGGGCCTCGTGGGGACCACGCTGCTGGGAGAGGAGAGAAAGGAGGGGGCGGACGCTCGTCATAACGGGGTGTTTCCGGTAAGGCGCACAGAGGACAAAGCCCCATGTGTCACCCGCGCAGTCCTCACGACGGCCCGGGAGGGACCATCCACACGCCGTCATCGCTGTCCCAGTTATCATCACGCCTTTACAAATGAAAACCACAGGGGCTCGAAGAAGGGTCACACGGCATCCGACTGACGGCCCGGAATTTCGGTGCAGGCCTATCTGATGGAGGATACTTTCCGAATTCATCAGAGGCTTGACCGCCCCCCCCAAAGTGAAGAAAATAAGCAACGAGCGATACATTTGGGGTCTTGCCACCCCCGCGCGGAGGGACCTTAGAGAATGTGACACCCTTGTCCCTGTCTACCTGGGAGCCCTGGGCCAGGAGCAGCCCTGACTCCGGAAGCAGGTGCCCATCCTGAAACCCGGACCGCGGGGTTCTCTGCGTGGGTGCGGGGGGCAGCGCCACGTGCAGCCACGTCCCACGCGCTGGGCATCGCCCGATGCCACGTACGGCTAGGGGACAAGCGCCGTCCTCCGGTGGAAGGGAAACAGTCTTCGCCACGTGCCGGGCCTCAGGACACACCTGCACCTCAGAGTTCCCTCACCCTGAGCGTGGGGTCAATGCCTGAATGTCCCCCACGGTGGGAACAGCCGCGGGACAAAAGCCGGGCTCCTGACTAAGCACTGGCATGCGCTCTGCCCGTCTGCTGGGTTTGATTTTTGGTCCAACATTTCCCCGAAGTCCATGTTTACCAATCTCTGATCTTGTGAAATTTGAACTGCTCAGGGGCTAAGAGCAGCCGCGAAGTCAAACAGACCCAGCTCTGCCCCTTTCCTGCCCAGGCAGAGCCCTTCTGGTCCCCGAGCCCCAGTCACCTCATTTATAAAACAGGGATAAGCCACGCCCCCCCCCAAGGACAGGCAAGGACTGAGGGGAGTCTATGCAGAGTGCTGGCGCCCTGTAGATGGTTAACCACGGTGCCTATCACACGGATAATAATGGCAGCAGGAGGGTTGGGAGGAGATGGCCTGCGGGGTCCCTCCTGGTCCCAGAAGTCCTCTACCATTTGGCCCCACGAGGACAACAGGACGATCAAGGACTTACTTCCAGCCACGGTGTGCCAGGAAGCCCCGTTGACGGTCCCGTCTTCTTTCTGGAAGTCTTCCGTGTGGCACACCCTCCTCCTGGCATCGGTCATCAGGCGGTGCGTGGAGGCGTAGGAGTAGGCCAGCCAGCGGAACACGGGGTCGTCCGGGGTGGGCGTGCGCTCCTGCGTCTTCCACAGGGACCGCACCATGTCGTAGGGGTACGCCACCACCAGCTCCCCCCCCTGCAGGTTGCCGCCCAGCACGAACGGGATTTTTTCCATCCAGGCTATGACCGCCCTGGTCTCCACCGCCACCTGCGAGCATTCCAAAGGAAACGCACTTCGATAAATAAAGCGAGAGAGAAAACTGCGTTCTCTCCCCAGCTTTCCAAACAGGGATGAAATCGAAAAAGCGATAGAGTCTTAGCAACATTTAGAATTTCAAAATCGGTACCAGGAGAACTGGACTTGGTGGAAATAACAGATTTAAAAACGAGAAACCCAGGAAAGTTTCTTGTTGCAGGAATCCTCCAGCTAATGCACAAATTGGAAATGATGGCGTGTCAACATTTTGCCGCTCCAGGGGATTAACGGGTCAGGAGTGTTTATTGATATCTGCAAAGAGCGCAGAGAGAGAGAGAGATACAGCCAAACATAACGAGTCTCCTGATGGACAAACACACACCCCCAAAAATATCTGTCCTGAATTGACCAAGACTTTAGTCCAGACTTTTTCTGAAAAGGACCAGGCAGCATGTACACATTTTAGGCTCTGCGGGCCATACGGTCTGGTCTGTCCTAACTACTCGACTCTCTGCCTTGGTCAGGGCGGTGCCCCTGACAATAGCGGGTGAATGCCGGTGGCCGTGTCCCGGTAACGCACCACTGGCAGAAGCAGGCCTGGGCCGCCGTTGGCCAGCCTCTGTCCTAACTAGCCCGGTCTCCTCCGAATCTCCCCGCCAATGTGTACGAAACACAGAAGAATGCGCTCCGTGACATCGGAAGAATACACTCCGCCGCCCCTGGGCAGTGGACCGTGCGACAGGACAATCCAGTCGTTTATAACCTGGTTGTTACAAAATCAACGACAACAACAACAACGAAACAACCGCAAGGAAAAAAGGAAGTGACGGAGGAGCGATCTGTCACTCAGACGAGACTCAAGAACCTTACGTGCCAGTCAGAATGGCTCCAGGTGTAAACCAGGAGACGGGGGCGGGGGGTGGCGGCATCGACATGCGGACCCTGGAAAGACATTTCAGGACGTGAAGAAATCATTCGTTTTGATATGGCCATGGCAGTGATGTGTAGCTTCAAAACAGAGTCCGGTCTTCTGGAGATATTTACTGAAATATCGACCAGTGAAATGCATCGCCTGGTATTGGCTTCGAAAGTCTCGGGGAGGAGGGGCAAGCGGTGAAGACGTCGGTGGAAGGCGAGCTGAGGGGCGGAGCTGAGAGGGGGGCGCGCAGCTCCTCTACGGCCTCTCCGCTCACTTTCTCTGTGTGACTCCTTTTATGGTGACGATTTAAGAAAGAGGAAGGAAGGAAGGAGACGGATAACCTTAGAGACTAAAATCGGAAAGCCCGATATGGTCGAATACTGACCAGTGAGTCAAATATTCATCACGATTGACTGATCCCTACGAAGATAATTCCGGCGGAATAAAACAGAGGAGGAAAGATAAACAAACACTGGGAATGGGGGGGCCGGGCTCGCAGGGCCTAAAGCGTCCCCCTCCCATCCTTCCCTCCTGTGTGTTGATATCATCTTTTAATTAAATCCCGGCCAATCGGATTGAAGCAGAAGCATTATGGAGGAGTTCTAGGAATGCCTCTTAGAGTTAATTCAATTATCTGAGAGGAGGACTTTTTTTTTTTAACCCTTTCTCTCTTCTTCCTCCACAGCCATGACAGCTGGACCGCCCACTGCCACCTCGGATCACGGCCTGGAGGAAGAAGGCCCCGTGCTAACACGGTGGAGGCAGATAGATGGATGACTCCCTGGATCCTGATGACCACGGGGCTTCTCTTTTGCCAGCCGGGGACCATCCACCTCCAGGGTCCTTCTCCGTGAAAAAAAGAAACAAACTTCTACCTCATGAAGCCGCCGTTATTTGCTTTTTCCTGTTGTCGCAACTGACCCTCACCCTAACGCTGCACGTACACAGCCATCAGAGCGGACCCCGCGAGGGACGCACTCTGTCAGAGATGAGGGGTGAAGGCGAAAATGATTTCTTCTACCACATGTTCTTTGTGAAACGAGACCCAAGAAAACCCTGCTCACCCAACTGTGTTCTTCCTTCCGAAGAGGCACTCCATGTAATAAATCCACAGGGAGTTACTAAGAGAAAAATAAATTACCTCAAGCAACCGGTGAGGGCTAAGGACAATCTCGTAGCAGTATAACTACCAAAGCTAGGGGTGACCATGCTAGTTACAAACACGCCCAGTTCAGGGGAATTTTTTTTTTTTTTTTTTTTTTTGCTGTTTAAGCACTACAGGGTTGTAAAGATATATAATTAAATGATTTCTACAAAGAGTCTCCTCAAATATCAAATGCAAAGGTAGCTGTCATCCGGCACACTCGGAGAAAGCATGACAGAAAAAGCAGTTTTGTCTTGTGCTTAAATGTCACATCCTCTGCAGATGCCAGTGGGCGCTGGCTCTGGCCTTCCGCCGCTCTGCGGATTGCGGGGCACTGTCACTCACCGTGGCATTTTCAGACAGGAACCAGTCCGGGATGGCGATGTGGTGGTTGGGAACCTTCCTCGGGACGCTCTGCCGGTCCTCCGCCTCCCAGAGAAGCGTGTTCAGGTCGGGGAAGTTGTTGTTGATGTCGATCCCATCGTGGGTCCAGCGTCCCAGGGACCAGCCTCCCAGCTCCGAGCCCTGGAGGCGATTCAGAATGTGAGGGTCCCACAGCGGAGCTGACTCTGTCACACCGAGGACACCTCCATCGCCACCCGGGGTGTGTCCCTCAGCCTCTACACCCGCGCTGACCCAAAGACAGCATCCAAAGGGTAATTTCGAAACACCTTCTGTTACTATGTGGTGGGCGATGGGTAATACAGCCACATCGCTGTGAACAGGGACGGCAGAGAGTGGGTCCTGCCCGAAGGCGGTCACCAGGAAGTCTTAGGTCCCTTCGTCCCCTTCGTCATTCCTCTGAGAGCGTCTACGCCGGGTGCCAACGAACCTGAGTCCGTCATTGCAGAATCAACGGCCACCACATCCACACGTCCTCCCTGCCCTGCCCACGGTTCTGGCTCACGAACCCCTAACCAGCCGGCATTGCAAACCCCTAACTCTCTGCACCAACAAATACATCTAAAATTCTGAATCGTGAAGCTCGCGTTCGGTAGGTGCCATCGTTTTAAGTACAGTTTTCCCTTTCATTCCCAGATAATAGTCCCAGATGATACTAACTCTATTCTATACTTAATTCTATACGTATGTATGCCCCACGCATAACTGCAACCTCTACACATTCTACACCATAATTAGAACACGAAATACAAATAATATATCAGAATAAAACGAGTCACAGGAATCGAGGTTGGTGCTCGCCTCGGTTAAGTGCTCGATGTCAGGTGTTCTTATTCTTTTTATTATTCTCACTGTGTGTGTGTGTGTGTGTGTGTGTGTGTGTGTGTGTGTTTCGCATTCATTTTCTCCAGTCCGTTGGCATGTCCACCTCTCAGGGTCCTCATCATTCTCAGTTCCTGCTTCACATCTTTCGTAGACCTTGTCTCAGCGGAGGGACATTGGAGCAGCGGGCGAGCAGGCGGGGTGGGCGGGGCCCAGCGGCAGCTCGGAGCGCGGTGGCCTTACCCCTTCGTAGGCCTTCTCGTAGCCGTCGGGGTTGAGCGAGGGGAGGATGTGAATCCGCGTCTCCTCCACCAGGCGGACGATGCGTGCGTTCCGGGCCAGGTACTCCTGGCACAGGAACTGCATGAGCAGAAGCACCAGCTCCCGGCCCAGCACCTCGTTGCCATGGGCACCGGCCACGTAGTGGAACTCCGGCTCACCTGGACTCCGAGACAGAAGGAACACAGGGGCGTGTGTGTCAGGCGCCCGCAGCAAAACAGCCCTTATCACCCTGCGCTAGGATAAAAGATCTCAGAAAAACATCGATTTACAGTATTAGCCCTAGATAGGGTATCTAGTCTTTCAAATAAACTTCCCAAATTATATCAGTTCTATGCTTTTATGCCCAAAGAGTGAGATAAAAAAGAAAATGCATAGAAAAATCTTAGATGATAACCACCACAAGCTGATAATGGTTATTCTTATTTAATAAGAATAAATAAAAGGACAGTGTTTAGAGTTTAAATTAACAAATAAAACACAAGCCATAGAAATGATTTTTTTCCAAAAAAAAAAAAAAAAAGGGAATGGCTTTTCTCTTCTGGGAGGTAATTATTTTTCTTAAAATGATTCCATTTTATAAGGACACAAAGATGAATAAATACAAGCAGAAAACAGGCCAGCAGCACAAGTCGGCAGTGATAGAATTTTGTAAAGGGATGTCTGAGTGTAATTATATATTTTTTTTCCCCAAAGCTCAGCTTTTCAGGGTTGGAAATTATCAGTACAGGGCACGAGTTGACAACGCTTTTCCGTCCTCCATTGGTGAACCTATTGCTTGTGAGGAAATGTGATTTTACCCGTAGATAAGCCCTTATTCTTTAAAAGAAACCCCTGAAATTCTGAAATACCGACGAATGTTAGCTGCATGAATCAGACAAATCTCTGGATTTAAGTCTTGGGGGATTTCTGAAGGGCTCACAGATTTACCATAAAACGGACCAGAGAAGTCCCTCTGACCTCGGGGAAAATATGTTCTCGGGAGTGACTAATGGGAAATGGCTGGAAACAGGAAACGCTTGAAAAATAAGACTGAAATTTTTTTAAAAATTAGGGACCTCCTCAAACTTGAGCCATTAATGAACAGGGAATCCAGAATTTTCTGCCAGAAAAGGTTGCTGTCCTAACCGACTCTGGCCATTTTCCTCTTTGGTTGACCCAGAGCTGGAGAACAGAAGTAAAAAGAAAAAAAAAATGGTCCATTGGGAGCAAAGGAGGATAATTTCTAGCTTAAATAAGTAAGCAGCCCGTATCACAAGACGAAAGGTTCACAGAACCAAGTTCTGCAGGACCCGCCTGTGTGGGGTGGTGCGTGCACGGCTCGGCCCTGTCCCATGAACGTTCTCCCCCGGGGAACGGTCTCCTTGCCCTTTCGGAGGGCACCAGACATGAGGGACAGAGGCATCCCCGAGGGGTGACCTCACCAACTTCGTGCTCCCCGGGGTGGTCGGAGATCTCCACGGCGTACAGCTTCAGGCCCTGGTGGCTCTTGCCGATGTTATAAATCCTGGTGATATTGGGGCACATTTCATTCACAACCTTCATCAGCTGAAAAACGCAGTGAATGCAATGACTAAGGACCTAAGCAATGCGGGCGAGGCGCTAAGGCGGGCAGAGCTCCCCAGGAGACGGCCACCTGCTAACGCCCCCGCCAGCCCCCACCCCACCCCGGGGATCCCCCTCCTCACACGCCAGGGCTGTCCTCTCTGCCCGGAGCGGTCTCCTGTCCTTCCAGCACCCCCGGGTGGAGGCTAGCACCTGCGTGGCTGTGGCTGTCCCTGACCTTGGCTGCGGTATTTTATCTTTTCACTGTGGTTTCCTGTTTTCTTTTGTCCCCTCACTAGACTATGGGTCCTTTAAGAGACAGCCTGAGCCTTTTCGAAAGCTCTATATCTCTGCCTAAAAAAATATTTATTACTGAATATCGGTTTTCTTTCACAATTTGAGGAACATCTATGGCGTTCGGCTGAGGACACAGTCACGGCTCCTGCCCTCCCGGGGCTCACGGTGCAGTGACAGGCGGGAATCGTACGGCGCCCCACTCCGCTGGTGCTCAGCAAGGGGACACAGGGCGGCCATGGTGTCGGGAGGCGTGTGGTTAAGGGTCGAGGAAGTGAAACAGACAGGTGCTGTTTTCTGAATTTTGCTTTCACCGTCGAGCTCATCGGACGGGCAGCCGCCGCCCGCGGGAATGCGGCAAGAGGCCCGGGAGGTAAGCGGGGCCCTGGGGGTGGCAAGGCCACAAGCTGTGGTCGGGGGCGAAGGGCACAGACGCTGTCCCCAGAGGTCGCCTTCCTTCCTTCTCCGAGCAAGGACTGTGAGGGGCCCGTGACACACCCGTGCTGTGCTGGGTGGAATTGTCGCACGATCCTGATCTGATTCAAAGGACGCCTCGGCCAGACACCAGGCCGGCCTTGCTCGTGGCATTCTCAGGAACTGCTTCCGACGCAGTCCGTTTTCCTATTTTCTCTTCCCTCTTCCTGCTCGGGCTGCTGTTTCTCATTTTTTTGTTTGTTGTAAATGTCTCTTTCAATACCAGGATAAACTAACATTGTTTTTCCCCCGAAGTAGAAGGATTTCCACGGTAACCTAGCAGACTCCAAATGGGCGACTGCTCAAAACGCTGGCTGCTCTCCTACCCCCAGGGGTCAGGGACCCCAGCGGCCGATCGCTTGCCACTTGGACACTCCTCAGGACTGAGAGATGCCCGCCAGCCGAGCGCTGGGCCCTGGGACCTCGGCGGGGTCCTCCAGCGCCCCCCGCAGGGCCGCACTGACAGTGCCAAGGTTCCTCTTAGCTCTCGCATCTCCCAAGCACAGTGACCAGAGTTGGCAGATAATGACACACAGTCCCCCGCCCCCCAGCTCTCCTTATTAGAGAAGAACCCCAGTTTCCCACGCAGCACGACTATTTAAAGACGCCAGCTACCCGGACCCTCCGTGCAGTTAGTCCGTTTGAAATGCATTTAGATGTATTGCTCTTGACAGTAATTATCCCAACTGAGCTGATATTTGTCTAACTTCTGGGCTGGAAGAGATGTCTGGAGATGTCCAGCAAGCAAAGCTGGGCTAGCACACGAATGCTCCCTAAGATGGAGCGGTGAGCTGAGCCCCTTAATCCCCCAAGAACGCAGAGTGGCAGACCCACACCCATTACCGTGATTTCTGAGGAGCGAGGCACGAGACAATTTCTTTAGCATGTCCCGCCTCTAAGTCTGTGCTGACAGCTGTCTGGAAGCTGTGTGTGTGTCCACTGGAAGGACATGGGGACAGGCCAGGCTTGCCGATTCCCTGGGGTGGGCCTTGGTCTAACTGCCCCGACCTCGCCGGGGCTGGGGGCTGCTTCCTTTCCTCAGCACCTAGGAGCCCCCGCTTTGAGCCACAGTAATTTGGCCTTGGTGAGTTCAGGTTCCGTAAATGCATTTGCGAGGGCGTTTCTCGGCCGGGTTGTCTCTGCAAGCAGATTCTTTGACACCTGAGGACTTCTCATTTGCCGGCGCGTCCCCGCCCCTCCCGGCACCCCGCTAGGGGGACACCCTGAGCAGGATTTCAGAGGCCAAGCCCTCAGCATGGGGACTGCTCTTTCAGCCGGTCCCAGTAAATGTTGGGTTCCTTCTCCCTCTGCACCCAGCACACAAACGCCACCAATAGCTCGGAATGTCTTGGTTTCTGAATTAAATCAGGGGACAAGCTCCTCTGGGAGCACCTTTTCCTCCTGACAGTATGGAAGAGCTCGGAGCTGTAAGGACATCGGGCCAGAGATCTGAAGACTCGCTGTGCGTTGGAATCACAGGGGGGGCTTTTACAAATTAGATCCCAGGCCCTTCTCCTAAAGACTCTGCACTAACTACCCTGACGGAGAGATCAAGCAGAAAGCCCCGAAGAGGCTTTCTCAACCCTGAAACTACAAGCATTGAGTGTGGCTTCAGCAAACCAAACTGATCATTCAGAGTCAACCCCTAACACATCATCCTCCTAACTTCTGAAAACAAAAGCCTACGTGTTTCGGGGTGCACGTGTATCACCCCTCGACAAACCCAGGTCCTACCTGGCGCATTTCCTTGTAGCTGTGGTGCTTAAAGTCCAGGTCGTCGGTGGTGGTCATCTCGTTTCGCCGGTGATAATAGTTATTTGGATCTAGGAAGAGAAACATGGTTTTGAATTCGCAGACATCATTCTGCTATGTGCGGTGGCTGTTGGGTGCCCGATTCGTGTAGGGACACAGCCCGATCTCCAGCTTCTCACACAGGCACAGAGGTGAGAGAGACAACTTTCAAGATGCCTCTTAGAGGTCAGAATTCCCTAGTGATGGAAAGCATGGTCCTGGAGCCAGGAGGCCTGGGTTCAGATCTCTGCTGTCCACTTACATGCTGCGTGGCCCAGGACATGTCACTGGACAGACTTTGCCTTAGTTTCTGCACCATAAACAGAAAACATACTGCCACCTCCTTTATTGGTTTACTGCTAGTTTTAGGATAACGTGTGTGTTGGCAAACTGTCAGCACTGAATGAATAAATAAATGAATGACAAGTGAATGAATGAGTATCATAACTTCATGCATGCATGGAAATTTTTAGAAGTATGGGGGACCCTATTCGTTGCTCACCAGCATTCAGTCCATTTTCGTCCTTCCTCACAGAAGCCTGTGTTGTTAGGGACCCCTCTCACTTCCCCACTTCTCATAAGCAGACCTCAGGTCCCCAGCTCCAAGGGCCCGACACGACTGGGCCAAGCCCAGCAGAGCACAGCCCTTCGGTCCAGATCGAAGGGGGTACGCCGAGGTTGCAGAAGAGGAGTGAGCGAGAATCTCTCCAGGTTGGGGACAGACAGAGTCCCAGAGACCTCCGGAGCCGATGAGTGAACCGAACCAACCTGGGAGCCTGTCCTTCTTCGGGACTGCCAATCACACCAGGTGACAAGGTCCCTTAGCCATTAAGCCAATAGGAGCTGGGGGTCTGTTGTTGGGTCTGAAGCACCCCAAGGGGCATAATCAGGATGTATAAACAGTGGCCACCTCCGGGGACTGGGATTTAGGGGCCTGGGGATGACATGTCCGCTCCTGACAGGATTCGCTTCCATGTAAACTGACTTTTTTTCTTTATCCTTGTAATATAAGCACGTATTGTTCATGTAATTACAGAAACAAAGCACACTCAGATGCAAGGCGAGGACAAGGAGGAGTGAGCGGGCCCTGAGTCCTCCTCCTGGCAGACCTCGGCCAGGCCCCCCGCCCCCCGATATCTCCCCACCAGAGGACGCAGCCGGAAGTCCTGGCCGGCCTGGGTCTCCCTGCAAGAACGCAGAGCTCTGCAGGTCCTTCTACCACCCCCGGAACCGCGCGGGCGAGGCCAGAACCACGGCAGGTGTCGGTCTGACCCCAGGCACTGGAAGAGCGATGCCGGAGGCAGAGGCGGTGGCGCGGGCGGGCGATACGCCCGGCGGTGCCGGGAGCAGCGAGTCCCAGAGGGTGCCGCCAGCGCGGTCCGCAAACCAGTACTCTGGCTGCTCGTCGGACCCCGCCGAACCTACCGAATCACACTCACATTGTTAAAACTCGCAGGCGGCTCCACGGGCTCAGAAGTTTGAGAAGCGCCGTGTTCAGCAGTACTGAGCACACCTCCGGCAGGGTCACGGTACTCGGGCACGGTGCACACATCTGCGATTGACTGCGCCAGCGGCATGTCTGCGTCCCCACGGCCGCGGGTCGTGAAAGCCACACGAGACTCGCCAGGGCTCACAACGAGCCGAAAATCACATACAGACGCGAACAATGAAAAGACGGTTTTTATAGTCACAAAAGGTTTGCCAATAATTCTATTAGAAACAAATGACTGTCACTGCCAGGGAAATACCGTGGGAGGGCAAACTGGCATTCTGTCCAGAAAAGAAAGCAAAAGCAATTTGGGTTTAGCCAAAAGACACCGCCCCCTTACTTTTCGGGGGGCGGGGGCTTTCCTTCTGGAGTGGCGGCTGACCCCGCCCTCAGGCAAGCCGCCCTCCTGGCGATTTCTAAACCTCTGTGTTTAAAAGCAAAGGAACAGCGTATTTTTCACATTAATTTACACTTAACTTACACACAGCCGTTTTCTGAGAGCTATTCAAACCTTCCTCTCCCCAGGTCCCTGGGGACCTCTTTCCCAAACTCTTTAAAGCCCCTTTGTCTTTGAACTCAGAATATGCCTTCCAGGTTCTCAGAAGGGACTGAAGAAACTCTCTCGGAAGGCCAAGTACAAACAGCTCCCTGCTTGGCGAGTTCTTTAAGCCTCAGCTTGAATCCATTTGCATAAGGATGTGAACTGCCTCCAAACCACAGCTGAGTATTTTTCAGAACCTCCCACATTCGGACCAAATCCTCCTTTACTTGTCCACTTATTCTGACTGCATAAAGTTTTATTGGGAACCTGTTAGGAGACCAACGCTCTCGATAAGGAGATAAGTGAGAACAGAGCTCCGCCCTCCTGGGGCTCAGAATCTACGATGAGTCCGCCAAACCCACTGTCCCCTTCTTCCCTCTGGGGACAAAAGGTTCCCCTTCTCCTGTGGGGAATGCATCCCAGAAGATTCTGATGGAATTGCCTTGGCGACCAATCACAGGTATGGACATGTGACCCAGGTCCGGCCAGTTAAACACTTTGTCCTCAGCGTGATCCCAAGATCCCAGGATCGAGGCAGCCGATCAGATGGCGTTCCGCCCGGGGCTGTAGAAGGAAAGTCTTTCTGCTGAAGTCACTCGGGAGGCAGGACAGTCTGGGGTGGTAGCGACCAGCCTCCCTCCCGGCTGTGGGGCAGTGATAGGGGGAGCCTCGGCTACATGGAGAAGGCCACGGAGAGAACGCCCATGTTTGTCTGAAGCCAGAGCCAGAGCTAGCCCCGGACTTTCCGTTTATGTGAGCCAAAATTTTCCTTTCCCCCTTCAGCTGATTCGAGCAGGACTTCCGACGTCGGAAACAGAGTTCTGACTGAGTCCGTCTGCCAGGCCTCACAGAGGGAGCTTTGGGGACTCAGTCCCCTGCCTCTTTTCTTGTGCTTGGTTTGATACATCACACGTACTGGAAACCAACAGATTCCTTCTGGGACCCCCTTAGTTACGGGCAAACTCCAGGTGGGGCACGTGGAGCCTAAAATCATACTCCAAACTTCTGTTATTCAACTGCTCAACATCCTGATCTGCTCGAACAGGGATGTTTAAAGAAAAGGTGACCCCAAAGATGGAGGACTCAGTCCCCAGTCTGCAGAGAAGGTGCTGACGTTACCTTGCAGGTGAAGCAAGCAAAGTACAGGTCCTTCCGCCCGCTGCCCGCAGCCACAGTTGCCAAGGGGCAGAAGTGGACTTTGGGCCCAGGTCCGACCTGAGCCCCAGCTCCCCCTGAAAGGAATGTGAAATCATCTCCGTTTCTGATCAGACGGCCTGAGCACCAGTTTCGATGGAGAGAGGCTGCGGCTGGTAAACGGTGGTCCCGTAGCAAAAGGAGGCCCGAATGACCGTGGCCGCGAGTGATTCCGTGTCACCCACCCGATTACTCGACAGCCCGGGCCTGGGCTCAATCTCGTGATCAATCCCACAGGGCGAGAGAGTATTCGAACTGCGGCCTGACTGTGAGGAAAAGTGGAAGGCAGCAAAGCAAACAGATGTCGGTTACAAGTCTTTGCCGCTGTGACGACCCCTCCGCCCCTCACTCGGACATACTGAGGAGAGGGGTGGGCTGGCTGAGAGAGGACTACAGCTCAGCGAGACGGGGGCCAGCCTCACGATCGAACCCCTTCTCCAGAGGCGTGTGCCTGGCAGGGTGCCTGGTAGGAGAGAGGATGGACAGCGTTTCTGGGGTCCTTCTGCGGCAGCAGCTCTTTGAGCTCGAGGGAGCAAAAGGCCCTTCCCAGAGACCTCCGCACGGCTCGCGACAAGGTCCTCCGAGTCCTTCACAAGATCCCCGGTCACTTCGGCACTGTGCAGAGGGAGGATGGTCGCTCAGACCTGGCGGCCAAGACGACTGGGGGAAGGAGTGACGACTCTCCCCAGAGGTCAGAGTCACACGTTCATAAAAGCAGGTGTGAGCAGCACTCGCTGGGGCTCAGGCATCACCCCGCCCCCACCCCACTGCCCGGAGCGCCTTCTCCTGGACCCTGGGCACAGGCCTGTCGCATCGTGAGGACACAGAACACAGCAGGCTCGTGGGGCACTTTGCAGAACCAGGCAGCGTTGTTTACAAGAGGGAAAAGCCCGAAAACCCGCAGGCTGTGATCTGGGAGGCAGCTGGTATGTGCGTCTTAACCTGAACTCTTCGTTATTCAATATTTATCCTAAGAAGCTCTCCCTGGGTTCTGGTAAGTACGACTCTTTAGTCCAAAATGGACAAGTCCATTAGAATTTACAGAAGAAAATTTTTACTTAAAAAAAAAATTAACAATAACGAAATTATTTTTTGAATTTTTCTAAAGTTTTAGTGCGGTAAAACACACAACATAAAATTCTGATCTTAACCATGTTTAAGAGTGCCGTTGAGTAGTGCCGAGTATATTCACGTCGTCGTGAAACGGATCCCTCGCACTTTTTTATCTTGTAAAACTGAAACTCTATAACCGTTAAAGGACATTTTCTTTTACCTTTGAGCTTTAAAAAGCCTATTGCTAGACCATGGTATAGGGTAACTCAGTTTCCAGTTCAAAAATCTCTGGAAACGTTATTCACGAAGTCTTAGAAAGAATCACCACCTTCCTCGGCCCCCGCCTGGGCGCCCACGGGAAGACGGGAGGCGATGGGAAGGCTGGACCGAGAGAAGCAGACGCAAAGCAAGTGAATTTTTCACAGATAAGAGTTCCGGGAAGAACGGGGTCTAGGTGGCCCCACTACGACCACGAGGTCACCCTGGGTTTGGGGGGCCAGTGGGTTGGGTCGCCCCTGGCTTTGGCCTCCTTAACTTGCACAGATGGATTGTGCCAACAACAGGGCAATGAGCGCTGAGTTCACATGGACTTGACTTGGGGGCCCCGTGGGCCGCCCCCGACCCTTGGACATGACAAGCAGTGTGAGTAAAGGCCAGTTCCCCTCTGGGCAGACTGCTAAGTAACTCCTAGAAGAAAAATGACCCTAAATATTTGGGGTTGGAAAACTGAGCCATTCTGGGTCCACACTTGGAACCCACTAAGATTTCCCACTGTAACTGTCTTCGTGAGGATTAAATTGCCTCCAGGGCCTAACTTCAAACGCACACGTGCACACACACACACACACACACACGCACGCATGCACCAAGAATAACTTCACAGGGAAATATTTATTTCATGAGATTCTCACAGGCTGCCCTTTGCCCTCTCCCAATGACAGATGAATCCTGCCCACAGAGAGAAACCATGGCCCCACTCTTTGAAGCGAAAAGGCCGAGGCTGTGCTGAGGGCCACGGGGAGCAAGCCTCCTGGCCTGGCACAAAGGGGACCTCACACTCACCCGCCCACAGCTGTGCCCGCAGACGCGGCGTGCTTGGAGAGGCCCCGCAGGCTCTGGATGGCGGCCAGTGGGACCTGGGATCACAATTCCAGGACGAACCAGCCACCAAAAGAGGCCCAGATCCATAGTCAGGCGGGCCTTCAATAGATGTGGTTTTGCCGGTGGGTCTGCCTGCCTTGAAAATGCACGCTCCCTCTGCACCTGCAATCCCACTTATCATAATCTAATTTAAGCAACAATCCTGTAGTCCTCTAACTTACACGATAACCCTGGACACACACAATGACAGAGAAACAAAGAGATTCGCTGTGAGGTTCTTTAGAGACTCTAAAGCATGGATTAAAAACACGGGGTTTTGTCCGTGAACCAGAATGAAGGCATCCACGAGACAGATGGTCTCTAATGGTTTTAATGACATGAAAAAGTTTTGCAATTAGTAAGTACGAATTTAAAACAAAGAATCTGTCTGGAACAGGGGGGAAGCAGGTGGGTAGATAAACTCGTGTTTCTCACCAATACGGTCTGTGTGCTAAAAATTCATAGTTGCCAAAGCAAGATCAAGGGTATTATGGGATTGAGAGAAAAGCAAGAAGTGACATCGAATACGCTTTGAAAACACAGTCGGTGTAAGTTCACGGTCGGGGGCGGGATGGCTGTAGAAATAGCATGATGGATACGGTGGCCTCCGAGCACATCAGAGCTGGTGGAGCCCCGCGCCCAGGCAGCGCCGGAGGGACCCAGAGGAAGCGAGGCCGATCCCACGAGGCGAGACGGGGAAAGCCGCTCCGGGAGAGGACGCAGAGGAGTCATGACCAAGGCCGTGCTCCTCGTTCCCTGCGACCTGACTGTGGGCCGAAGAGAACGTGGCATTTCCCACAGGCCCCAGCGAAGGATCTGAGGGGTGCCCTGGGGCCCAGCGTCCTTCCCTGGAGATGTCTGGTCAGGATGTCTGGCCTTCTGCAGGCCCCGCATGGGCACAAACTCATCAGCTCCAAAAGGCCAGAGTCAGCCACGAGCCTGGCCAGGGAAGCCCGTCCAGGGCACACACCAGCAAGGAGCCAGACGGTGTGAACTCAGGCCCCCTCCTTCCTGCCATCGTGAGGTCACAGCCTGATACCATCATGTGAAAAGAGGGTCAGGGGAATACGACCTAAAGAAACGAGCATTTACCCAGAGACACAGGCAGCCAAGAGATGCTATTTAAACAGAAAGAGAATACGTACACGGTCAAGTTTAAAACTTCTACCGGTTCCGCTACCCAGTGTGGCAGGAACACCCGAGGACAATTAAACATGCTACCGAACACGTTTTATGGCATCTTTTTCGCTCGCTTGTATGGAATGAATTTTCAGCCTCGAAACACGCATCATCTTAAAAATCCAGGAGGCGAGCCACGGTTGGCGTGCTGCTTTGAGGCGCCGAATGCAAATGTTCATGGTGTTCCTGAGTGATTTTTATTTATTTTTTTTCTTTGTGCTTGCCAATGTTTTTCAAATATTTTGCAATAGGTATGGAGTCTTTTGTTCGTTTGTTTGTTTTACACGAGGAAAAGATTGCTAGGTTAATTTTTCCTTGTCCAGGCTCGGCGCCTGCTCTCCATCAGCCCCCCACCCCCCGCCCCCCATCCTGCAGGAAGGGCGGGAGGACGCACTCACCTGGCAACGGGCAGCCGAGGACCTCCAGCCTCATGCAGATGCTCCCGCTGTCGAACCAGGACTGCGGGTTGAGGCGGATGTACCGGGCCACCGTGGGGACAGGCAGCTCGTTGAGAACCGGGATCTCCTTTTCACTGTTTCCTTCGAATATCTATTGATGCACGAAGGTGGGAAGGAAAGGAGACTCTTTTAGAGCTTGCTTATCAAGGGGTAAAAGAGTCAGGAACCCGCTTGTGCCACAAGACCTCGCTGGGGAATGTCGCACGCGCGCTGGGCATCGAGGGGAGAGGAGAGCCGAGCCGGGCCTGGACCTGGCCTCAGGAAGCTCCCACCTTGTGGGTGGAGAGGGTAATACTCAGATGTCACAGCTGAAGCCTCCTAGTGCGTCAGCAAAGGGGCGGCCACGGAGCTCCGGGTTTTTAGGAGGACAGAACCAGGCAAAGTTTCGGGGATGAGGCGTCATGCGAACGGCCTTGAAGGAAAAGGATTTGGATCTGCGGGAAGGAGAGGCTCTCTGGCCCACGTCTTCTGGAACACGGGAGTGGGCGGGGGTGAGAAGGAGACGGGGGGTCGAAAACGGAGATTGTGGCGGACACCGGGTACCACGCTGGGAACACGCACTTGAGGACCTGAGGGAAACAGTGACGTGATCAGACCTGGCCAACGTGGAGCAGATCACGGAAGCGAAAGATCAGGGTGATTAAAGCGAGCGAGGGAGCTATTAGAACTGAGCGGCTGGGAGGCGCCCCGGTTTACCCATGTGCCACGTGACTTTCCACGGCTGACCTGTGAACTGTGGAAGAGACTGCACCCCAGAAGGACTGAATGTTACATGGGCCCTAAATGTGGGCCGCTTGGCAATGAGCTTCAGGATTGGGGAGGGGCGGGGGGGCGGGTCGTTATCCATCAGACTCGGCAGCTGGTTCGCGTGGACCCAGGTGCAAACATGGACCGGGCACGCACCACCTCTGCCTGCACAGCGAAGCCCGGGGTCAGAGGAGAGGAGAGACTCACCATGTCTCCAGATCCGTTCTTAATGGTGACCCACGTGTGGCTGTCATTGCTCACCATGACCTTATAGGAGGTCACCCAATCGCTCCTAAGAGGAAATAAAACATCGTTGGAACGACACACTTTAAAATGTTTACCGCTTCCAGGTAGAGGCGCAGCAGTAACACGAGGAAGGCCCAGGGGTGGGCAGAACCGGGTCACTCCCCGGCCCCACCGCTGCCACTCCCTGCGGCCGTGGCCATGCAACTGACCATCGCTGCCACCGTTCACTCCTCCGTAAAATGAGAGTCATAAAAGCACGCGCTTAGGGGAGGAGTATGAGCGTGAAATGGTTTAGTTCCCTTTAAACACTTAGGACGACGCCTGGCCCCCGGTAAGCACTAGACAGTGGTCACACGCCAGAAGATACACAAGTATATGTATATGTATATGTATATGTGTGTATATTTATATTGAACATTGTATCGCACAGAGTCGTAGCTTAATAGGAGTCCCCTGTGGAAAACTAACCTCGGTAAAAGTTGCAAGCTGGTCTAGAAATTTCATTTGGAGAACGGATTTCGGGAACAAGGCAAACTAGATTCCACGAACCACAAAAATGACAGCTGAAGTCTCTAAGAGGCCCTGGGTGTCTCCTTGGCTGTCGCAACCATGTAGTCACCCCCCGACCGCCCAGCAACAATCCAGTGATAGCTGGGCCTGAAGCCAGACCCCTGTCATCACGTCCTACTGTACAGAAACTACTGGGGGGAAAAGACATGATCCGACTTCCCAGCGTGGAGGTCAATTTGATAGGCCTGGCAAATAAACAACCTTCATGTGAAAAACACATTTTTTCCCTCTGCCTAGGGTTTTTATATATATATATATATATATATATATATATATATATATATATATACACACATATAATATTAATCGTTAAGCAATCCAGAAAAAGTCTTCCTGAGTGTTCTTTTTAATTTTTAAAATATTAGAACTAAGCACGATTTCCTAATTTTTTAGATTATTCTGCCAGCTGAAGTATTTGGACTCCTTTCCCTACCGTGAAATCTTAGGCTCGAGATCCAGCTATATCCCAAAAAAATTCTGAGCGTCTAGTCTGAATCAGTACCGTCTAGTAAAGTTTCATTAGAAAGACAGGCTGGTTCCATTCATTCGGGTTCGTCTGACCGACTTGTCGCAAAAAATTATTCTTAAGTGTTTCGCACACGCTCGGAAACAAACCTTCGCCTCGAACCTTCTCCCCTCCTCCCCGCTCCTCCCCGCCAGCCTCGTCCGTACACCCGCTGGGAGCCGGAATCTGTCCAACAGCACATTCCTCCCCGGCGGGGTCCGTCTTGGGCCCACGCCGTTAATTGTGCTGTTCTAAGGGCGTCTCAGCAACAGCTCATGCCCTCTGCACTGGAAATCTGTCCTCACCCAAAATAGCAACCTGTTTCCCACATCCGAATTATTTCCAAATGACTCGTAAGCGCTGTCCCTTCTGCCTCTGTCTCTCTGCTGATGACGCCCCGCGGCGATCCAGGAGGCAGTCGGTCTGCAGGGGCGAGGGACAGACCCTACAGAGCTGGGGCTGAGGGCAGTAGGAAAGCCCTCGGTCAAAAGAGGCACACGAACCATAAGAGAGGGCCAGAAAGAAAAATTAAAGTAAGTTCTCCAAAGAAAAGGAGAGGGAGAGAGAAAAGGAAATGAAACCCTAGTAACAATCACACCAACTCAAAGGGATATACAGGCAAATCCACGACTTGCGTTGGAAGGATAATTAATTGGTGGTTGCTGAAGTGCAGACCTCTTTTCTGAACTACAGGCTTAGATCCCTTCCTTCCGTCAATGTGACCTCGCCGCTCAATGTCTCACACACATATATAATATATATATAATATATATATGTATATAAATGAAGAAACGTGACAAGTATGTCACAGTAAAGGTAATATGAGTGGCAAGTAAACCTAGGAAAAGAAGTTCAACCAGATTAGAGGTTGGGGAAATACAAGTTAGAACTACAGTGGAAGATACTACTTTACACTCTCTATACTGAAAATTTAGGAGAATGACAATAAGAAATGTTGGTGAGGATGTGCGAGGAGCAAGAAGAACTCTAAAACACTCCTGGGGAAGGAGAGGATGTTTGGACCAGCAGTCTGGACAACGGTTTGTCATTATCCTATCAAACGCAACATCCGCATACCTTCCGACCCAGCCATCCTATTCCTACGTATGCATCGTATGCATCGGAGACATTCCCTCGTAGGCGTGCTTCGAGAGACATACAAGAATGTTTACTAGCGGTGTTGTCTTCAGGAGCGAAAAGTAACAATGAAACACAATAATAAGAAATTGGGACGGGGGCGATCCAGTCTCCATCAAGGAGAGGCGGCTGGAGGCCGGCGCACGGACGGGCAGCGCTCACCGAGGGAACGCGCCGCGAGCACGGGCCGCCAACGACGCTTTGCAGCGGGACACTGAGCGGGAGCAGACAGGTTTCGAACGCTGCCTAAAGTGCAAAATCCTTTGCAGGAAGCTCGAAGCGCGAAGGATCACTTTTTGCCCGTGTGACGCATACGTGGTGAGACTTTTTAAAAGGCCGGGGGATGATAAGCCTCCCATAAGGAGAACGGCTCTCCTTCCCCATGGCGGGGATCGGGGCAAAGGAGGGAGATCGACGGCACCGGCGATGTCCTCGCTCTTCGGTTGCGTAGACGGTCGGTTCGTGGGCGCTGCTCTTACCGTAAAGCTCCACACCTTCCGCGTCCACCACACCCACTCTTCTGCGGCCATCGAATACCACACAATGAGAAAGACAAAATATTTATTTGAACGTTGTACAATAGGCTTCCGGACGGGAAGGTGCTACAATCATTCCTTGTGAAGGGTTGTGCTCGAAGATGCTGCATTCATATTTTAAGAAAAATAAAAACAAAATCTTTGCCTTTCTAATGTCTTATGAATACACGATTTGTTCTTTCTTTTAAAGTGCAACTCTACTAACATTTTCTAATGATACTTTATATGGCACTTCAGTTTACAAAATGCTTCCATACACATGATCTCACTTTAAGAGCATTAAGGATGTGGCTTGCTACCTAGGTGGGTGGGAAAAAACGATCAGATCCTGTTTGTCTCTCCACACCTGGAGGCTCCGGTCTTCTACGCTTCGATCTTCATTACATCCCTCTTTCCCCTAGCCTCTAGGTATAGAATCTCAGTATCCCCAGATCAATCGCCAACCTTGTGGGGTACTTAGATGCCATAAACCCCTGAAAAAGTCTGTCTCACTTCCTTCACTGAGAAATTCCTGATGACATTTATCTCTCCCTTAAAGTCGTTTTGAACAAATCAAATGGAGAATTACCATCTTGTTTTGAATAGTTTACAGTGGGATTTCTCAAACCTCGGCTCTATTGGGATTTAGGTCTGGATAACTTTGCTGTGGGAGTCTGTCCTGTGTATTTCAGGATGTTTAGCGGCATCTCTGGCCTCTGTCCACTGGGTACCCCATTGTCATAGCACCCTGCCCCCCGGTAATAACAAGCAGAAGTGTCTCCATACATTGATAAAGGTCCCGGGGTGGCGGGGAACCACCCTAATGGTTAACCATTGTTGCGCATAGACATGGGATCCCTTCCCAGTCCAACACAATTGGCAGTGCTGCCCAGGGCCTGCTGGAATGACCACGTGGTCAGCCGAGCGCTCAGAAGAGCACGCTGAGCTTTGGGCCAGAACTGGAAGGGTTTCCAGAAGTCTCCAGTGGCCAGTACAACAACCCAGTTATTCTTGTCAGTTGCACTCACGATGGGTAAAGAACAGAGTGCACCTCCTCCTGGAACTCAGTGTCTAACATTCTGTAGAAGGAGCCAAGTGTTTTGAGAAACACCAGGAAACCTCAACTATGGTGAGTGGACCATGAAATCCAACACCGATGTGTCAGATGGGAAGGAATTTCCTTAATGTTTATTTGAACTCTTATGTCCACTTTGGAAGAGAGACTGGTGCGTTGGGGCAGGCAGGGTGACTGAGATTTCTGTGGCTGTGGTTTTCGGGCTAAGCCGTAAGCTTCCCATTCACTGAATAAAATTAGGGAACAGAATTAGGGAGAGGGACCTAGAAAACCGAGTAAATCATTAAAAAGAAGTGATTGTGACCACCAGTAAAAGCAAAAACACTGCCCAGGAAAGGAAATGCAATTATAGTACACCACGTGACCCAGCTAGGTGTGAATAACAGTTCAACGATGACCGTGATGCAAAAAATAAATACTGGTTTTCCTAAAACTGGTAAGATAACTTTTTGGGGAGGATGGGAGGAGAGAGACAGAGGCACAGAGAGAGAGAGGCAGAGTGAGTGAGTGAGTGAGTGAGTGTGTATGTGTGTGTGTGTGTTGGAGGAAGGTGAAAACAAGAGGTAAATTGACACCTTTCCTAGTAGAAAGGCAACAGACAATAACTCATTTAAAAGAATCAAGGCACAGTGCTAAAAGCATTTTGTGCAGAAACAGAGGGACTAAGAAAAATAAGACAGAAGAAACAGCTGAAGGGTTCGGAGCAGTCGCCTCCAGGAACTGTGTGGCGCGGGGGCCGCCATTTTAAATCATAGGCCGTGCCACTCGGCTTTGTGCACTGCCCGCGGTTTGCTAGTTAGACAGTAGAGCCCCGTCCTCCTCTCTCGCGCCTGCTTCCCTCCTCTGACACTTCCCCGACTTTTCACCCCAATTCACGGTCATCTTCTCCCAACGCGTGTAAGGACGAAGGCCAATTTATACCTCAGTCATAAAACCGAGCGGATGCAACGCAGATGAAAAAGCAGCATCTCTTTTTTCTTTTCAAGAGCTCACATTTTACTCCGTTCCTCTGGAGAGAACGTCGGTGGAATTTTATTTGGGTAAAAACTGGACAGCATTTTGCTTTTCACTCCCTCGTGCCCGCCTTGTGCTCTAAATGTGTTGCCAACTCACAGCTCTGTTGGCTGCACCGATGTTATTTTTAAAAGAGGCTTAAAAAAAAAAAAACTAAGGATCGGAAGGTTGTTTAAAAAGAAGGGGGAAATGGATTCCATAAAACCCTGCAAAGATTTTAACTTTTAAAAATGCTTCGAAAAACCATTTCGAGAGTTCACCTACTCCCTGAACCTGGACCAAAGCGAATATAGTATGAAAGGTCCCCCCCCCCCCCCCCAGAAACAGAGGGGTCTTGGAAGAAAAAAGGAAGCTTCCTACCAGGCATGGAAGATAGGTTCAAGCGAGCACAATCCACACCACGAGACTTGCACGTTCTCGAGCCAGCTGGAGCATCGAGAGGGAGCGGAGAGAGTTGCTGGGGACAATTCCCGGAGCCGGATGGCCTCCTGGGAGGGCAAGGATGTGCTCCGCCACGTCCTAACTGCACTGCCTCTGGCACCTGCAGCTCTCTGAGCGGCTACACCCGGGAACCAGTAACACATACAACGCACGTACCACTCAGGTAGCTAGTTATTTTCATCATGACTGTTTCGTAACGAAAGGTGACATCTTCCAGTGCTGAAGGACACAAGGCAGCGAGGACTCAGGCACTGGACTGACTGCCATTGGGCCAGCATGAGTGCAGGGGGTCAGGCCAGGGCAGAACATACACCCAGAGGCGTCTTGTCCTTTCTTATCAGTAAGTCTCCTTTGCTCCCAGATTGAAATTACCAAACATGGTTTGGAAGTTTCTGCTGAGATGGTTGAACACACACCAGAAATCCTAGGAAGACCAGAAGCTTCTGGGGAGAGATTTATGGGGCGGAAACATACTGGGCCTAAACAATTCAGAATGGACTTCATAATGCAGAGTATCCACTGGCTGGACTTCACACAGGCTCTCGCACAACGTAATATGTACAGATAGTCCGTGTGTGCATGTATGTACGCCTCAGAGAAGAGAGAAGGGAACAATGCCAGCCTAAGGCCGAAGCCACCTTGGTTCAGACGTGATGATTTTCCGGCATGTTCATGTTCGATCCACCAGGTCACAGCAGCTGGTGGAAGACACCTTAATGGAGCTGACCGCGGCAGGCCATGGAGGGTTCTGGGGCGGGCACGAGGCCCATTCTCCCACCTGCTGCCCCTCTGCGCGGTGGCCACGTGCTCTGACTTGGAAGTCTTCAGGGCACGGTTATTTACTATCTTTGTGCAAAAGAAACAGACAAAAGGTAAAGGGCCAGCGCCTGCACCTCCGGCATCACCTTCCCCCAGAGCCTGCAGCTGCACACGCTGCTGGGCCTCCCGATAAGAAAGTCCTTCTACCCTTGTCTCACAGCAGAACACAGCAGCCTCAGCCCCTCCATGCTAACGTGACCTTCTTGTTAAAAGTCAGGCCCTTTATTTACTTGAATACAGGATGTGCCGTGTTTGGGGCTATGCGGATGTTTTTATTCGGACTCTGGGAGACAGAGGGAGAGAGAGAGTCTCTAGGCCATAACGGATCATTCGTATGAAGGAGACTAAATGCCATAATTCATAGGGTAAATCTAATTACTACACATGAAGTTCTGTGTTCTGAAAACAAAAACAGTCTTTCTTTTCAAGCACTCACGGAGCATTCAAGAAACTGTCCCTTTTTCAGACCTCAGAACAAACTTCAAAAACATCAAGAGATTAGGAAGTAGAAGCAATACTCTCTGATACAATGAGAAATGTATAAAATTAAAAATCTAAAAACCCCTTGCCCCAGGAAATTTAAATCAGTCTCCCCAACAATACCTTTGATCAAAGAGAAAAATCAAACTTGAACTACAGAAAGCCTAGAAACCACTACATGTCAGAACCAGCAGGGCAGGCCTAAAGCGGTGCCCAGCAGAAGTATCAGAATCCTACAAACTTACATCACTAAATAAGAGAGAAAAAGAAATGAATTAAGTATTCAACTCAAGTTACCAGAACAATAAAATAAATGTTAAAAAAAAAAAGGCAAAGGGAAAGAATCGATATCCAAAAAATAAAGTAATAAATTCAAAAACAGAAAAACAGCAGAACTAATCGATAATTCCAAAAAATGCTTCTTCTTTAAAAAAGTGGAAAAAAAATATGTGTAATAGGTAAACCAGGAGGGAATCTGACGAAGAAAACAAAGGGAAAAGCACAAATATTTAAGATGAAAGTAATAGGGAGAAAATACTCATAAATTGGTAGAAATTTTAAAAAATCTTTAAGAGATGATTCAGCTGGATCAGATATATTTTCTAAAATATCAATTGTCCAGGACAATAGAATTTATCAAAACGGACTGAAGAGAGAAGCTCTGAACAGCCTGAGTACCACAGCAGAAAGCGAGGCAGTCAGCAAAGAGCCTCCCACTGGCCCCCCAAAACCAGACGCCCAAAGCCTCGTGCCTACATGTATTCAAAGCGGAGGAAGTGAAGGAACGCTTCCTTCATTTGGAAAACTTGATAACAGAAATCAACAAAGATTGCTCACAAAGAGGAACTTTTAGCCTAACGTCACATGTAAATACTGATGCAAAAATCTTACATAACATATTAACAAACAACGCCATTCGCAATTGCTCATAATTCTTAGATGTGTGCAGGTGCATCTTATTTTACTGCATTTTGCTTTATTACGTTTCACAGATGTTGCCTTTTTTACAAATGCAAGGCAAGACCCCCCACCAGCAACAGATCACAACTCACTTTATTGCAATACTCGCTTTATTGGGGTGGTCTGTAGTATCTCTGCAGTATCTCCAAGGTCTGTATCTGATAGAAGATTTACAGGATCTATATGCTAAAAATGATAAAATGCTGATCAGAGAAACTGCAGAAGATCTAAATAAATGGGGAAACATTCTGTGTTCACAGATGGTCGATTCTCCCCAAACTGATATACTTGTTTAATGAAATCCCTATTAAATCTCAGTAAGATTTTCTACTACAGATATATGTGTGTGCGTGTGTGTGTGTATAAAGATTACTTTAAAATTAATATAGAATAGCTAAAAATTTTTTGAAAAAGAATAAACCAGGAGAAATTCATCTATCCAGTTTCAAGATATTATACAGCTATAATGATAAAAGCTGTGTAGTTTTGGTGGGGAACAGACACATAGTTCTGTGGAATGAAATAGAGAACCCAGAAATAAATCCACAGGAACACGGCCAACTGATTTTTAATAAAGGTGCAAAAGCAATTCAATGACGGAAGATAGTCTTTCAACAAATGGTGCCCAAGCAATTACATACCTATAGGCAAAAAAATTATAGATCCATAGGCAATTATATATCATTATCTTTATGAGATCTGTCATTATAAATCACATAAATATCACTAAACCTAACACTTTATATACAAATTATCTCAAAATAGATCAGTGATTTAAATGTAAAACATAAAATTATAAAGATTTAGAAGATAATATAAGAGAATACTTTTCGGATCTAGAGCTTAGTCAGAAGTTCTTAGACATGACACCCAAAGCACAGTCCATAAAAAAAAAAAATTAATTGGATTTGACTGAAACTTCAAACTTTCTCTCTCAGTAGCCAATGTCAAGAGGATAAAAAGATAAGCTATGAATTGGTAGAAAATATTTGTAGAAGACCACATATCTAACAAAAGACATATCGAGGATTTATAAGGAACTCTCGAAACTCGAGTAAAGAAAAAAACAAAAAAGGAATTAGAATATGAATGAAATACATGAAAAGACATTTCCCTACAAAGGCTATACAGCAAATAAGCACATAAAAAGATGCTCCACATTACCAGCTAAGACCACGATGAGATACCACTACACGCCTATGAGAACAGCTAAAATAAAAATCATTACGAGACCAAATGCTGGCAAAGACGACAGGAACCTGGACCACTCATGCACTGCTGTGGGGACGCAACATGATACAGCCACTCGGGAAGACACCTCCTTGCAAAACTAAGCGTGCAATTAGCACAGAAACATATATGACTTTACATTTAAAACACACACACACAATTTAAAACACCCACAAAAAAAAAAATAGTACAAAGAGTAAAAAGGAACATGTAAACGCACGGACAAGCCGAGCCCATGTTTGTACAGAGGAAGACGTTGCCCTCAGGGATCTCAATTTCCCTGCCATTAGCCACTTAAGTTAAGTCGATCCCCTCTAACGCATCATATGAAATTCTTTTTGGAGAGAATTTGGACTTACTGAAAATTTCCTATGAAAAAAAAAAAAATACATACATGATAAGACTATCCGGGAAAGTTCTGACAAGATTCATGAAGAGGGAAGAACTAGACCTAAGAGATGGTAAAACAGTACCCGCTGCTCTAACCCTGCGGAAGTGTGGTCCTTGCACGTAAGGACAGAGCGATGAGGCAGAATTAAAAGTCCAGGAGTCAACTCCGTGACAGAAAGGGCCTTGGAACACCACGCGGGGGACCCTTCCGCTGGTGTCTTAGTACAGAGCACCATGAACCGGCTTGTGGACAACAACATTTTATTTCTCAGAGGACTTGAGGCTGGCGGTATGAGGTCAGGGTCCAGTGTGGCTGGACATGAGCCTCTCCTAGAGTCCTCGCGTGGTGGAAGGGACTAGGGAGCTTGAGTGGGGGGGAGGCTCCTTCACAAGGACACTAATCCTGATCATAAGGACTCCACCCTCGTGACCTCATCACCTCCCCAAAGTTCCACCCCCAAATACCATCACTCAGGTATTAGGATTTCGCTTATGGTTATGGGGAGGACTCCAACATTCAGACCACAGCGGCTGAAGAAGGTACGGATCATATACGAATGGTGGGACATCCTGGTGGCCGTTTGAGGGTGAAAAGAGTTTGATCTATGACATATACCCTACGCCAAAATACATTCCACGCGGTTCAGAGGTTTCAGCGTAAAAACTGAAATCGAGAAAGTGCTAGAAGGAAATGTGGGGGGTTCTCTGCTACCTTTAGAAGGAGCGAGGCCTTTCTAAGCACGACACAAACCTTAAGAGACTGATTATGGTAACCACACAAAACCAAAAATTTTTTGTGCAGCACAAGGTACTTTAAGCAAAGTGACGAGAAAGAGGATAATTAGGAAAAACGTGAGTCGCTCGAATCACGGCCAAAGGACTCCTTCTGGGTGGACACGGGGCAAGACCAGAGGTGCCCACCGGGGTCCACCTCACCGCAGCTCCACAGCTGTTGGTCTTGCCAGTCAGAGTCTCCGCCCCCACTGCCCCCACCACCCTACAAGACAGAGAATCTCCCCAAAGCCCCGCAGACGACCACCATTGGCTTCGGCAAACACCATGTGACATGGCAAGTGAGTGAGGTCGGTCAAGCAAACAGACCGTTAAACCGGCACAGTCTCGGCTGCGAAGAGCGGCGGGTGGTACCCGCTTTCTCACACAAGCAGGGGAAGCACTTTCCAATCCCTTCTCAGTCGGAGACGGAGTCTAAACCCGCTCCTCGTTTTCAGGCCAATTTTCTGTTGGAGCTGTGAGGCGGCTGGCAGCTTCCGCTTCCTGTCCAGCACCTCCTTGACAGAGCTTAGCAGGCCCACATCCTGGCTGTGGCTAATTCATAACTCGGGGCAAAACCTCTGCTTGCCAGAGGCCTAATCTTGCCTTTAGTAGCTTCCAGAAACAATAGGGAACCAAAAAGTTTTACGTTTTGTCCGCCATGAGCATGGGCACGCCAGACACTCGGGAACGTGAGCACACGCTCATTCTCGCTCTCTTCCTCTCTCCTTCCCACCCCTGCCCCCCAACCCTTCTCTGCTGGAACCACAATCACAGAATTAAATGGTCCTGCCACGTTCTCAGCACGGCCAAAGGCTGGACACCGAACACCCAGCCCAGTGATTTATTGGATTTTTCACTTTGGACTGGTTACCATGGCTTCTTGAGAATGCAGACCATAGGAGGGAATGTTATGAACTTAGAAATATTATCTGTTTTCCGTTACTGCCAGTAAAAATGTCTACCAGGGAAAAGGGGAAAAATGCCGCTTTGGGGGCCAAGTCCAATAAATTTGGGTAAAGGGTAAGGCAGCCGCTAGGTAAGAAGCTCCACTACAAAGAACTAAAAGTAAAAAGGAGGTATGTGAAGTCCTTGGCTTTATTTATTGCCTGTTTGTACTTGCGCTGATGCCACCCCGGAGTGACGGAGCAGGGGACCTTCCCCATGCAGGGCGCCGACCCGGCACTGGGACCCAGTGGCAAACATGAACCGGGTCCTGCCTGCTCCCCAGGGAGACATCAGTGTAAGTACAAACAGGCAATACATAAAGCCAGGCGAGGACACACAGCGACTGGGAGTGGGTTCCAGAAGGATGGTCAGAGGAAGCCCCTGAATGCAGGGTGGGTGGAGCCTTGAGGCGGGAGAAGGGCAGGTGCAAAGGGCCTGGGGCAGGAGCGCTCGCTGTATCTGCAGAACCAAGGGGAGGCTTCTGGGCAAGGCGGACGTACGGCTGAGGTCAGACAGGCAGAGGGAGCCGGTGCACGCAGGGTCTTGTGGGTCAAGGCATAGAACATCACGTAAGCTAAGCGGGGAGGGTGCCCACGGCAAGGGGTCCCCTCCAACCGGAAACAGATGAAAGGAAAGGTGGGGAGCCCAGCAAGTTTCCCGGGGCGTCAGAACTGGGGGACAAGGACCCTTGACCACAGCAGGAAGCTTCATCGCCAGGAGGGGATCTAGAGCTGTTTCCGTTTCGGAGATTTTACCACCCAAATGCTCGTTCCCGAGTCATCCGTCCCCAGAAAACCAAGGTGAGCCATTCGGCCGTAACTGAGAGCTTTATTTAATTTCAAATCCCTTTTTCTGCTTTGTTGAAAAGTAACAAAATGAAGAAACGATTGTATGCCGGCCTTCCGCTTGAACTCGGAGATGTTTTCATTAAAATATCTCCACTTCAGGCCAAACTCGCAGCTTGAAACTGACAGTTTTCAAAGCGGGTAGAGAGGAGTTCGGGGCCTTCTGCCTCCCTGGCGCCCACAGACGCCCATGTCTCGTTTTGCCAGTGACAGAGGAGCCGCGGCCCGAGCCTGAACGCACGTCCACACTCCCGCCTAGGGGACAGCGGACGGTTTATGAACGCGCCAGCCGCCCCCTGAGCTCGGCTTCCACGTGCTGTCCTGTCCGGCGCCCTCCCGGTCCCGGCCCGGCCCCGGCCTGGCACCCCTTCCTCCGCCCAGACCCCCCGCTGCCGCTGTGCCAGGGACAGACCGACCCGGAGGAGGGAGAGGGAACCGCAAAGTCCAGGGTCCATCTTCCGGGGTCAAACACCCGATGCTGCTGGGAGCACGTCGCACGCCCCTCGCCGTGGACGCACGGGTCCAGCCGCCGGGCGAACCTGGCGGAGGAAGGCGCCGGGAAGGTCCCTCCCCCGGCCCCTTCCTGCGTCCGGACCAGTGTCCTCCAGCGGCTTCGTCCTCGGCCTCTGCCTCTTCTGCTCCCTCAGACCCCACCATCTCCTCCGCTGCCCCCTGCTCGCGTCCTGAGCATGTCCGGCGTGTCCTGGAGGTCCTTCCAACAGGGACAGCGCTGAGCGGCCAACCCCGCAGCCTCGAGATTCCCGGACGCCTGCTCCTCTCCGACCCGCCGCTCGCCGCCCCCAAGCCCAGTCCTCTCCTCGATGCCCCGTGGAGTCCTCAGGTGGTCACTGTCCTCCAGCCACACGCCCGTCGCTCCTGAAGCCTCGTCTCCCCCAGGGTCCCCGTGAACCCGCCCTTCGCTTCCAGGGACTCAGCCTTGTGGCTCTGACTCCTTCCCGACCTGGCCTGGATCTCAACCTCACCGGCCTTCATCCTGAACATCCTTCCAGCTGCCACCTTGCCCTTGACACGGGACCTCCCCCGGCCGCACCCCACCGGCCCCTAGTGGACGAAGCGCCAACTCTGCCGAGTGGGGCCATCACGGTTCTATGTGTTTCAGACTCCAGCCCAGTCCTCCCTGGAACTAGACAGAGACCCCCTGTTCTTTTCCTTTGTTTCCAACCCCAAAACTGGCCGCGCTCACTACCTGCAGAGGACGCATCTCCTACTCGGCTGAAAACAGAAGCCGCCTGGGGTGCTCCCCACCATCGGTGTCTCAGGGGAGAGGAGCCCCCCCACCCAGGTCGAGCTCCTCCACCCACATCACCCCCATCGGCTCCGCGCATCCCGTAAACACAGCCGTCTTCCGGGAAAAACGGGGGGAACGGGCCTTTCCTCGACCTTGTCTTCCTTCTGGGTCGGCGCCTCACACACTCCCTTCCTTCGCCATCAGATCCCTCGAAGGGGAAGCCCACATTCGGAATCTCCGCGAAGCTCTCCCCTGACCCACGAAGGCCGTCTCCTCCCGGCCACGGCTGAGCTGCCTGCCACCTCTGGGTTCTCTCCGCTCACCTCGCTCTGCAGGGCCGACTGCGCGTTAGGCACCCAGCCGACTGCTCGAGACCTCCCCCGGCCTCTCCTCACACACCCGTCGATCAGACTGCTGATCGTTCGCAGGCTCTCAAGAGAGAATGAGAATTGTTTTGTTTATTAAGCAATTAAAATGGAAAACGTTCGGTTATTCTAAATTGCCTGTATTTCACCCAAGTCATTAGAAGCATCTTTTCACCTCGGGCAGAATAATTAAGTTTTGGTTACAATTGTAATCCTCACATCTCTACGACGCTCGCAGAATTGAGGGGAGTGAGCGGTTGGCTTTTATTTGCATACCGACGTTTCACTAAATTGCAATTAGTGGGGAAGGATAATTCATAGCGGTGAAAAACATAAATGATTCAGCACACGAAAACAGTTACATTTCGTTACTTTCAAATAGCGTAAATTATTTGAAAAAAAAATTATGAAAACTAGAGGTTTTCGTCACCTTGGTTAGGACCAGTCGCTGACCATGGCTCAGCCTCGTCACCTGCCATGTCGCTCTTCCTGTCTCGGTCTTGGGTCTGAGGACAGGCCTCCCGCCCCGCCCCAGGCTGGCATGGACTTTGCTGGTGCTAGTGGCTCTGCGGACATGTCAGAGTCCACCCCCCCCCGCCCCCCGGCCTGAGAGCTCCCTGCAGGCAGGCCACGTCTCGCTCACCTGTGTCCCCTGTGCTTACACACAGAGGTTCACTTAAAAATACCCACTAAAAAGTCATATAAATGAAAAGGATCAGCAGTCTTTAATACATATGGGCATACTCGGAGATCCTGAGGGTTCGGTTCCGGCCCACCTCCATAAAGAGGGTATTGCAATAAAGAGAGTCGCAAGGTTTTTGCTGGTGGTGGGGGTTGGGGGGGGGGGCCGGGTCTTGCCTTCCAATTGTGAAAAAATGCAACATCTGTGAGGCGCAACAAAGCAAAATGCAATGAGAGGCACCGTGCCCGCCTCGTAACCCCCAAGGGCTTCCACCAACCAGATAGAAGCCATTTATAAACAGCAACGACCACTCGGCCGACCCCAGTGGGCTGGCAACCCCTTCCCTTCCCATTTCTAAAACATTATCGCCCAACGTGCAGCACTGCGAGCCGAGGGTATGTTCCCCACCTTTAACTCTGCCGTGGCTCATCTCGGTTTGCACCCCACATCTGCCCGTTCCCCCAAAGGATTCGGGAAGTAGCAGTCGGCACTTGGAAGAGGTGGCAGGATTGTCACCTGCACAGAGGCGACCTCGCGCTGTCTCGTTCATGAGCATGTCCTCCGGGGGTGCTCCCGTGAGCGAGAGAAGGGGAACCCGGGCAGGCGATGCCCCCCCACTCCCTGGTTCACACGGAGCAGCCTGAGTTGCCTGAATTCTCTAAATAATTCCCAGAAGGGTTTCATCCGAAGGAGGATCTGTGGCTGGAAATAAAGCTTGAAAACCCCTGTTCTAAACAATCCCAAAGAGGTGCAGAGGGGAAAAAAAATGGCCACTTATTGAGCACTCACTACGTGCTGCGTAATTTAAAAAGCGGTATAACAATTTCCTTTCACTTTCTCCACATCGTTATGAGAGCGAGAACGGTTATTTTGGAGACAAGCAAACTGAGCCTCAGCGAGGGGAAACCTGGGGGCCGACAGGGGCCGAGAGCCACGACGCCATTCCAAAGCCACCGTTTTCCGTGCTAACGCTAGAAATCTCGGGCGCTGTCCCATGCCCTCTCTCCGCACCCCTCCGCGCTCCCCACTTGTGTTTTAGGCTTGCCCTTGGTCCTTTACACTCACGGATGAGTTAACTCGTCCCTATTTGGTGGGAATGAGCCTTTGCTGATTTCTCACTTCCTAAGAATATTCACGCATTAAAGAATCAGGGTATTGCCTCTCTTGAGGCGCCCACAGAGTAGAGGGGAGAAATAGGGAGACCGATAAATGGGAATATTAAAAATGGTGTGAAAGGTGCCTGTTCTGGGAACAGCGCGGGCACGGGGGTCATGGGAAGAGAGAAAGAGGGACAACCGCGTCTTCTTTACTTTTAGGATTTGATGGTGTCTCTTGCTGACACGTTTGTTGGTCCTACTGCTATCCGGCCGGATGCCTTCAGCATTATTCGTGCCTCTGAGGAGAAAGGGCTCAGATACCAAAATGTATCCTTGTCCCCTTCCTTCTTCAGCCCCGAGTACAGAAAGTCCTAGCCCAGGAGGTAAGACAAACTGAAACTCAGTAGCTTTCTTTTGATTGTCCTTGAAGAATAATTTGACTTGAAATATAGTTAGACATTAAAAAAAATAATAAATGCATAAACCGACTCTTAAAAGCAATTCTAGCCCTGTCTTTCCTCTTTGATGCTCTCGTCCTGAGTCAAAGAAAAATATTGTTCCACTGCAATTTCTTCTTCACTCAAACGGTCTGTGCTTCCAGTTGAAATGGAATGTGAGCATTATTTCTTTCTTTCTAATCTAATAATAAGCCGATGCCTGGATTTCTAATGATGGCGGTCAGACCGCTTAAAACCCAAGCATTAAGGAGAAATCCCCACTCTCGCCCCACGGATAATCTCAAAACCGTCTTTCTTTCCAAGTTTCCATGTTCCTTGAGTAAGTCAACATTTTTTTTCAAAGCTCTAGCCCTTCAGAAACTACACAGTGAAGCAATCGTCATGATAAATAAGCTGCTGATCAGAGAAAAACACAAACCACGGAGCAAAGATCAGCGTTGCGAACGTACGCGCGGAACCCCTGAAAGGCACAGCAAACAAAACGTGGCGCACGCGGACCACGAACACGTGAGCGAGTGTCGCCGAAAGGCACGCATTACCCCGGCCCCGGGGATTCACGGGAAGGAAACAGTTCAAAGGAAGGGAAGAGTACGAAAGTGCCTTCTCGCAAAATGAGAGGGGATGATCGAACACGGAGATGGCGATGGAGGCGCGGCCGCGCAAACGACAGGCCATGAAAAACGGTCATCGTGAGGTCTGGGCAACAGCGTGAAAACGTTATGGATGTGTGTTAAGTTAAAAATAACATAATTGCATACACAATACGATTGCACATGTGTAATATGCCTCCAGCCCCGGGCTGAAATGAAGAGGTTATTTTGATGTGTGTGTGTGTGTTTTTTTTGTACATATATATTTGGATTTATTATAGAAAAACACACATAACATAAAATGTATCATTTTAACCATTTTGGAGTGTGCGATTCGATGGTGTTAAGAAGACTCACATTGTCGTTCAGCCATCACCTCCATGCCTCTCCAGGACTTTTCCTCACTGCAAAGTGAAACTCTATACCCCTTAAACGCTAGCTCCCCGCTCCCTCCCGCGGCCCCTGGCAGCCGCCATGCTGCTTTCTGCTCTGCGAATCTGACTGTGCTGGGCGCCTCGTGCTCACGAAGTCAGAGTGTTTGTCCTCTCGCGTCTGGCTCACTGCACTAGGCGTAACGTTCCTCATCATGTCAGAATTTCCTTCCCTTCGAAGCTACATTCTATTCCATTGCGTGTACGTTCCGTGTGATGGAGCGTTTTCAGGGGCCACGGCCCACCTCTCTCGAGATTACGATCAGGTCGCCTTGCTCCTGATCCAGCCCTGACCACGAGCTCGACCGTGAGAAACGGGCTTCCGTCTCGTTCTCAGGCCTCGCACGGGCCCCTCCGTCATGTCCACTGCTTCTCGAGGACTCCTGTATTTGGGAAGCTGCCTAGGCCTCCAGTCCTTTCTCACGGAGTCTGGACGGTTAATACCTTCTGCCCCAGGAGAGTGGCTTGGACCTGTCACCTGCTGCTCACTGTATGTGCAGAGTTCCTGCCTCAGGCTGCATTCGGTCCACCAACCAGGGTGCCAATAACGCACCACGGATGCAAGATGGCAGCCTCATGCCTACGCTGCTCTGCTCCGGCCGCCCCTTTGTCGACTCAGCCTCACCCACCAGGTGGATCCTTCTCTCTGTTCCCGTGAGAGGGAGGATGTCCCTCCAAGGGATGCCCCTCCCAGTGGGATGCGTGTCTACAGCAAACAGCCTCCCGTCCGCATGCCGGCTCCCTCCCCTTCTACCACCGCTCATCAGATACCTCCCTGCAGCCGCCAGCCTCTGTCCACACCCCAGAACCTTAGACCCCAGGCCCGGGGTCCGCGGAAGCGCGGGTCCAGCCGCACTCACAGCCAGAGCGAGTTCCTTCCTTGGGTGATGAGGCCCGTGAACCGGGTCAGGCGCCGAGCATCCACTTCAATCCACTGGTGGAGGTCGTTCCTCCCCGCGCACCACGCCCCGTCGTAAAAGTCGTTTTCGTTAATGCCCGCCTGCAAAGAAAGAGACCCGTTCTTCAGAAAGACCCGGAATCAAGTAAAATGCACGTGATTTTTTTTTTTCATGAGATTGAGAGGAAGAGGTGGAGGGGTGGGAGGAGAAAATGAAGAAGGAGATTTTTAAAAAATCACTGTGCCCCGAACTCCTTATTCTAAATCATAAGAGGGAGCTGCTTATTATTAAAAGTTAGAAACATTACAATGTGTTATGTTCTCTTCTTGCCCAGTACGAACGATGAAATTTAATGAGTTCTCCCATTACTCACTCATCCGACAGACACAGACCGTCTCCTACGTATCAGCCCACACACACCAGGTGCCGGGGATACAAGGTGAATCGTTCCCTCCCAGAAGCTCAGCAGCCAGGCAGGAAGAAAGACATTAAAATAGATTAATTAGAACACAATGGGCATGTGTTACTTAAGGAAGCAGAGCGAACTGTCACAGGAGCATTTAAGGACAGCACAGCTAACTTGGTCTGGGGAGACCAGGACAGAAAGCCCCAAAGCAGAGGTCATAAGTGTTGAAGGCTGTTTATCTAGCGAATAGTTATTTATTAGTACTTAAGTCACTTGAAGTGTTGAACACTGACTACGATCGCCATCAAAGGTTTCTTTGCTCCGAATTTATAAGGTAGGTGAAGTTTCTGCTCTGGAATGTTCCTTGTGTTACCACCATTTAAAGAGGGAATTTCCTGACCTTAAAAGAACAAAAGAGGCTATTCGAACTCAGCCATGCTTCCCGGTTTACTAAGACCCTTTCTGCATTGACCGCCTTGTCCCAAGGCTGTTTCGCAAGCGCGTAATCAGATGAGGAAAGGTCCGCATGATAAACGAGAGAGAAAAGCGATGGCCGGCCCATCTTCTCTAGCTCTGAGCGCTTTTCAGCTCAGATTCCGGGAAGCCTTCGCGACGTCACGCTGAGTCCGGCCACTGCCGAGGAGCCGGGTGCCCAAGGGTTCCGTCGCAGCACTGGCTCACCTACGCCTCGAATCAGGACCGAGCCGCAGCACGCGCATTTCCAAGCCTCTCCCGAAACAATCTCCAAAGAGCTTTGAGGGCGACTGTCAGAAAACCACAATTTCATGGTCTTCTCCCCATCGAGCGTGACCTCTCCTTTCCCAGCACTGCCGGGCAACCAGACGACCAGCCGGGAGGCTGTACGTCTCCGATCACTCCCTTTCTTCACCCGAGGCAGCGATCCTCCCAATAACAGAGGCCCGCAACGCCCTGACGACCCACACATCACGGCACCCCTTCTTTAGAGGAACCGTAACCTGCACTTAGGGTTTGCTGTGCTTCCTCTTTTCTTGGAAACAGCCCACGAGACTGGCGTTTAGAACAGTCTCACTAGCGCATTACAATTGACCTTCGCTGTGTCTCTACCACATGCCAAGCGGTGGCCTCGGCAACAGGAAGGTAAAGGTAGAAACATGAGCAACCCTGCCCTTTGGAGCTCAGAACGCACAGGCAGGACGAAGCCTCCACGTGGCGTCTGGGTCTCGGCATCTTAACATCCCCCCCTGCACAGGGTGCTGGGTAAGAGCGTGTGCTGAGGTCCCCCTGCTTGGGCGTGAATCCTGCTTTGCCATTTTCACGCTGTTTAAACTCAGGCCATTTGCTTACACGCTCTGTGCCTCATCTCCCCTGTCCGTTAAAGTGGGAACAAGGACCGTTTCTCCCTTACGGCGTTGATTATGCTTGGGCCTGACATGTACAGTTAGCATGGACTAAAAAAAAAAAAAAAAATAGTACTCAATAATGTCAGTTATCAGTATATTTAAAACAATGAATATGTGGCAAACCATTTCACATTTAAAAAAATTATTTCTCATTGTAAAAAATTCTAAGGAATTACAATACCATTGCAGTTAATTGCTATATATTTTCTATAACTTCGACTATCCAGAATAGAGTTCCGAAATCTAAAGAAAGAGAAAACTGATGTAAAGTCTTCAACGTGAGTCCACGTGCCCCCCTCCCCCAGGGAGTCGTTTTTGGCTGTCACAGCTGGAGGAGATGTGTGCTGTTGGCCACTAAGGGGTAGAGGCCGGGGATGCTGCTAAACATTCTATAACACGCAGGCCGTCCCCCCACAGAGAAATGCTTGACCTGATGTGTCAGTCGTGCCAAGGCTGAGGACGTCTGGTCAGGGGCCCAGTGGACAAGAACGGAGCTGCCACACAGTGAGATGGACGCTTGCAGGAACTAGCCTCCTGGCACGCGAACAGAGCCTTCTGTCTGTGATCTAGAATGCAATTTCAGGTTCCTGGGTTGGCTAGCCTGGATATTTAGCTTCAGCTGCCAATCTCAGCTCTTCCTGGGCTCAAGGAACAGTCAAATAAATAGTAAGGTGTCATGGGATCGGAAAGCCCTTCCTGAAGCTGACTCACAGGGAGATGACAGCCATCTCTGGGAAATGACAGCCCCCTCGGCAAAATCAATTATAAATTTGTAAAGCGAGCACTTGGGAGAATTCAGAGAGAGAGAGGAGGTACCAGCCCCACAGATGTCACCAAATGACACCGCACCACAATAAACGATATTCACACGACGTCTCTGAGAAACCAAGAGAGGGGTGCATGCGTCCCTTTCTGTTTAAGAACGCAGAGAAATACTTCGTAAATTTTGGAGACATTTCAATGAGAAGTTGTTGAATAAAAGCCTTGATTCCTTACAGTATAAGGTTGTCTGGTCTTGAAAATTCCACTACACGTGATGATTATTTATGCTACGGTACCAGATAAATTGAGAATTAATGTAATTTTCTCGAGGCAATTAGGTTATACACACCATTACTTTACCTTAAAAAAAAATCATTACATCTAACAGACTAAAAGATAAATTTGTGGATTATCAAATCTGGAACAAAGGGAAAACCTGATACTATCCATTTAAGATCAGTCAAATAGGATTTTTCTGTTTCAAGATGATAAGAGTAAATATGTTGGTTTTTCTGTGTTCTTCTCTCAAAAATTCTCCCCAAACAAAGAAAACGAGATAAAGAAATACAACCTTGATCTCGGGCAAAACGAGAATACAAATTAAACTATATGAAGACAGAATGCCGAATGCCTCGGCAAGAGGAGGCCGTGCTAACTCTTCCGAGAGGCACAGCAATGCGAAGCGAACCAGGCAGAACCTAAAAAAACCTCGCAGCCTGGATTCCTGAGTATCCTGGAAGGCGAGAGGGCGGCAATGCTGAAAACAGGGAATTAATCCAAAATGCGTATTAGAAAAATTAGGTTCCCACATCCCCACTACTCCAAAGAAAACCTGAAATTTTTCTCTAAAAACAACAACAACAACAACAACAACAACAACAACAACAAAACAGACCACAGGGGCTCTAGATTTCGGGGGCTCAGACACCGCGGAAGGCAGGTGTGACGTGGTAAGATAAAAACGGGAACTCCGTGGACATCGGCATCCTGGGGAGCGAGGTGTGCCCCAGCAGCCTTCCCCCATCCAAGTCTAGAATGCAATGCTGCCTAGCAGGAATGAACGACGCCAACGACAAAACTAAAAATATAAAGGTCAGCAGAAAAGCCTCAAAGAAACTACGATTAATAGCCTTTGAAAGAAGATATCTTGTTTGCATGAAACAAGAACAGGATATTTTTAGAAAGGAAAAAGAATTGCACGGGGAGCTCTTAGAACGTGCAAATTCCAGTATCAATGGACAATACGAGAAAAATAACGCACGTGGAGGAAGAAAGCCAGGAGATTTTTAATAGAAGAAATTGCAAAACAAAAAACAAACACAAAAAAACAAAAACCGAAATACTATAAGATAATGTCCCTGAACGGCTTAAGTCTCGGAAACACTAAGAATTTAGTATGATGAATGAAATAAGACCCACACGAAGGCATACCATTAGGAGACTTCAAAACATCAGAAATAAAGAGATAATTCTAAAAGCTTCCAAAGAGGAAACTAATAATATATAATAATAAACAAATATATAAAACAAAGCAAAAGGAGTAAGAATGGCATCAGATTTCTAAAGAGCAACATCAAAAGCTAGAAGGATAAAGCGATAATGACCAAGATTCCGAAGGAAAAGATTTTTCATCCCAGAATTTTACACTCAGCTAACTTCAAATCGATTGCGATGATGAAACGAAGACATTTTCAGGTTCACGGAGCCTCGAAAAATTTATTTCTCATGCACCATTTCCATGAAGCTACTAGAGAAGGCGCTCCACAAAAACAAAAACAAAAAATGAGGCAGAACACCAAAAAGGGAAAGACAGCGCGTCCAGGAATCAAAGGCCCCATCATCACAGGAGAGAATTCTCAGAATGACGGTAAAGGAAGGACCAGAACGGTCTCGGTGGAAGACGGGGAGGGCAACCCGTCCAGAACACAGTGACTGATCAAGCGTCCTGGGGACGTCTACGGAAACATAATACCCAAACGCGAGGCTGAAGATATTGAACAGGCTTGACTTTATAGAGAGAAACGACGAAGGGTGTTTATAGACCCAGACCTATTATTGCGGGATGTGGGGAGATGCTTTCAAAAGTATAAGCAGATCTAGATTCTTGGCTCCGTAGTAAGCAATGTTTACACAGCCCTAAGAGTGAAAACCTTGAATACAGATGTACCCAAGATCTGAGATAGAATTTTATTGGAAGCGTTACAGAGGAGTGCAAGTGTAGAAAGATAAGCTATAATTCTCATCTTCCATGTAAAAATTCAAAAGATAACGTCGAAAATTTATAAATCGACACATATCAATATGTGCGTGTTATTCAGAAATAAAGATTTAAATTTTCTAAGAAACGAGCCGCCCGTTGGTGGGACTTTGTTACGGACGTCCCGTCCCAGGAGACTAATACACATGGTCCTCTCCTTCTTGAGTGTTAACTACAGGTTGTAATTGTGCATTTGCCGGCGAGATGGCCTTTTAACAATTTCCTTTCCCCATCAGATTATCAGAATCGCAGGCCGAAAAACAGGGGGGCACCTTGGGTGCCCCTTTTTATCCCTTGCACCCTTCAATCCAAACCTCGCACGCTTCTTCGTCAGAGAATCCTGCTCTCAGTCACCCAAAACGCAATCACTCCTCGCCACCTCCGCCACTCCAGGCCTGGCCGGAGCCAGCCCCACCCCGTCTGAGATGCTGAGGCGGTCCCCATGGGGCCTCCCTGCGTCGCTGCTTGCTCTGCTAAGCTAACACAGTGACTAGGTTGGTCCTTTGCAAGTGTCAGTCACGGCATGTCATTCTCATGCCCATAACTTTCCACCGATCCCCCAACTGACTCAAGAATAAAAGCCGCAAGCAAAGCCTTTCCAGCCTTACTTCAGGCCCGCACCTTCTGCCTTGCTCACTGTGCCCTGACCATGCCGGCCTCCTGCTGCTTCTAGTGACGCGGACATGCCGTCACCGCGGACCCTCGCACCAGCCACTCCCGCTGCCCAGCATGCCCTTCCCACCGCTCCATGACCCCCGGCTGATCCTCAAGCCAGCTTAACCCAAGTATCACCTCCTCTGCGAAGCCGACCTGGATCACCTTTAACTGTGACCCGTTCCCTCCCCAGAGCTGGCCCTCCTGACCCCCACTGCTGGCTCTAAGTTTGTTCTCCTCTTCTCTCTATAGCGCCTCTTAGCATATTATAAAAGTTGTATTTTATGACATTTCTTGCTCTTATGTGCCTCCCCAACTAGAATGTAAGCTTTCAGATGGCAAGAAGCATTGTCTTTTTGGTCGCGGAGGGACCACAAGCACCTGAATAGGGCCCAGCACATAGTAGGTCCTCCATAAACATTTGCGGACGCATCGGGGACTATTTCCATATTTACTCATCATTGTTCTCCCAGAACTTATAATAGAGCCTGGCACGTAAAGTTCTCCAGGAGGTGGTTTTGCTTTTTTTTAAATGAAGTGGATCAAGGAAGGACCTGTTCTGACCTTTCTCTTCCTTCCTCTCCTTCGGCCTCTCCCCGCACTGGCTTCTCGGCACTGAAAGTTGGTTATGTCCACTGAAAGCCTAGCACGAAGTGGCCTGCACACAGACTCCCAGCTGCACAGGTCCGGGAGACAGCCGGCCTGGCCTGCCCGGCCCGGCCGGCCCTCACAGCATCGTCTGAGAAGGCCCGCTCGGTTACGCCCCGTGGGTGTGGCTGCTACGCCCCTCAGCCTGCTCTGGGCCCTGCCAGGAAGCAGCTCAGGGAGGCGAGTCGCAAGATGGGTCATGGGGGGAGGCCACAAGGTCACAAGCTGGTGAACGCGCTGGACCTTCTCCTGGGTACAGAGACCTGCAGCCAGAAGCCTTGAACTTCGAGCCTCCGCTCTGCTGACTCGCTGTGGGGTTAGGACAGGCCATTTAGCCTCTGACTTCCATTTCCTTTTCTCTAAACCAGAGCTTCCCTCCAAGTACAGTGAAGATGAAATGAAATATCGATGTAAAAAATTTTAATTAAATAGTTAAGAAAAATTCGCACCGCAAGTGGAACAGAGTCCAGATCTGAATCAGAGCGCCCCGGGGCCCCCAACGAGCGGCGGTCACAGCTGGGGTCTCGGCTTCCTCGCTCGCCTCTCCTCTTGCCGTCCTGTCCTCCTGGCCTTAGGTCCTCCAACAGCCCATGTGTTTACCATGCAAGCTTCTCGAGATTCCGAACAGCACATTACGGTTAATACTCATTTTGAATTTTCCAATAGAGTCATGATTTAAAATATTTGGTCCTGTTATTCCCATAAAAACCCAAATATCCAAAATTCCAGCGTTTTGGCATGCAAACACTGTCTCCCAGACTGTTCCTTGAAGCCAGATGCAAAACAAAATCTCTCGATCGGAACGGGCAGGACATTCCTTGGTTTGGGAACGATACCCACTGTGATTATTTCTGCCCTCACAGCACCTCGCAGGCAGACGCCCCGCCCCCTGGAGCTCGCTGAGGTACAGCAATGCTCCGTGCAGCCGGGAACAGATGGGGGGCCAAGCAGAGAACTGGGATGGCCTGAAGGGAACGGGCGGGCTGCGGCGTCAGAAGACTCCGGGTGGGATGGCGCCAGTGACAGGCGGAGGTGGGTGGGCTTCGTCGGTGCCTCAGAAAACAATGCTGCCCACAGACCCCCTGCCGGGATGAATGCGGCCTCCACATTCGGGCAAGGTGGGGCGCCAGGTGACTCAGGGCCACAGGGGACAGTGAGACTGATGTACGGGATGTCCCTGTGCACCTGAACTTTACACCAGTATAAAACTCGGTTCCATGTTCTAGAGCCAACCTCGCATCCTCCTGTGGGGCCCATCCAAAGCCACAGGCACCGGCCCCTTTGGGGCTTACGCCTTACTTCAGGTAAAAAGATGCCTGGAACATTGGAAGTGGACCCTAATGTCAGCACTCAGGAGCCCCGGAGAACACCTTTGAGGAAGGAACTGACGAGGGAGCGGGGGTTCGTTCCGGGTGCCGAGGGATGGCTCGGACACGTCGTTATCAAACCAGACAGTCGATCGTGAAGGAGGTACCGGCGGTGAGCTCCCTTCTCCAAGGGTCAAACTCCAAGTCATTTCTAATATATGTGAGCGAGACGTGAGCCATGACCATGAGCGGGTCTCACAAAGACACCTGGAGGGGTTAACACAGAACCCCAAGGTTCGTCTCGTGACCTCAAAACATTGGCTCTTCCAGAGCTTTGATCCGAGCATCCACTCCTTTACATTCTCGTTCTCAGGCTGGAACCATGGTGACAGCCTTGCTCTCGGCATTTCGTGTCTGCTGGTCACGTGTCGGGCTCATACTTGCCCCAACTTTAGAGTCGTAAGAATGAAATCGAAACCCGCCCTTTGACATGGCGAGGCTCTGCAGCTAAGGAGGCATCCAGACGGTGCTGGCGGTGGGACACAGCCGTCAGGGGAGGCCGCTGTCTAGGACCCCCCACCCACCCTCCTTGCTCAGTTTCTGGGTCACGGAAAACCTCCTGGGGTCCTCAGAGGATTATGTGGGGACAAGACAGGTGATGCACTGCCATTGAATGACCCACCTGAACACAGGGTCACCTCCTAAGACCAACTACAGGCAGATGATCCGAGCCTGATTTTAGACGTCATCGCCAAAATGTTCGCTGTCTTTGAGATCTTAAATTTCTAATCTGTCTGCAAGCGGAAGCCGCCAGCGATCATTCCTTCTTCTAAATGAGATCACAGCCTCACAAGTGACTTACGCATAAGGGTCCCGGGCACATGGCAAGAATAACCCTAGGCAAGAGGCCAAACCGCCGAGATCCTGCTGAACTGGATCTCTTCCCCGAATTCTTGGAAGACCTATCTTGTCCCAATGCACTGAAGAAACGTAAGCCTGGGTTTTCTCTCTAAGCTTACGCTATGAAATTGACATAAGCAAAATTCCACCTGCAAAAAGGAGAAGTTAAAAGTTGAGTCATGAGGTGCTTTGACTGTTTCAAAGTCTTATGCTTAAAATGAAGACAAAAGAATGTTTTTATGTCCTCTCAAAATTCCAGTGTTGAAACCTAATGCTTAAGGTGGTGGTGTTAGTAGGCGGGGCCTTCGGCAGGGGTAGAGCCCTCTCGAATAAGATTACTGCTCTTAAGAAAGGAGACCCCGCAGAGCTCCCTCGCCAGCTGTGTGTGAACGAGGAAGACCCTCACCAGGCGGGACCTGCTGGCTCCTTCACCTTGGACATCCCGGCTTCCAGAACTGTGAGGAATGAATGTGTTGTTTACGAGCCACCTGGTCTATGGTATTCCGTTCTAGCAGCCCAGACGAACTAAGACAAAGAGACAGGTGTTTCTGCTATAATGTGGCAAATGCACCTCGGTAAAACCTCGTTGCCTGCAAAATCTTGCATTATAAAGACGGAGTTAATGGGGAAAATAGGCTTTAAGATCTATGGAGCCCTGTAATCAGAAAACTAAAAAAAATCATTCCTAAAATATACCAGCACGGTGAAGCAGACATGTGAAATTGCTTACGACTTTTCTTAATACAGCTACCATGCTAGGGTGTGACGTTTAAAGAAAGAGGAAGGCAGTATGAGGGAAGGGGGTGGAAGGAAGAGTAGAAGCTGCTGAGTGCAAAAAAAAATGTGAAAATGCAAAAATGCAAAAAAAAAAAAAAAACCTGAGGGATAAGCATCCTAAAACAGAGCACAACCCCCCCCTCAGTCCTCCCCTACATCTCCCCACCCCCACCAGAGCCTTCGCAGAAGAGCGGGGAGTGACAAGTACCATGTACGGGACACGGGAATCCTCCGGAGGGTCCTTCCTGTTCTCAGCGTGCTGGTGCACTACGGGGTCAAGTGCCGGTGCCAGGTCCCACAAAACATCAACGTATTGGCAAAAACGACACGCGAACCCACACCGCCTCTGGGTCGTGATGACGTTACTCTGTGTTTGCCCGTCACACGTGAGCCAAACACAAGGGGCAGCAGGGCAGCCTGCTCCGCCCCCTTCCAGGGACGGCGTCACCAGCCGCGGCACCCTGCGGCATTGCGGCTACTCCCCAGTGACGATGACCAGGAAGCAAGGACGGCCCCGCCGCGGCTCCCTGCAGGACGGCCCGCTGGCTAGCCGGGGCCTCCGTGGTAACCCAGAGGAGACGGGGGAGCTAGTCACAGCCACCTGCACGTCAGCCGAGTCTTCCGCCACCTGATGCCCTCTGCGCACTTCCTGTGTGCCGGGCACTGTTCTGGCTTGGGGGGAGGGGTGGCAGTGGGGGGCAGGAGAGGAGGGGAGACAAAGCCCCTTCTAAATAGGGGCTCCACTCAAGGAAGGACAGACAACACCCGGGGAAACAAGCCAACCATCATTCAGAAGGGACAGCGCCACGCAGGAGTTACGAGGGCCGATCACACAGGGCTGGGCAGGGGATTATCCCAAGAGCACCCGGCAGCTACTGCAAGCCTTGCGTACACGAATGAGACGATCCAGTAAATGTTTTAAAATTATTCATCACCTAATTTTACCATTCAACAAATCCTGCAGATGCTTGGGACTGTCGTTTTCTGATGAGGTGACTGAGACTCAGAGACGTAAGATAATTGTTCTAAAGGTCCCCAAATCTAAAAGTGTCGGGGCCAAGGTCTGCACTCAGCATTCTGCCTGCCCACTCCGCACCGGGATTCCCCACTGGGGGCACGCGACCCCACCCCACCGATTTAGGACAAACAGGTCCTTTCCACTTCTGACTGACCGTGTGGTACTTGTGACCACTTGCTCTTTAATAAAGGATAATTTCACTTATAGAGAAAGCATTCAAGGCATCGAGTGACAGCTCTTCCAATTAGCGCACAGCACGGCCTCCTGCCCACTTGGGTCCAGCCCTGCTCGGGTCTGTTTTTATTCACTGGGAGGACTGGAGTCTGTTCAAGGTGCTGGAGGCTCTCAGATTTTTAAGGGTTACTACTGTTCAGACTTTAAGAGTTCATGCTCTCGTAAAACACTGTGTCCAGTTGTACACATCCAAATGTTTCTTAACAGCTACTATTTAAAAAGAAGAAGAAAGGATACTTATAAGCCAACTTTGGCTTCCATTAGAGTTAGTTCTGGAAACATTCAACCTGAATTCTGAACTGCAATGTGGAGATGGTCGAGCTGTTTGCAAGCCCGTCTGTCGCAGGCAAGGGTCAGGGGAGGAGAAGATTGCAGAAGCAGCTCGGAGCCGGGGCTCTGTGCAGACACCCCCGGGGCCTGGAGAAGGAGGTATCGACTCTGCCACTCAGAATGCAGCCTTGATGGAGGGGATGAAGGGACCGCCCCCCACCGCCCCCCAAAACAAAGGCTCCATGAGCTGGTGCAGGTGCAAAAAGGGTTTGGAAACCACACTAGACCACACCCAGTTAGGGATCAGTTGGGGGAAAGGAAACTAAAATATTAGAGAACCACGTTGTTAGAGAACCACACAGGACCCTACACGATCTAACACACGGCTAGGGGGTCAGCAGAAATCAGCCTCCACCCACAGAGATGACCACGTGCTGATCCCAGCCCCTGGGAAGAGGCGCGCTTACAAAGGGATGAAGTGAAGGTCGCCAGGCGCAGTTAAGGTCGTCTGGGGTGGGGAGGTGAGCCTCAATTATCCTGGTGGGCCTGATATGATCATGAGGGTCCTTAAAAGTGCTTTGAAGAGGGAGGAGGCAGGACTCGGCCTGCCATGGCCGGCTTTGAAGGAGGAAGGGGCTGTGAGCCAGGAACGTAGGAGACACGACAGGCTGGAATGGGCACGGGAAGGGACTGTCCCCAGCGGCTCCGGAAGGTGGCCCCGCCGCCACCTCGATCCAGGCCTAAGGAGGCCCCTTCCCTCCAGAACGGCGGCAGGACACATGTGTGCTGCTTACGTCATCGTTACATTTATGATACGTTCTTAGAGCGGCAGGAGGACCCCAATCTCACCACAGACGACGGACGGGCCTTCGGCTGCTTGGGCGTGGTGGCGAGGGCGGGAGCTGCGGGCAGGGGGCCCGCTGAGACTAAAGCCCTGCACGCAGGAAGTGCACGGTGGACGTGTGCAAGGAGGGGCTCACCCGCTTGGAGCAGGACCCTGACAGTGAGGAGGGCCAGGGTGACGGCGGCCCCTGAGCCTCGGGGAGGAGGCGCAGACGTGAAGCGCCAGGCCCAACAAGCACTAAGCATCGCACCTGGGGGCAGCCACGGAACAGCCTGCGGGAGGCAAGTGCGATGGAGGTGAGAAGCCCTGGCGGGGAGGGACAAGGGGACAAAGGCCAGGGCCTGCCCACGCCCCCGGGGGTTCGGCCGTCTCCCCCTGTGCCTTCTAGACAGATCACGTGGACGCGGACTGACCGGGACCCAGGGACCAGCAGCATCCTCTTTACTAAGGAGTCTTAGGAGAAGACAGCTATCCCGGGTCCAGGGCCCTCTCCGCCTCTGTACAATGACGGTTCCGCAGCAAGGCCCTCCCTGTCGTGAGAACCAGGCTCAGGCACATTGAGTGCCCTGCCTGGTGCCGGCCCGAGCTCAACGAGCCGTCGCAGGTCTGTGACCAGCGCGGCCGGCCATGCAGTCGGATCCCTGCCCCCCCCCGCCCCCCGCGCCGGTACCTGGATGTTGAGCCGCCCTCGATGCGCCCCCAGGCCGTAGCGCTTCACCGTGGACGCGTGGAGCTGGAAGTCCGTGATTTTTAAGGTTTCCAGACCAAGAGGCGGGCAACCTGGAGAGGACAACGCTCGTTAAAGACAAGGATGGATGTTGGAAGAAAACAGGTTTCTGGTTTTCTAAATCTGCCCGCGTGCTTTTCTGTTCTCCACCCCAAACTCCCGCCCCAAACCCCCGCCGGGCATCGCGGCCCGGCCCCCCGGCACGCCGGGCTCTCCGGACAAACACGGCGTCGGCGTCGGCACCGGGCCTGGCCCCCGCTCGCGTTTCCTCCCTGCGTGTTTCTGCGGCGACCTTCCTTCCCCCTGCTGCTGCCCATGCTGCTGTCTGCAGGGCGACTCGTCGGGGCGCGTTGTCGGTTAGAGATTTCGGAGCGGCCCCGTGGGCTGAGCTCTGCAGACTAACCAGAATGCGCCCCTTCCCCTCTGGTAGCGCCGGCCCCGGTATAAACGGCAGAAACCCGTTGTCTTCGGTTCTTGACGAGACTGGTAACCGTGAGCATGGCTTCTAAACACAGTTGGGTCCCGGCTGCCCCCGGAATAAGATGCCGGTGCTGGGGCGGCCCCTCGGCCATCGTCCCCTCGTCCCCACAGATGGGAGCTGCAGCAGCAGCCCCGGGGCTGGAACCCGGGCCCCCTGTTTGTGGGGTGCTGTTCGCACGCCCCGGCACCCGGCTGTGACAGGCCCAGTGATGCCACCTCCTTCAGGTCCAACCCTGGAGGAATCAAACAAAAACCCTGCGGAGGAAGTGAACGAAGTCCATTTCCGCTGGAAGTACGAGAAAGCCCCTAAGGTAACGGGCCGTCGGGGTCACTGCCGAGACAGGAGAGCCCCAGGGATCCGGGAGCACCTGGGGGTGTGGGGGTGTCTCAGGAGGCTGGAGGAGCCTGGGGCGATGGCGGCCAGGGGTGCTCTGCGGGCACCTGAGACACCATCTGGTCCCCGCCTTAAGTTCTCAGAGGAGGAAACTGAATCCCGAGACTTGAGGTGAGTCATCCAAGGCACAGCTGGACCTCGGCTCCCGGCCTGCAGATTCTCATCTCCAGGCTTTCAAACGATGCCACATGGTCCCCCAGCCCCGCCCACACAGCCAGGAGGCGGCCCGATGGGCGACTATCCATCAGCTATCTGTGCCGTGCACAGGGAGGCAGACGTGAGCACCCGGTGTGGTGAGGACCGGGGTGGGGGTGAGGGGTACAGGGTGCCCCTGTCACCTGCGTGACGCTGCTGGAGAACTCGGAGGGCTTCACATGGCACTGCAAGCAATGGCTGGCTTCTCGGAGAGGGGGCCATGCAGTGAATGGGGGGACATGAAGTAAGTAGAAGCCACACAGTTCATGGAGAGGGGGTGCAGAGAGTGGGAGGCTATGTAGCGAATGGGGGTTCCTGCAGTGAGCCTGGGAGAAGGCAGTGCAGCAAGGGGGTCATGGAGCTAGTGGGGGTCCCCGCAGCGGGCACCCCTCGCCGCCCGAGGCTGAGTCCACAGAGGGTAATCTAGCCACCATCACCGGGTCCCTCCCTGGGGTATGTCCTGGACACCCGGAGGACATTCCCGGTTCCAGACGTTCACTGAGCAATTCTCCATCCTGGCTGCCCGAAACGGACGTCAAGTGTCTGACAGCTGAGCAAGGCTCTTTCTTGCCCAGCTTTCGGAAATCCATGCTGCCTGCCTCTACCGGCCATGACAGCCACGGAACCTGCCCCTCGGGTGGGCAGCCGCCGGAGAGCCGGAGCCCGAGCGTCAGAGCTGCCCACCCGGGTCTCAGGACGGCGGCGCCTTCTCTCAGTGCTGCCTGCCTCTCCGGGCCGCGTCCCTCTGGGGTCCCAGATCCCGGTGGGCACTGGCACACCCCAGGGACCCTGGTCAGGATTCGGGGTGAAACCTGAGGGTCAAAGTCACTGCTTACGCTTATTCTCTCTGGGAGGCTGGACCCAAGGATGTCCTTCGATCTGCCACTCGGAGTCTGGCCCTGACCCTGAGCTCTCAGCTCTGGGGCGAGAGTTACCGCCCCAGGGTCCCCAGCTCCTACCCACCATCCTACTTGCTCTCCTCCTCGTCACCTGGCCCCAGCTCGCCTCACTCCAGGCTCACCAGCATCCTCAGGAATAACGGGCATCCCCTGAGCCCTGACACCGCGCTTGGGGGGCGGCGGTTCTACCGGACGACTCCGTGTCCTGAGAATGGCAGCCAGGTGGGCCAGCTTTGGCTTCAGACCACGACAGGGAACGGGGTCTGGTTCTGTCCTTCCACGTTCAAACCCCCCACGTTCCCTCACAATCGGGCCTCGGAAATACAAAACGAGGTCTGTCACCATTTCGATGAGCCTATTTCATGGCCATTTGAACGTGTTCCCATCCCCCAGGTCCTGCCTTCTGAGCGGATAACAACGTCCAGCTAACTAACGCCTTCCACGAAGATCAGCGAGACAGAGAAAGGCAGACAGGTGGGCGGACATGCGTAATGCTATTTACTAGCTAATAAAGCAACAATTGCCATCCAAAGCGTTTCTGCCAGAAAAAGAAAATGTCATGTACGTGCATGAACATTGTAATGCAAAAAGGAACGACATGAATAAAAATTGCATGTTCATTAAAACTGCTCTCCTGTTGATACGTGGACGCTCCCCACCTCTCTCCCCAGGGTACACGAGGGGTGAAAAGTGCCCATAAGTGGCAGGGGGGTGAGGGGCACATCTAACATCAACTCGAAACCTCAACACCTGCCCTCCCAAGGGGCTAGATCATCATGCACACCTGGGGAGAGCAGCCGTCCACGTGGCCGGCCACAGCCACTCCTGTCGCTCTTGAGACACCGTGACGGCACGTGCCACGCCCTCCTCCCACAGCACAGCTGGGGACGCCTTCGGCGGGGCACCCGGGTGAACACGCACCCTCGGCCCGCTCGCAAACGCAGTCGGCAGCGAGGCCTCATGAGGGTTTTGTTTCTCCTCTTAGAGGACGCTATCTGTAGAGAAGTTAGTTTTGTTTGAAATCCTTCTTCGTCAGCCATGCTGTTATAAAGGAGCTGGAGCTGGCTTCACCCCGAGGACGCGCCGTGCCCTTCCCGGGCAAAGGCGACGTTCCCGACGCACGCGGGTGGCGCGGCTCCCCGGGCGGTGAGAAACCGACCACGGTTCGCTTGAGCCGGAAGAGGGGTCATGGGAGGGATGGCGGGAATCTCGCAGAAGGGACCGAGGCGGGGACAGGTGCAGGGAGAGCCGCGAGAGTCTTCGTCGTCCGGGCGGCAGGAACCACAAACCGCGCGCTGCCAGGGGAACGGGGTGCGGCGGGGGGATCCCCACGGCCTCGCGCCTCTCGGGGGTCTCCACCGGCCCTCACGCCGCACCTCCCGCAGGCAGCATGACTCGCTTCGTCCCATGTCTGCCTACTGGGAACCCGTCCTGTGAGCCGCAGGAATTCGCGCCGGGGCTCCAAGTTCATGGCCGACGCGTCCAGGGGACGGGCGCGTGGCGTTGCCTGTCTGCGGAAGCCGCCTCCCCGGGCCCTGTGGCCTCCGTAACACAACGTTTTCCCGTTCCTCTTCTTCCTTCCTCCCTGCTTGAAGGGCGCCCGCAGCACAGGCTCGTAACCCTCTGACTCCCGGAGAGCCCTCCCTCCCCCCGCCTTCAACCCGGCGCCTCATCTACGAGACGTCACAGGTGCCACCAACACCGGCAGGAATCGGATCACACATGCACACGGTCTGACACGGAGCCCGCTGGCGAGGGTGTCTGGAGAGCAGCCACCCCACGACGAGCCTGCCCGGCAGCAGACGCCCCACCGGCCCCTTGGCTGCGCCCGTGACTTCCGCCGCTGACACACACGTCCCAGTCGTCCCCCACAGTCCACTGCCGAAGACGCTGTCCGCGGCTGTGGCAACTTCCTCCTCCCCGGAGTCCTGCCCCGCACGGTCAGATGGCAGAAGCCCAGCTGGGGTCAGAGGCGCGGCAGCCCCTGGGAGGCTGCTGTCTAATCGGCACACCTGCACGCCCTTCCCTCCGCCACACGTCTGCTCCACGCTGACTTCCAGTCCGTTCCCATCACCACCGATGCAATTTAGCTCAACAAACATTTCCTGTATGCCTATCTACCGTGGGGCACCCGCCTCCTGCGGGGCGCGGTGCCCCGTAATGCTGTATCCCGCTAAGCTCAGCTAAAACCACACGCTAGACCGGCTGGGCGTCACCTGCCTTCCCAAAACCGCACTTGGAAACACTTCATAATCAGTAAAAAGTTTAAATATAAACTGGTTTAAGCACAAACTCTCGATTCCACCCCACTTTATGCAGAGATGCACGAGGCAGAGCTCCCGGGTCAGAATCACACTATTCCTGACCAAAGTTCCCAGGCCCACGTGAAGACTGACACTGCAGGTCTGACACGGAAATCTCCACGTTTAGAAAAGCGAAGGATTTTCCTACACCGAAGGATGGAAAAAATAGAGGCAGGAAAATTATCTTTGGACTTAAAGGTTCTAAGTTAATTCGAAACACAGAGTGTGGAGATGTTCTCCGCATCAAATGCTTCACTCTGAGGAATTCCAGCATATTTCAGCCTGATGCATTGTCCCCCTCTTTCTTCTCCCCTGGGAACCTCCTCCTCGGGATTTTCAGCAGGTCGACTCATCATCCGACACGAGCAAAGAGCTGCTCTGCAGTCTCGGGGTTGCCCGCCAAGTGGAACAACTCTTTATGAGCAAGGAAGTCACAGAGGATAATTAAGAGAACACTGCAAAGCCACCAGCTCCCAGCCCCTCGGGCCAAGGCTCAAGGCCACCTCCTGGTCCCCCAGGGGACATCTGCAGAACTTCCGCCACTCAGGTGCACCCTGGTCTTTGGGCACGAGAGGGGAATGCTGCCAACATTAGAACCCCAAAGGCAGTGAGCAGCCAGACAAAATCCACAGAACGAACTGGAAAAGGACCCCTCCACATCTTCAATGCCAGAACCGCAGAAGGACAGAAGACAGAGAGGAGACGTGAGCCACCGCCCCGCCAGTCCCTGCTTGTCCGTGGCTGCCGGCAGATCCCCAGGACGGCGGCCATCAAACGCACGCGGTCCTCACTGGCAGCCCGGACAAGCAAGGGCCGAGGGGAAAGAAACGGGCATCTAGAACCCACTTTTATGTGTCCAGTGGAAATCGCGGCACCATCTCTCATGGCCATTAGGAAGAGTAAATGGCAATGTCTTTAGAGGGTCCCGCTCAAACCACAGACAGCAGAAAGCACGGCTGGAACCATGCACCGGGGACATACGGACACACCCTCAGCCCAGCGTTGAGCACCCGCATACTAACGCCCTCCCACAAGGCCTGGCGGACTCTACAGCCAAAGAACTCCAGAAGCGAGATGTTAGAATTCAAGGTGTTAGAATTCAAGGTGTTAGAATTCAAGGTGTTAGAGTTCTCACAGCTACATCCTGCCTGCGCCTGCCCAAGTTACCGTCACCTGTCACCTTCCGACGTTGAGGATTTTTTCCCACCCTTCAGAAACTCCGCTGAGGAAGACGGGGTGCTGCCTTGGAGCCCAAGCAAAGTGGAGGACAAACTAGAGGTTCAAAGCTAAATTTCGAGATCTGCAGCTAGAAAGTAACAAGGCCAGAACCCTGGAGTGAGGCTTCTTTGCTGGGACCGTAACACGTCTGCATTATAAGCAAGATCATGATGTCAACCGAAGGACCAATTAAGAGGCAGAAAGAGTGCTTGGATCCTGTGAGGCACTCCTCCCCAGCCCTCGCCCTCTGCTTTCCGAGTCCCTGGCCAGGCTCCACCCAAGCGGCTCAGGCAGGAACGCAGCCAGGACTCCGCTCTGGGCCGAGCCTGTCCCAACGGCGGCTGGGCCTGCCCCTCGGTGCCCTCAGCACAGCTCAGCACCCCGCCTGCAAGTCCAAACACAACCCACCCCGCCTGCAAATCCAAACACAACCCTTAGCATCAAATCTACGTTTTGCTGTCTCTAAGAGGAAAAAGACTGATCCTGAGAAGCATGTGGGTGAGAACGTGAAAAAAGGTGTGAGAAGAACACTTTAGGAAGATATTAATTAGGGACTGGCGAAGAGCTCTACTCTGGAGGCAAGAGAGTGACAGTCATCGAAGGTGACTACTTTTCTCTTAAAGGCGGTGCAGCTGAGGATGCCCCGTGCTGAGCAGGCACCATTTCCTAGGCCTGAGCTCATTCCCAAGGAGACAGGCAGAGGGGGGATGCTACCCCTCCCTCCAACACACTCACACACGCACATACACACACACACGCACACACACATATGCATGCACACACACACGTGCACACACAGGCTTAATTAAATCTGTCCCATGCTGACGTTCTCAGTATTACAGCCACTCTACAGAACGGAAATGAGCTCTGAGGCACACATTGACTGGTCCTTGTCCTCATCACCACTGTAAGTTCCCATCTGAGCAAACCGGCTCTCTCATAACTCAGAGTGCCCACTGCATTGATCATGGAGCCCTTTGTGGCCCAGGGTTACAGGGAGAAGTCAGAATACAGTATAAAAGTCAGAATTCTAAACCTGGGGTGTTGATCCCACAGCCCACCCACAATACCCCAAATCTGTCTGGAAGAAGCTGTTACGGGAGTCAAGTCATAAAAATTATTTTTAAAGGACAGTGATCTGGGGAGCGACGGGGCTACCGTGTAAGCGACCGCCCTGAGCCAGACCCTCTAAAGGTATTGTCATGTGATCTCCATGATGACCATGAGAGGTGGACACTGTGATTTCCATTTTGCACGTAAACAAAGACTCAAGGAGGCGTAAACAGAGTTAAACAGGTGTCCCGCGTTACAGTTTGAAAATACAGTGTGACCTAAAGCCCCAGGCACAAATTTTAACACCACTTGGTTCGACAGGAAAACTCAAGAGTGGGGCACAAACGCAAGCTGCACAGCGTGTTGGGGGTCCCAGCGGAGAAAGGCAGCGGAGTGCGGCGGGCGTCGCCGGCTGGCAGAGGGGCGCTCAGAGCCGGGGCGCTGCGGCCCGCGAGACCTCTGCCGGAAGCCGGGGAAAGGGCTCTTCGGGGCCTCCGGAGCGCAGCCGGGGACAAGCCCACAGCCACCCTGAGCTTCAGCTTTCTCTGTTGCCTGCAAATCCAACAGCTCTGACTCAAACGACATTCTTTCCTTCACCTTCCTGAACTTGACGCTCCGTTTAATCGGACGAGTGTGGAGGCGGCTTCCTGGGGTGCTGGAGAATGCATCTGCAATGGCTCGCTGCCTGTCTCAGAAGCCCCGGTGCCCCAGAGGGGCGCGCCCCCCTCAGGGTCCTGGGAAAGGACCCCATCTCAGCCTTATCTAATCTCCCTTGGGGAGCTCTTTATCACCCCCATCAGAGAAGCCCCTTCCAGACGAGAAAGGTCACCGCTGGACTCCTCTGGGCAGCAATCCTCACCCTGCCCAACAAGAGAATCTCTTGGGAAGCTTAATAAAAAAAGATGTCCAGGCCCCTCCCCAGAAGCTCTGATTGACAGGCCTGCAGAGGGGCCCAGGCTCTGGTCTAAGGCCCGCAGGGTGAACCTTCTGAGACCCTCAGAACCTGGTGGTGGCTCTTACCAGTAAGGCCACAGAGCTCAGACAGTCTCTTGCCCAGGCCGCAGCGGACCAGACAGGGGAAGGCCTCCGGGAACTGAGTTTCGGCCGACGCTGCCGAAGCCTCTTGTGGCCACAGCTGGCGGAGGTCTCGGCGGCCGTGGGCACTGGTCGGTGGCTGTCTCATTTGAAAAGCCCTCTAAGGTCGAGACGTCTTCCTCCCACGACCCCCCTCTCATCCGACCCGCCCGGCCCAAACCCCATTGCCAATGTCACAGAAACATGAGTCTTTGTCACCGAATTCCCAAAGCCCCGCCAACGGTTCTCGACGAATTCAGGAATTTGTATCCTGATCCAGCAGAACTGACCATCGCTATGTCTGCGCCATCGTGGAAGATTAATAGTTCATTCTTTATACAGTGCTTATAACGCCCAAAAGGAGAATTATTGCTTCGCGACAGCAGTTCTCGAACCTTAATCACTTGCTTGTTATCTTCGTGAATTTTTCCACATCCAGGTAGCACCGGCACCACTACTTAGTAAAAAGCGCTCAGGTGGGCGGCTGTTAAGAAGCTCATTCGGAGGGACCTTAGAAGGGTCATAGCTAACCCTTACTGAGCAATTATTATGTGTCGCACGTTGTCGTAAGCTCTTCGTTCAAGTTACTTAAGACTTATCCTAATCCTTTGGGTATGTCCACTTATTATCTCTGTTTTATATTCGAGAAAATTGAGGCACGAAAAGGTTAAATTACATGACGAAGGTCCCATGGGTAGTGAGCAGTGGACTGACCTCTGAACTCAACTCAGCTGGACTCCAGGGCTCTTAACTACAGCCATATACAGAGGTGCCTGTCCCTCATATATAAAGAGCTCCTATGAATCAGTACGCACACACACACACACACACACACACACCCAACAGACAATGGGTGAACGACTACATATAAAAGCAAGTAAAAGTGCCAGTGGGTACAAACTCTCTAGGGAACAGTGAACGCCCGCGGTGCAATCCGTCCTCTAGGGTACGTGGGCTTGAGGTGGGCAAAGGCACAGATACAGCGATGTGGCACAGAGCCGCCCGCGACCAGGCCAGGCGTGGAAGCCACGCGGTCGTTCAAAGATACGGCGTTAGCTACGACTCCATCTCAAAACGGGAAGTAATTTTACAGAAGCCTGTGAAAGAACAATTGGTGACCTAGGAAAATGACAATAACACATTAAGTGAGAACAAAAGGTTATAAACTGGACTGGTTCAATATGCAAAAAGCATGTGTGTGTGATCTCCAAGCATACCTGTAAAACTGTTCTTGTGTACGCGCATGCGTGCGCGCACACACATACACACACACACACACACAGATTGAAGAGACAGACTCCACAACGGTAACTGGTTACCCCTGGAAGACAAGACTGTGGATTCACCTTATTTCCTTCTTTGTGTTTTTTCTGTATCTTCCAAATTTTCTACAAGGTGCACTCACTGATTTCATAGTTAAAATATAGTGCTTATAAAGCAACTCACGAAAGACATTTATTTTAGGACAACTTACACTTCAAGTGGGTTAAATTTCTATATATGTTTTAGGGTGTGATATGGTGAATTGGGTTTTCTGCTCAATCTGTCGCGGAGCGAGCGACGTAGCAGGAAGAAGGTCTCCCCACAGGAGCGTCGAGGAGATGGGAAACGGGGAGGCGGAGTGGCCGAGAACGCAGCCCCGGGAGCCGGAGAGGCGCAGGTGCCGGCCCCCGTCTGGAGGACTAGAGGAGCTCCAGCACTAGAGTTCCCCCTCGTGTGACCTTGGTTGACCAGAACCACACTCGGGGACAAAGGGGCAACAGAAATAATCAGGGCCTTTTAGGGCCACCCATGGGTACTACCGAGCACATCAGAGCTCTGTCCCTCGACCCCGTGTCTGGCAGGAGGTATTTCTATGCCAGCAAGTCCACAAGACCAAGGCTCCTGACACCGGTGGCCCAGGCTGCCACACTGCTCGTAAACACTCAGTTCACAGTCCACTTTGGGCCACAGCAAACCCAGGATCCCTGATCGAACCCAGTGAAGACCCTGCCACAAAGCCATCGGAGGAACAAATGAAATCCCTCCAAACTGTAAAGGAGGGCGGGAAAAGCCTTAAAAAGCGCATTTCAGTTTAGAGACTGAAAGATGACTCTGTCGGCATGTTTGAGATGGAGTCAAAAGTGGAGCAAACACACGGAGTCCTTCGCTTTCCCCTTCGCTCTGCCACGGCACGGCCCCCGGCGCGGCCCATGAAGGGCTGAGGGGGGAATGAATGCAGGTCCAGAGAGCACCCGGCTGTAGGTCGTAGGCCCCGTGCTGCCCAGCGCTCCCCACGGGCACCCCTGCCGGACCCGAGGCCTGTGCTCCCCACAGTGCCGCCTGCCTCCACGAACACCTCTGCGGCCCCCATCGGCCCCCTTCCTTCCATATCTGCGTATCAGGGACCTCGATGGCTTTTCTCCCCTCCAGAGTCGTGCTCAATTCCTCAACCCTGGTTTGACAGAAGAGCCATGTAAAGAAGTTTCACGGGCCAAAGGCACTTCTAGGGTGCTCAAGGAATCAGTGCCTTTGAAACCAGGGATCCCAATCCGTTCAGGAAAAGCTCTGAGGTCAAGGTCAGGGGAACAATCTTGAGTGGCCGGTGTGGGCGAGGGGGCGTGTACTTGTTCCGGAGGCCAGGTCAGACTCTGTGTGCGTGTGTGTGTCTGTGTGTGCGTGCGTGTGCATGTGTGCACGCACATGCGTATGTGTAGAGAAATGGACCTTGAAATGTATTTCTGAAAATGCCTCCCCAAATTTCAACAACTTCCAATTCTGGTAATGAAGAACTAAGATAATTCAAACCAACCCTTCTGCTGGAGCCACTAAAAAAAATCTGGATAAAATATTTGTTTCAATGTGTTCAAAGCACTTAACAAGTAACAAGGGAGTGACAAAGTCCCAGGCCCAGACCCGATGGCAGCAAGACCCACACAGAGAGGCCGGCCATGACAGCCGCGTGAGCCCTGTGGCCTCTGCGATCCCGGAGGGACGGCTGGCCTTTCATCAGCCAGCTGAGAGAAGGGGACAGAAAGTCACGCCCACGGCCCACCCAACATGGGAGTCTCATGGCCGCCCACTTACAAACACAGAAACACAGCCCCGGCCTCTCGGGTGTCCTCGGCACCCGCCCCTGATGGGCTGGTCCCCCAGGGGTGCCGCGCGCGCCCGCCAGCCGGAGACGGGATGTGCCTCCCGTCCGTCCGCTCAGCGACTGCGGAGGTTCAGCTTTGCCGAGCTTCCGTTTTTACTTCGCGGTGCGCTGTTAGCTGTCACACCTAGGATAGCTCTGATGGCGAGTTCCTGGTGGGAAACACGGCCCCAGATCATTACCTTGTACCTAAGGGAATACGCGAGTCCCTCGGTGACAATCGACTCTGCTATACGCTTTGTGGGCCAACGTGGCAGCTGAAGCTGGTGCCGCCTCGGCAAATGCATATTTGTGAAATGTTCTTTCTATTGTAAGCAGCTGCACTGCTGAGCAGAGAGTCTAGAATCAGAAAGTCTTGGGTTGACATCCATGGTTTGCACTTACCAGCTGCATATCCATAGGCGAATGACTCATATTACCAAGTCCCATTCTCCTTATCTGTTACATACGGATAACGATGCTGATAACGATAATGACAATAATAATAACATCCACGTTACTCAAAGGGGCACCGGGAGATGTCCAAATATGAGGCCCAAAGGCTAGCAACTACTGAGAGCTCGAGGGCTTAATAAACAGTTACTATTACTAATATTAGCAGATCCTAAATACCATAGTTTAGAGTAACAGAGATAAATAATAATAATGGTAACAGTTAATAATAGTTATAGCTATTGCTCATGGACCGGAGTTTGCCTACGAGTCTAGAACTAATGGCTTCAATCATCCTAAGATAAGTAATTAAAGGACCAATGTTTTCACGTGGCAGTAAGACTCCAAGATCAGCATCGCATGCTTTGTAAGTAGACCTGCCCTCTGACCGCGGAGGCCCCTGGGTCTGGTTAGGAGATAAGAAATGCACAGCCAAGGCTCGAGGCAGCTATGAGGCCCCACGAGAAAGGAAGTAATGTCTCTGGGGAGAGAGAGGGAGGGGCAGGCAAGGTCACCAGGAGCTCCAGAAAATTCAGAAGTGACAGGGAACTCTGGCTGAGTTACTGTGCTTTGCAGAAGAGAAGACAGCTGTGAAGCCTTTCGCCCCCACATGGATGGTTCGGAAGAGGCAGCAGGCCCCAGGCAGCACCACGCCGGGCAGCCCCACGCCTGCTCCAGGGCCCGACGCCTTCCCTGGACCGCTGCTGGTGCTGGGGCAGGGCGGGGGGTGCTCCACAGGGCCTCACTCACCCTCTCTGACATCACCGCGGGTCACGGGGACGCTGTGATCATCGCTGGCAGCCTTCTCCGAGCTCTTGGTTCTCACGCCTTTTCTGTTGCTATTTTTACCTAAAACGAGAGAGAGAGAGAGAGAGATGCCTTCACTTCTCCATGTGCCCGAGCTGCCCGAGGATGCTGAGCGCTCACCCACCTTGTGCGGAGCAGCCACCTCCACCCTCCCCTGTCTCCCAGTGAGGTGCCCCGGACTCCTGGTTAAAGGAGGGGGAGCATGTTCTTGTGAAAAGAAATAAACCCTCCTAAGAAAAAACAACATACACTTGTAGGCCATGACTGTCCTAGGACTGCAAAACGCCCCGCGCTTGTACCTGGACCCTCACTGGGGCCCAGACGGCGACACCACATCCGATTGATAAAAAGAGCCGGAACTGCGGACTTCTGACGCCCGCGCTGGCGCTGGCCACCGAGCACGGCATCCCCCGCCAGCGCGCCCCAAGGCCCCGGCTGGGTACCTGGGGGCTGGCGATGAGACTGCTCATCGGGGCCGAGGACGCCGGCCTGCTCGGGCCCCCCGGGCCCCACCCCCTGCCTCGCCCTGCGCCCCCTCTCGCTGCTCCAGAAACAGCCTCCCTTCAGCCTTCAGGCCTCGACTCCTCCCCATCCGAACCTGGCACGTGCCCTTCTTCCTCCTGCACTGCCCTTCCATCCCTCTCCGGCTCCTTAACCCCGGCCGAGCCTGCACATCTCGCCTCTCACAAGCCCTGCCGGAGCTGCCTTTCCGGAACTCCCCACCTGAACCGGTGCCTCCGCTGACGGGCGCTGACGACCCCGTCTCAGGTCGAGCTGCCTCTAAGCAGAGCCTGATGCAGGGGTTTGGATGCACGTGGAGTATTGAGGGGGGGGGCTCTAAGGAGAAAGGGGAGGAAGAAGGTGGATGGGGCAAAGGAAGGAGCTAAGTCAGGCCACATTCTCAGCCAGAGTCTGGCAGTCTGATCCCGCCAGAAGCTCTAGAACAGGAAGGACAGACACACAGTGTGCCCCGCATTTAGACAAGGTTTTAGTGCTGGTTGGCCTCTGGCCAGTTAGGCTGACCAGTGAGGAGTGGGAGCTGTGACCTTCCAGGGGCGATGCTCCGGGGGGGAGGGCGAGGGGGAGCAGCTGTGAGTCATCACAGCCAAGACCTCGGCAGCTGGCGGCGGGGTACACCTGTGGGAAAAGAGGACCCGGGCCGGGCACCAGCAGCCCCACTGTGTAACACGAGTCGGTTGGGTCGTGGGGACAGAAACAGTTTGATTTTCTTCTCACTGCCCTATCTCCAGAATCTTGTGCATAATCAGCTGTGACTAAGGACTGAACGAATGAACTAATGAGTCACTCAGTGACAAACAGACGAAAACCAAGAGGAGGAGCAGATCTGTGGAGAAAGATACCGAGTCTGGACCTCATAAAGCAGAGTGGAAATACCAAAAGCATCTAATGGACTGTGCCAATTAGTGAAATCATTTTGGATTCTTCTACAGCCACCAAGAAGGAAAAAGAGAAAGAAACTTATCAAGAAACACTGACGTCTTCAAAAACTGAAAAGGGTGTACGGGGCCCAACCAAGGGCAACCCTCTTTCCATCATATTCATGGGTGATATGTCTTTCATTTTTCAGGTAAGATTTTTTTTAAAAAATCACAAGATTAAGTCTCCCCCTCAGGTCAGGGAAGTTGGTGAAGCAAAACACCCAGAAGGGGGTGGGGAGGAGGCTGCCAACCTGGGCGCGTCTGACCTCCGGCTGACGTCACCCGGGACCTGCGCCATCTCCGCAGGTAGGACCGTCATGGCCAGGGACCCCCCGAAGATGGCCTCTTCCGAAAGAGCCTGACTGACGGTCTGCGAAGACCCTGATTGTTGGCAAAACCGGCACCATCACTTTGGCGAATGTGGAGTCAGACTTGTCAGCAAGATGAGGTATTCCGGCAGAAAATGTTTTACAAAATATGTGAGGAAAAGGCCGGGGTTCTGGGCGAGAACATGCCATCGCACCCCTCCCCGGAAGTCAGCCGCCCGTCGCGAGCCTTCTCTCTCCCAGGACGACCTGTCTGCCACCTCCACGCACGGCAGCGCGGGGGTGAGGGTCAGAGCTGGACCCCCACACGCCAGGTCCATGTCCGCAACGCCAGCACTCCGGCTCAGCTCTGGGAGCCCAGCAAAGGCCCGGATGTGGGGTCCATGCGCTACTACCCCCGAGAGGCTGACTCCCCGGGGGACCAACGCGTGGGGGCAGGTGTGGGGAGGAAACAAACAATATATAATGCACGTCAAGGTGCTCAGGGCGATGCCGACTGCAGGGACCAGGGGGTGAGTGACAGCTGCCATCTTTTCATCAGTGATGTCACGACTGAGCCCCCTGCACGTTACAGAGCACCGTCATCCCAGTGCGGGGAGGGCAACAGCCGACGTGTGGACTGCGGCTCACAGGTGACGAGGAATTTTCACGTCGACTGTAACATTCGATCTCGGCGAGTACCACCGGGGGCAGGAAGCTTACTGTGAACATTATCTTACGGGCGAGGACCCCGAGGCTCCCAGAGGGATGGAGACCCACCCGAGGTCACTGACGGAGCCAGGAGGCGGCAGAGTCTAGGCCCTTCCCAGCCCCCGCCTCTCTTAGAGCAAGAAAGGCAACATATGGTCTGTCCAGATGAAAGGAGAGAGGAAAGTGGAAGCAGCGTACAGAGAAGGAGCCAGAAAGCAGACCAACGTCGCTATCTGGGCTGCGTGACAAAACTGCATTCCTTAAAAGTAGCAAAACCGAACTGCCCGTGCGGCCCCACGGTCTATTCTGGTCTGTGGTGATAAACAGAATGCTTCTTGGTTGATAGGAAACTATTTTTTCCCCTCTCTGTCCAAGGAGCTACAGTAGCAAACCCCAGAAACTGAAAAATTCTTTGCTGCATATTTGCATTTTCCTCAGGAAATTCCAGCCCAACAGCATCTGCACTCCCGCTTGGGAGGGGCTCAGCCCAGGGCCGGAGCTCCTCACCCGCCTCTTGTTAGGGAACCCACGTGAAGAGGAGCCTCCCCCTCCCCAACACGCCCAGCGGGTTCTCAGGAGCACCCCAGACATGCAGCCTCGCGGCGTCGGGGCAGACAATGATCACAGCTTTCTCGAGCACTGCATCCCGTGCACGTCTGCAGAGAGCCTCGCGCATGACGGCCGGGAGGACTCTGCAGGACCGAGCGGAACTCCGACGCGAGGGTGGCTACGACGCGCGCTCCGGCGGACGTGAGCAGAGGGGCGGTGACCGGGGAGGGAACGGCGTGGGCCCTGAGCCAGGCCTGAGATGTCCAGCTCCCCCTGCCTCCATGCTCCCCAGGGATCACGTGAATGCTGAAAGGCTGCCTGAGCGGCTGAATGAGGCTCTCGCTTCCTTCACTCGGTGACCTGGATGGTCTGGGGTTAAGTCAGAGGCACCAGTGCAATTTTCTGAGTACTTCTCACCAGGGCTGGACCGAAATCAACCAACCCACCAATCAATCAAAAGCCCTTCCCCACCCTCGGCTGCCCGGTCAGGCTCTGACGTCCTCCGGTCCAGCTTCTGCGCAGAAAGCTCGGTCTCCGTCAGGGTCCCTGGGGCTTGAGGGACAGCCACGCCCAGTCACGGTGCACCAACAGCCGCCTTCCTGAACGGCAACCAAACCAGGAGCTCTTTAGAAAAAGAGCCGCCACCACGAAGGCAGCGGGTGGGCACGCGCCAAGCACCGTGCAGGCCCCCGATGGCCCCCGCCTGTCTCGGTCCGGGTTTGTCCTGGAAACAGCCTGAGCGGGAGTGTGTCTAGGAGGTGACTTCATGGAGCACACGTGAAAGAGCGAAGGGACACAGAGGCACAGCCCAGGTGGCATGGCTGAGCAGGACCCGCTGGGACCCCGCCCGGCTGGGGCCTCGGGGGAACTGGAGAGATGGTGCCTCCGAACGGGCCCTCTGGAGGCTGGGAGGTGGCGCAATGACCCACGTCACCTGACGCCGCCTCAGGAAGTGTGGCTGATTACTATTCCCGGGCGACAGTGAGGAGTCAGAGGCCCGGAGAAGTCGCATGTGCCCGTAGGTGGCAGAGCCAGGTTTTGATCCCAGCTCTTTGAATCCTGAACAAATGTTACCAAAACACCTACACGTCTTGCATGAATTGAGGATTCCATAAAAACCCGTGATATCGGAGTCTTAAATCAACATTTGAAGGTGTCTTGTGCCACTCCAATCATCCTCTGTGCCCGGAGGAGTAGCCGCCAGGAGACCAGCCAGTGATGGACATCAGCCCTTCCCGTGACCCTCCAAAGACGCCCCAATTTCATGTGTTTCCTTAACCAGAGGGGCAGCTATGGTGGCGGAGACCTGGAAGGCTACAGAAGGCCGAGCCATTGCTGGAGACACCGAGCCTGATGATCGCCCCGGCTCCCTGGCCCCTCAGGGACCGCCAACGGCGACTCCACCTCCAGGCTCCAGGGCCCAGGCTGCCACAGTCCGGGCACCGAGGGCATCATCCGCCCAGAGAGCTGGCAGCCAGGGATGCTGGGCACACGAGAAACACGCGGCTGTTTTTAAGAACACGCAATCCACCTTCCCCAAACGTGGAGTGCCTCCCGTTCATTATCCGTGCACAAACCCCGGCTTCTGGAACACGGCCGCAGGCAGCAGGGACCTGCCCGCACGGACGGTCGACTTTGGAAAGCATTTTGGAAAGAGAGGAGGCGTCTTAGAAAGCTGCTTGCTGGTTTACATGAAATGTAAAAAAAAAGAAAAAAATCCATTTTTGTAAAAAAAAAAAAATCCATCCCCTTGGAATTTTGTAGGCAGTTTATCTGGATGAAACACTTGGTATTTAACTGTTCAAGTGAGTTTATAATGTCATGACACAAAGATTTCTTATCACTTGTTTAAGGGTTATGAGAGCGCTGTGACTGCTTTTAAAATACATACTGAAATAGTTACAAACACTTGCTCCTAACCCTCGCCCTCCAGCGCTCACCAAGAGAAGACATTCCCATCCGAAGGCCGAACACAGCGAGACGCCCTGAGAGACGAGCAAGGCTCCCGAGTGAACCGTTTCCAGCTACTGGCTCGCAGCGCACACAGAAAGGGTTTTGTGTACAGCCCAAAACGCTCAAATAACAACTCTTCGGTTACTGCCCTCCCCACCCCCACCCTCCGCACCTCTGCCCCCATGGCTGGCGCACAATGCAGTACGAAATGCAGACTTGCAGATTCTGGGCACAGACGGCTGGGAACGATGGCAGAGCCGCGGGCCTGCGTGCATTCGAACAGTAGTGCATTCTCGCTGTTCCCCGAAGAAGGCCGCACACAAACAAGCAGGAATCCAAAGGCAAAGGCTACGTGGCTTAGCCTATGTCTAGGCACAGTGGACGGGGAGGGAAAAAATTCTTCCAATTGCCTATTTAAGGTCTTGTTTATTGACTTGAGTTTGTTTCTTACTGTCACGTGGGAGGGAAAAGGTAAGTGAGGGATAGAACTGTGGTCTAATTCTCTGTTCCATTTTATTCTCTAAAACGAGGATGACCGCGAACCGAGGTCATCACCTTGGAGATGACATGCAAAGTATATCTGAAACCCACTGGCATGCCCAGAATGTGGTCCCTTATCTACCTTTCACCCTGGGGAATGGAGACTTGCTCTCCGGATCCCAAAGCAGTCCAACTGCAGGCATCTAGAAACGACTGGATTCAGCTAGAATCAGCTGACTAACTGGAATTGGAAGCAGGCAGTCACGTCCCTCTAAGGAACAACATTCTAGCCATTGGTTCTGTCCACCCAGTGAACAGGCAGTCACGGCAGGAAGAAAGGGCCTGACAGGTGTGAGCAGAGACCAGCAGCCACCACCGGCTCCCGGCAGAGAACAGATTCCCTGGACGCAGTGACCTCTTCAGCTCTGTCAAGTTCTAAGATTCTAGAATGAACCGATGTTCACAGTGAGGACTTCAGAAGCTGTGTGACACTGAGCACATGTGCCCTCAGAAAAGGATTCCACGCTCCTGGGTCCCGATCGTGGCGGTGGTTCCACGCACCTGGGCACGTGCACACACACACACACACGAGTGCTTGTCAAAACTGGTGAACTACAAAGGATGTAATCCAGTCGATAGAACTGGACCCGCGTCAGTTTCCTGGTCTTGGTGTTGTATATAGCTGTGATTCCCAACCCACCGGGGACATTTGGCAATGTCTAGAGACGTTGTCACAACTGGGGGGTGGCTGCTACTGGCACCTAGTAGATCAAGGCTAGGCATGCTGCTAAACATTTTACAAGCCACAGGACACAGACACACACACACACACACGCACACACGGCCCTAAATGTCAATACGGCCAAGGTAGAGGAATCCTGCACTGTAGTTCCCGAAGACGTTATCGTTAGGGAAGCTGGGGGAAGGGCACACAGGACCTCATGTACTGTTTTTGCAGTGCTCTCAATTAACCACAGGATTTGGCCATCCAAGCCACCCCGGGCCGTCCAAGCACACGAGGCCCACCGCACCTTTCTGTGGTGGTGTGAGGCCGCAGCCAAGGGTCGAAGCCGAAACTCACGCGGCAATCAAATCCCAGCGCCCCTGGCTCCGTAAGCCAACCTTCCCGCGAGACGAAAACACGGCTCCCTGCTGGAGCCTGACGCAGAGCGTTTGCCCCAAGACAGGGACTGTGTGGAAAATACCTTCTCACCTGCAAAGACAAAGGAACGACAGACCTTTAAAGGAGTTACATATGCTTTTCCTCTCGTATCCATCTCTGGATCTAACCCCTCGCCCCCACCTCGGTGCCCGGACAGTGCCTGGTACGTGGCGTGCGCCGTCCGCCCAGCAAAGCGGAGGCCCGAAGCTCACATGACACACCCAGCAGACTCCCAGTGCTTCCTCTTTCTCTATAAATAAATGTCTTCCTAACGTATTATGACACCTGCCTATGAAACGGTCCAGTGCAGAGATGAATGCTTCTATTAAATCAGGAGCAGGACATATATCAAGCCACCACTTAAAGTGGGAAAAAATAATGTCTCTTAACAGGTTAACTGTACAAAGCTATCATGCACTCCCTCAATATGGTCATGCTTAAATCGGCCTCCCTCACTCGGGGGTTCAAGGTGGAGGACTCCACTGGCCAAAGGCCCTCTCCCCTATCCCCCCCAAAAAGGATGGGAGTTGAAGGTATGTGAGAAATGTTCCACTTTGCTCATCATAGTTGGGGGTGCTCTAACAAGCCCCAAACGATCCATTAGAAACGAGGCAGGCCTGGAGGCTGCTCCCCCGGGAGCCCTGGAGCCGAGCCTCTGAGCCAGATCCGGAACGTCCAAGGACCTGTTTTCAGTTTGGGTTTCAGTGCTCCAGGCCTCAGCACACCTGCGTTACTGTCCAAGTCCCCCAAGTGCTGTGTCATGAGGGCAGAGGGGGAGAGGGGGAATATTGTCTTCCTCTTCTACACCTAGGCCCTCACCCACACCCAGCCGAGAGCAGGCTCTCCGCGACAGCCTGCAGGATGCATGAACGCTTCACAGAGGACGAGCACGGCCATGCGTTAATGCACCGGAAGCTTCTGTTGCGAAGCTTCTAGGACGAGTGGCAAAGTGAGGTGGCAGGCGCCTGGCTTCTCTCTGCAGATAAAGAGGCTGAGAGGTCCAGCGGGCTGAGTGCTGAGCCCCGGACCTGGGGTGAAGCGTGGTCTTCAGACTCAGTCCCGGGCTCTTCCACACTCCCCCTGCGCCTCTCCCACCCCCGCCACCCATAAATGCCAGAACCTCACATGCGTGTCTCCCGCCCACCCACCCACCCTCGCCCAGTGTGCGCTAAACACAGAGCAGACGCTGAAAAACAAACACATGCAAATTTGGCTCAAACTACCAAACAAACAAATAAGAAAGGCCTTGAGTTGAAAGGCACCGGAGAAGGGCTTTCCAATCTCCCAAGCCAGCAAGTGACCACAGCAAGTTACGGAGCTGTCAGGTTCCTATGTGTAAAACAACAAGAATACCCACCACCACCACCACCACCGGCCGCTGAAAGAATTAAGTGTGACAGTCGTGCACACGACTCTTAACAGAGTCACACTAGATGTCGATACAAGTGCCTCTCCCCACTCTCATTCCACTGTGGCTTTTCCAAATCCGAATTTTTATAATTCTGCAGAAAATATTGGAAATTCTGGATGGTTGTGTTCAGGGTTACGCGACTCACAGAACAGCCTGCTGACTCCCAGGGCTGCCTCAAACTGAAACCCGGCAGGATGCCCCCGCGTTCACGCACAGGGGCCCCCGAGTTCGCGGACAGGGGCTGCAGATGGGCGCCCACACATTGGAGAGTTCGGGGAGCCCATCTCCACTCCCTTCCCACTGCCTCGCTGCAGACCTTCGCCGACGGCCTAACCAGACAACAGCGATTCTTCCCCTGCTAGGAGCTGTGTAAGGTGCCACCGGCATGGGTCCCCTTCAGGAAGGCCACTACGAGGCCAGAGCACTTGGCCACAGTCCCGCTCACTCCTCAATCTTGAAATATTAGGACCGCAGCCTTTGCAACGTGAGCAAAGAACAGTCAGAACGAGTAAGACAAAGTCCCCCTTCACGAGTTGCTTAAGAAACCAAACGGCAGTCACTTCCCCCAGACAGGGCCGGTGGAAGCCGGAGGTGGATTCTAGAAGGGCGTGAGAGGTGGATGTACACACCGCACCCCGGGCCGTCAGATGCAGCTGGCCTTTCCTCAGGGGGCACCAGGATCCAGCTGCTGCCCAAGGCTCCCGGGCAGACGCCCTGCCATCCTGCCCCAGCTGGACGGCAGAGGAGTCATGGAGCCCACAGAAAGTGGGAGGTGAGGAGGTGGCTGAGAGGGGACGCTGGCTGGGCACAGGCCCACTAACGAGCTTCCCCTGAAGGCCACTGTGCCAAAAAGTACCAGCCTGTTCACACGCCAAGTCAGAAATTCACTCAGGAAAACGCCCGCCCGTAGGCACAGAAGGAAATACCGAGCAGAAGGATCCTTGGCTCAGTAAGTTTCGAACTTGGGGCACAAGGGGCCAGCTCCCCCCGCGGCTTCTCAACTGCACAGCTGTCTCCACCTGAGCAGGACGCAGGTCAAGTTTAAGTCCTGGGGAGCTCGGAGGGGCCAGCAGGGCGCGCAGTGCGATCTCTGCAGCGAGGCGGGTGAACCGGGTGCGGGGGAGGGACGGGGAGGCTGGCGGGGCCCCATCGCCCCAGACACAGGCACAGGGACGCCGGCGGTCCCCTTAGACCCAATGGGCTCCCGCTGGGAGAGGCGCAGGGCCGCCCAGCGCAGGAAGTCACTTACCTGGCGGCGGCGTCTCCGGGGCCAGCTTGCCTCTCCTGGGAGCTTTCTTGGGCTTGGTCGCCTTCTGGGGCGGCCGGGGCTCGCGCGGGCGCGGCTCCCGCCCCTCCGCCCTGGCCCCCGCGGGCAGCGGCGAGGAGGGCTCGGGCTCCGGGCGCGCGTGCTGGGGCTCCCGGCTCCACATCTCTTGCACGTAGTAGTCGGGGTCCTCGAGGGCCGCGCCCTGGGCCCCGACCCCGGCCAGGGCCATCCCCAGGACCACGAGGGCCAGCGCCGGCGCGGCGGACGCTTGGCGAGCCATGCCCGCTCCGCCCCGCGCCCTGGGCAGGGTGGAGGCGGCCGGCGGCGGCGGGCACAGACGGCGTCGCGGGGCAGGGGCGCGGGGCGCTGCAGGAGGGCGGCCGGCGGCTCGCGTGACCCGCCCGCCGGGCTGGCTGGGCTGGCTGGGCTGGGCTGGGCTGGGCCGGGCCGCGGGCGGGCAGGGGCGCGCCAGGCGCGGGGCGGGCGCAGGGGGGCCGGCCCCGCCCTTCCTCCCTCCCTCCCTCCCTCCCCCTGCGACCCCGCGGCGGCCCGCCCTTGGAAGCAAGTACCGGAGCCCCTTCCAGCCCAGGAACCGGTCTCCAACCCTCCCCCTTCCCCGCACCCCGACACCGGCCAGGGAGCTGCCCTGCTGGGCGCCTGCTTCCCCAGAGACGCGAAAGAGTTCCCTTGGGGAAGGAAGCTCAAGGCCATTCGTTCGTCCCGTCCTTTCGTTTAACAGGTTGAAGAAATGACCCGCGATGACAAATACTTCGCCCAACGTCTTAAAGCAGATCGGAGCCTGCAACGTGGCCTCCGCCCCAGACCTGCGTTTCCCCTCTGGCCAAACAAACCTTCCTCCCCCTGGACCCAGATCCTGTTTCAAGAACTGTGAATGGCATTCCCGAGCCCCAGGTGGTCAGCTTCCTGAGGAGTAAAGCGTCCGTGGGGGCGGGGCCTAGCGCCCGCGGAGGACACCTGCTGGGGTCCGAATTGATGACTCTCAATGGCTCTCACACTGGGAAGAGAAAGGGGAGGCATCCTAAGGCTGCCTTCTTGGGAGTCACCCCGACTTTTGGTGCATCTGAAGGGCAGGCTTCCAGTCAGGGCCCTTTGTCCGGCAGGGAGGGAGCTCGCTGCTTTCTGAGAAGGTGCCTTCCGCCCTCGGACAGCTTCGTGTTGGTCCTGCAGGCTGGGATGTTGGGGGTGCTGTTCTGCTTTGCTTTTCTATTGTCATTCTAAGAAATTACTGATTCTGTGATTTAAAACAACGGGTGTTTATTACCTTACAGCTCTGCAGGTTAGAAGGCCGAGCAGGTGTCGCTAGGCTAAATAAACTCGGGCATCAGCAGGTTGCATTCCTAGTAGAGCCTCCGGGGGAGAATCTCGCAGCCGGACACCCTGGCTTTGGCTGAACTCAGTTCCCCAAGTGGTTGCACTCGTGCTGGCTGTGGGCCTGGCCAGGCCCCCAAGTTCCTTCTAGTGCCTTCCGGGGAGTTCCTAGCGGCCTCTCTCTGGTTCTGGCATGCGGGCTCGACATCTCAGCGCCAGCATGGGCGTGCGAACCTACAGCTGCTTCACCTCTCTCGGAAGTCCCCGCCGCCTGGGGAAATACTTTTAAGGGCCCTGCGGTTAGAGGGGCCCCCCGAGACCACCCACGATAACCCCGTCTCTTAAGGTGGTAACGTCGACCGGTTGCAAAGTACACTTTGCCATGAAACCTAACAGAGTCACAGGTCCCGGGTTCCGGTGGGGATGTCTTTGAGGGCCTTTCTGCCTCGCAGACAGACTGACTCTCAACCCCGGCTTGGGCCACCACATCCCCAGTCCCTTTGGACCTTGCCATTCCAGGATGTCAGTGAGCTGAACCTGGTCACCCTGGCGTCACCCCTCTGAACCCACACAGTGGGCACGGCGTGGGCCAGGACAGCTGCCACCCTCCGCCTCCGGCCTCCCCCATTCACCACCTCGTTTTTCCTCATCGCCCCCACACGGGCCACCTAACCAGGCCATCCTTTGGGGCAGGTCTTCTGGGCCCCCAGGCCGCAGGCCAAAGCAGAATGACTAGAGCAGAGGCAGGGCCCCGCCTCGTGTCTGAGGACCAGCAGGCCTCAGACCCGGCTCTCACCCCCTGAGGACATTCCAGAACCCAGAGCCAGCCGAGGTCCCCAGAACGAGAGGAGGGCGGCCCTTCCCCTCCTCCCGCTCTCCATGCAGGCCCGGGCTGGGCTCTGGGTGGTTGCTCAGCCAGTTGGCGGTGTGTGCAGGACTCACTCACACGATGCTCTCGTCTGAAGCCAGGCACCCCAGACGACAAAATAGGCCAGCACAGGGCTTCACTGGCGAGACAGAAAGCAGGTCTGGCAGCACTGGTACACCCGGAAGTTCCAGAGGAACTTCCCCAGCGTCCCGGAAAGGGCCTCGGAGACCGTGCAGCCCAGAGCTGTGCCCTGCGCCACCCCCATCGGAGACCCCAGAGCCTGCGAAGCATTCAGACACCAGCCCCACACCCCCCAGACCTACAGACTCTCCCAAGGGCTGGGTCCGAGCACTGGCACATCTACGAAGCTCCTCCGGTAATTCTGACACGGTGAACACTTGACACGAACCTCTCCCTCCCCTTTTATACAGGAGGAGACGGAGGCCCAGACCCAAGGACACGAAGCAGACGGGTGGCAGCCCCTCGCCCTGCCCTTCTGCGTCTGTCCCAAAGCTCCCGCCAGGCAGGATGCATCTGGTGGCCCCACAGCCGCACGTTCTGAAAACATTCTCGTTTCCCCGCACCGCTTAGTATAGAAATTAACATACACCTGCTCTGCTGTGTCTGGTAACTAACTGTTCAGAGACTGTCCCACCCCAATGTGGTTCTGAGCCCATCCCTGGAATCAGGAGACGAATTCCGCTGACCCCTGTCCTCCCCATTACTGCTCCTTTGTTTTCCATGGAGAGACGCATGATTAAAGCAAGTAGAACAGATAGAAGAATTGACTGCACAGATGCCAATCCTCCCGACGCACAGAAGCCTGCTGCGCGGTCCCTGGACTGCCTTTGGTCCACGTCCGAGTCCCTCTGTCTGGGGCTCTCGCCTGCAAAGTTGCAGGGCACGGCCGGAGTTCAGGGAGTGTGAGAAGACAGGATGGCAGAGCCAGCCCGACTTTCTCAGTTCTGCAAGCCTCAGCCTGCTCCTGAACCCTGCCTCTCTGCCCGAGATTTCCTCATTCTCCAGCTTCCCGGATGAAGACTGTCCTATCTCTCGTTGACTGTCACGTAGATAACATATGAGTAAGTCCTGGTTCTCTGGGCTTGTACCCTTTAGTTCACCTCGTACCCCGTTCCCATGGGTGGTTTTGGCACGGGGCCCGTGGCTCAGCGCCCCGTGCCAGGTTATGGGAACGCTTACTCAGCGGGTCTCTCTACGACTTGCCGTCGCCCCGTACGGGGAGCGACCAGCTTTCTCCCTGAAACATCCATTGTGGTGTTGCTCTTCTACCGAAGAACCCAAAGTGCTTATCGATCCCACGCGAGCCCGGCCCCTCCTCCTGGGACCCCGGCTCCTGTCCCACACGAGCTTTGTTCTCCCGGCTCACCAATGGGCAACCACGGCAAAGCATGCTCTTCCTTGGCCCAGTGTTTTTAGCTCTTCGTAAAATGATGATTATCGTAATCTGCCTCTGCTCACGGAAGCAATTGAGGACAAGAAAGACAGAAAATTTTCAATAAATCCTTGATGCATGACTAAGCTTGGCCAGGAGTTTTCGTGGCATCTGCAAAGAGTGCCTCTTTCTGAGAGCTTTCTGTTCTCAACCTAATAACTGGTTTGTTTAACTTAGATCTGGGACCCTGACAAAGGGCTATCAGCCTCTCCCGGGAGCGGAAGCGGGGCTTGGTAGGGTGCTAACTTTCCTTGGACATGAGCCGTGCTATAAAACCAAACCCTCCAGCAGGGCCTAGCAGCTGGGGCGAATTTGAAAACCGAAATGGCAGTTCCGAATCCCTCCTGGTTTCTGAGTCCTTCAGACGGTACTGTTTAAAGTCAACCTGTTGATCGCTTCTGCTGGGAATCTGCTACGTGCTCTTCTGTTAAGCAAGCTTAACCCATGTTTATTCATTCATCCATTCCTGACACTCAGGGTGCCGTTAAGCTAATTTCTATTCCAAGACCGAAATCCGTACTTGTCAAATAATCCTCCAACACCTCACATAGCTAATAACTTTTCAAATATTTATGAGCCCCACAGAGATTTATGTGGAGCTGGGTGACAAGGAACAATGCAGGGTTACGGGTCCAGAGAACATTTTGTTGAAACAAATGTTGTCAAGACACTAATACTTTTATAGCATTTTTCATAAGGGACTTTCGCACCTGCTCATTTCCCTAATTATCCCTGAGACTTTTACACTCAGAGAGAATGAAAATGGAATTTTTTTTGTAAGGTTGGTAATTTGAAAAATTAGCTGCTATATAAAGAAAAATACATGCTCCGGCACAGTCATTGCTAAAAATATAGTCTCGAGATAGATGCTCACGGAGAGAGATACTAAGTTGTTATGGCAACTATGATTATAACTACGAGGCTGGAGGGTTTTTCCCGTTCATTATTCTGTGGGGATGTGCTGGTTTAAATGGCAATGTCCTTTGTAATGTCCTCAATCTCATTACCACATAATTACCCATTTCACATTTAATTCCAACACGTTTGTTCTTACTCCTGTGGCTGGTGGATTTGGCGTCTTTTCGAGAAGCCTTATTCTTGGTCTATGCCCCCTCCCCCTGCAAAGCTCCTCACTGTCACCTCCGCGCTGTGATTTCATTTTCAAGTTGACCTGGGGGAACTGGCTTCCGCTTGAGATATTCCATTTGTAAACAATAAGATGCTGTCGGGAAAACCGTTAAGAAATCGTGCCCACAGAAACGTGGGGAGACAGAGAACTCAGAGTGGCCAGAGGCTGTTTGGCACCCTGGAGATCCAGCATTCTTGCTCACCTACTATGTGCAGAATTCCCAGCGAGGATCGCATCTAACCTTTATGCTAGTTTTTCTCTGTTTCCACACCCCGAGGATCTCCATCCGTCTCGGCCATCTGCGTCCTGAAGGTTGACCCTTGTGGCCTGAGTATACTTGCTCTGATTGCAAATGGTCAAAGACAGGTGCCAGCAGGAGACAGGAAGGTGGGAGAGAGAGAGATCTGGGCACCTCTTCCCTTCCACCAACCCTTCCACGTCCCTCCGCTTTGCCCCAGAGTTCCTGGCGGTGGCTGCCTCTCTGCGCTGCCCTGAAGCCCCAATCCCCCCACCCTCCGGGTCCAGTTCTGCAGCTGGTGAGCACTTACGCCCTCCTGCAGGCCTCAGCCTGCTGTCCCTGGTCCCAGCGTTATCCCTTTGTCCTGCCCACGCCCCCAGGCGTCATTCATCACGCCTGCTCATCCGCGTGTGCTTCTGGCCCTGCTGGGCCCCTGACCAGCACAACCCTCTCAAGACCTTGTCAGAGGAGGGTGGTTCCACTGAGGGCACCAGAAGTAAAGGCGCTTGCTGAAGGTCACCACTGAACAAGCAACCGCATCGGGAGGTGGCCCTCCAATCGATTGTTTCCACAACATCTGCATCCGTCAGGTAGGAGACGATCTCAGGCTCAGGAAGTTCCGTCTCACCGCACGGCCCCCAACGCACTTAGGGTGCAGGGCAAGGGCCCGCGTGGCCTCCAGTGATGGTCACAGAGGGATCTGGGGGGTGGGGTGGCTTTAGCACCCAGGAACTCTCTAGCCCTTTCTTCCCATGGGATTGTTAGGATCGGAGTTCCCTGAATTTACACCTTCTGGAGCTGCTCCCATGGTCACACAAGCATGACGCCTGAAAAAGGAAAGGTCACCTTGATGGAATCTCTATTTGCATGAAGGACTCAACGCCCGAGGGGCCACAGCACATAAACACCCTTTGCGGTAAAAAAAAAGCAGAGCCCCCTCCTCACACCACAGTCACCTGATCACAATCACAGCACCGAGCAGAGGCATGGCGTCTCTTAAATTTAATTTAATTCTATACGTCCTCAGGGGCGCGACCAGGAGACGCAGTGTTTGAAAACGTCTGGGCCTCCTTCCTTCACACCTGGGTTCCCCTGACTTCTCCCTCCGCGTCGTTGATCCCAGCCTGCAACGCAGCCGGCTTTGAGGGGCGCAGGTATAAGAGACGAGAGCTTTGGGGAGCAGCAAACGCTTCCTTCCCCTTCCACCCGAGCATGTCTTCCCTTCCACGTGCGAAAGAGGAGACGTCGTCGCATCCGGGTATAAGTTCTGTCACTGAGAATCCATCTCTATTTCTAAGGAGAATTACTTTCAGGGACAGAAAGATCCCAATGCTTTGTCTATCCCACCCAAACTGGCAACCATGGTAACGACTTGGAGAAAAGTCTGAAATGATTGTAAACCTAAGCTTTGACGTTCCAGTGGGTAAAACAGAAAGCACGTGTTTGCCTTGTTTCCATTCTCCATCCTGGAGGTGGAGCTGAGGTGTGTTAATAAGTATCGAGGTGTTTCAATTTTATATTTTAATATATAAACAGCCTCCTGGTAGTTCCTGAACCAGGAGTGGCCCGTCTGGGGACACGGCAGGTTGTCCATCAGAGCCAGACCATGTGGGCCTTCGGGGCTCCTCTTGGTTACTATGCCCCTCATTGAGCTGTCGGCCTGGAGCAGAGACTGAGCGCATCATTCTGGTTTCAGTTTACGTATCTGTGAAACAGGAGAATCCCATCCTGACCTAACAGAGAAGTGCAGTGAGAACTGAATACAGTTACGCACATAACTGCTTAGTATAGAGCGGGGTCCGTAGCAAGCACTCAAGTTTGCATGTTGTTGTTATTATCTTGTCCTACCGGGGCCAGGTGCACGCTCATTACTGCCTGGTGGAGAAAGGTGAGCTCCACACCGGGCCCTTCATTCCTCCTCTGTCACCGCCCCCTGCCCCCAGGGCATGCCACGCACACACTGTTTTCACCACCTGGATGCTCTGCAGCCCTTCTCCTGGCAAACTCCTGCTTGCACTTTGAGGTCTAGCTCTGTGCCTCTTCCTGGGGAAGCCCTCTGTGACTGCACTTAGGAGAGGCCCTCTGTCCTCGCCCTCCCGGGCTCCCACAGCACCCTGCACGTGGCTCCCGCGACTCTCAGGACGACGTGTGCTGGCTCGACAGTGATTTCCCCATCGCTCCATCAATTCCTCCAGGAGGAAGAACCCTGGAGGGCAGTCGGCATTTCTCCTGTATGCAAAAGGAGCTCAATAAATGCCAACCGGCTGCAGGAAAAGACCTCGAGAGCAGAATCCAAAGCCTGATTTCTCTCAGTAGCCCCTTCAGGGCCTATCCCAGTGCCTGGCACACAGTAGGTGCTCAATAAACAGACACTGAAAATGACTTTTCAAGTCCTCACGCTCTGGACTGCATTTTCCTCCAAGTGGCCCCTCGTGGCCTTTGGGCAAGCCTGGGATCTGGGGCACCCCCTTACCCACTGCCTTTATCACTGGCCAGTCCTCAGGCCCCTCCCCGACATCGGCGAGGCCGTCCCAGGGATGGGTGCACGATGTGAGGAAGAAGTCCCCGCCGCTCGCGTGAGACTGGGGTACGTTCTTCCCACCCCAGCCACGGGGCCCCCCGGACAGCGGGGAGGGGACTTGGCAGTGCGCGGAGAGCGGTCCCCAAAGGGCACAGCCGCTTCGCATTTCGCAGTGGATCTCATTCTCAAAGGAAGAAAAGCTAGAGCCAAACCAATTAATTTTTTAAACACCCCAGAGATCCAGATTAAATAAGGTTTGCCAGGCGTAGCCGCAGCTGACAAAAACAGGAGATTTTCTGGGGGGAAAACTCTCAGCCTGTGGTGTGGGTCACCTGGTCAGGCCCTTCTCCCAGGTTAGTCCCCGCCCGGGTGAGTTGCCACACCTCAGCTCGTAGGGCTCTCAGCTCCCTTTTTGGGGAAGAATAAATGAAACTTACGAGGATAAGTAAAAGTAGCATAACGACAATAAAAATCAATATGCGATCTTTTCATTGCCGAAGGAAACCTTCTCGGGTATTGGCTCCATAAATAAAAATTCCCTTCACCCTTTCAGGCCTCAGGTGAAATGTCGCCTCCTCGGAGAGCCCTTTCTGGACGGTTCCGTCTCGAGGAGGACTCACCCTTCTGCCCTCACCTCCTGCCTCTGCAGCCCATCCTGTCCCCTCGCGGTGCCAGTCACACTTTGCCATTCCTCTTCCGATTGCTCTGACGCTCGAGTAAGCAAGAGCTGGGTGGTTTCGGTGTGGGAGGTGGGGGTTGGGGGGGGGCGTCCTGGATCAGACGTTGGAGTTCAGATTCTAGCTCAGTCACTCAGCGGCTGGGTCCTGGAGCGGGTCACCTCACCTCTCGGTGCCTCGGCATCTTCATCTGAAAAACGGGGATGATAATAATTTCTTCCTCACAGACTTGTAGGGAATAAATGAGTGGAGACAGGTAAAGTGCTCAGAACAGGGCCTCGCCATGCGAGGGGCGAAGGTGTATTATCGACCCCACTGTTAGCCTCACGTGTCTTACTCACTACCGTGTGACCACACCTGGCACAGTACCTACCATGGGGCGAGTGGTCAGCAAAGCCTGGCTCAGGCGCGCCCCAGCTCTGGCCTTATTCTGCGTTTCCAAATTCCCCCCGCTTGCTTTGTTCATGAACCCCTCCCCTGGCCACCCAGAGTGCCGCCCTCTGCAGCCACCTGTCCGACGCTTCCTTCCACTGTGGCACCTGCCCAAGTCCCTGCCCCACCCACCCACTGGAGCACCCAGGGTTAACCCCCTCCCCCGCTCCCCTGCTCCTTCCTTCCTGCCGGAGTCCCAGTGACCACACCCCGCGACCGCGCTCTGGGCCAGGCAGGAGGCGCCTGCCCGAGACGAGGGTGGAGCAGGGCTTGGCAGCGCCCTGATTAGGCGCCTGCTTTGCAAGGGCACCGTGCTCCCCGCAGCGAGGCTCCTTCTGATGGGCACAAGCAGTGACATGCACCTTCCGACGCAGGCAACGAGGGAACGAGAGGAAGTCCTGAGGAACGCAGCGCAGCTGGGAGCTGGGCCGTCTGCAGCCCGGTGTCTGCAGACGGAAGGATGGTGTGAACTTGGTGATGCCGCTGTGCTTCCAGAGAGTGCGGTGTGGGGACAGAGCCCTGGACCAGAGTCACTCTGGTTCCCGGGAGCCACTCTCTGTGCCTCGGCCTCTCAGACTCTCTCAGCCGCCCATCTGCAAACCGGGCAGCCGGGCAGGTGACCCTGAGGCTCCCTCCTTCTTCAGCCCCGGACCTCTGATGCACAGCGACCGCACCCCTGAAGCTTTCGGTCCAGGGCAGAGGATGCTGGTGACCATGACCAGGAGATGATCCGACCCAACGCATAGAGCTTCAGACCTCTGAGGCCCCCAGGCCCAACTGCTTCTCGCCTGCCTTGCTGTCCCATTCACAGCTGCTCCTCCTTCTCACCCGACCGCCCCCTTCTCCCCGCTGTGACCCTGCTGTCAGGACTGTGACCCGCTGTCAGGACACCCCACGGAGGATCACGGCCCTCTCCGCCGGTGACTTCCCTCATTTCACTGCCCCCCTCCCTCCCCCCCAAGCTCACCACTCCATCCTCCACCCTGCCCTGAAACGAGGCCTTCTCTGTCCCCATCTGTGGATAAGCTCGTAGTCCTCAGGGCTCCCCAGCCACCCGATGACAGCACCCGAAGCCCGGGGTGCGCATGAGCCCTCCAAGCCTCACCTCCCGATGTCCTCCTCTTCCCTCCCCAATGATGTCCAGGTACAGGGATGAGGTCACACCATCTGTGTGACCCCACACACCTTTACTCACGCACATCCCACTGCCGGGAACGGCCTCGCCAACTCCAGGAAGCGCCCCCCCCGACACACACACCCTACCCAGCGACCTCCACCTGTATCATCTCTAATGCCCACGACTCCAGAGGCGTTTCAAACCAGAAGCTTCTGCAGAAACATGAAGGAGAGGGGGACGTAGGCAGAACTTGTGCTAACCTCATCGCTCAGTGTTACGGAGACCCAGTTTCCTCATCTATAAAATGGGACCCGAACGCCTCCCGGCTCCGGAGAGAGATGGCACAGATGCTTTGCTAACGGGAACCGCCATGCACAGGATGGGCCGATGCTGAGCCCAGCCCGGCTCGTCCCTCCGGCTGCCCGCGGCGGCCTCCCCACCGAGCACGCGCAGCACCTGGTCCTCCAGACACAGGGTCTCGAGGGGCCTGCCAGATCGCCACTCCCCAAACGGCCCCGTTATAAATCATGTCGGCCTCGCCCAGCTGCCTCTGAGCCTCTGGGCATGTGTGCACGATATCGGAATAAAGTTTAAATTAAATCCAGAAGCTGCAACGTGTCATAAAAATCACACTACAAATTCCCCACGGTGGAATGCCAAGCCTAGAAAATAATGATAAGGAAATACTACATTTTGCCTCATGGGCCCTGAATTCCCCCCCAACTTGACTTTGCAAGATCTAGGGGCCGTCCAAAGATAAGGAAACTATGCAGGAAACATCTTGCATTTCCTCGAGATTCCCATGCGTTTTCCAGAAGGACCAGAGAAGCAGAGTCCCAGACCACCAAAGGCCGGAATGATGGGAAGCGGCCCCCACGTGGCGCCGGGTGGGGGTGGGGGGGACCGGGAGTCGGCCTGCCCTGTGCTCCATGCGGCCGCCTCCCCCGCAGCACCCAGCCCTGTCCTCTGGCCGAGGTTCCAACTGCCCGGCAGCTGCCCCATGGGCGTCTGCTCCCCACCTGAAGGAGTCCCGAGTTTCTGGCCCTACAAGGTGGGCGCAGTGCACGCCCTGCTGAGAGGCGCCAGCGGAGGCGCCAGACAGGTGTGTGCGCCCCCGTGTTTTCTGCATTTCCAGGAGGCAATGAGGCGGTGCTGAGAAGCCGCGCCCAGTGGTCGAGATGCCTGTCCCCACGGCCAGGCCAGCGTGACTTGCTAATGTCATTAACATTCAGGCTGACACTGAAGGAGGCGGCTCAAATCACCGTGACTACATTTAGGGGCCTCCTGATGGAAAACCATCGCCTTTCGAACCACACCGCTTTCTGTAATTAGAAGAGAGGCTATTATTCAAGTCAGACATTTTTTTCCCTCAGATATCTGTGCTTTATGCAATGTTATCGTGGAAACGCATTTGCTCGGGCCGGACCACACACGGGGCAGGCATTGCAGTCGGAGGGAGGGGCAGGGGTGAGCGGGTACCTGCCTTGTCCTCGCCTGCCCCGTGCAGCAGAGAGAGGACAGTGCCCCTGCAAGCCCCCGACCCCACAGCCCACCCTGACGCTGCCACAAATCACCGGGTGACAGACGCAGAGCCATCGCCGTCTACTTTTTTCTTAGGAATCCGCGAAGGGTCCCCAACAGGGGCGACACACCTGGAGAATGACTTTTTAAATGTTTCTTCCATTGTTCTCATCACAGAATCACAGAGACCCTCCCGTAGGTTCACCGGTGCACTCGGAAATAGTTCGTGGGCCTCTGCTTTCTGCCAAGAGAGGGACCGGCCCCTGAGAGGGCCTGGGGCCCACAGGGACGTCCATGGGAGGCGTCTCTGCTGCCTTGTGGGGGAGGGTTTAAGCAAATAAGGACACCCACAAAGCACATACGGCTTGATAAATCCTTAAGATGGAAAAGAAAGGGAGCGGGGAGATGAGGTGGAGAGGGACGAGGGAGAGGGGGGGACAGGTCCTGCGATGGGGGGGCGTCCCCTGGGATTAGTGCAGGCCGGGAAGCCCTCCGCGAGGGAGCCTCAGCCGAGACCCCACATCTGAGAAGGAGCCGACCACATGCTCAGCTGAGGAGAAAGCAATCCAGAGAGAGTGCGAAGGTCACCTCAAGCGACCAGCCCTGCCCTCATGTGAGAAAGAGCTGGACAGGCTCAAGCGACAGAGAGGCCTGCGAGGCCTGACCTCTGAGAGCGGCGGGAGGCTCAGCGGGAGTGAAGTCGGGGTCTGGCTCAGCAGAAGCAGTCTAGGATTCGTGTGAAGTTCAGTGGGGCTCTCTGGGAGACTTTAAATAGTGGAGGGACATGGAAAAGGTCATTCTGGGGAGGACAAGGGATTCGGATGGAAGGCACAGACGTGTGGGGGAGCCAGTCTGGGGGCCACTTAACTGTCCACATGAGGGTGGTGGGGTTCGGACTGAGGACAGAGTCGTGGGGAAGGAAAAAAGGGGCGGAGTCCAGCGGCTGTTGGGGCAGATCCAGTAGGATGTGCCGCAGGGGCCATAGGAGGGCGAGGGAGGAGGCCGGGATGCGCTTGGGGCTGGGGCGGGGCACACGGGATGGAGAACGGCCGGCAAGCGAGAGGGTGTCGCTCCCAAGGTCGCGGCTTGAGCAGCAGCTCTTCCACCAGGGACACCCGCTAAGGCCAAGTGCGGGAACCATCCCGTGCGCCGATGAGCCCGGTTTCCTGCTGATTTCTCCACTCCGTCACTCATTTGATCAACAAACACTGGCTGAATACCTGCTAAGGCCAGAGTGTAATGACAGCCTGAAGCCTAGTGGAGAGACAGAGATGCAAATAAGGACCCCCTCATGAGGAGGACCAGGGAAGGGGACGGGAGTGGGGAGTAGGGCCACCTGGTCCCTCTGCCTTGGCTACCAGGGACAGCTGCACGGGGACCCGGCAACCAAGCGGAATCACCCGGAACAGCTGGAGTGGGCAGAACCTGTCCACATGTTCAGGCTCGACTGAGAGTTTAAACAGCCGTGAAATCACTGACTGCGAAAGGCGCCCGGGAACCTTCTGCTGTGGCGGAGTGCTCCGTATCCTTCTTTGGGTGCTGGTCACAGATTTGTTACAACTCTGTCAACGACACACATAATATCTACTTCACTATATGTACGTTGTACCTGAACTTTTTAAAATTAAAGACTTTTGAGAGCGAGTTTAGGCTCACAGCAAAATCAAGAAGACACAGAGATTTCCCATGTGAGCCCTTCCCCCACAGGCACAGCCGCCCCCATTATCAAGTTCCCCCACCAGAGCGGCCCTTTGTTACAATCGATGAACCAGCACTGACACATCGTTACCACCCAAAGGCCGCAGTTCACCTCAGGGTTCACCTTTGGTCGTTGTACGTTCTACGGGTTTGGACTCATGTGTAGTGACATGTACCCAGCAATATAGTACCACGCAAAGTATATATAACCTTAATTTTAAAAAGGAGATTTAAAACAATAACAGCGAAAAAAGCAACAAAGTTCATTTGTAACCCTCACTAGATTTCAGTGAACATTTTATTATCATCGACTGTATTGATTACTTTAAAGAGGCGTTCTGTACTCGAAGTTGCAGTTTCGAGGTTTCTGCTGTGCTCAGGCGCACCTGCCGTCAACCTCAGGCAAGGCAGTCTGCACGCGGGATAACACACGCCGGAGCATCCCTCTGGCCCACGTCCCACCTGCGACAGGTCTTCTGCGTGTGCAGGTAAGACTTGCGCTTGGCAAGGTCCTTGCACATCCCAAACACTATGTTTACATAAAGTCAGACTTCAGTCCTCAGTTGGCTTAACTTTTTCTAAAGAACATCCTTTCTTTGAGATTCTTTCTTAAAGAATCTGTGTTAGATAAAGTTGAATAAGTGGCTATATGCTTTATGTTCTGTGTAGTAGTACGTGACAAACTGAAGTTTGTGTACCTGTCATTTGTCACCTTTTCCCCTCTACTCTTTTGCTTCTAAATATCTTTGTCCAGGGTTGCTGGTCCATAATGATGCTTCATTGCTGGGCTATTCGAAACCCCCAGAATAGTTCTCTTTCCATCGCACATGACGAGCTCTGTAGACACATCCCCGAATACAGAGATCGACAGTCAGTCTTCAATGTCTAAAGCGTGACTCTAATGGAAAGCCAGTAGAAACTCCCTATGGAACAGCTTTCGACAAGTCATTCTGATTTCATTTAAAATAAGCCAAAGACGGCAAGGGATGGGTGAACGACCCTCCTATGCTCTTTTCCCTGTCACGTTCTCTACAATGGAAGGGAAGATGTGGGGCTTCCACAATGTCCAGGAATGGTACCACCCCAGAGGGCCACGGGGTCTCCCCACCACGATCTCACACGCCAAGATGTGGTCCCTCCGTGGTGTTGGCCTGGAGCTCTTCACCTGAAAATAAAGATGCCTCCAGAAGAGGCGTACACCACTTCCATGTTTCGGGCCCACCAGGGTTGCGGAAACCTTCTTGCCATCTGTGTGTACAGCCATGGCTCACGTGGCCAGCGTGAGGAGTAACTAGGCGCAGACCTTCAGTCTCGTCAGTGGAGAGCTGAATCATAGAGGAGGAGAGAGGGGAGGCTGGAGAGACACACGGGGAGCAAGTCTGGAAGGTCGCACGAGCCACCCACCAGGTCGCCGTGAGGGCCAAGTCACCCCCAGAGCATCGCGGGCCTCTGATATCGTTGCACGGCCACTGCGAGCCGGCGGCTCTGCCCACGCCGTCTCCTGTAACCCCGCCGTGGCCCTGCCAGGGAGGCCCTCTCCCCACTGCCCAGCTGAGGAAACCAAGGCTCCTCTGCGCAGGCCACGTGAAGGTCGCAGAGGCTGACCTCTGGCTCTGCTCCTGAGCCCAGTCCCCAAGGGGACCAGGAGGGAGTGGGCTGAAGGCCAGCACTTGTTTGGGGGCACTCACCTCCAGGCTCAGCACTTTGGGGAGCCCTGCCAGGGCTCAGGAGCACGACCTCCAACCACCCACCCCCCCAACCCCGTCCAGCCGTGACAGGCGGCCCGAAACTCGTTCCGTGCAGGGCCCTCGCAAGCAGCATGCCCTTGCCATGTCGACTCCCACGAGTCGTTATTTTTTTAAATAGCCTCAGTCCGGCCGACCATCTAGTTGTTTTCGCCTCTCTGAAGTCAAACAGCAACCGCGATTGTTTTATTGCCGCCGTTTCACTTGCCAGCTGGCTCTACAGGTCACGAAGGAGCTGCCGCCCCGGCCAGCCTCTCCTCCTCTGTCGCCACGCCCAGGCCGACTGGCCGGCCGCCCAGCACCCAGCGGCGGGCGGTCCGGAGCTGGCAGCCCGCCGAGCGATGGAGGCGGGTCCCCAGGCTCTGAGCCACGGAAAGCTCTAAATCGACAGAGTTCCCACTCAAGCTGGCTGTGGGCTCTCTTCGTGGAGTTTGGCAGAGGCTTCCTGGAAGAATCTGCATTGGTTGTGTGTGTACAGCGTGCACTGTGGGGTTCTGGAGGCTGCACATGACTGACAGCTGGCTACGCCTATTACGATAGGAACGATCACAGCCTGGACCTGTTACATCACAGGCACATACGCCGAAGAAGAGCGGCCTTACGGGAAGGCGAGGTCCCAGGACCATCCAAAGGAAAACCCCGGACTCCAGGCGGGGGCGCACCTCCCCCGCTCCCCATTCGCGTCCCCACCTAGCGATCGGCGCGGGCAAGAGTGGCGAGGTTACCGCATCGGGAACGCGGTTGTGCGCGGAGGTGCAGGCGGCGTGCGCATTTCTCTACACGAACACAGACGTGTGTTCACCTCCCCCGCCCCACGTGAGGAGTCGAAGGCGACGAACAGAGCCGGGCATGACGGAATAAAGACCCAGCCGTAGAGGACGGCGGGGCGGGCGAGGCAGAAAACGAGGAGCGAAAACAGGGGACGGGACGCAGAGGGGGGCGCGCGAGTGGGCGCAAGGACGGGAAAGACAGAGAGATGGGGAAGGAAAGCGGGGAGCAAAGTTTCCGTTTCCATGGTGACCGGCAGCTCTGGGTCCACACAGACAAAGCTCCAGAAGATGCCACACACCGACCGCGTCAGGGGGCGCAGTGGGCGTCCTTCTCGGGGTCCGGCTGGCCCAGGGGGATGGGAGCTGGGAGCTGCCTCGGCTCCTGCCACATATGCAAGTCCCCACCCCAGGCCACACCTGATGGAACTGGGGTGACCGCCACACCCCCTCCCTTGGGGACTTGGAGTTCAGCCCGAGGGGCGGCCCGCCCGACGGTGTCCACTGGAGGCTCGTGCTGTATGCACGGTGTACGCAAGCCGGGAGGGGTCTCCGCTGCCCCCTGGGCTGAGACTCAACGTCAAGGCAGCTCTCGCCAAGGTCAGCCGTGGACGCCACGTGGCCAAGCACGGCTGTCTCCTGCATCTCACGCTGCACGTCATCCTCCTGGAGAGACCATCCCCGCCCCCGACCTCTCTATGCAGAGTCGGCCCCACCCGCTGCTCCGCATGCTGGCCACCTGCCTGCCTCTGTCCTGGCCCTTCATGTGCCGGTCGTGTTTTAGCGGCTCGTCGCCTCGTGTGACACCGCCCTTCCTTGCTGGTCTGCAGCTCTCTGAGGACAGGGACTGCCCGACTCACTGTCACTGGGTCTCGGAGTCTGTCCGCAGTAGACATCCAATAAGAATTATTTTAAAGGCTAAGCAGAAAGAAGACAGCCAGAGACAGGGACAATGTCCTCTAAATGTCCCACTTCCGGTTCTGGAGGCTGGCCGCTGGCGTGCACCCCCAGCCCTGGAGTTCCACTGCGGACGTCTGGAGTCTTCCAGCAAAGCCCCCTCCTGAGCTTGGGCATGTTTCTGCTGCGGAAAACAAGGGTCTCCTCAAGCGCAGGGACCCGAGCTTCCACCCACGCTCCCCGGGCAGCCAGCGCCAGCTCTGGGAGCTCGTGGGTCCCGCGGCACTTGGCACGCTCTGTTCTCGTGCCGACCCAGATTTCGGCGGCAGGGGAGACCGCCTTTCCAGCCTGGCCGCACCGCGTTGGCCACTGTCGAGCTTGAATTGTACCCGAGGGGCGGGGGCAAAACGCCATCACTTGTGCGACAGGGTTGGCTGGGCACAGGCGGGGGAGGAGGTGTGACCCGGGGGAGAAGGGCAGAGGTCCTGGGTAGAGGGGCCACTGTACTGACGAACTAGTAATTAGACCAGACTCTGGATTTTTCTCGGCTTCCACGTCTAGGTCTGTAAGACTGAGAGACGGCCAAGCCACTGAGTCACACAGTTCAGCATGTGCACACACACATGCACGTGCACACGCGCACGCACACACACACACACGCCCCAGCTAGGTGGAACAGGGTCTGCCCCTTCCCACAGTCCAGTGGGAGTTCCTGTTCCCTACAGTTAGTTGGCCATTTTCCTCAGACTGCCTTAAACTCTCTCTAACCGTTAAACTTTGTGTGCATGCATGTGTGCGTGTGTGCGTGTGTGCGTGTGTGTGTGTGTGTGTGTGTGTGTGTGTCCGATCTCATTAACTCAGAAGCTCCTTCCGGCGGGGACCTTTGGTCTCCCTCCTTCCTCAGCTCAGAGCCTGACATACAGCAGGCGTCCATGTTTGCCGTTTTGATCTGACTGAATTTTCCCAGGGGTCCCTTCCAGCTCTCTTGCCCACGCCGCCTTCTTTCTGACTATGGTTTGACAGGTGGAGCAGGAGGAGAAAAGAAGGAAGCAGGTGGGGGGCAGGGCGGATGGACACACAGAGGCAGCAGGGAGGCGAGGGGAGGGCCGGCGGGGCGGGGAGGGGCGGGGAGGCTGAGCCTGGCTTTCCTGAGATTGAGCGAGGCCGGTGGAGGCACCAATGGTCAGAAAGAGCTTGAGGCAGAGAGGGGGAGAGTTGGAGGCGAACTAGGTAGATGCGACCACCGGATGCCAAAACAGTCAGACCGTTCGTGAGTCTCCCTGGAAGACGTCCCCAGAGAAGCCCACGGAAAAGGTCCTTTGTTCCGTTTCTAATTAAGGGTCCTCTTTGATGTGCTGAGCCACAGGAAGGAGAGTCACAGTGACTAACATTTTTAATGTCATTAAGATAATTAAGTTACACAGTCATTTCTTATACACAGCCTGGACTTATTTTTCAACACTTTCCTCCAAAATGAAACATCGCAAAGACATTGGGGAGCTGAAGAGAGCCCACAGACAGACCTTGGTTGTCACTGCCGCTCCTGGCAGAGGGCTGCGATGGGCTTCAAAAGCCTTTTGAAACTGTCTCTCTATTTTGTACACATAATTACAGACATAAGGGCTCAGATTTGAATGGCTCCTTCTTACCTCGCTACCCAATGTGCTCTCGGTAATATTCTCTTTTTGTACATCGAAGGCGGGGAAGTATTACTAGCCCTATTTTACAGAAGTAGCAATTTGACGATAGCACAAAGAGCTAAGAGCCAGCGAAGGCTCACCCTACCCCAGGCACGGAGCATTTCATGCATTATCCTTTGCACCTATCAACAATATTTTGAGGTCTGTGCTGGGGTTCAAACCTGGGCATTCTGACTAAGAACACATATGCTTAAATGCCATGCTACCTCAGGTGTTCAAAAATATTTATTGAGCATCTGCTATGCGCCGGGCACTATGCTGGTGCCGGAGATACGGCGGTGACTGAGGGAGGTGGATCCCTGTACTGGAAGGAATGATGTTCTTATAGGAACACGTATCGAACAATCAAAGAACAAAGACAACTGAATTTAGACGTATGAGCCAGGAAGAAACTAAAACAGGGTGACTGATCGAGAGCACGTGGCAGGCGGCGGAGGAATGGGGGGCCTCCTTGAGGAGGTGACATTTCAGTGTCAAGTTGAATTACAATGAGGACCCATTTTCAGGAAAATATGGGACAGAGCATTTCAGACAGACTGAAGCACGCGGGGCCAAAAATGTTTCTATTACTCAGCTCAACATTTCCACTCCTGAATATCTATTAAGACAGTCGTTCTCAACACAGAAGATATTCACAGCGGCTTATTTATAATAATGAAAACAAATAGAAATGGTCTGAAGTCTAAGGGAAAAGGTTTCAAAGAATCATGACAGACATGCTTGGTCAAATATTACACGGTCATGAAAAATAATTATATAGGCTTCGATTCTGGCTGGAAGGTATACCTGACCCTGTCTTTCCAAACGATTACAACTAAAAACCCAGGAAAAATATATAAAATAACTATCAGAGGACTCTAAAACATAAATACTAACGAGCAGAGTGGAGAAGGATAGCAAAACTTTAAGAAACATGGACGCAGCCGTGAGGGTCCCGAAGTCCCCCCCACATTCTCTGGCTTCGATGTCGGGGCAGCCGAAGCCTGGAACAGTGCAGCCGATGTGGACAGATGGAATTTCAAGAAATAACTATTAATTTGTTTGATGAGGAGGGTGAAGTTTTGTCTGTATATACTACAGTTTCCCCCAATGTTGATTCATCACTCTTCCTTCGGGGCGCCTGTCTTTTGGGCGCTCACTCATTCATTCAACCAACTCTTGCTCCATGTTGGGTTTTCAGGGTCCTCTATGGGCGAGCCGCCAGCCCGATCGGCTTGCATCTGAAGCGAGTCTCTCAAGTTTGCAGAAATAGATACAGGACTTTACAGTTTATAAACCGTACTTTGGCTCACTGAGTCTTGCAACATCTCTGGAGGCTGAAAACAATCTCCCCAAAGAAAAGGAGGTTCGGAGAGTTGGGAGAACTTTCCTGAGTGGGTAGGGGTTGGTGGCGGAAAAGTGCGTCCCTCCGTCATAGCCCCAGCTCTGGGGTGCAGTACGAAAGGAACGGCTCCATTTTGCAACCCAAGCACCAATAATGGATTCGAACTAGACTCATCTAGTTGCTGGAAAAGAAGATGTTCACACCATGCCAACGCACGACCCAACAGATGGGGCCTGAGCATGGAGTCACCTTGCAGTCACCACCTGAAGCAAATGATCAGATGACCGATGGTGGCCCGGCCCAGTGCGGCGGCCTTCCTGATGCCACGCAAAGTCTCCAACCTACGGAGTGGCATTTCGCCAAAAACTCTAATGAAGCCTCTAGACCCAGCCTCCAGTTCAGAGGAAATATAGCGGGCGGAAGAACCTATAAATGCCACAGAGGCCCAGTAAGATGAACCCAGAATGGGGAACGTCCTACAAGACAATGGCCTGCAAGTTTCAAAAGTAAACGCCATGGAAAAGAGAAAGAACAAGCTCTAAAGAAAAGGACTGTTCTGGTCATGAGAACTAGAGACATAACAACCCAACACAGCGTGTATACCTGAATCGGATCCCGGATACCGAAAAATAGCTGTAAAACACCTTCTTAGGACAGTCGAGGAAATATGACCTTAGACTGGATATTATATAGTTAAAGTCATTGTTAATCGGGACTTCGTGAAATGCCGGAATAGTTGAAACTTACTTTCGAATGACACATGTGTGTGTTTACGGCAGATAGGCAGATAGAGATACAGTCGCACAGAGAGAGGAATCAAATATGGCACAATGTTAGATTGAGTCTTGGCGAAGGGTACAAGTTTTCAACTTTTCTCTACGTTTGACCGATTATACTAAAGGTTAGTGGTTCCAGTTCCCATAGCAATTCATTAGCATATTCATTCAACGCACAACAATGAGCACCTGCTGCATACAACCCGGCACTGCACTTAAGCTGGTAACTTCAAGCCCAGCCAGGCAGGGCCCCTGATAGTAGGAAGCCCGCCCCCCGCAGAGGGGCGGGGGAAAGACGTGACCAAGTAAAGCCCCGATCTAATGCTTTTCCACTGCTTCACGCACACGCTTCTAGCAGGCGGAGACTTGTGCGGTGCTACCCACGGGCTATTTTTCTCAATTCAGCATACTCTCTAAAACATAAAAACTGCATCACCGAAAAGGAATTGGAGACATGAGGCTTGAATGCCTGCCTCGTTCTTCGGCAAGTCTCCAGAGCTCATTAAGCAGTGGAGATTATTAGAAAGAATCTCACATGCTTATTTTGTTTTCCAGTGAATCAAAGATCATCTTTGCCAGGCTTTGCTAAATCTGCAAAACACGTCGGCATTTCGATTGCTAATTGCTATACAGAGAGAGAGAGAGTAGCTTCAACAAAATTTCACATAATGGAATGAATTTAGTTGAAATGCATAAATTTTAAGAAACACTCTAATTTGCAAACATCCTCTTGGAAATCTAACGCCTGTGCCAAAATATTTGTAAGTTGTACACATCCAACGAAATTGGCATCTCCCGGATTCTTGCGTGTTTCACGAGAACTTGCGGCTCCTGCAATGAACATCGTGCGTCTCCCCATCCACCTCACTGCCCACAGCATGTTTCCGTCCTCGGTTTACCTGTCAGCCCTTCCCCTAGACTGTAAGAGTCGTTCATCTGTTCACGCATGCATCAAACACGGACCGACAACCCGTAAGTGTCAAGGCTCTGATCTAGGGACTAGAGATATAGTGATGAACAAAACTCGCGGTGCTGGGAGATGTAACCATAACAAATTGCAATAACAGCAAAGTCAGAACTAGGCTCCAGGATCTGCATAAACAAGTCCTATTTTCATCGGCTCCCAGTGAAGCCCCAGTGATTTGTGTACCCATGTAATGCTTTAAAAGCACAGCAGGACTTCAGGGCTAGAGGGGCCCCAGAGATCGTGTGCCCCAGGCCCACTCCCTTTTCCAGAAACTACCCAGTACGTGTCCTTCTCGTGGGGGATCACGAGAGGGCCAGGGGGCAAGGCCAGCAATGCCTGGGCCATGTTTCTTAAGTTCCATTGGTCAAAGCAAGTCCCAGCCAATCCCCAAATGGAGTCCCCAAAGTGAGAGGCTAGAACTATAAACCCAGCCGCCGATGACCAATCCTGCAGTGGGGGTGCTGTTCCCTCTGCCTCTTCCCTTCTTCCTCGTCCTATACCTGCTGTTCCTAAGATTTAACCCAGATGCCGCCCCTCTGAGGCACCCTCACTGTCCGGGTGCCTCTGACTGGGTCCCCCAGAGCCTTAGCTTCCAATCAGAGTTTACCGAAACCATCTGCTCACATGCCCATCTCCCCCTGCCCCCGTCCCCGCCCATTGGCTTCTCACAGCCCTCACTGGGGCTATCCCAAAGCCAGTCCAGCTTGCATTCTGAGCCACCGACTGTCCTGACATTGCCTACCCGCCCCCCCCCCCCCATTGCTGGCAACAACCCCCTTTCTCAGAACTCTTTTGACAAGGACCTCAAGACGGTTTGTGGCTTCAAGCCTGCTGGCTTCTCGAGGATTCACTGGCCCAGCCTCCTGTCCAGTAGAGGGATCAGCTACAGGCTGCCTGAAGGAATGTCCCTCGCTCCACTCGGGCCACGGGGCCATGGGTGGCTTCCCAGGCCCCACCCTCTAGTTATCACTATCGTGTAATGTGAAAACGCCCTCCTACTTTTTTGAGCTCACGGATTCTATGGGCCAGGAATCTAAGAAGTCAGGGGACGACGCCTCTCTTATTTTCTGATATCTGCTCCTTCTCACCCAGGTAGATACAGCACACCAGCCCTACAGGCCAGCTTGCAACCAGACACCTCAATGGCTTTATCAACGTTCTCGGGAAACCCCGTGCCCAAGGGCACACGGGGGACCGCCCATAAGTCCACCATGACTCTCCCCCCAAGGCCTTCACTCACCCCCAGGCCTGCTTCTCGGTTGCCGACCCAAGGCGTTCGGTTTGCTCTCTGCAGCACCATGCGAACACGGGGCCGAGGAATGAAAACAGACCGGGGCCTGCCGCTTCCAGCAGCCCCGTGGCCCCAGCGTAGTTTATCTTGGGCCTGAAACATCGCAAAGGAACGCGGGCCTCACTTTGCCAGGGACCGGCCTGGAGCAGCGCTGGCCGGCATGCCCTTCCTGCCGGTCCCCTCGCGGGCCGTGTGGAGCCCACTCGGGCCGAAGACGCTCCTTCAGAGCAGCCCTGGCCCTCCGCTGCCATCGGACCCACGAGGCGCACCCACCCGCACAGGCGCCAGCGAGCCCAGAAGTAGGTTGAGGAGCCATTCAGACCTCCGCTTGCAGGGCTGGGATCTGAAAATTCAAAACATGCCTGAGAGCTGCCATGTGCTTTTAATTTCCCTGTTACGGTAAAAACAGGAAGAAAGAAAGAAAAAAAAAGACATCCAAAGCATGGATCAATGAATCCCTGAAGAAATGCTACCCAAACAGTTCACGGTGGCCTTTCCTGGCATCGGCTTTAATGGGACAGATTACTGTTGGATTATCACAGTCCGTTCACAGCCATAGAAAAAGAGTGGCCCCAGGAGCTCCCAGAACTTGGTAATGAGGCCGATCTCAGTGCGGGCGGGGCACTCACCCACACCGAGGTTGCCATAACACCCCTGTTCACAGCCCAGGCTTCGGAGGGTCCAACGGTGTCCACGAGGACAACTTGACCACAGGTAACCCCTTGGATGTGACCTTGGAACCCAGTAGGGGGCCCCTCTGTGACCTGGGCAGGACATGGACAGCAAGGATATCACAAGGATAAACGGGCAGGACGGTCTCCAAAAGCGACGTGGCAGCCAGAGGCAGCAGCAGTGGTCACCTGCGCACCTGACGCCCAGGTCCCCTCGTCCACGTTGACCCGGGACCAGCTGCCTTTGGATTAAATAAGTTCCAGGTGCCCTATCCTGCGAGGGGCGGGGGCCGCCTCAAGATGGATGTGCTAGTACGGGATCGAGGGGAAAACCAAAAATGATGTCACCACATTGGTACTTCAGAAATCAAGGAAGGAAGCTCACCCCAATCTGGGCAGCAGCTGTCTGGGCGACTGGCCCAACGGCCACTTATGCTTTCGGCTGTTTGGCCGTGGGGTCTGATCTCGCCTGCCTTCCTCTGCCCCCAGTCCCGGGGTGTCGGTAAAGGGCGCAATGGGCTGCACAACCAGAAACCCCAAGTCACACCGGCTTACGTGATACTGAGTCATCATCCTACAAAATCGGACCCCCCATCCCACCCACGTGGCCCCACCGCCCGCCGCCCAGCCAGGCCGTGCGAGGCCCTTGCGCCCCTGAGAGCAACATGCAGGAAGAAAGGGGCCTCCCTGGGCGGCGGGAACAATGGGCCACAAACTGGCGGCTTACAACAAGCGAAGTGTATTCTCTCACGGTTCTGGAGGCCGAAAGTCCAGAATCGCCGTGTGGGCGGCGCCACGCCCCCTTCCCGCCTCCCCCAGCCCCTGGGGTGGCGGGTGGCGCTGGGCATGTAGCTGCGCCCCCCCATCTCTGCCTCCACCTCCGCCTGGCCTTCTCCTCCGTGTGTCCGCGTCTCTGTGTTCACACGGTCCCTCCTCTTAGAGGACCTGGCCAGCCTAGGTTTAAGGCCCGCCCTGATCCTGATTGGCCTCATCTCAAACTTGGTTACAACTGCAAAGACCCCATTTCCAAATAAGGTCATAGTCACAGGTTCTGGGTGGACATGAATTTGGGGGTGGGGGAGCCACTATTTGATCCACTACAAACCTCAAGTGAAAAAGTAGACCCTACGAACCACTCACGGAGAGCAGGCCTGGTTTCTAGTCAGGGCTGTTTCGGGGAAGCCAAAAAGCAGGCCCGGGCCCTGTTCTCGTGGGCGAGGCCCCATCTGGGAACACACCACGAGGGTGCCCCGCTCCGTGCCCACCCCCGCCACCCGGCGGCGAGGGGTGCAGGACCCCTTCTCCCCTCTCCCTGTTTCTTCGAGCCGTGCTTCCGGTTTCGCCCACTGCCTAACCTGACTCTGTGATGGTGGCAACCGGGCCGTCAGCTCCGCGTCGGGCGGGCTTGTTTCAAGCTCCGGTTTTTGTGCTCAGCCTGCACATCCCACAGGCTGCCGTGAGGTGAACCCCTCACCACCTAAAATTGGAAGAAGCAGCTGAAGCCACCTTGAGGCAAAATTGCACGGTGGGCGCAGTCCAGCGGGCGGGTCTCAGCCGTTCTGCTCGGTACACGGTCTCCCGTCTCCGCCCGGCTCCAGCATTCGTAAGTCACTTAACTTCGCGTCCTCTATCTCTGTCTCTATAAAGGGAAAGGGGTGTGTAAACGGCCTGCTACAGAGCCTAGCGTATAAAAACTCACTCCCAGGAACTGCCAACTAGTCATTCTGCTGCACGGAGACGGGGCGCAGAAGGAAGCCATAATTCACGACAGGGTCGACAGTGCCCGGCTTCAAGCGCAACCCGCCCCGGGAAGAGTTGCATGTTAAATGAAGAAGGCCTTGGATTGGTGACATTTCCAGTTGCAGAGGCAGCAGCCCTGTGGTTGGAAACAGGGAACTGAGGGGCTGTCCCCAAACGAAGCCATCCTGAGCAGGGACTGCCAGGCTGGGCCTCAGAGACCAGGCAGTGCCTGCCCGGTTCAGCTCGGCACTCAGAGCGCAGGGCGTGACAGCATCCGTAGCTCGAAGCCCCACTTCTGCAGGTGCGAGGCTGCTGGTACAAACTCTGGCCTCCCCAGGAGGGCCCAGAACCTGGGGGGAGAGCCCATGGGGGGCCTCAACAGCTCCAGCAGGGAGCTAGAAGTCCCCTCTCCCCACCCCATGGCCTAACTGCTCCTCCCACCCCATGGCTGGTATGTTTGGTTCCAGACGCTTATAGTCTGGTGCGAGGGTAGGAGCCCATGCCTGGAACCACCCAAGGCAGTTGAGAAGAAAAAGAGCCAAGATGAAAGATGGAGTCAGAGAGAGAGACTTGGAGCAAAGATCTAAACAGGGAAATAAGCATCATCAGATAATCATCACCATCACCATCACCATCACCATTATCACCACCACCATCATCATCCTCATCACCATCATCATCCATCGTTATCATTACCATCACCATTATCTATGATCGTTGAATTTTTATCAGGAATGAGGCACCGTGCTTTAACGACATTGTTTAATTTAATCTCCAAAACTACCCTGTGAGGTCAGCATTATCACTGCCATTTTATAGATGAGGAAACTAATACTCAAAAAGATAGTAAATCAACTTCCCAGAGCCACCAGGCAGTGGGTAGTCCAGGACTCCAAGCCAGCTTTGCCTGACTCCAGAGCATATGGTCTGAACCATTATGCCTTACTGCCTCCTCAAGGTCCATCAGTAATTATGGGAGCAGATGGGCCAGGAGCTGAGTGATTACCCAGAAGATTCCAGAAGTCTCTGTGGTCTTCTTGGCCACATGCGGACTTTCTGCAGTATAGGCGGGTCAGACTGCTACAGGGATCCTGTCTCTGAACAACAGTCATGCGGAAGAGATAATAATACTCACATTTTACATATTTCTCATGTAAAATGAATTCATTTTGAGCTCCATCTCAGCACTAAAATACACCCGAACAAAAAGAAATGCACCTCCAATAAACCTGGAAAAGGAATGAAGGTCTTGAATGGATGTCTTGCCTGAAGGGGGAACTTCCATCAGAGGACACTCGGGATTTCTCTAAAACATTCTCTATTCTTTCCTCAAACCACTCACACAGCAGAACCCGTTCTCCGGTCTCCCCTCCTCCCCCTCTCTCCATACTCCCACCGCCCGTTCTCGGGTCCGTGGCCTCCTGCCCGCCTGATCGTCCCTCTTCCTCTGCGGGTAGTGATCCACTCTCTTCCCTTGGCTTCTTCCCTGTGACTTCTGGGTCCTCCGCCTCGCTCCCCAGGGAGAAGCCCAGGCATTCAGGCGCCACAGACAAAGGCGGGGTGGGAAGGGTGTAAGGATCACATCCCCCATATCTCCACCTCAATCAGATCAGAGAACAGTGGCTCAGAGAGGTCCGCCACAGCCGGAAAGAAGGAGGCAAAGGGAGCGGTTCCCCCTCTCTGGGCCTCAGCCCCCTGACAAAGTAAAGGCGAGTCCAGGCGACCCCAGCGCTCCTTTGCTGTGGGGGAGGTGTTAGCGTGTGGAGACAGGCGCCTGGACTTGCGAGAACCTGACCCCACCGCTCACCAGCTATGGCAGCTCAGGAGAGCCAGGGTTCCCCCCAGAGCCTCGGACTTCCCTTCTGCCCTGAGGATGTTGGGGCAGAAGCCTTTAACTAGAAGCTGGGGTGCCTTCCTGCTCTAATGCTGTTGTCCTACAACTCTGAGGTCCCTCTATCCCCAAACTTCTAGTGGCTAATGTGTTTCTCCTGCTTTCTGCCCTGTTAGAAAGAAAAAAAAAAAGTTAAAATCCCGCTACTGTGGGAAGAAAACAGCACAGGATTTGAGCATCTTGTGTATATCCAGAAGCCAAACGCCCTTCCTTAAGAACGAATTCCTTTTCCAGACAGTCTCCTGACAGTTCCTTGAAGCTAAAATTCACAACGAGCTTTCTCCTCCACGCGTCCTGACATCTTGCCTGAGAAGAAAACAAGTTTTTAGAAAGAAAAAGCCTCAGGCAACATTTTTTTATTTTTCAGGGCTCTGTTTGAACATGGAGGTTTTAATCTTTCCAAACCTAAAGCCCAGAACCCAGAGAAGAGCAGGGAAGATCTAACCCTAAGAACGACGAGCCACGTTCCCACAGCGATGAACCCAGCCGCGAACCCGTTAAAAACCCCCACTATGTGTGTCTGCAGCAGGATGGGGAGAAGGAAGGAGGAGGTTGTGGGGCGTGGAAAGCTTCGCCTCCCTTTTAAATAAAACTAAGGTTCCATTGCTCCCAGCTCGAAGAGGCACAAAAGCACAAATACCACCCGGAAAATGAATCTCCAGGAGAATCTCCAGTTCTTGCGGGGGCTTGTCATTCTCCCTCGCACAGCGGTCGCTGTTTCTGGCCGTTTATGTGCACGCCGATGGCGTGGACATCTTTTTTCCACCTGTATTTTGAGCTAGGAGATTTGGGGCGGGGCCTGAGGGTTTTCTAACAAGCTTCTGGGTGACCCCGGGGCTGCTGGGGTCACGCTGAGAGGGGCACGGGCTCTGGCGACCTGGGGCGTTTCACCACGTCACCCGGCGGCCTGTGTCCCGAGGCGCGCGGACTCGGGGCGGTTTGCGAACTCGGGGCGGTTTGCGCCCGCGTGCCTCATCGGCGTCTGCGATTCTCCTGGGAGCAGCTGCTCCTCGCGTGAGGGATTCCTGACGGGAGGCAGAAGGCGGCTTTGCCCCGTGCCTGCTCTTTTTACTAGGAAGGGAACTATGTCCTCAGAAGCCACCTACGCGATGTCTCCTAATAGCTCGCTGGCCAGCACTCTGTCTCGTGGCCACACGGGCTGCAAAGGGGCCTGGGAGGTGAGCGTCTGGTCACAGGGAATGGGGCGACCACGGCGGACGCTCGCGGCAAGCAAGAAAAGGGAACAGCTGCTGAACGACTGGCCGGCAAAGGCTGCCACGGCCATCGTTCAAACGCTCGAGGCCGCCCCCTATTCCCCGTGTGCCGGGGCCAGTGGAAGGAGACGGCGATCGTGCTGGCTTTCCAGCCGGAACAGTGGTGGCAGTGGGCGGCCACCCGGGGTCTCGTCTGGGACTCGGGTGGGTCGCGGCCCAGGTGCCCCCGCAGCCCGGCCCAAGCACCAGCCCTGCCAGGCCCTGTCATCAGGCAGCCTGGGGCCAGCGCCAACGACACGCCCGACTGCCCTCTCCCTCCTGCGCGGGCGCAAACGCATCGCGTTTCTTGGTCTCCTGGATACCACGCCGGGACGCAAAGCTGAGCCAGCGGTGAGCGGGGCCAGCGAAACTCGTCCACGGCCCTGCAGAGCGCTAAGTGCTGGGGACCAAGGGATCACTTTTTCCAGGAGCAATATGCTGCCCTTCAGAAAAAAAAAAAAAAAAAAAAAAGGTTACCATGGTGACATTTTCTACCTGGGTCTGCCTCCCGGGTAAGGTTAGAAACAGGACCCCGCGGTTTCAGCCAAGCCCTCAAAGCAGAGCGCGGAGCGGGGCCCCACTACACGCGGACAGGCGGGTTCAGAAGGTCTCTCTTACTGATGTCCTGGGGGGGTTTGGACCTTTGGGGTCACATGGAGGCCCCCGGTGAGGCAATGTGGCAGGGCCCCACTTTGCAGTCAGACCTGGGTCCCCAGGAAGTCGCTGGCAAAGGAGCTTCCACACCTGAGAAGCACCTCGCATTAAGTTCGCCCGTCTCTGAGCTAAATGCTATGGGTGCTGTTTTAATGGCAGCGCCCAGTGGACAGGCTGAGTCCCCCGTTTCCAAGTTTGGGGGGAACCTCAACATCTGCCTTGTGCGTCACAAGCTTTTCTTCCTTAACTTCCAGCACTTAGAGCCAACACCGAATTTTTGGAGGGGGGTGGGGCGGGGGAGCAGCCGCACACACGGCTCCAGGGTGATGGATCAGACTGAGGTGCCCACACTGGTGGGCACAGCATGGGGGGCGGGGGTCTCCTCAAAGCCGTGGGATGAGCCCGGTTCTTCCATGGGGAGCCATGATGGGTGTCTTTGTTTGTCAGCTCTGCCAAACCTAAGTACCACCCCCCGGGGGACTTAAAACAGCAGAACCGGGTTGTGTCGCAGTTCTGCAGGACGGAAGTCCAGAAGCGGGGTGCGGGCAGGGCCGCGCTCCCCCGCAGGCCCCGGGGGAGGATCGCCCCGGCCTGCTCGCCGTCTGGCGGTTGCCGTAATCCTTGGCGTTGGTTCCTGCGCGTGCAGCTGTGGCGCCTCGGTCTCTGCATCCCTCATCACGTGCCCCTCTCCAACCATGTGTCTACGTTTCTGGGTCTCTTCTCTTCGCCTTGTAAGTCACTCATCTTGGGCGGGCGGCTTAGCCTCTGAGCCTTATCCAGGATGAGAATAAAAGCAGGCAGATTGTGTAAACCTGGAATCGATACACACGATGGCTCACAAGCTCACATGTGCTAAGACCCTCGTGAGGGTGTCTGGAAAAAAACGTGAAAGAATTTGAAATAGGCAGACAAGACCCCTGGGTGTTCAGCCCAGCACACCCAGGGCGCCTGATTTCCTAGCGGCCTGTACCTCTCATAGTCTTTGAGCTGTCTGACAAGTCCGTAAGTTGTAAATAACTTATAAAAATGCAAATGGTGCCCATCCATGGCCGTGCAAGTGAATTTCGTTGGGAGGATGCCACCGACTGTGCCCTGTGGCCATTGGCCAGTTTCGCATCTGTCTCCGAGTTCTTCTCAGCGTCCCTGTTGGCCTCTACGTGTGTTCTTCGAATTGTCCTTTGAGCTGGTGGTAACATACTATTGGTTTCCTCGTTAAATGATGAGTAAGATAGACTTGACATGTGTTCATTTCATATTTTCTGAGAGTCATGGTTTTAACCTTCATGAAATCATATTAACGGGGCATTCGAACGTGCAATTCCTGCACAGTTGAGAAATGTCTGCTCGTAAATGACTGTAGTAATAATTAATAATGATAATATCATGATGTGACATTCCAGGGATCCTTGTCACTCCAACGCAGCCTCAGAAGGGATTTGCCTCTTCAGGACGTGATCAGCAAGAGGCGAATCCTCAGGTGGCCAGCAGGCTGCAGGAAGTCCAGACAGAGGGCTGCGTTTCAGCTCCAAAAAGGACAGAGTGATGAGGTTAGGTCTGAAAAATAACAAACAGGATCATAAAAGCATCACCACGGGCCGTGTGGCCGAGCCACGTGCGTGCTCATGGGCTGGAGCCAGTTTTGCTGAGATGTTGCTGACAGCCCGGTGGGTGGAGGTCCCGGGCTGTGTCCGCACAGAGACTGTCCAGCATGATGCGTCCATCTCCACAGACAGGAGCAGCCCGCCTCAGGCCTGGAGGGATTCCACCCTCGTCCTCTCTTCCTAGTTGGGGGAGACAGACCCCCTGCTGCCCCACAGAGTAGGAGAGTCTGTGCATTGATGGCTGAAAAAAGGTGTTTCTGTCTCTGGAGCAGAGGCTGGGGCAGGTCCTTTGTAGAATTCTGATGAAAGAAGCCCATCGTCTTGGTCACCTGCTGCCACTTCTTCCTGGGGCCATCTTGTAATGCTCCGCAGCTCGGGACAGGGTGTGCCAGCCCTGTGAGGTTAATGTCAGGAGCTCTTCGGCCATGAGCGTGTGCAAAGAACCCAGGCTTGGGTGTGAGGCTGACCTGGGCCCAAATCCCAACTCTCTTACTTGCCTGCTATGTGACCTCAAAGCAGGCGCTCGATTCAGTGTCCATGGAGCGTAAAATGGGAATAACAGTAGCGTGTACCTGGTGGGAGGTGGGGTGTCCCTGGGAACATAGGAAACATGCTGGAAACGGCGCCTAGTACAGACAGACATCACCTAAATATGGGCTCCCCGCCTGCTCCTTCTGTAGAGCAGAAGCAGAAGGTCTGACATAGGCTCTCACTGCACTGGACGAGATTATGTTACGATTCGATTCCAGCTCCGACACGGACTCGCTCATTTCTGCTCTCTGGGTCTTTAAAATAAGGAAACGCGAACCAGGCATGAGGCCCACGCATTTGGCGCTGCCACATTTCAGGACCCGGGAAAACTGAGTTGCTTTCCTAAGACATGGCTGCAAAATTTCAGCAAAACACTCTTCTTCCGCTCTCTTGCCCTTGACGCGCACCAGACAGATGCCTTTCGGCTCGACAAGAATTTCTGGATGGGACAGAACAAATCTAAGGATGGCTCCTCATAGTTATTTGCAGAATCTTCTGTAACCCCCACAGCTCTTTGGAAACCAGACATCTCTGCCGCGTTTCCAACACACTGCCAGAGAAAGGAGAAGCGACCACCCTTCTGTTCCTTGTTGTGATGCTCGGCCAGTCTCAGGCATCCGAGGCCAGAGCCTGGGCTCCCCGGAGCAGGAACAGAGGCTCAGCTGTCCCTGAGGGGCTGGCCAGTCGCAGGTCGGCATGGGCAGCTGGCCTGTTCTTCAAGGTGATGGAATTCTCTGGCCTGGAGAGCTCACTGTGTCCGTGAAGGAATCAGCCTCCCCGTGTCCAAGTGATGAAACTATTTAGTGAAAAACAGGGCTGGGAATCAAGGGGAGCTGGGGGCAAATGTGTCCTTAAATAACCCCTTAAATAACCGTACCTCCAGTGACTCGTTCACCCTGAACTTCTGGTAGCAGCATCAACTTCGGGAACGACCCTGGGGAGGGATTTCTTTTCCTCCCCTACGAAGACCACACTTTTTCTTGGAAAACATCTTCCCCCTTGATGACTATTCCAAGAATGCAAGGAGAGTTCAGAAACTTACGCCTGCGGACTGAACGGTGCTGACGCGCACGCGTCGACAGCAAGGAGGACTCGTCAGTGAGCTCCCGGCGTGACAACCTGAAGCACGAAAAGGATGTTTGTAAAGTCGCCTTCTCCCGAGAAGGCCCCTGTCCAGAGCCGTTTCGAGCACGTTAGAAATCATTTCATCAGCTGTAACCCGCATGTCTCCCTGCCTCTGAGGAGCAGGGGAAGATCGGCACCGACCTTCCTCTGAGGTCGGTAGAAGTCCACGGCTCTGGGAGAGCAGGGGGATTATGCTGATGCCCTCGGGGTCGCCCCTGACCCTGTTCCTGTGCCCCTCCCCCCTCCTCCTACACACGCCCCCTTGCTCACGGAGCCAAGTCACACTCAGACTCTGCGGTTTCTACACACACACGCACGCATGCACACAGGCACACAGGCACACACATACACGCACACACATACTACTCGCATGTGGCATCTGCGTGTTCGTAGGCTTTTATGGGGTAACGGGAGGCGGGTCAGGGGAGGCCTAGGCAGAGATTGTACCTGTTTGCCACGACAGGCTCCCTTCCTCTGGGCACACAGACTACATTCCCAGCTGCCCCGGTGGTTGGGTGTGGCCACATGACAAGTTCTAGCCAATGGAAGGGGAACAGGAGTAAATTGGCACATTCTATGCGTATAACAGAATATTCTTCAGCAATGAAAAGGAACAAACTACTGAGCCGTGTTACATCACCGCGAACCTCAAAAACGTGATGCTCAGTGACAGAAGTCAGACACACGAGAGCACATCCTGTACGATCTCACTCACTCGAGCTGTCTAAAACAGGCAAATCTATGGAGGTGGAAAATCGATTGGTGATTACCCAGGGGCTAGGAACAGGAGTTAACAGTAAAGGGACGCAAGGACTCTTACTCGGAGGAGGAAAATGTTCTCAAGTTGATGAAAATCATTGAATCCTGCCCCTGAAATGGATACACTTTATATTTGAAACATGTCTTAACAGAGTTGTTTAAAAAAAAGAGGTGAGTGCGCCGTTCCCGGGACCACTCTGTGAACCCCCCCCTCCCCCCCCCCCCCACACACACACACTCCTCCAGGCGCTTTCCCCCGTGCTGACCGAGGCGAACGGCGAAGGAGATGCGGCGGAAGGACCCTGGGCCCCCGAGTGACTGCATGGAGCAGAGCCGGCCTCCGGCCTGTTCTAGGAGTGAGAAATGATCGGCCCCGCGTTACAGCCACCGGACCACGGACGGGCGCCGCTCGTCCCAGGGCCACCCCGTGAGTTGCCAGTGGGATCCTCGCCGCCCCGAGGATCGTGTTCCTTGGCCGGAAGCGCTTTCATCTCCCCGCACCTGAGCGGGTGCTCTTTTCCTCTCCAGCCTCTTTCCCTCTGTCTCACCCCTACCTTTCGCGTTGTCCTGAAGAATTCCAGATTCTTCTCTATTATGCATAACATAGCTGTCAGCGGAGACCAAGCGCGGACAGGTTGTTTTCAGGGTCGCCATGGGAGCGAGAAAGGAGGTGAGGGAATCGTGAGCTTTGCGGGGGGGGGGGGGGGGCGGTGCTAAGCTGTGGGGTGAAGGGGGGGGGGAAGGTCCTGGTGTCAGGCTCTATCAGCCTCTGCTGGAGCTGTCCACGTGGAGCTGAGGACACTCCGCCCCCGGCACGGCCCGGGGGAGGGATGCGAGCGGACTGGGCCTGGGCGCGCCTTTTCTATCCCGAGCATCCAAGTTTTTCCACTTTTCTAGAACCAAGGTGCCACGAGGCAGTAGGACTCAAGAACATTCTTTGAATCATAAAAGGAAAAAGGTATTGAATGTTAGCAGGAAAGAGCCACCAAAACAAAGAAATGTTTTGAAGTGTGCATATCACCTACGACAAGCAAAATTATTTTTCAGGCATCGCTGAAACTGTGGAGGAGGAAAATCCTGGAAAGTTTCCGGGGCACGAGCGATGACAAATGGAAGCTGATCTGACAAGTCCCATTGTTATTCACGGCAGGTGTTCACAACGGTTTGGGCACTTCCGTTACTCGGTGGGTTGCGCTGCCACGGTCAGGCCCCGAACCCTGCAGAGCCCACCCCTGCAAACAGCGCGCCCCGCGGCCATGGAGCCGCCCTCGCCAGCCCCCCGGATGCCGTGGAGCCGCCCTCGCCAGCCCCCCGGATGCCGTGGAGCCGCCCTCGCCAGCCCCCCTGGTGCCGTGGAGCCGCCCTCGCCAGCCCCCCGGATGCCGTGGAGCCGCCCGCGCCAGTCCCCCCGGATGCCGTGGAGCTGCCCTCGCCAGCCCCCCGGATGCCGTGGAGCCGCCCTCGCCAGCCCCCCTGGATCGCCGCGGCTGCCTCTGGGCGGCTCGTCCTGCCCCCTCACCCCTCCTCCAACGCGCTCCTCACAGCCGACGTGACGACCACGTTGACGACCACGTTGCTCTCCCTACCACGCTTGCCACCAGGATGAAGCTCATTCACCTTAGTGAGGCAGGGTCACTCCGTCCGGTCGTCTGGGTTGCACACTGCACAGGTTAGGGGCGCACTCAGCCCACGCACCTGCATCCCACAGTCCTAAGAGTAACGTGGAGAGACCCTCAAGGTCTTCAAATCCCAGCTCTCTGGCCTCAGCTGTCAGCATCTTCGATAGGTCCTTTCGGTCTAACCACTTAGAGCCCCCAGTCATGAGACCATGTGCCTCCAGACCTCTCCGCCTTCTGTTCCTTCAGCCCGGCGCCCCTCCCCCTCCCTTCCCAGGTATTCCCCGGCCCCCGTCCGCCTCGCCCCATCCTCTCCCCTCCTCCCTCACCCCACGTCGCTGCTGTTTCTCCAATATTCATATCAAGGCACAGGCCTGCCCTGCACTGTCGCCTTGTGAGATGCTTCAGGAGATGTGAGGTGAGGCTCGGGGGGTCCTGGCAGAGCCAGAAGCCAAATCACAGGCGGTTCTCCCTCATCCAGGAGGACGGCGGAGAGGGCAATGCTGAGCAAAGCCAGAAGGACACTGAGGCCAGGACAAGGGCCTTGGGGCAGACAGACCGAGAGCCGAGGTCAGCACCGGGAAACTGAAGGATGAAGATATTCACCGTCCCCTTCCGCTCCCTGCTTCCCGTCCTCCTCTCCATCCCAGCCTTTCCAGGGCGCGACCACCTACCCCTGGTCACCCAGGACCAGCAACACACCCCGGGAAAAGTGCCCTGGGAGGGGCGGGCGGGGCGGCAAAGGGGAATCTGGACAAGTCAGTGCAGACGGAGCGGAGGCCAGCGGGAGACGCTGCAGGCCTGGGATCTCGCCCAGCGAGGCCATTATAATACAAAGCAACATTAACAGGGCCAAAAGAACCAAGGTGCCCATGCAGTTTAACGCCCCTGAAATGAGGTGCAGGACCCCACCTCAGTGGGAGACACAACAATCTCTCCTAAAACCATGGAGTGCCTGACCCGTAGGGAGAGAGTGTCCTAGTTTACCTACGAGAGATCATGAAACCACATAATCGTGGAGGTTAAAATGCAGTCGCAGAGGTCAGCCAGAGCCACCAAATCTTCCACTGGAATGATGAAAATCCTCCAAATGGATCTTCCGCACAAACAAAAGGTCAGGTGATTGCATTCTCTCTAAGGGAGAACTCTTTCTCTCCGTGTCTACACAGCAAGCACCCACCTTGAGAGTCAGGCCTGGAAGGCCCTGCGGGGCGGGTCGCAGCATCCCGGGTGTGGGTGCGTGGGGCGGAGGGTATGCAGAGAGGGCCCCCCAAAACAGCAACAACCTCTTCCTTAGGAAGTCAGGCACTATTTTATTTTTATTTTATGGTTTTAACGAAATGGCTGAGTTAAGAGCTTTTGGTTCTATACCGGATTTCTAAATCTTGGTGGGTTTTTTTTTTCCCCCACAAATGAGAAACACACCATGAAGGAGGCATTTTGTTATGTCGGTTAAACGCAGACACACCCGGAGAAAACAAATGAAAAGGCAGACGACGTAACACGAGCGTGTGCATCAGAGCCGCGTGTAACACGAGCGTGTGCATCAGAGCCGCACGCACATGCATTAGCTCGCGGTCCCTTAACATAAGCCGCTCCCACAGTCTTTCATGATGCAGAAGGGGAGCGTTTCCCAAACGCTTTCTCAGGCAAGAGAAAAGGCTCTGGCAGAGGCCTCGCCGCACGCCCCTCGCCTCCCTGCCTGCTCTCCTTCCCGTGTGAGCTCACGGGTTCTTCCCTGCTGGTCCTTGGTTACTCACCTGTGGGCAGTGAAGGGATTCGGAATAAGCCTCCCCAGAGTGTGACACTTTGGCATGTCGATTACTTTGAGCCAAAAGCAATTGAGACCCAGTGGACTCAAGAAAAACTTGTCTTTCTCCCTTAACTGCCTGAAAGGATTTAGGTAGAGGGCCTGGCTGAGAAAGAGAGCCATTCCCGGGTGACTTTTATCCGAAAGACCTATCTGTGCGGCAGAGCAAACATCTGCTCTTCCAACTGTCCTTCGAATCACCTCCCCCCTCGCCTGGGAAGCCCCAGGCCCCTGTCCCATTCCTTAGCTTGGGATGGGATCTAAGCCTCAACTTCCTGACTGCCTTTGGGTCTCATATTTTACGGGGTTCCCATATGTATGTAATTACGTTTGCATTTCCCCTGTTAATCTGTCTTATGTCATTCGAATAATTAGACCAACCTAAAGAACCTATAAGGATAGGGAATAAACTTCGCTCCCACGCCCCACAGAAGGCTTCTGGAAGGACCAGAGGGCTTTTTTCTGATGGTCCCCTCACACCCAGCAGAGATGCAAAGAGGCTTGAGGGTCAGACCCATCTCTGTGTCCCCAGAGGCTACACAAGCCTATACACGAGGGCCACTCAGTGTACCGATGAATGACTAAATAAATAGTGGCCACACTCCCCCCTCCCAGTTCCACTCTGTTCGAGCTCCAGTTTGAGAGGGGCGAGGTCCAGATTGGAGAAAGGGAGGGCAGCAGGCAGGATGGCTGCTCTGAGAAAGTCTGACCCCCCAAACCACACACCTGGCCCCGGACACGGGGTGGACCACTGACGTGGAAATTGGGGAGGAGCGGGAGGAGGGGGCCCCAGCAATATCCCTTCAGAAGAGATTTGAGCGATCATCTCCTTTGCCTACCTCCTAGGGTTCTGCCCAACAAAGCAAGCCATGGGCCCCGGACAGGGCCCTCCGCTGGCCATCGACACTTTCTCCCAAAGCCAGGTGCTCACAGAGCCCCTCGGCCTGGCCCAGGCTCCTGAGCCCCACTCGGCAGTAAGCAGGGAGACCCACCCCCAGGCCCAGGCTCCTTTCTTGCCCTGAGGCTGTTGAATTAGGACAGCTGCCTCTCAAAGGCATGGAAATGCCTTGTTCTTTTTTTAATGAAACAAAACAGATGAAAAAGAGAAAACCCCAAAAAAAAATGTTTGAAAAATAATGACTCTTTTTTTGGTTTAAAAAAAATTCAGGCTCATTAAAAAAAAAAAAGCAATATAAAAAGGACAGAAGATCCTTTCAAAGTTGCAGGAGGAAAAGGGCGTAAAAACAACGAGAACTTGAGGTTACTGTTTTGATGCGCCTGTGCTACATGTGTGAAGTTTGCCTCTGTGATGAAAGGTGGGGGAAACGCCGCCTCCCCTCCCCTCCCCTGCAGAGCTGGTTGCTGGCACCTTACTCTCACGGGCCGGGTCTACCGTACCTCCCCGCTGGTCCGAATCGTCACACCAAGAGAGGTCGAGTCTTGATCCCAGAAGAGAACGGGCTCTGCGCTCACCACCAGCTCTCTCAGCTCCATCCTGCTCTCTGGGGTCTGCGGTCAGATTCCTCCACATTCTGTCGAAACGGGCTTGTAGGATCTGCCTGCCACGTGCTCGCAGACATCTGTTCACTTTTATACCCCGGGGACCGCTGGGTCGCATTTCCTTACGGTAGACCGGGCCGCCACCCCCAGGCGTGGGACGCTCGTGGGCTCTTCTGGTCCCGTTTTGTCTTGTTGGGCCTTGTTGTTTACAGGGCTCCACCTGTAAACATTGCCGCAATGTTTCCGTAGCTAAACATGGTTATGTTTCAGCACCGACCGCTCTCTGTGTTTTCTTTTTGTTTGGTTTGTTTGTTTTCTGGGATACAGTGTACTTTGTTGGATAGAAGACTTGAGTCCTTTCTCTGGGAAGTTTACTTCTCGCGTTTCCTGGAACGACCTCTTCGTTCCGTTCCTCGGTCCCGTCTTCGGGAACCGCTCCTCCCCTCCGCCTTGCGTGGGAATCATCTTCCTCAGCAGCCTTTCTGCGTCTTTGTTCGTGCAGGTTTGTTTGGCACGATTTTGTCAAACTCGTGTTTTTAGGTTTCCGTTGCTTCAAATGTGGTTTCCGCCTCTGTGATCTGTTATTTTTCTCTTCCGCTCGTCCCTGAGCCCTGTCGACTTGCCTTTCATCTCTCTCTGTTGTCGCAGGGCCTCTTCCTTGAAACCGAGATGGATGCCGGCTGAGCTCAGCTTTTCCAGTCCGTTGTGTCTGGTTTCTTTGGATCCTGGGGAGCTCGGCTGCTCTTTCCCTCTCCTTTCCTGAGCAATCTGCTTTTAGAGGCGGCTCGTTCATCTGACTTCTCCTTAGATCCCTTTCCTCTTCGTTTGCTTTCAGGCTGTACCTACGTGTAGGTTTTACTCTGGTTCCTTTCTGTTTATCACTCAGTTTAAGTGGACTCGGCTACTGGCTAAGAAAAATAGGGTGGGCAGGTGCGAAAGTCATAAAAATCATCTAATCGAGCCCAGCTTTTCCTTGGGCCCATGACTCCCCCCAGATCTGCGGCCCAGGAGGAGTGGAAGGGTGGCCACAGGGACAAAATGGCAAGCCAGCCGCTGCGTCCTCCTCTGGCTCCAGGTCCCGGGGTCCCAGCCGGGTGTCCCTGAGTCGGGACAGCAGGGGAGGCCGCCACAGCGGGCCTGCGGGACGGTTCGGGATGCCGTTCGGCCCACTGACTTGTCACACTTACTTTGCGCTTCAAGAAGGTGTCGCCGTCACGGTTGAATTTAAGAATTATTCCTCTGATAATTTTCTTCTTTCCATTTTCTTTCCTTTTCTCTTTCTGGCTTTCTTCTGAAGGTGTTAGAATTTCTGATTTTCTTATCTTTTCTCTCTTATTTTACTTTTTTCTTGTCTCCTAATTTCTTCTGACTCATCTGTCGATTTCCTAAACCCATGCTTCTCACATTTCTAATCTCCACGAATTCTCCTTGGAGTTCCGCACTGGAAGGTACAGTGTGACCATAGCCTCCCCTTCCTGGCCTCCCCTCTCATGAACACATATGGCCAAGCCCCACCTTGCAAATAGCTCCCCTTGGCCATGCCACACACACACACACACACACACACACACACACACCCCTTATATGCCTTGCAATTGTACACTTGAAACTTATTGAATTTCATTAACCAATGGCACCATTAAAAAAGAAAGAAAGAAAGAAAAAACGCCAGCAAAAAAAGAGAAACAGCATGCTCTTAGTGTGAAGGGTATTCTCTTAGTCGAATAAACTTAGCTTTATGAAAAACTCATTACGTTTTTGTTGTTACGTTTGCCTTAGACCAGGGAACACTTGCTTCTTTCTTTATCTCTTCCACATAGACCAATGTTTGGAAATCACTTCTTTAAGGCACATAACGGGAAAAAATTAAAAAGCCGTTATGTTATCACAGAGTCATTCCGATTCCCAGATCCTTTGGGCGGTGGAGGGGGCCACACGGAGATAAGGGAGGAGGGCCGGGCTCGGCAGGTCTGCCCTCGGACGTGGCCGTGCGACATTTGGCTCATGGGCCCAGACCGGCCCCTGGGCCTGCAGGCACCGCGCCGGCACCCTTGTTTCCACGCGCTTCTGTTCCAGGCAGAGTCCAGCCTCTCAGCTCTTTGCGAACGATGGGTTTTCGGGTTCAGTTTTCTTCTTCCTGCCTCCAAGGCCGGGAGCAGGCTGAAGCTCACCTCTCACCCCCCTGCACAGAAGGCTTCTGCTTCATGGAGGTGCCCGCCGCTCCCTGCCCTCCCGGCAGCAGGCTCGCCCCGCCTCCTCGTCCTCCCTCGTGCCTCTTCCCCTGCCGGCAAGTCCCTCCCCTCCTGTCGTCCCAAGGCCTTGGAGCCCAGGCGCGGTCCATCGCAGGAAGCCGCGGGAACCTTCCTGTCCCCTCAGCCAGCCTCACGGACGTCTCAGCTGCCGCCGGCCGTTCTCGGATCCATCCGTGTGTTCACTGCACCAAGGCTAACGTCCGTGTCATGCAGCTGTCACAGACATGGCAGTTTTCCTTCCTCTAGACGAGCGCAATCCCCTGGGGGAAATGGGGGGCTGGGGTGGGTGGGGGACGACCCAGGCCTAGACACGCATTCTGCTCCCCAGGACCTGGGCAGGGCTGGGCTGACCCAGCTCTTAGACGAAAGTGAGCGGCTTGGAGCCTCGGACGAGACTGTGGCCCGGCCTCCTCCGCACGGCGGGGGCCAGACCGAGACGCCCCAGCGGTCCCGCTGCACCCCGCTTGGAGAAGGCGCTGTCGCTTTAATCCAGGTCCCGCCTCGTGCGTTTCTGCAAATTCTCTGGTCACGCTCCAGGCACTGCCGATGCCATGTCTATAAACACGACAGCCCCAGGGCTATATTAAGGGTTTATGAGCCTCTTCAGGAAACCGATTAAGAGATTCAGCGAGAAATCCCTCTCCCTTTTTAAAGCTCGGCTCCCCTTCCCCTCAGCTCCCATCGGTCTGGCTTCCGCTCTGTGATTCGCAAGTTAAAGTCAGCGCTGCTTTTCCCGAAACAGATGGGATGAGCGCCCCTCCCTTCCCATCCAGCATTACTACTGGGTTGGGTGGCTGATCCCACGTTTCTTGGCACCCCGGCAGCAAGGAGGCTTCCTAAATGGGGTCCTTCCCACCACAAAGCAGCCATGGCTCAAAATATAAGCTGCTCGGGGGAGAACGTGATAGGCAGCCAGCCGCCTTGCTTGCCCAGGACGGGCCTGGTTTTGCACTGAAACTCTCCTCTGACCTAAGTGCCTCACTTACTACCACCTTGGTCCGTGGTGAGAACTCCAGGGCATGGTAAAAGACGAACTGAGGCACATTAAAATTTCCAAGAGTTTTTTGAGCATGCATTCACATCAGCAGCGCCAAACCAAGCGGTCAGAAGTGCCCCTGGAATGGGGGTCGGGGAGAGGTTTTGACCGGGAAGATGTAGACATGTCCCCAGGAAATTACGTGATTGGCTGTAGCATAAGCAGTTGCCTTATTTGGGAAAGTCCGGTTGGCTGTTTGTGATCCCACACTCCTGAGTTTCCCGTTCTCTGATATGAGTGTATCCATTCTTGCTTACGTGCGGGGGGCTTACGTGGGCCACAAGGTGTCAGAGGCCCCCGGGCTAATGGCCCCCTTGGTTAATCACTTCCTTTCAGTGACAGGACCCTTTTATTTCCCTCTCTAAAAGCCCACCAGCTGGGCAGGACCCGTGAGCACCTGCGGTGGCAGAGTCACTGTCGACTCCCCTCGATGTGTCCTGCTTAACGAAGGGTCCGGAGCGTTCACTTGATGCCCCCACCCAGAGAAACAGGTTTTGGCGTGAGGTGTGCCGAGGACGTCCCCACGGCCAGGAATGTGCCCTCCCCAACCCTCGCCGGACCCTCCAGTGTGGCCGCCTCTCGCTCGCGGGCACCGGCCACCAGCAGCTCTTTCCCTTTCTGGTCCGAAGGCAGACTCTGACATGACAGAGCCCCGATGTCATCCACACTGCATCGGGGTCCCTGGGGTCACCACTCAAACGACCCCACCCCGGCCCCACACCCTCAGCGAAACTGCATCTCACCACTCCAGGCTTCGGCACTACTGAGACACTATCCGAGTTCACGGGTCATTCGAGTGCTTTACCACTTACAGCGCAACCATACTGAAACTGCAGGCCGAGTCGGCAAGCAAATATCCCCTGGGGACCAAGAATGGGGCCCAGGGAGCCAGGTTCAGTCCCCGGCTCTTCCCCGGGCTGGCTACCTGGGCCAAGTCACTCCCCGCCAGGCCAGTCTCCTCCCTGTTAAGGGAAGGAGCCAGACCACGTCACCTCCGGCTGTATGCGCCGAGCCATCTTTTTGTGATTAATATCTCAACCGATTACGCGGGTCAGAGGAAACCGAACAGGATCAGATGAACACAGAAAGGGTCTGTGCTGGGATTCACACAAAGCACACAGCCCAGGATCGTTCCACAGTGAGGCGCCGCTTACACCACGGCCCGCGCCTCTCAGGCAGAGAGGGAAACAGGCTGCTCCCGGCGGCTTTTGCTGGGAAGACTGTCCTACCCCGGACCAGTGGAGTGGGGCGTGGGGGGCCTTCATGAACAAACGCTGGCCTGAGGGCATTAAGCCAGATAAAGGGCTTTGTGCAGAGTCCAGTTTCCTATGCTGTGACCCAAACGGAGGACCCCTCCAGGCCGTAGCCATCCCTGGCCCACGTGCAAGCCCTGGCTGGTGTCCGCTGCCTGGGCCCACACGGTCAGGGAGGCCGGCGACAAGGCTTTGTGCAAGGCTCTCAGCAGCCTGGCATAGCCCTGGGGGATTCTGGAAGGATCCAGACACATATATAATTTCAAGATTTTCTCACTTTACCAAGTCTGGGACTGAAATTCAACCTCTAAGCATTTAAAATAAACAAGAGGAAAACTCAATCCTTTTTCCTTCCACAGCACATGGGGACAAGAGCTTTGCAGTTTGAAATCTCCTTCAAAGAAAACACAGCGTAATGTGCTGATGGAGAAGCCACTCGATCCAGGAGGCCAAGTGTCGCCCACTCTGCCTGCAGGAGGACCAGGCTCAGGCACAGCAGATTTCTGACTGGTGAGTGAGTCAGCCCAGCTCCGGCTCCCACCCCATGTACTGAGGTCCCTGAAAGATTCGAGTGAAAAAACAGTGTTCCAGAGCTTAAGAAAATGTCATCTATCCATCTATCTATCATCTATCTATCTATTATCTATTATCTATGGATGTATCTATCCATCTATTGGTCACAGATTATATAGCAGGTATTCTTCTAAGCATTTCTCAAATATTAACTCATTTGGTCCCATTTTACAGAAGAGACAACCAAGGTGTGGAGAGCCGAGGTCACTTTGCTGAGCCCAGGATGGTCTAGAAGGCAGGCTCCTAACCCCCGTGCCGGGCTGTCCAGGCAGGACCAAGGCTGGAACTGAGGGCGGGCTGGGCAGGCCTGGAGCTGGCTAAGAGCCACAGGGGACGTGGTGACCACGCGAGCTGGTTCTAAAAGGGTGGCGGGGGGCAGCCCGCTCACAAGACCTCATCCCGGAGCCCCAGCTCCCAAGAGACAGGTCAGCCAGGAACAGTGCCGGAGCGGCGTAGGGCACTGTAGGAGGGGAGGGGGTCCTGACCGAGAGCTCTCAGAGACTTTCTCTTTGATGGGGAGCAGATTGGGCCCTGGCGGGGCCAGCCAGGGCAGCCTGATGCAGGCATCCATCCAGCTCTTCCCTGCAAACCGCCCTGGCTCGCTGGGAGCCACCTCCAGCCCATTCCCAAGCCCACGCTGCCCTCTGCTGGGCCTGCTGGGGGGAGCTGAAAAGGAGTCGGCATCCTCAGGTCAGGTTCTCGAGGCCCCTTCTAAGTAAACCGAGGGTGACAGTTCACAAAATCAACAGCAGAGTGTTGCTTATACGCTTATCATCCACTCCAACCACTTACTTGGACCAAGGACTTTTAGTTTGTGTTCGGTTTGTCAATACGATCGCCATTTGAATTGTATCAAGTATGTGTGTGGCCTGTTCTTGTCACTGCCGGGGGCGGGGAGGATGCTGTTCAAGGGCAGGGGCTGAAAGGCTGCTCTCCAGGCCTCCCGCCCCATCCTAGCATGTCGGGGTCCATTCAAGTTTACGTAGAACGTAAGAGTAACGCTCCACTTTAAAAATCGGATCCCCTTGCCACCTGCTGGCCGGTCCCTTATGAAGGACCTTGCGATGCAAGACTGGTTCGGGTTCCAGAGGGCATTTGGAATTTCACGCTCAAGACCTAAGTGCCTCACTTACTACCACCTTGGTCCGTGGTGCGAACCGCAGTGCTCATAGGGGCCCTCTAGCCACCTGCCACGATTTGAATCTCAACTGATTAAAATAAAATGGAATTTAAAATCTGGTTTCTCACTCACACTGATTCCAAGTGCTCGGCAGCCACCCGTGGACAGTGGCTTCTGAAAGCACCGACACACAACATTTCCGCCACAGTGAGACGTCCTGGTGGACAGTGCTGCCCCAGGACCAATCAGGAAATAAGAAACAAGGATCCCTGCCTGCTGGGCGTCCCCCGCCCCCACACGGTCCTGCCTCCAATGGCAGCCAAGGGATTCTTCCTGAAGCAGAAATCAGCTGTATCACACCTTTGCTTAAACTCTCCATTGCCTATTCTGGTGACCAGAAAAAAAAATCACGTTCCTCCTGTGGCTGGCCAGGCCTCATGTCCACCCAACGTTCAGCGACATGCCCTGGGCACACCACGGCAGGCGCTGACCGGGGAACTTGGGAGAGGGGGCACCGAGGAGCAGAAAGGCTTCGCCGCCATGAAGCTCTCTAGGGGGAGCCGAGGAAACAAGAGCATTTACTTAATAAGTAAACGGAAGTCGGACAGAAGATGGAAGATGCCGTGACAGGATTTCCGGCCAAGATGACGGAGGAGGTGTCCTGTGGGGCTACGTCAAAATCACAACCAAACCGCAGAGCAATCGTTATTGAAAATCTCCTGAAGTCCAGCTGAACGGAAGTCCTACGACTACGGACATGTAGAAGAGACCACCTTGAGACTGATAGGAGGCAGAGAGGCATGGATTAGGCCAGTGGTCACACCCATGTGTGGCGGTTACAAATCAGGAGGGCTATCTCAGCTGTGAAGGGCCCCCGAAGGGGTCCCAATCCCACACTGGGTTCCCCAGCCCAGAGGCCCAGTGCCAGGAGGAGAAGTCTCCACCACTTTCGGCGGTGAAAACCAGCAGAGATTGTAGCTGAGTGAGACAGAGGGTGGCCGGACTCCCAGGAGCTCCTCTTAGGAACCATGCACACTCACCTGCTGAAACTCACTCACTCTGGGCTCCAGCTCAAAAGACACCATGGACATGCAGGGAGGAACCAAATCGTCTGGCTTAAGGGCCAGGGCCGGAGGGGTGGGTTTCTCCCAGACGGAAGTGCTAGCGGAAGCCACTCTTCCTTTGTTGGGCCCTCCCCCACCCGGCGTGCAGACACAGGTGGCCGCCGTATCTGAGCTCCATTAACCCTGCCGACCTCGTTTGCCCCACCCCGATGCTTCCCTGAGACCCCGGCCCCTCCCAACTTGTGGGTCCGCCCAAGCCACTTCCAGTGGCTTTTCCATAAAAATGGCCTGTCCAGGCTCATGCTGTGGACTTCCCTAAACTCTCTCAAAGTTTGACAAACCCCAAACAAGCAGCGTCTGCCTTCGGTGTCCCCCGAACATTTTGCCGAGCAGCCTTAAGCTTGGCAGCAGTGGCAGCCAGCTTCCATTCATGGTTTGGCCTCTCAGGGCACCTCTAAGCTCAGTGACTGGCAACCATCTGAGGAGTGCCTTATGGCTCATGCCAGGTGGCCCTGGCAGGGCACAGGCCGCAGCTGAACTTGGCCTGAGGCGGGCCCCTCCCAGGAGGCCCAGAGCTGGCATGCCCCCAGGGCTGCTTCAGACAGAGCCAGAGCACCACCTAGCTGTCTTGGAGGATGACACACCTGAAAGGCAGACTGGGCAGGCCCCAGAGCCCTGCTAAAGGGCATCCTGCTCCAGAGGCTCCGCCCCTGACAGCCAAGCCTCACAACCCACAGCCCAAGGGTCAATCCCTCCCCGTGATATGCAAACAGCAACCAAGGCTCCACCACAACAGGAGGACACACACAACCCATACAAGGGATGCCTGGAGCACCTGGGTCAGGTGACCAGGGACGCTGTGCCACTGGGCCCCACAGGACGCCTACTACATAAAGCCACTCTGCTAAGACCGGAAGACATAGCAGCCCTACCTAATACATAGAAACAAACACAGGGAGGCAGCCAAAATGAGGAGACAAAGAAACATGCCCCATATGAAAAAAAAAAAAAAAAAACAACAGAATAAATCTCCAGAAAAGGAACTAAACAAAATGAAGACAAGCAATCTATCAGCTGCAGGGTTCAAAATGCTGGTTATAAGGATGTTCAAGGAGCTTGGGGGAAGGCTAGAACTGAACGCAGTGAGAACGTTAACAAAGAGATTTAAAAAACATAAAGATGGAGATAGAAAACAAACAAACAGACAAAAAGAACCAGGCAGAAATGAAGTCTAGAGTAACTGAAATGAAGACTCCATTAGAGGAAATCAGCAGTAACTTCAATCAAGCAGAGGACTGAACCAGCGATTTCGCAGACGAGGTAGCAGAAAACACCTGATCAGAAAAGCAAAAAGAACAGGACTTTTAAAAACGAAGACAGTTTAAGGGGCTTCCGGGACAACATCAAGCATAATAACATTAGCACCATAAGGGTACCAGAAGGAGAAGAGAGAGCGAGGAATTAAAAACGTATTTGAAGAAATAACGAAAACTTCACTGACCTGGAGAAGGAAATAGACACACAAGCCCAGGAAGCTCAGAGAGTCCTAGCAGAGGGAGTCGGGGGCTGAGCCGGCGGCCAAGCCCTGAAGAGAAGGCTGAACTGGGGGCATAAAGCGCGGGTTATAAGTGCCCCAGGGCACGGCCTCTCCTCCCCCTCCCTTCTCATGCTCAGTCTGGCCACTCAGGCCTCCTTCTCCCCTGCCAACGTCCAAGCTCGTTTCCTGCCCTGGTCCCCTGTCCAGGCGAGCCCTCCCACACCGCCCTGTCTCATGTTTCCTGCAGCACTGAGCAGCCTTCGAAATGGCCTCAGTTGCTCACCCGTTGCTGCCCGGTTCCCTCGGGGCAGCATTCACTTCTTGAGGACAGATGCCCACCTTGCTCTGGGTTGTGTCTGCAGCTCTAGGACAGTCTCGGGCCTCCGTGTGCTCGCTTTGCATCTGAAGACTGCTGACCAGGCTGCCCGCAGACCCCTCTGCCTTTGGCCCCTGCAGCCACCTGCTGCATGGGGCCCCACTGCAAGGCACGAGGACTCAGATGACCACTGCCATTCTCCGGGCCCCTGATGAAAAGGAGCATCCTTCCTGCACCCTGCAGGACCCAGCCCCGGGGCCTCAGCGTGTAAGACATCGCCACACACACAAACATGCGCACGCGCGCGCGCACACACACACACACACACACTCAGAGTTTAACTCCTCCTTTTTCCTGTCCTGTTTCCCATCCCTGGCCTGAGGCATTCAGGAAGCCATGCAAATCCAGCTCTACCTGACTGTGTGCACTTTAAAAATGTACTGCAGTGTATTCAGTATTGATTATGAGTTTGATTGATGATGACACTTCTGTTCAAGCAGCCGGGCCGTTTTAAAAGGGTGCGATCAGAAGACGCAAGCTTGGCTTTTGGGAACGTATCCTCTCCAATCCCACACGTCTCTCAAACTGTCAGGAAAACGCTGAAAAATGTTGGTAAGCACAACAGGAGCGGTGGGAATGTATATAAATACGTTGCGGGGAAGTGGTGATAGCAATTTCTCCTGTTCTGGATCTCACTGCACAGTCCCGCCCGGCGCGCCGCGGACAGCGCGGGCGGGGAGGAGCGCCCCCTGGAGGGGGCCGGGCTGCCCGCTCCCCGCGCGCGGCCCCTGCTCGTTCCCGGAGCCCGAGGTCTGCTCTCTGCAGAGGGCGCGGCTGCTTCGTTTCCGCTGGGACGACGGTCAAATCGTCTGTACGCTATTTTTTAATGATTAATAAATATCTTCTAATTCCCAGGTGGAGGAGGGAAAAGGATCTTGTGCGCCAGAGACAGGGGCCGGCAGACTCCAAGCGAGGCGGGGTGCGCAGCCTCCCACCGTCAGCTGCCGGGAGGGAGGGGTCTTGGCCGCAGACTCCACCCCTTTCCCCTGCTGTTATGTGTAGGTGACCCTTGAACAAATCGGGTTTGAACTGCACGTCTCTTATACGTGGATTTTTTTTTCAATAAATACATAGTGGGGTCTCAGTATCCCTGGGTTTTGCATCCACAGAGCCAACCAACCACAGATTGAAAATAGTATTTTCCATGCCTGGTGGGGCGTCCGCAGATGCAGAAGGCCGGCTGTCTGCATTGATCTACAGGGTTTATATAAGGTTCCTGGGCATCTGCGGATCTGGGAAGGGTCCTGGAACCAACCCCCGTGGATGCTGACAGACCGTAGTTAAGTTTTCAGGAAGTCAAAAGTTACTGACGGATTTTCAAGCGCACAAAGCGTCAGCGCCCCTAACCTCTCTTGTTCAAGAGTCAACTGTATCTATTGGAAGCTTGTCGCCAAGTTCTTGTCCCTCTGACTACATTGGGGCCGCAGAGACTCTCCTTCAGGTGTCCGATGGGAAATTGCGGGCAACAAGAAGGGGCCACTCTCTCCCGTATTCTCGGGGACCCGGCTTGCCCTACAGACTGCAGGTGCCCTCCCCCCTCACCTGGTGAGCCACAGCCCAGGTCGGCAGCACCCGGCAGGGGGACAGGATGAGCCCCTGGCTTCTCACTTTCCTGCTCACCATACAATTCCGGCCACCAGGCCAACCCGGGGGAAGGGGACAGAGGGAGGTTCCCGAAAGCAGGACTTCCAGTGCTGAAATGGAGAAGTTGGTCGCCCCAAGGCCAACCCCACCTCTGGGTCACCCCATCTGTAATTCTTCAGAGATTTCATCTTGTTGCCTCTTTGTGTGACTGACTTCCTGGACCTTGCCATACTCCACTGGGGCAGGAACGAGCTTTTGATGTGTGTAAGCCCAGAGTGGCTTATAATTCCGGGCCAGAGGTTCTCCGATCAGGCTGCTGGCACCCGGCCCGTTTGGATCCCCTAAATGCAAGGTTTTTGCAGCTCGTGAAGGACGAAGGGGCCGGCGCCTCCTTCCTGGGTTTTTGGCAAGCACTTGTCATCTTTCACAGACGGTATCGTCTTTTGTCTGCGGCCCCTTGGCCGATGCACTGCATGAAGTTGACACGATCAGTTCATGAACCCGCGTTCCCTCCAAGTTCCGCTGCCCTGTCTTCCTCACCCCTCTGGTCCCAGGAGGCCAGCTCCTTGCCATCCGGCGGTGCCTTATCTGGAAGGGAGGTTACTGTTGATGAAGGAAACACTTTTGAACATCTCTCTGAATCTTCGTTTATTCCCAGACCACAGCCCTTGAAGCTGAAAGCCGGAAACTTGCCACCTCCCTGCTTTATTTGCGACCTGCCCCCTGGTCAATGTGGTTCTCCTAAGTGGCAACCCGATTAAAGACTGTCGGCCATCCTGCAGGGACGACACTGGTGGGGGACCTTAGTCTTTCCGTCTTTGGACGCTCTCTTCCTGGGGTTACCTTTGGCTCCTGAGAGCACCCTGGCCCAAGTGAGAGGTGAGCAGGAAGGCAAGGGGTCCAGCGGGGTCCAGGTGGAGGATGGGCGGCCTCCTAAGGCAGCTCTCGGAAGTGTTGGCTAAGGCTTCCCGGCTGCAGTTCCTGAGCTAGCCACACGGGGGCAGCGCAGGGCTGCGTTTCGGTGCCTCCTGCCACCCAGGATCCCGAACGGATGGGGAGGAGGTCGCCACTCCCGCCCCTCCCCCTACTCCATCCCTTTTCCACACATTGCCTTTACAAAAAGCCTCAGGAACTAGCAACTTGGAGAAAGTGGCAGATTTTCAAGAGGCAACGAGAAAGGCAGCTCTGAAAGGGCCCTTGAAATCTTCCAGGCCCCCAACCCTGGTCAGCAGCTGGGGAGACTGAGGCCCGGAGACGTTAAATCGCTTTATCCAATGTCATCCGGCAGACTAGCTTCCAGGTCAGCCCTCTCCGGGTGCCCACTGCCTTCCTCTTACTGATACCACTCCATGCTGGTATCTGGGGGTAAGGGTCCCCAAGGTTTGCTAAACGGGAGATGGAAACAGAAATGATTACAGAAAGCTATCAGTGCCACGCTAGATGGGAGAGGGGCTAGAAGCTGCAGGGACCTCCTCGTGTGGGTCCAGAGGAGGGAGGGTGGAATCCAGGAGGCCGTCATGGAGGAGGACATGACGCCTGAACTTGGCCTTGGGGGGCATTCCTGCGGGAGGAATGGCTTGGGCACAAGCAGGGGGCGGAACCTTGGGAGCGTGGGTGGGGCGCGTGTTCTCTGAGGGGAGACAGGAGAAGGTTAGAGGCCAGACCAAGGAGTGTGCCCCCGCCCTGAGACCCACGCAGGCCGCCAAGGTTCTGCCCTTAGAAGTGGGGGCTGGCGTGGCTTTGGAATTTTCCTGAATTCCATTACGTTGAAAGTTCAGAGAATGGCAGTTCTCCAGATTAGCTCATGTGGAGGTAGGGTAAACAAATGGCCTCCATGGAGACCGTGGGGCCTAATTTGGGATGTCCGCTGCCCCTCCGAGATCTGGAGGCCTGCCCCGAAGAGGAGAGGGGCCGCACCCCATTCCTGGACCATGACTCTGACCGGCAGTGGGGGCAGGAGCCGCGGGCTGGCCGGGGCCCCTGACCAGCTCCAGGACTGGCTGTCTAGGGGGCAGCCGGGTTTCTGGCCTCAGAGAGTCTTAGACTGTGAGGTGGAAGGGTGCACGGAGCGTCCAGTCCCACCTGCTCAACCTCCCCAAGGCCGAGGCCTCCTCCCGAGGGCCCCCTCCGCCCCGGTCCAGGCGGTGCAGGACACAGGGGTGCAGTGAGGTGGCAGTGGAGGCCGGGAGTGGGTCGGCCCCAGCAGTCCTTGTAAGGCTGTGCCCCCCGGGGGATGCAGGGAACGTGGGGTGCTGTGCAGGCCTATTCTGCTGCTTCCACAAGGGAAATGCCTTGACGAGGCCGCCGGGCCCGCGCAGTCCCCAGTGCCCGGGTCGGCCTTGGCCTCCCAGCCCAGGCCGCCTCCGAGGACCACTCCCGCCAGGCTCCGCCCGCGGCTCTGCCCTTCCCCCCCACCCCTGTGGACGCTCACGCTTCAGGAACCAAGAGGTGAGAAGAGCAGGGTGAGACTCAATCCCTGCTGCCCAGCAGCCCTGAGGTCAACGACCAACTCTGCTCCTTAGGAGCTGAGGAGCCTGGGCCTCCTTAGTTGGCCCATCCGAGCCTCAGTTTCCCCACCTTTATAATACTGGAACCAGAATAAAGATAGAATCCCCTTCCCACGGTGGCGATAAGGATCCAAAGAGTCACTCGAAGACGCACGTGGCCCAGAGCCGGTTCTCAGCAGGTGCTCCATGCATAGCTGGTACCATTGCTGCCCTTGTCACTTTTCCGTGGGTGGCCTCCCGCCCAGCCTCCCCAGCTGACAGATGCCCATCTCCCCTCTCCCTGAACAGCCCCGACGATGCCCCGGGCTCTAGCCTCTGTAAGACGCCCTCCAGCTGATTCTATTTATTTTACAATAAATCAATAACGCTCGTTCCCAAGTCTTCCCTATGCCACTTGGGCTCGGTGTCAGATATGCGCAATGTAATCGAACACATAAGCAGCGGTTCTCTCGCTGTTTGGTCTCAAGACTCCTTTGCTCCCTGAAAAAGGGCCGACGATCCCGGAGCTTCCGTTTACGTTGTTTACACTCCCTGTGTTTACTGTGCTTGAGACTCGAGGTGAGAGACGGTGCAGCACACACAGGCACGAGCATGTGTCCCGTGGGCTCCCGGGGTGGCCCGCGACCGCCCGCAGCCGTCCCTGGCACCTGAGTGTGGAAATGAGCGCGGAAAGGGCGTGTGGGTACGGCCGGGAGCACAGGTGTGACTGGCGGGTCTCCTCAAAGACCTCGAGGGTCCCCAGCACCCCGGACCGCCCCCGAGGACCACTAAGGAAACGTGTTGTGGAAACCAGGCAGAAAGCGCTGGGAAGTCCCAGCAAAGACGCGGGGAACGACGTGAGGAGACGAACCACACGGACGGACGGATGGACGAACGGACGGAGGAGGAGGACGGCCTCGGACGGCTTCGCGGGCGTTTCACTCCCAAGCCCGGCAGAGAACCGAAACCCGAAACCAGAGCTGACTCTCGGCCAGGTGCGGTTTGGGCAACGGAGCCGACCCGGAACTCCTACCTGCAGACTCATGTTCAGAGGAAAGGCCTTGGCTGTTGTATGAAAAGACAAACTAATGAACCCTAAGTATTTTAAGTAAAGAGTAAATGTTTCAGGAACGTATATGTGGTTAAGTGGGATTTCCCCCATGTTTCCAGCTTGGGCAGTTAACGCTAGTCACAGACGTTTTAAGGATGTTGACTCAAACCAGCTCATCCTCTCCCACTGTTGTAGACATCAGGCTCCAAGTCTAATCTTCGCCTTTGACCCCTGCCCCCCATTGCCTCACCATAAAACAAACAAAGGAACCATGAACGAGCAAATGAGCCACTTCCCACCCACTTCCTGCCCCAATGCCTGGCCCAGGGCCTCGTGCAAAGCAGATGTTCAGAAAATATTTGCAGCAACATTAAATTCGGACCCTTTGCCCATTTTATAGCCGGAGTGGGTCCCCTTGGTGCTTTTGAGACCAACGGGAAGGCTGAGCCCTGAGCATCAGTCCACTTCTGACGCCACTGCCCAGGAGCTCACAAGCAGATTCGCACGTTCAGCATGGAGAGGGGCAGGGGCGCGGCTAGCGCAGGGCATGGGGGGCTCCAGGCGCAGGAGGGACAGAGCAGAGGTTGCAGAGTCAAGTCCGCTTGGGGCCATCAGGAACGACCGGCGAAAGCAAGGAAGGCAGCCAGCCTTCCGACGCCATCCTGCAGCATGAGTCGGGGGCCGCAGAGGACACTGGCCCCCGAGGAGCTCTCAGGGGCCAGAAAATATTCTAACCATTCGTGCGGCTTTCACGAGGTGCTCCCTTGGACGCACAACTAACTCAGAAACAGTGCAACTTCAGAAATTCAGCACTGCCCAGGTGGCCGGCGTGGGTCCCCTGGGGAACCGAGAAAGTAACTTAAAAAAAGACTTGTAAGTTCTCAAACCTCGCTTCTACCCAGAGCCGGACAAATAGTCCGATGACGGGGTTGGAGGAGGGGCACTTGGCTCACTCGGGAGAAACATACAGAAGAGCGGCCTGCGATCTGAATTTGGGAGAAAGGCGGGTCTTTCGCCCTGTCCTGCTCCTCCAGTGATAGGGCCCGGCCTGGACAGGAAGACGCACCATCTCAGGGCAAACACGTCTGGAAGCTTGGCCCCCTGCCGCCTGCTCGAACCGGCCTGGGACCCACAGAGACGGGCCAGTGAGCACCGGCGAGCACCCGCTCCGTCCCTGGACGGTCCTCCTGTGGTCCGCAGAGTAACGGCCTCTGAAGGTGCGCGTCCTAATCCCTGAACCTGTAAATGCACCACCTCATGTGGCTAAAGGGGCTTTGCAGCCGTGGTCTTGCAATGGGGACATGGGCCGGCATTGCACAGTGAGCCCAGAGCGAAATCACAGGGGCTTTTCCAGAGGCAGGAGGGAGAGTCTGTGAGGATGCGCGCGGCGCTGGAAGGTGGAGGCGGGGGCCACGAGCCAAGGAACACCGAGCACTGGGGGAGGCAAGGGCACCTTTCTTCTCTAGAGCCCTCGGAAGGAGCCAGCCCGCCCTGCCCACACGCTGTTAGCCCCTAAGACTGACTTGGGGTTTCTGACCTCCAGAGCCGTCAGATAATGGACTTGTTTGAAGCCACTTGACTTGGGGAAACCTGTTACTGCAGGCGCAGGACCCTTGGGCAGCTCCCGAGGCCGGACGGCTGCCCCTCCCATGGGACCTGGTCGCTTGGCGGCTCTGCAGGGAGCCCTGCCGGGCGAGGTTCTGGAAGTGTCATCTTCCCACGAGTGCCACGGGCTCTGCCTCACCCACAGGCGACACGGCTGCCCACGGGCTGAGCCCTGGAGCAGCGGGAACCCCCGTCCACACACGGCGCCCCCCCAAGGCACCCCCCTTGCATCGGCCCCCAGACAGGTCCTCTGGGGAGAGGTCATCCGAGGGAGATTAAGACGCAGCTGACCCTCATCAGAAGGTCCCCTGAGAGCTGGTTCCCGGGTGGGGGGTGGTGGCCACACAGCGGAGAGGGAAAGGGGGTACGCGCCCCCCTCGTGACGCACCCGTCTGCCCCGCCCATGTCCCTGCCCCTTCTCCTCAGACACAGTACCGTCTCTGCTGAGCAAAGCTGGTCCTGGCTGTCACCAAGAGACGGGGTCCTCCTTGGTTCTAGGTCTGGACTCACCAGCCCCCCTGTGGGGACAGTGCTGGCGAGAGGGGCCCTCACGAGGTGGGTCTTTCCAGAACTGGGGGACCAACCCACGGTCCACACTGTCCCAGTGACTTGGCCTTCCAGAACCCCAAACTAGAGACAACCCCATCTCCTCCCTCAGGCTTGTCCCTCCCCAGGTGCAGCCAGGGCCCCTTGAATGGCATGTATCAGTGACGCCGGGGTCTCAAACCTGCAGGCCCCCGGGGGCCAGGCAGGCAGGGGAAAGATGGAAGTAGCCATGTTGAGAGCGGCCACTGGGAGAGGCAGGGCCTGTGGTCATGCGACCTTCAGATCTGAACGTCTGAAGACATTAGGCTTGTCTGCGGTCAGGCTGGACCTCGCCGCCCTGACTCACGCCCGGGCAGGCCCACGCTCGGAGTCCCTGGCGAAGTCTCAACCCTTCTCCCTGGGCTCTTCTCTCTCTCACTGGTCACCGTGGGTGGAAGGTCCCCATCGGACAGAGAGTGTACAACGCATGCAAGTGAGAAACTGATCTCCTTCCACAACTCACTCGTGCTCAGCGGACCCCACAGAGAGGACCCGGCATGGTGCTGATGATGGCAAGGACGAGGCTGTGCTTTGGGGGACCAGTCACAGGGGTCCACATTTAATTCTGGTGACCAGTAAGGAGGGTACAGCATCACTGCTTCACGTAACATACTGTACGGGACTAAGGGGTACCACGTGACATGTCCCACCCACGGCTTCGCAGAACACAGAGTAACTTCAATACCGGGTCGGGAGAAATGCTCCGTTTTGCTTTGGCTTTGGGTGACAGGCTCCGGGACCGCCACGTGACCCGGCACCCATGGGGTCGACAAGAACGGGCCTCGAACGAGAGAGAGCAAAGGGCCGCGCCCCTCGGAGCAAGGCCCCTCGAGAGGGACCGGGTCTGGATGGCACTCACCGGCACAGGACGGGTGGACCTGCGTGTATAAAAAGATGTGTATAATAGACCAAATAATATTGGAAATAATACTGTCAGTGATGCTTCTGTAAGAAGCAGAATTACGCTGCATGTTATTCACATGCGTAGGCGTGCCTAAAAAAAGTCCCGTGCCGTGATTACGGCCGGCGGGAAGAGCAAAATGTGTACTGAATGCGACAAGTTAATCGGCAGAGACATTAATCCATAAAACAGTGATGTCCAGAGCGCAGGAGCCTCGTCGGCCACAGAACTGAGGGGGCTGGCTCAGGAAACGCGCCCACACGCGCCCAGGCACGCCCACACACACCCCCACACGTGCCCACGCACACACACGCGCCCACACACGCACCCACACACGCCCACACGCGCACCCACACACACCCGCATGCATGCCCGCACGCACACCCACACGCACCCACACGCACCCACACACACCCACACGCGCCCACACGCACACCCACACGCGCACCCACACCCACACGCGCCCACGCATGCACATGCACACACACGCGCCCACACACGCACCCACACGCGCCCACACCCACACCCACACACACCCGCATGCATGCCCACACGCACACCCACACGCACCCACACGGGCCCACATGCACCCACACACGTGCCCACACACACCCACATGCACCCACACGCGCCCCGTGCTGCAAATAAATACACACACGCACACCGCCATGCTGTTCCCTCATGCGCCCCGTGCTCGGGCCAGGCTTCCCTGGGGGCTGCTGCACGGAGCGCCCCCGGAGAGGACAGGGAGCTGTCCCTGAAGGTGCGTGTCCGGCACACACAGCTCCGTCCGCAGCGGACTGCGGCGTGGCTGTGCCTGGACCAAGGGCCCACCGCCTGCGTCCAGAGGGGCTGCGCGTCCCGCCCCTGACGGCAGAACCACCACGGAACCAGGGCTGGAGCCTGAGCAGACCCTCACGCCTGCGAGTGACAGCTGAGCATGGAGGGGTCTGCGTGCCGGGTGCGTCCAGGGCCCAGCCTGAGAGCCCCGGTTTGCAGCGAGCTCCCCTGGACGACGCCCCAGGGAAAAGCCTCCCTGCGGTCCCGCCTGGGCTTTCCCCTTCGCCTCTGAGAAATGACAAAACCTTTAGCTGATCCTTCGGTGAAGCGAGCTGCCACGTGGCCCAGAAAGTTCCATTAAGGATCTGGCCTGCCACGTTCATCCTTGGTTTGGCTCACGTGTCGTGTGTCCGCCTCAGAGCAGGAGCTCTTTGCAGTCCGTGGAGAGTCAGGGCCTCCGGCCACACACAGCAGAGTGCAGGGGTCACAGGCTCACTCTGGGGGGAGACGCAGTAGCGGAGCCTATGGGCGGCCAGGCCTGACACCTCAAACGCCCTCCCGGGGCGATGGCCGAGTGCAGGACGCTCTGGATACCTGGATGCCCACGAAGCATTCGGCTCCTGCAAGCTGCTCGGTCTGGCATTAACAGCCCAAATCCCTCCCAGGGATAAACTGGCCTTACACTTGGATCATGAACTGAATCAACGCTTGCAAAAACTTCTCAAGAGGCAGAAAGGAGAGCTCGGGCTGGTGGGATGCAGAAAGGGGCTTGTTTCAAGTGCATTCATTTTCCATGTCAGACACAAAGTCCACAGCGGGCGGGGAGGAGGTCGCAGAGACAGCACGGTTTGTCTCTGAAGGGACCGAGGGCTGACTTTGCAGTAAAAGGGGGGAAAAATGCAAGGGCCTCTGATTTCCTGCCAAATGAGTCAGTGATCTTTGCAGAAACCCCGAAACGGAGCGTTTTGGAACTGCATGGGAAGGAGGTACCAACGAGCCCCATGGCACGACCTCGAACTCGCTCGGTCGCATCCCGGAGCCGACAAGCCCCATGTTCCACGCCTCCCTCTCCACACCGGCCCAGCCCCCGCCGGCCTCGCCCCCCGAGTGCCGGCCGCTCTCGGAGCAGAAGGTGATGGAAGTGGGGTGTCCAGGGGCCCGGCAGAGGAGCGCTGCGGAGGGTCAGCTGCCAGGCTGCCTGACGTCGCAGAGGACCTTCCAAAAGGCTGTCATAAACACGTGCCTGGGAGGGAAAGAAGCCTCGGATCTCGGGGTTTTCTGCACGCTATGAGGACGGTGGTCCCCACAGAGAGATTTTTATTATCGTGGCGAAGACCAAGCCGCAGGCCCGGGCTGACGGCAGGGACTCGGCCTCACGTCTTCCTCCAGGCGAAGGCCTTGTCGGCGAGCACCTGTGCCAGCTTGGCGTTGAAAGGCCGGTAGAAGTCCTGCAGGATCCTCTGCGTGACCGGCCACATGGGCCCCAGGTTCCGGTCCTCGGGACGCCGGGCGTTGGACGCGGGGCTCTTTGTCATCAGGGCCATTTGTTTCTCGCTCAAGGGCCCTGGAATACACGGAAAAAACCCTGTGAGGCGGGAGGCCGAAGGAACTTCGCAGCAATGCCAGCAGAGCTGCGTGTCGAGACAGGCGTTTCCTTCCCTTGAGAATGTGTTTGGGGATCAAAATGCCTTGGCTGGATGCACTTCAGAGCTGCCGGGGCTGGAAGGTGCAAACGGCATCACGAACGGCAGACGCCGTGGCCGGCGTCGGACGCCCACCCTCAGAGGCGCACCTGGAACTTCAGGCCGCCCCCTCACCTGCGCCTCCCCTCCCGGTCTCATTTCCAACTGCCCGTAAAGGGCTGGCTCCCGTGTCTGTCAGCCTGTCCCTGGACAACTGTGCAACCTGCCAGGCTCGGCCCACTGGGATTCTGCCTCCGTCATTTCTACTTCCGGCTACCGATGCAAAGGGCCCCGGGGCTGGGCCACAATCCACCCCGTCTTGCTGTGAGGTGGCAACAGGGTGGGGGGAGGAGACATGCCGCCCGTGCCCAGAGACCCCACTGGCAGAACCTCCAGCTGCAGCAAGGCCGTGAGCAGGGAGAGGCCCAGGGAACAAGCTGGCAAGTGCCGCCGCCCAAGGCTGCCGGCTCCAGCCCCAGCCCTCGGGACCACCGGCCTCTCACTGGCTTAACCCGCTGGTCCACTGACGTCTCTTTGCCCCAGGCTTGGGTTCTGGCCAAAGTCCTGGGCCCATGCACGTCCTCGGGTTATACGAAACAGAAGAAATGGAACTGGCCTTCCTGTCCTTGTTAGGGACTAAGGACAAGTTCATTAATGCTAGAGTCTACAGGTGGCCAAAGCAAAGAAAACTGGTTCTAGGTCTTAGAAGAAAAAATAATCACACTCCATTGTGTTACCAGCTCTCCAAGAAAAGGAGAGAGAAAATCAAATGGCAAAAGGGTCCCGAGTCCCACTGGAGTGCAAACAGATTCTGCGCCCCAGAAGTCCAAAAGCCAGGACCGGCAGGCAACTCCCAGCCACACGGCTGATTCCAGGGGTCCCCAACAATACCTGAGGTCATGCCATGTCCTGTCTGCCCCTCCTCCAAGCCCTGTGGCTTCTGCGAGACTGTCCCAGCCACCCGATGAGTTCCTGTCTGTCCCCAAGGCTCAACGCATAGACTACTTCCTTCTGTGAAGCCTTCCGTGATCCCTTCAGCAGCTGGGACCCCGAGTAATCTGGACGACCCTGCTGTGATGACGCGGACCCTCCCCCCGCCGTCCTACCAGTGCCCCCGCGCCCGCAGCGCCCAGCAAGCTCCCACGTGAGAGGTCATCTCTGCCTCCCCAGGGATCCCTGACCCCATGGTGCACAAGACCCCGCGTGCCACTGGTGCTTGAGCAACAGGTGCTGAATGGCCCCCCAGCTCGGCCTGCCCCCCCCAGCTCACGGAGTCTGCACGTGACTCGGCGAGGCCCTCACAGGGCCGGCGGCCACGGAGCTCCGGCCCTGCACCGTGGGTCTGCAGGGCGACAGTCGTACCGAGGCTGAGGAACTGGAAGACCCTGTGCATGGTGTAGCTGACGTTGGACGCGTGGTCTTCCAGGCGAAGAACGAGGAACTGTTCTTTACTGAAAACAGTGAGCCAGTCCAGGAGATACACGGCGTACAGCCCGACCTGCAGCCGCACCTGGGGCCAGAGAGGAGATGTTAGTACAGGAGCGGTTCCCCCAGTACCGCGCGGCGCGTTTCTGAAAGTATTACGGCGCGTCCCTACAAACCAACACCAAGGAGTGATCCTGGCAAACCACCGTCTTCAGAAGCTGGACCCTAAACACCCTGCATTCTTGCTTCCTACTACATGTACAAAGGATTCCCACACTTAGGGCCGCACACAGTCCTCGGGACGACCCCGCGGGTACCTCCGTGACACACGTCACAGCGAGGACGGATGTAAAGGCAGAGCCCAAGGTTACGGCCACCAGTGGTGCAAACGTTCTCTGCACAACACGCTGGCTGTCCCTGCTCCTGTGCCCGGCACACGACAGCGATGAAAAACACCTGCGGACGCCCCGGAGGCAAGCCAAGTGAGCGAACCACCGCCGCCTGGCCGCGCGGACGTCCGCGACGAGGGCGTGTGCGCGTCGGAGGCACGCAGCGCTGCGCGGGGCCGTCCCCTCCCCCTAAGTGTCCGAGGTCCTTGTCCTCCTGAGCCTCCCCTCATGCCGCACTGCGAGCGCATTTAGAGAATTAACCTTACCTCTGTCCTCATCTCCCCGAGGTGGCCGCTAGGCCGCCTGGGAGTCCTGTTTTGTGAGTGTCTTTGCTCACCTAGTGGATCTGGCCACTGGACGGTCTAACTCTGTGAGTGGTGACAGGAGCTTTGTGCCACGCGGTTACCAGCCCGACCTCCAGGAGGGACTGGAGACTAAGCGTCAGCCACGTGGACAGTATGTGACCGAGCCCCGAGCAGTATTCTGGAAAGGCTCGAGTGGGCTCCCCGGCTGGTGGTGCGCCGTGCGGGGTCGTCGCACCTGGTGGCTGCGAGGCCTTCACGCTGACCACGCCATGGGGTGAGTCCGGACACACCCTCCCGGAAGTGCTTCTTCCCTCGGCTGATTGTAATCTCTGTCCTTTCCCCGTCATGAGTCGTCACCGTGACTACACAGCCTTCGAAGTGTGCTGTGATTATGAATTGTAAACCCGAAGGCGGTTTTGAGGACCCCCCAACTTACAAACGGTGTCAGAAGTGAGAACGGTCTTGGGGACTGTTTCCTCTAACTTCACAGTCGGCCCCGAGCTCTTGCCGACGCTCCAAGCAGCAGCCCTCCCCCTCCGCTCCGGGGCCCCGCCTCCAGCACGTCTGCTGCCCACCCACCTCCACGCCCGGCCTCCTGCTCTGCCCTGCCCAGTCTTCCCACGCTCCTCGTCTGCCGCCTCGGCCGGCGCCGCTCCCCCCGTTCATGCCCCATCAGCCCTCGCCTCGCATTGTCACAGCGTCCCAACTGCTATCCCCAGCCCCGCCCCCCCCCAAGCCTCCCCTGGTCTCCGCGGAGACAGGCCCTGGCGTGGCCTGAGCTCCCGGCCACTCTGCCCCGGGCGCCCGCGCCTCCCGGCTCCCCGGGCCCCGGCTGCCGCCCCGGGTCCCCCGGCAGACACCCCGGCATCACATTTCTTTCTTTGCCACCTGGACCCTGAGCTCCCCCACTGCCGTCCCCTCCGGCACGAGGCGCTCACACGGTCCCCTGCCGGAGTGACTGAACGCCGTGGCAACGGCCGGATGACCGCATCTCTGACTAAACACGTGCCGGGCCGACACTGTCTTCCTCGCCCCCGAGTCTTGTTCCGTTTCATTGTGGTTCTAATCGTGTGGGAGGATGTGGAGGAAGAAAAACAATTAGAGGGATAAGCTGTCTCCGAACCCATTTCACTCACTGCCTCCGGCCCCAGGTTGTACTTCCTCACACGCCGGCTCCAGCTCGTAAAAAGGCCTCTGGAGAGGAGGGGCGCCTGCCAGCCTCAGAAACAAACACCGTGTGGCCTCCGACCCGCAAACTGCTACGAGAGCATCTTCTTGCTACGGCACTGCAGAGCTTCCCAATGCTCTCTCCCCCCGTCAGGCTTGCGGGCTGGCCTCTCCCGCGGAGGACCAGCCTGACCAGCTTTATCTCTTCCAGGGGAAACTGCCTTTGTACTCAAGAACTTTCTAGAAGAAAAGGAGCTGGCTATTTGTGGCAGGATGGGGTTGTTTAAGGTAGCCGCGGCCCATATTTCTTGAAAGCATGTTTGTGCCCATAATGGAGAGAACACCTTCCACCGTCCCCAGAAGGACGAAGCCCTGCTGGTGGAGACCTGCGGCCGGGTCTTCCTGCCCGGGCGGGGCTGGTCGGGGAGCAGGGGCTGCCCAAGGTCGGCCGGCAGCAGCCGCCGGAGCCCAGACCTGCAGGCAGGTCCCTGTCTCAGGGCTCATCCACCCACGACTGCCCACACGGCCTCTCTACCAGCCTCGCGAATTCCCCCATTCATTCACCCGTTCACTCACTCACTCTCATTCCATAAATAATTTAGTGCACGCTGCGTGGCTGGTACCCAACTAGGTGATGGAGAGGCGTTGCTATGTAACAGACGTGCCCCTGGCCCCAGGGAGCTTATTATCTAGTGAGGGAGACAGAGCTAAGCTGGTACAGAACCCAGCACCTGAAACCGCCCGCTGTGATAGCACACTGTGGGGGGACGGACAGGGCGGAGAGAGAGATCAGAAGGTCAGATTAAAGCCGGACCCGAAGGATGAGAGGCCAGGAGCAGCACCGCCCGGCGAGAAGGCGTGTGGGAGGCTCTAGAACCAGGTGTCTGCGACCTCAGCACACAACCCACTCCCCTGGAGGGCTTGTGAAGCAGACTGGGGACCCCACCCCAGAGCCCCTGATCTTTGCAAACTCCTGCTCTGCGGCGAGAGGTCGGCCGATCTGAGGACCTAAGAGGAGAGCGAAGCGGAGCGTGATGGAGACGGGGGCGGCGGGGGGCGGGGGGGGGTGGGGTCTGGCTCCCGCATCCAGCGCCACAGGAAGGCAGCGAATGGCTGAGCAGGTAGCGCGGGCGGCCTCGAATGTCCGAGAAACGCCACCCCCCCCCCAGGGCTGAGGCTGGGCTGGGTCCACGCTCCCGCATGCCAGCAGCGAAGATCTGCCCCCAAGAGCAGGGCTGCCGACTGCCGGCTCCTCCCACTCCGCAGGAGCCCTGCAGGGACCGAGAGCAGCAGGCGATCTTCGATCTGTGACAGCCACCTCCGCCCTGTCCTGTGACGCTGCCTCTGGGCATCACTCTGACCATAGGCACCTGCCAAGCGACTGCCCTGTCCATCCACGGCAAAGCATGAAACCGAATCAAAAAACACAGGCCTCCTGCAGATTCAAACCTCTGCCTTTAGGAGGCGCTGAAGAAGGTGGAAACGTCTTGAGGTTTAGAGGCCGTGGGGCCTGGGACCGAACCCCGAGCCTGCCTGTCACTAGCTTTGCGGCTCTGGGTGGCAGTGGGCCTCTGGGAGCCTCCGTGTCCTCACCTATAAAATGGCCGTGGCTTTCAGGCAAGACTGAACGAGATGACGCGTTGGAAGGGGGCGCGTGGCAGAGCCGCTCACAAGAAAGGCGAGACAGACCCCTTTCCCGCCCTCGCGGATGGAGTCGTTAAAAACTCCTGATCCGGAAAACTTCCAGCACACACTGACGTGGAGACTCGGGATGACACCCGTGAACTCAGCGCCCCATCTCCGCGTGAGGGATGCTCATGGCTGGAGTGCCAACGGGAGGCCGCGGGGAGGGCTCGCCCCCTCTCCGCTGTGGGAGTAAGTGGCTGTGGACATCCTGTCTCCCGGACACTCGTTTAAAGACGGGCGACGTGCACGCCGTCCTGCTCTGTCCCTGTGGCACTGACTGTGACGACGGCGGGTGCTGGAGGGCCTGGGGCGCTCTGGGTGGCACAAAGTGACCGGCGGCACGGGGTGGGGGTGGGGGGGCACGTTCATATCAGACCTTTGCTTGTCTGTGGGGAGAAACTCAATTCAAAACCACTAAAATAAACTGCGCCCCAGGTCAAGAGCTGCATCCAGCCCTGCCCATCAAAAGCCGCCCAGCGCAGGGGACCCGCAGAAGGGAAGCCCACGCTTGACCCTCCCTTTCCGGGTCTCTGTCAGACGATCCAGCCGCGGACGGTTCTGGGTCCTTTTCTGAACCACACTAGCTGGCCGTGTCACCTCACCTCTCACGGTCTTCGTCCCTTCCGGTGACAGGGACTCCTCCTCCCGCCCGTCTCTCTTCCAGGTCCTCCTGGACTGGGGACTGCTGGGGGTCAGGAGGAGGGGAGGAACCGGGCGCAGCACCGCGAGGTGGGGCTGTGCTTCCTCCAGCACTGAGCGCAGCCCCCAGCCCCGCCCTCCTGTCTCCAGGAGGCCACCCCCTCCCCAGGCCCATCCCTACTCAGTTACCAGAGTCTCTGTGCGCCAGACATCTTTCTAAAACGCACAGCTGCCGTCACTATGCCCCGCTTAAATCCTCCCGTGGGGTCCCAGCTCCCCCAGGATGAAGTCCAGATCCCTGAAGCTCACCAAGTTCGCCTGCATCACGGGATGCAGCCCGTGCCCCCGCTCCCATCACCCCCATCGCTAAGGCAACCACGCCACGCACACTGTGCCCTGGCTGTAGCGACTGCTCTCAGCGCTAACCTCGCGGCCTCTGCACCTGCTGCTCCCTCCACCTGACACATCGCCACTTCCATTTCTCTGCCCAACTCGTCTTTTAGGGCTCAGCACAGACGTCACCTCTCCTAGGACGTCCCCCTGATGCCCTGTTCTCAGGTGACCTCGGCTGGGGGCCAGAGCCCCCCACCCCCCTCTCCCCGCTGGGGCCGGGGCTGCCCTCAGTGCCAAGTCCACGCCTGTCCTGTCACCACGGCGGCCCGTGACCCAGTGCTGTGCACGTACGGTGGAACGCCACTCCAAAATGCTCCACTTCGGCACAGGAATTACTTTGAGCTAAAAGCAACTGACAAAAAAACAAACAAACAAACAAAAACCAAACAGATACAAGAAAAGCTCTCTATCCTCCCCTTATTTGCCTAAAAGCAAGACATACTTGTAAGGGTGTCTCCCGTGCCCTCTCTATCAGGAAGAACAGAAGTCAGTCGCTGGAGATCACTCCAGACTCTTATCAGTCTGAGGCCGCGACAGGATTAGACATAACGAACCTTGATGACGCCAGCCCTGCCCTGCCCTTCTGTGAGTCCCTCCCCCCCCAGCCCTGTCCTTCTGTGAGTCCCGCCCCCCCAGCCCTGCCGTGAGTCCCCCCCCAGCCCTGCCCTGCCGTGAGTCCCCCCCGCAGCCCTGTCCTTCCGTGAGCCCCCCCCCCGCAGCCCTGTCCTTCTGTGAGTCCCGCCCCCCAGCCCTGCCCTTCCGTGAGTCCCCCCCCCCACATACACGGGTTTGCCTTCCCACAATTTGCCACCCTAGAAACTCAAAGTCTGCTCTCTCCTGTCTTGTCACTTCTCTGCAAACGTATCGTTCTCTTGTGAAGATGCTCTAACCAGCCCTCTGGGTCATGCGTCTGTGAGTGCTCCCATGGACCTGTGTGATGCACAAGTTAATAAACTGGTTTGCCTTCCTCTTGTTGATGCGTTTTTTGCTGGTTGAGTTCGCAGGGCCCCAGCCAAGAACATGAGATGGGTCGAGGAAAAAGATGGCTTTTCCTTCCCTACACGTGAACGACCCTCTTTAACCAGCACAACGGCCTGGTAAAGTAGTATCATCACCCCCATTTGATGATGAAGCACTGAGTCTCAGAGAAGCTAAGACAGCTGCCCAGAGTCACACAGCTAGTAAATGCCCGAGCTGGGAACTGAACTCAAGTCACCGCCTGGCTCCAAAGGCCACTCCTTCTACCCGGCACCACTGGCCGGATTTTGTGCTGACCAGTGCCCTTGCTGGGTCTTCCCTGCCAAACTACAAACTCCAGCAGGACAACCTGGAGTCCTGCCACTGCCCCTGTGGATCCTGCCCGTGCTGGCGTACTGCCTTCCGGATGAGACGGCCTCGAGGGCAAAGGAGAGGGGGCAAAGCCTGCTGACCTTGAACCCCACCACGCCTGGGGGTTCTAAGCCCCTGCCTCGAGCAGATCTGTCTGTGCCTTACCACACGGCATGCTCGGCAGAGCAAGGCTTGTGCACCACTCCCCAGGGCAGGCGACAGCATCAGCCTCGCCATGGAGGCTTACCCACGACACCAAACCCGCTGACAAGGCACTGAGGAGAACCCGGGGTGCTGCACAGCGTGAGAAACCACCCCGTATTCACACATGCTAAATTCACATTAACGGCTTCTTTTGCATTAAAAAAAAAAAAAAAGACAAGAAATGTATGCCATATTCCTGAAGGCAAAAAAGGAAAGAAAATTTTTTCCACTGAGACCCTGTCAAAGAAGCACTGAAAGCCACTGGTGGGTAATTGCTAAAACCAACAAAACAGTCCCCCATCGGGGAGACTGCGAAGACAATTTGCGAACTGGGCGTCCTGGAGGCCGCCAATCCCAACGGCACAGTGTGTTCGCTCCGCAGCAATCTCCCTAAACGCAGCCCCTCCTCTCGCGGAGGGTGGGGAGGGCATTGTAACTGGGGATCAGCAGGGAAGAAAGTGGGCGCCAGCTGAAAGGGCCCATCAATTTTCACACTTCTACTTCCGTGAATATTTGTTTTTGCATTAGCCGCTGCTCAAAGGCATGGGGAGAAGCATTTGCACATTAGAATGCCTCTCTGTGTTTACATGCAAAAACCCCCCACCATGAGCCAGATTATGCAACTATGTATAATCGTTACAAAGCAGTGTGTTCAGCCACTTGCATAATCATTACAAAGTAGCGCGTTCCGCGAGGCTGGCCTCCTTACGCACAGGCATGGCGTTGTTGAGGCTGTTGTTGTAGACGCAGGCGCGCAGGGAATAGTCCAGCATGCAGTTCTCAAACAGCTGCAGAGCTTCCGTCACTTTTTCATGGAAGTCATCTGCAGATTTGTTCGAACTTGCAAAGTACAGATAGTCTGAGTACAACCTGTGAATAAAAGAAGTAGATAATTTTACTGCCCACGGACGGGAAATCACGCCCCGTTTGGACGACAAAGAAAATCAACTTGCAATGACCTTATCTAGTTTTGTTCATGAAAACTCTCCCATTTCTCTGTGTTCCCTTGCAAGTGGGCCACGTCCCTCCTCCCCTTCACGTCCCAGCCCCTTTCACGGGCTCTGCCGGACTCGGACGTGTCTGCGCTGGCCCCAGACAACCACCCACAGTTTCTCCTTTGTTCTTTCTAGCCACCTCGGGCCATGGCTGTTTTCACGGTAACAGTGAGCTCCGGTTACCGAAACCGTCGGACAGCAGAGAAGCCCAGAAAATGCTACGCTCCTTCCCGGGCCTCCCTCCTCCGCAGGAGGCCACGAGAACACCTATCGCTCTTACAGTATCACGATTCCGCGTGAAATTCCTGGCCCTCCCATGGACAGACACCCGAGCATTACACAAACCTTTACGAAATGTCTCTCCCTAGATTGGTAGAGACCTATTTTTTAACACAATGTAAAACCCCCCACACACCTGCAAGGGGCCACGAGGCTTTCAAACAGGAACCGACAGTCTCTCCCTGACCAAACTTGACCTGGACCCCTCTGACCCTTCTTCTCTGAGCCAGAATTTTCACTGCCCAATTGTAGCCGGAATTCTCCCTCTCTGTATCCGACTGGGCTTGTCCCCCGCAGCCACCCAGGTGACAGCTGGTCACCCCAACCTAACCGCAGCAAGAGGCCTCTCGGGTGGGTTTAGCCAGAATCCCCCTTACCCCTCACGTTTCCTCTTAATAATTTTCCATCCAGCGACGCCCCCAAGTCTATGTCACTGCAAAACCCCATCGCAGTTGCACCCACACGAACGCCACAAAGTCTGTCTTACCATTCTTTAACAGCTATCGGATTAATTTCTTTCTCTCTATATTTTCTTTCTTTCTTTTCTCAAGACCTCTGCAAATATATTTCATTGGACTTTCAACATGATGCAGAGTTTTTTTTTTTTAACCATGGGCTATTTCTTTTGTTTTATAAGACAAACAAAAAGTAAACCAACAAGCTATAACAATGGAATAAGCAAACTCTTCGCTTAGGGACCCTTTCTCGACTTCCCCAGTGGTCCTAACTCACAGTCCCACTCTCCAGAGGTCACCATTATCATCGGTTTCTTATATATCCTTCCAGAAGTTCTTGGTGCATGCTCAAGCATGTATCTGCATATTTTATATTTTTTAAAAATAGATGCGTCAGATTATATCAGATGGGATCAGATAATATACTATTATCATGACATTTTTTGAATCATTTAATTTGGGGGAATTTTGAGCACCCATGAAAGAAGATAAGACAGTATCCCGCAGCCTGATAGAACAGTATTTATTCCGCTGCCACCCGGTAATTTTCTTTAACAGAACTTTCCAGCTGCGCGTTTGCTCAGCCTTTCTCTCCGTTTCTGCTTACAGAGAGGGTCTCTACCCCTTTTTCGGTTTTCAAAAATCTCCGCTTCGTTTCTTCGTTTGCCTTTTCAACACACACACCTCCAAGTGAGCCCGCTGCTGTAGCCGACACCCTTCGCCCACATGACCCGCAGCCGCTGAAGGAACAAGGCGGAGGGGACTGGCCCCTGGCTCCACGGGAGCAGGGCCGAGGGGACTGGCCCCTGGCTCCACGGGAGCAGGGCCGAGGGGACTGGCCCCTGGCTCCACGGGAGCAGGGCCGAGGGGACTGGCCCCTGGCTCCACGGGAGCAGGGCGGAGGGGACTGGCCCCTGGCTCCACGGGAGCAGGGCCGAGGGGACTGGCCCCTGGCTCCACGGCGTGACGGTTCGCTCTCCCCCAACATTTTCTGTTTCCCCAACACCTCTTTCCCCTGAAAGCGATTCGGCCCATCTCATCGCCGTATGTACCCCCGCGGCTGGGGATGTTACATCTGTCCTGCCGAAGGCGCCCGGCGCCCCGCTGTCCCCAGCGCTGGGCCGCACGCACGCCTGCAGAAACCGCAGCGCCCTCGGCGCACACGTCAGCCACCAACGCTCCTTCTGCGGCAGCCCTCACCGCCGGTGCCGGTCACAGTGGAGACGAAGGCTCGTTACTAACGCGGGCGCTGCTTCTTAGGGACCAGGTCTCCTTCGCCCCCGGTGCTGGCACAGTGCCCTCGACGTGGCCCTTTAGCACGTGTCCACCGCCAGCATCCACAGAGGACACTTCCGGGAAGTCCTGAGACGTTCACGCTCTGCCCACGGGTTGCTCGGCGACGGTGAGCAGATTCTCCCCGACACCCGCGCTCACCGGGGCCACCGCCCAGGGCGACACACCGCGTCTGCCGACTACCAGTGTCCCCAACGCGAGCCGGCCGTTTTCCCTCTCAGAAAACGGGACATCCGTCAGGCCTGAAACAAGCATGGCGCCCACCACCGCAGGGTCAGCCTCAGCTAGGACAACCTACACGGCTAGAGGATGGGTGGACGTCAAAACCACAGGTGCACGGCCCGCCAAGTGCGGCCCGCTGTATGCGCCGAGGGGGCCCCGTGCAGGGGGTCTCCCGGGGTGTCCCGCCTGGCCCATACATGTCCTATCAGGCCTGTCAATACGGCTCAGCCCAAGAAATGAGGTCCGTGGAAATTACCTGATGCCTTTGAAACAATCATCACAGTCTGCGCTTAATTAGAATTCCAAGTCCAGAATTCTCACCAAGGACTCCCATGGAACTACCCAAACTCCTTGGCGGAACTGGAATTCTGGCTCATAAATTGCCACCTAAAAACCCAAAAACTTAAGCTTTCCATACTGAGAGCTTATTTTGTGGTAATAACATTTCTCGTAGACATTTGGCTCATAAATAAAACAAGAGCCCCAAAGCTGCCTCAGTTTTAAATATAAAGTAACTTCGTGAAGGATCTGCTGATTCCACAGAATTCTTTAGAGACCACGGAGTGATTTCAGGGACAGCGGGACGTGTCCAGTGTGCCAACCGGGAAGCCCAGCCCCGCTCGGCGGAGACACCGGCTTCCGTCTGCGTGGTGTGACACAGCACGAACTCAGGACCCCACCGCCTGCGGGTCAGGTTTCCAGCCTTTGCGAACCAGGCCAGAACGAGGGACGACGTCCCCGGCCCCCTCGGCTCTCCCCGGGGATGGGCGGTGGGTCTCAGGGTTCCACTGGAGCCACACGCAGGCTGGGAAGCGCGTCTGTGAGGACAAGTCCTTCAGGCCACACTTTATTGGCAAAAATCTGAGCTGGAACTCTATCCGCCATAACGACGGCCACGCTCCTGTTTGCATTTTGTAGATTCCCCAAAAGACACGTCCATGTCCCGACCCCATCCCATGAATGGCATCCATTTGGAAGCAAGATTTGGAGCGAGTCCCAAATCCAGGGACTGGCGTCCTCATGAGACGAGGAGAGGACATGGACGCGGGGCGGACAGCCACGTGAGGGCAGAGGCGGAGACGGGGGACGTGTCTGCCCAGGAACGAGGGCCTAGGACTGCTGGAAGCCGCCAGAGGCCGCGGGAGGGGCATGGAGCGGACCCCCCCTCAGAGCCGCCAGAAGGACTGACCCTGCCGACACCCCGATGCGGGACTTCCGGCCTCCAGAACCGTGGGAGAATATACATTTCTGGTGTTTTAAGCCCCCGAATGGGTGGTGACTTGTTGCGGCGGCCGCAGGAAACTCACACGGATTCTAACCCCCGATTCCCAGGAAGACTGACGGTTCTCGAGCACCTCTCCCCCGGGAGCGAGTCACCTGAGCGTGTACGAGGACGGCGGCCGCGTGGCCAGCTTTTCCTCGCAGAAATGAGGAGGCAGGCGAAAAGCAAAACGTGGGCTCCTGCTTTCAGGGGAGCACTGTCCGGGTCCCCCTCAAAAATCAGGCTGGCACTCCGTGAGAATGTCTGTGATAAACACTGTGGGTTCCCCACGGCCACCCCCCAGGGAAAAGAGGCAGGTAAATGACCCGGAGGCGGGACAGCCACTGGATATGTCGAAACCATTCAGAAAATGTTGAGGACAGCAAATGGATAAAGAATAAGTACCCGATGGACCTCAAAAAGCGGGAGCAGTCACACTTATGCAGCAGGTTGAAACGTAAAGAGATGAAGCTAAACGTCCACGTTTTAGTGTTTAAATCAAGCAAACGATGAAGAAGTAGGAGAAAGAGACCAACGAGGAAAATATACGAAGGGCTTAGATGACATGAACTCATAATTAATCACCACGGAGCCGCAGGGACACCGAAGCACCCTCAGGATGCATTAACAGAGGTAAGGCACTGAGGATGTGGGAGGGTGTTGCTCTGCTCCACCGTGGCAGGTCAGGACCCCAAAGGACATGTGCCTTCTGCACTGGGAGCCAAACAGTGAGGGGGAAGGAGCTGCTGCAGCCGGGGGAGCAGGATTCAGCAGGAGGGATGCCGGCTTCGAAGGCTCAAAGGCTGTCCGGAGCTGCGAGGAGAGGAGACCTGTCCCATACTCCTTAAGTGCTGACCAGAGAATAGAAGGTTCAGGAAGAAAATCGGTTGGAGTCAAGGAAACATGCCTCCAGCTGGCCAGAAGTGAGTGGCCCCAGCGGCAGGAGCCACCGAGGCTGGAGGGGGTGGGGAGGAGCCCCAGGCAGAGTGAAGGCCAGGTGACCGGCCCCAAGTTTGGGGGCTGCCAAGCTCCCTCCCGCAAAACCACCTCCTTTTCTTACTCTTAAACCGTCCCAGATGGGTGTGACATTTGGCCAGGACCATTTCCAACAGCAATTCCAAATATAAGCCCAAACGCACCGGCACCGTCTGTGCCCTGGTAATTTTAGAGGCTGCCGGGGCCGGCCCCGCAACGCGGGCCTGTGCCCACAGGGGGCCCCTCAGGTCCTTCCCCGTGCACTGCAAGGCCACCGACCCCCCCCCCCCCCCCCCGCCGCCTGCTGGAGGGAAAGTAGGGCTGGATGTGTGTGTTGCTGGGAGGGGAGGGGGCTCCCTAACTTGGTGCCTCTGGAAGGAACCACATCTCTCTCCACAGAGACAAAGGAGTGGCTACGAGCTTGACGTGACATCCTGACGGTCACCCCAAGGCTACTGCTGAATTTGTTCAATGACACTGATGGGCGTGGCTCTGATGGGAACAGACCGGGGCGTACGGATCACCATGAAACGGGCAGCGTGGCATCTCCTCGGCCAGAACCCCCCAGGAGGAGGGCACACTCACGCCTTCCAACCCGCGCCCCCGCCCCCCAAACACACGGAGGCTGCGGGAATGAGAGCCGGGGCGGCCCCTCGTTATTCTCCATTTGCAGGCATCCAGGTTCAAATCGCTGGTCGATGACGTCCCAAGCCCTGGTAAAATCCCATCAACAATGATTAGATACATATTTCCTACGAGGAAAAGTCCACTTAACGACGCTGGGGAGGAGGCCTTTCTGTCCCACCGATTCACAAGCCGTGACTACCTCATCGCGAGGGACAGGAAGCAAAACTGGCCAGGCACGCGCATCTGGGGGGAAGGTTCAGAGTCACCTTCGGCTGTAGATGTGGGCGACGCTGATGGAGTTCATTTTCCGACAGGTACGTCCACCCAGGTTTGGGCTTAAACACAGACACGCAGATACAAAGCTCCCGGTTCACTGGGGCCATCTGGGTGGTCTTTCTTCCCCGGAATTCGAGCGGGGTTCTGGGTCCACCTGGGCTTCTTCCCGAGCCTCCAATGCCCAGTCTCTGGCAAACGTCCGTGGAATGGAAGGTCGGACTTCTCAGGGGCGATACCAAACGCCCCTTTTGTCTAGGCGCCCGGCGTGGCCGACAAAGGACTTCCACAGACCCAGTGATCCGGGCATCGGGTGGCCACCGGCGAGAAAGGGCAGGCGCGCAGAGGATTGGACGCTGCCCTCGGCCGAGGCCGCGGCATGGCCAGGCCTAGGTCCCAGCATCTGGGACCACATGCAGAGCACAGGCCACCGCACCCCAGCGCTGGCCCATATGTGACGTGCGCTGCCAACCGCTCCCCAGAACTCCCCCTGGAGACCCAGAACCCACACCCAGGGCCCTCCCGACCCCGGCCTCGCGCACGTCACCTCTGAATGTCCGCCAAAGGACAGACAACGGGCCCTTCTCCCCACGTCCCCGCTGCACAGAACCGCCCTTCGCAAGCGATCCTGCGGGAACACTCGGGGCTGCCAAGGACTTTGTAAACACTTCCCAAAAAAACAAACGGTGTTAAACACAGGAATTTCCAGCATGACGGTCGTGCCCCACCAATGAGACGCGGGCCTTCACCAGGTGTCACGCTGACCACCGGCCTTCAGAGAACGCCTCGTGGGCCGAGCTGTCAGGCCTGGCCACAGCCGGCTCTCCCCCCACGACAAGGGCCGAGGCCAAACCCTTGGCCTTTGGGTGGCTTACAGTTCAGCCCCATAAAAGTGACCTCGCACCACTCACAGGACCCACATAAAGGTGAGTCAGTAACGCCCAGACAGGCAGCTTTTGAGAAGCAAAATGCCTGGATTCGCCAGAAAATTAACGGGCAGCGTAGAGACACTCAGCTACAGTCTTCTTCAAGAAGACTGCTTATAACTCCTAATCCTCCCCAGTACTGCAGGGAAAAGGTGAGGGCTGGAGGGAGGGTGTGAGGCGGCTCTGACGGCCTCTCTCCCCACGCCGGCTCCTGCCGCCCGGGAGTTCTCCTAATCTTCCTTCGGGATGGATGATGTTATTAATTAATCCATCGGCGCTCTTCGATGCCTGCGCATCTGTTACGGAGAAAACACACTGAGGCAGGATGCGGCTCTCCCCCTCTGCCTGAGAACCCGTCCGGGGCGCCAAATCGGTGCTTCCGAGACCTGGAGAGCTGCGCTGTTTGGGGGGCTTTAGTGCTGGCTGAGTAGCGAGACGTGCTCAAGTCGGAGGAGGTCCGCAGTCATCAAATGCACCGGCCCCGCTCGGCTCCCTGCAGTGCAGGCCGGTTGTTCCCCTGCGGTGGGCATCTTGCTCTCTCTGATGGGGAGATGAGTGAATGAGCCGAGTCCAGGCTTAGGAACCCACAAAGACTGGGGTCCTCACTGCGTACAGAGCTTCGCAAGAGCGGAGAGTCATCCCGATGATGGCTCATGGTCCAGTCTCTCTGTGTTTAACACCGTTTGTTTCTTTGGGAAGTGTCTACAATGGCCCCCCTGGAGAGGCCAGCCGCACACCAAAGTTAAGCCTCCCCAGGGCGCAACACAGCGATGGCTGGTGGGTGGAAGATGTCTCGCCAGGGACAGCTCTGAAGGGCCATCCTAGCCCCAGAGCCCCGGGGGGTCTATTGCAACCCCTCCCTCTGCCCGTCCTGCCCCATCGTGCCCCACCACGCCTCGCAGGGTTGTTTCGCATGCAATTTTTATCACCCTTCTGCACAGAAACCGGCGTCTCAGAGACCACCTCCCGGGACCCAGCCTACGACAGGGGCGAAAAGCTCGGCTCCTCAGTCAGACCGACATGGGATCAAACCCCAGCCTGGCCGCTTCCCAACCATGTGACCGTGCACAGGTGCCTTTACCCCACTGAGCACCTCACCTGTGAGCACATCACTACAGCCCGCTCACCTGCTCGCAAACCTTAAAAGAGGCAATACCTGGAGAGGGCTTGGCACAGAGCCAGGCTAACGCCAGGTCGCATCGATGAGGGCCGTCCCCACCTCCTCGACTTGACGCGCTGCAGGAGGGCGGACGGAAAGGGTTCTCTCCGACACAGACACCACGTCCGGCACAACCAGCGTCTCCTGAGTGAGCTGGTAAGTGCTCAGTTTCCTTATTATTATTGTTTCCAGCTACAAGGACCAAATAGTAATAGCTAATAATTCTTTCCACTTTTCCTGCACCGTTTAAATATGTTACCTATGTTAAGTCATTTAATTCTCACGACCTGAGAGGTAGGACCATTTCTCCCCATTTCACCGATGAGGAAACGAGGCACGGAGACGTTAAATAACTTCTCCGAGGTCACACAGCCGGGGAGTGGCAGGGTTCCAGTGCAGACCACCTGTTCCCCTGGGGCTGTGTCTCTGCGGCCATGATCCTGGTTCGCTGGCTGCTCACCACCCCACCACCCCCTCTGCAGATGCAGCGGAAGCCATGAACCCAGGATTCCTGCGCCAAGGTCCAGGGCTGCTCGTCACTCTCCCTCCAAACGACTGACGGCATGTGAACGAACGTCTTTCATTAAGGGCCTCCCTCGTTCCTTCCATTCCTAGTTTATCATCATAAATTGATTAATTATATAACCAGTCCAGTGGTTGTTAAGTAACTGTTTATATAAGCAGATGAAGGAAATAACGCCCCAGGTTCCCAGGCGCTTGGGTCAAAACCAAGTTCATACACTCTTAACTGAGCTGAGTTCTCCTTCCCTTTTGACCTATCATCCTAAAATGTGAAAAGCAAAGTTCCTGTGGTGGCCATTTCTGGGCATTGCATTAAGACTACATGCAGAATTTAACCCAAAATACAGAGACGGTAAAATCCTTAGCAGATGGAGCCTGACAACTCTCTAGATGTCCCTTTAATGAACTACGCCAGAGGGGTCAGCACCTTCCAGCCATCTTTCCCGTTTCAAAAAGGCTGTAACTGCCTCTGAATTAAGAGGCAAACTCCTCTATCAACCATCTCACAAATGAAGAGGCAGCAAGCTCATGTGAGATGCACTGAAAAGAACAATCTTTTCCACTTGAGAACTGAATCAAATGAAAAAAAAAAAATCTGTTTGTATTGGTGGCTTCTTTTTAATTAACTGGGACAATGTGGCCAATGAATGCTTCACTTGAGTTTTAAGTTACTGTTATTCCTTACACAGAGAAACTTGCAACGAGAATTCCTGAACGGCCCCGGCTACAAGAACCACCCATCCACTCGCCACGAACCCTTTTTTCACCTCCGAAACCTACACGGACTTACCATCTACATCTTTCTCTGCAAACGTACAAGTGACTGATTCGATTTCACTTATAATTCCAACATTTTCAAACCCCTTACCTTTGATCAACTCTAGAGTAGAAGCTAAATGTAAATCTAAAACTAGAAATAGAAGTCCCCCCTTATCTCCAAGCCAATTTGTAGAAGGAAATGAACAATTTGGCTCAATCCCACTGGCAGCTAGCAAGCCAGAGAAACTCCCACTGGCAGAGTGCAAGGTCACGGAATGACAGACACGGCTAATGGCCCGGGACCCAATTAGGCTATGGAAACTTGGGGTCTGAGTGTTTGTTTCTTCAAGAGTGACCTAACCACCCGATGTCTATCCTCCTTTCTGGCTGGGTTGGGAAACGAGCCATGATAGGCCATGAGTCACGGGTCCTAAAAGGAGGAAATTCCTATTGTCACGCACTTGCATGAATCTTTAAAAAGCGATGGGACAGCTGCTGCTATCGGCAACCGCACGGGGACCGTGCATGTGACGCGCACTCCGACGGACACGGGAGGCCCTGCCGTGACGCACGGCACCGTGGTGGCCGTCAGCCTTCTCCTGGCTGCGGGGCCCTGGTGCCTGAGGGGCTGGCTGGAGGGCGGAACGGAGAGCGAGTGTGGTGGGTAGCGTCTAGGGTGGTCCTGGGACCCCCGCTTCTTGGTAGTCACGCCCTGTAATGTCCTCCCCTTAAGTGTGGCCTGGACCCCTGACTTGCTGCTCACCAGCAGAGCATGGCAAAGGCGAGGCCTGTCATTCTTGCCATCAGATTTCAAACGACAGAGACTTCCGCCTTGGCGGCGGACTCTTTCCTTTGCTGGCTCTGATGAAGCACCCGGCCATGTTGGCAAGTGGCAAGCCAGGGGCAAGGCATGGCGGTGGCCTCCAGCCAGCGCCGGCTGAGGACGAAGCCCCTCCTTCCAACAGCCCCTGAGGAACTGAACTCTGCCAACGACCACGCGGGCATGGAGCGGATCCTTCCCCGGTCAAGCCTTCAGATGAGACCCCCGTGGTGACAGCGCGACAGCAGCCAGGGAGACGCGCTGAAGGGCAGTAAAGCAGGGCCGGGTCCTGCCCCTCGGAGACCGTCAGGCAGTGGCTTGTCAAACGGCTGCAGAAGGTGGACCCGGCAGGCGCACCCACGCTGGGCTGGCTCCCGGATGCAGGCCACCGCCGTGCATCCTGCCCTTGCCCTCCATCGTGACGGGGTCGACGCCCAGCTTCTGTGAACACGCGCCGGCTCCCGGAGGGCGGGCGCGCGACGCCTTCCTGGTCCACCAGTGTGTGTGCGCTCAGCAGCAAGCAAAGGCCAGCATGTGGCCGGGGCCATAAACACTTCAACGGGCGATTTCTGTCGCGTCAAGGGCCAGGCAGGCAAAAAGCCTGCGTGCGTGGTTATAAAATAAAGTATAAACAGAGTATTCATTCTTACAAAAAAAGGAAACCGGGGTGGCTACTCGGGGCGGCCGGCTCGCGGCCCGTGAGCCGTCGGAAGGCAGGCGGACCTCTGGCCGGGGTCCGAGCGGCGGGCGGGGCAGGCGCTGCTGCTGGCTCCGCTGCCCGAACCCGGGCAGCGCGACTCCCCTCCCTGCGCCAGGGTGCACCTTTCCGGCCCGCACGGCCTCGGGGGCGTGATCGGAACGACGGGAAGAGAGGGTCACGCTCAGGGAAGCCCACGTGGTCGTCACCTCCGCACATCCGTCCCACGGCTCAGAACGCTTCTTCCCCGGTCACCTTCCCCCATCCACCTGGCAAAATCTGATTCGTCCTTCAAAGCCCAGCTTGGCCTCAGCCTCTTCTCCAGACCATTCGTCCCAGGGCGTCCTCCCCAGCAGCTGCTCCCCCCTCCTGAGCCGCCTCATTCTCCCTCTGCCCTTGCTGGATCCACAGACCGTAATAACCACGGCCATGCCCGTCTCCCCGACCAGCCGTGAGCTCACGCTGCCCCGAGGCCGAGGACAGGGCAGGCACACACCGAACCAAGTCCCGACATGGACCAGTTCCCACCTCTCCATGCCCAGGGAGCCACAAAGGGCCGCGGTCTTCACCCCTGACCCCCGCAGCGTGACCTTCCTCGGAACGAGGAACTAGGCGATGTGACAGGAAGACGTTCGGCGAGCAGGAAGCACAAGCCTTAGAGGACGTTTCGACCTTGTGAACTGCAGCTGGGGGCGGGGTGGGGGCGGGCGGCAGAACAGCTGTGAAAACACCTCAGTGGGCCTTAAGGGGTCATTCAGTCACCGGGCCTCTCCTTTCAAGGCCGACAGTTATGTAATCATGATGCCTCAAGAGCCCCGACAGGGTGTATCAACCATTCTCAACCAAGGGGGACCAGCCCGCTTCACGGGCAGAAGGGCCAAACTCCCACCTCCACAGTGTGGGAACTGGCAAGTGGGGTGTGGGAGCCGCAGCGAGGTCAAGGCCGCCTCGGAGCCTGAGAAATGGATTCCTGAGGCTGGAGGGTCACAGAGGCAGAAGGAAGCTGCCCGTGGCCATAGACGTGCCCCGCACGGCACCAGGAGGGCCGCGGGGCAGAGACAGAGGGGACCGGCCAGCTCCCCTCTGACCAGAGCACACTGAGAGCAGCGGGGGCCACTCTGAGAACTCCACGGGAGGGTCGCGATCACGGCAGGGAGGCCGGGGCAGGGCTTTTAGGCATGTCCTTCTGGGGGCGACGATGTGAAGGGAAAGAAGCGAGTGTACGGCTGTGTTCACACACGTTCCGCACTCGCCTGCCCAGAGGAGCAGTCTGGAAGGAGAGAGACCGACATACAAACACCGGTTCTCTGCGTGGGAGACTGTGGGCGTTTTTAAAGACAGTCCAACAACGTCTTTTCTAAAATTTCCACAAAGAACATGTCTCACTGCTACTGCTGCTGAGGACACAGGGCTGGGAATGTGTACCAGGCCAGCAAGGAACCAGGGCAGTTATCAGCATCCCAGGCCTGCCATGTCGAATTACCACGAACTGGTGGCTTTTAACATGAGCAATTTATCCTCTCACAGTCCTGAAAGCTAGAAGCCTGGTATCCGGTTGTTGGGCCCCTCTGGGGACTTGCCCCGTGGGGACTCTGAGGGAGAAGCTGTTCCATGCCTCCGTCCCGGCTGCCGGCCGCGGCCAGCAGTCCCCGGCATTCCCTGGCATCTGGCAGCCTCACCCCAACCTCTGCCCCCATTACCACGTGGCATTCTCCTGTGTCTGTCTCTACGTCGAAATTTCCTCTTCTCGTAAGGACATCGGCCACTGGATAAGGGCTCCTGCTAATCCAATATGACCTCATCTTAACTTGAGTCCATCTGCAAAGACCCCATTTCCAAAAAAGGTAGTATCCACACATCTGGGGGGGGAGGCGCATAAATCAACCCGTAACGAAGGGTAATTAGCCCAAAGGAAAAGAAGACACGGAGAGCCATGACTGCTGTCTTCAGTCTCTGGCAGGCTCACCCATTTCAGAAGGATCAGATGTGACCTCTGGTGTTCGCTCTTATGGGGAAGAAATAGGTCCCAAGTGTGGACCCACCCGAAGACAGACTCTGTCTCAAAACAGGAAGAATGCCCTCGCAGAGCTGGACTGGCCACACTGGGTGGGGAACTCCCACCCAAGGGTCCTGGACCAGACTGGAGCCCTCTTCCCTCTGATGTGGAATCGGTCGGGGCGACGTTGCACTAGACAATTGCAAGGCCCTGGCAGCCCCGAGATTCTGCCGCCCATGTGGGCGTCACCAGCGAGTTCCGCCCCGCCCAGCGCTGGTCGGGCCACCCCACACTGACGGCTCCATGTTGTCCTAGCTTTGCCTCATCCACACTGGGCAGCCCCCCGCAATTTACAACAAAGCGGCTGTCCATCGTTTTCCTTCCTCTGGCCTCTCGAGGACAGCCTGCACACTCCGAGCCCACGAGATGAAGGCATCAATCAAGTCAGGAGGCAAGGAATTCTGGAGGATTCTGGGAGTGTTTCTCATTTCCTGACAGGGCCCGAGGAGGAGCTCGAGTTGCCAGGTCAAAGTGGCCAGAGGCTGAAGGCCCACAGACCAGGGTCACAATGGCTAGGAAAACAACCCACAATTTAGACACAGTGAAGATTGCCCCAAGAATAACATTTACATAAGAAATAGCAGTAACATGACAAGTTAAACGTGTTTATCTAAAAAATAATAATAAAAATAAATAATAAGAGAGGCACGATCTTGTTTGTGATGAGAAGGAAGTCTGCTCTCCAAAACTGCCTTTTCTTTTCACCCCAACAAAAAAAAATCTAAACTACCCACCTCTCCACGGGGTCCCTGAGCATGACGATCAGTTTTGCGTCTGGCTGAAAGGCGTGGATGAAGTCCTGGGTCAGAAAGGGCGGCTCGCCATCCGTGCTGTTGTCGTAGAAGAAGGTCCAGGCGTTGTTGTCCCACATGGTGGAGGCGCTGGCCTCCCCTGGAAACAGAAGACACTGCACATGAGCAGCGTGGCGATGGGCCTCCACCCCTGGGAACAGAAGACCCTGCGCATGGGCAGCGTGGCAATAGGTTTCCGCCCCTGGGAACAGAAGACCCTGCACATGGGCAGTGCGGTGATGGGCCTCCGCAGACGAGCCTACGCTGGGGTCAAATTGGGATCCGATGATGCCTCACTGGTAAATGTCCGGGAGCGTGCAAGCTGGTTCTCCACATGGGCAGACAGGCCTCCCGGAAGGGGAAGCTGAGGCCCACCCTCTGCCTCAGTGACCCCAGCCCCTAACACACACACAAAGACCTCAATCATCTGGAAATCAAGGTGATCCATGCAACACTGAGCCTCCCTCTTCTTCCCAGCTCCTTCCTCTCCCTACGATGTACAGAAACACCTCTACTAGCAGAGGACCTCCCCATTTCACGATATCTAACTCTGCTCACGGTGCACAGTTCCGTGGCATTTTAAAGGCTCACTGAGGATGCACGAGATGATTCCCTTCTGAAAGCATCAGGGATGAAGGAGTGGCTTGGGGAAGCTGATCCTCCTTAGGAAACTGGAAGCATTCTGCATCAGTCTGTCTTTGAAATCACACACTGGTGAGTCCCAGGGCACAAATGAGAGGAAGGCTTTGCGGGAGGGCACCAGGACCTTGGGCTCAGTGTCCTCCAAGCCTGCCCACCGCACCGCCCTACGCACAGCTGCATTCACTCAGTCCTGCCTGGGAAAAAAGGAAGTTGGTACTAGCTCCTGTTGCATCACGGTCTGCGCAAACGCATGACAAACTATTAACACATACATTCCAGGTCAGGGGTGAGGCCAAGACACACTTATTTCCACATCTCTCTCTCAGAAAACTCAATTGATTCTCTAACTTTTTTTTAGGACAGTCTTCAGAGTTTTGAAAGAAAGGCAAATCAATCAATGACAATTTCCTGATATTTTGCAGGAGACTCTGTGATATATGTCAGTCTCGGGGAATATCTGAATCAAAAACTAAGTCTCTTTGATCACTGACGAGAATGTCACCACAGCGCAGGGGGTGGGCGGGGCCCCATCTGTTCTGTGGACACGCGGTCACGTCCAGGTGAGTATCTCTGTCTGGTCTTTCTTTTTTATTTAAGAGAATACCATAGAATACAAAAAAAAAAAAAAAAGACGAGTCAATCAGAATTCCTTTGAAAATTCTACTCACAATGACTAGGAGAACGTTAGGACAAGGGAAGCATCTAAAACTAAATTGGCGCAGATTCTGTCGAACCTCATAAATGAACTGGCTCTACAACCACAGAAGCATCAGTCTATCCACCTGTCTATCCGGCCATCCATCCATCTATCCATCCATCCTCCTTTCATCCTTCATCCAGGCCTCCAGAAAGCATTCGTTTGATGATTAACACGTGCCCGGCACCCGCTCGGCCCTGGGGATAATCAGGGGAAAACACAGACAATACCCTTCCCTCTCAGACCGTACGATCTAGAAGACTGACAACGCGACAAACCAGCTGAGCCCTCCTGTGAGCACGCTGCCGGGGCAGAGCAGGGGCCTGAGATCAGGGCCTTCTCAGTACATCCAGAGCCCTAGCCCCAGAGGACTCAGCCACTTGAGTCCTTCGTGACTCCAGCCATCAGCCTGGACCATTAGCCCAGGAAAGGCCCTCTGTCCAACCCGTGGGCTGAGATGAAGAAAGACGCGTATCCTTCTACCCAGGACCCAACTGGAGGAAGCTGAAGCAGTCTGAATGACATTTCAGGGTAGGAGGGGCCCAGAACCCATGTGGTCCAACAAACACATTTTACGGATGTGTAGACTGAGTTCCGGGCCATAAAGGCTGGCTTGTCATGTGGCACAGAGCTGGATGGGGGCAAGGGCAGGGCTCCACGCCAGGTTTCCATCTGCCTTTCTGCTAACAGAAAACTCAACAAAGTCTGCTTCGGGTAAATATCAGAGCAACACATTTATTCTTTACTCTTCCTTTGTAAATCTAGAAGTAAATAAAATTAGGAAACCAAACTGAGGTTTTCCTTTATCATTTATTATCTTAGTCTTTATTTTCTGGCCCTAGGATACATATTTTCAGCTCTTTCAAAAGAACATGAAATTTTCCCAGAGGCACACGGGGTGGGAATCACAGTCAAATAGTAATTAGACTTGTGGTTTCTGGTGTTTGGACTCCAAGGCCGTAAGAAAATAGCTATTAGCCAGTTCACATGGGGGAATGGAGGGGTGTGATCTCGTCTGGCTCCCAGGGCTTGGTTTTGAGCTAAATCAATCAATCACCAATCAGGGCTTAGGCAAATAAGCCTGACACCTTGGACGTAAGAGTACCTTTCAAACGGTTGATTACAATTCCTCCTGGTTGCTAAGAGAGTCACCGAATTTGGAGATTCAAAATAAAATAGATATAGAAAAATAAAAAATACATATGGTTACCTGCCTCAGGTAACCAATTTAAGCAAAATATGCAACTAGATTTTTCTCTTTCAGAAGGCATATGTAAGCACCGTCTTCTCCTGAGCTGAACTCAATACAAAGAGCAAATATATGTTTTTAATAAAACATTCTTATGAATTAAAAAAATGATTTTTAATCAAACCACCTCATCTTGAGAGTCTAAAAGCATTCGGGTGACGAAGGCTGGGCTTTTCAACCGCAGTAAGGCACCAAGGATGCGCTACGGCTGTGTCTGTCTCTGTATAGAGCCACACTAACAAGTTCATGCATGCATGGTCTCTCATCCAAACTTAGATCGGTTTATCATGTAAAGAAGCCAAGTGTGTGTGCTTAATTAAAATAAAGACAAAGAAATGGCAACCATCTAAAAAAGCCATTTCAGATGCCCTTGAGTCTCCACAAACTAGGAAGTCTACATTTCTGCTTTACAGAAACTGTGCAAGTGACGTGAACATTTCACATGGGGGCAAGAGTGACAGACAGGTGGGGAATGCATACTCGACAGATGTGGGCAGGTGTCACGGAAACGTTCCGCAAAGCTGGGCCAGGCCCAGGGCAGGAGCGGGGCCCCACAGGAGCTCCACGAAGCCATACCGATAATGATTCTATTCATCTTGCTGTGCTCCTTTGCAGAGCTGGCCTGCAGTGCTTGATGGATCTGGTGTGCGGCCAGGTCAAAGAGGTCCAGGTAATCTTCCACGGGGTAGCGATCCCGCAGCCCATCTCTCAGGCGGACAATTCCTACACAAGAAGCAGGAGTTACTGAGGACAAAGTTGCCACTGCCAGGCTGGTGGCCTTGCAGGGAGTGACAGAGAAGGATGGGAAGGCCCAAGGCCAGCTGCAGCAGCCAAGGCTCAGCCTGGTAAGCTGCAGGAGCGGGCAGCAGGTAGGCAGGCATCTGCGAACTGGCTGCCTTAGTTTATTTAATCTATGAACACTTCAAGGAGTAGGACACACCACCATAAAGGCACATAGTGGCAGCGTAAAGGATGGCACAGCTGTTTGAGAGCTATAAATGTATCTATTTGGAGAGCCAGAGGGTTCCAGGCTGGTTAACTTGAGCACCAAGTGAGACCCTGAAGTGGCCAGGTTGCAGCTGCATCCAAGATACACACACTGCATCAAAAAGAGAAGGGAGGTTTTATCGGAGGCTCTGTCTCCTGGCCTACCCAGTCGAGCAGCCGGAGGGATGTTTGGGTGGAACTCGGGAGTTATTCTGGCATCAGCCACAGGCAGCCTAAATTCGCCCCTCGCCTTAAGCATGGGTACGTTTCCTTTGCAAGCGTATTAACCACACACTGCCCCACACCACAACTACCAAGCGTAATGGGAGATGGAAAGGGACTCTCCGTGGGCAAAAGAGCACGAGGTTCTAGGTGACGCTGGATACCGGATTCCCCAGGCACACCTCTGGGCCTCCCTCTTCCCCGCCGGGAGGCAGGGGGAGGGGACCTGGTTTTCGTTAACAGAATGGCAATGTGTAGGGAGAGCGCCCTTCACAAGTACAACCATGAAACCTGGTCTCCACGGCTGCCGCTGCCAAACCCCAGGAGACAGATTTATACTCTTGTCCACTCCTGGAGGACATCAAAAGGATTATGTCAAACGTTTGTCATGAAACACATTAAGTGTTGGGGTAAACTTGGGTTCCACTAAGAAAAATTTAAGAATCCCTTCTAAGCAATCTGGGTCCTTTACATGGAAAACGCCCTCTGGTCCGCCCAGACTCTGGCACTTGTCATCCCTTAGCTCCAGTGACCAAACGTCTCCTGGCAGAGGAAAAAGGTCAAGGAGAGGAAACAGTGACCTGAGGGGAGGGGCGTGGCATGGCTCCGCTGTGCGGAGCAGAAACCAGCCTGCAGAAGGGACAGGCCATGTCCATGGTCAACCCCATGGGAAGGGGGTGCTGTGAGCAAGGTCACCAGGAATTATCCTCATGCGGCAGATGGGGCAAGTGGGAGAAAACAAGGCACAAATATCTCAATGACGCGCTCACAGCCCATCGGCTGGGCCAGCAGGAAGCTGAAACCCCAGTCTGTGTGGCAGGCCTTCTTTCTATCGACCCCTCCCGGTGAGGGGGTTCTGACGGGACAGGCACAGAGCTGGGTGTGGACAGGCCCAGGCAAATGTCCATCTTGCCCCGGGCACTGACCACTGACACGGGCGCCAAGGCTCCCGGACAAGATGGGCTGCGGATTCTGCACCCTTCTGCTCGGCCTGCACACAGCTGGCACTCAGTGAATGCGCCCTGGGTGGTCGGGAGCTGGGTTCCAGCCCTCGGGATGCTCACCGGGACCTTGGACATATGAGTGGTCTGATCCCTGCGTCTCAGCGGGTTTTCTCATCTCCCCCGCCCCTGCCACACGCAGCCCATAGCAGGCTCTCTCGGCTCCCACCGACCCTGAGGACCCCGATGTGCGCAACAGGCGGAGACGGAGCACTGGGACACGCTGCGTCCCCTCCCCGGGCAGCCCCGGACGGAGCACTGGGACACGCTGCGTCCCCTCCCCGGGCAGCCCCGGCCCGCGCTCTCACCGAACCGCTTGCGCGTCCACCAGTGCGGCTCCTTGATGGCGGAGAACTTGACCTCGGGGTGCAGCCGCAGGCGGTCGTACAGGTCGGTGGTGCCGCACTTGGGCTGCCCGATGATGTAGAAGCGCGGCAGGCAGCGCAGGCGGAAGTGCCTGCCGCCGGCGTGGGACAGGTGGCCCCAGAAGGCCTTGCGCAGGGCGTCGAACGTGGAGCGGAAGCGCCGCGAGTAGAGCGCGTACGAGTTGCTCACGTAGGGGTCGGTGGTGTTCCGCCCCGCGAACTCCTCGTACCAGCACGGGCTCTTGCTATTTGGAAGAAATTTGGTGGGGATTACCGAAAACATCTGCAACGAGAAAGGGGGGACGGGGCGGGCACGTCGGGAGGAAGAACGTTAGCGCGACCGCGCGCGGCCCGCCCGGGCGCCCCGCCCCCCGGGCCCGGACCTGAAGCCGCATCTACAGTGGCCAAACGCTGAGGTCAAGCAAAACCTGGCGAAGAGCGAATGACGCTGTTTTCCTTATCCCAAAATCAAAAATAAATTTCGGAGAAGAGGAAGATAAAGGTTTAACCAAAATCCATTCTCTCCCCCTCTCTCATACACACACGACAGTCTAAATTACACAGCTGGAATATTTTTACTAGTTGTATCTTCAAACGGCCATCAGAGACAAAAATACTAATTAGGACAGGATAGAAACAGGATGACGGCGATCTACAAGAGCAGCTTTAATTGCCGTGACCGCGTTGCGAGCAAAAAGTCCCAGAACGGAATTATGAGGAGGGGGTCATCCTTCACCATTTCTAGCTGCGCGGATCAGCACCGTGAATTTCCTTCTTGGTGCAAACATCGTAAACAGACAGCGCTCTCCCAGTGCACTCTGATCCCCAAGGCTGTAAAATTATCCTTGTTATACTTGAGAAATTTGGGGGTCATTTTCTTCTTGTGTCCTTAAAGATGGTGGGGGGGGGAAGGAAGCATCCATTTTTAAAAATCCATCAATCAATAGAGATTAGCAAAAGGCTACTCACGTGCAATTCCTGCTTCTTGAGATCTTCTATGTCTGGGAGCTGTCTGGTCGTGAACTCAATCCTGGCAGCGATGCTGTTGATAATTAATTTAATGCTTGGGTAGTCCTTGATGAATGAAATATTATTTACAGAGGGCTGGTGATGATGTTCTTTCATGTCGCTTGGGGTTTCGCTGTCCGTCAAGCTGGGATTGCTGGGGAAGGCTCCGTAATGGAAAGGCGATGAGATCAGAAGCTCTTGGTGGGCCCCAGAAAGGATGTAGGAGGCCATCACCAAGGTCATGATTATCAATCCAAAAACGAGGCTGCATCGCTTTCCTTTCTTGAAACGCAACAACCCGCCCCAGCTCTCGCCCCCCTCAGCCCTCACTTGGAGAACAGCAAGCAAGTTCATCTGCTTACCGTCCACACGAAACACTATTTTGTTCTCTCCTTTGCACGTGGGACACTCCTGGCGACAGTGTGGGGGGCCTCCCTGGCAGCCGATCTGCTGTTTGTGTGTGTCGTCGGTTGACAGCTGTATGCAGCAGTTAACGCAGTGCCTCATGGTAGTACCCGTGGACGGCCGGCCCGCCGAGCCATGGGCAAGGAGTCAGGTGCGTGCAGGTTGTGCTGCGACACTTTAATGACGTCTTGCGAGTACATAAGATGGTCAGAAGGCATGAGCAGCAGCAACAACTATAAAAATGAGCAGGTGCCAAAGCATGCAAGAACGAGGAAGGGCGTCCTTTGGTTCGACTCTGAAAGACAACTCGAGGAAGCGACCCCCGATCTTCATGTTCCGTCAGCAACGCCGCAACCGCTGGAAAAGCCACAGGTTCAGGAGCAGTCCCGCCGGTCCTTCAGGTTTTTCCCATGGCACAAAACAAAGCGGAAGAATTCTCACCGGAGAACGTGGAAACACCCAAGAGACTGGCAGATATCATGGTCTCGGTGAGGGACGGACTGGCACACCGTCCGGGGAGATGCCCATGGAAATTTCTTCTTCTACATCCCGCGTTCCTTTGCAATGTTTCCTCTTCAGGAGGAGCAGAATCTTTAAAATGTCAGACTACCTAAACAACAAAGAAAAGAGGTTTTATTACATGATGTAATAATAGCTGTAACCCAAGGGCCATCTTCCAAAGAGAGGATTTTGAAGTTTCAGCCAAGCCTGCTTGGTTGTAAGCAAGTCGTAGGATTGAGGGAGAGGTTTCCGAGCCTTGGTGCTTGGCTTTGGGGTTTGATCTCTGCCACCAAATGTGGCCCCAACACCAGCAGCACTGGTACCACATCAAACATCTCGTATTTTCCACAACTCACATGCCCTCTAAAGCCTCTACCTGACAGAGCAAAATTACTGGGTCCCACACTCTCAGGACTTTGCAATCATTCGCGGATTCGTGCATGGCCGCTGACTACGAATTGAGGGATGATTTGAAATCAGCTCTCTTAAGTCAATGAAAAATTCAAGAAGGAGGAGAGGTAGGTTGGGAACAGGCAGAGGAAGTAATGTTGTTTTCTCTCTCAATAACACCAACAGCCTCTTACCTAGAGCTCACCTTTATTATCAGTTTAGGAAGGAAAAGTTAATGAAAACTTAGAAACACTGAAATGATTCTCTCCTCCAGCAGAGCGTATCATGTAAAATATCATTTGAGTCTGAGTTATTAAGCAATTAAATCCAATATGCAATATTCCCCTGAGTAACATAACACTTCAGACCTGAAATCATTTTTTCACTTTCATCATCTTGGGGAAAACAAGATTCTTAAAAATCCATTAATAAAGTCCTGTGGTTATAAAATGTATTGTTGCCTGGATGACACGCCTTTGGAGCTGTAGGAATTGCAAAAAAGGAGATCTGCTTAGTTTCCAGCAGTGACAGACCACTGCTAACGAGCTACATGACCTTGAGCAAACCATATAAACTCTCTAAGCTCCGGTTTCCTCCTCAGTAAAATTAGGATAAGAGAATCTCCCATATAAGTTTATAAAAGTACTAGATTACTGCATGTAAAAGAGTTTGCATGATGTCTACACATATTTCGCATCCCCTAAAAGGTGGATAACAACAATATTAGAATCATTTGCAATTATTATTACTACCATGATTTTTAATGGTCAGTGAATGCCAAGAACATCTGAAATGGAATAAAAGATGGGAGATCTTATCACACGGATTTCCCTTAGCACCCTTACCCAAGGGTGGGAGACCCCTCAAACAATCCTTACTGCCCCAGAGAAGGTGGTATTAACTAACCCTGCATTAAAAGCCTTCTTGTATTGGCTGAAGGGCTGAACAATCAAAACTCACTAACAGAAATGTTTCCTTCCCTTGGACCAAAAGGCCCATGTTTTATCAAAATGTGTTGACCAAGAAAAAGTTAAGCAGCGTTTCCTTAAATATCTTCTACACAATGTCTTATATATTGTCGATAAGTGTCCCGTGCTTAACTTCCTGGGAGAAAAAGGGAGATGGACAAAATTACCCAGATTTCTTTACAACAGGACTTTTCAGGACCTTTAATATGCTAATTAGTCCTGTGAATCCACAGGAGAGAAAGACAATATGTAAAATTTCCAAAATATGATTGGCCACCGAATTCTCACTGAGGTCTCAAGGAACAGGCTTGAGAAATGCTTGTCGGTGAAGGCCGAGGCGTGGGCCAGGGCAGTTCTGAGAAGAACGGAGAGGCGGGTACTGGGGGGCAGCACACTGCTCTGGCACCAGGCGACATCTCAGGCCCCACTGCCCTTTCGTCCCTGAGCGCAGTTTGACGGACATGTCAGAACCTCTAGGCTCAAACCGATGTTTTGAACTTGTCAGCCACTCCTGACCCATCTCTTGGTGTAAATGATTCTTCCAAACCAAAGAAACAACAGGCGGGCTCCTGGAGTTGGCAACCCCATTACTAGGCCGAGGAAACATCGTTTTACACTTGAATGACAAGGCTCCAACCAGGATCCTGGTGGGGGGCCAGTTCCCACCCTCTGTCTCTCTGGCTGTGGAAGCCCCAATTAGATTTAAAAAAAAAAAAAAAAGGTCTTTGATCCTCCAAGACAAGAATGTACAAAATCTGGACCCAACAGAATGGGCAAAACATTCCTAATTAAGAACAAAGGTTTCTCATTTCAAGTAAAGTAAATAAATAGCCCTGGGTTGACGGAGAAGCTGACAGTGTCCATGGCAAGGCTCTGGGACAGGTCAGCCAGAGTGTCTGTCCCCACGCATGGCAGGCTGTGCCCACCCACTCCACGGCCCGCTGCTCAAACATAAAACGGGGAGCAGAGGACTGGGGAGACAATTCCAGTTGCCTTAGGAGCCTTAAAAGTCACTCAGACACAGTGTCATATCATCTCTTATAATTCATTCATTCATTCTTCCTGTCATTCACCGGATGCCTGCCGAAGACACAAGTCCAGGTGTGGGGGCCTGGAGCCAGAACAAGATGTCGGGGGGTGATATAACAAAAAATTAATATTTGGTCTTTGTCCCTAGTTCCTGGCACAAAGCTTCTAGAAGCCTTGGGATTTCCTGAGCGATAGATTGTTATTCATAAGAAGCCCCTTTCAACCACACTTTAGTTTAATCTAATGAGGTGACTCTTGGCGGGCCCCCAGATAGCTTCAGGATGCAGCTGGTCACCAGAAGATCGAGCCTTGATGAGAAGCTTGGAACTTTCAACCTCCAGGGAGAGAAGAGAGGCTGCACTTGAGTTAATCACCAATGATTTCATCAGCCACGCCTACGTAACAGAACCTCCATAGCGATCTCCAGCTGACAGGATCCGGAGAGCTTGCTAGTGGGTGAACATGGGGGGGCTGGCGGGGGTGGATCCCCAGAGACAGCGTGGAAGCTCTGGGCCCCTCCCTGCTCACCTGGCCCCATGCATCTCTTCTATCGGGCTGTTCTGAGCCGTGTCCTTTAGAACGAACTGGTAAAAGTAAGTAAGGCACTTTCCCGAATCCCGCATGTCTTTATAGCAAGTTACTGAACTTGAGAAGGGTGTGGTGGAAACCTTGACATTTGTAGTCAAGTCGGACAGCAGTGAGCAGCCTGGGGACCCAATACTTGCACATCTGAAGCAGAGGCCGTCCTCGGGGACCGACCCCCTAAACCTGAGGGTCTGTGCTGACTCTGGGTAGTTAGTGTCAGAACCGAATTGAGTTATAGGACACCCAGCCGGTGTCGGAGAGGTGGAGAATTTGTTGGTGTGGGAAAATATCCCAGGTGGAGAGACCCTCTTTGAAAAAAATACAAAACTAACGTTTACAAATTTTACCAAAACACATGGCCAGTGTCTAGTAAAATACACCTCGATGATGTTGATTAAAAGTAACAGTCGCATGACCAGGTGAGCACGTGATTGGGCACCCACCCTGGTAAGTGCGGACCCGGGAGCACCAAGGCTTCCAGACCAACGTTCGTCCAGCTGGACAGGAGTGGTGTGGGGGGGACCACGACGGGCCTGTCCCCATCTGGAGCTCAGGTCCCACCAGGACGCTGGGGTTCCAGGGCAACAGACAATAAAAACGTCACACACAAATAAGATCATGATCTTAAATGCCAATGAAGGCAACGAAGAAAACAGAAAAGTATACGAGAAAACCATTAGAACGGAGGCTCTCCACGCGGCGCAAGGGCTGGATAGCTCTTTGCCCTCAGGGCTGTTCTGTGTGCTGTGGGGCGTTGGGCAGCAGCCCCCAACCTTCACCCCGCAGTAAGAACAGCCGCCTGAGAGGAACAGGAGGTACAGCAGACGGAATGGCCAGGGAAGACCTAGCTTTGGGAGGGACACCTGAATGACAAGAAAGCCAGCCGTGTGGGGATCTGGAGAGGTCACGGCCCAGCGAAGAAGAGAACCTGGAGATTAAAGCCTTTGCAGGACGGGCAGGGGCTGGGGACCAGATCGGGAGGCGGGGGTGGGGGGGAGGTGGGGACCAGACTCCACAGGGCCTGGAAGGCTAGAGTCAGCGCTAGCATGTGTCCAAGTGCATAAAGGATCCTTACAATACATATAACTATTAACCAGCATAACTCAGTGAAGAAAAATCGAATCGACATCCCTGTATTGAAAAGAAAACAGACCGCCCGAACCGGCCTTTCCCACACGGCGCAAATTTCCCCAAGAAACCTAACACTATGGTTGTTCTTCCTTAAAAAATGAGCGGCACATGCCCCTTACACTTCACCCGTCTGGAACGCCCGCACCTTGGTGCCAGCGGACTCAGTCAGACAGGACCCTTGGCCTCCCACTCAGGTATCAGACCTAAGTCCCAGGTATGCATTTCAGTGGGATCGCTTCTCAGCCTGGGCTCAACACTGCGCCCTGTGAATGCAGCCTGCAGCTGTGGGAACCGGGAGCACCGCGAGAAATCAGATAACTGGTCCCAAAATAGAAAACGTTCAATTACCCAGCCCTGACTAGGACGCCCCCTATTAACCTATGCACCCCAAGCATCATTAGCAAGCCATTTATAACAAAATCGTAATTGAGAGACCCCGAAATAGCACTTTAAATTAAGTAATTGAATGCCCCCTCAATGTAAGATCGGCAAAGGGCATCCAATTTCACCCTAGGAAAAACTTATTAAATTATTGTAGCTATAAGCTGATACAGCAGAAGAAAGATGTATGAAATTTCAAAAGAAATCTGGATAGATTTAAACAAACGGCTTCATTTAGGTAGAACATTTACATCTGCCCTCTGGGAAGAGAGAGGAAAATATAGCTAATAACATTATTTTACTTTAATGTTTTAAAGAAAAAAATTCGATGGATTTTAATTAACCTTTTCTAAAACACAAAGCCCTCTTCTGATTAGTGTGTCTAACTGCCCACAGTTCTCTTTGGGCTATGTATATGGAAATCCATTTTTCCAAGGAATATCAATCAACAAGCGGAGGAAGGAACATTTTTCACATTTAGCTCAAAGATATCATAAGATTGTTGCTCAGACTAAGAAAGTGAACAAGACTGGAGAGTTCTGTACAAACAACAGATTATCGGATTCAGTCTTATACCTTGGAGTTTCATGCTCTGGATCACAATTCAGTCGATAAACAGAATAAACATTCACGGCCTATGGCATAGTGGAAGGAATACAGTTAGCAGTCACGCAGGCCAGGATGCTAAAGTCATGTCCACCTAGTGACCTCAGTCAAGTGATCTGGGCCTCTGTTCTCAAAAGAAGTCCCTGACGGTGACAGATCACCTACAGCACTGGAGCTTGGGTGCTGGAGCCCAACTTGACCTTGAGCAAGTTGCTAACCCTCTCTCCTCCCGTTCCCCTGGATGTAAATGGGGACTAACCGTAGGACCTATGTCAGAGCACTGCAGTGAGCACTGAGTGAACCAATCCGTGTAAAGGGCTTAGGAGAGTGTCTGGCCCATAGCAATAGTGAGCTAACTAGATGCTCGCTATTGTTACATACAGACAGTATTGGCTGTATTTGATAAGGAGCAGTTTATTAGCATTTACAGTAGGTTGTATTATTGGTTTCAATTTATGATCCCTCCCTGTACACACACCCTTAGCCGCGTGAATGGCTTTGCAGTTCATTCAGTTAATGGAGTGAAACCCATCTCTCCACTCCTCCCTTTGAGTTTGGAGACTTGCTTTGGACAATAGGATGAGGCAGAAGTGATAACACGCCAGTCCCTGGCCCAGGCCTTACGACATGTCATGTGCGCTGCTTGCCGTCCATACCTCTGCCATCGCCTTGGGAAGAACAGGTGGCTGACAGGCACGTGGAGCCGAGCCACCTGGCCGAGCCCAGCCTGGAGCAGGTGATCCCTACATTTGAGAAATGACAATGGTTGCTGTTTAAAGTCACCGGGCTTCAGGGGGTTTTGTTATGTGATGGAAGCTGGTGGATACAGTATCTCTACGAGTTACAAACAATAGATGTTACTAAGTCAAACCGGTATAACTGTCTATTTAAGAGTTCTAAAAACATATTTATACGAGCAAAGTGAATCATGAGCAATTCAGGCCGAAGCGATTCACCCAAAGACCCGGAAGACCAACAACAGAACCAGTGCTCTGGCCCTGAAGAAGCCCTCGGCTGACACCAGAAGCAGACATGCCAAAATAAAGTCTGAACACAGATGACAGCTCTTCCCAAATCAAGACGTAACTGCCCAGATGTTACATGTCTGGTTACTTTCTGGCAAAATGTGTGTCTGTGACAACCACAGATGCTATGTTTTTGTTATTTGGACAAAGGACCCCATTCGCCACACTTCCTGACGAAAAGGCAGGCCCCCTCCCTGCCTCTGTTTAGACCCCTTATAAATGTCTTCCGAACTCCTTCTCCTTGAGCAAGCCCTTCCTGCAGCCTGCGCCCTATGGCATCCTCGCCAGCTTCCACAGTTCCTGATGACCAAGACACCACACTCAAGCCTTGTCTCATAAAAGTATATTAGAAACATAGAAAATATATCCTAAACTATTATCTTATTCCATAAAAAATTAGGCTTTTTCGCTGAGATCAAATGTCCACCATATACAGCTTCTTTTGCATCTGGCCTAGAGGGAACCAGCTTTATGCTCGCAGGTAGCCAACATAACCATTCTGTGACTTTATCTCCTCATCTGTAAACAGAAATAAAACGGTCTTTGTCAGCCAGCATGGATACGAGGAGGAAATGAGATAATATATACAAAACGCTTAACACGGCATCTGCAGAGAGCGAGCCTCAGCAAATGACAGGTGTTCCATGCATTATTATAGGAGAGGCCCTCGGGCCCTCACTCCTGGCCTACTTGCTTCAGTGTGTGTATAATTCCAGAGACAGGTGTCCAATTTTCCTGTCTGCAACTAATCTGAAGTAATGAATGAGAAGACGCAGGTGGTAGCTAAGGGGAGGTTCATAGGCACACGAAGTAAGAGTCAAGGTTTACAGTAGAAACTAGAGTGTAAAAAGCAAAGTCGACTGGGATCATTTGGGTGCCTCAGGAACCAGGGTGGGGAGCCCTGAAGAGCCTGGGATAGCCTGGGTGCGACTCGGGAAAAGCTCGGCCCCTTCAGAATGATCGTCCACCCAGAACGTGTTTCAGCTAACCAGGGAGGGTCAATTCTCCGGAGTCAGTGTCCACCCCCAAGGCCTAGCGATCTGGGCTGAGCCACTTCTTTACAGCAGGAGGAGAGAGACAACGGAAAAAAAGCTCATGGAGACTTCTACTGCAGAGCCCTTCACACTGGGAAACATCTGGAACACCTCGAAAGTGACGGTGGGCACACAGGGCCCAGGTCGACACCTGCGCAGGCCCCAGTGAATCAAACTGGCAGGTACTTGCGCGTCCGGCCCTGCATGTTGCAGACAAGGAAAGTGAGGCCCAGCGCGGTCCTGGGCTCCCCAAAGATACACCGCTGATTATAAACACCCACGTCCTGATCCCGGTGTCCTCCCTCATCCATGGGGGAGCCCATCCTAACCACCACCCCGCCACCCGGCCTGGCCCCAGACAGTCTGGCCGTTCATCCAGCCCCTTCCCATCCCTGCAGGAATCTCTGCTTAAGAACGGTCTGCAGTCTCTCCCCGAGACACAGGGCAGGGAGCCCCAGCAAGCAGGCGGGAGGCGGACAAGGCGAGAGGTCACAGGCACCTCCTCCGATTGCCTAGTCGGGCTGGGGCACCGAGCCTTAACCCGTCTCAGTTCGGACCTTCCGTATCTCCGGAGTGTCTCCTCCAGCTGCGAAGTATGATGGGCAACAGGGACAGCACCAGGACAGGGACAGGGTCGGCAGAGGCTCGCCTGGTGCCCAGTGTGGGCAGGCAGAAGGCATCGGAGGGCTGGAGAGGCAGGGGGCAAGGACAGAAGTGGGTCTGCTCCACGCGTCAGCTAACGGAACGCCGAAGCTGAGCCGGCACGGGGGGCGGGCTGGGCCCGCCGTGCAGGACGCGGGGGCCGACGCAGCCCCAACCCTCTCCTGCTCTTGCAGAGCAGAGGGACAAGCCTGGCTCCGGATGACAGAGGTCGCGGCTTCCGTTGCAACCATCTGCACTTTGACCCGTCAGAGCCACCAAGGTGGCGCCTTCCCAGCAAGGCAGCAGGCCATGACGTGTGGCCCCAGCGTCAAGATCCCAACCCGGCCCCAAAGCCGCGGGGAAGCCCGGGCAAGTCACGCCGTCTCCGGGCCTGTGTCTTTGTCTGTAAAACACAAGCTGGGACTGCCTCTCTCAGCCCTGACACTCAGGGCGTAACGTCTCCCTAATAAAAACCCGTCATCGTCATCCATGACGTCACCCAGAGCTGCTCAGACGCCAGGTTTTTCCACGAGTGTTGAAAAGCTGGTGCGGTACTTGCTTTATGCTGGGCAGGAAAAAAAAAAAAAAAAGCTAGACGATTAAGCCAAAAAACACACAGTGTTCTCTCCTTTCTGGAAGCCCACATCCTAAAGGTTTTCAAGCACCCACTGTGTGCAGGGCACTGTGCTTGCCGAAGTCACAAATATGAAAAATGCATTTCAGGCCTTCTGGAACATACCATCGGGCTCCAGAACGAGGTCTCCAGAGGCTCCAGAAAAAAAGCCCACACTCAGGATTCCATATCCTATTTCCAGGACAGCCCCCAGGCCCACGTGCCCCGGAGAATCGGCAGACCCGGGAAGAACCAGGTTCCCGGAGCTGAAGACGCGTCGTCGTAACAGCAGCGCCCACTAACCGCACGCAGGACCTCCAGCACCTGAGGGGTGGGGGGGGAAGGGGGTGGTGAGGGACCTTTGTAAGAGTCCCTGTGACAGGTCACTTTCCAACAGGGCGATCTGCTCCAGCCACCCTGCACAACCACCCGGCGTGTGGAAGAAACACGGCCCGATGCCGTGTCTCCCTGAAATGCACAAACGACCAAGTTCTCAGCGGAGGCGCAGGGTGGACAAGAGAGGACAAAGATGTTCACGCCGCAGTCGTCACCTGATGACGTCAAGGTGCACAGAAGACTCCACAGTGCTTTGTGACACAGTCAACAATTTTCTTTTTCTGAGACCAACTGGAGGAGAAACTATTTCTGCACACTCGTTTTATTATTTCCAGTAGTGATTTAAGTAAGTGCTAGATTTCGGGGCTAGATTTTCCACTCAAGCGCGTCTAGCTAGTGACGACGGTTTTCCATTAGGAATAGTACCTACTCGGGGCGAGCTACACAGTTCACGGTGAAATACGCCCGCCGAAATGGCTCTTGGCCAGGAGGCGGTGACAGTCACATAATGTAAAGCATTTTGAGGGAGCAGGGCTCGGTCTGCTTTAAGACATTGGCAATTAAAAATTAAGTATCAACTCTTCGTGCAGACGAGGATGCACACTTCACAGACACGGCCCCAGTTTAAGGTTTTAAGTGGCCCCAGAGACAGTGATGGCAATCACTTGGCACCTGCCACTTGCAGACCACATGAGAGGTCTCTTCTTGATGGCAGCTCTGTGAGGTCAGCACTGAGATCCTCAAGGTACACGTGGGAAACTTGAGGCACAGCAGAGTTAAAACCTGCACAGAGCCCCTCTTTGCCGGTGGGGAGGGGGCTGAAATCCACCCCTAGATCCAACTGGCCGTAAAGCCCGTGACCTTTTCCTTGTGCCATCGTGTAAGATGGTAGCTCTGGGGAAAAACTGCTCAGAATGCGAGACTCGAAACAGCAGCCAAGCCAGCCTCCGCCCAGGGCCACGGGCCACCCACCTCCCAGCGAGGAGGCATGGCTGGAGTCCGGGGATTCTTCAAGGGTCAGTGATGCTCAGCCCTGAATTCAAACCAGGGCAAGTGCCAGATTTGCCCCTCAAGCTTGCATACTGCTGTGCCTGGCATGGGGTGGGCATTCGCCAAATAGTTTCTAAGTTAATGATTAAAGAAGCGAACTGCCCGCAGATACCCAGAACGGGACTCTTGCCACTTAGCGACAACCACAATGAAAGCGACATGAGCTAACATTGGTTGAGGGCCTCCTCGTGTCCAGACACAAGGCTGGGGTCTATACGGAGTGCCCTGTTGATATGTCATGATAATCTAAGGGGCAAGCACAATTAGTATTCCCACTTTACAGATGGAGGAAGAGTGACCCAGAGAATATAATGTCATACACCTGCTTCCCCATGAGACGTGAGAGCCCGGGAGAGAGCTCGGGCCTGGGGAGGTCTGGGCAGAGTACCCACCACCCCCCTTAACCAACCACATAACTTCAGGCAAACCCCCTCGCCACGTAGAACCTCATTCTCTTCTCCAAGTGGACTCATCATCACAAGGTCCAGTGATCTCAGGAACCCAGACATGTGACGAAGCCTGTTCTTACTCTTTCTGCGTGCTTTCCAGGGCTCGAACATCTGCAATAACAAACCTTAACTGCCAGGAAAAAGGGACAGATTTTCAGACTAAGGGTCGTTTATCCTCTTATGCGGCCAGCCCACAAAGATGAGTAGATTCTAGTTGCCTTCCAACAACTTTTTCCTTAACACTATCAGGAAAATGAATGAAAAGAAGTGGCTCTGAGTATAATGCACAGAGACTACGTATTAGAGCCAAAAGGAGCAGGGTGGCTCTGTCCCACCCTAGGTCCCCGGATCCCTTCCAGCCACTGGGACAAGACTTCAGGAAGAGCACGAAGGTTGGAGAATGGCAGAAGGAGCCCAAGCCAAATGCCCTTCAGGACGCGCAGGGAAGAGAGGCCCTGCACAGACACGTAGCTCACATGTTCAAACCCAACCGTGAATAATGATTCTGCAGATGTACAAGGACACCCTACAATGAATAAATTAGAGGCAGCACAATTGAATGGGGAGCAGCTGTGTACTCCCCACCAGATGGCCTTGCTGATCTGAATAGTCTAAACATTGTTTTATTTCCAAAGATAAGCAAAGTAAGAATCTGGTTAACCCTTGAACAAGAATCTCCTGAAAACATTTCTTTGGAATTTATTTCTTTTTGATGGACAGAGTGAACAATCTCATTGAATTTCAATGGCTTCCGGAGGGTTTTAGAACAAGGTGGAGTGGGATTTCTCCAGGGTGTCACCTGCAGTCAGTGAACGGTCACTGTCTGCCCACAGACAGGCCTGGCCCTTACAAACTATAGCAAGAGGCAAGGACTACTCCTCCAGCACCACCCCGAGCCTAGGTGTGTGACTCCCACAGTATGTGGAGGCGTGCAACCCACCGAGGTAGAAAGAGGCGTGCCAGCCCCCAGGAGTGTGCGGAGGTGTGCCAGGAGCTACAGGGTGCTACAAGACAATTTGAAGCTTCTGTGCTGTTTAAAATATTTAAACATCTGGAACACGGTTATACTCAGATACATCGCTAAGTGTACAAAATCTGCCGCGTTCCAGCTTCCCTTTCTGGTTGCCGGCTGCTTCTGGTCAGTGTGGGAATTTATTATCTCCTGCCCTCAGGGTACCCTGCAGGCGAGTTTAAGCAGCAGCCAGGTAGGGCAGAGAGGAGAGAACCAACAGGAAGCGAACACCTGTATGGTAGCAGGTGCTATGCTACCCTGACTTTGAGGCAATGCTCAAGGTTGCTATAATTGTTCTGTTTTACAGGTAAGAAAACCGAGGCTCTGAGCAGTGAAACGGCCCATCCTGAATCACACAGTGGGTAAGTGGCGGAGCTGGATTTAAACACAGGCCGAAGCCCAACCTACCCCTCAGGGCAGGGAGGGCAGGACCCACACCACACCGCACATGGCACATTTTCCAGTCCTTAATGGTGGGAGGTGGGGTACGGGGAGCAAGATTTGTTCTCCACCCCGACATTTCCTTCTTGCTTCCATTTTCACTTACACAGAACCAGTTAGTACTTTCGTAACCACTGAGACAATAAAGATGAAATAATAAGAAATGTTGACTTAACAGGTGTGGCAAATAGAAAACAGAAAATGGGCGGGTCCCTCGTCTGTTGGAAATTCACACCCTCTTGCCTCCCTCCCCAGATGAGGAGGGGAGAGGCATGGGGGCGGGGGCGATGCGGCCACGGGCTACGCAGAACGAGAATGACTGCGCTGGACGCCTCTGTGCAGCGCGCCGCTCGGAAGCGACACACGGAAGCGACCCCGAAAGCTCACATCGCCCCTTCGCTTCTCCAGTTCTCTTTTAATTAATAACATCTTCCCGCCATACCATCATGCTCAATTGCCACTAAAAAAAAAAAAAAAAGTCCCATTCCCATTCAACTAAGAGTGACATGCCTGGGAGTGAGCCCTGCCCTCCCTGCCGCTGCCATGGAAACCCCGGGCCGACCACAGAATCCTCTAGAATGGGCGCACGCATGTCCCAAAGAGCACCAAGGGACAGAGAGCAAGGGGACAGGGACTCTGGAGAACGATAACTCGCGACGGTCTGCCGATGCCAAGCGAGCCTCTGACAGCGATGACCCAGGATGGCCTTTCGCGCGGCTGTGCGTGCGTGGGAACGGGCGGGTCACCCTCGTGGAGAGGACAAAGGTGAAAACCCGAACCCCAGAAGTGCGGAAACACGAACACGTCTGGTTGCGGGGTGCCCTTGGGCAAGCGGTCCCTTTCTGCGCCTCCGTCTGCACATGCGTAAAGCGGGGACGCTGGCACCGCCTACGGCGCAGAGAGCTGGGGCGATTAGAGGGGATCGTCCGTGCGGCATGTGTGTGTGGCGCCCGCCACCTCCGAGAGCGCGGCAAACGGCCACCAAACCCCCACCGCCGTCCTCGTGTCTGTCCTTCCCCCCCACCCCACCCCGCCCCCGTCTCTGCCCGCGGGATCCCAGCTCGGCAGCGGGGACTCCGGCGACCGGCCGGGGCCTGGTGCGGGGCAGGGAGACGGGGAGTCGCAGAGGCTCTTCACTGGCGAAGTCCGAACGGGACTGACTGGAACAGGCCGGGAGAGGCGCCCTTCCCCACGGCGACGGGGCCAGGCACGCTCGGAGCCAAGAGCCGCTCTGTGGATGGCAGGAGAGACCCAGAGAAGAACTGATTTTTAAAAACGGTAGTTTCGAACCCTCCTTTAGACTCGTGGGGAAAAAAGACCCAGTTTCTGGTAACCTCACTCGAATCTGAACTCCAGATTCCCAACCTCTACAAAATAAACAGGTCACGCAAGTGTTTATTTATAGATGCTTCACCAACGTGCTGACCTTGGACAGGGCCGGTCTACGGAAAAAGGGATTCTTGCCCTTCCTCCAGCAAGTAGAGACACTCCTGAAAGCGTTCCGTGGCATACGACTGCTTTTATTTTTTTTCAAAATATCTCTTCGAGTTTTAATATTTGAAGCTGAAGAGATGGACACTCAATAAATATTGTAACAAAGGAACATTCTCCAAGAACGCCGCCTCCATGTCCTGGAGCCGCTGCTGAAACTAGCCATCCCCGCCCAGCTCGCTGAGCAGAGGCTGCTGCTGGCCCAGAACAAAAAGTCCCGTTTTGCAACTAGGTAGCATGGAGTGGGGACAGGAGACCAGCCGAGCTGCAAGTAAACAAGTAAAATTCCTCTTGGAATTAACCACAAAAAAAGTGGGATATTTTTCAAAAAGATCTTGAAAGCGTTCAGGCCTCATTATGAAGGTCAGGACTACTTTGCAGAGAGCAGATTTCTTCCTGGACTAAAAAAGTCTCAAAAGTTTTTGTTTTTGTTTTTGTTTTTGTTTTTGTTTTTTTTTAAATGACTCTTTAAAAAGTCTTGTTAGCTGACTTCTGTCAAGAACTGCTCTGGTCTTTTAAATAAATAAATAAACAAATCTTTGGCCAAAGCACTCAGTCGTTCAGAGCTAAAGTTATCTCGGAGTAAGAATTTCTCCCAACAAAACGCAAACACTTTCCTGATGCCTTCCCCATCCTTCCAAAGGCCAGTGGAGGCTGTGGCGCCTCCAAATGAGCACCGAACTTGGAGTCCATGGGATGCGTGGTGAGCAGAGTGGGAACACACCTGACATGGTGGCACTTGCAGCCCAGGGGACGCCACAGGACCCGGAAACAACCACACCAGCCGAGTGGCTGGCCAGCCACAGGGATGTCACGGGGCATTCGCCATCCCTGGGAGACGAAACTGGGCCCGGCGGCCCGCTCCGCCCCTCTCTGGCCGTCCTTCCCCCACTGCCTCAGCGTCTGTCTGTGTCTCCATCTGCCCGTCCCTAACACCACTGGCCCGCCTGACCCATGAACTCCTGCTTGCCCTTCAGAGGTTGGCCAAGGGGTCCCCAGCAAACCCCCAGCCTAAGTCAGGCCCCCTCCTCCGTCGAACCCCTTCCGGTTTTCGCCTTTGCGTGTGCCTGTTGGACAGACCTCTGCAAGAGTGTCTCTCTTGTTCCCTTTCACAAATATTTTCTGAAGGAAGAAAATTAGAAAGGAAGACAGGAGGCAGGCGACGCACATGAAAACACTGCACAGTCATGAACAGAGAGTTTGCAATGAGTCGGGTTTTTGTAGGGGAGGGGGTCATTGAAAATAGTTTAGATTCCGCCTCTCTAAGATTAGTACCGATGTCACTGAAACCCCATTTCCTGGTCCCTCTCGAGCCTGCGGCTGGCACTGGCTGCCACCGTGTGACAGTCTGGTGGGCTGGCCTGGGTCCACTGGCCTCGGGTCCCTGACACCCCCAGAGAGCCGCCCCCCACCCCAGTCCCGCCGGAGCAGAAGCGCAGGGCCTCTGACCGCATCACCTGCTGACAACCTCCGGAGCACCTGCCTGCTCTTCTAAATTAGCTCCCCTGGCTAAGAAAACACCCGAACAATACGTCTTAGTTAATTATATGATTCTTCTCTGTGGCCAGAAGTTTTGGTCTTTGTTTTGTTCTGTTTTTACCCATTTTCAGTTCTTATAACCCTTTTCAAGCAAATTTCTGAAGGACTCAGTCGAGGCAACACAGCTTTTCGGGACCGAATTCACGACAAAAGAAAAGAGAAAAAAAAATCCTTCCTTCTTTTGGATCCTGCTCATTCCTTTCCTGTAAAGGAAATCTGGAAATGTTTCAAAAACATCAAGTATTCAGAGTCAACTAAAAACCCAAATTACCTTTCTCCATTCTTCCTCTTTCTTTCCCTTTTTCTTTTTCTTCTCTCTCCCTCCTTTTTTTTCCCTCTCAGCTACTTCTCTCGTCCACACTTCAGAAGAGATAAAATACCAATAACCTTTGTAATAAATGAGTTCCTCCATTTAACTCATGTGAGGGTTTCACTGGTTTTTATGGGTAGGGGAAACTAGATTTGGGGGTTAAACATGACCTGTGGCATTACACAGCGCGGGGGCTGGAAGGGTTTGAGTGTTGACCAGCTCCGTTCGGGAGAAGGGACGGGAGAAACGGGGAGGAAGAAGCAGATGACTCCAGGGCCCCTGCAGCCGGCACCCAGGGCTCCTGCAGCCGGCACCCAGGGCCCCTGCAGCCGGCACCCAGGGCTCCTCCCCCACCTCTGCCAGGACCCGCCCTGTCGCGCTTCTGCATCATTTCCGAGTCTCACCTCCTTCCTCTCATGAAACTGGCTGAAAGAAGCAGGTTTACGTTGTTGCAAGGCAAGCTGACCTTTTTTCTCAACGTTCATACATCAAGGTTATTTTCACCTTCCGATGACAAAACAGTGTACGACGTTGGCTGGCTGGTCTTGGGTTGACTCAGTTTTTCTGAGGTTTTCACACCCTTTTTTGCTGCCATAAAACCTTGGTGAATGATTACGAACAAATCCCAGAGGCACCTCTCCCGAGAAATAGCCAACAGCATTCACTTTATAATTAAAAAAAAAGAGATAGAGACATTTTCACTTGGAGAGGAGCGGGCAGCGCTACCTGGCCCGCTCATGCCTCTCTCTCAGAGGGGCGGGTCAGTTCCTCCTCTGGGCCACCCCTTCCCGTTCCCCTCTCGCTGCCCCCACAGCCTCCTGAGACCATGCGGGGCCCGTGGGGAGAGCAGGACTGCTGTGAGCACATGCCACGGGTTCAGCCTCCTCCTTCTGATCCGCTAGAACCTGACCCACCCCAAAGAGGCTTTGCAGCCGGGGCAGGGGAGCCGTCCGCACATCCCAGAGTAAGTGGCCGGGCTCCTAGAGCATCGCTGGGCACGCGGGCGCCTATCTGGAGTGACGCGACGGCATCCCAGACACTGCGCTGTGCACTGAGGCCGGGAGATGGGACGATGGACCAGGACCCTTGCAAGCAAAACGCCTCAGGCCTCTTTGTAACTCTCTTTGAGTTCAAAGGAGAAATTAGCAACGTTTTTCAAAAGTAGCACGAAACTCTTAGTTATGCTCTTCTGTGGCTATGTTCTGGCCAGTAATTTACAATCACATCATTCAGGGAAATTGCTGGCTTCTTCCTGACTTGCTCAGACCAACCTGTTCAGTCACCAGCACTGGGGCTCGAGGAGGGGCATTAAAGAGGGCCAACTTCTGCCCTGCTCACGGAAGACCTACAGTCCAGTCGCCATGGAGCCACCAGAACAGAACCTCACAGCCAAAGCCAGGCGCCTGTTTTTCTCCAGGCGAGGAGGTCAGCCAGTCTGCCCCAAACCGCAGCTGACTTTCAGGTCCAACAAACAGGGCACTTGGAGGATGGTATGCATTGGGCAATTAAGCTTACAACGGAAGGCTAAGCCTTCAAGGTCTTTGGGAAAACAAAGTTAGAAATATAAATGGTCTCATTTCCCCAAGTAGAGTTGAGTTTTCAAATTTCATTAAAAGTTGTATCTAAACACGTAAAATAAAAATGATGTATCGAGGCAATTACCCAGATACTTGATGTCAGAACTCACGGAATCTTCGCCTCAATTAGTGAAATAACTGAAGCAAAAAAAATGAGCATATGGCTAATTCAGGGACTGGCTGCCTCCAGGTCTCACTTTGTCTGGTGTCAGAGGCAGAGCCCGTGGGTGGGAGACACCAGGTTCCGCTGGAGAGTGGTCCCCTGGGCCGACCCCTAGGGAACAGGGGCAAGGTGGTGGCTACGAGCACATGGGTCATCGAAACGGCCACCTCTGTCCGCCTCCGAACAATGGGGATGATGGAAATACTGTTCAGTCTAACGGAAGTGCAGGAGGACGGAACTAACCCACGGGCGACCCTGCGCAGGGGGCCGGCAGCTGTCCTGGCGATGTTTGTCTCCATCCCTGCTATTAGTCCGATCTTCACCTGCTCCCTGGGTTCGGCCTTCGCCCACCTATCAGCGACGTCTCTGGTCTGGCCTGTGTCACTCAGTTCCCTGTTTCGTTCGGGCCTCTTCTAGAAGCCTGTCCCCGCAAAAGGCCTCAGAAACGAATTACTTCCCTGCTCACGACCACCACCAATCCTTCATGTTCTGATCCAGAAAAAGAAGATCAAAAACACATACACTTTAATGTCTTCTAAGTCTGTTTAACGAGAATCACTATGATCTCATAAAACAATTCTGCCCTCGCGTCACCTGCTCTGAGAGCTCCACGTTTAAACACATGCACGCCAAAAAAAAAAAAAAAAAAAATTAGAAAGACAGAGGAAACAGTTATTTTTAAAAGAAGAACTTGTCTTGTCTTGTGAATAACTGCAAAGCATCCTGTTTTAATAAGAAACAAAACTTCAAACGATCAGAACAGGATCATTCTCATTTCAGAGTGTTAGGAACTTGGGGCTCCAAGCTGGGCCCAAAGCATCCGAATAGCTACGAGCCTGCATCCCCCTCTGCACTAAGCTGTAGGCGGATGTGAGTGGGACCCGACCGGTCAAGGCGGGGACGCTGCCTCCCAGAGGAGGGGAGATGTCGTGTCCCCCCGCGCAGACGCCAGCATTGTGACCCAGAGGCCCCTCCGTGGAGGCAGAGTCTGAGCGTGACCCGGCGAAGGTGTGAACTCCCACGGGCCCCGTCACACTCTCAAATCCAGGGAGAACCGGGTTCAACTGAATTCGACGAGGTTAACTGCAGTGCAAATCAAGGCCACACACAGAACATGATAAACGCGGCCAGGAAACGCCGGAGCCTTGTGACGTGTTCGCAGCTTGCTCTTTTCGGCCCTGTGCGTGGAGTGGAACGGATGGAGGCGGGTGGAGGTGGCATGAACTGTCTGCCGCTGCAGGAGTCAGCGGCTGGTCCCGAGAGGGCGGGGAGCAGGTCCGCACCCCGATTTCTCCCTGCTTTGCCGTGTCCTGCGCCCCTGGGGCTGACCAACGAGGCTTTGGGCATCAGGTCACATTAAATGTGAGATATAAGAAGTGTGAAGAAGTCGCCCCAAGATGGGAGTTCCCCAAATCCAAGTTCCCCTGTGCCCCCCAACAGCTGCTGACTTTGGCCACGGGGCCCCAGTGTTTCCTGGGATGACAGGAAATTGCAGATGTCGCCCAGGGCAAAGCCAGGAGCGAATAAGTATGGTGAGACAGCGCTTGGCAGAGAGCAGCTCCGTGCACAAGGGAAGACTTCTCTTCTCAATGCGTAGTAGAAAGCGTTTTTAGAAGGAGAAAAAAAAAAAACGAACCCTGTACTGGAGTTTTAGACTAAAGCACAGTGTGGACCCAGAGTCTGATTGCCCCAAGTCCAAGGCCCGCCCACCAGGCATAATTCAGGGAGGTCAATCCGCCACCCAAGGGCCATCCCTGACCCTCAGATCAAGACGGCACGCTCCAAATGACGCCCACGAAACCCCTGCTGTGTGCCAGGCCCAAGTGTAGCAAGAACCCAGCAGTGACCTAAGCAAGGCCCTTGCCTGGCGGAGCTCATAGGCCAGTAGGGGAGGCATCCAGAACCCCACGAAGAAGATACTAATATGTCAGATGGGCCAAGAGCTGTGGGTGAAAATGAGCTGCTTAAACAGGAGCATCTGTCGACACACTCATGAGCTCACCTGAGCGTCATCACCTGCCACACCTCCACGAGACTCTGCAGGGACTTCCACTGCCCCTCCAGGAACGGGGCGAGGGCAAGGCCGGAGGCAGAAATGAAACCCGATTCACTTGCTGAGCCCACATTTCTGCAGCTCGGGGTTTGGCAGGGGGAGCTCTCTATCCCTTTGAAGTACAGATTTCAATTAAATCAAACTAAATTTAACATTCAAGGCAGAGCTCTCACCCCGACCTGTAGCTGGCCCCGTCCCACTCACGTGGGCCTGCCGTGCAGTCCAGAGTGAGACACGTTCATGCACATTCTAGTATTTTCTCCCTAGCGTGGAGCATCAGAGCAGATGCTCATTCTAAAGCACCATCTGGAGAGAGTGGGGGAAGGGCAGAGCCCTAGGACAGCTCATGAGGACTCCTCGTTGGACAGGTGCTATCAAGGCCACGCACGGGGCCAGGTGTGAAATCCTGCACCCAGGAGAGCAAAGCAGTGGGGGACACCAGGGGCTTCGGTCATGCCCTCCAATTCGCCGGCACTCTGGCTCCAATTCCAGCCAGGAGCGGAGAATCTCAGAGCGGTGAATCTCAGAGCGGTGGCGCCCACAGAAAGAATGCGGCCACACGCCCAAGTTCAAGTGTTCCAGATGAAGTTTGTCTTCCTCTGCTTTATTCAACCTGATACATCCGCAATACTATCATTTCACCATGCAGTCAATGTAACAGTTACTAGTGAAATAGTTTGCACGATGTTTTTTTTCACATTGAGTCTTCAAAACCCAGTGTGCATTGTACACCCACAGCTCATCTCAATCGGATGCTGATTTTCATCAGAAGTACCTGATCTGGATTTAGATTTTATAAAATGTACGGCTCAAAAAGGAGAGTTACTTGCCCAAGGTAATCCCAACAAAAAGTTTTCCAACAACTGAGCTGCATATCTGTTTTTAAGGGAAATCTATTAAAATTAAATGCGATTTAAGGTTTCAGTTCCCTGGTCGTCACTAGTCACTTTTTAAGTGTTCACTGGCCACTGGTGGGTACCGTCCTGGGCGGCAAAGACACAAAGCCTCTCCATCGTCACAGGAAGTCCTCCCTCACAGGGCTTCCGGGACCTTGAGCTCCAAGGACAAAGACTGTTTCTTACTCCCTCCATTGCCCTCCCTACAAAAGGCACCGGGAAGTCATGGTTTCCCAAAACCGATGGACGACTCTGCGGGGCGCTAGACAGAAGCACAGCTCCCAGGCTCTGCCCCAGATTCTCTGCCTCAAGTACGGACAGATGCAGGTAGGCAATCACCCCAGGGGACTTTTAAGCCTCAAGTTCATGGCCTCTGATTTTCCATCCTTCCAAGTTTCCTTATCCAGCCAATGGCTGTGAATTAGGAACGGACAGGGACAGGAGCATACACCCCGGATCTCAGCCAGGGCTGGCCCCAGTGGGGCTCGGTGCTCGGAGACAGCGTGAGTCCCCTCCCCGTCAGCTTCCTGTCTGTGACAGGGTGACCAGCATGCCTGCGTTCCAAGTTGGTATCAACACTCAGGCAATCAGGAAACGCCAGCCCCCTTGGACCCCCGGCCGCACCGTCTGCTCCTAGTCAGGAGCCCCAACAGAAATGCGTCCACATGCTTATCAGAGACATGTGCTAGAAGGCTCAGCGTGCACGTCCTAAAGACGAAAACCGGGAACTGCACGGTGGCCACCCACAGCTGGATGGATAACCACAACCGAGCTGCAGAAAGGAACAAACTACGGCGGCAAGCAAGCGACACCTGGGAAGAACCTCGTCGACGGGGTGCCGCGCACGAGAAGCCACACGCGGAAGAGAACACGCTGCTTGGCTTTGCTTAGATAAAGTACAAAAAAAAAAAAAAAAAACAAAACAGGAGAAACCAGCCAACACCGAGGAGGTCCGAATGGTGGTCTCCCCTGACTGGGGGTTGGGTGGTAATGAGCAGAAGGGAACCGGGGAGGTTCTGGGGTGCTGTTCGTATACTTGACCTAGGTGCCGGTTGCACAGGTGAGTTGTTTATGCAAATCCATCAAGCTGTACAGGTACGGTAGGTGCTCTCTAATGCATGTATATTATACTCCAAGAAAATAAAAGAGTTCATAGAAAAAAAAAATACAAGAAAAGGTGGCGTTAAGTTTCTGCCCTATCAAAAACCAAGCGAGAAGCGAAGGGCGCAGAGGTCATCCGGCACGAGCGTGGACGTGCCGAGGCGGTCCGGCCCGTTCACCTTGAGCACGAAGGCGAGCGAATGTTCTCCCACCAGACCCGCTCCCGTCTGCTGTCAGAGGCGCCAGAGCCCGCTCTGTTCGCGCATCTCAGGCTGGGTAACAGAGCTTGCAACCTCTTAGGGCTGATTTTACGACCCAGCTCACAGTCAGACAGCTAATGACCTCCAGTCTCCAGGTCTGATGGGTTTCCAGGGTCTTAAATGTCTCCTCTAGGGACAGACCTGGGAGGAGGCTGCAAGGCCCAGCCCTCCCGGGCCACACCCCGGGCCCTGCTCAGCTCGGCAGCCACGGACAGGCCAGGCACACCCTGGGCGGGGTGAGCTCTCACACGGGGCTTTGAAAGGGTGTTCTCTCGTGTATCCTTTCAGTCTCTCTCCACAGAAGACTTCCCGGGCAGAGCTCACCATAACAGCCGGCCCAAGCCTCCTGCTGTGCCCCCAGCGAGGTAGCTTGCTCTCTGATCCCAGGGACGTCCCACTTCGCGTCCAGAGGGCCAGTGTCCCCAGGGAGAGGAGGACATTGAAAACTGTAACCTCAGAACGGGTTACTTCTTTAGAATTTCTCAAATCTCTCAATAGAGAAAATAAGTCAATCCTAGGAACCCTAAATGTCCCCTGAGGAAGCCCAGCTCCCTTCGAAGTGGGGGGCCTGGAGATGCTAAAAAGTGTGGGCCACCCCGACCACAGGGGTGTACTGCTGGGTGTCGGGAGGATCAATCTAGATTCTCGGAATGAGGATCCCACACATTCTGAACCCGAAAGAGCGAGAACCACGGGCCCCCCTCGCTGGGATCCATGTGGCTCCCACCCTCAGGCTCGCCGCGATGGACGTGTGCAGACTCCGCCCCTCCGGGAGGCCTTCCAGGACGCCCGCCCCAGGCCCAGGGCTTCCTTGGTGCTCCGCTCTCTGCCAAGCCTCCTTCCCTGCAGCTCTCCAGCAGCACCTACCTGCACCCTGGGCCGGACTGGCTCAATGGACCCGTGAGCACATGCACACATCCTCCCCCGCCACCCCCAGCCCCGCCTCCCCTTTGTCACACTCATCACGAGAGAGATCGAATGATCCTAAGTGTTGACACCGAGCGCACCCACTGGAAGCCAAGCTCCCTGCAGGCAGGGCCGGGGCGTGTCTTAGCCACCACCCACTCCCCGGCGACGGGTGTTCATTTCCTCGTCTGTGCCCCTCCGTGGGTTAGGGCTCCCTGAGCGGGGACGCCGAGGCGTCTGAAACACCTGGCTGCCCATCAATGTTGTTTCTCTCCCTCCCAGACATCTCCCATGGCACAGAAAGGCTGGACTACAGCCCCGGGGCAAGTCCTAGACTCGAACCTAAGCCCAGCCACTGCCAACCAGTCAACCCTGGGCAAGTCGCCAAACCTCCCTGAGCTGGATCTGCCCGTCTGTAAACAGGTTCCACGCCGCCTGCCTCTCGGGGCTGGAAGGACGACTCGCACGCGGTAGCATTACCTTCTTCTGTCTTTATCGTTTCCATCCATTTGAGGCCATTTCCCAGCGATGCCAACTCACGGACCCAAATAAGAATCTGCCACCTGATTCACTTCATCACCGACAGATTCTACTCAGCATGGCTGTGTTGGGCTGGGGACGAGGAGAGGACAAGGCAAAGTCCCTGTCCCTTACAGAGCCCGACGTCCGCGGAGGGGAGAGAGACTGTTCAGGCATCTTCATCTTTTCATGCTTCTCTTTTTTGTTTGTGCATTGAGATTTTTTTTCCCCCAATAGCTACTACATGCCAGATGTATTATTTACATTATCTCAGACTCCCACACCAGGCAATAAAAATATTGTGGGTTTTATTCATATTATTTTTCTTTTCGAAATAAAAATGACTGAAAGTCTTAACAGAGAACGTGAGTCAACTAGCTTTTGCTCGCACATAACAGCGCTATACTTGCTATTTACCAAGCACTGGCTGGGGGTTCCCTTGAGTGGGAGGACCTGATTTCGGACACCCAGGTGCATCGCAGACTCCCCCTCCCGTCACAGGGCTCAGCCCTCCAAGCGGCCACACTGGGTTTCTTGCTCTACTGTGCTAGTTTTGACGATCTTAATCATTTTTAAGAAGGGGCTCACATTGTTACATTACACTAGGCCCTGCAAATTCCATACCCCGTTCCGGAGACACCGGAAGTTATATGGTCAGAATTAAAAGAAGCATGAAAGCACATCCAGGGAGCGTCTCTTGGTCCCGGGATCTGCAAGACAGTGAACACACACTCGGAAGACGGCACAGCCTCAGGTTTATGCTCGTCGCTGGTTTGAGCGGGGACCTTTCCAGGAGCGTTTCAGAATCTACACCAGGAGTGAGGTCAGCAAAAGCAGCTTCCAGGAGCCCACTTATCCTGACGCTGATCTACAACGGTACGTTCTCTAACGCAGCTCTGCCTGGCGATTTAAAAAACACAAGGCCCTTTAATTGATCACATCCATGTGATTACACATTCCTGTCAGAGTCTGGCCCCCAACCCTAAACTTCTGTGAAGCTCACAACCCAAAGCTTACACTCTTCCAGCCTCTTCACATGGGGAAACCTTTACCTTAGTTGAGAGCTCGGCTCCTTCTACAACCTGAAAAGAAAATTAAGCCCCGTCCCGCATGCCCCGCTCTCAGTTTTTATAACCCATCCCCAGGACCGAGCGCTTTCAACGCCATTTACAAACAAGCTTGATTTTAACCTTCTTTTGTGAAGACTGCAGAATCAATTAAGTACTTGCTGATACTGCCCTCACGTCGCATTCTGATGGCATCTCACAATTAACGCTGCCCATGAGGCTGAGCGAGCAGCGTCGCACACGATCTCTCGCTGCTACAAGCATCGTCCCCACCCAGAGTTGACCGTGGGGGGCTCAGGCACAGCACGCCGGGCGGGGAGCTTGCATCTTTAAGAAACCAGCTTGTAGACGGTTTGCACCCACAATGAAAATACGCCAGAGCATAATTCAGTTGGAATCGAGGATTCCATTAAACCCAATTAGGCGGCAGAAATCTTCCCGACGTACAAGGGACGGGGTAGAAATTTCACTTGGGTCCTGGAGTGTTCCCGCCCCTTCCGGTACAACTATTTTCATGGGTAAAACCAACCACACCTACGAATGGCAGATCTCAGCCACGCCTCTTGCGTGGAGAGGAGGAAGAGGCTCAGAGAAGTCAAGCGAGCACGCCACCCCCCCAACTGACCAGAAGCGCACGGGCCTGACCCAAGGAGGGAGGTCCTCCGAGGTCCTAGGAGGACTGCCTGGGGCCCAGCCACCGACTCTGCCGCTCACGCGCTCCCAGAACGTGGGCGCGGTGACCCTCTCCAGCCTCAGTGTTCGCATCCGCAAAACGGGCATGTCGACTGCGTCCAGCTCAAAGGTGGCTGAGAGCGAATGAAGTAATGTACATAATGCTCGAATGTGGGTTGCTACTGCCAGAGCCCAGGTTTCCCGATTCCCTGTCCCATGTTCTGTTCCACCCAACTCTTCCCTATGCTGGGTTCCTCGTCTCCGAGGATCTCTCGGATGAGGGCAGAAGGGATGACGCACCCACAAAGCATCACGTGAGCGCGCGGACGTCATGAAATGCACGCATCACGGGTCTTCCCGGATTTGTTGACCCCCCACGGAAACTAATTTTAATTGATGGCCAACGGGAAGGGATCCAAAAACAATCTAAAAGATAAATGACGACTCCGAGGTTTATGAAATTCTAACATGCGCCCGAAGGGCTGTGGGTCCCTAGGTTTAATACCATTAGACAGCAGCAGAGCCCGGGCTGGAGCTTGGTTAATGGGACCGTGTCCGCTTCCTGATCTGGATGATATTTCATGGCCGTGGAAGGAAGCTGGCTGAGAGGACGCAGAAACCCTCAAGTAGTTCTGCAGCTTCTCGTGAGTCGAAAATTATTTGAAAGTAGAAAGCTAAAATAAAATTACGAGGCCGCATCTAGGAGTGCCAAAAGATGAAGGGGACTCTTGGCGAGTGTCCCACATATCGATACGGTCAGGTTCCAGGCGGTGCGGCCCCACGCGGATTCGGGAAGAGATGCCAGATGAACATCTGGAATGATTCTAAATCAAGCTACTCGGGGGGAAAAAAATGTTTCTCTTTTATTTCTCCATTTACTATAACACGGGGAAACTTATTTTTTTTGTCCATAGTTTAAAAAATAATCATAAGCAACATGAAATGGAGATGTATATTGCTGCAGCAACTGGTAAACATTTATGGGGAAAATTTTGCAGTGTTATGCCCTTAAGGATGCCCAGAGAGGACCAGAGAGAGCTTTAAAGTCTAAGAAAATAATTGACAGAAACAGTCTGTCGAGGTCTATGCATCAGGTCAACCAGTTGGTCCTGGTTCCCGAGAAGGAAAAGGTCATCACTAATGTGTCCATAACAGGGACTGACTGTATGTTTCACGCTCCAGGTTTGGACAAGGTCCAGAGTATACTGAAGGATCGAGGAGGCAGAGGACACAGCAGGCCAGGGCTCCAGATAGACGGTCCCCATGGAGACTACCAGATCAGCATGACGGCAGGACCAGGGATGAAGAGGCAACCCAGGGGTCCACTCTAGGAGGAAGGGAGATGGGTCCAGGAACTGAGGTTCTCGCAGACAACGGGGAGAGAAACTCCTGGGGGGAGCCATGGGGAGGAAGGAAGAACTTGCACCCGCAAGGGCCCACGAGGAGGTCAAGTCCGGGGGAGGGCGATGCACAAGGAAGGCGCCGCACGCATCGGCTTCCGCTATGCCCTGGTCCTTCTTCGAAGGTTCTCCTCCCCCGACTGGGCCACCCGGGACCGTCGTCGGATGCGAAGGACCAGCCGCGTGCTCACCTTAGGGATTTCGCTACGTCAGTCTCGCGTTTATGGTTGTGGTTTCGCTTGCCCACCTGAGACTTCCCTTCTCGGGTTTACGTAAAAATAACTTCCACTCACGAGCCAAGACTTAACAGAGATGACGAGGAGGATGGGATTTCTCTCTGTTTCTCACTAACCCTGCTTTCTGAAAGCGCGGCGCTGTGGGCCGACCAGCATTGGACAAGCGTTCTCCACCCAGAGACGAGACAGGGAGAAGGTAACCGAGCTGTAAACGATCACTAAAGGATGTAGAACAGGGAAGAATGGACGTCAACCCAAGGGGGCTATAAACCAGTCCTCTGAGCATCTCTCCCCATCATCGCTGACCCCAGCCCGGCAGCCGGCCCCTCTCGGGGTCCTGGCAGCGGCTGTCCCCTCTGCCCGAGGTGCTCTTCCCAAGCATCTGGCAGTGGTGCCTTCTTGTCCTTCGAGGATCGGCTTGGATGTCGCCTCCTCGGAAAGGCCAGTCAGTTGGTCCCCGCCCCACAGCACTTAATGCTCTCTGTTCTCTGATAGTCGTGAACTTGAGAACACACACCCCGTGAGCACCGGGACCCTGTCTGCCTAGTTGCTGCTGGATTCCCAGCTCCAAGGACAGTGTCGGCACAGAGCGGGTCCCAGTCCCTGGAAAGTGACTCCGAAGGGAAGTGTAAAGCTTGGGGGAAACTTGGGGAAACCGAAGGGTCAGACGCCCAGATGTTCTTTGTCCGTGACGCTGAAGGATGGGGGGCCCATCACCCCCTCTGCGGGTCTCTGTTTCCGTGGCTCTAAAAGGGGGCGAGTGGGACAGAAAAATGAACCAGGTGACCTGTGGGGCCCTTGCTGTCCCTGCACTATGGGTCAAGGGTGTCAATAACCCAACCCACACCTGCCCACTCCTGCGTTTCTTCCTTTCGTCCAGCCACCCAGCCAGCCAGCCAGCCAGCCACCCAGCCAATCATCCTTTCCCATGACCCGGAGGACTGACTAGAACGCATGTATTTCTTTCAAAAAGCTCCACAGGGGTCTCGCTGCAGCACCCGGATTTAGAGCTAAGGAGCCTCCAGCAGCGTCGACTTCTCGTTACACTCGTAGAGCTGCCCTGGCTCTCGAGGGTGAGATTACAAAGTGTGTCCACGGGGATCTTAACAGATGGACTTCCCCAGGCATCGAGAACACTCCAGCCACAAAATACTTCTACCGACTGCATCAGAACTCGAATGGCACCTGAAAACCAAGTGCTCGAAAAGCCGGTCTGGGGACACAGCTAAACACCGTGGGATGCACCCCCAGCCCATGCAAAACACCCCCTCAGAGCCCCCGGTAGGCCCGCATGACAGCTTCGATGCTTTGACCCAGCAGAAGGTTTTTTAAAAAGCTTCCCAACATCTCCTGGAGGCACAGCCACAGCCCCTTTGTTTGTGGGCTATGCCAGAGCAGATAAAATTTCATTCTCTGAATTGGACCCAATTGAAATTTTTCTTGGATAAGTGTTGGCCTCCCGTCACTGCAGGGGGGAAAGAACTAGAAAGGGGTGACACCACGTATTTCGGCGTTTGTGGACAACGAGACATTCTTCAGCCTCTGTAAGGTCAAGGCGGGTTAGAACCGTGGGCTCGGCAAGGTGGTCGCCATCTGTCCACCCAACCGGCCCTGGCTTATTGCCCTAGCCAGTCAGAAGGGGTAACTGAACTGACTCCAAAAACTCAAATTCCATCCTGACTCTGTGTGGCTTCCCTGTCCCTCGGTCTCATCGTCTATGACATGGGGCTGCACTAGGATTCCACGAAGGCCTTTCTGAGCTCTCAAATGCAGTCACTTCTGAGGGGGACCAGAACCCCATTTGAGAATCGAGCCTTCTCTACGGTCAGGGAAAGAGCAAATAAAAAAGTAAATCAATCTGATTATCAAGAGCAAGGAAAATATCTCACAAAACATAACCCTAGAAACGGAAACGTGACCATGCAAAACCCTGCACCTAAACGTTTATAGCAGCATTATTCCTAAGAGCCAAAAGATGCAGACAACTTAAATGTCTACCATCAAACGAGTGGATAAACACAGTGTGGTAAAGCCACACAATACGATGTTATGTAGCCATCAAAAGTAATGAAGCACATTGCAACATGGATGAACCTTGAAAGCGTTCTAGAAGTCAGTCACGATAAAACACGTATTATATGATTTTGTTCGTATGAAGTCCGGAATAGAGAAACTGATAGAGAAAGTAGATGCCTGGTTGCTTATGGGAGGGGGACGGAGTGGGCAGTGAATGGGGAGATAGGGGGCCGATCGCTAGCGGGTAAAGGGTTTCCTTTTGATATGACGAATTGTTCTACAATTGAATGTAGTGCTGGTTACCCTTATCTGTGAATATATTAAAAACCACTGGACGATATAAATGGGTGAATTGTACAGTATGTGAATTATATCCTAATAAAGAAAAAGAATAAGTTGAACGAACAAAAAAATCTATTCCACAATTTTTAAAACTAAATCAGAGGAAAACATTGTGGAATAAATATACACACACTTCCCTAAATGGTTCTGCAGGTCAATAACTGACCCAAAGGTACGAAGCTGGTTTTTGGTGGACAAACCTCCTTCTTCCATAAACCAAAAAATCTGCCGGCTCAGCAGGGGGCAGGCCGGCGTTGTGCTATTGATTTGTTTCAGTTTTAACAGCCGAAAGAAAATATGTTTTCTACCATTCAAAGGGCAACCAAGGTTTCATCTACTATTTATACGTCATTTTTATTCTCTGAGCTAAATTCTGTCCCATGCAAAAGATCCCTGGATTTTCAACTGTCCACCGGTGGGGGAAATGGGTTTGTTTCGTTTGTTAGTAGTTTGTTTCACTTGTTACTTGGTTTTGACTGGGAAGGTCATTCTGATGAGGAGGTCCCCTTTGCATCTTTCCATATCGAATTCCTCACTGAAACTCCTGTCGAGCGAGCGGGTATAAATAGCTCTTCAAAGTCAGGACGGCAGAAACGTGCGGCTGGTCCCTCCTTTCATCCTTCATCATTCGTTCCTGCTGCGAACTTTCTCAGGCAAGTTTGGCGGGTCCTACAAGCGGCTATTTCCTCTGACTTTCAAAATAGTGAACTTGAATTAGCGGCCTGATGCGGGGTTGGGCGGGGATTTCTGGAACATCGTATCTTCATTAAGAACTGTGACAGAGAATACGGGAAGGTCACAGCACCACGGGTCTAGCTAAAGATGACCACAAGACAGGCGATCGGAAGTTTCCCACGGTCCGAGAACACCCCGGCACACAGGAAGACGGCCCTTCCTGAGGACGCCCCATTCCTAAGGCCGGGCATGTTTCTTTCACATGAGGCATGTTCACTGGTGGGTCAAAGGGCGGGCCCAGAGGGCGAGTTCCATGTTGAACACTGGAAGGCGGGTCAGGGGGCCAGAACCCAGCTCCCCACTCCTGTTCCCTGGGACCGCCCCCTGCCTCACGTCCTCTCCCGGGTGGGGCTCAGCTTCCTAGCACCCCAAGGAAGGGCTCCCCAGCAGAGAGATGACTGGCACTCCCACAGCCGTGCCATTTGCGAGGTGGAGACAGGCAAGCAGGAGGGGAGGGTCCTGCTACCTGGACCAGTCTCAGCGCCGAGGCAATGGCGTGTGGCGGGCCTCCCGCCGGCTGGGACAAAGAGACACCGGCCCACCAGGGGCCACCGCAGGGGCCTCCACCCCGTCAGGACCCTGCTTGCACCCTGGTCCCATTTGCCTCTCACCCTGTGATAACAGGGAGGTTGCCCGGTGGGGGGCAAGCCTGGCTTTGAGAGCTGTCACAGAGAGTTTCAAACACAACTTTTTCCCCCAACACACCTACGCAGTGACGCCGGGAGCAGAGGCCCCGGCCCAGCCCTGCGAGGCCCCGGTCTCTCACTCAAGAGAGGCGGCGGAGACCAGAAGTGGCGACATTCTGCCTCCAGCAAGTGTCTGGTGAATCTGGGCTGTTCTGAGGAAAATTGTAAAAGCTAAACTGCTCCCAGGAATCGAAGGAGGAAGACATTCTCCACAGGCCCTCCGAGCTGAACCAGAAACGAGGACCCTCTGCTCCCTCCACCAGACCATAGAAAGGCCAGTGATGCCATCCCCCCACCCCCCGCCCCCCAATCCTTCTCAACACCTTCCTAAAGCAACAGCAATTCTGAAATCCAGCATCTGCTTACACGACACAGAGATGAGCCCGCTGCAGCCCCCGTCTGGATGTCCGTAAACAGAGGACAGCAGGGGCCAGAGCACCCTAGGGGACCTCAGCCCAAACCTCGCCCTCCCCGGCGTGGCCACGACTTAGCAGACGGCATGAGAAGCGGACATCGGGCACGACAAGCCCTCAGCCCAGTTCCAGGGGCAGCCCCGCTCTCCGGACCCCCGGAATTCCTCCCGCACACGCGTGTGTGGCTCCGGGTGCGCACTCAAAGACTCTTCATACAAACAGGTTCGCGAATCAGAGGAAACGACTCTCTGGAGACCAACAGTCTGACTTTTTGGGTGGGAAATTGTGGTCCCTGTAAATACCTGTCATGACATACTTTATATTTTTAACGCAAATATTTACATTCCAAACAAAGGCACGTGGAACCGAAGGACAAGCTACTTCTACCCGTGATAAGCAACGTTACCAGCCCCACATTTCAGGCCCGAGTAGATGGCTCCTGCTTATGTTTCTGAAACACCAACCAAACGTCCATAATGTTTCCCCCAAGACTCTCAAAACACACGCAAAAAAAACCGTGGTTACTCTCTTTTAACAGCCCAAAAACCTAATGCCATGAAATCCAAGGTTATTCCTTTATGCTCTTGATTCCTCCAGAAGTTTAGCGACAAGTGTTAACTCTCCTGTACCACGCTACCAAACCGGGGACCCTTTTCTCACTTCTGGGTACACGCCCAGAGCCCACGTGAAATCCGTGACGCCCTTTCTCCGGGAGGAAAAGGCTTTCGAAGAATTGCATCGAACTGATGCATTAATTCAACAGATGATGAACTCTCATCGCTATGTGTAGGCCCAGCCATGAGTGGGCCCCACAGACGCCCTCCGCCCCTGGAGAACGGGGGGGACACCAGGTCGGGCAAACAGATGGCACCCGGGAAACTAGAACGTGGCATACAGTGGGACAGGTTCGAGCTTGAGTTCAAATAGAGTAGAATCGCACAGGAGGAAGGGAACACTTGGATGGGAGGAGGGAGGCGTGGCAGAGACGCTAAGTTACTGGCAAAGGCTTCCAGAAGGTTCTCGGGGGAGAGCATCGCAGGGGCCGACGAAGGTTCGGGCCGCATGGGGGGGACCAGGTGGGCCCCGCTGCGCCTCCGAGTGCAGCCGTGAAGTTGGAAGGCAGCCTCGTGTCCACGGCCAGCCCCTGCCTCAGTCCGGCGATGACTCGCAGACAGCGACACAGATGATGGGCCTCGCTGTCCGATCTCAGTGCCCAGCTGTCTTCATCCACAGCACATCTAACTGCCACCGTTGGCCGACCCCGCCCCACAGGCCAGGCCTGGGCTCAGCACGTGACAGTCACTCCTGATGGTCCCTTCCGCTGGGGGGAGCTCCGCCCGCCTGAGTCTTCCCGGGTCTGCACCTGGCGGTGTGTGGAAGGAGGCCCTGGGCACACGCAGGCCGGCCTCGCCCTCTCCCTGAGACACCAGGCATGTCACGCTGCTGGCTGCCCCAGCAGAGGACGCGGCTTTCCCACGCTGCCCGTGACCCGGCAGGCCAGTCAGCCTGACCGCCCGGTCCTCAGCTCGGGATCGCAAGGTCCACTTGCCCACTTTCTCCAACACAACTCCGGTGAGGAGCGAACGGCACCTTTTTCTCTTCATCCACCTTCCTCCTCCCCTCTCTCTCCACACTAGACCTCAGCCGGGAAAGAGGGGTTCAACATGAGGAGCTCCTCCGATCCCTAAATTGTACTATTTCTAATACACAAACCACACTACGAGGTAGAGATTATCAACCCAGTTTTACAGATGAGCAGACTGAGGCACACGGGGATTAAGCCGCTTGCCCGGGGTCACGGTAATGGAACAGGGAAGCACAGGAGGGACTCGAACCCGGGTCGGCCTTGTGCCCGTGTTCCCCCACCTCCCGTGCAGCCCCCACAAGGGTCTCTGGGATTCAGCACTCAGGCTGAAAACTCACGGGTGAGGCAGCAGCGGACCCTGGGCTGGCTGGGAGCGCAGAGGCTGCCGCGCGCACTTCCGTCGCGGGAGCGAGTGGACGGGAGTCGGGAAGGATGGCCAGGGCCGCCAGACCCCTCTGACACGGCCTGGGATGATAATACACCTTTGGAGACTTCTCAGACGCTGAGATGCAGGTTCCAGCCTCCTAGCAAAGATGCCGGGGCCCAGGCCTCGGGCAGCTCCCTGCGAGGGCACAGCGGAGCGGTCCAGAACTTTCCCCGGGACCCAGGACCGCGCCGGGAGGGAGGGAACTGCCGCCTCCCGGGGCCCGCCCTTCCCTTCAGAGGCCTCACCGCTATTTTTTTATTTTTTTTTTATTTTTTATTTTTGACCACAAGGAGCAAAACGAACTAGCGGGTACATATTCCATTTCAAGGAAAAAAAAAACGCGAAACCACCACGTTCCAGCACATTGTAGGAAAAAATAATTGCGCCCGGCCTGTATCTAATTATTTGCCCACGTCGGGGTATTTTCCAGGCACCTGGGTGACAGGGCTGCCTGTTTCAATATTTTCATCGCAAACACAATTCTGGAAGGCGGCCAAGTTTCCATTATAATGACACCTCTGCTTTTGAGGATCTGCCAGCCTTGCTTTCTTCAAAGGCCCAAAAGGCCTGGACTAGGATGAGTTCTACAGATCTAAAGTAGGTGTGAGGGAGAGCCTGCCCGGCAAGGAGGCCCCTGCTCGCCTGCCTGCTCAGGACTCTTTGGAACTTAGAGTGCAGCTCAGCATGTGACACTCAAAAGCCACCCCAGGACATCCCCAGTGACAGCTGCCTGCTCTGCCCTCTGCTTAACGGCCTCAGGCAGGCGCACAGCCGAACGGGCCCACAACCCGTCCACCATGTCGGCAAAAAGCGTCTCCATCGGCAGCTGGGTACCTGGCCCCCTCTCTGCACCGATGAAGAAACAACCCTGAAAAAGTGGAGCTACCAGCCCAAGGAAACCTGGCTAGAATCCAAGGCATTCTGGGGCGCCCAGCCTTATGAGGGGTCAGAGCAGCCCTTTGAGGAAGACTATACTAGAAGACACACCCTCCAAGAAAGAGGCTCAGCTACATAAAAATTGCACGTGCCACTTCAAGGAGTTCAGAGATATCCCCCACCCCTGGTGATGAGTGCTAAAGGAAGCCAGAAGAGCCAGCATTTATCGAGCGCTTACTGTATGCCAGGCGCTGCTCCGAGCCCCCTGCAGGTGTCAGCTCACGCATAGCATAGGACCTCAGCTCTCCAGCCAGGCGCGAAGTCGTCCTAGACCACTGCGGCCAGGCGCCCGCCGCACCTCCCCCAGGCTCAGCGCGTCTGCCAGCAGCATTAAGCGACTGGGGCGTGCCGCCTCGCCCCTCACTGCCCCCTCATCTGAGTGCTGCCTCAGAGCCCAGCCACGTGCTGACTCTGTCCCCACGTACCTAGCCCAGGGTGGCACCCCGGGGGGAACATGTCAATACTGCATGTGCTGCCAATGATGAAAGACGTTGCTCGAGTTTCCTCCGCAACCCTTTTGAAATCAGCAGAGAGACTGAGCACCTCCCCCAGCTTGCAGGTGCTGGGTCACACCCGCCCTCCCTTTCTGGAGCTCTATTATTGCTCTGCTCCGCCCCTCCCACGTCCCTCCTTCCTCCGGAGGCACAGGCTAGCAGCTTGGTCTGTGTGATCTCCAAGGGCCTCCCTGCCCTCTCATGGAGACAAAAGGGGACACCTGTCTGACCTGCCTGGCACAGGGCCGGCTGGAACCAGCAGGAGCTCAGTGTCTTCCTCCCCAACCCCTGTACTTAAAATAATCCTATATTGGCCCAAATCAACACGAAACCTTGACTTTTCTTCCTGAATATCTGGGCTGAATACGCTAACTAGACGACTGGCACCTTTATGCTTCGTTTCATGCTGCGAAAACACAGGTCTGCATGTAAATCATCTCGTCCCAGTGCTTTATTTAAAGGAGGGGCGTCTCAGGAAGGGAATCAGACCCTAGCACTTGAGAACAACAAGAAAATACATTGTGCAAGTCAAAATGCCCAGCCTCCCAATACCTGGTCAGCCAGGTGAGAACGCAATCTCTCGATTCACAGAACAGGATCAGAGGTACCCATGGAAGTAACTCGGCATTCTTCCTGAGCAGCCCAGCTACAGACCAGAAGGGAAAACAGGGTACATCATTGTCGCCAGTGCCTGGCGGCATCACTTCAGGCTCACATGCCGCTGACCGACCGCTCACGTAAATGACATTCTCATACCAGCTGCTACTTTTTAAAAAGTTTCTACCTTTAGAACTTAAGTGGACTTCTCTCTCTCTCTCTCTCTCTCTCTCTCTCTCTCTCTCTCTCTCTCTCTCTCTCTCTCTCTCATACAAATGGGCTGCATGCAAGTGGCATCTGTGCGACCCCGGGCCTGCCGAGGCACGAGGAAGGGGAGAGGGTCTGGGCACGTGCACGGGAAAAGCAGAGCTGCCGACCACAGCGAGCGTCCGTTCTGGAGACTCCCGCATGTTTCGGCCCGGCCTGCTGGGAAGAAGCAGCCGGCCCAGGAGCCGGGGATGGAAGACCTGGCCTGACTGTCCACTGACCAGGCGTGCGACCTTGGGCAAGTCACCCTACTGCTGCGAGCCTCAGTTTCCACATCTGTCAAAGGAGGCTCGTCCCCTGCTGCCCGCCCGTCCCAGGCACTTCCTCTTGCTGTGCCGTCCTTCCCAGCTCTCAACACAGCTCACAGCTCACGTGTCCACCTGGCACAGGCATTTCTGTCCGCTCCCCTCCTTCGAGGGCTGGGACCACGTCTGCCTTATCATTGTATCATCCCCAGGTGCTCGACCGAGGGATCTATTTGCTAAATAAAATTATTTGAGAAGTTTTATGCAGAGTGTTACTTCCCATAAGATGGGAATTGTCGAATAGCTATTGAGTGAATGCAAGACCCACAAGCAAATGAAGGATCCTGGCACATGGCTGTAGACACGATGGGCATCTGTCAATTCTTAGTCCGTGGGCCCTCAGGGGGTGTGATCCGTGGGTCACATTTCTCTGCTGGTGGGATACTCTTCCCAGTATACAAACAAAGAGCCAGGTGTCAAGCCTCAGACCACCTGCCAGTACACTCGCCTAACCTCTGCCCTACTCCTAGAATTGGAGCCCACACTTTAATATCCAAGCTTGAGAATTCTCTTGAAAATTAACAAACTCTACCAAGTCTGGTTTTCTCCAGCTGGCTGAAGCTGAGTCAAAGCTGCTTCCTACAGGTACAGCACGGGCTCATCTACCTGTTCAGGGCAGCTCCAACCTCCTCTCCCCATCCCTCTGCGCTAGCAAGGGCAGCTTTCAGCTAGGACCTTGATGGCCCTGGACAACCACAATCTAATCAGAACCCGGCACTTCTATAAAGCTTCTGCTAGTGCAGGGTCAAAGGCCCTGGGACTCCTGTGGCCCAGATGGTATCTGAGAGTCTCTTCTCTGCTTTTCTCTAAACACCAAATAAGCAGAGTCCCTTTCCCAACCTTTCCTGCAAACATTGCCTCTTCCGGATGCAAGATTCGTCTTCTCTCTTTCAGGCATGTGGAGAACCAAATGTGTCACCTCCCCAGGCCAGGGCAGCAACAAGAGAGAACGAGAAGGCTGCAGGAACGGTAGCCCTCACGGCAGCACCGTGACAGAGCCGGGGTCCCGTCACGGCAGCACAGTGACAGAGCTGGGGTCCTGGGCCTAGACAGCAGCTCAGGCCTCACAAGCTCTGACAGCCAAAGAAAAGCAAGGCACACGAGCGATCCACCGCGGGCAGACGCGCCTCCTCTCCGCCCCCCGCCCCACGCCCCGCTGGCCCCCATCCCATATCCTGGATGAATTAACCCTGCTTGCTTCATCCACAAGCCAGCTTACTGCCATCCTGCCTTGCTCAGAGGGAAAAGACAAGAAGACATGGTTGATTTCCTTCAGAAGGCCCTCGGGTGGTTCTCCTGGGCAGCTGGACCTTGGTGGGCAGACCTGGCCTGCAGACCCATTCTGAGCACCTACAGGGAGCCCAGGGTGGCCGCTCCCCTGCTGGCTCTGTCTCTCCATCCAGCAGGAGGCAAGAATATTTTCCTCCCAATTTTTAGTATTGGAGAGAAAAACTTATTTGATAAAAACTACCTAATTAAAAAGCATTTTTATTCCCATGCTCTTAAACAAAATCGTATATGATCTGTAGTGTGTATCCATCAGGACATCCTGATTCGACATACAGTTTGTAAAAATTAGAAAGTGTCATGCTCTGGAAGGAAGGGTTCCTGATTTTGCAACGTTGCGGCGGGGGAGGGGGGGGGGTAGAAAAGCCGGGGACGGAGAATGCTGTGGGAGGGTCTTAGAGAAACTCCCCGCAAATCTCCACGCCTCGGTTTCCTCCTTGGGCCCTCGCGGGGTGCAGATGTCGGTAGCCTACCTTTCTGCTCCAACGCCAGGTGGCTGTCCTCATGGGGACCGCAGGTGATAATGAGCAGCGGAGAGAGGCACAGCCGGGAATCCCAGAACCAGAGCGAGCCCCCTGCTCGGCCTCACTGAATTCTGCGCCCCAAGCAGTCCCGGGGCATCCTGGGGCTTTCTGGAGATAGAACTTCATTCCCGAAAACTCCGTGCCATTAACTCACCCAACGTGAACACAGCGAGGGGCTCCGGGGACGGGAAGATGGGGGCACGAGGAGTAGGTCTCAGCCTCACCCTCCGCCTGGCCGCCTCCTCCTCGAACCTGCCCACGCGAGGCGCGGACGGTCAGCCGCCAGCAGCTGTTTACGTAAAGGAGCCTCCAGCCTTCAGTGTCTACACCCGCCGCTCCGGCCGTGCAGGCAGGGAGGGCAACTGGGCACCCGGACCGCGACGGGGCGGTCAAGCGGCCGCGCCCAGGACCCAGGTGGCTCCGAGTCCCAAACACACACGCACACACGCGCGCGCACGCCGGCCAATCGGGTCGCACGGAGCGGTCGGAAGGCGCTCCCACCGCTCTCCATTCATTCCCCCAAAAGCGAGGTTCCCTGGGCCCGGACGCCTCCAGCCCGCGGTCCCGGGCGGCTCCCGGGGGGCCTCCAAGGGGGTCCGTTGCGCCACGACCCGCCCCCCATCCTCCCACAGCCACCGCATCCTCTCCACGCGTATACGCAGCCCCGCAGACTCGCGCTCCATCACGATCGCCACCGTCGCCCCCTGCTCCCCGCTGCCCCGCCACCCCGCCGCGCCACTCAGACCTGCCGCGCAGGGCTCGCCGCTCCCAGGCCGGCGGCCGCGGGCAGCGCCGGCAACTCCCGAGTCTCGCCGCCCCCGGAACCGCGGCCCCGCGCAGGGAGCGAGCAGAGGGCGGATGGCGGCGGCCGCGAGGGAGCCGAGAGCAAAAGTTCAGGCCGCTCGGGGCCCAGCCGCGCCCCCGTCTCCTCCCGGGCCCGCCCCCGAGGTCCCCACCCCCGGAACCCTGTCTCTCGGGCGTCTGCGCGTCTGGGACCCCCACCCCCACCCCGCCCCACCCACCCCCGACCTCCTCGGTCCGGGGCGGCCGTGACACTGGCGCCGGGGGTCCCGAGGTGGCTCCGGGCGGGAGCCGGGGAGAGAGTGACGCATGCCCACCCACCTGCCTCGGGCCGCTCCTGGAAACTTCCTCCAAGTGCGCGGGGAAGCAGAGCGCAAGGCTGGGGGATCCCTGCACCACCACCGCCCCCAGCACCCTACGCGCGCTCGCGCAGCCCAAGCGTCGGTCTGTCCGTCCGTCCTCCGCCTGCAGCTCCCGGAGCGGGGAGGCGCGGGGGGCTGACTCTGGGACCGTCCTTCGGCACCGCCGGCCCGAGCCTCCCCGCGGCGCGCGCCCCCCGCAGGCCTCCGGCTGTCCGCAGCGCCGCCATCCCATCGCCAGGTCCCCAGTCCCCGGTCTCCGGCTGCATCCTCTGAGCCGGGGAGGGGCGTGCGAGCCCCAGCGGCGCGGCCCGGCAGCCCTTTCCCGGGTGTCCCCGGCGCGCAGAGCGCTCGGAGCGCGGCTGGGACCGGCGGCAAAGGGACCCCCCCTCTCTGGGGACCGCAGTAGCCATGGCGAGAACGAGCCGAGGGGCGCCGGGCCCAAACCTGCCTCGGCTCGGCTGCTCGCAAGTTCATTGTCTGCCTGGGCCGCCGGCGCCGCGGGGAGGGAGGCTGCGCGCAGGCTCCGCCGGCCCGGACTCCCTACGCCCAGCCCCGGCCGCCGCCGCCGGCGCCCGGCGGGAAAGCAGAGGGGCGCCGGAGCCCCGAGCCCGGGACCAGACGCCCGCCGCTCCTCGCCGCCCCCACCCCCGCGCCCGGCACCCAACTTGTACCTGAGAAACCCGAGTCCAGCCCGGGGGCCTCTGCGGCTCTGTCTCCGCGGGAGCGCGCCCAGCCCCGCGCCTCCAGCCCCGCATCCAGGGCGCGTCGACCTGACTCCCCGAGCGCAGAGAGGAAAAGTTTGGGAGTGACGTGCGGACGGCGAAGGAAACATCCGAAGAGGGCCCTCCCCCCGCCCCGTGTCGCGCTGACACACATCAGCTCGAGTCTGGAATGTGAGATCAAGGCGTGTGCGCCGAGCGGTGGGTCTGGTCCCCGCCCCCTCCCCTCTCAAGTAAACACCGTTTGCGAGATGCGGTGGCTCCAAAAAGAAAGCAAACCGAGACCCCTAAAGTCTGCCGGTGACACCCGGCCAGAGACATTTTTAACGAACTTGGCGGTCTGCAGCCAGCCCACAGGCATTGACATTCAAGGCCACGGCGCTGGTGGGTCCTGCGCCCTCTGTTGTATTTTTGCGTCCGGCGAAGCCTCCCCGGGCTCTTAGGCCCAGCATGTTTGCTTTGACCAGGAGGCAGGGCTCGGCGGGACCTGAGCGCCACTGCCCGCTGCAGTGGCCTGGAGGCGGCTGCTCCAGGAAACCACCTGGGCTGCACGAAGTGGCGGAAGAGGCACCAGTGGTCTACTGCCCGCGTTCTGCACTGAAGACGCCATTAGTTAAAGAAAAGACACTCTGAATTCTGGAAGACTCGATTCAAGCGGCGCTTAGAACACCAAGCCCAGCCTCTCAGGGAAAAAGACCAAGGGGCAGCGAAGACCCCTTGTCTGCGGTCACACAGCTTTTTGACTGTCATGTCCAGCACCCTGGTACTTAACGCGACCTGAAGTGGAGTGGAAAGTGCTTGCTAAACCAGAGTGCCCCACGTGGCTGGGGATGCTTCCTGAAGGGTCCCTTGCTCCTTTTCCCTCTTTTTCTGAACTACGTGATCTTTTTTGCTCGAGGCTTTCTCTCATCCCCCAGAGATGCTAACCTGCCCAGAGGTTGTCAACTGCTGCTCAGCATCCATGGAAATTAATGCAGAGGTCACACTCGGAGGATTACAAATGCAGATGGGAAGATAGCATGAAAGGGGAATTCTTCAAAACCGTATCTTGTTTTTCTGCAAATAATACCTCTTACATAAAATCGACAGAGAAAGATTAATGCAGCAGAGACTAGCCTTTGAATCTCAGACCAGATTGCTTTTTCCACATAGACTCCGCATGGCGATTTTTTTTTCATTATTATTTTTTTAAACAAAAACCTTTTTCTGAAAATACAATGGGCCGCTTTTTGCAGGGTTCATAATTCCCCATAGATGATGATGCCATTTTTCAAGGTCTTACACACGCTGTGGCTTTGGGGCTTATTTATTAGCTCCCAAGAAAAGCCTTCCTTTCAGTGGTTTATATACTCAATTAATTGCATCGGGGACACAGAGCAGGGAGCTGTTGAAGGGCCTGGTTGTGCATGCGTCTGCGAGGAAGGCCCAGGGCCAGGCAGCTGTCGGACCGTGCGCGTCGGGTTTAAGCAAACACGGGGAAGGTCCTATGGAAACGCCGAGGGGGAAGTCCCCTCCAGTAAGGGAATGTGGAACATCGTCCCACAGCCACAGTGCCCCGTCTTTCCCCTCCGCCCTCCAAGTAAACACATGACTCCGTTATGGCGATGGCACTGGGCCCACCCAGATCACTTTCAAATTCAGGTGTCAGAAGTCGCGGTCGACATGGAGCAAATTGTTTTAAAGCAAAATTGCGGTGCAGCTTTGATACGAATTCTACCAGGGACTTCCCAAAGGTATTCATACAAGTGCCTGAGATCAACTGGAAGGCAATCTGCCCCCTCCCATGCTAATTTCAAAAAAAAAAAAATTGCCCAAGAATTACACTCGAGCCTGTTAATCTGGAGAGTCGTTGGAACACCCCAACCACAGACACGTACGAATGAGCGGATGGATGGACAGATGGGTGTGTGACTGTGAGAGAGGTTAGTGCCAACACGATATTGGCAGCTAAGGGGTGAAAAAAAGGCAGATAATTTGAGAAAACAAATATCCCCTCCCCATATGCACGCTCTTAGGCCTCCATAATTCTAAAGTTAAATTGCCTGGATGCAAACCCTACTTCCCCACATCTACTAGCTAACTGAGTGGCCTTGGGTAAGTCACTTCTTTATTTCTGTGTGTCGCTTGCAGCTTATAACAGCACCTACCATCAGTAGATGGAGTTATCGATCCCATGGGGGAATCACGCTTCTGCATCCTCATAGTGCATGGGATATACTCCCTCATTCCTTGACTTTGGACTTGGCCCTTTGACTTGCTTTAGACCATGAGAGTTGAGGGAACGTGACGAAATCAGAGGCTTGAAGTGTGTCGCAGGGCTGGGCCTGCTGTCTTGTGCTCTGGTGGTCCACGGTGAGAAGAACCTGTCCCGAGAAGCTGCTGCCTCTTCCAGCACGGCTCCAGAATGAACCCGTGCGGACCACACCTGAACTCGGCTAGCAGCCTGGAGCCGAGTCACCCCACCTACGGTTAGACTCAGCGCTGCCCTGGCTGACCCGTGGACACAGGAGCAAGCGGGGGAAATGTTCGTAAGTCGCTGAGTTTCGGAGTGTTATTACAGAACATTACCATGGCACCAGCTGACTGATACATCCCTCAGCGGGACACTGTGAAGAGTAATGACAAAATCTTTGACAAATACGAGGCACAATTCTTGGAATATGGTCAGAGCTTAGAAATACTAGCTCTTACTAGTAATCAACAGTATCGATAGTAGTTTTGCACGTAACAGTGACATAATAACTTTTTTAACTGATTGATTGAGTCGATGAACAAGGATCACTTGAATAAAGACTTTATAAGAGACAGAGCAAGGACAGCAGAAAACTGGAAGACCAGAGATGCGTCAGGATCCCCAAATCACATCCATTCACACATTTATCCATTTATTCAGTAGACAGTCCCCAAACACCCACTCTGTGCCACACACCCGAACGAATGTGGGAGCCACTAAGATGACCAAGTCTCCACCACCTGCCAAGGATGACGACCTGCAGAGTCGCCACGGGACAAGCACTCTGCCTTTCCATGCTACATCCTCTGACCTTCGCAACAGCCTTCTGAGCCAATGCGACTTGTCCCATTTTTCAGGCAAAGAGACCAAGGCTCGGAAACCAAGCAACATAGGAACAGGGCCAAGTCCGCTCGAACGCCGTCCGTGGGCACTGATGCCCACGGAGTGTAGTCAGCGGCAGACCTGACAGGAAAATAAAACGAGAGCAAAGCAAAGGGACGAACGCAGCCGGCGTCGCTCTGCGTCGTGTGTGTGTGTGTCGTGCGCATGCCGCGTGCTCAGAAGACTGGGGTTGGCTCCTGCCGCCAGCAGTCCGTGAGACCGCGAGCCCCTCTCTGGCCCTCGGTTTCTCCGGCAGGAGGTGGCGGGACCCTAAAAAGCTGCAGGGCTGGCACTTTACAGAGCCGCGAAGTCGGGAGGAATTGCTGCGGGAAGTCCGTCCACTTCGAGGCGGTTAAGGGACGGGAATCGCAGCTCTGGGAACCCTTCCAATAATTTGAAAGTGAGGACAGCAGACAACTTAGGAGGAAAGGAGACAAGGCCGGGCCTCGGGCACCATTCTGAACAGGCCCCTGGTCCACAGGCCTCAGCCTTGCTTTGGTCACTTCCCAGGTAGAGCGGTGAGGCTGGAGCATTTGGGGGCTTCCAAGGGCCTCTGGTCAGAATGCAGTGCGCCCAGAGGACAAATCGTTTGAGATGCCAGAGGGCTTAGTTATCACTTAACGAGTTAATTTTTAGTTAACACCTCTGCAGAGGTTGGGATGAGGTTTCAATTCACCTTCACCTTATTCTCACATTTAAGATTGTTTCCAAGGGGACAGCATGGGGGCGGGGGGGGGGCGGGGGGAGGCGTTGCTGAAGTCGGAGCTCCCTTTGCTGGGAAGGGCTGTACCTGGGTGCAAGGGGGCCCTGGGGTTCATTGCACAGGCTCTCGAATTCATTTCGGTGGACCTGACTTCAGATCTCTGCCACCGACCTGCCTCCAGCCCTGTGACTTTGACAGATTTAGACTTCTCGGCAACCTGAAGTGCATTTCAATTTCATAAATTTAGAAATACTCTGGTTAGACAGATTCCTTTTGCAGTAACGCATCCACTAAGTGCACTTTAAGCTAATTTTGGTATGCTAATTCATCACAAATCGACTTGAGATTTAGGTTCTTGTGAAAATTTCCTAGCCCAGATACAAAGCCTCTACCAGATTTAGGAAACTAACAAATGGTGGTTCTTAAAGTCGCAGACTCCAGCTCTGCATCGAAACTTCAGCGAAGAAAGGAACGAGGCCAACTTTAAATAAACATCCGCACTGTGCATCCACATGAGCGCTGTCTGCCCTGACGGGTCCCCAGGAGCCATCCCTTCCTTACTCCAGACGTGCAGCCGTGGCATGGAGGTCGTAGAGCTCTACTTCAGAGTCCCCCCTGAGAAGTCCGAAGGACCCTCAGCCCTTGGAGGGCAGGAATGGGGTCGTGCGAGTCGCTGCCTCCCCAGCCCCTAGCTCAGAGCCTTGCATGGTCAACACACCTAGTACATGTCCAGTTAATGACCAGAATGGAATCTCCTGGCTTGACTAGTGACTTGTCCACCAGACTTAACCTAAAAGATTTTCGCTATTTCCTAGAAATCGAATGTCTTCCCCACTAATGAAGACTGGGGATTCTAAAGGCACAGGCAGAACCCTCTGGAAAAAGTCAGACGAGGACCCAAGTGATTTCAGCGATGGCAGCACTGGAGGACTGGTGTCCCTCTTTATTCTGCAGTGCCCGAGGCTGGGACAGAATCTGTGGCCAGTAATTGGCTGTACAAAGAACATCATCTCTTTGGTGGAAGAGACATAATGTCATTGTTTTCACCGCCTAAGACTCGTTGCTACCAGCCGTTGAAGGTCAGGGCCTCTTAACTACATGTTTTTAGCTGCATAATAGACACTTCACCAGTAAGATAAAGTTTACAGCTGGTAACATTTTCACTAGCTTCTGTCATAAGATCTGCAACCTACCCAACAGCAAAAGTGCTCTGTGCGTGGGAAATTTAGAGCAGCATCGCCTGCCCTAGATGTGGAATACCTGAGCCTTTGAAATAAGTTCCATTTTCCCGGTCGAGCGTTTAATGCAGTCGGATGTTACAAAGAGGCTCTCGGGAGCACGGTGGGAATGACGCACCTACGTGCAGAGGCTCCAGGCGGCTCTTGGCGATTTGTTCTCCTTCCTGGTCCGGCTTTGCTGCTGGGTCCAACCCAGAGCTGCTTCACAGCTCTGTGAATGCCCAACAAGAACCCTTCTCCTCCTGCCCCTCCCCCACCCTCCCCAGGGCTAAGAGGAGGCTGCGGGCGGCTTCGCTGTCTGAGGCAGCCAGAGCACTTGGGGAGGTTGATGTGGGGGTACTCGGCCGAGGCGCGACTCGGGGGGATAAGCCCATGGTGGAACCCAGAGTGAGCTGGCTTCACGGCTGGTCCATCCATCCAGAATCGAGCTGCGGGACCTTCTGGTCAACGGCTGGGCCTCCTGACCTCTAGGCACCTATCAGAGGCCTAAACACCAAACCCACCCCAGGCTCCAATCACATGTACTGAGGCCACGTGGAGGGGGGTGGGGAGGACCAGCCCCTCCCCAGTGGCACAGGGTGCTCTGCTGGCCTCAGTGCTACAGAGATAGAGGAAGAGGATGTTTATCCCACACTGACCTTGCACGCGGTGCTCTTCTGGGGGCTTCGTGCATTCCCTCAGGCCAAGACGCCGACGAAGGGGACCAGCGGAGGCCAGTGGGGAACCGCAGGCTCTGAGGCTCCGTGGAGCACGCGTGTCTGAGGGGACAGCTGGGAAGGTATTGGCTCGTGTTCGATGGGGCACGGGAGCCAGAAATATGACTTTTACTGTGAAATAGCCCAATTTATTTGTTTAAAGTCTGTAATTGCCAAGTACATCAGAAAAAGGACCGTGCAGTACCGTGGGACCAACCCAGTCAGAACACAGGAGCAGAGACGTCCGCGGGCCACCACCTCTGCACCTCTGTGCCAGAGGTTTCTAGATTCTTCAGCTAAGCTGACCTGTGAGGGCCTGGGCAGGGCTAAGAAGACACTGCCCCATTTTACAGCTGAGAAAACTGAGGCTCGTGTAATCGGCCAAAAACACACAGCTTTGCAAATAGAGCAGGAGATGGGGTGGGGGGAGGGGGGCCCCCTGTCCCTGGAGTCAGTGCTCCATTAGGGAGACCCCTCCAACCCAGAAAAAAAAACAGATGTTCCTGAGAGTCCCGCCTACGCCCGTCAGCACGGAAAGGGCAGGAGCTCTCGGTCTGGGGGCCCCTCCTGGAGCCTGAGAAGCCGCCAGTCATCTCGATCCTGATTTGCATACTTATGCACCAGTAGCTCATGCCAATAAGGACTGTGAGCATTTTCAAGTGACAATATTGCAGTTACAGTCCCCAGGATCATTTGTCATTTCTTGTTTACGCCTTTTATTGTGTGGCCCAGGCCAGGCCCGTATCACGATAGAGGTGATGTTTCCGGCCTTTGGCTGGCCCCAGGGGAGGGAGGACTCTCAGAGAGAGGAGTCTGGGCTCTGAGAAGCCAGGAAGAGGGACACCTTCTGGACCCAGAGGCCTCTGGGCTCTGCAGTGCATGCCTGCCTCATGTCCCCCTTTCCAGAGCCAAGACGAGGGGGGACCTGTCCATCCTGAGTCCTGAGCCTGACCTTCTTTCCACAAATACCCACCTGGGTTGCACTGGAGATGAAGTCTTCTGAGTCCCCCACCTGCCCATTGACCTCCCCCCCCTCCCTCGACACTGGGCCTCTGTGCTTCTGCGCTGTTAGACACCAAGCTTCTCTCAGGGGCTCACCTGAAACCAGCCCGTGCACAGGGTTTCCCTCCTGCCTCACGGGGGTTCAGGGCTCAGAATTCAATTCCTTGGATGTTCGCCTCATAAGGAACTGAGCAGAACTTCTCCCTCCCTGTATCACACATGGGGTCACCACACGGAGTCATTGCTTCGGCTGTGATCGGCGCCTCCAGCTGCCTCCCCAGTGGGGTCGTTGTGAAAACAATTATTTTCTCTTTCATTTCAGCCCAAGAGCGGAGCTGATGATGTTTGAAGAGTCGAGGAATCAAATATTCATAGAAATGACTGCGTAATTCTTATTTGGAATATTAATTATATGAAGAAACCAACAGAACCAGTCCTTTTCTGGAAAGCCCCAACGAAGGCGCTGTCCCCAGGCTCCCTAAAAGCCTAAAACAAATAAACAAGGTCCCAGGAGCAGCTCAAAGACCTCAGCCAGGACCTGCCCCAGGCAAAACGCTGCAGTAACAACAGCACCCAAACAATCACACCTCAGGGATCTCTAGGGCCTTACGATTTATTACAAACACCACGGTGGTTGTCCAGTCCTTTGGGCCCTGTACCTATCTATCTCTTAGAGATCCGCATGGTGGATACTACTGCACCGTTTTATAAATGAAGCAGTGGGCTCAGGAAGAGCAAGGGTCTCCCCCAAAGACTCGAGCTGAGGAGTCCTAACTAACTGGGCAGATTCACCCCAAGGCTGCCTGACACTCTCCCTGTTAAGCCTTCTCCACTTAGCAAATCTCAACCGCACAGGCCCGGGGCGGGGTGGGGGGTGGGGCGGGGTGGGGGTGGGGAGGGGGTGGGGAGTGAGCATAATTCCGCGCATTTCGTGGGTAAGGAAGCTGCAGCTGAGACAGCTCTGCCTCTGACGCACGCCGGGGATAAACCCTTGCAATGCGCACCCACCGCCCTTTCACCCGCGGGTTCCCTGCACCCTGAGACCCCGACCCATTTTCCCCAGGATTGAGGACCCACGAGGGTGGCGGTGTCTGCGGGTGTTTTGCGGTCCTTGTTGTTTTCCAGCCCCGTGTTTGAAAAAACATCCACACGCCAAAGCCACAGAACAGAAGGCTTCCCGCACCTTGGCTAACTTCCTGCTGACTCAGCCGAGCTGGGCAAGAGCCAGTCGTGCTAACTCCCCTGGCCGTGTGTGAGAAATAGTTATTGTTGAATAGCTCTCTGTTTAATAAAAGGCACTCGGGCCCTTACGGGGGAGAGAGGCTCGGACAAGTGTGGCTGTATTTCCCAAGCCCGCGGGATCCTTCCAGGCTAGCTCCCGCCTCTGTTTCTCTAGCGGGGTTTCTCTCTGCAGAGAACCGGGCAGCCCTGGCTCACACAGCCAGAGCCCGACTTCTGGTTCCTACTTTCACCCTGAGGTGGTTCTGCTGGGTGGCCCAAACAGATGACCTAACCCCCCTGCACCTCCATTTACCCATCAGTGAAATGGCTGGAATCAAATGCAAGTATGGATGGATTTGCAAAAAGCCTGCCTCTGATTGGCTTCTACCGACTTCCAATTCAATTCCTTGGACATTTGCCTCAAAAGGAACTGCATTCGGGGCTCCCCCCTGGGGGCTGACCTGTGGGTCTCTGTTGACTTGAAAGGAGCCTTTGAAATGCCAGAGGGCAACCGAGAGAAAATAAAAATGCGGAGGACTTCGGATCACCATCACCGAAAACTACTTCTGCCAAGTCGTAATACACAGGCTTTCGATGATGCTTATGTGAATTGTGGAGGAAGGGGGAGGGCCAGTGTCAGAGGGGAGCCCTTCACAAAACACTGGGTTCCGAATCACAAAGAAAGACCGCAGACCAGGGCGTTGAGCATGTTTCAATGACCTCAACAGTTGCAAGGCTCTATGAGATGTGATGGGCCCCGGCCCTCCTCCAAAGTGCACTTCTTCTGCTCGCCATCATCGGCCCCTTGACTTCTGTCCCCCACCTGTTCCCAGCCCACCCAGGATTGCCCGTGTTCAGACCGGAAGTTGATCACCGGCTTTGGAACTTCAGTTGCTGAGATAACACGTACTGCCTTTTTAATCTGTCGACCTCCCCTTTGTCCTTTCGGGACTGGCTTGGTCCTGTGTTTCCTCCAAGCTGAGCCTAGCAGGGTTTTTCAGGAAGAGAGCGGCTGATAGGTGCTGCTTGTCATGGGGCCGGGGGAGGTGGGCAGGACGGCTGTGTTCCATGGATTGATGACTCTTAAGCCCAGATCTCTCTCCCAAGCCCAGGAATGTTGTCGCCTCCCGCTGCCTCCTGGGCAGATGAGACACTGAGCTTCTCCTCTTCCCCCAGAGCTGCCCTGGCCTCCCTGATCCTGTCTCAGGGAAGGGCAGTCACCCAAGCGAACAGGCTGGGGATTGCCCTCACTTCTGGCTGGTCTTTTCATTCCACTGGCTGACAATTCAAAGGCCTGTCCTCTCCTCTCTTGCTCCACTGCCATGACCCCAACTCAGGCCCATGCCCTCAGCAGGTTCCTGCAACAGCCTCCGATGGTCTCCCTGCCTCCAGCCACGCCTGCCAATCCGCTGTCGCCAGAGCTCTCCGGCACCGCCCACTGCCTCGTCCCAGGCAGCATCCAGCCCCCGCCCCCACCTCCTTTGCTCTCATTACTCAGGAACCCTGAGCTGTTCATGGTTTCCCAAAACACCCATCTGCTTCTGGTCCCCAGGCCTTCAATTATGTAGCTCCCTCAGACTGGGTGGCACTCCCCACCCCCACCTTCTGCGTGGAAGACACAGCCATTGCCTACGGAATATCATGCTCCCCTGCATTCCCAGCCCACCTTGCAGTTAGGTGGGGCCACGTGATGAGTCCTGACCCATGGACCGACAGTAGAATGACAGCTGTCATTTCAGGCTTAAGGACAGAAGAGCGGGTGGAGGTCCTCCACGCACTGTCTGGTGAGATGGTGGCACCCCGGGGCCAAAACAGCCTCCATCACTGAGTCACTGCAAAGGGGACATTCGAATGTCAAGTCTCTCAATATACCTGGCCTGTTCACGAACAGGAAATAAATCATATGTGTCAAGCCCCTGAGATTTCAGGGTTGTAGTTACTGTAGCGAAAGTCTAGCCCATCCAGACTGACAACCTGGTGACTCCCTTCCCTATTCCACACAACTCAAGAGTTACCCCTTCCAGAAGCCTCCTATCCAGTCCCCCAGTGAAACTCAGGTCTCCAAACTGTGCTTCCATGGTGAGTTGTAATTTCCCCAAGGGGAGGAAATCTGTCATCATCACCATCATCACCATCATCACCACCATCACCATCATCATCACCATCATCGCCATCATCATCATCACCATCATCATCACCATCATCATCACCATCACCATCATCATCATCACCATCATCACCATCACCATCACCATCATCATCACCATCACCATCATCACCATCATCACCATCATCACCATCATCACCATCATCACCATCACCATCATCACCATCATCACCATCACCATCATCATCATCACCACATCAATCCATCGAACCATCATCACCAATCATCACCATCACCATCACTCATCAGCACCATCATCATCCATCATCATCATCATCATCATCACCATCATCACTCACCATTCATCACCATCACCCACCATCACCATCAAGACCAATCATCATCACCATCAGCCATCATCACTCAATCATCCATCATCTCACCGTCACCAGATCGTCACTATCCTGCTGGGGGGTCATCACCCATTGTCACCAGCAGAAGCAGCGGCAGCATCGTTGTCTCTCTTTTCCTGACTATAGACATGCTTTATGCACATACTGTATCTGATCTGATCCTGGTACTCACCCTCCGAAGTATGTACTATTTATTGTTTCTATTTTGTAAACCAGAACACTGAGGCTCGGAGAGGTCAGTGATTTATTTAGTCAGTCAGGTGCCGAGGGGCAGTCCGTCTGTCCAGACCCACAGACAACGTGCCTCGCCACCACCGGACCTCTCCATTACCCGCTGCCTGCACTTAGCACCCGCTCCGGCAGGCTGCCGGTGCTCCACAAAGCTTGCTGAACGGCTACACACAAACACACTTCCTTTCTCACCTTCCTTTTACACAGTAGAGTCTCAGGGGGCGTCTCAGGGGAGAGGGGGGGCTGCCCACAGTGCTGGGGCCAAGCGCCAAATTATGCCCCAAAAGGTCCCCATCTTGACCTTTTCCTCCAAGGGAGCTGACTCCAGACATTTCCTCTCAACTTAATTTTCCGAAGACGTCTGTGATAACCCTTTGTGGGGGCGGGGGGGGGGGTACTGAAGAAGGAAAGCAGGAGAAGATGGACACGGTTCTCCTCACTCGCTTCCACCTTGACACTAGGGTTCAGAAGCTTTGGCTCCTCCCATCCTCTCCCCCCCTCAAATTTGCATAGCCCTCCCCAGGGTACAGAGCACCTTATAGGTGTCTTACCTCACTTGATTCTGAGATGCGGGGTCATCGTCCCCATTTTCTCTGTGAGAACACGGGCCCAGAGGCGTTGGGCGATTACCTTGCTCGGACAGCTCATAGGAGTCTGAGCTGGGGCTTGAGCCAAGGTCTTCTGACATCACGGTGCACGCGATCTCCCCTGCGCCACGTTGCCTCTGCTCCGGGGGCAGAGGAGGCGTGCTGGGCCAGGCCTCGGGCCACTCGTCGTGGCACTGGGAGCCAGGGCAGAGAGGGGGGCTCGCAGGCGGCTCTGGTAGCCTCATTCTCTAGTATCACATAAGGGAGCCATTATGCCGATTGTCCTCTTTCCTGGGCAAAAAGAAAGGCAAACACAAGGTAACGAGTGAGAAAATTGTTCGAAAGGCTTAGGGAGGCCAGTTCTGGGACGGGGTGTGGATGCAGGGTTGGGGCGGCGGGGAGGGAGAGCTGCCAGGTGAGCAGACGGTTTGGAGTTTGTCCTTTAATGGCTGACCTCGTGATGCCCGGCTCCGGGGAGAGGCGGGACAGTGCTGTCCACTGAGCAGGGGCGTGTTACAAGGACTGTGCTCCGCCGAGCGCTGGCTCGGCCTCCAGAGATCGGCTGACGGTGGTTGTTTGTCTTTTTCCATCACCTCGGCTTGATTTGTAAGCCACTGACTGAGACGGCCCATTGAGTCTGAATTCATTCTTCATGACTGGCTCACGGCTTCTCTAGGGGTGAGAAAGTCCACAGCCAAAGGCTGTCGGAGGGGACAGGGAAAGAGAGACACCCTCTTCTTCCTCAGCACGGTGTTGTGTCTGTGTCTGGCCCTGATGTCCAGAGGGGCTGCAGCCATCTGTCCTCCAGCCTGAGGATGACGCTACCATGTGGGACTGGGCAGAGCCAATGGCATCAGGGAGAAACGAGGTCAGAGCCTTGGCATCCCATCGAGGGCACACCCCGCTCTGGGCTTCCGGATTGCGAGATAACAAACTTCCTTGTGGTTTAAACCATTTGGAGTTGAGGACTTCTATTACCTGGACCAAAATGACCCCAAATCGATGCAGAGGAGTCTGCTCTTATCCTGGGGGCGAAGATAGAAAATGTGCTCGTGGGATGGATGGGTGCACAGACGTGTGGACGGATAGACGAGTAGCTGCTGCCTAGTCAAAACGCAAGCGGCTGCCATAGAGTGGGCAGGCTCCGGAGAAGTGGGCTTCGGGGATCGGGAGCAGAGGTGGCTGGCATCTGGTAGGACCCAGACGCCCAAGGGTCCACAGCAGCCAGCAGCCCTGCAGAGAGCCTCGCCAGGAGGGGAAGCCGTGCGTGGAGTGGTCTGTCCACTCAGCCTCCGAGATCGTGCCGCAGCCCAGAAGGACAACAGAATCCCACACCGTAGGGCCCCCAGAGGCGTGGCACCCATCACCTCTCCTCCCGCAGGAGCGGCGCTCTGCCGGACTTGTCAACACGCGGTCACTGGAGTGTGTGTAATTGAAAACACAACCACGGAACCGCAGCCGTCACCTCCCGTTTCTTTTTCCAATAAACGAACGGGGAGATCTCAGACCGGAAGCTCAGGAAGCGCCAATGTGGGGACCATGGGGAAGAACACGGATCACAGAATGAATTTGTTCTCACGTGTGCTACTCGGATGAGCCGCACCTCCTGAGGCAGCCGCCTGACGTCTCCCGAATGGTCATTAAATGTCAGTAAATGGACCACGGGATGCTCGAAGCACTCAAGGGACATCACGTGGCGTCCACCCCTGGGAGTCCCCGCTGTGGAAGGCACGTGAAGTCACACATCCCCGGGCTTGTCTCCCGGCTCTGCCGTTTCCTGACTTGATGACCATGAAGCAGTCACTTCTCTCTCTGCTGCTTACTTCCCCCAACCGTATACCGTGCGTGGGTGGGACTCTGTTTTATAAGGTTTGGCTCTGTGTCAGGGAGAGGAGGAGCTCGGCTCTTTGGCAGAATCGAAAACAGAGAATTAAGGAGGGGTGGAGGGAGGGGGGACAGGCGGGGAGGAGCAGGCTGGAGTTGCAGGCACACTGGCCTATAATTAGAAATCGGCGCTTCCTCACCGTGCTTAGAGCTTCCTAAAATCTTGTTCTCTTTCAGAGATTAAATATCACACCATTGGATTCTACTGAAATAGGGTGTTTTGCAAACGCTTTCTGTGCCGGGCCAGCTAAGCTTCACCCCTGTTTTCACAAAGGAAAAATGGGGGTGCTCTGATGGGCTTGGATTTCTCCAGCACCCTCGCGCCCACCTAACCACAGACTCCGCCCCGCCACCCACCCCCGACTCCAAACTCTTAAGGCTCCTAGGTCCCCCAGGGTCTTTCAGTTTCGTAACTCCCACAGCATCTCTAGGACAGCATCCCGTGCAGCCAGCATTCTAGATGAAACCGCGGTGCGGGACGGTCACAGCCTCGTGGATAAGAAAGCCTAGCAGTGCAGAAATTGCATCACTTCCACAACCGAGAAGCCAAGACAAAAGGTGTCTTTGTTCTAGAATATTCTCTGCATTGTCCCTTATGGCCCGATTGCCCTATATGTAGTCTCCCTTACCCCGTTGTGTACAAATGGAGGGCTGAGATCAGCCATCCCTATTAGCATATGAAAAATCTTCTCATCCCATGGATTGTCGTTATTTGTGAGTCTGTCTCATAATCCCTGCAGACTTATGAGCAGAAAATGGCTCGATTACATAAAAATGGAGGGGAGGGGTAGAGAGGGCAGGATCCAACAATGAACCTTTGTTCCTCACACCCAGCCTCCAACCTGCAGAGGGGCCTGGCAAGACCTGGATGGCGTGTAGAGGGCCTTGCCGGGCAGGCGGGACACCAGCCCGTGTGACGGCAAGAAAACTGAGGCAGAGGCTGGCCCTGGGCCTGGGCCCTCACAGCGGAGAGAAGGAAAAATGTTGCCAGCGGCTCCAGAGGTACCCTGGCGAGGGTTCCAGGGCTCTGGGGCCCTCCAGGATGTGCCACCAGAGGCACGGTGAAGGGTCTCATGTCCCCATCCCAGGCCCCAGGAGATCGGGCTGGGAGGCTCAGTGACCTGTGTGCCTAATAACAACTGTCACTCGCCGTCCCCCTGGGCTGGGTGTCCGCGGACAACTCCCAGCGCCCTCGCGCGGGACGTGGAGATGGACAGTCAGAAAAAGCCATATAGATTTCTGTGCCATTGTAAAGGCTGTATGTAAGGAATGCGGGCAGGGGCTCCTGACGCAGATGGACACGGAATGTTCCCCTCTGGTTTTGAAAGTACTAGAAATGAATAGCCTCCTGAAGACGGAGGAGACTCTGCCGGGTAATATTGATTATCTTTGGGGCCAGAAACTGTTTTGCAGTTGTCCCTGATTGAAAGGTTTTCTGTTAATTCCTACTGGCAGGCAGAGTAAGAAATATCGAATACTTAATTGCCTTCGAAATAATTATACCCCTAAAGGTAATATCTTAACCAATGCATCACACAATCGATGCTGTGCTGACCTGGGAAGCAGTGGAAGGTCAGGCCTGGGGGGAGGGGCGTGCCAAGGCATTGGGCAGTGGGTTAACGCAGGTCACCTGCTACTTGACTCCTGGCTTCTTTCTCACATGTTGGTGGATGGGAAGCCCTTCCCACCAGGGCTGTAGGGACAGAAGTGGGGCCCTTTGCTAAAGGCAGGTGTGGGATAAAGGATGGAGCGCTGAACCAGGAGCCAGAGACATGTGCTGGACTCACCACCGCCCCGACCCAGCGGCCTCAGGGACGTTCATCAACCTCGTTCTCTGCCTCCTTGCCTGGAAAACGAGACGGGCACAGACAACCTCAGGGGTCGGGGGAGGTGAAAATCCAGAGAAGTAACTCACTGAGGCTTGCGGAAGTGTTTCGCCAGCTATGAATTCATCAGCTCGTTCATTTAAAATGATCGACTTGGCCCCTGTCCTGTGCCAGCACTGCCCTAGGTACTCAGGTGACAGCTGTGAATAAAGCAGACCAAATCCCTGCCCTCGAGGAGATTAATTAGGGAGGAGGGGGAGGAGGTGATAAACAGAGAAACACGTAAGATGCGTAGCACACTAGTGACAGATGTGACAAACGGAAAAGCAAATCGGGGAGGGAAGAATGGAAAGGCTGGGCAGAGAGAAATGGGCGACGACGAGGACGCTGTTCCCCGAGAGTTTCGCTGTGAACGGAAGGGGCAGGACGGCGGCAGATGGAGGGGCGGTGGGGTCACGCAAGGACTGTGGGTCACGTGGAGAAAGTGCCACGCATTTGGATATTGATGGGAGTGAATCTGTAGAGGAAGGAACACTGGATGCCGGGGAAAGAGGGGGAAATTGCTAGAACGGTGCCTTTAGAGCAGGCGAGAGAAGATGGGATCTGGTGCCTGAGGCTGGCCTTAGCTGGACACAGACGTGGACTCTTAAATTGCTTTAATTTTCTCACCGAAGCACGCGCAAGGCCATCAGCGGAGGGAAGGGCCCGGGGAGGCAACCTGACCCTCCGTCCATGCACCCGGCACTTTGGGTGGTTTTCCCAAGGATGCACAAAGCGCAATGTGCGTCCACCCCACCCCCGACTCCACGGACACTCTGCCCACCCACCCACCCCTACGGACACTCTGCAGCAGCTGATCTGTGCAGCAGGGGTGACAGCACCTTCCTGCCAAGGTCACTGCTCCCATCCGAGCTCGTGGGCTGCAGCAGAGCTCAGGAAAGCGCACACTCTTCCCGCTTCGAGCTGGACCCCTGCTAGCGCTGATAATTCGATCGTATCAGCACACCGCTTTCAGACAACTGGGGCAGGATATTTTACGTGACCGTTCTAATTGCCCCCAGTTCAGACCCCTGAATACTAAAAAATAAAATAAAATAAAATAAAATAAAATAAAATAAAATAAAATAAATAATACCCTAATAGTCATATGTTCCACTGAGAATTTCAAAAAAAAAGAAAATAAAATGAAATAATATTTTTAAAACACAACTCAGTGTTCTCCTAAAAACACCTTCCGTTTGAAATTTCCCTTCGGCATGAAGAGGGCTTGGGGCTCGGGAGGAGGGCTGGGGGCCAGCCTGGAGGAGGAGGGCACAGGGAGGTGGGGCTGCTCCGAGCAGCCCAGCTCGGCGGGCGGCTCTACAGACAACAGACTTGGCTCTGATTCAGACCCGATAACATCAGCGCCTTCCATAAAGATGCTTCAGGGCAAGAGCTGGGGATGGCAGAGGAAGATCCATTTTCCTCCCTGTGGCGGGGCAGCTTCACCCCCCAAACGCCAGTCCAGGGTCTTGACTGGGGGAGGCCTGAGCCCTCCCCTGTCTAAGACCCCAGACTCGGCAGAGAAAGAAGCCGCAGGGGAGGCCGCGGTCTGGATGAACGGCACGGTCGGGTCGCCCTCGTGGCCAGCGGCTGTGCCGGCCTCTGTGAACGAGGGCCCAGGGCAAGGGTGGCCAGTCCTTTGGGACGCGCTCTGGCACAGACGATCCTGAAGGGCAGGCCTCGGCCGGCCACTGACCCAGGATCCCAGCCAGCGCTGCCCGCCCAAGGCAGTCAACAGCCCGGCCCCACCAGACCGCGGCCTCCACACCGCTAACCGTGCCGCCACGTCCCCCGCGCTGTGGTCTCCGTCTCGGCCTCGTGGCAGCAGAGGCGCCAGCGGCCTCTCTCGTCCCGACTCGCCGCCCTCCCTGCCCTGGCTTCCCCTGCAGCCCCAGCTGTTCCCTCCACCCTGCTCCTCCCCCGCCTGCTTCCACGAGGCCCCCCCGCAGCCCCTTCCCTGCTCCCCACACGATTCCGTCCGCCTCCCTGGCCTTCGTTTATTCAGTCAACAAATACTTAAGCACGCGGGACGTGCCAGGCGCTGACCGAGGGGATCGGACACTGAGCATCACGTTTTAGCGGGGGAGGCGGAGAGTGGGACAAAGCGTGTGGGTCAGGAAACCTTCGCGCCGAAAGTCCACGCTCTCTCCCCAGTTCTCCTCCCGTGGAGGGTTCCAGAATTCCAGGCCCCCAGGCACCCTGCCGCACTCTGCTCTGAGATCGTGAGGAAGCCACGTCGCCTCTGTGGGCCTCAGTTTCCCCTTCTACGAAATGGCAAAGTCGGGCTATACTCTAGTCTCTGCATCGGCGCTGTTTAGTAGAATTTCGCCGATGACGGACACGTCCTATAACCCGCGCTGTCCGATCCGGCCGTCGCTAGCTACGTGGGGATATTGAACACTGAGGAACTGATCTTTTTTATTTTATTTAATTTTCATCAACTTAAACGGGCCCGCGTGGCTAGTGGCTACTGTATAGGACAGTACGACTCCTGCTACCCTGACCCTCCATCTCAGGTCCTCTGCATACGACAGCATTAGCCAATATCTCATTAAAGTTACCTATACGTTCTCTGGGTTGATCGGCAAAGAGAGAAGATGGTCAGAGGTGAAAACAATTCTGATGCTGAAATGGGTTGGTCTCTCCCTGCGGAGGCGAAGGCCCCACGCGCCACGTGAGACACGGAAGGGGGTCCAGCAGTCACCCAGCCCTGCGGTTCTCTGCCCCGCTGGCCATTTAGAACCTGCTGGGGAGACTTGGAAAAGCACAATAACCAGGTTCCACCCCACACGAATGAAGCCGGAATCTCTGGGCCTGGAGCTGCGCCTTCTTCGTGTTTTTACGGCTCCCTGGCGGCTCCCGCATGCAGCCTCTCTCTCATCCAACAGCCTCACTGGACTCACGGGAATCTGAGGCCAAGAGGAGAGAGCTCTGTCCAGCTCACATGGTGAGCTCGTCTCGGGGCCTGACCCTCAGCTCCGCAGAGGGCCCGGGCCAGGCGGGCTCGGGTGCGGGGCAGGCGAGACCAGCGTGCGGCGCCCCGGGGAACGCCTGCTCCTGCCTCCTCCTGGCAGCCGAGCTGCGGCCCGAGCTGGGATTCTGTCCCCTCATGTCCTTTTAATTTCCCGGCGGCGGGTGAGTCCGCCGGAGCCCGCCGACGTTCCGGAGGATGGCATAAAGCAATCTCCCTCTCCCACTGGGGTGTATTATTAAGACCGAGCCCATAAATTTGAGGAAGATAACTCTCCCCCTATCACATTGTAAAATAAGCAATTTTCTGCTCCTTGGGAAACGGATTCGCATGTAAGCTCATTCCAGACACCAGAGACCCAGCATCTCACACCCCCCTCCGCCAGCTTCGCCTGGGGGCAGGGAGCAGGATGCGGCTGGGGAGGTGAGGAGGAGGTGAGGGGGTGGGGAGAGGGAACTGTGTACTGGGTCAAGGTCCCCCTTCAGGCCAGGAAGGACGGTCCCCAGCACAGGGCTGGTTCTCCTCCGCCTCACGGAGCAGCCCTGAGCTGGTCCTTCTTCCCTGCGGCTGCTTAGTTGGGATGGGCCGCCTCAGCCAACTCCGCGTCCAGCTCCTTCTGCAACACAGAACGGGCCACTTCCCCACCTCACGAGGGGCTTCCTTGGCCCAGGAGCCCTGTCCTCGCCCCCCCGAATCCTTTTGTCTGGCTCACAGCAGCTCATGTCCGGTGGTGAGGGTGGAGGCGAATGTTTCTTCGGCTAGTTTCGTGGGGACTCAGCACGGTGCCGCACACACAGCGAGAGGCCGACAAATGTCGGGTTTTCCGCCCCCTCTCCCAGCACCACCCGCGCATCGTCAGCTTCCCCAGACCTGGGTCCGGGTCCCGTTTGCCTTCGTCGTCTCCCCCGCGCCTCTCCGTGCCTGGCAAAGGGCTGAGCGCAGTGCACATTCTGCAAACGTGCGCTCAATGCAGCAAAAATCTCCAGAAGGAGAAGACACAGGATTGCTGCCCTCCCCAGGAGTTAGAGTTGGAAACCGCCTTCCGCTCCCCAATAAACCTGGAAAACAGGCTGTCTTAACGGCCATTTCCTCAGTTACAAATACCCGCGCATCAAGCACATTCCCTTCAAACAATAGGAGGAAATGAGGAGGAACCGGGAAGCTGCCTGAACGGTGCCGGATTGTTCAGAAGCCTCGCGTTTAAGATGCTGGCGGCGTGAAGGGGAGACTCGGAGCGGGTAGGCTTGACAGTGAAGGAAAACAGGAAATGGGGTGTGTGTGTGTGGGTGGGTGCGCGCGCGTGCAGCCTGTGGAATGAGCTCCGTTTATGGGTGCCAATGGAACCGAGGCCACTGCAGCCTGGGGTGCTTTCTGATGCCGGGAGCTCTCCAGGCAGCAGGCACTACCCCCCCCCCCAAGAAAAATGGGGCAATGGAGTCCGGACGAGGTGAAAGGCGCTAGGAAATGTGCAGAAGACACGGACTGCTCAGGACCCGAGAACACCCCCTTAGGAGAGCCGGTTCCCCCCGCTATCACCGACAAGCCTGGGTTTCTGACAGGGCCTCTGATGAAAAAAAGATAAAAAGGCTGAAAGCTGTTGATTTGTAGAAAACTCAGAGCTGGGACAGAGCCCAGGAGGCCCGAAGCCTCATCCTCCTCACACCACCGTCTTAGTCAGGGGCAGAAAGCGCACAGGGGCGCAGAGAGGGTCAGTGGGCCTCGGGTGGAGCGGGGAGGTAATTAGGACTCAAGGTCTCTCTGTCTCTGTCTCCATCTCCCTATGTCTGTCTGTCTGTCTGTCTGTCTGTCTCTCTGTACTGTGGACCACATGGCCTCTCACCTCTCCGGTCCTCTCTTTTCTCTCTTTTATGACCCGCCGCCAGTGCCTGTGACCTTGCAGCTTTAATGTCCACCACATCTGGACCAGCCTCTAGGTCAGCTGGCCCGGTTCTCATCTCGCAGCCACCTATAAGATGCCCGGTGCTGTCGAGCACTGGGGACCCAGGGCGGCAAGGTGGAGCGGCCCTCATGGGCTCACCTGATCGTCTCAGTTCTCCAGGGAAATCGTTTGGCCAATCCGAGGGCTGGCTGGCTTAGACGACCATTATCCCTGGTTCAGGCAGCTGTAGCGAGAAGAGTCACATGATACCAGAATCACTCAGCATGAACCTTCGGTGGCGCCACGAACAGGCCACATGCAGCCTGCTACTTGTCTTTGTAAATAAAGTTTTATTGGAACACAGTCATATCCATTCATATCTATCTTGTCTGTGGCTGCTTTCACACCAGGCTGGACGAGCTGAATAGGTGTGACAGAAACTATACAGCCTGCAAAACCTACAGTACTTACTCTCTGGCACTTTCCAGAAAAAGTTGGCTCTACTCTGGACAGATATGAAAGACCCACGAGTGCCACAAAGTACTGTATAAAGAAAGTACTATAAGGAGTTATAGTGACAGTTCTTGCCAGGACTTCAAGAGTCAGCCGGACCCCTTGGTTATAGTAAGTTCCCTGGCTACACACTAACTTCTCCTAGTTGTACACTAACTTCTCTAGTTAGAAGCTAACTAGTCCTGGTTGTACGCTAACTTCCCTAGTTAGAAGCTAACTAGTCCTGGTTGTACGCTAACGTGCCCTGGTTGACACGCACCTTTGTCACACTATGCACTGCTTCTCACGTCTCCCGGCCCAGCTGTGAGCTGTGGGATCTGAGCGTACTGACTCCTTCCCCCTCCTCCCCGCCCCTGGTCAAACCCAGTGGGTCCTGGCACATAGTAGGTGTTTCTTAGCGTTCATGAGCTCAGCTGTCAGTTCCGGCCCAGGACAAACGCTGTTAGATTTTATGTTAATGTTTCTGCAAACATGATCCGAGCCGCTTAGTCAGGAAATGGTTAAGGAGTCGCCCGGAAACATTATCCTCAATGAGAGGATTTAGATTCATTAGATTTTGGCATTTACCAGGGAAAAAAATTTACCTGGGGGCTCAGAAGAAAATTCCATTTCATATTTTAAAGTCGCAGACTAGATTTTTAATTTCCTAATGGATTTATAACAAGAGAAAAATTACCTCCTAATGTGGTCTTCTTGCCAGGTGCCAGGTCGATCCCGTCGAGAGTCTGGCTGCACGGCCTCCCGGCCACAAAGCCCTGGGCTTCCTTCGACCTCTGTGCTGAGCACATTCACGAAAACCACTTCCCCAAAGTGAGCTGGGCGGGCAACGCCCGCGCCCCAGCCCTGCTGCCACAGTCCCTGAAGCCGCCTCCACCCGCACCCACGTGGACACCCAGCCGAGCACACTGGGACACCAGCCGTCGGGGTCAGAGCCTCCAGAAGGAGCCTCAGAGACCCCTCGCTCTCCCTCTGGTGAAGGATGAGAAGCTGGAGGCCCAGGCGGAGCGCTGGAAGGTGAACCGGACGCAGAGCGAGGCGAGGCTGCGGAGCTCTTCCCCTCCGCCACCCTCCGCCACCCCACGCCTGCTGGGCCGGCGCCCCGGTCTCACTGGGCACAGGGTCGGGCTGTGCCTCCGGGCCCCAGACCCCGAGGGGGCAGGGGAGGGGCGTGGAGAGGAAGGGACGGCTCTCCTAGCATTCGTCGTTTTCTCCAAGTGCGTTCAACGTGGTGCCAAGCGTCTTCACGTGCCGTCGATTCGCGTTGGAACGGGATTCGGTGCAGCTGTACCCCAGAAATTCCCCCAAAGAAAAGCGGTGGGGCCATCTGTTCTGAGCAGGCCCAACATAAACGCGCGCCGTGTTTTCCTCTAAGGCTCGGAGAGGTTCAGAGTTCGCCGACGCCATGGAGCTGGCGTCAGCCCGGCTGCCGGAGCACCACGTCACAGCTCCCAGGGCCTAAACGACAGACACTTGGGGACGCGCGGCTCTGCCACCGGGAGCCCTAGGTCAGCGTGCTGGCCGCGCTGGTTTCCGGCGAGGACTCTCGTCCTGACCTGCAGATGCCACCTTCCCTCTGCGTCCTCGCGTGGCAGAGAGAGGGCGCGTGATCCCCCTGGTGTCTCCTCTTACAAGGGCCCCGCTCCCATCACGGGGCCCCACCCTCACGACCTCATCCAGCCCCGATGACCTCCCGAAGGCTCCGTTTCCAAACACCACCACGTTGGGGAGGTAGGCTGCAACGTATAAGTTTGAGGGACACAAACATACGGTTCGTGCCAGGCGGCGAGTGGCAGAGCTGGGACGGCCCCCCACGCTCCCCACGGCTGTCGCTTGGCGATCCCGGGGGGAAAGCCGGAGACAGCCCTGCCAGCCCGAGGATCCCCAAGAGCAAAGCGCCTATGTAGCTGCGATCTAGGACTCCTGTTTCTAGAAATCTTCATCTTGCCCCCATTCTAAAGGATTTGAGGGTTCCACACCAGATCTGGCGACTTAGCCCTCAAGCTGTTGGACCTTGCACCCCAGCCCAGGATCCCAAGACCGATGGGAAACAAGAGGCTTCAGGAGGTTTTAAACAAGAGAGCGACGGGTTCAGATGGTCACCAGGACCAAGCGATGCTGCTTCCTCAGGAAGGTGCGAGTCCTTTGAGCAGAGGCGACCCTCTGCCACTTCCTCTGCCACCAATTTCCCTTCCCGAGACAGCAGCAAGCCCGGCCCCTGACCTTGCAAAGCCCCATCACAGGCCTCTGCGGCCAAGCTCTCGGACAGCTGGCCTCAGTCACCCCTGGAGCCCAGAGAGGCTGCAGGACCCCGGCCTGGAACAGCAGGAGGCGACCAGCAGAACTGAGGGACAGTGTCTGCGGCTTCACCCAGAGGCTCCGGCAGGGCCTGCAGGTCCCATGTTTGTCAGGTGCAGGGACAGGCTTGCGACCCCAGGACCCAGGCCGGAGTCCCTGCCCTCCACCCACTACCCTGTGACTATGTCAGTTGCTGCCATCTCTGGGCCTCAGTTTCCTCTTCTGGGAAGAAGGTGACCAAAAAAAAGACGCAGGTGGCTGAGGAGGCCGAGGGGGATCCGTAGGCTGTGCCCAGATGGGCCCGCCCTGGTCCCACATTGTCCCCAGCACCCTGGGGCATTTCCCACAGGGCAGGATGCTCAGCTAGTACTGTCACTTGGAGAGGATTAAAAATACACCCAGGAAATTTCTAAACACTGTATGTTCAAAACCAAGGCCAACCCCATCGACACTTCCGATCCTGACCTTGAGGGCTGCTGCCTGCCCTTCTCCTCCTCGTGGGGGCGGGGCGTTGAGGGAGGGAGCCCCCCAGTTCCGGAGGACGAGTGTAGGTTTGGGAGGGGGTGCTGAGAACCATCAGGACACCCCAGGGAAAATGGAATGGCAAACACCTGCCCAGAAGGGGTCTGAGGTGCCGGGGTCCCACCCTTTGCTGCCCAGCTGGGGCGCACAGCAAATTTGAGGCCAAAACCCTCAGCGAAGGCCAGGGACGCTTGTGCGATACCCGCCTCCCCGCCGCCATGGGCATGGGCAGGTCTCCTCTGCCCGGGCCTGCCCGTCACCGTCCTCTCTGCCTCCCCACCGCGCCCCATCTCCCCCCTCACACTTCCTCTCTCATCATTTCCTTCTCAAACCCTCCAGCAGCCTCAGCTGGAGCAAGAAGCCAGGCCCGGGGCCCAGCTGCCCTGGAGGCCCGTCTGGGAGGGAGCAGCAGGCAGTCAGCGTCCCAGACTCGTGACGCCACAACCTAAAGGGGAGCCCTTTTTTTCCCCCCATCTAACCCCTCAGCTCTCCCAGGCAGCCTCTCTGTGTACCCCCTCTTTTCTGCCACATCCTACCCCCCATGTGACCTCGGGCAGCTCACAGTGCCCTTCCCTGCATCCTCATTTGCAAACTGAGCGCATGAGCTCGACAGTCCCCAAGCCTTCTCCAGCACAAACCTGCTGCACGCCCGAACTCGGGGCGGTGCGTGCAAGCCCGCAGCATCGCGAGCCTGAACCCGGGGCCGGCTCTGCCCGCCGGCTTCCCGGGGTACCCGCCCCAGCGTGTGCAGACCTCCCGACGGCTATCTCCCCTTAGAACCTCCGCTTCTCAAATAATATTTTTTTCCACTCCCCGGTCCCTCTGAGGGGATGGCACAGCCCAGGAGGGGTGAAGTGGGAGATGGGGGGCCTGGAGATGAGCCGCACGGCAGCCTGGGCTGCCTTACCCCTCACCCCTCGGGGAGGAGCCGCCTCCACGGCCCGCATGCGGCCATGTATAATTGACAAGGCCCATCCTCTCTGCCTGCCTCCCTGAGGCTTCCGAGGCAGGATGCTAAAAGCTTCCTGGGAAGTCACTGCTGGCCCTTAAGCGGGGTAGTTAATGCAATAAAGGAGTTTCTAATTATGATTCTTGCTGCAACTTTGATGCCCCTGTGAATCCGCCAGAGGTGTTTCCAGAAGCACCTGGGCCTTTGGCATCTGGTCCCTCGCAGGAGTTCCATGCATTTGCATTCCTTCCTTTTCCCATTAAAGAAAGAGGCCCCTGTTGCTGGTCAGGACACAGGGGGGAAGGGGACAGCCGTCACCAGCAACGGACCCCGTTCTGAACTTTGCCTTCGTTCTCTCAAAGGCCCAGGCCACCGTTTCTCAGCCTCTGCTCTGTTTTTAAACAACCACTCCTGCTCTCCAGAGGGGACCCTGCGTCCCAGGGCCAGACATGGCCTGGAGTGCAGACCTGACCCAGTGCAGTCCTCATCCGGGACCCCGCGCCTGGCAGCGGCCTTGAGGAGCGGCGGTGAGCAGCGCTGCGGTTTGCAGGGGCGCCGCCGTCTGAGCCCGGGGAGGTCGGGGACCTTGCACGGCGTCGCACACACGGCACAGGACCGGCAGGACCAGGACTCGGGTCCTCCAGACGTCCTTCTCTCCGCCCTGCCCAACAGCCACCGGGGTGCTGGAAGCAAACGTGTCCTGGGCCACGAGCCCCCGCTGCCTCCAGGACACCTGAGAGACCCGGCAGCTGTCTCTCCGCATGCCGGGGGGTGGGGGGCGGGCGGGGGGCACCACTTCTTCCCTGGGAGTGGGAAACGAAGAAGAGGAGGCCTCACCAGCATCACATGTGCACGCGCACACACATGTGCACATACACACGCGCACACACATGCACACACCCACACACGTACACGCAAACACATGCCCACGCACACATGCACATGTGCACACACATGCACACACACCCACACACGCATACATGCACACGCGGGCCTGTATGCGCCTAAGTTGCACGGGGACCTCAGAACCCTGGACTAACCTGCTGGGGTCAGAGTGACCTTTGAAGGGACTGTAGAGAAGGACCGCCGTGAGGGAGGCTGCTTGGTCTTGGCCGGAGGAGGCCAGGCCGGGGGCCGGACCGGCCGCGGGGAGCGGGGAAGAACCTGAGGGGCGCCAAGTCACCGGTCAGGCTTCCGGCCAAGAAGGCGGCAGCTTGAGCCAGGGTTCAGGACCAGGCCGAGACCTGGAGGGCTGAGCAGGGAAGCCGAGGCAGCCACCCCGGAATGTCCAGCAGACCATGCCTGAGGGGGCGGAAGGGTTCTACGCACAGTGCCCCAGGGCTGGCGGCCAGCACATCAGATCCCAGGCCAGGAACGTCCTCCCAGCTGCTGCCCCGCTGTCTGGTGGGGCTGAAGCTGCTGCAGAGAGGCTCTGGGACCCGGCGGGGGGCTGGTGGCCGGGGTGGGGGGCGGACGAGGGTGTGGAAGGCACCCGGCCGGGTCCCCTCGCCCTGTCCGGCCTTCCCGTTTCTCCCTCGCGCCTCTCCCAGCCGCCCAGGCTTCCTGCAGCTCAGGTCATGGCCAGAAATGCACTGTGCACTCTCGTCCCTCAACGACTGAAATGGACCCAGAAAATAGGAAATAACGGGAGTGACAGGAGCCTGGAAATCGTAAGCGACGGAATGAGATGGCAACGAAGGAAACACAATAGCACAAAAAATTAAATAAGGGAAAAGTCTCGGGAAGCGGCATTGTCGATAGTGGCTCACTCCGCGTCGGGGAGTCCTCTGCAGACCCGTGGGCAGACGCCGTTTCTGTCCTTTTTGCTGCTGTCGTTTCGCCAAATCTCTTTAGAGTTTCCGATATTTCTAGGTAGCCTCAGGCTAAAACTTGGAACGTCCTCGACATTAAGCATTAACACCAGCACGCGTGCTTGTCTTAAAGCAAAAACAAGCCAAAATAGGGATTTAGAATCCAGCTCGCGTTTGATCGTTTTTCCTGCCCCGTGGTTCCCGGGCTTGACATTTTTATTTGTTCATTACACAAATGTTTACAGAGCGCCCAGTACATTCCTGGCGTGGCTTGGAAGGTAATGGCACCATTTAATCCCGCTCGAGTGTTTTTTTGCATACTTCTAACATTTGTGCACTTCTCAAACCACCAGCCAGTTCAAACCCACAATTTGTCCATTTGTCATCTCGGAAGAAACACCGAAAGCATTGCTCCCGGATGAATGATCTAGACGGAGGGAGCCTGAGGGCAGAAGGGAGGACGGGCTGTGATGACCAGGGCGGATCCTGGACCGTGGGGTGGGGGGGGGGAGGGCAACCTGGCGATACCACAGCAAGCAGCATGATGAGCCGGCACCGGGAGAGGGGCTGAGTGTCCCCGGAAGGGTCCGGGTTTGAGGGCGGGCGGGCGCCGAGGGCGTCGCCCTCCCGGAAGCCGGAGCAGGGAGGCCCACCCCTCACCTGGGCATCGACTCGGCCCGTCCCAGGGAAAGGCCAGTTCCCAGGCAGGCGCTTGATGGGCTGTCCCCTCACCCAGAACATTATAATCGCACCAGTAATCACTTTATAAAAGGCCTTTTCGTAAATCGAGGGTTGCCAAAAAAAAAAAAAAAGGCATTTTTATCCGACCCCTGGGTTTTAAAAGCGAAATAAAGAAAGCACCTATTCGACAAATACTTCTTCGTGAAAAGTAAAGCAAGATGGCAGAACACGACTTCCAGGGAACTTAAAGACACGTCGCAATGGGCAGAAGGGCCCGAAACCAAGAGTCCAGGGAACGTCATTCCATTTTTAGGTTTTTGTTTTGCATTCGCTCACATGTAAGTTCAACCATTCACTGAGCCCCTACTGACCACGTAGACGGCACAGACAACCGAGGCTACGGCTGTGACCGAGGCCCCGTCCTGCCCTCCCGTCATTGTCACTGTAGCACAGAGTCCTGCCTGCCTGCTCCCCCGCAGGGTACGCGGGCTGGGTCAGCGGCCCTGAGGACAGCTCTGCAGCCGTTCTGGGCCCCAGGGGAACTGGAATAGATCAATCCGGAAGTACCGAGCCTGCGATGGGACCACCGTGGACACCAAATGCAAGGTGGCAGAGTGACGTCCGATCTGTGGTGACAGAAGTGGGATAGAGACAGACAATGGAGCAGGGCGAGATGACTAACCGGGCCTTGGGGCCTTGGTTTCCCCATCAGAGCAATGGGGTACCAGCATCTGACAAGCCCTGACCAGCCAGGACACCTAGCAGGCGAATGGTGTCGATCAAAGACTGACTTGAAAACTGTCAAGTGCATAGCAACGACAAGCCCCATGAAGAAGCAAAGATGGAATCCTGACTCTGCATGAAGGACAGAGAGTTGTGGTTAATGTTTACTTATAAAGCCTATTCGATAGGGCTCTTTAAGGAGTCGAAAGCTCTGAGTTTAGGTAGAAGGAAACGCAGGTTCTACGCATTCCAAACAGATCAATTATTGGTGGGTACAAGGTGAAAAGGAGGAAACCTGGAAAAAAGAGAGAAAAGAACACAGATTCCTCCGGAAAGTCTGTGTGAAGACTGCCTCGTATGACAGCCTCGCTGTTCACCTGCCGCCCTACCAGCCGCGCCAGGAGGGTGTCAGGGCTCCGGGGGCCCAAGAGCCCGCGTGGAAGGCGACAGGGACCCACCGCAAGGTGGGCCGTGAGAGTCCCCCCAGCGAGAGGACCCAGACGGGTGGACGCCGCGGCGAGGGCTCCTACCCCAGCATCCGGGGCACTCACGTGGCCCCGACTGGGTTCCGGAGCGGCCCGGGGTCGGCTGGTGCAGCACAGTGAGTGGGGTTTGGCGGGGCAGTGACCGCTGACAACGGGAGTGTGTGAGTAAGTAACTGCTTCACCCTACACATCGTAATTCTTGAGATTTCCCCCTGAATCGGCAATGACTTTCTCCATTTATAGTCACCGGAGGTTCCTTTTTCGATGTCCGTTTCAGTGGAGGAGAGCTCTGCTGTTTCCCGCGCACGTTAACACCTGCTGAACGGAGTCTGGGGGAGAGGAGCAGGCTCTGTGTTCCCAGAAACCGCGCTTACAACGTGGAGGTAAATATATTGGAACGAGATGTTGTTATTGGTCATGTATTTTGAAAGCTTGTTTTTATAACTCCTCCAAAACTGGCTTCCGTCACGAAGCATTAGCCAAACGATGCAGATGCCCACATGTGGGAACATGCTTCTGACCCGTCTGGGGAGGGCCCGCCCGCAGCAAACAGGCAGGAAATGTCACTCGGACACTAGCAGGAAATTAAGACACATGGACCTGCCCAGTTAATCCCAAATGCTGTCACTGTTTTAATGACTCATCTCAGAGGAGGACATTTTCCCCCTCCCAGTGTGCCTGCCAATCAACCCATTAGTTCTGTCTGAGACAAAGAAGCAAGCGCTTACGCAGCTCGAACGGCTGGCCGGCCTGCGGAACATCACCAATCGCCTGTGACTTCAGATGAGTCGGGAGCAGGGTTTGGGTGTCAGGCAACGTCCGCAGTGGCTTTCTTCTCAACGAGGTTGACTCATGCCCTGCGGCTGGTAAGGAACCCAGCTCATGGGCCCTGTGAGTTCACCCACCAGGGGATTCTGCTCACTGCTTAAATCCATCTCCAAGGCCCAGAGCCGAGGAGCCACGTCCACCTTTCCACGCATGGGGCGCAGCACACCTGAGCTGTGCGATGCTATTGGGACAGCTCCTGGCCTGCAGCCACCCACGTCAGCCTCTCTGTGCTGGGATTGCTTGGGGCTAGATTATGGCACCTCAAGGGGAAGTCACCCTCACAACCTTATCGGTATTTTTTGAACAGATATCAGCTATTTGCTTTTCAAACAAATTCTTCCGGCCAGCCCATAGAAGCGTTCAAACGTCTTTCAACTCTTATCCTTGATTTCCTGTTCCTAACAGTTAAACACACATTTTGCAGTATGCCAGGCCCCATGCTAGGTCGGGGACGCCCTCGTGAATAATTCACGGCATCTTCCTTCAAGATGCTCACTGTCTGATGGAAAGGACAAGTGAACGGATCTTCTCCATATGGCACGATGCACGACTGTTGCCATCTCATTTTTCAAGTCCCAGCTTCAAGGCCAGCCCTTCAAATGGTCCGTGACCACCTCATCCGATGCAAGCTTCGCCTACTCTGTCAGAGCAGCTTTTGATTTCTTTCATCAATAGCTTTAATTTTAATTTGATTTTTATTTATTTATTACTTGTCTCCCCTGTTAAAATATAAACACAAAAGCAAAACCATTGTCTATTTAGTTATCCTCTATAATTTTGGTACCGAGCACCTACTAGGTACGCAGTAAATATTCCTTAAGTGAAGGAATGTATACAAAGACATCTCCAACTACTGTATTGAAACTTACAGTCCTTCCTGATTGGGCACCCCTGGAACCCCTCTTTGCTGTTTTTTGGGTTTTCTCTCCAGAATATTATAGGACTTATTCATTTAGTTTTTGTGTTTTGTTTTTTGTTTTGGGGGTTTTTGTGGGGTTTTTTGCCTACTAGGATGTACATCCTGTAAGAACAGGGATTTTTGCTTGTTTTGTTCACTATTGTTTCCCTAACATCTGGAGAAATACACATAGAACACCCTCAAAAATATTTTTTGAATCAATTAGTGTCAATGTTATAGATGTGTTAATAGGAGGATATTTAGTCCATATAGGCAGGGGGTGGTCACAGAAGGTTTCCTGCAGGAGGCGACTCGTGAGCTCAGTCTTAAGTTCTAATAAATTAACTCATCAAAACTGACCCAAGAGGAAATAGAAAACCTGAGTTGTTCTATGCTCACTAAATAAACTGGATTAGTACCCACTAAAAACCTATCTGCTAGGCTCGGATGGTCTTACAGGAGAATTCTACCAAACTTCCAACTCCAATCTTACATGAACTCTTACAGAGACTAGAAAAGAAGACACCACTTTGCAAGGCTAGTAGAACCTTGATAATAAAACTAGTGAAAAATAGTATGAGAAGGCTAACATTTCTCACAAGTTAACATGTAAAAGCCAATAACGGGCTATTAGTAATCCAATTCTATCAATGCCTATAAAAATAATAATATATAATCATCAAGTTGAGTTTATCCCAGATACATAAAGATGGTTTTCCCAGCAAATTATTGGTAATTTTACTCTATTAAGAGAGTAAAGAAAAATTATATTAGCATCTCATTAATAGCAGGAAAAAACATTAGGTAAAATGTAACACTCATTCAGGATAAAAATTCTTAGCAGTCTAGAAAAAGATAGTAATTTACTTAAGCTGATAGAATAAATTTAAAATCTACATAAACATTACATTCGACAGTAAAGCATTTCAAAGCATCCTTTTTTAAATGATTAATGAGGCATGATGGTTCATATCACTGCTGATATTCAATAGAAAAAGTTGAAAAGTTGGCCGTAAGAGAAAAGGATTGACTATTAGAAAAACGATGTTGGGGAAATTGGTTATCCATACAGAAAAAAACAATTTGGATCCCTGCCTCGGATTATATAGGGGAAAAAATAGACAGCAAACATAAACGATGAAAGAAAAATAGAATAAGTTGACTAAATTAAAAAGAAAAAAAAAACTTCTGTTAATCAAAGACACCACAAACAGAAAAAGGCAAACTACACACAGGGAAAAAATATTTGCAATATATTTAAGCAAAAAAATAAAAATAAAAAAGATTGTTATCTAAAATGTAATTTTAAATTTCTTCAAATCATTTAAAAAAAATTATTAGAAGAAAAAAAGCAATATGAACAAAAAATACCAACAGGCATTTCACAGAAGGGGAAACGCGGCAGCCTGCTCCTCACCGGGGAACGCCACATCAGCACTGCAAACGGGTTCCATTCCACGCCCATTTGTTGTCCAAAAATATAAATCTTTAAAATGTGTCAATAAAAAGTTTAGGCAACTGAGGGGCATTTTCTTTATACACCACTGGTGAGCATATAAACTGCTCCAACCATTTTGGCAAATTGTTTGACAATACCTGGTAAAATTGAAAGTGTGCTTTGCCCTGAGACTTGTACTTTCATTTCTGCATGATGCCCTCAAGAAGCTGTCGCCAGTGTGCACAAGGAGATGTGTGCATGGTGTTCACCACATGCAACAGCACAAAGAAGGGAAGGGAAGGGAAGGGAAGGGAAGGGAAGGGAAGGGAGGGAAGGGGAGGGGAGGGGAGGGGAGGGGAGGGGAGGGGAGGGGAGGGGAGGGGAGGGGAGGGGAGGGAAAGGAAGAGAAAGAAAAGACAAAACAAGACAAGAAAGAGGGAGGGAGGGAGGGAAGGAAGGAAGGAAGAGAGAGAGAGAGAGAGAGAGAGAGAGAGAGAGAAACAAAGAAAGAAACAAAGAAACAAGAAAGAAACAAAGAAAGAAACAAAGAACCAAAGAACCAAAGAAAGAAAACAAACTAAATGTCCCTCAACAAGAGAACGAATACAGACACGCACTGAAATATTGTATGGTGCTGAAACTGAATGAACCGAGGCTACATGCATCAACATGGAAGGTCTCAAAAACATGATATTGGCAAAAATTGCAAGTTAGAGGAGACTACATAGAGTATGACAATCGTTTCTATACCATTTGAAAACATTCTAAGCAACCATGCCTATTGCTTAGGGATGCATACATACATTCGTCGTAAACATACAAAGATCTTTAATAAAACACCAAATTCAGAATGGCATTACCTGGGGGGAGGGAGGAAGAGAGATAGGTTTAGGAAGGAGTTCAGCGAGCTTTGACTGTGGTGATACGCTGTATGTCTTAAGCATGGTAGGATATTCTTTCTATCTCTTGGATGAGTTAGTGTCAGGCAAAGAAGGAAGGAACAGGTATTCCAGAAGGAAAGGAGAGCATGAACAAAGGTAGTGAGGGATGAATGAGCAGGTAGAGCGGGGAAGCCGCAAGATTTGGCGCTCAAAGACACGGCAAGAGGGGATAGGTCAAGTTAAGGGTGGAGGCATTGGGGAGCCGACCATGCAGTCACCTTAAGTACCATGCTATGGAGCCAGGAAATTATCCTGAAAGCAACGGGGAGTCATTGAAGGCTATCAGGTGGGAGAGACGTTTAGTCCTCTAGGCATTTTGGAAAGACCATTCCCACGGCAGTGTGGAGGATAGGGAGGATAGGGAGCGGGATGGGGCGGGCGAGCAGGGCATTCTGGCAGCAGGAGACCCTCTGGGAGCTGGGGAGCAGCTTAAAGCAGACGGGAGGGGGCTCTCAAATACAAGCAGTGGCAATGGAGAGAAGCCGCCTAAATACCCAGCACCTAATGCCTACTTCAAAGCCATTCTGATGCACGTGGTGCATCCACACAGAAATGGCTGCCAGCGCGCGGCTGCCTTAACGTCCAAAGCGCGACGGCTCCAGCCTTCCCATGCGTCGCCAGACACAGCTTAGAATGGCAGGTTCCAGTGAACTTGGCTGACTCCTACTGGCCTCCGACACCTTAATTACGTGCTTATTGGTATTCGGAATGGACTGCATGAGCTGCCAGCATTGTCAGGTCATTGCCGAGTCTGAGTGATGGGCTCCCTGTTCCATTTCTTCCTAATGAGAGCACACACTTGAGTACTTATGAGAGAGCAGAGACTTCCCGGGACAAATGGCCTTCCGGCAGAACAAAGCACTCTAAGGAATTAGTGATTTCTGACTTGTATTAACCAAGCTGACGACTCTGGACAAGGAAACTAGAAATTTTGAGTTATTTCCAAATTGGCTGAATTATAACAGTAATTGCAAAGCAATGTCACAAAATCCCAGACATTTAACACTAGATATTGAACATTGAGCCCATAGAGAAAGCAGGTCTCACAGCAGGTAGTTCGGTAGGATTTTAATATAGAGGACTAGTTCCAAAGGGGCTGAGAGGGCCATGAGGCGGACCGAAGGTGAGACTCCCCGGAGATCGGCAGTGACAGGCAGCTGCTACCAGCCGTTGCAGAGACAAAGGGAGGGAGCCCGTGCCGGAGCACAGGCGGGGGCACCGCAGAGGGAGGGGCTGTCCAGTGGGCTCTGGACCACAGGGAGGCGGAGAAGCTGCTGGAGACGGGTCCTTGAAGCAGAGGGGTCAGGGGGCGGAGGGGGACTGGAAACATCCTGGCTTCTCCCTTCCTCTCGCCCTTCGACCTCCTGCCAGCCCCTCCCAATGGCTGAACATATCCAGGAGCCAATGGGCAAGCCCACCTGAAAAATGCCTTCCCCTTTTCCCCTAGACCTGGGCCTCGTGATATATTTATTTGTGATAAGTAGTTAGATCTTAGGGCAAATAGATAAATGGCTGGGACAGGCGGCAACATTGAGTTAAGACCCCCATATCGAAAGGATGGAGCCAGGCAAAGATCTGGGTGGAGAGAATTCCAACAGGAGAGATACAGAGCAAGCAAGGCAGGGTTGGGTGTACTGGCCTCCTCGTCACTGTCCAGGCTCGTCACTTGCGCTGGTCATCTGGCTGACCCTCCTCATGATTCCCTGTTGCCATATTTTCCCTTTCCACTCGAGCTTACTTCTTGGGCACCTTCCAGCAGAATGGGGTGCTGCCTTTCAGAGACCTGGAGGAACATGATGGAGGTGGGGGCTCCTGGGTGGCCAAGTTAGACTCCAATGTCTGAGCTGAGTCCGTAACTTATAATTACACCTCCTTCCATCCATTGACCATTCACCGGGTGCCAGGAACCTCGTAAGACCTTCAAGTACATCACGTGACTTGTTTCTTCCAACACCCTGTGAGGCGGGCTTTGTTCTTCCCATTCGGCAGATGAGGAAGGAGAGGCTCAGATTAGTTAAGTGACTTGCCCAAAGGCCCATTGTCAATGGCAGGGCTAGGATTCCTGTCACTCATTCAATTTGCAAATATTTAATGAATGTCTATCAAGGGCCAGACTATGGGATAACATAGTGAGCAAAACAAGCATAGAATATATAGTCTCATAAGAAAGATAGATATTAACCAAATAGCCACACGATTACTAAGGAATTGTGTTTATGATACATTTACCAACAAAATTATTTACGCCAATAAAAAAATCATAAGTCCAGAACCCTGCTCATGTATTTCTCAAGTAATTGATTGATTATTTTGCTTTCTATTTTATTAATTTCTGCTCTTATATTCAGCATTATTTCTTCCTTTATATTTTAGATTGACTTCAGAGTTTTTTCTAGAGACTTAAGTAAATGACCACTTAGCTAGGTATAGAATTCTAAGTTTGCAAATTACTTTCTCTCTGCACTTGTAAGATATAATTCCATTGCTGACAACTATTGTTACTAATAAGACTTCTTCCATCAGTCTAATAGTGTTTTTTCTTAGTCTACCTGTCCTTTCTTTTTCGGGAGATTTTTAAATTTTCTGTTTAGCATTAATATTCTGCTATTTTCTATAATCCATCTATTTCTCATTGTTCACTTTGGTCTAGAGACTTATAGCTGCATTCATTTCTGGAATTTATCTGCTTTTATCTATTCGAATATTTATTCTTCGGTCTATTGTTCTGGAACTTCTATAATTTACATTGGAGCGTCTAAACATGGCGTCATCTTTCCTACATTTTAATTTTTGCCTCTAAATACTGTGTTCCAGGTAAATTCCTTAGTAGTAGTTTCCAAATTGAATTCTTACCCTAGAGCTTTATCTTTCGATTATCCTTTTAAAAATTTTGATGACCCTCACCCTATTTTTTTATTTTCACAGTTTCTAAGAGGTACTTTTTCATAGTCATTAGTCTCTTTATTTTCGCCTATTTTTGTGTAAGAGTTCCTCCCTGAGCCTCCCAAGCATATTAATGTTAATGTTTTTGTTAGACTCTTCTGTAAAATGTATTTCATTTGTAACAATCTAATGTTCTGGTTCCTGAAATTCCTGCTGCATTTCTCGACATTAGATTTCTTCACGGTTTTTAAATTTTATTAGGTTTAATAAAATTAGGTTATTTGCACACTCATTTCAAATGAGCGGGTTCTCATTTTTCTTTTGTCTGTTGTTTTTTCTCTTTACGTTTCTCCTCTGTCTAGGTGTTCTGAGTTGCCCCCAGCTAGCCTCCCACGTGCCCAGTGTAGAATCAGAGTTTCTGGTGGCAGTCAAGAGTCTCTGCTCATAGTGATTTAGGGTCGTCACAGGTCCAGGCACAGAGCCTTGGGGGCCTTGGTTCAGGTCCTGGTCATAGGCTGACCCTGAGTTCTCTTGCCTGCCGTGTTCCCCAGCTTCCCGCACACCTCAGACCCGGGCAGAGGTCTCCCGTGTATCTGTATCACCTTCCTTCACAGGTGCTGGGAGGCCCATCCCCACCTGGGTGTGATCAGTCTTCTCGCATGGACCACTTTCCATTCAAACTCCAAGCTTCCAGAGCCAGAACCCAGCAATTCGGCACAGTCACTGGTTTGCAGGTCTGCTCTGTTTCTGGTCCCAGGAAAGATGTACATTAGTTCCGAGTCTGGATATGCTTTTTGATTTCTCTCCTTACTGCAACCTGCTGCAGGAGTGAAGCCATCAGGGCATCTGAAGCAGAATCAAACTTCAACATTTTGACCCAAAGTCCTTTGGTTTTGTTAGTCATATAAAATATAATTAATAATAATAATGATTCTTATAAATGGTGGGGTTTGACTTCACAATATGAAAAGGTTTACTAGAAAGCGAGGCTCCCTCTCACTCTGGGTCCCTAGTCCCACCTCTGCAGAGATTACACCCATCAAGAGGATCTTACGTCGCTTTCACCCACCCATAGACGCAGCACTGGCCTTTTTTATAAATATTCCCTTTTGCAGAGTCCAACCTACATTTCTCTGAGTGCAGACAGACATTTGGAGCCACTAGAAACCAACTACAAGACCCAAGTCTTGCAAATGAGCTTATAGAAATGCATTTTTGAGGTTACTTCTGCTTTGAAGTTTAAAAAGAGAATAACAGTTCCATCAGAGTGTTTGTTGTTCGGTGGGAGACTTTGAGAATCTGGCTTCCATAACCTTGAAAGACAGCAAAATGCAGAGGCCCCAGGCCTAACTTGGGCAGAGACTTTTTCCTGTTTTTCTTGATGCAGAGTGCTAAAACGGTTGTTGGAGTTTATAAAGGACATGCTTGGCCAGCCCCAGGAGGGCCTCTGGGTGCCAGGACCTATTCTGGCTATTTTCATATGCCATCTCAGTTACTCACCAGGACCGATGTCGTCTTAGAGAAGAATGATAAAAAGTTCGGGATAGGCAAACTCCGGGACTCAGGGCCACACAAGCAGTAAGGTGTGGAGCAGGAATTTAAACTCACGTCTGTGAGTACCAGAGTCCGTGCACCTTTGTTCCACAGCATCACCCGGACCCTGAAGGGTCAAATTTACCACGGAGCCTGGCGAGGGCACTCTGGGTCTCTACCAGCCACACAGACACAAGGGCAGACCACTCGGGCCATGTAATGGAAGGGTCCTCTCTGTTCATCCATGTGTACAGGGCTGGGGAGCACTTTCTCAAAGGCCCAGGTCCCGTGTGCCCTGTGGGTCAGCTCTAGCGAAGAAGCCAAAGAGGGGCGAGGATGTCTGGGGGAAGGAGCTGCATTCTGCCAAATGCTGCTTCTTGGGCCAACGAATTGGCTAAGAGATGCCAAAAGGAGGAAACGAAATAGCTGACTTGACCCATTCTCCATAGATGTTCCTTTTTACTCCTTTTCCTCCATTCTAAATAACGCTGCAGTGAACATCTTCGCACGTGCTTCCTTGGTGTGTATTTGACAGTTTCTCTGTGATTCGTGTATCCAGAACAGAATTGCTGGGCCCTCGGGAGAGGAGCAGAGTTAACTTTTCTAGACACCGCCAGATGGTTTTCCAACACAGCTGTCCCAACCCATTCTTCCCCCAGCAGTAACATGTCCACTGCCTTTCTTTGTTCTTAGATGAAACCATCGGACTAACAATTTTCGTCCATCTGATGGGCGAAAAACAGCATCTTGTCTTAATTTGCATATTCTCCATTAGTAAATGAGGGTAAGTATCTTTTGATATGGTTGTTGGTCATTTTTGTTTCTTCTAGAATTTTCTATACATATCCTTGGCTGGCTTTTTTCTACTTTTCTCAGATTTGCAGAATTTCTTCATATAATCTGAATTGCATTCTGTTTAGTGTTTTTGAAAACATTTTCTCCTGGACAGCTGCTAGTTTTTAACATTGTTGATGGTGGCTTTTGCCATGAAAAGTTTTGATTTTAAAGTAATCAAGCTTATAAATTTTTTTCACTTATGATTTATGCCTAAGTGATCATTTTTTATCCCAAGGGTACAACATTATTCTTAAAAGCCATGTTTTCAGAAGTTTGCTAGTGTGTTCTGGAAATTTAGCAATTCTAATAGCTAGGGAGGGGTTAGCAAACTTTTTCTTTAAAAGGCCAGATGGTAAATATTTAGGCTTTGCTGGTCATAGGGTCACTAGCCTGAAAGCAGCCATACACAATATGTGAACGGGGGAGGGGGGGCTGTGTTTCAATAGAGCTTTATTTACAAAACCTGGCGGTCAGCCAGATTTGGCCGCTGCCATAGTTTTCTCAATCTACATCATCTAACTCAAGTGCCAGAGAGTCAACCCTTCCTTATCATCTTTATAATTGCCCCACCAGGTCTGTAGAAGTTTGGGCAATTATATTTGCAATTATGTATGAGAATAATTATATATGAGGGAGACTTGATTTTATTTCTCTGAGCAAAGGAGCCATCTTCCTTTGTCCTCGTCACTGACTCTGGACAGTTCAGTTGGCTAAGTCATGCTCTAATAAGACCAAAGTTGAACATTTAGTTCTTCTGAAAGCTAAAGAGCTTCAGACCAGAAATTAGCACAGTGCCATGAGGACGATGCCTGCCTAGGAAAAGCGCGCTTGGCTTCAGACAGGTGGCATAATTTGCAGGGCGCAGCTCAAAATGAAAATGCAGAGCGCCTTGTTCAGACATTATTAAGACTTTTAAGATGGTGACAGGTGGACATTAAACCACACATGGAACCCTTCTAAGCGCAGGACCCTACGCCCACTCACAAAGTCTTTCTGCTTCGCTCACCTGGGATGGGGACTGGGCGAGGAAGTAGATGTCAACCTACATCATGACCTTTGGGGAAATCGTTCCAAGGTCATGTTGATTGGCTCGCATGTTACTATCACCCCCTTAGGACACAGATCGGGAGGATTGGGAACCAGTTAGTACCACTGAGTCATTTCTTAAAACTTTCTACACGTTCAATGTCTATTTTAAAATATAAGCTTCTGAAAACTTTTAATTTTTCCGTTCGATTTTGACTGTTTGTGGATTTTGCCTTAACTGAAATCTGAGGCCTTAAGAATATCTATTTAAAGCTACAGTCCACATTTTGCAGCAGACAAATGGCACGTTGGGTATGGAGGTTTATAGAGGAGAGCTCAAGAAAAAAAATCTCAGTTCTGATGCAGCTGTCTTGGGTTAGAACATATCGCCCTTGAAAAGAAACCTCTGGGGGCTGAGAAGTAACTGGCTTCTGCTTTGGGGGTTTTGTCCCGAAACCAAGAAAGGAATAAATAGCATTACTCCCCAAACACTCCTCTCGGGTGTTTGATCTTAGCTTGGCAGCCGCTGTGGGGCGGGCCAGCCCAGGCCACCCACTCGCCCTTTGTGGGCGCCTGCGGTGGGCTCAGTGAGCACAGGGTTATTTGCAGACCTTCGGGGCTGGACCGACTGTAAAATTAACCAGTGTGACTCTCTGAAATGACAGTGGAAGCTCAGGAAGGACAACGGGCTTGTCTAAAGGCACACAGCAAGTAAGTTGGAGAACAGAGGCCGGAACCCAGGCTTCCTGCCTCCTGGTCCATGTTTTTTGCTCCTTCTCCTTCACCGCTCTGCCTCCTCAGCCTTCCCAGCTTGAAATGCTCACCTGCTCAAGGGCACTGTGCCTTTTATTTGTTTCTAGCCAAGGCCATGGTGACCTGGGCTACTGGACCACTCTTTATTCCCTGCCCCTGATACTAGAGATGTACTCAAATAAGGCCACCTGAAGAGGACAGGGGACAAGGGGCAGGGGGATAGAGGAGCTCTTGTTACTTTCTCTATAAGAGTCACCAGTGCGAAACCTAAAACATCAGCAACTTCTGAGTCACAGATGAGCAGAGTCTCATGGAGCATCTCGCCAAACCTCCCACCCACGTCTCAAAGCCCTTGGGCAGCATCCCTATTAGCTGGCTGCTCAGACTCTGCTTGGATACCGCCCGTGATGGGGAGCTCACTCCTCCTGCCAGCTGAGTGAGCTCGACTCATGGCCTGGCACGTCTCCTTCACCCTTCACAGATGCTCCAGATAAAATCTGTCCCTTCAGACTCTGAAAGAACACGAACTTCGGGAAGGCAGGTGCCAGGGCTGCCTCGTCCCCCCTTTATCCCAACACCTGGCCCGGGACAAGCACACCACGCAATTTGACTAACAAATAATTCTGGTCTTTTTTGAGCCAAAATCTGTCCCTCCGAGATGCCCCCACCTCCAGTTTTCACTTTTTGAGTCTTTGGGCCTCAGAGAAAAACTGTCTTCCACAGAAAGCTCGCGAACTCTGAGGCACGCTCTCGGCCCCCGTGTTTTCTCTGCCCCTGGATGAAGATGCACAGCCCCCCCCCCGCGGCTCCCTCACAGGCTCAGGCTGCCCGCCGGCCCGCCGCCGCTGGATGCGGCTCAGTCTGCGCCCGTCATTCCTCACGAGCGACAGCCGGGAGCCCGCCCAGCACTTCGGGTCGTGCTCGTGGGCACTGACGGGCTCCGCTGCCCTTGCATGGGTGTGTCTGTGTGAGTGTGTCGTGCGTGCACACGTGTCTGTGCGTAGGTCTCCGAGTCCTCTCCTGGATGTGCTTCAGAGACAGAGCTCGGTGTGGCCCTCAAGCCACTATGCGTGCAGTTTGCCTCAGAAGCACTGAGCCCAGGGCCTGTCGCCCAGGACGGGCCGAGCGGGCTGAGCCATGACTGATATCACAGGCCGACCTGTGATCGGGGTTACTTAGCAACGAAGGTCCCCCTGTTGGATTATCCCTTTCCTGTAGAAAAGGAGTTTGCAGCGAGGTGATGTGGGGGTCCCTGTTATGGGCTGAGTGTTCGAGTCCTCCTGAATCCACATATAGCGGCCCCAACCCCTAAAGGTGATGGTCTTGGTAGGTGGACCTCAGGGGGGGTGAGTAGGTCATGGAAGTGAAGCCCTCCTGATAGGATTAGTGCTCTGATGAAAGAGTCCCCGCAGCCCCCAGCCCCTCCCACCACCTGAGGACACAGGGAAAAGGCATACCTGTGACCCAGGAAGAGGTCCCTCGTCTCAGACCTCCAGCTTCCAGAACTGCGAGCGATAAATTTTCTGTCGTTTATAAGTCCCCAACCACTGGTATTTTGTTACCAAAGCCCAAATGGACCAAGACAGTCCCTTCCCTGCCACTTTGCAACCAGCAGGATTCCTGCGCAGTGTGTGACCCAGAGCCTGGGGAACAGGATGGCCTGTGAAAAACAATTATATTTTATAGATAGGAGAGGAAATTGAATCACGGCACATGGAGTGAGGCACATGGAATGAGGGCATAAACAAAGATTTCCATACCGCCTGTCTTAACTCTGGGGGTGGGGGGTGGGCAAAGGCGAGTCCTTTCAAACGCCACAGACGACCCCTCGTCAGGCAGGACCACTGTCACGTCAGCCGACCACTGGATCGTCCCAACAACACCGCGGGCTAAATGTTAGAGCCCCTCTCCTCGGACACGGGCTCAGGGGGTTAAATGACTCCTCCAGATAAGTCAGAGCTCGTCAGCCCAGATCTGTCCCATTCCAAGACCAGGGCTCTTGTTACTGGGCCCCAGGGGCCACCGGGGACTTCCTGACACATGCCCAATGAAATGAAAACATCCTCAGCTGTCCCTGTGTGTGAGGCAATTCACATCCTGTTGCCAAGGGTTGGCACCAAATCACTCTAAATTGGGCAATTAGCAGTATAATTTGTGAAATGAGGAACAGGATATGCTCCAACCCCTTGAACTTCTTCCCCACTGAACTCTAGTTCTAGCTGAGCATTCATTTTGGGGGATGGGGTGGGGGATGATCCCTTAACCCAAAATATCGACAGTGGCTCCTTCCGGGGGAACCACCTCCACCTGGAGAGTTGAGGTTTCCAAACTGGATTCCAACAAAACGAAGGTAAAGCCAACTAGAAACTGGACAGATGGACCTAGAGGTTATTACGCCGAGTGAAGTAAGTCAGACAGAGAAAGATAAATACCACAAGATTTCACCTGTACGCAGAATCTAAGGAACAAAAAGAAAAAACTAATCAAAAACTGACTCACAAATATGGTGACAGAGGGGAGGGGAGTTTGGAGGGCTGGGAGAAGGGGGTGAAGGGTTAAAGAAGTACAAATTAGTAGTTGATAGAGGGTCACGGGGATGGGGAGCCCGGCGGAGGGAACGCAGTCAGCGTTAATATATTGGCGAGGTGGAGAGCCAGAGGAGAGCAATTAGGGGGATAGCTCGATAAACTATATAAATGTCTAACCACTGTACTGTACACTTGAAACTAAAAAAAAAAAAAGAAAGAAAAAGAAAAAGAAAGAAACTGGGAAAAGCGGGGAGCTCACTCCCCACAAAGGGCTGGTACCCTTGATGCACAGAAGGGTGTGATGGACAACCCGGCGAGTAGCGGGCACTGTTCCGAATCAACGGTTCACAAAAGAAGAGAGAAGAATGGCCAAAAGGAGTATGGAAAAACGTTCCATCTCACCAGGAAACAATAAACGCAAATTAAAATGCCAGAATGGCATTTTTCTCCTTGCAGACTGGCAAAGATAATACCTAGTCCAGGGGAGGGAGCCAAGGAACGGGCCCTCCCCACGCTAATTTTGGGCGCTTCAATCAGCACAGTCTTCCCGCGGGGCAAACCGGCAGCAGGTAGAAGAGGCCTTTATGATGTGGGGAGATTTGACCCGACAATTATTTTAAGACTTTATCTCACGGGAATTAGTCAACATGTAGGCAGAGCTGAATATACAAAGATACTCATTGTGTTGTCGCTTATAATATAGGAAAATCTGGAAAAAATATACCGAGTGTCCAATAATAAATTGCTGTTCGTGAAAATTAGAATAAATCCATATGAAGGGATATAACACCACTATTGGAAATTCCATGGCTGCCTCTCAAGTCCGCCCCGGACGCTCCTCCTTCTTCCTGTGAGCGTACGAGGCTGGCCACAGCAGCTAACACCCGTGGATTGGCACGGAGCAGCCCGGGGCCTGGGCCGGGAAGTGCAGGGAAGGAGGGCCAGGATGTGTCACTGTGTCCGAGTCGAAGCCACATGCCTCCCAAAGTGACGCTAACTAAATAATCGCATCTCGCATATTTCACTCTTGTTGACTCCATCATCGACCCGGCCCCTGTCACTCTGGAGAAGGCACGTGGCCTCTCTGAGGAATGGGGCAAAGAGAAGGCCAGAGTCCTGACTCTCTGGCGCCGACCGGCTGTGTGACCCTGGACCTCTCGGAACCCCAGGTTTTTCTGTGCCGCCCCTCACTTGGTGCTCGAGCGGCTGATTTGCTGGTGCCTGGGTTCCCTTCTGTGTAGCCTTCCCCTGTGGCCATCCACTCCTGTGGGCTGCCATGATTTTCAAATAAATAACCCTCCCATAGTCACGAAGAAATCACGGTGAGCCAACAGAAGAGGCGTCCACTGGAAAGGCATGGAACCCAGGGACCGCAGCCCCCGGGCCTGCCACGCCACAAGCGCACACCTGTAGTATTGTATTCTAGCACGCAGGAGCATCTGCAAGTTTTCAATTTTGAAGAAGCTTTAACTCAAATCCCAGGAGGGGAAAACTCATGCATTTATTCAAGCCGGCCTCTCTTGCTTCTTGCTGGATTTTGAAAACTGTCATGTGTGTGGGTCCCCCACCCCTCACCCCCCGCCGCCCCCCAACCAGGACTGTTCTTTTCCAAAACAGCGGGGTTTTCCTTAACCTACCTCTGAAATTAAGTCCCAGGAAGAGCCAGCATCTGATTCATCTCACATGCTGAATTATTACAATCGAAAGGCAAACTCTCCACTGTGCAGCTTTGAAAACATCTGTGTTTTTCTTTTGACTTTTGGGGATAATTACCGCCGCTCATGTTGTGATTGCTAATTACTAAGCTAAACCAACCTGCCGACGGGCCGGGAAGGAGGGCTGCTTTTCAAAGCGTCTTCCTCTGGAGCATTCGATCATCTGAAAACGGAGACAGAAACTGTGGCTGCTGCAGGTTGCCTCCCGTGCCGTAGGCCGGGCCGACGTCTGCCTCTGCCGGAAGCTCGCACCGGGGGTCCCTGGATCCCCGGCAGGGAGGGTAGAGGGGGGCGCTGGGGGGGACGGGGGGTGATTAAACCAAACCACTGCGAGTGCATTTGATTTTTTTTCATGAACAAAAAGTTGATTCGACTGAGTTTTACTTTCACAGAAACTAGACCCAACCAGGATTCCAGAAACTCAACAAACCGTATTTTATACTGAACCAAGAACCAAAAACAAAGTCTTCGTTATTTTTCTAAATCTTATTTAAAGCCAATGGTGACATCATTGAAAAGATGACTTTCTGGTGAATCTTGAACCAGAACCCGTGAAAGCTCTGGGCAGAGGCGCTACCAGGTCACGGTCCCACTTGACATCGGTGCCCCCCAAAACGAACTTGAGTGGGACACCTGGAGTTCAAGCACGGCGAGCCCCTGGGCTTGTTGGGCACAAGGAAGACCCACTGAGGCGGGCACAGACCAGACCCAGAGGGAGCCCCACGTGCAGAGGGCAGCCGGGTCCTGACAGCCAGCGCCTCCCGAGCAGCCCCTCCCCTCTGCCCTCTGGCCCTGGAGGGTCCCTCTCCCCAGGGGAGTAAGGAGCCACTGCGCCTGGGAACAAGGCACCACTATTGTTTAAACAGCGCTGAGGGGCCCTGCCTCATTTAGGAACTTCACACACGTGGCAGTGGAGAAATACGATAAAGTCATGAGTGCTCCAGGCACCGCTTTCTCCTCCAATCCTTTGTTCGTGGGGCTCAGAAGTCAGAGATTTAGAGGAAATGCAAATGGGAGCGGCTAGGAGAGGGCAGCAGAGAGGAGCAGCCCCAGGCGGGGGGCTGGTGCAGAGACAGCTGTTCGGTGGGAATTTGGGGGGCGTTGCTGTGTCCTGCTGGATTAACTCCCTCTTGTGTGACCCCACAAACCCTCGTAAGCATCTTCCTCAGCACTTCGGACTCTAACTGGGGTTCCGCGTGCTTCACACGGGCCAGCGTGCGGGCGCCGGCACCGTGGGCTTCTGTGGGCATTTTCTCCTTCGATCCGCACGAGAAGCCTGCACGACACGCGTTATCGATCCCACCTCCCGGCCCAGAGAGGCGGGGAAACCGGCTGCCGTCACCCCTGGAACTGGGCAGCAGGCACGGCCTATCGACCGGGGAGGCAAACACAGCTGTCTAAGAACGCGGCCCGTGCGCGCGGCCGTGGGACGGGACCCCAGTGGGGACCAGCGCGGTTTGGGCGGCACGCGATGGGCAGCCCCCTGCGGCCCAGAGGGGATGAGGGGGCGCGGGGGGAGGCGGGGCTGGCTCCCCGAACCCGCCACCTCCGGAAGCGTGAGCACAGGCTCCTGGGGCTCGGGGCAGGCCTCCCCGCAATGAGCCGCTTTGGCACATGGATTGTTTTGGGCAATCAAAACTTCTGCTCTCCCAACCTCCTTAACAACCCAGGAGCATTTAAATGAGGGTCCTTGCCTACAGCTAGATTATTCAGAGGTAACTCGTTATGAAGTAGCTACGAGGCAGGGCCAACATCTGATTATCGAGCCTCTGCTTCTCTTATCAGCCCGCAGGGACCCTCCTCCCCTCTGAAGCCCCGAGGTGCCCCACCTCACCCTTCCTTAGCTCGGGGGGCCATAGAGGCCTCCTTCGCCTTTTCTGTCTCTGAACTGCTCGTGTGCGTGTGGTTCCCGTTCGTACGTGCGTAATTAAAGTTGGTAGTTTTTCCTTGTGGATCTGGCTTGTGTAGATTTAATTACTAGACCAGCTGCAAGAACCGTGCGGGGCAGAGGAAAGCGTTTCCTCCCCCGCAGCCGGTGCACCCCTCGAGCTTCCCCTCGCCTGCGAGGTACCTGTGTCCTCTCCTTTTCTGCACACGCCCATCGAGGTTTCTGTCCCTTGCAGCTGAAAAAGGCTGACTGGCCTCGTGAGGCACCCCGAGGCCTCAGCAGCGGCACTGAAAACCATGGGTCCCCGTCGCCGAGCTTTCACAGTCACTGTCCTACTAGTGGGGTGGGTGGGGTGAAGATGACATGGGGTCTCTCAGTCCGAACCGCTTTGCCCAAAGCAGTGTCCACCTCCAGTGAGGCCAGGCACAGTATGGCATTATGCGGTCACCATGAGGTCAAAGTCATTAACCCCGGAGAGGGGCATTGAGGTCCCCGCTGGTCAGAGGTGAAGCCGCATTCAAACCCGGTCCAGGAGCCCCTGACACCCAGAGAGACCCCCAGACCATGAGTTAATTCAGCTCAGGACAGGTCAGTTCTCCACACATTTGCCAGCACCTGCAGGGGGCCAGGCGCTGGGCCCGGAGGTGGGCCTCACAGCTCCCGCCCTCACGGGAGCAAGGAGCCAACGTTTGGTGCCCACCCCGTCGTGCCCTGGGAATTCTCTCATCTCACCCTCCCGACAGTTAGTGAGGGCAGAGCACCTACGTCCACTGGATGCCCAGAGATCGGAGCAATCCCCGTGAGGTCACCCAGCCGGGAGATGGCGGCACCAGGATCCGACTCCAAGGGCATCCTCTTGCCACCGTCTATGTCCCAGTACAGGACAGGTACCCCCGGTGTGCCTAATTCAGGAGCGTGCTAAGTCTGGCGATGGTTAGAGGCAGTCAGGGAAGGTTTCCTGGAGGAGGTGGCACTGACGAATGGGGGAGTGTCTCAACAGCTGCATACAGGCGGAGAGTCAGAACTCAGGCAGAGAGAAGAGCCTGGTTAAAGCGGCTGACCGGCCCTCAAGGATGGTGAGAGCCGGAACCGGGCCCAGAGCTCAGGCCCAGACCGTGGGAGATGAGGAAGGGGGGGGGGTCCAATGCAGCTGGGCCGAAACGCAGCTCGGCAGGGGGGCCCCTGAAAGGCCGCGGTGGGGAGCGCAGGGCCCGCGCCGCGGGAAGATTTTGTACACACACACGCACACACACTCTCGCACACACATACTTTCAGGCACGCTCATATATACGCACTCACACACACTCACGTGCGAGTATACAGTCACACACGCCCGTGCGGTCACACGCCCCGACAGTGGCACGGCACCTTCTCCCAGAGCAACAGAGTGAGACCCTCCCCGGGTGAGGCCCGCGCCAGCCCCCCCCTCCCCCCCCCACTGAGGCGTGCCGACGAGGCCAGCCCACTGCCCGGAAGGCTGGCCGCAGGGCGGCGGTGACTGCGGAGTGCAGAGCACGCAGCCCCGCGTGGTCGCTCGGCTCTGGCCAGCGTCCGCTTCCGTCCCTCTCTCTCGCTTTATTCTCTTTCTAAGGTTTAATTTTCAAGAGGGATCCCAAAAGAGCCAGAAACGCTGCCTGCTCCCAGGGGACCTAGGAGAGCAGGCGGCCAATGGGCAGGGAGACGGTGTGAGTGGGTCCCTCTCTCCACGGGGTGCGCAGACCCTTTGCCCCTGGTCCCTGCCCTAAACGGCCTCAGAGTTGGGGGCACCGCCGAGAGCCCCACGGTTCCAGGGGCCCTGGCTTGGCTGCTCCTCGCCTCCAGCCCGGCCACCTTTGTCCCAGTTTTCTTGCTCGAATTCTGGCCGTCCAGAGCGGGGCGTTCTGCTGACGGCCTGCTCCACGGTGCAAGGTTTGTTCACTTCCTGTGGGGATTTCGATATGGATTAAAAACCAAATGTCCAACTCAGCAGTCTGAACCTCTTGACAGCTGGAAGAGACGTTTGGTCGACACTTTTATTTGGATATGTGGGCGGAGGGTGGGGGAGAGCCCAAGCCTACATTTAAATCCCTCTATTCCCAGGTACCCGCTCTGTAGGACCAATTCAAAGATGCTTAGAGGGTTTAACAAGCGGCTCCAATGTTGGGGTGCTTAGATTTGAGCCCTCTTTACTACAGGGCACAGCCCCTGGGGGGAGGTATCCATAAAAATTGTTCTGCCAGAGTAAGAGTCACCCATTTCACAGCAGAGGAAACTGACCCTCAGAGGGGAGAAGCGGCAGCTCGAATAACGCAGGGTGGAGAGACAAGCTGGGGTTCGAAGCCAGCCTGCCTGACTGGGGCCCTCGATCTGCCACGCCCCCTCTACCCCCAGCCCCATGCCAGGCTCCCCTGCTGGGCGACCATGCCAGCCTTCTGGCTCAGAGTTTCTGGCCACGTTCTCTGTCCCCGGTGACCCAAGGCTCACATTCCTGCCCAATCCAGTGTGGTCAGCCACACTGCCCTAGGGTCCAGGCTGTGAGGAGAGCCCAGATGTGCTGTCCACCCCGTGGCAGGGACAGTGGCGGGTGAACCATAAGAGGGACAGTGACAATCGGAGGCGTGTCCAGATGGGGAGCAGGGACGGTGTGGGAGAGAAGCAGACATGTCCTGCGCCGCCCCCCCGCCCCGGGGACGATGCTGCTCCAAGCACTTGGGGTTCCTCTAATCTGCCCACCGGCCCGTGCGGAAAGCCCTAGGCCAAGGCCCAGACCACTCGGAGGCCAACGGGACTAATTCTCTGTCCCGGGCGACCTGGGCCTCGCTGCCCACGAAGGCTGGCAGCAGACGAGGCACTGGACAACCATGTCACCTCAAACTCTTCACTTTGGACGCACCTCCCTCAGACATCGGTGCGAGCCACATTTTCTTCTCGACCCGGGAGAAGTTACAGGCCTTCCACGACATTGCACACGTGCGAGTGCCATACCTAAAAAATAGAGCTCCCATATCATATGTCACGGTGCTGCCCCGTGCCGTTTTACATGTGAGCCATGAGGGGCGCATGGCGGGGTGTCACCTCTGCGGAGTGAAGAGAGAGCCGAGTAGAGGGGCCAGGAGCACGCCCTCCTGGAGAGCCAGGGCCATGAGGCTGGGACTAGCCACGCCCCACAGGGACCAGCAGGGCCGAGCCCTCTCCGTGGGCCACCTGTGTGGTCCACACTGACAGGGTTGGGGGCACACATGTAAAGTTCCCTTTAACGGCACCCGACAGCGTCCTCTAACTAGACTGTTACAAAGCCGGAAGAAGAATTAGTTAACAATGGCAGCAGCGATGATCTTGGGGAGGGCGAGGAAGAGCGAAGCCTGTCCCAGAACCGCGCGGTACCGCGGGAAGCGTATCTCAGCGACGACCCGGTGCCACGTAGTCACACGCTCGCGTGACGCGCACCATTTAGTCCGGCACTGAGGATGGGAAAGGAGCTGTGTAGACAGTCTCAGGGTGATCTGATCATGAATTCCTGACTGGGAAGTTCGAGGTGGTCGTCACGCCCAGACACACCGCCGTCTAGTGGAAGGTCATCTCTGCCGCAAGCCAGCGCTGCCCCTTGTTTCCGTGCGCTGCGGTCCGCACGCGTTTGAAACGCCTCTTTCTCAGACCCCACGGGAGGGCGACCGCCCTCGAGAGCTCGCGCCATCTGGGCAACCGCCTGTCCCCCGGCCCCCTCCTCGCGCTCTCCCACCTGCAAGCAGCCTTCCTCACCGGTCCCGTCTCAATTCCGAATGTGTAAAAGAAACCGCGAAACTGTCCTTCTCCGAAGCGTCTAAGACCTTGCTTTCCAGCAACTGGCGTTAGTTTAGGCTCAAATAAAGTCTGATAAAGATTCTCTGCAGGCCTGGACATCTCTTACATCAACGGTCCTCATGTCAGCCCTCACTCCCACGCGCCTCATTTCTCAAGTGAGACTCAGGGGTCGAGGCGACTGGTCACGTGGCTTGTATGGACTGTAGCTGGCCCTCAAACACAAGTCTGAGTGGCCCCCAAGCCTGCCCGGTGACAACCACGTGAGACATGGAACATGACGCGTGTGCCTCCCCGAGAATCCCAGGGCACAGAAACACACAGTGACCTTCGGAGACAGCGACCCAGCCCCATCTGCCTGGGCTCGAGGAACCGCCCAGTCTGCAGCTGGTTCGGATGCACCTTTGTGTCATTTTATGGATTCTTTTTCTGGATTCCTGTCTTCCATGTCCCATACTCCTCACGTCAGGGCAGCAATTTCGTGGCATCGGGGTTTTCGCGTGAATTACAAAGCATTCTCGGATGGCGTGAGACTGTCTCTGGGGCCTTGGTGCCTGTGTTCCTGCCGCTCTGTTCCGGGTCTCGTGCGAGGCTGAGTGCAGAGGTCTGTGCTCCTTGCTCACTACGGAGCAAAGCGTCATCCTCTGCACCTCTACTGGGGTTAGTGTCATTGCCTGTGACGGGGGAAGAAACGTTTCTTCTACCCGTCTAGGTCCTTCCAGTTGGTCTAATAATTAAATCAACTAGAGAAAATAACTGAATTTAATGACATACTTACACATGGGAACCCCACCTACATGAGAGGTTCAGAGGCCGAAAGGGGAAACTACGTCTACACGGCATCCTGAGCTTAGGATGAGGTAAGGTGCTCTGGGCACATACGAAGCGGGCCGGGGTCACTGTGGGAAGATGAGAAGAGCAAGATGCTCAGTAATTGGAAAGTCTGTCCTGCCCTACAGACGGGTCATAAACAGTTCGTTCTGGTAATAACTCTTGTTACGGGCAAGGCCCCTGATCTCAATCCCTCTAGGTGGTTAAGGAGAAGCAGAAGTTTCTCCTGAACCCGCAGGGTCTTGATCGCCTTCAGCACAAAATAATCCGCATGCCAAAGTGGCTCGTCTTGCAAAGGCCCCTACTGAACCCTTCATGCCCCTCATGGCTTTTTGACAGGATGTGACCGACCTACTTCCCCTATGCCGGGCCCCTGGCTTTCTGAGACCTCTTTTCTGGATCCCCAGACCTCACCCCAGGTTGCCAGGGTTCTCTGGGAGGGTCTAAGTGTTACATGGGGAAAAGGAACCAGCTCGTCCTTCCAAGATCTCACCTTCTGTTTGGTGAATGGCCCTACAACCCTCCAACTTTCTAAAAGCCACCCCTGACACTTTGTGTGAGATGTTTTCTCAACCTGATGACATTTAAGCTGGCAACTTCTTGGCAAGCCGAGATACCCCTCCTGGAAGAGGGGTGCCGACAGCGTCTCTGTCGAGACCTCCGGGACCGGAAAGCCCAAGAGGGCACTTTATGGAAACGAAGCCCACTTTATGCGAGGCTGGAAGCTAACACAATGGCCCAGCCATCTCTTCTCTAGCAGAAAATGCAATTAGGCAGATTTTGATTACTTAGGAAATTCTAAAATTGTCCCGCAGCCTTTTCTTCTCCCTCCTTTTAATATGTAAGCAAATGAGGCTCCTGGCACCTGGCAACGGAGCAGGGAGAAGTCCCCGGAATCGTAACGCGGGCCAGGCTCCCGAAGGTCAGCGCCGAGGGGCCGGGAGATCGGGATTCTGATGGCGTCTGCAGGTCGGGATCCAGATTTCAATCTGGAAGCAGTTGACCTTGAGGCGCTTGCAGGAATGAGGAAGCGCCAGACGGAGAGGAGCTCCTGTCCCCACTGCGGGGGCTGCTCTCTGCATCACAGCAGAAAGACGGGGCGGGAGGCGCTGAGATGTCCAGACCTCCGCATCTGCCCAGCGCTCGTCCTCCACGGCTCCCACAGGGACTCCCAGAAGCCCTTCCCCGCCTGCAAATAGCCCTCGTCCCCTTAACGCACCTTTCCTCGGGGACTCCGCCTATGCAAGGAATAAAGTGCTCATCGGGCATTTCGCTCGGTGTCTGATTCCTTCCCCACCACCAACCTTGGCGCGTCACACACAGAACAACCGGAGCGCGCGGGAGTGACCCTGTGAAGTGGACGCCCGCTGGACGCAGGGTTCGAACTCAAGTCCTTCGCTGCAAAGCCTCCGTTACCCCGACACTGTGCCGGCCGCCTCTCCAGGAGAGACTGAGAGAGGAGAGTGCGGCAAGGGAGTGAGTCCTTAACGGGGGAACTTCGACGCTTGCGGACGAGCAGGCCGGGAGGCGGGGACGTCGGCCGTGGGCTACTCACACCGCTCAGTGGAATGGGCTCCCATGTCCACGGGAGACCCATGGGGCTGGGTCACCGCCATCTCCCCTGAGCGGCGTGGTGAGAAGGGGCCTCTAAAAGGAACAACCGCAGAGCTTTGCAGTTTGCAAAACAGGCTCTTGCAACTCGTCCCACTGAGTTCTCACAGGACCGGGAAGGGGGTGGTTATGCCTACTCTGCAGTCGAGAGAACCCAGGTGCGTGCACGCACACACACACACACACACACACACAATAAGTCTCATCTCAAAGACTTCACATGCCTCTGCTGCCTCAGCACACCCAAAACATTACTTTTTGACTAAAGTTTTCTCTAGTACCGCTTCCGATTTCGTCAGATGACTTATGTTTCCAAAAGCATATTTTAATGTTTACAAGACTGACGGTTTTAACTCCCGGGGATTCAGCACCCAACATCAAAAACTGTGTTGTTATAAAATAGAAGGAGCGGGGTGGAAGGGATCCACTTACATTTTAAACGTTTGTTGTTGAGTTTTTTTTCCCTGCAGCCAAGCATAAGAAGTTGAAGGAATCCGTTAACATATTGATAGCTTTGAGCACTATTTTAAATTAGCCTTCCGTTCCCCTCCATATGTTTTTCCATTAAATTTAAATAAATTGAAGCTCAGGTTTATGGAAGAGATATGCGAGGGCCTCAGGATTTGAGACGAGTTTATCAGCCAGGCCCACGCCGTCAGGAATTCATCAGCGACCTGTGGTGACGGGCACCAGGTCACCTGTCCCAGGGGGCCACTAGCTCTTTCTCAGGAACACTTTGTAGAACACAAATGTCACTGCTGCCCTTGGGACCAGCAGGCTGCTGCCTCCACATGCTGACCCCAAATGGGTTTCAGGTCCTGCTTGTCAACTGTTGAGCCCCTGTGGCCACAGAGGACTGCTGTTTCTGCGCCTGTCACCAGGATGCACAGAGGCCCCTGGGCTCTGCTCGGGCACCCCGTCGTTCCCTCCTCAGCCCTACCCCTCACCCCATAAAGACGCACCATCGGGGGAATTAGAATGGCTGAGAAACGGTGATGATGACCACGCCCGTTACAAGTCGTTCCAGCCTACCTCAGAACCCCTACTCGGATGAACTTTGTGGGTGAGGAAAAATAATTTTCCCTCTACCCTTCAGGTTCTTGGCTGGGGTGCCTCATAATAAGAGATTAATATGAGAAAAACCGAATTTTAATAACATGTATACCTCCTATATACACGAAAGAGGCCCAGGAAAACTGAGCAATTCCCCAAAATGGCCCCAGCCACCACCTTAAATACCATCTACAGCTAAAGGCAAAAGATGTTAGGGGCAGGGGGTGGCGGGGGACAGTTATGAAGTGACCAGGAAGAGCAGGCAAACAGCGTACGGTGTAAGTAGCTGCCTTCTCCACGGATTAAGTTCTAGATGAGGCCGTCCTCTGCTTCCTGGGACAGCCAGGAAGACGCCCTCGCGGACAGAGATTTCCCTTATAAATGAGAATTTCTCTTACGAAAGGGCAACTTCTACTCAGCCTTCAGAGCTTCTCCTCTGTCTGCTGTTTCTTAAAAATAATCAGCCTAAAATAATCCTTATGCCAAAGAGATATATTTTGGGGTGACACATTCTGCTCCTCTTTAGCTTCTTGAAATAAGTGTCTTACATAAGACCAGGGGGCAGAGCTGGCTCCCGCGTGACTGGAACCCGGGATCCACTCAGGGTCCATCTGCCTGCCTCTCCCTCGGCTCTCTGTGTCTCTACAGGTGCGGCCCCTCCCCTGCCGTGAGGCAATGGGGTCAGGCCTCTGTGAACCTCCTGCCTTGCTTCCTGATGGTGCTCAATCGGGCTGCAATGAGACAGAGGCCACACCGCGGCCAGGGTCTCCTGTGTGCCCCAAACAGACCAGACCTCTAGCTCTCACAGAGTGCCCTGGGACGTGCCAACAGTCGCCGGCCACCTCCGTGGACCTGTGTAGAGCCCTGGAACCTGGGGCGAGAACTCGGACCAAGTCAACAGCTACAGGGACCCCTCCGAGGTCCTCTGCGATGTACTCAGGGGACAGGTCCCTGAAGGGGGTCTGACTGGGGCAGGGGGTGGCGGCAACAGTGCTGCCCTGAGACGAAATCACCGTGAGTGACGGACTTGACCAGTTGGTCAGACTGAGCTGGCCGGCGGTTCCTGCCCCACCGCCCCCAGTGTGGCCTCGGCCAATGACAGAGAGGCATGAACCACGTCACTAGGAGCCAGCAGCCCTGCTGCAGGAACGACTCTCCGAGAGCTGGTGTCAAGAAGGGGGCAAGTGACGAGGCGGAGGAGGAGCCACCAACGCCGACGGGGCGGGCAACAGGGACCCGGGCAGGGCGGCAGGAGTCCGAGACCCGCGGGGCACAGCGGTCAGTGGGCAGCAGCCAGGTGAATGCAGCGGACGCCCGGCAAAGAGGGTCCGCAGAGCAGGGCCTCATGGCTCTAGTTACACACAGGGGCCCGCCGCCCACCTCAGCACCTCCCGGGAGGAAGGGACCGGTACACGGACCCCCAGACGGACGAGCTCGCCTGTTAATCCAGCATGTAGAAAGCCACTCTGAGATTTGTGGTTTTGCTACAAAAGGGACTCATTTTCACCAGGAGGTGAAATTTTTTTCAGACATACTCAAAATAGTGTTTCGGGTTCATCTGGCAACAAACATATCTAGTATAACCAGCGTACGTGATTCTTCTAAATATGCGGACCGTGCTCCTAAGGTTTCCTCCTTCGGATTCATGGCGAGCACGTGCACATCTGGCAGGGGGAAGGTCACGGCCGCCTGTCCGCGGCCCACGCCCTGCCCCGTTCCAGTCCCCCGGGGGCGGCAGTGCCAGGGGCGTCCCACAGCCCCGGGGAGGCCGTCCTGGGAGCCTGGGTGTGGAGCGCTGGCGTCTCAGACTGGTTGCGAGGGAGGGAGGGCAGGAGGGAGGGAGAGACAGAGGCTACGAATCCAAGATTTCCCCCCAAAATTACTTAGAGCGTCATCTTTAAACCCACGGCTGTGACACAGAGACTGCTTTTATTTTTACAGCTCGCGATTCGGTCCTTTCCTACCCACGTGCTAATTTCGCATTTACAGCTGAAGAGTTATCATCTTTCCACACACGAGGTCGTGTTTCTTTTTTATCTTAACGTTTCCCTACATTTCCCTGTATAAATTGAATGGCTAAATATACTTCATCGCGTGTGCAGGGGCAGCAAATTTTTCCCTTCTTCCCTTCTAAGTTCTTTGGTTGGTCTAATAATTAAATTGACGTAACAGGTTCACAGGAGGAAAAAAAAACAAAAGAAAACAAATATGATTGCATACATTTGGGAACCCCAAAGATATAAGGGCAAGTCGATCAGCTGAGGCTGATAAGCCCCTTCCCCCTCCTTCCCCCCCCCCACCCTCTACCCCCAGAGCTGAGGAATGGTGCTCCCCAGGGGGGAAGGTGGTTCCTAGGGAGATGAGAAGAGCAGACATTTGGTAAATAGATGTTTTCCCTGCCGCGCAGATAGGTCATCGCATGAAGAGTTATCTCTGGTGATAGCTCTCTTTCCGGGCCAGGCCCTCCATCTAAATATTTTAAGCAGTTAAGGGAGAGGCGACATTTCTCCTCAGCCTGCTGGGTGTTGCTCGCCTTCGGCTCAAAACAGCCACATGCCAAAGGGGCGCATTTTGTGGCCTCCTACTCTGCTTCCCCTCAAGCGGACAAGTTACGGTAGCGCCAAGCTCCTTTCCTACTTTTTGACATTTCAATCATTTCCGTTTCTCTGTGTTTTGCTTTGCGGTTAAACGCGCAATTATTGTAAATGGCAAGGACCATCCCCGCGTGTGCTGTGGCCGCTCCCATCCAATGGCGTCCGTGGCGTGGAGGTTCGGACGCTGGACGAGCGCCCAGACGTGCCGACGTCTCTGCTTCGTCCCTCCATTCTGCTTTCTGGACGTCCTACCCCGTCCTCGACGCCACCAACGCCGGCGAGCGCGCCCGCCTCACCTTGCCCTCGGCGAAGCCACCACCGCCCTAAGGAACCGGCTCTTAAACGAGTCCGACACGCGATCCGCGGCCTCATCTCTTTAACGATTGGCGATTGCTGCTTCTCCCGTGAACGGTTTTCATAGCTTTTGCTGGGATATCTTTGGGAGTCTCGTTTTTTTTTTTGTTTGTTTTTCGTTTTTGTAGAGTTAAATGAGTTTTTTCTCTACTACCTTATTATAATAACTCTTCGTCGGTCATGTTTGAAAGACCACGCTGTTTCGTTTTTGATGTGGGTACTCCCTAGTGTTTTCCTTTACATTTTTTGTCCGTTACTGTGATTATTTGGACGTTTAGAGACTGTCCCCGTGCAGCTCGGCCGAGCTTCGTCATTGCGGTTGTTTCCACCGCTTGTGCACCGAGCAGTTTATCCCCAGATCCGATAAATAATACTCTATTTTCTGTTCTGTTAGTTTATCTAAAATTTAGGTTTTCGTATTAAATACTTGAATGTGCCCGGGTTTTATCGGGTGTATGGTGTTTTGTATGGATCCAAACAAATCTTTTATTCTAAACGACTACCTTATTATCCAACACGATTTAAAAACGCTCCCTCCTCAGCACCTGCCTGCTTCGAAAAGTGGACTTCGTCGTGCGCTAACGCTTCCCTCCTCGGGCCCGTGTCTCCGGGCTGACCCGCCACCCGTCCGTTTGTGCGGGACCAGCTCCGAGGTTTCAGCAGCTCCGTTTGACAACGTGCTCTCGAGGAAGGCACCCTCGGCTCACACGCCCTCCCTCTCTGCCCCGCACGCTGTTGCCCTTAATTTCAAGACTATTCTTTGAAATTCTTGCCTGTTTCTACTTTTTAACATGGGACTTCAAAGCGTATTGATTTTAAAACGGCTTTCGGAGATTTGGATTGGAGTTGTGCTGATCCCTACATTAGCTTGGGGGAGGATAGACATCTATTCAATATTTTATCTCGCCGACCCAGAGCGTAGCTTATCTGTCAGTCCCGTGAACTCTCTTTTAAAGTGAGCCGAGCAGTGCCGCGTGAAGGTCTGTGTTCTGGTCCCGGCTCTGCCTTCTCCTGGTGGAAGAGTCCAGACGCCTCCCCGCCCTGGCATCGGGGCCTGAACAGGTAAGTAACCTGTTGAAGGAGACAGTGAATACTCCTCTCTCTCTCCTACCCCGTGCTCCTTGGGTCAGGTGTGGGTTGGCCTCTCTGTTGTCCTCCAGGGACACTTGGTTCATTGGTCTTTGTCCCTCTCGGAAAGAGCTCTGCTCGCCTGCCCTGTTGGTCACACTCCCTCTGTCACTGGAAACCTCCACACCTGCCCCCTCCACCTCACACCCAAATGCCGCCATCCTCTAAACCCCTTAGTGTCCACCTGGATGGCCAACCTGGAGGACCTGCACGGATGACCTGGCTCACAATTCCTCAGACCTCTCGTCAATGTGATTGTGTTTGGAGATTGCGCTTTAGGAGGTTGAAGCCACACAGCCTGTGACGTCTTGTTACGGCAGCACGACCGGACTTAGACACTCCATAAGAAAAAATATTTACAATGATGTTTCATGACTGCCTTGGCATAAAGACAGACAGGTTAATATCGTATATTAAAACATTTTCTTCCATCTTAAAGTTTGTTTTCTTCTTCTAATTAAAAACAAATAGAAACATTTTTATGAGCCCTAAAAGCATCTTGGCTCCGGGGCCCTGGCTCGTCAAGCCTCACGGAGGATGCGGTGTGGCCTGCAGCACGCAGCCCGAGGGCTTTCTCAGCTGCGGCAGCAAATGCAGGAGCAGGCGGGGTGGCCCCCTGCGCCTGGCAGCCCCAACGCATGATGGCCGGGAGCTGGTGGGGAAGCCGTGTCAGCTTCCTGGCCTCTGGGCGGGACCACTCTGAGGCATTTTTCTGGGTGGTCTGCATCAGGCTGGAGCCCCGGCTGCCCACAGTGGAAACCTGGCTCCCAGCCAGGCCCAGGGAGCATCCCGATGCTGGGGGCAGAAGCTGGAGGCTGGACCTTGCTGTGGGGGCAGGTCTCCAGCTTCAGGGATGGACGGCTCACCAAACCTGCGATGAGCTCCGTCCTGGGCCATGCCAGGCTACCTCAGTGCCCCCGCCAGCAACCTGAGAGCTGGACTCAAGCGCTCCCATCACAGCAAAGCTGGGGGCACCGCCTGGCAGCCCCTCCCATCGCTCGCCCTCAGCCCAGAGGAGGTCTGAAGAAGCCACTGCTGTCTCCTGCCATCTCGGCTTCTGTCGGGCCCATCGCTTTCTGTCCTTTGGGTCTGGCTGCCCGTCAGAGTGTACGCTCTGTGAGGGCGAAGACCACACCTGTCTTGTCTTGGGTGCCAGCCCCAGAGCCCAGCAGGGCGCTCGGCCCCTACCCGGGGCTCCACCCCGAGGACCGAACGCAACACCTCGTCCACGGCTCCAAGGTTTGTGCTCCCCCCACCCACGGGCCAACTTCGGTTTCCTTTTGGAGGCCGTATTGATCCGTCTGCAAGTCCCGACCGTTTGATCGAGTGCGCAGCACATCTGGAGCCAGCCGTGTGGAGATACTTTGAATTTTTCCCAATACCGTCGTAAAAATTAAAAATTCATCGCATGAAAAATAAAAGGCAAGTGTAACTAACGGGGGGAGTTTGGCTCTGTTGCCTGAAAACTGACGCGGAAAAGCTTAATGCAGCAGCAGAGAGCACCCCCACCCCGGCCGCAGGAGCCTCTGGCCTGAAAACCCGGCACGGCACATCTCTATCCCTGGCCCGCCCAGCTCCCGTCGGAGCGGGCCCCAGCCGAGGCCGGCGCTCTTCCTTACCCGGGGATGCTTTCACTTCGGTCTGCACGGAGGCTCCCGAAGCCTCATTTTCATTCCCCCTTCTCCTCGCCGACCCCGGTAATAGGTAGCTGGGGCTCACGCGAAAAAAGTTGAAAAGCGACTTCTCCTTGGCCGTGCCCACTCCCGTCTCACGAGCTGGAGACAAGACCACAGCTCACGTCCCCCGGAGAGGATGGGTGCTCGGGCCGCCTCACGTCGGTTAGGGCTTCTCCACCAGGGGCAGGCCGTGCGGCTCGGCACGGAAGTTCACACTGTGCTCTCAGTCCTGTGGCCCTTGCGTTTCTCCCATGTGACCCCCGCCGGCCATCTAACTAAAATAATTTTAGGGCACTCGTCTGGGAGTGTATTGGTCTTGAGCAAAACACATCAATGCACGTACAGAGGGGTTCCAAATTCCGAGGCGGGCAACCGCATGCACGCGAAACCTCAGGACCCTCGTGTTGCTCGAAGCCTCACGTACGAGCGATTCGTGGTCCAGTCCCGCCCACGGAACAGCCTGAAGCTGAGCAGAGTGCACTGCTCTGACCCTCGACTTGGCCATGAGATTTGCTTTGGCCAAATGGGTGCTGTTATCACACGGAGCGGGCACAGAGCCTGAGGCGCAGGCACCCAGAGGGTCTGCTCAGGCGCTCTGATCATCCCCTGCAGCCCAGGCCCCAGACCGAGACACATGGAGCAGGCCACATGCCTTGGTGGCTGCTAGTTCAGTGGGATTCGTGGCATGTGGCATACCTAATCCCAATCTGCAGCCTGCCTCCTAAAGCCTAGAGCCAGTAGCCAAAAGTCCAAGGCGGCCCCGCCAAGTCGCAGCTGACTCAAAGACCAATCAGAATGATAATAAGTAATTGTCACTTTACGCTACTAAATTGCAAAGTGGCTTGTTAGGCAGCATTATTGTAGCAATCGCTGATGCGATAGCCAAGCTCATGCGAGGCCTCCACAGACATTCAGATGACATGCAGCCGCTCCTCACACGGCAGACACACGTGTGCACACACACACACACACGTGCACATTTCCAGTCAACATAGAAGGTCACCATCCCGGGAGCCGGGATGGCCTCTCCTGCCAGCCTGTGGCCCTCTCTCTCCAGTGCTGTCAGAGCCACGATCCAGGCACTGCCTGGTCCTCCCGGGGCTGACTCGTCTGCAGCATCCTTTGCCGTGTGGCTCAGAGCTCCATGCCCTTTCCCTTGTCAAGTCGTTTTCACATCCTCTCCACTAAGAAGGTGTTGCTTTTGAAGCCCTAGAAGCTTACTATTTTCCCCCTTCCTACCCCAGTTGTTGAACGCCTGTCAAACCTGTGACATCCTATTCTCCGGAGGGGAAAAATTATAGCCGGCTGTATGCAAACGAATTCACAGAACGCGTCTCTTTCATGTCCCTGCTGTCAGCGGCCCTCCTGATGGGCCTGCTCACCTGACTATCATCATAGCTGCTCCATCAATGAGATGGAAACCGGTCCGTTTTTTTATGGGAGGGGAACATGCGCCCCCACCCCTGGTCACAGCTAGTGGAGGAAGAAAGTCAGGGCTGGAAAAGGCCTGGGCCCTTGCTCACCTCAGGAGCAAGGGAGCCAGGGCCCTCTGTGAGCTGGCTGGGGGCGGACAGGCTTCCTCACTTCCCAGTGCCACAGCTCAAACACAGCAGCAGCGTCATGTTGGGCAGGCCTCGGAAAGCCCGTCAGCCTTGGGGGGACCCCTTCTGAGGCCCCACCCTGCTAAGGAAGATTAGATGCTGTCTGCACAGGGGACCACACCTCAGTTCACCAGGGAAGTATTTGTTGGCTTCACTTAGTGCCAGGCCCAGGTAGGGAGACACCCGTGAACACAAGCCGTGACAATCGGAGCGGTGAGTGCAGGTGGGCATACTCCCTCCATCCACCCCAGGAAGCTGAGAGAGGGCCACCCTGGGAGATGATTTGGAACTTGAGTCTTAAGTAAAGTCTTAAGTAAAGATTCCGGGTGAATCATGGGGAACGGCATTCTGGAGAGAGAGCCCGGCACGTGTGAATGGCTGGAGGACGTGGGAGGCGTTTGGGGAACGGCACGGAGCTCAGGGCGCTGGAGCTCAGGGACCGGGGAAGGCGAGGGGTGTGGAGCTCAGGGGGAGCGGTCGAGGCAGCAGCATGAAGGCCCCCTTGAACTGGACTGATGGTTTGGATAATTCTTGTTGGCAACAGAGAGCCGTGGAAAGGTTTTAGAGGAAAAGAGGCCGGGACTTGCTTTGTCGTCGGATCCTCCAGCTGCAGGTGGACGCTGGACCACAAGGAGGTGGGCCCGGAGGCAAGAAGGCAGTGTCAGAGGGTCAGGGGAGAGGTGACAAGGGCCTGGCCTGACGAGGGAGCCTCGGCAGCAGGAGGGGACGAGCCGAATCTCTCTCCCTGCTCGGTTGGCTCACCCTCTTTCGCTGCCGAAAGGGAAAGGCAGCCCGGCCTCGGCACCGCTTCCCCCTCTCCTCGTCCCCCGCGTCGGGGATACCACATTTTGAGCAGGGCGACTTCGGCGCCTCTTGGATTCACCCCTCAGCCAAAACCTGCAACCGGGCCCTTGTCGGCTCCCACGGCCCCTGTCTGGGGGCCTGCGCTTCCGTGCCTGCCCACTTCCTTTGCTACCTGCTTCTTTCTCCTGCATTCAGTAAAATTTTTAAACAGCACAGCACGCCAGGGCCTTGGGTGCTGGGCGCTGCGAGTAGTGAACAGCGCAGAAGGGTCCCTGGCCTCTTGGAATCTTGCCTCAATGTGGGGCGAGGGCAGACGTAAAGGAATCACTGCACCCGCCTGGCGGGGTGCGCCCGCCTGGCGGGGAGGGGCAGCGGAGCCCCCTGGGCCGGGGCAGTGTCTGCAGGAGACCAGCCCTGAGCACTGGAGTTTCTAGCCGGGACCTGGAGGTTGCCTGGGGCCGCGCAGAGCTGGGGGCAGCGTGCGGAGGACTCCGGGATGGGGAAGAGCTTGAAGAGGAAGGGACAGGCGGTGCGAGACCGGACCAGCGTGAGGCCGGCAGAGGCGGGGCCTGGAGGGCGTCCGGGCCGCGTGGAGGAGCAAGCTTCCCCCTCAGAGCACGAAAAAGTCACTGCAGTGGCTTGAATTGTGGCCCCCAAAAGACAGGTCCACTGAGAACCTGGGAATGCGGCCGTATTCGGAATGCGTGTCTTTGCAGGTGTAGTTAAGGTAAGGATCTGGAGATAAGATCAGCCTGGATTGGGGGGGGGGGGCGGGGCGCTGGTCCTCGCTGGAGACAGAAAAGGAGAAGGCACAGGGGCACGAGGAGAAGCCCACACGAAGACGGAGGCAGAGACCGGGGGGCTGCGGCCCCAGCCCAAGCACAGCTGCGCCCCTGGAAGCTGGAAGAGGCTGGGGGAGGCTGGCAGCCTCGAGGAGTGCGGTCCTGCTGACACCTTTATTTGAGACGCCTGGCTTCCGGAACTGCGAGGGAATAAATTTCTGTTGTTTTAAGCCACCACCTCAGTGACCATTTGTTTCAGCAGCCCTAGGAAACACATACAGAGTCACCAAAGGACTTTTAACCACGACGGTAAGCGCAAGGGAACCAGCGGGACACGTGTGAGCACCTCAGATCTTGCCTGCTCCCTGTTACCAACCTGGGGGCCACCCGAGTCCCCCCCAGAGAGCAGGGAGAGCTCCGGGTCTGAGGCGGGACGCTGTGGCTTGAGAAAGGTCCAGCACCTCCTGCCCATGCGTGTGATGGGTGGGGGCAGAGCTGGCACTGAACAAGCCTCCGTTGCTCACCCATCCTCGGGCAGGGGCACCGCTGATGTGTATCCAGCTGGAGGGGGTGGTGCCCCAATGCCCTCTGGTCCCCAGGAGGGCCTGGATTCACAGCCAAGACCGACAGGAATCGCAGCAGAAGGAACCATTGGTCCCACGCTGTTCCCGAGTTAGAGAGCAGAAGGAAGGTTGAGGCTGGGGGCGAGCCACCCAGAGAAATCAGAATGTGAATAACAAGAAGAGCTTGTTGAATTCCTGCTGGCTGCACAGAGCCACCGGACCCCGTATGTGCAGTCCTCAGCCACTCGGACACCTGCCGTCTTCAGATCAGACCTAAAAACAGGGCCCCCAGGCCTCCACGGCCAGGAATAACAGACCAAGCGGTCCAGAGGCCTCAGCGGGACAAGTAACTAATGCACGAGGCTCAGTTTCTCCACCTACCAAATGGGCATAGAACATCTGACGAGCCTCCATGGAGAGGCACTTCCCTTCTAACCCACCTATGTCTGCTCCCCCATTTTCCCTTCCCCTTCGTCCAGACCCCGACAGCTCCCTCCCCTAAACCTCGCCTTAAATGTCCACTCCTGGCTCCAGACCACAAACTCCGGATCCATTAAAATCTAGTCTTTCGTAGTGGGAAATGATTGAATTCAACAGCATAATTATTTTAAAAATAAAAACCAACCAACCGCAGCTATGTGGCAGCAGCAATAAATTTCACTCTGCTCCCCATTTCCTGAAAAGACCTCATTACTGTTCCCAAAATATGTGCCCGGGGCTTGTTAAAGGTCCAAGGGAAAATGGGGCCGGCGTTTCCGGGCCCCTGTTTCTGGGCGGAGCGGGAGCCTGTTGTGGGTGACGGACACCAAGTCCGCTCCAACGATCGGCTTATGGGGCCTCTTGTGCATGGGGGACGGGGGTGGGGGGTGGCATCGCATTGCGGCCCAGGGCCAAGGAGCGTACACTACAGCAGACGAGAGACACTTCCCGGAAGGAAGGGGACACCGCCTGTCACACTCGAATTTGCAGCCATTGCTTTGGATTTCATTCCAATGTCCCCTGTGCTTCCTCCTCTCATGGACGCCTAGCTGGACCCGGAGAAGCAGAGAAGGCCCTCCCACTGGCCACCGAGAATGCCTCTGCTAGTCCCCACCGCCCAGGGGACCCTGAGCCCTTCCCCAGGCCATCTGAAGACCTTGTCTGTCCTCAATGTCTGCGATCTGAGCTTTCTCTCCATCCTCTGCCCCACCCCTGGCCAGGTTGCCCACCGCCCAGCTGCTCTGACCACAGCAGAGAGGGCAGAGGCTCCAACCCGGCCTCCATGAGCCTCCATCCCGCTGGTCACCGGGCTACGGTTCGCACGATTTCATGCTCCAAAGCCCCAATGCCAGGTAAAGCAAAGCGAAGGTTATTTTTGCTCTGGCTGCGAGCTCAGACCTCACGCCCCCAACTCCCAGGCTGATCAGGGCCCTTCCGCTGCTGCAGGGGGGAGAACCGGGCCTCCGGTCGGTGGCTCTGTCTGCACTGGCTGTCAGAGGAACAAAACAGATACGCTCTGAGCTCTTGCCGAGAGCATGGCGCCGCAGGTAACTTGTGCTTAGGGCAGGTTTTAGGCCAGAGAAGTAGCAGTTCTGGTATTACATTTTTATTCCTCTCTGTGAGCTGTCATCTGCCTTGGAGGCGGGTGGGTGCATGGGAGGCTCACCCCGCGTCTGCATCTCTGAGTCCACCTGGGTGAGCTGGCGGGAGGGGCCGCGATGACCCAGAGCGCCCCCCGCCCCCGGGCAGGGCCACTAGGCCAAAGCGGAGCGTCGGGAGCCTGGGAGCATGGTGCCAACAGCTGTGGGCGGCACACAGACATGGGGACAGGCAACGGGACAGACGGACTCAGCAGAGAGGTCCTGCCTGCTCTGGGAGAAGCCGTCCTGGCCAAACCGACGTCTCCGCGGAGCGCGTGCTGCGTGCTGAGCGCCTCCCGTGCGCTGAGCTTCACGTGCGAAGGCTCCGAAGTAACCTCGTTGCGTCACTGTTCCTCCTCCGCAGACCTAGTGACAGTCCGAACCTTCTCGGTCCTGACCCTGACCCGGGCCTCTCGCTGGGGGACGAGGATGACCCCCCCACAGGCACTGCTCGCCATCGCTTCGAGCAAGCCTGGGAGGAGGCGAAGGAAGAAAGACAAACGTGTGCTCCATGCCCCACGGTGTCCGGGGAGGGGCCGAGCGCTGGGCGGGGGGTATGAGCGGTGTGCTCCGGGGCGGAAGGACCGACCAGGGGGGGATCATGGGTAGTGGGCGAGCATTCGGGGCGGGGTAGGGGACACCCCAGTCAGGCCCTGAAGATGGGATAGATTTTGCCAGAGGCAAAATCCCATCTCCACGTGTGAAAGATGGCGGGAAATCAGAGCCTGGGAAAGTGGTCGAAGCCGGTCTGTGGGGCGCGAGACGTTCTTTGTGGGCAGTGAGGAGCGAAGATGTTTGGGGACAAGAGAGGTGAAAGCTGGTTTAAAGTTTTTCCTCCAACTAGCGTAAGATATATTTGCACAATGCAAGCAGTATAAATTGTGGTAGAGTTCTACATTTACTTAAGAGTCCTATAAAAGTACTAAAGAAAAAGTAACAGCATCCTATCTTTTTCTATAATTCACGAGAATCGGTTAAAAAAAAAAAGCTATGAACAAACCTAGGCTGCCTGTTGTGTTTGTTTTTTTGTTTGTTTGTTTGTTTTGAGACTGTTGTTTTTAGACATATTTTATCTTCTCCATTTCCAGAGAGAAAATAACTAGAAAGAGACCTCCTTGAGGGCCTCTGCCCTTCACCCCAAACCCCAAGGCTATTTTAATCCTTGCTCAAAGATGTCGGCTTCCAACAGAAACAGCAGAGATCTGCGTGCCGAGGCAGGGACTGGTTCCAATGCAGCAAGTTCCCAAGACCCTTGGGCCAGAGAAAGCAATTAGGAGTTTCGCGGACGGGGCAGGGAGCTGCCGGCGCCCGCGGTCAGGAGGAAACCAGACCCCGTTTCATCAGAATCACCATTCGCGGCTCCCCTGTCGATGCAGACAGCTTGAAAGCTCTCTGACGGGGGGAGTGGGTCCCCCCTCACCCAGGTGGGGAATAGGAGGGTACCAGCCCCCGGTACCGCCACAGGAGATGAGGCACACACCCGAACAAAGGCTGTAGCTCTTGGGCCGCTCTGAATAACTAGCCCACTGGTCTATCCGGGACTTCCCTCACAATCTCTCCATCGCGTGGGGAGAGTACCTTTCCGTGACCTACTAACTCGACTTATAGTGAATATGAGACCGGAGTAGCTGGGAGAGGCGTAAATGATCCATAGGATATCGCCGAGCCCCCTACCCCAATTCACAGATGGGGAGGTCGTTCCCTAGCCCCGTCCAGCTTTCTCTCCTCACCGATGACATCGTGGGGTCCTCACTTTCTGCGCCGGCCGTCATCCAATGACTGCGACACCCAGTATGCTCCCTGCCAGACACCGTGCTAAGGGCACTACGTGAGAACTGTGGAAGGTGAGTCGGCTTGTCTTCCACACACTCGGGGAAAGCGAAGCTTAGTAACCAAAGCTCAGAGAGGTTGCCCAGCTCGCCCCAGACCACACAGCTGCTCGCCGCTGCGGCTGGGATCCGAGCCTCGCTCGGACGTCCACGCTGCTTCCACTACGTGATACGCAGTGTTCGGGCCGCAGGCGCAGGACAGTGGGTTTATAGAAGACGGTCACTCGTTCTAGGGCCTGACAATACTATCCTTGCATCTGACCCACATGCCTCCTGAGCCAAGGAAAACCCACCTCCTCTTAGGCCCTTTGCCGATGCCGAGGATGCTGAGTGAGCAGCACAAGCCAAGGGCCACTTCTCAGCACACGGACGCGCCCTGGGCCTTGGCCCCCAAGGCACTGCCGACCTGCACCCCGACGCCTCGTCGCGCCCTGGGCCTCGGCCCCCACGGCACTGCCGATCTGCACCCCCACGCCTCGTCCCAGCAGGCCAGGCCCCGGCGCCGGCCGTCGGCTGTGTCTCTGCACGCAGGCAGGCGGACTTTCATCCCAGGTGCCAGCAGGCGAGAGAGCCCGTGGCCGTGAGGATGCTCGTTTCCCTCCCCTGGGGTCCAGGGCCCCCTCCTGGGCTGCAGAAGCTGGCCGTCCTGTCTGATCTCTAATTTTTTTTTGTTTTTCCTGTGGCAGTAGATTTGTTTATTCTCCTTCCCTGGGCCCCAATCCCCAGGGCTTCGCTCTCCTGACCTCAGGCCGGTCCCAGCAGCGCTGGGGCCACCAGGCGGGACACAGGCTTGACAGCCTGGGTTTGGAGACAGCGAAGTAGAAACTGTTGCTCTGCCAGGTATCAGCTTTGGGGACCTGGGCGAGCGACTCGAGCTCCCTGCGTCTGAGTTTGGGTTCCTGACCACGGGCAGCCATTGCGATGGGAAAATGAAATCACATGTGAGACAGTGCTTCAGTCCAGGGCAGGGACCCAAAGCTTCGAATTCTCGCTTCCTTTAATATGTGTCTCAGAGGCGCAGAGAGAATTGAACGAAATCGCAACGCGCCCGGCACAGTTCCCGGCGCCGGCAGACACTCGGCGACAGAGCGTCCCTCCCTTCTCCCCGAAGCCCCAACCTTCAGCCTCGTTTTTATTTCAGTGCAACAGGGCAGAACTATTTGCCAAAGAACACCGCCCGTCTCGGAGCTGGGCTGGGAGCGGGTGCGGCAGGCATGGGCCGGGCAGGTCAAGGCCAGGCCCCGGGCTCTCAAACGCCTCCTGCCAGCTGGGATTCTGGGATCCTGGGCTCGGCAAGGCCCTGAGACGGCCAGGCCCAAAGCTTTCGAGCAGATGGCCGTCGGTGCTTGGAGCCCGCAGCCCATCTTCCAACCCCGCCTGTCCTCTGAGAAGCCTTGAACACCTCCCAAACTCCACTCCCAGTGCCTTTCTGAAACTAAAGCCCATTTGGTCAGTTCAACGATCTTGTAGCTTTAAAAAAATAAAGCCCGGGCAGCCAGATCACCGAGAAGAACGAGCTCTGAGTTGGAGGGCAAAGCCCTCCCTTCCTGCTCAGCCTGGGGCACCCCGGGAGACGGTGGGGCTGGGAGCCCCCTCAAAGCTCCCGCATCCTGAGGAGCCCGCCGAGGGGCCACTAGGTGGGTCTGACACGGACGAACGGCCAAGCTTCGTCCCCTTCTCCTCGGCACCCGCTCTGCCTCGTGGCTTTGACAAAAGGCCTCTTCGCTTCTGCCCGGTTTCCCTCACAATGTAAAACCATTGACTGATATCAAAACAGTCACCTCGCTTGGGCCTTCATCGGTTTTCAATTTTCCAAGTGGCTGCCTCCAGCACGTCGTACCACAGGGGAGGCCAGTAGCCGTGTGGGACAGTGGAGCGGGTCTGCTCAGCCTTGAGGTTTGTCGCGCTCGCTCATGGCGAGGTCCCCTTGAGTGGCTAAGAGCCTTCTGGTAGAAGAGAGCCGACCGACGGGGTTAAGTGCGTGAGTTTGGGGATCGAATGGGCCCGGGTTTGAGTCCCGGCTCTGATGCCCAGCTGTAGTGCTGTGGGGGCCTTACCTCTTTGACTTCAATTTTGTCATCTATAAAATGAGGATTATGACGTAAAGAGACAGGGAGCTACCTCATGGGCCGACACAAGGGTCAGAGGAGAGGCTGCGGACGAAGCATGGCACCCGCCCCAGTGGGAACATGTCAATGTGTTTCCATTATAACGCTAATACTCTTACTAAGAGTGTTTTCTGAGCAGGGCTTCTTTCCCTTCTTGGACCCAAGGAGGCAGTTACTCTTTGGGCCGAAGGAGGGTCAGCCCCAAGCCCTACGCCCCCTCCCACCTCTCGTCACACACAGGAAGGCGTTGCCCAGCGACGGGCACCGAACAGGGAGCATGCGGGGCAGGCGGACCGCGGCCTGAGCAGTCGGTAACGCAGTCGGTAACGGTGCTAACAAGGAGAACGACCTTCTGCACCCAAGGTGAGGTCCCCGGTCAGGACGGGACAGGAAAGTTCCCTAAAACGGCGCGGCGGAGGGAGGGCAGGCATCTGAAGGAAGGAAGGGCGCAGCAGCGAGGTTGGAGCCCGCGGGAGACGCCGCCACAGAGGCGGTTTCCGCGCGCAGGGAGGTGGCGGTACAGATGGGCTGAGGGCCCCCCGGCTCTGGGCTCCGACCGCCCCCGTCGCATTCCGGCTTCGCCGCGGACGACTTGGGGACCCAGTCTGGGCCTCCGTGGTTTCTCTATAAAAGCAGCATAGCAATAGAGGCTTGGTCGCAGGGCCGTGGTCAGGACCGCCGAGCACACACAGATACAGCTCCAGCCAGGCCAGTCAGTGGACCCATCGGGCGCGTCCCGGTGGACAGAAGCCGCCGTCCTACGTCTCTCTTACCCTGATGCCAACCTCCTCCCTGGGCCGCCCGCCCGGGGCCAGTTCTGCCCTTACTCTGTACCTCATTCCCATCCAACTCTGCCTGTGCTGACATGAATTCCCCCGCCTTCGACCTCCAGATCGGCACATGAGGAAAATCCTAGAATTCGCATTTTAACTAGCCATCCAATTCCATCCTCACTATAAAGCATAAACCTGCTAGGGAGTGTCTAACATCTACTCGTATTGCCCCAGGGACAGAAAATGCACTACCTTCCAGGGCAGTGCGTGGCATCTCTGGAAAGTTCCAGAAAGTTCCATCCCCTTGTAGCCTTTGCGCATTGCTTGACTTCAGTTCAGCCGGATGGCTGCTCTGTGGCAGGCCCTGTGCTGAGCATTTATTCGCAGTCTGGAGAGGAAAGGAGCCCAAAGCAAAGCAAAACACCGCAGACCGTGAAGCGAGGCTACAGAAACAGAACCCCGGGCTAATCCGCACATCAGCAAGACCGGTGAGGAAGGGTGATTCTAAGAGAAGAGAAAGGCAGAGAAACGGGCCCAGGATGGAGGGAGCCTGATTCGTCCAGGAGAGGGAGAGAATTTCCTGCCGGGTGGACTGTGCAGAATGAACCACGCAGGTGGTTCAGGGGCGGTGCGCCAGGCGGGACCTTCCCGGGCCCAACAAGCCCGGTAAGTGTTCGGACTTCGCTGCGGGCCCAGGAGCTGCGTGGATGGAACTGCCCCGTCGGCTGCGTTTAGGAAGAGCTCCGAGCGCCAGGAGGAGGGCACGCGGGGGTGCCGCAGTGCAGCTGGGGGGTGGGGGTCAGCACCACGGCCCAGGGAGGGGGAGCAGGGGTGGCACCGAGTGCCACCGACACGGAAGGGGTGCCGTCTACGTTCCGCCACGCAGGCATGACCCCGGCGCGCCCGTCTCCGCCACGCAGAGCCAGGCTACGTGCCGCCGGCCCCCCAGTCTCCGCCAGCTCTTCCCAGCGGGCACGCGGGGCCTGCCCTGGCACGGCGCCTCCTGCTGCTCGTGGTAACAGTGCCCGTGACGGGAACTCTCTCCAGCCCCCGCCTCCAGCTTTGCTTCCCAGACACTCCAGGTTGGAGCCGGCAGTGTTGTTTGAGAGGATTACAGGCTGTACTCATGAACCAGGGCGCACAAGCAGCTCCGGGTGCCACCGGCTTTGCGTCCCAGAACCCTGCAGAGCAGGAGTGGCAGATCCGCGGCCAGTGACTCAGAGTTTCGGCCTCATTCCCCACATGGCAGACCAGACGCCTCTCCTGCTGGACTGGAAGCCCACGGGCCTGGGCCTCGGCGCCACCCCGGGGGTTCTGCTATGAGCCCACCACTGTCCGTCAAACTCAGTTTCCTTTTTTGGAAAATGAGGTTTCCAGAATCCCTTCTGCGGCCAAAGAGCCTACAACCCTCCCCTAAGAGAAAGCAGAATGACTCCTGGACTCTACGTCCCTGTCCCCCGGCTGGGCCTGCGAGGTCCCCGAGGCGGTCGGGGCTCGAAGATTGAACCGACTTGCTCAGACTCCAGTGAGCCGACTCCAGGTCCCAGCTTGGTCCCCGCGCCATCCCAGCATGATCTGTGGCTCTGGGGACTCGGAGCACAGAGTGCGAAATGCTCCCAGACCCACTGCCACACTCCGTACATACAGGAAATGGGCCGTGATACACGTAATATCACATTTTAATGGTCCGCAGCATCGAAGGCGAGATGAGGAATCATTCCTGCGGCAGCGAAGGATTAACTCCTCCTTTTCTGGGCTCTTCCTGTTCGAGGTAAATGAATTGGGGGACAGCCATGCAGGGCCGGGGGAGCAGCCAAAAGGTTGTCAAGGCAGGACAGTTCTGAAGTTAGTAATTGGTTTACATGAAAGCTTCTGGAATTTTTCTTTTTCTACTGTATCTGCCAATGTGCAGGAATGACTTAGCCTTTTGATCAGATCCAGCTCATTTTGCTTCCCGGACTCTTTCAAAGTCTACAAGGAGATCACCTTCACACCCTTGGCGCCACCCGGGCCCAGAATTAATAACCCCCCGTGAGGCAGAAAGCTCTGATGATTGACATTCGGGGTGTGTTAAAGGAACATGATCAAGTCTCTTTAAATTAATAGCTCTTGTCTAGGGCCAGAAGGGGACCCAGAAACCAGCTGTTCCTGCTGAGGTCGAGAGCGGAGGACACTTGCTCAGTCACAGGTGAATGATTTGTACCATTTGCCCACTTCCATGGTGATATACTGTCACCGTGGCCAGTTTCAAGGCACCAAGGTGAGGACTGGAGCAGGGCCAGGAAGAGACACTCAGTCGCTTACCATTACTCAGCATCTTCACCATACAGATGCAACGCACGTAAGCAACCTCAAAAGCACAGGTCATAGTAAAACAGTCAGCAAGTAATGTGCTTTGAGTATGTATTGCCTTCATTTTTAGTAGGACTTAATTATGAGTTTACGTAATTTCATTTTTAATCATGGCTGTATGCAATAATCAGCTCTCGAAATTTCTGAAACTTCGACACTTGTCTCTCGTGAGGGAGAATGGCTTTGTCCCGGCACATCGCTGGTCCCACCGTGGCTCTGCGTCACCGTATCAGTCCAGCCATACCTAGCAAAGGCCCATGGTACTGACTTCCCAGGCCCTGATGGGCTCAGCTTCAGACAGACCTTGCTGGAGAGAAGAGCCTCTTTCTCCAGCCCAGCTATGGAAAGATGCCGTCTTTTTTCATTAATAAACCTAAGCAATTGCCTAGCTCAAATGTGATCATATTTTTTTGCTCCCTCCCCAATGAGATCGGTCCCTAAATTGTACGTCCATCTCCCTGGAGGAAGGCAGATTTGGGCACAAACCACTCATCTTTAAAGCATGGGCAGCCTCTCGCCTCTGATAATCTCCAAGGTGGTCCTTTGTGAAATAAGGGCTCTCTTCCACTGACCCCAGGGAACATGAGGCTTCTGTGTGGCACAGCCAGCTCAGACTTTCTTTGCTTGGGGGTGAAAAGAGAACCATGAGGTGCCCCCCCTTATAGTGGGGAAGGGTCTCAGGAGGAAAAGGGACAGGATCCAAGATGGCCTCCACTGATTCCAGCTTCCTGGGAGTGACACCTGTGTAGTTCCTTCCCACACCGAAAAGGGTTACGAGGAATACGGCAGAGGAGGACCGCTGAGACTCAGTCATGAAAGACATCATGCTCCTGCCTTTGTCTCTCTTGGATCGTGCTCTCTGGGGAAAGCCAGCCTCCACGTCAGGAGGACATTCCCAAGGACCTACAGGGACGTCCAAAGTGGAAAAGAGCTAAAGCCTCCTGCCAACAGCCTGTGCTAACCTGCCAGCAAACATGAGTGAGCCGCCCCGAAAGTGGAGCTCCCAGCAGCATGCAAACCTTTCGGTGCGTGGATACAAAATAAGTCAAAGCGTGATCCCTGCCCTCAAGACGGTGTCTCCCCGGGGCTCGTGGCCATCAGGAGTCGCTCTGGCTGTGCGTACGGCACTGCTGTTTGCTATGCAGTAACGACGGCTTAAACAAGAGAGACTTGTGTCTCCTAAGTAAATCAAGTCAGAGGTGGGCCATCTAGGTCTTGTACGGCATTCCCCCGGGCCAGCGACCCAGGCCCCTTCTATCCTGTTGCTCTGCCATCCATCATCAGCTCGGGACATCTACCTCCTGGTCCATGAGGGCTGCTTGAGCTCCCACCACTATGCCTCCTTTTACCCAGAAGGAAGGAGGAAGGGGTAAAAAAGGGTACAGCCTCTTTCATCAAGGACAGTTAGCAGATGATGCTCATACCCCTTCTGCTTTTCTCCCGGTGGCCAGAACTTAGTCATACGCCAGTTTTTATTCTCACAGTCTGGTGCCCAGGTAAAGTTCAGAGGTTCTACTATTAAGAAAGGAGAGAATGGCAGGCGACATATGGTTTTTTCCCCAGGGCCTGGCGGAGGCCTCACAATTCTTCGGCCAGCAGATATGCTTATCTGAGGGGTCTCTTTGCTGCTCTCGGTGGTTGGCTAAAAAATGCTCTCTTTCCAAACACTTCGTCTAAGGCATACTCCATTATTATTCTCTACCCCAGAACCCTATTCATTTGTGTACTTCTTAATTCTTTGTCTCTCCAACCGAAAGTTAGAGTCCATGAGGGCAGAGGCCTTGTTTGGCTGGTCCTTCTTTGAATTCCCAGCTCCTGAATATTTGCTGAATGAATAAAAGTCAAAGGCAGACCCTCTGACACATCACCATGGTCAATAACAAGTTCAGACAGGAGTCCCTGATTAGAAAACCACTATACAAACATTTGCATGCCTGTGTCCTAAGCTGAGACCATTTCGGAGGCATGTGCTAACCCTTTGCCCAGATCTATGTGCAGAAACACAGTGCCCATGTAACATCTGCTTCGGCACAAACACATTCCCCAGCCCACTCCGTTTTGTCAGCTACATTTTTTTTTAAATGCCAAACATTCTTATAAGGAAAACAAAACAAACCCAGAAAAGGCAACTGTTGTTACAGCTCTTTAACTTTCCCCCAGAGAACCAGAGTCCGTGGGTGCCAACACCCGAAGCCCCAGAAGAGACATGCGAGGCATAATCAGTCACGTCGAACAACTGGTCCGAGGAGCTTTGTTTTTGCCAAACCAATGTAGAGGTCATGGCGACATGGTCACGAATGATGGCTAAGGAGCTGCAAATACAAAATATATTTTTAAACGAAGAAAAGGAATCCCCGCTACCCGCCTGCGAAAGTGCCCACGGTTCACAGGAGCGATCGAAAGCTGTGGTCCTCCAGCATCACGAATAGAAAAGTTAGTAATTCTCACAGAAACAAGTATAAATATCTATTTTTAATAAAACCTAAAAACTAACCAAAAAGAAAAAGGAAGATGAATAAAGGAAATAATAAAACTCATGGAAAATAGAAAATGAAAAACCATTCAACTTCATTAGTGATCTAATAGACTATTTTCATCTTTAAACTGACAAATATTTTTAAAAATAGTGCTCAGTGCTGGTGACTATGTGGAGAAATGGTCAACAGCACACACTGCTGGTAGAGTACAAATTTAAACACTTCTGGAAAGCAGTTGGAAACATGCATCAAAAAAAAAAAAAAAACTCAAAAATGAGCCCGGTCTTTTTGGCACGATAATTTACTTTTACTAATTTACCCTAAAATGTTTATTCGTTTACTCAATAAGTCATTTTTGATTGCCTGCTATCTACCGTTTGCTGTGCTAGATGCCCTGAGGAAACAGATAATAAACAAGTAAACAAATCAGTAAATAAATGTATAAATTATCATTGCCAACGAGGAGGTTGTGTACACCCGGTACAGTAACAGAATTGCGGACTAGGTGCTCACGAGAATGTTCTCTGAGATGGTGATGTTTAAGACGAGATCTGAAGGAGGAAGAGCCAGTCATGAGCGGAGGGGGTGTTAGGGTACCAGGTAAAAGAGACGGTGTGTGTAAATGCCCTGAGTCTGGAACGATCTCACGGGACTCCGGGAACCAAAGAGAGGTCAGGACGGCCAGAGCCTGGCGATCAGACGGGCATGGGATGCGGCTGGAGATGAGCCGGAGCTGGGAAGGGACACCTGGATGTCGGTGGACTTCGTGGTGCGGACGACGGGGAGCACCGGAAAGTTCTCGAGCCGGGGCGCGAGAGAATCGCAGATGTGGGTCGGGAAGCTCACTCCAGACACTTTATGAGACCGAAGTGGCAAAGAAGACCAGGCCGAAAGTCGGGAGGCTCCACTGGATGGTCACTGCCATCCATGGCCCGAGGTCCATGAGAGGCAACGGAAGAGGCGTTTTGAGGCGGAATCACACAATGTGGTCACCAACGGCTGGGGGTGGCCAGGGAATGGGTGGAGCTGGAGAGTTCACCAGGATCGCAGCCTGGGGGAATTGTGAGTCAATGAATAACAATGGGAAACAGCAAGATGAGATTGTTTGGGGAGAAAGATGAAAAACCTTAATTTTCAGGACCTCTGAAATCACAGTTCATGCCTTCCTTTTAGAGACAAGTCCCTGTCACTCTCCAAACACATGAGGCCTTCATTCGTTCCCTCTCAACTAGCTCACACAGGCAAGACTGGGCACCTCAGCAAACGAACCAGTGAAATAAAACGGGAATAAAATGGAAACGCAATTTTCTTTCCTCCCCCACCCGTTTCTTGATGTTTACGATTTCAGTTTTAAAAATAAGGCGAGATCGAGTATGTCCTTCAGGAAATTTCCTTCTGGTAAGTTTCCACACTCCTCCCCCTCCCCTTCTCTAGTTCAGGAAAAGTGACCTCAAGCTTTTCTTTCCCCCGAGACCCCGCAGAGCCCCACCCCGCCCAGCCCTTTACCGAGAGCCCCAGCTTGACGTAGCAACTTTTCGCGAAGGTTCGCCTCTTATTTGTTAGCAGTTCTCTCTCAGAATTCACCAAGTCATCAGCAGCTGAAGTCCTTCTGTAAAGGACGCTGCTGGGGACTTTCCTCAAGGACGAGTGGAGCAGGGAGGACGCCTTGGGGCAGGGGCAGCAGCCCGGGCCTCCTCGTTGCCAGGACGCCCGTCACACGTTCTCCTCACCGAAAATGGGGCGTTTAACGCAATGTTCATTGTCTCCAGAAATCTTGCGTGGGCCCGAGGAGGCAATCGCAATATTTGAAAGCCCGCGGCCACGAACAGAAATGAAGGAACGGGGGGGTCCAACGGTGGGGTGCACACTAAGCACACTCCAGGAAGCCAACCCAGCTCTCTCAGAAGGCGGCATGGGTGACCGCGATACACCGGCTTCCTAAAGCCCGTCGGCTGCAAGGTGACGCGTTCTGAAAGGCACCACCGCGTTGATCTGGGCCACTTCCAGTAATGAAAGCTTTCTCTCATAGAGGAAAATTGTTCTGAATGAACCAACTCAATAAGTCAATTTTGCAACTGTTTTCTAAAGTCCTATTGAAATGGAAAGCATTAGCACTGCACGATAAATCAGTTTATGAAAATACAATTTCCTGTCAGCTGTTCTAAATAAGGTTCTTTTCAGACCATTGTGCCGTCGGGAGGGGAAATGGTTCCCCCTTCCATCCGGAAGTGTGTGTCGTGTGTCCGTGTGTCTGTGTGTCTATCAATGTGCGTGTGTCCGTCTGCGTGATTTTAAATCTTGCAGGTGGATGTAGAGTAAGAAAATGAGATGTTTACAGCATATTGAGAAACAGGTTTTTAATACCGTGAAACCTTTCCTATCACAAACCCAGGCGACTGAAGGAAGAGTTCGTTCAACTCCAAATTTCACAGCCCCTCATTCTCCTTCAGAGCTGCTAAGGATGCTCATTTACAGCAAGGAAACCTTCCCACTCCAGCTGCTGAGGAAGCTGCAGTGTCTTTAACAGAATTCCTTTCCACAGAAGGAATGACAGGCTTCCTCCGGCAGAGGCCTAGCCAACAGACACCACTCCAGAATTGCATGAAAGGAAACTGAAATGACCTATTTTCTGGGGAAAATAAGCAGTGGAAATGGCTATCGCTTCCTTTTCTTTGTTTTCAATTAAGAAACAATTCAAACATACAGAAAAGTGTAGAAAAATACTATAATAGACTATCCTTTACCAAGATGTCGTAATGGCTTCAGCTGGCTCGTTCTCTCTCTCTCATTCTATCTCTCTCTCTCTCTCTCTCTCTCTCTCATTCTCTCTCTCTCTCTCTGAAATAATTTACAATTAGTCAAAGCCACACAGCCTCCCAGAAAAAACTGCCTCCCTGAAATGTCATGAGTCATTCATGCCCTGATTTTGGTCTGTTTACTATCAATGTATGAATCTATAAACTGTATAGACATTATTTTACAGGTTTTTAAAAGTTCACTTAAATAGTAATTATTCTGTATGTATCCTCTTGAAACGCCCTCAAATATTTTGGATGAAGAGACATACTACATTCTGGACTAAAGAGACTCATTTCCATAACGATGTCCATCATGCCTAAGTTAATCTACAGATTTAATGCACTTCCAAATTTAAAAATACCACCAGGTTTTTTTTTTTTTTTTTTTCCCAGAGCTGGGCAAGTTGATTTATAAGTTTATACTTAAGAACAACAGCAACAACAACAACAAAAAAAGCTAGTCAGGAGAACCCAGAAAAGGCCATATGGGGGCGGGGGTGCTATCTGCCATTAACACATATTGTAAAGCCTATAATTAAGAGTCTGGTATTAGCACATGAATAACCAGATAGACCAATGGGACTCAAAGAAAATCCAGAAATAGATCCAACTGTGTCTGGAAACTTATTATACAAGAAAAGGCGACTTCACAGATCCGTGTGGAAAGACAGATTTTTTTTCAATAAGTGGTGTTGAGATCATTGACTAGCCATATGGAAAAAAGGCAAGCTCACGCCATGCTGAAGTAAAACCCAAAAAGGGTCAGATGCTGAAATGTAAAATCCGAAACACTATAGGTACTAGAGAAAAACACGGGAAACGGGCATGGAAAAAACTTCCTTAACCAGAAGCAATAAGGGAAAGAGACTATCATGTTTGAGCACATTAAAACGAAACCCCTTTGCATGGCCAACACCACCAGCAAAGTAACAAGACAAAGAAGGCCAGATGGAGACCCCCGGCTCCTGCCTCGGGGTGAGCCTGGATCACCCCTGGTTCAGTGGGCAGCCGGACTCACTTTCTAGACTGGAGGCCACCGAACGGGCATAGCTGAGGGCCAGTTACCTGTGTTGGAAGCTGGCTCCACCACTCGCGAGCTGTGTGACCCTGGCGAAATTGTTCGAATTCTCTGGACCTCAGCTGTCTTATCTATAATAAAGGGATAATACCAGCACAGAGTACTGGGATCGCGAGGAAGAGCGAGTATGTTCCTGTGTATAAATTGCTTAGTACAGGTGTCTAGAACGTTCTACAACCTCAGCTCATGTTAGCTCTCACTTCCCGAGGCCCAGAGTGTCTTACGAACCAAGGCCTAGGCAGCGAGGCGGCTGCCGGGCTCTCCTCCCAGCCTTTGCTCACATGCTGAGAAGCCCCCGCATCCCCCAGTTTAAGCAGCAAGCCTCGTTCCGCTCCCCCATCTCACGAAGCTTTCTTGTGCTCCCCGTCGACCCACAGGAAACACCCTCGCGGCTGCCGACGCCATCGAAGCTGAACCTTTCCGACATCTTGACAAGAAATTCCTAATATTGCTTATTGACATTTTCTTTCCCTTTTTTAATTACTCCGCCTTACTATACATGTTAGTTTGCTTTTTTTTTTTTTAATGAATCAGCTTTGAGCCCTTACTCCAACTTGCCAGTAGCCAGTATCTTCCTACCCACGGGAGGGTTGTATTTTTGGCCATGTAGAAACAGGAGTGTAAGTGATGAGTGTGACTCTTAGGTGGAAGCATTTAATTTCTGATCCAAGACTCTCCAGGGCGCCCCTCCCAGAGCCACAGGGTTGGCGATGGTCCAGAGGGTCGAGGCTCTGTCGGCCCCCATCTCTAAGTGAGGAGAATGTGAAGCAGCTTGTCTTCCCGGCCAGTGACAGACACACTTTTGGTGAGCAAGTCACTAAGATTAGGGGATGTTTGTTACTGCAGCATAACCTCGCCTATCCTGGCTGATATGTATGGTGTTTCTATCATCATTCGGTTTTAAGTATTTTATAAATTCCATTAGAATTTCTTCTTTGATATATAAATTACCTACCCCTACTATTTTTCCCAAGCATGTGGAAAGCTTAGATCTCTAATTTTATTACATGTGGTTGGAGAACATAATTTATCTGTGATTTGATGATTTGGTATCTATGGAAATATAGTCTATAGGATGATATGATCAGTTTTGGCAAATATTAATCACATGCTTAGGAAAATATCTGTTCTCTAATTGTTGGGCACTGGGGCTCTGTATCTGTTGTCAGATCATCTGGTTCATTGTGTGGTTCAATTTTCCTACAACCTTGTTACTTTTTGCTTGATCTATCCGTGGCTGAGAGAAGTGTGTTGAGATCTGCTCTAATTATGGGTGTGACAATACTTCTTTGTACTTCAGTCAAGCATTCTTACAATCTACCGTGTACTCTGATCACGGGACTCTGTTCTCTGATCCCAGAACTCTGGGGCAGAGTAACACTGGGGATCACATAGGTCTTCCCCCGGTAGGTCAAGCCCACCAGGCGATGCCTTGTTGGGTCATGAACTTCTATGAGTACTTGTGAAAGCTGGGAGCCCTATCCTTAAATCTGTATTTGTACGTGGTTTCAAGGGGGGGCGGGGTTCTCTTTCCATCCCAGAATGGAAGTTCGGTGGCCATCACTTTTGAACCAAAAATGTGAATTTGTAGCCTGACAGATGATTTGAGAAACAGAGAAGAAGATGAAAGAAATGTGCTCATGGCATCGAGCTGGTGAGGTAGATCCGTATGCAGCGAGCTCCCCCTCTTTCCAGCCCAGCCCCTGTCTCCCACCTCAGCTGTCTCCCTGGGACTTCCTGGGTGCAGAGGTGCTGCCAGTGTGTTTTTGAGTGGCCTCAATTCTTGAGAATGGGAAGAAGAACATGGATTCCTGCTTAGGAACAGGGACAGACCAGAAATAGGGAACGTTTCCTGTGAACCCGGTGGGTTGGGGATGTTCCTGGGGGACATGAGGAGCTGATGGCCTGCTGTCATGGTCATGAGGAGGACAATGATGGTGATCACGAAAGAGTATGAGGCAAAGGAGGAAGAGGAGGGCTCCGAGCAGGCAGTGGGCACGTGCAGAAGAGAGCATTCTGGAGCCGGATTATGTGGGGTTTTGGGGGGGCAGCTGGAATGTGGCTCTGAGAAGGACACATTTAATCCTAACGGAAATCGGGTGCCACGCCCATTTCCCTGGAAAATGTGGAAGAAGAGACTCAGACATAAAAGTAATAGAAAATTAATCCGGCAGCACCTATAGATTAAGTGTGACATGAGCGTGAAATGGGGGTGGACACACGGACAGACAGGAATGACGGGGCAGGACTCGGGGCCTCAGTGGATCTGAGGAGAGAGGGGTGGAGGTGGGTGGCTTCGGTCCACGCCAGCAGCGCACAGGGGCTGCTCTGGGACTGTCTTGTAATTACCAGGGCGCATTGACCTTCAAGTTTAGGCACCCTGTCTAATGACTTACCAAGCAATCTATTTCTGAAACTGTATATGGAGCCCATGATTATTCATACTTTATAGATGAGACAGCTGAGGTCATAAGAATTTAGCATCAACGTCTGCACCTAGCAGCTCAAAATAACACGGCACTCAGGAAACCAGGGTCTGGGTGTGAGGATCAGCCTCGTCATGGCTCGCTGTGTGACCTTGAGCAGCGAACTCAGCCTCTCGAAGCTTCCATCTACGAGGATCACATTGACATAACGTGTGTAAAAACTCGCACCAAGCACACAGTAAGCTCTCAAGAACTGTTAGCTGTTGTTGCTACTAATATTGCTATTATCGATATGATTTGCACTGCAAGGAGACTACACAACCAAGTCAGGAATTTCACTCTGTCACGTGTTAACCGAGCGCCCTTCGGAAGTACTTGGGCGCTCCGAGCCCGTGGGGGAGGTGGGGGTAATCCCTCCCACCTCACAGTTACTGGTGATGTAACTGGGGGATCGCTGAACAGTGGCATTTTCTAATCACCAGAGATGAACTTGCGAAGCTGAATCTAGTCTCACATCTAAATCCCAGTCTCCCTGCAGCCAACGCACGCAAGTCTTTCCCCCCCAAGATGAACCTGGAAGCGGATCCTTCCAGCAACTTCCCCGTTTGCTCTGTGCTGGGGAGAAAATGGATGCCTCTTAAACAGACAGAGACAAGACTTGGGATTCTGCTAGATGCCGACCTTCTCCCATCAGGGCTCACTTCTGTTTAAACCGATACGGATTCCAGAATTTAAATAGAAATGATAAATTATTGACCATCGTGGTGATTGATTCTCAGACTGTCTGCTGACCACCAAATTGCTCCGATTGTCTCCTGAATGAAAATTCCATAAGTCATTAGTGAGCACAGCACCAACATCCGTCAGGATAATGACGTGGCTGCAATCACTCCTTGACACTAATTACCTTTTCCAACTAATTTTAAATGCGAAATTTTGCTAATGACCGAGACTCGCAGTAAAAGGGCCCCATTTTCTCCGAGCGTGCCATAATCGATGGCACCTTCGTGCCCACATGGCAATTATTAACATTCGATCCTGCCTTTTCACCGTGCGTTGGCAGCCTTTAAATAGAGATCTCTTTATTACAGGCTCCTTGACATAAACATAATTGTGTCTAGAGAGTTCGCTGAAAGTGAATTTCCGGAGACGTCTACATGGATAGATTTCTAACTTGCAGAGATGACCGTGGAAAACGTGTAATTCACAGTCCTTCCGTGGCCGGGCGGGGACGGGGGCGGGGGAGGCGGAACGGACTCGCCGTGTGAAAGCACTGTCCGGGGCGAGTTCGCACTTGTTACGTGTTGGCCTCACAACAGCCTTGTGAGACAGCTGCTCTGAGCCCATTTTACAGATGGAGGAACTGGAGCCTGGAGATTTTAAGTGACCTGCTCAATGCCATACAGCTTGCGAACAGCAAGTAGACGAGGCTAGGATTGTGGAAGGTGGCCTCTTCCTCCCAGTGCGGTCCCTTCCCCGTGAGTGAGGGCAGGACCCAGTGACATTTCGCTATGGACAGAGCACAGCAAATGGGAAGGAACGTCATTTCGGAGATGGTTACAAAAAGGTTCGGGCTTCACCTTGCTCGCTTCCCCTCACCCTCTCACTTGCTCAGTACTCTGAGGGGACCCAGCTGCCATGTGGTGAGCTGCCCTGTGCAGAGATCCACATGGCAAGGATGTGAGGGTGGCCTCTGGCCAATAGCCCTTGAGGAACCAGATCCTGCCAACAACCAAGCAAGTGACCATGGACAAGCACCCTCCCCCGTCCCCGGGGAGCCTTCCGATGAGGCCGCAGCCCCCGCAGGCATTTTGATTCTAGCCTGTGAGGGGCCCTGAGCGAGAAGACTTACTCAGCCCCGCCATATTCCTGAACCATAGAAACTAGGACGTAATAAATGTGTGACTTCATGCCCCTGGGTTTGGGGATAACTTGTTATGCAGCAGTAGGTAACAAATACAGGGACCAAACTTGTTGAAATGATGCCAAAACCCTTGTTCACTTATTTCTGTAGATTTGTTTAAATCATAGAATAGCACATTAATATTAACATAGCATTCTGTATTAATTCTTTGTTTAGACATCAAACACCAAAATATATAAAATTAAGATCAGAAGCTCCTCTTCGTCCTTCCCCTCGCCCCTCACTGCCCCTGTTGACGATTCTGTGTGTCCTTTCTGATCTTTCCTCTATATTTCTATACACGTATAGAATTTTATGAAATCATAATCAGGGTCTCCCTGCTATACATATTTTCTGTAATTTGCTTTTCCACTTAATCGTACACCCTGGACCTCTCTCCATGTTGGTTCGTGAGAAGCGCTCACCCACCCACCACGCTCCCCGTTCTTTTCAGTAACTTCAGAACATCCCGGGAGACAGACGTTTGTTTCCGACCCAACTGCAGCAAGATCCTGATACGTGAATCTTCGTGCATGAATTTCCGTCAAAGAGATTCCTAGAAATGGAATTGCTAGGTCTCGAGGTACGTGCTTTGTAAAGTCTGGCCAACGTCCTTCCCGCTGCATCATATTCCATCCGCAGACAGACAAAATCACAGGGTCTCACCGTTCCCACTGGACAGGGGGCAGCAGCATTCCCTAAACCCCAGAGAGTAAGCGTGTGCAGGTGTCAAGTGTTAGAGCCCCAAGCTCAGAAGACCACAAAGCTCCCAGCCTCAGCCCCCTTCTCTCTTTATAACTTGGATCATTTTCTTCATTATCTTCCCTCTTAAATTTTTTTTTTTTTTTAGTGTAAAAAAAACAAATAGACTCCCAATGGAGGAGTGAGCAGAGCTCCATGTCAAGACAGTCAGATCCAGGCCCAGCTACTCTCAAACTTGCTATAGAATCCCAACCAAGTCACTGGCGCTTCCTGGCCTTGGTTTATCAACTCACTAGGCCGGACAAGGTGGCCTCCCGGTCTCCTTCTGCCTGAACTTATAAACTGGTTCTGGAAAGCCACAAGGAATCTACCTTCATCGTCCCTGGCTGTCTGGCTGTGGGGCCTTGGGTGGGTCCCTTATCCCCTCAGGCAGGGAGATTAAGTAAAAGCCCTCGGAGAAGTATACATTTAATGCACACATGTACTAGGCACCCAGTGAGCCAGGTACCAGAGTCACAGAGAGGCTCGGCGGCCGGAGACGGAGGCATAGTGCAGCAGCGGGAGGCTGGGAGCACCGTGGCATTTCCCACCAAGGCACACGCGGGGGGCAAAGGGGCAGGTGCGAAGGCCCTGGGTGCGATTCTGAATCCCCGGCCTAGGAAGTGTCATCGTCTTACCCAGTTCTCTGGTGCCTTCCATTTAAATGTGGCTTTGCCGCTGGGATTGCTTTGACACTGATTCTAGAAGCCCTAGAGCGTCGGAAGATGCGGACAATGTTTAATCCACTCGAAATCTACAGCCCAGCAGGGAATGCGGGTCAAGGGCGGATACGGTCCCCTGGAAAAAGACTCAGATGGGTTTTCTGTTCAAGGCGAATGGGAGTCGCGCTATGTCCTAATGGAATTGCAAATGCAAAAATCTCAACGGCAACAAAATCATAAAAACAGCAGCCTGCACAACGGAAAATACAGAATCGTGTTTGAGATTTGCTTTGGGTTTGCAGAAAATGACCTAAATCTGAATGAAGCATAGTAAAAACTCAGCTAGTGAACTTGGTGGCTCTAGAGTTACCCTACTCCAGGCGTGGTCTGCAATCCGGCAGCATCAACACCGCCTGGAAGCCAGTTAGGAATACAGAATCTCAGGCCTCACCCCGGGTCCACCAAGCCAGAATATGAATTTTAACGAGATCTCCAGAAGATTTACGTTACGATTTTAGGCTTCGGCGTCCCAGTTGACTGAGGTAGGAACCTTTGCCTCAGTCAGGACTCCGAGAACCTTGGAGAACTAGTGATCTGTGACTCTCAGTTGATTACTCTTTGAAAGTTAGTGACAAGCCGTGGTCATAATTTTTAGACCCACCAACTGAGCATCCTGGGACCTCAGGCAAGGACTGGGCACTGGCTCAGCCACAAAGCCTGGCCACAAAGCGACGCCTACTGTACCCGATGGGCCGTGGCGAGCGCAGGCCCAGCCTGATGTTGATCGACTGCTTCCTTCACTCGCTTTCTCACCTCTCTACGTTCCTCTTGTGTTTCGTGGGTCGCCTCCCGTCTAAACTACATGCTCAAACTTTTGTCTTGGGGTCTACTTCCGGGGAACCTAAACCGAGGCATGCCAGCACGCGGAGAAGGCTGCCTGCCGGCCAGGTCGCTTCATCGGGGAGGCCAGCACGTGAGGGCGAACGGGCTCCTTTCCACCTTGAGGACCTGTGAACTTCTGTGCAAATGTGCCTCCGAGAGAGATGGTCTCTGGGAAGATCACTTGCCATCCTGTGGCTCTTGGGACACTTGGAGACATTCCTAGTCTCCCAGTGTGTCTCAGGACTGTGTCACTAGCCTCTAACCTTGGCTTGAGGACCTGACAACCCAACAATGTCTTGGGATAGTGAAGAAATAGCTCCAGAAGGTAAGAGGGCCAGCCAGGGCTTGGGAGAACATTCTGGAAGAATAGGAGTGGCTGAATTCTGACTGTAGAAAAGAGCTTCAGGAGGGGTGGCAAGAAGGCGCATTCGCACTTCCTCACAGCCTGTGAGAGTCAGTGCCCCATGGCCCGCAGTGAGGCCTCGTCATCAGAAACTTGGTCTCGAAGACAAAGAATGTCTGACCTGAAAAAGTCTCACAGACCAGGAAGACCAGCCCTGTGATGGTTAATTCTATGTGTCCACTTGACTGGGTTATAGGGTATCCAGACATCTGGTCAAACATTATTCTGGATGTGTCTGTTAGGGTGTTTCTGGATAAGATTTACTTTCAATAAATAGACTGAGTAGAGCCAATTGCCCTCCCCAAGTCGGGTGGGCATCATCCAATCAGTTGAAAATCTGAACGGAAGGACAAGGCTGAGTAAGAGGATGCTCCTCACGCCTGACTGCCTTTAAGCTGGACCATTGTTGGGTCCTTCTTGCCTTTGGAGCCAAACTGAAATGTCCGCTCTTCGTGGGTCTTAAGCCTGACAGCCTACAGACTGGAACTACACCATTGGTTCTCCTGGGTACCAGCTTGCTGACTGCAGGTGCTAGCACTTGCCGGCCTCCGTAATCACATGAGCTAATTCCTTATAATAAATCTCTTCATATATATTATATACATACGCATATGCTGCGCAGAAACACACACACACACACACACACACACATATCCTATTGGTTCCGTTTCTCTGGAGAACCCTAATACAAGCCCTCATTTCATAGGAGAACTGACATCTGGAGCGAAAAACACCAGAACCCAGGTGTCCTGGCTTTCTGGCCCACACCGATCGGTCCACCTGCCCAGCCAGTTACTACAGAGTGAACTCAGAATGACAGGAGTTCAGGGCTCTGGTCCAACACGTCTGATGTGGCCCCAGGCAGGTGACTTAACTTCTTGAAGCCTAAATTTCCTCGCCTTCAACGTGAGGATAGAAACCATTCCTCTTGATAGAGTCAAAGCAAAGATCAACACATGAGACTCATCTACAAAAAGACAGCACAGAGCCCGACGCTGGGACACCGGCCCTGCGTTTGTCAATTTAATGCGTGAGCCTAAATAGGAAGTACTCGAATAATGTTAGGCATTATTTAAAGATGGATATAAAATGCCACAGAGAACCTCAAAAATACTCTACCAGGAACCGTGCTTTTTATTTATATCATTTATAAGGCTTTCTAACCCTACAAAACTCATACGATTTTTTGAACGTTTCAGATTAATGATTACCCTTGGTCGAAGCATCAGCCAAGTCCGCCATCAAAACCCAGCCATCCCATCTCTGTCACTTGTGTTGATGGCGTGGAGCCCATCGTGAGATTTCCTAGCAAGGCCCATAAAGTAAGAAAGACTGGGCAGAAAGGTCTGTTTAATTCTCATTTTCCGAGGGCTTGTTAGTTAACCCAACCCATTCAGTCCAAGAGTAAATCAAAAGCCACCACAATCAGGAGACCCATAGACCGACGGCTGCCACCCTCAGCCCAGCCTTGGCATTGTCCCATAGTCATTTGCACCTGGGAATGAGCAGGCCTGTTTGATGAGCTCTCAAGTTGTTCCTAATAACGATCCATCAGAGCCCCAGCCCCCCACTTCCAATTGCCCCGGGATCTGCCTCCATTACCGTCCCTGAGGAATGAGCCCCAGCTTGAGCTTCATTAGCGGCTCAGACCGGTCGGAGGCGAGCTGCTGGGTCTGCCATGAGGCCTGTGGTTGGCTGAGAAATTAACGAATTGCCTTCCTTAACCTCCGTCGCCTGCATAATCTATCGTGATCGATGAAGCATCAGGAGCCCGAAGGAGACGCTGCTGCAGTAAATGCCAGCGTGTTATGAATTCTACACTCCATCTGGGTGAGCACATTAAAAAAAAACACACACACATGCTTTAAACAAAACCACACAGAACAGGACTGCATCTTTCCGGAGAAGTCAGGAGGCTGAGCTAAGCCTCTCAGGGCCTCAGCAATGAAACCACCGACTGGATGGGGGGAGGGGAGAGGCTGAAGCAGCCCTGAACCCGAGTTCTCTGGCCGATGGGGTGGAGGGCGACACAGCTCACTCAGGCTGCACACACGCTCCCGCGGGTTTGTAGCTGGGGGGCGCAGCTGAGCTTCTCCAGGCGGTACGAAGGCCCAGTCTGAAGAGAGGCCGTGAAGGGGGGCTCACACTGGCCCCCACACTGATGACTCCAAGATGAAGGATTCAGGACCACTCCGACCAGGCTAAGGGAAGCCAAGAGAAGATCTGAAGGAAATGCATTGATTAAGTACCAATTTGCGCTGCGAGGCATTAATCAGTCCCTATTTTGAATTCATCCCTTACTGCACTTAGCTAATAAGGAAAAAGTGTTCCCTTCCTCAGGATTTGGTCTGCGTCGGGCCCTGGGGTGAGCATTTCAACTGCGTCCTTCCCAAGGCAGACCCTGTGGATTTGCCACCTAAAAGTCATCCACAACCGCCTTCACCTTGCCCTCCTCTGCTAACAAGTCCAGGGAGCTAAAAGAATCCATTGCCCACACCCCACTGACGTTAGAGGTGATCATTCACCATGATTATAGCCGATAAGACGTAGGCCAAAGGCCATAGAGCAGGTCCCATTTCCGAATGCAGAATCCGCCACAAACCAGAGGCTGGAGGTGGAGCAGCCATGCTGAGGCCATGAGGCAGCAAGCATGAGGACAGAGCCAACATGCTAGGAACAGGAAAAGAAAGAAATAGAAAGAGTCTGGGCCCCTGTTGGGAGCCGCTGCCATCACCCCGGACCCTTACTCTGGACTTCTGGTGAGGCAAGTTTAAAAAAATTCCTCTTTATCTATGGCACTGTTGGTTCAGCCTTCTCTTACCGCAGTGGAAAACATTCCTAACCAATAGATTCCCTTTCTACAGGTGGGGAAACTGAGGCTCAGAGAGACGAAATAACCCACCGAAGTCCCCGTAAGAATGAGAAGCGGAGCTAGGGTTCTCTGTGACTTAAAGCTTCTTGTCACTTAGCCCACCCCGCCCTGGCGAGGAATGACATGCGTAAACTCTGCGAGCGTGTTTGACTGTCACGTTTCCCGAATGTACGGCCCCCGGAAATGAGCCTCGAACAATCCAGGTGTGTAACGGACAGCTGTAATAAAGGCCGATGACAATATGAATCCCGATACCGGCTAACATTTTGTTGAGCGCCCACGAATAGTACCTGCCTAATCCATTTAACCCGACACCAGCCCTCTGAGGTGGCTACTGTGAAACTCGTAATCACTGATTTCACGCGAGGAAGCTGAGACCCGAGTGGCTAAGTGACTTGCCCAACACCTCACAGCCCTGAGCGGCTGAGCCGGGTTTCCAAGCCTGGCCCGAAGCCCACGTGCCAGGCATGGCCGGGAGCAGCCCTCAGCAGCCCGGGGTGTGGGTGTGTATGTCCCATACCTCGGGAACAAGGCCCCAGGCAGAATCGCCTCCCCCGTCACCCAGTCGGAGGGCAGGAGAGTGAGAGGCTTGACGAACCCTTGCGCCACGGCCAAGCCCTCTTCTTGAGGCCACAGACTGGCTTCTCCCCATCTTTGCCCTGGTTTAAGGTCGCATCACGAGAGGCAGCGTGCCCAGCAGGCCCCTTCCCCAAACCTGGGAAGCCCCGTCTGGGACAGAAAGACAGGAAGCCCCCCTCTCTCCTCTGTCTCCCTCCCCCTCTCCTCCACCCCGTACTTAATGACTATGGCTTAAAAGTCACTTGCGCAGGACCGTGAAGTCGTGCTCCTCACAGCCCACAGGGACACCGCCAGCATCCAGCTCAAACTCCTCTTGCCGCCAGCGTTGTGTGACCGTGGACAAGTCACCTCCCTGCGCCTCGCTTCCCTCAGCCAGAAGCTTCTCTCCGCGGACCAGTATCAAACGGATGGAAAAGCAACGTGGAGGAGCTTGAGGAAAGCAGAGGAGGAAAAGCGGGCAGAGGAGGAAGCGCGGCCCGTCAGTTCTGGGCCACAGAGGGCCCCTGGGTGCCGGAGGGTCAGGCGAGGACCCCTCCCTTCCCCACGCCCCCAGGCGGAGGCGGCCAGGGTCCAGCCGGCGTCGTCGTCTGCTCGCCCGCTGATGGGTGCAGGACTTCTACTAAGGGTGGGGTAGTGTGGCACCCACCAGCTCAGACTCGGGGCCAGGCCACCCGCGTTCCAACGCCGGCACTTCCTGTCGTGGCTCTGCCTCGGCATGAAAAGGCGAATCGGCGCCGGCTCCACGGTCGTAGGGGGAGCTCGGCAGGCCCGAGCGAACGCGTCTGAAGGGCGCCTGGCGTGTGCGCGCTCTCCCCAGGTGGCCGCTCCGTGCACTGGTTTTAGCTGAGGATCACTGAGATACAGGCGCTGCTCGCAGGGGAAAGAAACCAGGGACACTTTTTCATCTAGCACGAGGAAGTGAGGGTGAAGGGGGGGACATCGCCGCCCTGGCCCATAGAGCTGGGAACCAAGGCTGAGCGGCCCAAGGTCACGCGGCCAATAAATAACACACCTCAGGCAGGTCACTCAAGCCGAGTCTTCTGTCTTTCATGGTCTCTGTGAACGTAGTCGGGGACGGGAACCAGGGCTCCTGGCTCTCTGTGGGGGGGCCTCAAGGAAGGGGGACAGACCTTCCCAGGACCCCCGCAGAGGACCCCTCTGCCCCCCACTGGCCCCTGCCCTACTCTGTGGCATTGTTCAGTCACCTGGGAGATGCGCGTGGGTCACACGACCCTCGCCACCCGCACAGCCACTCTCTGTAAGGCGACGCACGCGCTCTGCGGTACAGAGGGACATCTCTGACACGGCGTGGGACGGGGCGGCCGAACCTGCGTGGGGCCGGGGCTGACCCGGGCCAGGAGGGCCCGAGCGGTGGGGAGGGACAGCCCCAGACGCGTGCCCGCCGCCCGCCCGAGCCGTGGGGGAGCCTGTCATCGGCGTCTCTCTGCAGCCAGGGCCGTTTCTTGAGCTCCGCTTTCATCTAGTAAAACGACGGGAGCGTCTTTTTAGTTTTGCACATGTAAAATAACGTTTACGTGTTGAACGTTTTGGTCCAGGAAACATCTGTCACCGCCTCCCCAGGCCCAGATTCCGACACGCACGCAGAGGTTAACTGGCCATGGACGAGCAGACGCCCCCGGAAGGCAGGCGGCGCCCTGCGGACCGTGCGCGGCCACGTGGGGACCTGGTCTCAGACACAGGTGGGTCCAGGGTCTGAAGCGATTGCTGACCGTGGGCCTCCCGTCTGCCTCCTGGTCCATCTTCTTTCTCTGCTCCTGGACCCCGCCCGTGCAGCTCTGTCGGTACTAACTGGAATGTTCCAGAAGCCTTTGGATTGGCATAGAGGGGAGAAGGCGGTCTCTGAATGCAGAGACTGTGCCCCATGCCGAGCCAGTGGCCAGGCGGGTGCCCTGACCTTTGCCCCCTCCCGCTCCGGCCCCCGGGCCAGCTGCAGCCCTGTTTCCACCCAGAGGCCACTCTGTCCCCCTCTGCATGGCCCTCCCCCCCCCCCCGCCCTGCTCCGCGCTCCCTGCCCCACGCTCTCCCTGTCTCACAAAATCGCTCTTCCCTCATGGGTTAGCTCAGAAACGACACGAACTGTCACACAACCCGAGAAAGCCACCCTCGAGGGAAACCCATGGCCACGTGTGAGGGCGGAAGCTGCAATTAGTAAAGTTCGAGATGCATAAAAACCTGATTTACGAAGCGAATCTCCGCTGTGAGATTCTAACTGCGGAAGAACTGATCTCTATGAAAATAATTTCAGCGAAATGGAAACGGAAACTTCGGAAATGGTTTTAACTCTGCTGTATGGAAAACTGATAAAGGAATTAAATCGGCTTAATGGAGTTCCCTGTGGAATGGGCACTTTCTAGATGAATACTCATCGCCGTTGAGTGATTCCGATTCGAACGCTTGCACTCGAAATGCCTGTGGGGTCAAAAAGCCCACAGGCGCAGAAGAGTTGTCTGGACATGTCCCAGCCCCTGACCTAAACGTCGGGTTTGATCATCAGCCCCAACCGAAGTAGGGAATTGGGAAAAGCCGTGCCCCAGGGGCAGAGTGGCAGTGGTGGTAATAGTTCTAGAAAAACCGTGGGGAGAGGGAGTGGGAGGGGACACGTCCCAGCCACCAAAGCCACATCTTCCCAATGGCCTTGCTGTAGCTGGACGGCCTGCAGGTTCGTGCAGGCTGCTCAGCCCAGGGCGCGGGCTCAGGCCCCTGCAGAGACGGGCAGGCTGGGGAGGCCACCTTGCGCCCTCTGCCTGCCCTGCAGCCGACCCATGACCCACTGGCCCCCACCCACTGCGCAGTGACCCGAAGCCCCCACTGAAGTCTCGTCAGCCTCCCTCCCGGACCTCCGTGAGTCCCAGACGAGATTAGAGAGCAAACGTCCTCAGCAAAACCTGTTTTTCCCTAGATGGCATTTATTGTTTTTGTCTCTCTGACCACGACGACAGTGCAGCACAAGGCAGACGTTTTGGAAAACACAGAAAAGCGAACGGGGAAAACGTCAGCCCCGATTCCACAAGCAAGGGACGGCCGCGGCTGACGGGGGTGGCGTCAGCCCGTGCCCTCGGAGGAGGAGGCCCAGGCCATGGAGCCAGCAGGCCCCAGCCAGCCTCCTGGCCAGGAGGCGACCCCTCCCCGGCCCTCTCATAAGCTGTGCGGCCTATAGGGCCGCTAGGAGCAGGGGCTTAAGAGGCAGAGGAGGCCGCCTCCTGGTCCTTCTCCATCACACCCTCTGCCTGACCCCACGGGGTTGCCAGGAGGGGACGTAATGGACGTTCAGGCCTGTGTTTCTGCTATCTCGACGACCACCCTATCAGGTAAGATCCAATATTCCCATGTACAGACGAAGGAGATAAGGCCAGAGGTTAAGTTACTTGATCAAAATTTCGTAGCAGGGCAATAACAGAACCAAGGCTCATGTCAACTAACCGCATGGCTGCACACCGAGAGAGGGCAGAGGACAGGAGAGGTCGAGATGGTGGAGAAAACAGGCCCCACGAGTGACCGGTCAGTGCCCCTCGCACCCTTCCCTCCTCCGGCACTGACGTTCAGGGCTGGCACGTCGGCCTGTCCCCTTTCGGTGCTCGTTGAGGCGGGACACCCACTCCAGCCCCGGGCCCTCCAGGACTCTCGTGGGATGTACGGATGGGGGGACAGGCCCCTGACCAGGCCCGCCCACGCCCCGCCCCCTGGTCCTCCCAGATCAGGAAGCCGCACTCCACTGCCTGAAAGGGAGGGAAGGAAGCCAAACAAAGATGCTGCTATTTTTGAAAGGATATTTTTATAGAGCGATCTCTGGTTTCCTTCAGGAATTTCAGCCCCAAAGCCCCCTGGTGATGCGGTTTGCGGAGGAGTCAACACACACCCTACTGGGCAGCCCCGAAGAGGCGCCTCCCTGCCCTCCGTCATTTCTCTGACCGAGGAGGCACGCCCCTCATCCAGGGACTTCTCAAGTCCCCAGATCATCTATTTGGGCCTGTTTGCACCACACACCTTAGCCCCTGCTCCTGGCCAAAGGTTTGGGGATTCAAAGGTGCAAAGAAGCCTGTGTGTGCCCCTCAGGAGCTCGCGGGCCGGGGGACGCACAGGCCGACACCGCGATGCCCCAAGGCGCTGGCACACCTCGTGCTTGCTTTCGCCCACAGTGCTGGTGGCCGGTGTGCTGGTGCCACACTGGGGTTTGAAGCGGGGTCTGCCCAGCTGTCCTCAGCTGCGGACAGTCCAGGTGGGGGCCCCAAGCACAGGGCCAGCGTCCTGCCATGCAGGGCCTAAGAGGAAGCCCCGTAGGGGCGTTCCCACAGAGCCTGAAGGGGCGAGGTCAAGTTCACCACGTGCGAATGGTCAATGCAAGGGCCACCAGGTGTCAATAACCCATGCAGGGGACAGCAGGAACTCCCTTTTGGGGGGTTCAGCTGTACGAGGCACATGAGTACTTTATCTGAGGGGCTCCATTTACGTTGGAGACATCACACACAGTGCACAGGTGGGCTCAGCAAGGAATGGTGACATGCTCAATGCATGGGGTCACGTGGCTGCGTCAAGATGGGTGGGTGCACCTGCCCCTTCCACGTGCCCAGACTCTGGTGCTGGCACCGGCTCCACAGAAGAGAGAATGCGAGCACAGACTGGGGACCAAAAGACATGTCCCCAGAGCCACTCTGGCCTGGGCCAGGGACCCCGTGTGTGCACCCCTCCATTCCAAGGCCCCCGGGAGAGCTACAGGATGGAATTTCTAGGCCAAGCCACCTTCCCAAGGTCCCTCACTGATCCAGATGCTACCAGAAGCACGAGGTGTCCCGAAAGTTCACAGCCGCCCCATGTCCTTCCCTGGGGCACCGGCTTGCTTCCGTGTGGGCTGAGGCCCTGGCGTTTGTTCTAACGCGCAGCACCAACAGCCTCATTTAGAGAGAGACGTGCAAACTTTGCAGACACAAACAGCCCAGAAAATAGGTCAAGCCCTGACTCGAGCACCCACAGCACTGTCTTCGCCAGCGGTGCCCTCTGTAATCCAATTAGCAGTGTATGCAAACTAGTTGCAAGAATTCATTACATTAATTTATCTCATTTTGGAGGCAAATCTGAAGCAAACAGAGCCTGGTTCCCAACACTTGGGGCCTCACTGAATATTGATTTCCGAGGTTTGTTAGCATTGCAAGAAAGCCCTTTTATAGCCCGAAGGCATGGGATCATCAATTTCCTCATGAATACAAATGTCCCTGTTCCCAGGCCCTGAGATGCAGTTCTGCAAGGTCGTTTTGAGAGGTGACCTGCCTGGCAGACCACCCAAAGCTTGGGGATCTACAGAAGGCGCTGGCGGGAGCACAGAGCCATCTGTCCCAGCAAGACCAACAGCAGCGAGCCTCAAGCGCTCCTTGCAAAGGCATCCACAGTGACGTGCTGCGGGATTAGGTATTTGTCCCCTTGCGGAACATGTCCACAGCCGCGGCAGCCAGTGCAGAGCTGTGCTCACAGCAGAGACGCCTGAAAACCAGCGATGGCGTCATCATCTCCTCCTTATCAATGGGCCAGTGCGATGTCTTCAGCACGACACCTTGGGCACTCAGGATCCCGTTCACCCCCATGCTCCTCTGGAGCCAGCCGATTTTGCAAACCCGGTAAGGATGAGTTTCATCCGTCATGAAAGATGGCTGTCAGCACAGATCGGCACAGGACTCCGGTTTTTTTTGTCTGTGAGACCACAAGGAGCCCTCTCTGCCCCCAAATGCTTGTTTGCAGCCTTCGAAGCTGGAATCTCCTACCCTCAAGGTCACAGGATTTCACGGCCAGCACAGGGTAGATAGAGCATGCAGACCTTGGGGCACCCAGATCCGCTTCGGGATCCCGGCTCTGCCTTGAAAAGCCTTATGGGCCGGGACAAGCCACCCGACCTAAGACTCAGTTTTCTCAACGGGAAAACGAAGCGGTGACATCACCCAGCCGGGCTGATTGGGGGCCGGATGTGGCCCGCAGTGGAAACGCAGTCGGAGCGGCTTTTTATTACGGAAAAACTGTCAGGACCACAGAGAAGCCTATGAAGCCGCGGGGCGCATGGGTCCCTGGCCTTCGCGGAGAAGCTCTCCAGCAGGCCTGGGCTCTCGTCCAGGGCCTGCCGACTCTGTCCCGGGCTTGAACACGGTGCTAAAATGGGTCGCTGTTCAGTGACCACTCGCTCCCCTCCCCCATCTCCACAGGACATGTGCTCTTTCCTGCCCCGCTCATGTCCGGCTTGGCCACGTGGCTTGCTTTGGCCAGCGGGCTTTGGCGGAAGTGCTGGGGGTCCATTCCAGAGCCCAGGCCTAAAGGGACATGGCATGCTTCCTTTTGCTCCTTGAGGAAAATACCCTAGATGGACACGGTCGCTCTATCTTGGACCCCAGAACAAATCCAACCCACTGCCTGCAGGAGCGACCCAGCAAAGCCCCGAGGTTAGAGAACACAGACCTGCTGATGAAGGCCGCCGATCTGGGGAGAGAGTCGGGATTGCAGCACTTTGTGTCAACAGCTAACTGAGCAGACACTCGAGTGCCCCGGGTTCTGTCTCCAGCCCCAGGTGCGGCCTGCATTTGGCCTGCAAGGCCGGTCTCCTGGCGGCTGTCCCCTAGCACCTCGCCATCTTTCGACCCCTCCCCACCCCGGCTCTCCCCCTCGTTCCCAGGTCCCACACCCTGCCACTTCCTGCTTCTCCAAGTCTGACCGTGCACCTCGTGGCCTCATTTCTGCTCAGCCCTTCGTAAAAGGTACAGACAGCAGAGACAAGGCTGCAGAGCAAAGGCCCCCGGCGCCGAGGGGCAGGGACCCTGCAGTGGGCTTCTTTATGAACCTCGAGGGCAGTGGGGTCAGGATTTGAACCCAGCGCCACCCGACCCCAGAATCAGGGCTCTTTTTATTCTCACATTCGGTGCCTGGAATTCTTCTGGACAAGCAGATTTTCATAGCAATACATAGCCCTTGTGTTGGAAGGGAATTAGGCAGTTCCCTAGTCCAGCAAACAGTAGGCAAGCCATATGAAAGACCATTTTTGTAGGTCAAAACAGTCAAATATTGGCAATTTCACAGGTTTACGAGATCTGTGGTTGGTCGAACAACTCGACTCGATTCTACCCTCACTGGCCAACATTCAGTTCCTATTTCTCTGTGGTTCACGAAGATTTCAGGAGGGGCCCTTGAAGGCCCACCAAATTCTAAAATAGTCAACATGCAGGACACTGTCCCAGGACACCCGCAGTACCCTCCTGACCAGAGGGACACGTCACACTCGGCTGCTGTCGGTTCACTTCCAAACGCATGGACTGAACACCGGCCCTCTGCTCAGCCCCGTAAACAAACCAAGAGGCAAATGAGCAAAGCAATCACCAACGAACCAGCTGTTTTTGTGATCTGCACTTTCTTTTCTGCCTTTTAATGTGTCCTAGAATTCATTCCAGGGCTGAACTCAATCAAAACTACAGCCAGTCCATCTCGGACTGCGAAACCGATCCTTTTGCTTTCTTATCAGGAGACTCATCGGCCATCGCTCCTGCTCTCCCCAGTCTTTAAAAACCATCCCACCCACATTTTTTTCCCTGATGGCCACCGCCCTCGGGCTTTTGGGTTTCTACATTGGCTGGGGTCCCCCAGAATGAACCCTCCAGTCCCACCCCAGCCTTTCTCATCCCTGAGAAGCCTTTATTACAGAAGGAAGAAACAGAGGATGCAGACAGCCATTGACTGGTCACCTGTCTGGTGTTGGACACCGAGCTGGCCCTGGATGTGTCATTTCCATGAATCCACATGACCCTGGGAGGGCCATGGGGGACTGTTGACCTGGGCCTGTCGGGCTCCAAGCCCGTCCTCATCCTTACATGGAGGCCCGAGGTGGTCGTTCTGCAAATGCACTTTGGTTCCTGCAGTGTGAGAGGAAGCTTCCCTTCCTGGCTGTATCTGGCTTTTCTAAGCCAGGCCCCCCTCCCTCCTGGCTACCCCACCTGGAAGCAGGTGGGGGATGCACGGGTTAGCAGCCAAGAGCAGCCTGTTCTCAACGAGGCCTGGTTTAAAAAGTCAGACAGCTCCCTAAGTGCCCTTCCTGCCTTCCTTCCCGTGCCGGGACCAGAGCATCTAAAATTAACCTGCCAGAAACAGATCCGTTTGGACCAGAGGTGGCAAGCAATGCTCCAGGCCTTCAGGAGCCTCAGCTCAGCCTTGCTCACCCGTGAAGAACCAAAAACAGCTAATTATAGGCAGCTCGGAGGAAGGGCAGAGGACGAGAAGAGGTGGCAGTCCAGAGGGAGTTCCTGTCCTCCACTTCCTGCCCCTTCCTGCTTTTCCCCCCACACTTCCTGTTGTTCTGCGTCTCCTTTACCAGATCGCTTGAGCCTTGCCGGCTTCCAGTCGACTCAGCAGAACGGGAAGTCAGTGTCCAACAGCCACGTACCTAGCAACTGCCTCCGCCACAGCCCCCTCCCACCTCCTCTTCCTGGGGGCCTGCCCACCCCGGGCAGCCGGCATCCCAACGCTCCTGCTGCAGCAACCTGCCCCAGACAGAAAGAGACCAGGCCAGGTGGACATAAGGCTGGAGAGGTCAGTGGGGAATTAACTGACCACAGGGACACTGCACGTAAGCCGAGGATGACGGGCCAAACCGACAGGTCAGCGTTTGGATACGTGCACATGCGTGCTTTCAAAAGGCTGTTCCGGGTACGTGACAGAGGCAACATGAGGGGTGTGGAGAAGCGGCGGCCAGCGGAGGCTGAGTGGGGGCGTAACAGGGCCATGCTGGCTCCCTCACTCCAGGCAGACCTGGCGTCAGTCAGAGGAGGAGACCCCACAGCCTGTGGGGCCTTCCCGAGTCCCTGGGCAGGTAGCAGCGCGGCCTGGAGTGGAGGTCCTAGGGCAGGCAGCTCTCAACCTGTGCACATGGGACGCACCACGCCCAGGGCCATGCAGTCAGCTCTGCGGGGTCCCGAGTTCTGGGAGAGCGATGATGTTGATGGAGAGCGTGCAGGAGAAGAGGACAGGAGTGCTGGGGAGTTGGAGTATAGGGGACCTCGCACCTAAAACGCAGAAGGGGTACACAGAGCCTGGGCAGGCGCTGGGACCTTCGCGGCCTCTTCCCTGGATGTGGAAGCTCTCTCCGCTGCCCGGCCTGCCTTCGCCTGGCCACAGCGCTGGCCTCATGAGCCTGTGGCCCGAGACATCACATCATGCCCCACACTGCTCACGAGGCCCACGCTCTTGATTCGGGGTTCCCTGTTGCCCTCTTGAAATTCTTAACAACTTCGTCTTTGAGATGCTGGAGCAGAGGAGCTGCACACGGTATGCATGTCTGCCACCGTTTCATGCGCCTCACGCTTTGCACGCTCATTGCACGGCTTCCAGAACACTCACCTTGCAGCTGGGCCAGGCTCAGAAGGATTCCACACTTGGTTTAATAATCTGCTGTCACCATCTTAAAATTCTTAATAATCGTATCTTTGAGCTTGTGATCTGTAAACGAAGTCCCGCGGGGCAATGAAACATGCCCGTGAGCGGGAACGTGAGAAGTGTTGGTCTGCCGTTCCCGACGCTCTGGAAGCGCGGGGTTCCGGTGAACCCACGTGTGTGTGTGAGCTCAGCAAGACTCAAAGGAAGCACAAGGTGAGCACGTTACGCCTGCAGGTGAGCGAGCAAAGGCGCTGACAACTCCAAGAGGCTACGCTTTCCTTTCCAACCAGAACTGGCTTCACGCACGCATACCCACGAATGGCATTCTGAGAAGCAGGAAGGACCTGGGACCCCTGTACTTCCTTCTTAGTCACAGCACGTCCCTGTATCGGCCAGCCACTTGTGCTGAAAATGATGACATAGACGAAAAGGGAAAGTCGGGGCCACCCGCAGCTCCTTTCTTTTCAGTCCTTCCTTACTCAGCAGGAAGACAGAGAGTGTGGGTAGAAGCTGATTTTATCAAGAAGCAAAGTAAAAGTAGTTGAGCATTTCCACTTTTCTGGAAAGAATGATATTCGTGTCCGCGCAAGAGCTGCGAAACTTTACCTGTGTCATTTCGGTGATTCTGCGTGAATCGAATGCTCTTCATTCCCATTTAAAACTGGCCTTACTCAATACAAAGATAAATGATAAAAGGCACGCTAATAATTTAAACTTTTCATTTTTCTTTACTTAGAACATTACTAAATAACAAACAAAAGAACACCATGGTAAGTCAAGAGAAAGGCTGTGGAGGACAGGAAAAGCTGGGGAATTTCCGGTCAGGATGGTGGCGCAGGTAAACAACGTGCTCACCTCTCTCACGACCGCACCAAAGTTACAACCAAGCTACAGAACAAGCATCGTGGACAATCGCCTGATGTCTAGCTGAACAGAAGTCCTACGACTAAGGACATACGGGAAAAAAGCCATTTTGAGACTGGTAGTCAGGACAGAGACTCGAAACAAGCTGGTCCCACACCCACGTGTGGCAGTTAAAAATCAGGAGGGCTATCTCAGCTGCAGAGGTCCTCCCGGAGGAGCGAGGGGTCACAGCACCAGGGAGAGAAGCCCTCGCCACCTCCACGGTGAAAACCAGCGGAGATCGTGGCTGAGAGAGACAGAGGGAGGCTGGGTCCCGGCGTTCCTCTTTAAGGGCAGCGCACGGACTTACCGCTGACGGACTCGCTTGCTCTGGGCTCCGGTGCTGGGCCAGCAGCTCAGAGACGCCAGGAACATACGGAGAGAAAACAAATTGTCTGGCTTCAGGGCGAGGGCTGGAGGAGCAGCTTTGTCCCAGACGGGAGTGCTGGCGGAGGCCGCTGTCCCTCCCACAACCAGTGCGCAGATGCAGGCGGCCGCCATGCTGAGTCTCCATCCACCTGGCTGACCCCATTCGCCCTGCCCAGGTGATTCCCCGAGACCCCACCCCCTTTCAAGATTACCCAGCAAAGCTATCACTGAGAATCAAAGCAGAGATAAAGACAAGAAAAAGCTAAAGGAGGTCATCAACGCCAAACCACTGTTAAAGGAATGTTAAAGGGGCTTCTTTAAAAAGAAGAAGAAAATATCAAAAGCATAAATAATAAAATGGCAATAACTACATATCTATCAACAAATACTTTAAATGTAAATAGACTCAATCCTCCAATAAAAAGGTAATGGATGAATGGATAAGAAAGTAAGATCCTTACATAGGCTGCCTACAAGAGACTCATTTCAGATCGAAAGACTGTTACCCAGCCATAAAAATAAAAAAAAATCTTGCCATCTGCAACAACGTGGATGGACCTAGAAGGTATTATGCTGGGTGGAGTGGTCACTTGGAGGAGCACTGCTCATCTTGTATCACACTGTGACAAGAGCGAGAAGTAAAACCTTACAGTGTTTAGCCACTGAGATGTGGGGTATGTTTGTTACAGCCGCTAGCATTATTTATCCTAACTAATACAGAATGCTAGCGTATCTTTTAGTAGGAATGCATTCAAATGCAAGTAATTGAAAAGCCAACCAAAATGGCCTAAAGAAACCTAAGGTTGTTTTTCTTCATAACAAGAAGTCTTGGAATAGGCAATCCCAGAGCGGGTCAGCTGCTCAAGGTCACGGTTTCTCTGTCTCTTTCGTCTTTGGTGTGTTGGCTCTGTCCTCACGCTTGCCAGCTCATAGTTACAGGACGGCTGCTGTGCCTGGCAGGGAAAAGATAGCGACGGGCTACAGACCCATGACAGTCAACTCTGTCCCACCTAGCCAATTTTTACTTTAATTTCATTGACCTAAACTGCATCACATACACACCCCAGACCAGTGACTAGCCACTGGGCACGGTACTATTATGCCTGTTTTAGTCCAATCGTAACTCATCTCCTGGGGCTGGAGTTGGGGCTCACCCTCCTGAGATTAGAGAATCCACCTGGCTGCCCGAACGAGCCGTGTCTCTGTTGGTGGGAAGGAGACAGGTGTGGAATAGATGTTGCATGGTCCGCAGGGGCCTTGCGCCGTGGCCGGCTCCTTCGTACCCTTCCTTCCTTCCATCACATCCTCTTCTCCAGAAAGGGTTGCAGTTATGAGAGACCAAGAAGATACCTGTCTGGACCCTTTGGCCTTTAAATCCCCGGGCCTGGGCCTCGGCTCAGCTAACCCTGGAACGCCATTTTCACGTTTTGCCCACGTGACTGGCTCACACAGAGTAAAGTGAAATGAGGTGAATAGTAAACCAGATAGCTGTCTAATAATCCACATGGAGGGATAGAGCTTTCCCGGGACCTGATACTCTGGGGCGGCTCCTTTCTTTTCTACGATACCTCTGATTACCCTGAGCTGGTCATCGGAAATTAGCAGAGCTACTTAACAATTAGGCTGCCCAATGCTTGCGAAGATGCAGGGAAATGGCTTGATCACAGGCTGCCCGCGGGAGGGTGAACTGTGGTTGTACATCTGAAAGCAATCTGACAGTGAGTATTATGAGCCTTAAATATATTCAAACCCTTTGATCTCGTAATTCCACTTCTGGGAATCTCTCCTAAGGAAATAATTTGAAAAAGCTTTTTGTGCCAAGATTACTTGCAGGATTACTTATAATAGTAAAAACCTAGAAATAACCAAAATAGCCAGCCATCGGAGAACAGCCATTGGAATATATATACTATACTCTATGAAGTGGAGGAGCAAGAGATGATGAAAGATGGATGATGGATGGATGATGGATGGATGATGGATGGATGATGGATGGATGATGGATAGATGATGGATAGATGATGGATGGATGATGGATGGATGGATGGCTGGGTAGGACAGATGAACTATAGATGGATATATATCAGAGAGATATAGACGATAGATGATGATGACAATGATGATGATGATGTTGATAGATAGATAGATAGATAGATAATAGACAGACAGATTTCACTCAATGAACCATCTATATTCATTAAAAATGATGACTGCAAAGGGTTTATAATGGGAAAATGCCTTTGGATAAAAGACATGCGTTAAAATAATGCATACAATGTGATTATTAGTATTTGAAAAAGGCTGAAACGAAATACTCCAGAATGTAATCTTCAGTGGTGAAAGTATGGATGATTTTTGATCCTTCTTTTTACTGCATGCATTTTTTTTTGTTTGTTTTATAAGCATGCACTGTTTTCTAATAAAAAAATTATTTTTTAAGAAAAATATGAGGGTTGCTAGGTGAGCGTGGAAATTGGATGAGGTTAAGGGACAGTTTGTTCAGCTGGGGCCACATTTGGAGAAGTTCCCCTGCCCCACTCTGGGCGTACCTCTGATGACCTCCATACCTCTGTGGCCAGCCTCAGGTCCTTCTCTCCCCGGCCTCTCCATTGGGAGCCAGCTTCTCTCTCTCCAGCCCTGGCAGAGGCCCCCACACTAGCTCTCCAGGCTTCAACTGGGACAAATTATGACTCTCCACAGGTACCTTCAGTTCGGGTCACCTTGACACAGTTGGCCATGCATCAGGCCCCAAACTACCCCCCTGGGTGGTCCTTCTGCAGACAGAGTGTCGCCCTTCTCTGTTGACTTTTGCTCACTGTTTTCAAAGGTGGTGGCCTTTGGCCACGCTTGTTCCCAAATGCTGGGACAATTTCTTGAAGCCCTCTACATACCAAGTAGGAAAAAAAGAATCTCAGACTTCTTTGATTTTCATTTAAGTTAGATTGCTTAGATTCGTTCATATTTTTGTTGCTTGCTGTTACTCAGTTTTCTGCTCTGTAATATCCCAATGTGTAAATATACCACAATTTATTTATCTATTTCTCTATTTCTGTTGACAGACTTTGGGCTGTTTCAACGTTTTGTTACCAGGAATGGTGTTGTTTTGAATGTTCTCATATGGATCTAAGAGAAGAATCACCGATTTGTAAGATCTGGGAAGGAGCAACTCTACGAGACAATACCAAACTTCCAAAATAACAATATAATTTTGAGAAGAAAAGATTCCAAAACGATTCCACAAACTCTTTGTACTACCTTCTCAATTTTCCTGTCAATCTGAAACCTCTATAAAAAAATTAAAGTCTTTTTAAAAAATTATACAGCATCATACACTTTTTAAAGTTAAAAATGACTAAAATTAAAAATATTTTGGAGGCTACATTTAGATGTGATAAAATGAAAAGCGAGGGAAAGATAAACACAAGATTTATGGGCGTCTGTTCCCTTGGGCAGGGGAGGCGGGTCCTGGATGCAGGAAGACAGCGCGGCACACGGCTGTCGGGGATCCAGCTTTCTTGCTGGATGATGATTAACGGGTGTTTATTAAATTAAAATAAAGGACGGAAGAGAGGGAGGAAGGGAGAGAGGGAGGGAGGCGAGAGGAAGAGGGCAATGCGTGGAGGATGCTGAGGGCGTCGTAAACAAGGCCTGAGCTGAGCCCCGTTCTGCACACCGGCGGCGCTTTATGCAAAGGGGAGAAGGGGCCCGAAGGGCATCGCACTGGCTTAGGGGAAAAGAGGAACGGCTTTGTCACACGGGCAGCTTGGCGTGTGCTGGAAGGCCAGAGACCCAGATGCCGGCCCCCCTGGCGCGCGCGCACGGCGTCACGCGGGGTGAGTGTCTGCTCTCTGAGCCTCGGGCAGGGACACAGTTCTGCCCTCACACTGCCTGAGGCCCCGGCTCTGCCTCTGGTGACTCGAGTGCCCTCTCAGCGTCCTCATCTGTACAATGGGAAGAAAGAAATAAGACAGTACATGTAAATACAGAGACAGTCACACAGAGTAAGCGCTCGATACATGTCTGTACCTCCCCACCCCCCACCCTGCTGTGTGCGTGTGTGTGTGCGTGTGTGTCGTGTGTTGGTGCCTGCGCAGGACACCCCGTCCTCCAGGATAAGGGGCAGCCTGCCCTGGCTAGCTGACTTGAGCCTGGAGCCCTGGCCCTGAGGCCCTGTGGGGTCTGAGGCCCCAACGCCTCCCCAGTCCACGTCTCCACCCACGCCTCCCTCATTCTTCTCAGCAGCAAGGCTCCTTAGGATACGACGCTCTGACGTCATCATCATCTCTCAAACCCTGACCCCTCTCTGGCCTGGACTTCCTGAGGCCCACATCACCTTTTACCTGGACCGCCATGGCACCTGTCAGCCTCCCCTCCCCCACACACACACCCCTCCGGTCCCCCACCTCCACGCCCAGGAGGCCTCTCTCTCCACTGTCCCCTCCCACCTGACTGCGACCGCCCAGGCAGGGCCCACCAGACCCTGCCACACCCCCAGGCCACACTCAGAAATCGTCCATGGAATGAACGTATGACTCACTCCCTTTAAAGGGAAACTAAGTCCGACTTCCCGCGGCACGTGTATTTTCCCCATCCTGAGCCACAGCCTTTCCTTGCCGGGGCGGAAGCAGTACAAGTGGAAAACAGCCGTCTGGTAGGTTGACACAGGTGGGCACGGAGGTCGGGAAGGAACCTGCCGTCTCCTGTTTACCTCGGACACTGAGCTCGGAGAAAAGGTGCAGCCGCCAGCTGGGGCCGGCTGGGGCTGACCCAGCAGATAGGGGGGCCTCGAGTTGGGGGTGGGGGGAAGGGACCAGGGATCCGCAGGCCCCCGACCTTCTCTGATCACAATGGGGAGGAGCTGAGGCAGGCCAGCTGTTTACCAGACACTCCCTAAAGGAGGATCATTGCGTTTCCATCTTTCTAAGCGAAGACGGAAACAAGGCCTCTGTGAGGCCCGCTGCCTTCCTGGGTGAGGGGCGCAGGGGCGCTCTTCCTGTGGGCAGACGGCCATTTTACAGGTGGGGAAACAGAGGGGAAGGGACTGGCCCAAGGATGCCCAGCAAGTCGGCGCCCCTGATGGCTTCCTCGGCCATACTGCGGCTGGAGCGGCTCCTGTCACAGCGGAGGCCGGAGCCCAGGACCTTCTGCCTCCCTCCGGTGGGCGGGGGCCTCGCTGCGCACGTGGCTGACCAGCTCCAATGATCACGGTGAGAGGCACGAGGAGGAGCGACCGCGACATGCATGCTGCCCCTCGCGGCCCCCGCGGCCCCCGCATTTCATATCAATCTGGTAGGATGGGTCATGGGAACGCCCCAGATGGCACCCTGTGGGAAATGACCCAGGGGGTCCAAAGGCCTCCGGTGTCCTCAGCGACGTGAAGGAGGGAAACAAAAGCCCGCGGTGGGGGGGAGGGTTGCAGGGGGGGTGCGGGGGGGGGCAGGGCCGGCACACGCGTGCAGAGCGTGTTCAGACACGCTGTGCCACGCGATCCTCCCTCGTGGTGGGCTCCCAGCCCGTGTTAGAGATGCAGAAACCGCGGTCCGCAGAGGTGAGCCGGAGGTGAGAGTCAGCGCCAAGGCTAGATTCAGCGCTTGAAAACCCCACGGAAGCGTTTTCCGCTTTGCCACTGCGCGCAGTGCCGGCTGGCTTCCTCAGGGACCCCTTTCTCCAGCAAAGTGTCTCCTCTAATTTAATAGTTCAGTGCGAAAACACACAGAGGCTCGCACAGCCCAGCTAGAGAGAAAATTGGTATTCTGAGACGCTCCCCTCGGAATCCTCAGGCAGAGCAGACCCAGCCTCACTTCGTCGAGATCTGACTAGGTATCTCTTCCAGCTGCCACCACCACGGAGGGCTCCGGGCCGCCGGCCTGCCCCGCCCCCGCCACCAGCAGCACCAGCATCCCCTGGCCCAGCGTGTGTGTACAGGCCGCCCGTGAACTCTCGGAAGATTCGAACCCAGACCCGGAGAGAGAGGGACAGTTCCTGGTACATGGTGGATGAAAAAGTGTTATTGATGATAAAAATGCCAGACAGTCGGGGGAAAAGGCACTCTCTGTCTCCACGTGAGCTGGGTGCCAAGAATTTCAAAGGAGTGATTCCGAGCACAGCAAACATCGAAGATGAATTTTAAGTTAATCCTTAAAATAGCACTTGAGCACCCCCAGGGAACAAGGAGTTCTTGGTAAACTCAGAGACTGTGGAAACTTGAAGAAACCTGAACGATCATTTATCCCCAACCCTGATAATCCGAATTGTCCCTGTTGCCACCCTCGACAAGGCGCCACCTGCAGAACAGAGCACGCCCCGCCTCCCGTGACGACTGATGCCACCATGCCTTAATGCCCGCGGCCGGCAGAACGAGCAGGCATCGCGTCCACACAGCATACGCCGGCCCCGCCCCTGTGCACGCAGCTCCCTCCCCTTCCCTTCTTCGGTGTGAGCAGTGTCTGGCCTTCTCCTTGACGCTCTCACAGATGTTGTCCTTTACATTTATCGTTGGATGGCGGTCACCCTCACTAGTTGGCGGGCTCCATAGGGGCGGACTTCGGTAGGATCTGCCACCTACATCTGAGAGCCACGCCCTGGAATTGTCCTCCTTAAAGAGATTTCAGCCTGTCCAGACATCTCACAGCCACGTACCCACAAGCCCATACAGTCTGCTCAGACTCTCACCTCCTAGATTCTAGAAGTCATATATCTGTTAATCCAGCCTGTGTTTATATGGAGGCAGCTCTACGTGGCTGCCTTAATCCTGTGTTCCCTCCCGCCCATGAGCCGAACTGTCCACGTATGAAGCTACCGAGTCTCTCGCAGACGGCTGAGCAGAGCACGGTACTTGCTGGAAGACAGGCACAGAAGATGCCAAGTGTTGGTACAGGGCAAGGGGTTGAAGCACAAGCTTTGGAGCTGGGTTCAGATCTACCTGGGGGGTCAAGAGACAGATTACTTCCCCTCTCTTTCTGTTGAGAAAAGAATCGTATACAAAGTAGCCAGCCCCCAAATTCCTAATCCGCAGAAACCCAGTTAGTCAATGTGTATCATTTTAAACCATGAAATTTTTGGATAATTTGTTATACAGTAACAGATAACCAATGCAACCCTGCATAGCAACTATTATTTGAGGGCCCTGCCCTTTTTTTTTTTTTTTTTGAGAAGCAGGAGCCTCTGATCCATAGCTCCACAGCCAATGTAGGAAACTCCCAGATGAGACTATGAAAGCTGGCTAAAGACAACACGGGGTCGGGGTGGAGTGGAGGGTCATGGGGAGAGAGGTAAAGCTGAGTCATGGCTTTTTAAATGCTCTTGCACAGGAAGGAAAGCAAAGGCATTGAGTGAACCGAGACTGTTCCAGAAGATAAGCAGAGAAATGCTTTGAGCGCGTACCATCTATTATAACCTACTGACAGCAGGTGCGGAGAGCAGGGCGATATTTAAAAAACAATAATTTCCCAGAATTATCATTGTGTTAACAAAACCCAGCTGACTGTCCAGGGCACAGTTCCAATGGAGGAAGGAAACATCCTGTAGGATGTTATGATTTTACCCCCCCCCCAAAAAAAAAACAACTCAGGAAAAGAAAAAGTGCTAATGTGAGTTCTGGGTCCTGCAAGTGAGTGTGTGGCCTGGGGAGGCAGAAAACTTAGAGACATGTGTCTCTAAGCCTTGGTTTCTTCCGCTGCAGGAGAGGAGAGTGGGCATCAGTGCTGCCTAAACATCGCTTGACTGTGAAGTTTAAATTAGATGAGGCCTATAGAACAGTGCTTTGCAAACTGTAGAGTGCTTTGCAAACTGTAGAGTGCTTTGCAAATTGTAAAGTATCTACAAATAAATAAGGCCTTTTTTTTTTTTCAGAAGAAATGTATCTCTACCCATTCTTAAGGCACCAACCGACTCAGAGACAACAATAAAGACGGAAACAAAATACAACGCACCAGTAACAGGGCAAAAAACGGCAACTTCAGGCCCTTACCAGAATCCAAGGACTCACGTTCAGTCCCCGGCCTCAGCGTGTACCAGCTGTGGGATCTTGGATGAGTCACTTGCTTCATTCGTAAGACAAGGAAGTGGAACTGGAAAATCTCCAAGGTCCCTTCTAAGCCAAGAGCTTTGTAAACCTGTACCCTGTGCTTTCTGGATAAGCTGCTAGGGAAAAACGCATCAGGGAATAAATAGCTCCTGTGAACTCGCCGTCCGCTACCTACAACTGCTTTACCGTTGTGCCTTGCTTATTTTCTCCGCTCCTTCTACCCCATCTCTACTGTCGTAATATTGTCTATCACGGACCTAGAGGATCAAAGCAATATAATGACTCAAGTTAACAGACAGAGGCTGAATGTCGAGCCTCACAAGCAGAGAATGTACCTTCTTCTCCAGTGACTGACGGAACACTTGCAAAAACTTATTACATACTCACTTGTCCAAAAGAGGTGACTTCTCTAAATTACAAAAAGCAGAAATTTCATACAAACCATCTTCCAAGCCACAGAAGCCAACAAAGGGTAGACTAGAATGCCAAAAGTCTGAAAACCAAAAAGATGACAGATGATTATAGATATAGATAGATAGACAGATAGACAGACAGACAGACAGACAGGTATAGAGATGACAGCACATTTGAAAACTAAAATCTTCCTATTGAGTTCAGAAAATAAACAAAACAGAAAATTAGACTATAACTTGTAAAATATCACACATCATCAAAGCAGTTTTTAAAGGTAAATTTAGGTAAATTTATAATATAAAGATGCTGTTATTATTAAAATAAAACAACACGGTGTCCATTTCTGGGACGACAGCACAAGTCAGTCCATGGGCCACTCCCCAGTGAAACAAGGGAAGCTGGCAAAAACTATTTTTTAAAAAATAAAAAAACCATTTATGTTCTCTGAGAACAGTCCTAAAAGCATATGACAAATAAAAAAAACATTTATCTAATAAAATCTACCAAAACTCAGTAAGGAAAGCAAGAGTCTGTGACATTTCAGCCACAATCTGCTGTCTCTCCCCAGCCCCAGCTCAGCTCGACAGAAGCTTCACCCCGGGTGAGTGTGGCTAGGAACTCAGAGCTCCCTCTCACCTTATTTCCCAATCAAGTCTCACCACATCTCACCAAGAGGGACAGGCCACAGCGGTTCTCACCCTTCCACCTCCCAGCTGATGAGTATGGCCAAGATCTTAGGGTTACCTTCCTCCCAGCCACTATCCCATAGGAGGGAGGCTCTACCCCAGGCCAGGCAGGCCAAGAAGACTGGGGCCCCCACCACCCTCGCCCTGGGTTGCTCACGGGGCAGGCCTAGAAGACCAGAGGCACCCAGAATTACAGCTGGAGAGCTGGCCCAGGGGAGAGGCAGTCCAGGGAAAAGATCTCTGAAGCTCTCCCTAAAGGAACCAACTCCATTTAAAACAGATTGTGAGGACGGTGAAGCCTAAGGTCACCCTGACGTCAAAGCTCCTTCTAATTAAGAGCAGCCAGCTAGCTCAGGGGAGCGACTGCCAAGGAGAGCCTGCCAGGTCAGAGCAGACATCAAAGGCTGGCCTCAAAGTCTGCTCCTGCCTGAATTCAATTGGATCCGACCACTGAGTGCTTCACACCCCAGGGCATTTTTTAAAACAATAGAGCATCAGCAGGTGATTAGTGGAGGCTAGGGTGCTGGTGAGTCACCAAATGAAGCAGACAGCTTAACAGAGAGATCTGGAAAAGACCCAGGCGGAGAGCCCTTCTGAGACCACTGTCATCCGGGGCCGACTGGGCTTCCTGCCTGAGACTGTGCCCTCTGAGGACAGCGAGTGTTCTGAAACCTGAAAGGTGGAAATACAACTCAGTGAATATACTCAAAACTGGTGAATTGCACACTCTAAATGAAAGAGTTGTGTGCTACGCTATCTCAACAAAATTGTTAGTAAAAAAAAGAATATGGACAATACATGACCCACATATTTATGTCAATATTGTTTCAAAGAATCCAGCCTTAAGAAAGGAAATAATGACGATGAAAACAACACCAAGTGACTCGGACAAGAGGAAAGACAACAAAATTTGTCAATTAGTTTTTGGACATCTTGCTAGTTCTGTTTCTCTTTAGAACAGTCCGGATTTCTACAAAATGCTCCCTGGAAAACTCTCATTTCAGAAGACCTTCTCTTATTTCAGAGATGAGAAGCTCAAAGGCTTGGCCTCCGAATGGAAAAAGAGTTTCCACCAGGTACCCCCAGGAGGTCACTGCCCCCCGGGACCCCCCACCACATTGGCTTCCTCTGAGTGACTCTCGTCAAGCGCCCCGAGGCCAGGGCTGCCGCCTCCCGGGTTTCACAGTTCCACCGGGTGTGGGACCCATGCAGGTCCCAGGACAGCCACTGAGAAAGCAACACTCAGCTCCAAAATTTGCTACACAGACAGACTCCTAGTCCTGGGAAAGAACCTTAGTTTCCCAAAGGTCATGTGACCAGGCCACGGCCCATCACTGTGCAGTCAGAGAAACATGGAAGCTGCCTCGAAGCAATCCGCTCACGGAGAAACCTGGGGTCTGATAGGCTCTGCCACTGACTAGCCAGGTGACCCAGGCAGGTCAGCCACTTGGTCTCTTTGAGCCTCAGTCTCCTCATCTGTGGAATGGGCATACTCGTGTAAGGAATAAGTAACATGTTGTTTGTGGGAGTGCTTGGCACTTCCTTCCTTTCTTCATCGAGTGTCATGGGCCAGGGGCTCACACTGATCACCTGTCCACACCTCCAGCCACCTTTGCTCCACACTGACCCGCTCCCACACTTTAGAGGCAGCCTGGGCTCAGGGGAACCCCGGGGTCTCCAGTTAAAGATGCTTCGTCTGACTTAAAACAAACTTAAATGAAACCGAAGGTGAACAGCGAAAGTATCAGGCACATGCAGGGTGAGGGACAGGGACCATGGGGACCCTTCCTCTCTGGATAACGGAGCCCCACACTCTGCAGCCACGGCTGGGCCAGTGATGGCTGCCGGGAGCAGGACCGGCCTTGGCAAAACCTGACGTCCACTGGTGTCTGTAAATCCAGCATCTGGGAACCTTCTCTGTGAGCCAAAGCCCCTGGCCACTTCTCTTCCTCAGCATTAATTCCAACACAAAATATTTGGAAATAAGATCATTAGGGAATAGGGTTGGGGAAATAATCCAATGTCCCCCCTACGGCACAGGAATGGCCCCATCGTCACTCCGCACATGGAAGGGTTTCCTTCAGCACGGCACTAGCGCAGGGTCTGGTAAGCCCTACAGAGCAGAGGCCTTTGGAGACCCCGCCCAGAAGGGGTGCCCTGGCGAAGCCCCCAGGGCCTGGGGAGAACACGGGGAGCGGGGAGGAAGTGGGACTCGAGGTACAGTCATAGAAAGAGCAGGGGAACCTGCAAGAGGCCACATCTCCCACAAAAGGCAGGCGGACACCGTGGCCTCTGACCAGGCCACTGCACGAGGTCGAACCCAGGGCGGTCTGCTTCCCATGTGCAGTGTGTCTGTCCAATTTCTCTCCCCAGGTATAAAAAGCCAAGTTATTAGGCCCACACCAGGGCCTGGCACCACCAGGGCCAGGGTCAGAGTGGGGGCACGAGGCCTCAGCAGGATGCTCGCTCTCCGACTTCCTGACGCTTCTGAGGCTGTGTGCTGGGGCCTGGTCGCTGGGGGCCCGTCCCTCCTCTGACCCTCCATGGGTGGAAGTCCCGGACTTTAGTAGCTGTGAATGCGACCTTACATGGGAATAGGGTCATCACAGATATAGCCAATGATGCTAAGCTGATGAGAACATGAGCCTTGAGCCAATGTGATGGGTGTCCTTATGAGAAGAGATGAGATACAAGACACACTGGAAGAATGCCCTGTGACGGCGGAGACAGAAGTCACCTTCTACTTCCTTGCCGCCACCAGGAGAAGCAAGGAAGGCTTCCACCCAGAGTCTCGAGGGAGCAGGGCCCTGATGACACCTTGATTTGAGACTCCTAGTCCCCAGGACTGTGAGAGAAGGAATGGGTTTCTGCTGTTTTGAGCCACACGGTTTGCGAGGCTTTGTTGTGGCCGACACAAGCCCCAAGCTCTGAGGCCGAATCCCACTAACTCCCATCCCAGTCTCCTGGGGATTTCGGAGCTGGCAGCCACAGAGCTGGCAGGCCCCGGAATCCGTGTCGGAGAAGGAGCCCACTGTGTGTGGCAGTGTGCAGGACAAGAGACGGTGGGCCCGCGGGAGAAAGACAAGGGGGTGCTATCTCCTGGCACAGCCCCATGGGGGAGGGGCCCAGGGAAAGCGGGACCAGGGGAGCAGAGGAAGTCACAGATCCTGTCCCACTGTGGACTCCGAAATAGCTGGGACCAGAATAGAATCAAGTCTCCTCTCTGCTTTTTTGAAAGCCTTAGAGTTCCTGCCAACAGAGGAAAAAAAAAAAAAAAAGGAGAAGAAAGCCCTAAACACATCTATTTCTTACCTCAACGTAGATTTGATCACCTCAGTGCCCTGCCGTACCCAAAACTGAAAATGTCACTCCCCACCCCTCGCCCGGCGCCAGCCAAGCTCACACCGGGCTCGGCAGGACTTTCCCATTAGGCTCCCGCCATGAAGCTCAGAGTCAGGAGACTCAACGCTTTTTCTGCTTTTCCAGGAGCAGGGAAGAAAAAACCACTTGGAAGTAAAAAGCAGAGGGAGAATCAGAAAGTGCCTCAGCCCCAGGCATCTTTTTTTTTTTTTTAACCACTAACTGGGCAATGAATAATTTATGGCCAAGAATGTTTATGGGAGGTATAAAACTGTTGACAAGTCAAGAAAAACCTCTTAGCATCCTAACGGAGCCATCCATCTTTACGAAACGGGTTTCAGATGCGTCGTCGGTGAAGATGCCGGGAGAGCTTGTTTTCTTTCTCTTCCCCCCCCCCCTTTTTAGATCTATATGGAAATTGGTGGGTGCTGAAATATGTTTCACTTCAGCACAACTTGGGCTAGATAACATCCCAGGCAAGAACGAAACCATCGCTTCCTACGCAAGAAGGTCGCAGCGGCGCACGGCAGACCCTCGGCACGAGCGGGGGTGGGGGGGCACCGCGTTCCAGGCGGGACGTCCTGGCACCTGCCGTCCTGCAAAGCTCTGCCCAATAGTCCTCAGGACGGTGCCGTGAGGACTTCGCGACAACGGTGGCTGTGGCTGGGATGAAGGAGATGACGGTGCAAATCCCAAGAGCCTCGGGGTCCAGTTCGCATGGATCGCGAGCTGTGCTCCAGCGCCACGCCCCTTCCCCAGGCTTCTCCCTCCCCTCTCCTGTCGCCTCTCTGGCTGGAACTGACCGGGCGGCTGGGCCACTCTGTGGCTTCCCTCTCTGCTCCACGAGGGCTGCTTGGGAACTGGAGCTCGGGGAGGTCTTGTAACTTCGTTAAAGGTCACACGAGTACGAGGTGACAGAACCGGGTTCTGAACGTGCATCTCGCCCACGTGCTCATCCACCTCCTACGGTCCTGTGGAGGCTGGCGTGGGTTTCCGGAAGGCAGCAGGTGATAGGATGTGCCTTCAGAGTCTCACCCCCTCAACGGCCCCCGCCTGTCCCAGAGTGTTGGACTGAGAGCCAAGTTAGACCTCAGCCAAGCACCTGCCCCGGCGCCGGGCCAGGCCACTCGCCACAACCGCGTTAGTTCTCTGGGGCTGCCTAACGAGGGACCCCCATATTGGCAGGTCTCCAACAATGAACACTTACCCTCACAGCGTCCCAGGCCGGGAGTCTGGGGACAGCTTATCTGAGTCCTCTGACTCAGGGCCTCTCACGGGCCGGAACGGAGGCGCCCGCTGGGGCTGCTGTCGTTTCGAGCTTCGACCCTCAGCTCACCCGCCCGGCTGCTGGCGAGATTCAGCTCCTCACAAGCTGTCAGACTCATGGCCTCGGCTCCTCACTGCCTGTTGGCTGGAGATGTCCCTCAGTTCTTGGCTACGTGGGCCCCTCCATATGGCAGCTCGCAACATGGCAGCTGGCTTTTCTCAGAGCCAGCAAGAGAGTTAAGAAAGGCAAGCATGAGAGAAGCCAGAGTCTTTGTAATGTAATCTCAAAGTGACACCCAGCAGGTGGACCTTATTCTTGAATTAGGAGCAAGTCCCCGCATCTACTCCACACTGCAGGGAGGGCTCTACAGGACCAGGGGCCTGGGGTCGTTGACAGCCGTCCTTGGAGCCGTCATCTAGCTTTGTGTAACAAATCGCCCTGAAGCTCAGTGGCTTAAAACAGCAATAATCACTTCTTGCCTCGCATGGTTTCTGCGGTCAAGAATTCAAGAGCCGCTTGGCTGGGCAGTTCGATCCTGATCTCGGGGTCTCCCTTGGAATCCCGGTCAGATGTCAACTTGGGCTACAGTCCGCTGAAGGCTTAGCTGAGCCTGGAGGGCTCACTTCCCAGGGGCCCAGTCGCACGGCTGGCAAGTTGTTCTGGCTGCTGGAGGCGGGCCGCGGTCCCTCACGTGCCCGTGGGCCTCTCCGCAGGGACGCCAGAGTGTCGTCGCCGGATGGCGGCAGGCCTGCCCAGGGTGTGCACGCCTAGCCAGCAGGGCAGGCGCTGCAGGGCGTCCCTGGCCCGGTCTCAGAAGTCACACACCCGCACTCCGGCAGCATCCCACTGGTCACGCAGTTCAGCCCCTTCTAAAGTGAAAGGGGCTCCCCAAGGTCGCGAGTACCCGCAGGCCGTTCGGGAGCTCAGTTACCACGTCACCCAAGCAAGGCCACCGCAGGACGAATCACAGTGCCAGAGCCAAAGGGGGTGCTGAACCCAAAGCCTAGGCACATGGGGCTCCCTGCAGGTCCCCTGAACGTGGCAGGCCCTCTGGGGCCCCTGTCTCTGCGATCCGCCCTCCCCCCTCATGCTTTCCTCCCCCAACAAACTCCTACTCACCCGCCAAAGCCCGACTCAGGTGCGACCTCCACTCAGCCTTCTCCATTTCTCACCCTGCCCCCATAACGGCGGTCGGCCTTCGGGGGACCCTGTGCAGCGTTTGACATGCCTTTCTTGTCAGCCTTACTTCAGCATCTGTCTGAAATATTTTCAGGTGGTAATGATGCAAAGCATTAATAAGTTGTATTTCTTCCACCAGATTGATGCCAGAGAGAGCCCTGAGTGCCAGACAGCGTCAATGGAAGCAAACGTTTCCAAAGTCAAATCCCGAGTCCCCGGTTCTCTGCCCGTTTTCATGAGTACCACGAAGTTCCTCCATTGACCAGCGGTCCGGCAGGCAGCAGCCCGATCCGCATTGTCATGGCCATCCCCCGTGTGCCCTTACTGCCCCTCCGGCCGCCTCTCCCGCCCTCCTGACGGTCACTGCTCTCGTGGTCCACGCCTCGCCCAGTCAGCTCCCCCGCGAGATCTGCAGCCAGCCAGGCCACCCCCGGTTCACGGAGCAGCACCGGCAGCTTCGACGTTCCTCGTCTGGCCCTGTCAGAAGGGAGCGGGCAGGGGGCTTGCGGACCAGTGTTTGTAAGGCCCGCAGCCCCGTACGGTCACGTCCTTGACCTTCGCATTCGCTCACTACTGTCCGACGTCCGGTCCAGCAGGCTCCGTGCGTGGTGAGCGCCCCGTGCGGGGGTATCGTTTTGTATCATCTCTGCCGTATTGTCACTGTACCTTTTCTAGGTTTAGGTCTGTTCAGTTCTACAACTACCACTGTGTTACACTTGCCTTACGATATTCGGTACAGTAACTGAATGTTGCCGTCTAGGCTTGTTGCCTGGGCGCACCAGGCTACACCGTGCAGCCCAGGTGTGCAGTGGGCTCGACCCTCTCGGTGCATGTGAGTACCCTCTGTGCTGCCCCCACCATGACAAAGTCACCTAAAGACACAGTTCTCAGGACACACGTATCCCTATCATTAAATGACCCGTGGCTATAATTGATAATAAAATGGGAATCATTCCATTTTTCTGCGTATTGAGTCCTCGATGTAAAATCATTTGTGTATCACAAAATCTGTCGACCGACCCTGTGATCCGTTCGGGGGTTTTGCAATGTTCCATCACCGCACACCAAGGGCTTCTTGATTATTGAAAGGAAGATGGGGAAGACGAGCTTCAAAAGGATTTCTAAGATGAACCGTTATAATGGCCTCTTCCAAAATGGATTTACATCGATCCTGCTCACTCGTTTCCTCTAATTTTGCTTCATGTATAATGGCTTCGGAGTCTAAGGAATGAGCTAGAGAATTAGGCCTGAACATCTGATCTCCCGTCAGACCCAGGGGCCGTGTCTGGCCTCCTCGCAGGTCCTGGTTGTAATTCGAGACCTGTTACAGACCTCTCCTCTGCACAGAGCGAGGGCCGTGTCTGAGTTTTCTTACCATTATGGCACCTCCTGCCTGGCACTGTGTCTGGCACACAGGAAGCACTCGGGAATAGTCCCCTTGTAATCCCTGTCCAGGTCCCCCTGGATGCCCACTGCCCCCCCCCCAACTGTGTGGCAGGGCACTGCCTTCAGGGTTATGGCTTAGGACTGTCCCTAAAATCTCCAGAAAGAAAGGAAAAAAAAAAAAAACAGGCGACCGAGGCCCAAAGGGAAGGTCAGGGCCATGCCTCCCTGAGTCCATGTTCTTGATCTTCGCTTGACCTTCATCCAAGCAGCCAAGCCCGCTGCACACCCCGTGAGAGACGAAGACCTCGACTGATCCTCCTGGCCAGACCCCAGGCTATCCCAGCCCTGCCCATCCGTCCCCTGCCTAGAGGGACCCAGCTGCCCACCTGCCTGCGTCTCTCCCCAGAACACTCTGGGATCTTCCAAGCGGGGCTCTTTGCTTCTTAAGGTACATTCCCTATGAGAAGCTTCTACTTCCCTGAAAAGCACGGGCTATTGTCAGGGACGTCAGTCACAGGGGGACACCTGACACTGACCTGAGGACAGAGCTCCGCAATCAACAAGATCCACCTCCAGCAGCCCCCGGCGGATGAGCTTCCCGCTCCTCACCCCCGGGCCTCGCGACTTTGATGTCCTCCCCCGAGTTCATCAAATGCAAACCCTGGTTCTGAGCCGGCAAAGCCTCTTAGGAGGTTAATAGCGAGTGGACAGAGAAATAAACGTAATGATTTAATTCTTCGAGGATGGCTAACCAGGCCGCTGTTTACCAAAGGCTCCGCAGATAATCACCAAGAGCTGAGTACGAAAGGCTGCCGATTGCAGCTGCCCCAGAATCGGCCGCAGCCCCAACGCGCTTCACCATGCTGAGGAAATGGGTTCACGCCGCAGAGAAGTTCCACAGTCGCTTTCTGGGAGGGACGTCAGGCCACTCTTTGCACTGCTCTCTCCTTGCTCCTTTCCATGGTCTGTTTCCTGCCATCGCTGGAGCGCTCCCCTAGATCATAACCTGTCTCCCCAGAAATGTGCCACAACGATTTTCGCCCAGTTTCTCAAATAGCCCATTTCCTTTCTTAATCTCCAGTTAGCAGGCGGAGGCAATGGGACATTCGCTGCAGAGGCATGGTTCTGGGACAAGCTTCGATGAAGGGGCTCAGAGGCTCACCTGTGGCTTGAGTCCTCCCTGGCTGTCTGGGAAAGGCAGGACCTCCTGAGGCTGGAAGGGAGACACCCCTTAGGGAACAATGGCCAATAGACCAAGAAATCGGTCCCCAGAGCCTGAGAAAAAGAGCCAGGCGGGTGGCCCACAGGGTGGGTGCGCCTCTTTGGGCCTCTCCTGCTCTCACCCCAAGATGTCACAGCCTCTCCCACCCTGCGCCTCCCCAAAACCACTCCAAACACACCTCCGCCCCTAGGGAGAAGACAGCACCCTGAAGTATTGTCAAATCCTGAAGATTATACTGAAATGTTCGTGGGGGAAGGAAAGAAGATTACTCTGCACATCTCAACGCAAAATTTTTTTAAATCCTGTGTAAATATCTCTGTTTATACCCCAAGTTTCTCTCCTGCTGCAGCCGCCTCGTCCCTGAGATACTTTTTTCTCTTCCTTGGCTTCCGGAACCTCCCTGGCTCTGCAGCCACCGCCATGCCTCCAAGTCGCCTCCGCTGCAGATGAGCCCAGCAGGACGACAGCCAGCAAATACAGGTAGCCAAAGACGTCATGACCAGCTATGATTTCTCAAGCCCACCCCTGGGAGAAACTCTCCATCCTTCCCAAGAGTCTCTACCAGAGGCCTCATCTGCCGGTCCCATGGGTCACAGGGCCCATCAGATTCTGCAATCCACCCGGGTTCACAGACTTGGGCTGCCCCTGCCTTGGCATTGAGTATTGTCCTCCAGGTAAAAAATATATTCTCTGTGGTCATGGTCATTGGCCATAGTCATGTTCAAGGTTATGGCCCGGGGCTATTCCCAACTGCAGGTGAAAATGTTCTCTTGGGTCATGGCCACCGGTCATGATCATCCCCAAATCATGGCTTAGGGCTATTGCTGCCTACGAACTAGGTCCTGTCTGTTGGTGATGTTCTTTATATGGTCACGGTCGTCTTCACAGTTACGGCTGGAAGCTGTTTTTGTCCTGGGACTGGGTCCTACAAGCAGGGGAAGGTGCTCTTTACGGTTGTCCAGTCCAGGCTGTCAATGCCATTCTTGCATGCCTTGGTGGTCCTTCGGATGCAGGAACAGAGAGCTTACTGTGCTCAAGGCCACCCATCCTCTGACAAGCAACTACGGGAGAAGGCTTCCCTTTGACCTGTGACCTTTGGAACTGATGCAACGCCCTCAGAGAGCACAGAAGCCAGTCTCCGCTTTTTCTGTAACTAGTCTCCGAACATCAAAAATGCTTCCTATGTCTCTCCAGACGAAATGGGTAACCCTTTGGTCATTCCTCGCGTGCCCTGATCACACGATCAACTCCAAGGTCGCCCTCCGTGAGCAGACTCCAGCTGGGTCTGCCTTCCTCCAGGGGTGAGTTGGTGGGATCCAACACTGCCCAACCCTGCGGAGAGGCCCGCGCCGGCCCTTGCCTCTGGGCTCCCGGAGCTGCCACTGCTGCTGTAACCATCTGGTCAGGCACCCTTCCGCCTCGCCAGCCTGCAGACGGCTCCACTGGGCAATGATTGCTTTCTGCTCAGAGTCCGACTCAGTGCTCGGACACGGCTCCCTCTGAGGCCAGGGGGGAAAGGGCACATTCACATAGGTCCACATCAGAGGCCTGGACACGGACGGGGGCAAAATCTAGCCATGGTCACCTTCCCAAACCCCTTCCCGAAGATTCCGTTAGAAAGAAAATGCACGCCCCTCCAGGGACCTGGGAACCTGGAGCGTGTGTGTTGCCGGGCAGCAAGCAGGGAGCCCAAGCGGAAGGGATCCTGGCCAGGTATCCTGAGCCCAGAAGGGCCCTGCCGGGCAATGCTCTTCTCTCTCGAGGCCTCGGTTTGTCCAATGAAGAAACGATGGGCGTGGAGCAGACCTCCAGAGGCCAGCCTGGCTCTGGCCACTGTTCCCTGAACCTTGACCCCAGAGTACCAGGTCTGGGAGACGGAGATGGGTGCTTCCTGGCAAAGGAATTCATTAGCCCAGTCCGCTCGGGATGCCCCGCACACCAGAGCCCCCTCCTGGAGGCAGACTTGGCATACAAAGGTCCTGAGAAGTCGTGCGGTCGAGCGCCATTTAACAAGTGCAGCCCAGAGTTTTTCTAACTTACATGACCACAGAAACCCTTTATTCCAAGGACACGTATTGCTTCTAAGATGCGTTGAGAGCCGATGCTCCAGGCATTTGCTTGGGCTTTATCGAATTTCCTCTGCGGGTTCTGTCTGCTTAGGATCTGGGGTCCGAAGACTCTGCCGTCATAACAAAGGCGCTGGATAGAAAGGTGTCAGTAGTGCTGCATCCCAGGACAATACTCTAGGAAACACCTGCAACCTGGAAGGGCTGCTTGTTCGGTTTGGGACTTATCTAAGGGGGCCGAGGCGGAGGCAACAGGTGTCCCCACATCAGTAAAGACCACTGTCGTCTACCCAGTTGCCCCAGATGGAAATAAAGACTCCCTCCTCTTCCGCCCCCTCAATCACCCACCGCATTGCCACGGCCGGTCTCTGGGCCACTCACCTGGCTGTCTCAGCCTTTGACCTAGTCACAGGAACAGGGGCCGAGTAACTTGCTCAAAGAACTCAGCTAGTCCACACTGGGCCCCTGACAGTCAGAGCCTACGAACTTAAGCCCTGCACTGGGGGGCCTCCGATGCCCTTGGAGCTGAGCAAATGGAGGCTCCGAGAGCCACAGGCTTGCCTGACATCCCAGGACCTGTGTTCGCCCTGGATGGCGATCTAGGGGATGACAAGGGAAAGGGGGGAAGAGGGTGCCAAGGGCACCAACCGCACAGACCTGACGAAGAACACGCTATCCCGCTCGGGACGTCCCTGCCAGAGGGCGCCGAAGCTGCCACCAGAGGCCCCGGGGAAGCTCTGAGCTGGCACACTGCGGCTCAGCGTGTAAGGTGACAATTTGCCGAGGGAAGGTGCTATAAGCGCCTGGCTTTGCCATAGGGAAGCAGAGGGTGTTCAGAGCTGCCCGGATCAACTCCTTGTCCCATCTCTCTATTTTCACCGATGGGGGAGCTGAGTCCCAGAGTGTCCAACGTCACACAGCTAGTCAGGACATGGCCTAGTCTTGTCCTCTAATGTTAGATGGCCGAGGCAGGGTGTGGGACCATCTGACTCCCTGGGGCTCTGGTCCCTGCGCGACCAGTCAGTGGCTACAGGTCCTCATCACAGCCTCTCTCTCTGCCTCCGTTTCCGTCTGTAAAACCGTGGAGGTCAAACTAGACAGCACTGCAGCCTGCAGCCCCAGGTGTCACGAGTCAGAGCTCAGGGCTTCACACACCGTATCTCACCGAATAGTCTGTGGGGTGGACCCTCTGGTGGTGCCCACTGCACAGATGAGCAAATCGAGGCCCAGCGAGGATGAATAACGAACTCGCCAAGACCACAGAGCCAGTTCATGAAAGTCAAAACTGGAACTTTCTTCAATCTTTTCTAAGGCACTTGACTCAGCAGACCAAGAGCAGACCAAGCGCTGCCTTCCCCGGCCTGCGGTGCCCACGAGACCTGTGGGTGTTTCATTTACAAAATTTAAGTGGTCATATCTGCTCTGGGGACACCAGGGCCATTTTAAAAAAGATAACAGATAATAACGGCTAACATTTATTGTGCCGACGTTATGTGCCAAGCAGTATACTAAGACCTTCGTATCGATTCACTCAACCTTCGCCACCGCCCTGTAAGGAGCGGGTGCCGTCACAGTCCGTCGTACAGATGAAGAAACCGAGCCGCAGAGAGGTTGAAGCACTTGCCCGAAGCCACACAGCTTGTCCAGAGCAGAGCCGATGGCGGTGCTGTCATCCGCCCTAACCGCCAGGCTACGATGGCGCCCGTCAGTGGAGATTGTACGACTCAGGACTCCACTGCACCCGAAGGACAAGCACACAAACGCTCAGGTGGAGGAGGAAAGACGCCGGCTCCTAAAACGCAAACGCTCGTGGTCCTGCTTCAGGCGCGGCTGGGCCCAGGTACTGGAGCGGTGTGTGGAGCTCGCCTCCCTCCGCGGCTCACGCTGCTGTGCCCGAGGCGGGCCCTGCTCCCAGGCGGACTCTCCCCAACAGGTGGCAAGGACGGCCCCAGGACCTGAGGCTTAGGTTCTGCCAGTGTAGGGACATCCCCACCCCTCCCCACCAAGAAAAGCAAGTGACTCCTTTCAGTAAAACTTCCAAGACTGGGTCTCCCCAGACGGGCTCGGACGACACCCCTGTTCCCAAACCAGCTCCTGTGCTGTGAGGGAGAGTGAGGGGTTCCCCAAAGGAAAATTAAGGGGCCGTCTACAACGAGTGGGTCGCAGCGGCTGGGCAGGCAGACACGGCAGCGGTCGCCTCCGATGTGGAAGTGCTTACGATCCTGCCAGGCGGGGTTAGACGGGGGAATTATTATTACTGTAGGAAATCATCATTACTGTGTGGCGTTTGCCACAATCCCAGGCTATGGCACCCAGCGCGAGGGCTCGTCCAAGTCTGGACTCAGTGCTAGACTCACTGGGCTCAGAGCTCACCGGAGCAAGGGTCCCATGCCGAGGCCACTGCTGAAGGCTTGCTCCCTGTGAAAAGCCACATTCTTGGTCCCCAAAAAGGGTGCCATGTGACCCACGGCCTTTGGGGAGCTAACAGGTATATTTCGGGTGCTTTAAATTCGGGAGAAAATGTGGCATAGAAATGTTAAGAAAGCTTCCCTTTGTGCAAAATTGAAAATAATGCAAATCTCTCCTTTCGGATGTTCAAAATGTATCGAGAATTGCATAACTGCAGACCCGCGGGCAGAACGAGTCCGAAGCTGGTGTCAGCACCGCCCCGGCTAGTGACTAATCACGCCCTGCCCTTTGTCCCGGCTGCGGGAAGTAGGTCTTGAATTATTCATGTTGCGGAGGACACGGTAGCTTAAAAAACAGATCCCATGCATGAGACAGAACCACCCCAACTCGAAAATAAGTGGCTGTGCTCAAACGGCCTCTCAGCACATAACTGGCACTTCATAAAACATCGCGGGGAGAGGGACGGAGGGGAGGAGAGGGAAGGGGGGAGGGGGGTGATGGCTTAAAATCAGAGGTCAGCCAACTACGGCTTACAGGCCAAATCCAAGCCACCTTCTGTCTGCAAACAAAGTTTACGGGGACACTGATTTCGGTATCAGCTACACGCTGCTTTGAGATGACAACAGCCAAACTGAGTAGATGTGACAGAGAGCATATGGCTGGCAAAGTCGTGCACATTCACTATCTGGTCCTTCAGAGAAAAAAATTTGCCCATCCCCGGTTAAACAAAGTCAGAGAAGTCTCTTTACTGCAGGACTTCTCAGGGACCTTTAAAGGGTGTTGTCGAGCAACGAGGCTCTTCACACAGGGGCTTCCCAAACTCAACCGGTGGTGAACCCCCCCTCCCCTGGGGCACCTCACAGGCCTGGGACCCACGGAGCAGCGCTGGCCACACGGCCCCCTGCGGTCTGAGCAGTGCACCCTGGGACTGAAGGCAGGAGAAGGGGGATGCCGTGATGGGTCCCCGAGGTCTGGTGATGAAAAGGAAGGTTCTGAGCGTCCCTCCCGCTTCCCCCAAGGATACCTAGATCTATGTCCCCCAAATTTCAGCCTCACCCACTATAACCAGCAGGAAAATGGAGGCCAAGGCAGGATCGGCTTGAAAATGTCCATGAGCAGCATCTGGTAGGACAAAGCTTAGTGCTCAGGACTTCCTTCCTGCCCTTCCTGCCCTGAGGACGTTTGCAAAGCTAGAACTGTTTACCAGAGTGCCCTGCTCACGTCATTGTTCCTCTAAATAAACAAACGAGGCAGCAACTGGAACGCCAGCTCTGTCCTCCCAGCAGTCCCCCCCCACCGCACCCCCCAGGGCCTCGACCCTGCCTGTCCCAGCCCAGGGCCCTGAGCTGGCCAAGCAGCTGCTCCTTCCTCCGGCCTCAGACCTCAGGCATGTCCGGCCCTTCACTGCCACACACGCCACACCCTGCTGGACCACTGCCAGGGTCCCGCTGTCCCTGGCCCAGCTCTGGGGCCAGGGCAGCATTGCAGGAATGCCCACTTATTGGGCACTGGATCAGGAAAAGCCGGTCTCTGCCTGGAGGGCTCATCAGCTGAGCCGAGAGAAATCGAGGGGGGCCAGGCAAAGAGCTGTGAGAGAGAGAGAGAATCCAGGAAGGCTTCCTGGAGAGTGTGGCCCCTGAGATGAGCTGCATAGAGGGTATTGACCAGAGAGACAGCAGGCGAGAAGGCATTTCAGGGAGCAGGAATAGCCCGCCCAGGGGCAGCGAGCGGGCAGGACCAGAGAGCTTCGGGGAGTGTTTTATTCCACGCCTGCTGGAGGACAGCCCGTGCGTGCTGAGCCTCTGAGGGGCAGGCTGGGGTGGGGTGGCAGCAAAGGGGCCTCGGGGCAGGAGGAGCTGTGGGCAGCAGAGGCCGGGGGAACCTCTGAGATGGGCGCTCGTGCGAAACAGGCGCCCAGAGTGTCAACGGCGTCGCCCCGTTTGCACACCCAGCACGCCCGCCGTGTGCGAAACGGTGTGCCGCTCCACCTTTCCCTCACAACACCCCGATGAGGTGGGTGCGACTGCCATCCCTGCGATCCAAAGAAGCCGAGGTTCAGAGAGGTGAAGGCCGTTGCCAAAGGCCGTCCGGCCGGGGAGTGGCTGGGGCTGGGGTTTAACTCCAGACTTTCGACCACAGTCGATTCACCTCTTCCTGGGTGGGGAAAGAAGAGACCCACGAGAGCTGCGCTCTAAGTCTGAATCATTCCTGGCCAATGTCTGCGTAAGAGAATCAGGGAGCACCCGGCCGGCCCGGCCGTGACACTCCTCGGCCCGACCGGGGGCCTCCGGGGAGGCGCCAGCATCGGCCTGTCTCGGTCCCCGTGGCCTGGCACAGATAACTGCCAAGCGAACAAATGGTCGAACAGCTGTTTGTAAGTGACTGAAATACACTCCATGGCAACCAGCTTCCCTCCTCACTCCACGTTAGAAGACAAAATAAAGCTCTCCAATTATTTGCATGATCATAATCCGTTTTGAAGTTGAAATATGTTCCCCCAAATTACCCGCCGTGTCTGATTTCAAAGAATTTATATTCTTGTAGATTTCAGCTTCGAGATGCAACATGTCAAATTCTGACAGTCGGACGAGAGGAGCTCCCAAGATGTTCGAAACACGGACAGCCGACCCCTGACAGCGCTCCCCAGCCCAGGGAGCGGGGGGCCCGGGGACTGAGCCTTCCGTCCGGGCTGCGGGAGCCGGCACCAGCGGCTTGGGCCTCCCTCTGAGCCGAGCGTTGTGTCCGCTAACCCGGGAGCTGACGCGGTAAATCTCATGACTATTGATGGCTCCGCTACTCCAGGTGCGGGCTAATTGGCCAGGGAGTAAACAGCTCACGCAAGGCGATCGAAACGACATTTATTGAGAGACAGACAGACACAGAGAAAGAAGCATGGACACCGCACATCGTAAACCTGAGGTCGTCGTCCCTGGAGGATGAGCTCATGGGTGGTTTTGGTTTCAGAAATCCAAAGGTCATGCGTAGGCAGGGACCTTCCCGGCTAGATGGGGCCCTTCGGTCCAGCCGTGGTGCCATGGGCAGGGACAGAAAGGTGTTTAAAAAACAGGTTAAACAGGACTGCTGAGGCCCGACCTTCAGGGAGCGGGCAAGGCCAGGAGCAGGAGGCAGTGGGAAGTGTCCCCTTGCTAATGTAGCTGGGGGTGGGGAGCACCTGCGACCTGGCCTCCTGTGCCCACCACCGACTGCTCTGGCTGCACCTGCCCGCCTGCCTCCTAGCCCACGGGCGCGTCCCGAGAGGAGCCGTGTCTGAGTTCTCCCACGCTCTCGCTCTCCCCCTCTTTCTCCTATGCCCGCCCCAGAACCTGGACCACGGAGGTGCTCCGAGAAGGCTGTTCGAGGGACCGGTCACTGGTCCGTGACTGGCAGGACCAGGCTGCGGGCGGCCCCTCGGCGAGGGTAGGGCCGGCTCCACTGCGAAGCGATTGAAACCACGCACTTCGGATCAAGACACCCGGCTCAGGTTCCAGTCCCGCCACTCTGGGCTGTGTGACTTCGAGGAAGTCGCTTCCCCTCTTGTGAGCTTCAGCTCCCTCATGCACCACATGTGAAAGTAAGTCCCACCCCTTCGCCTATGAGGGTTAAGTGAGCAAATGCACATAAAACGGTCAGAAAGCACCATTTTTTGTGCCTAGTTTGTTATCATTAAGGCCACTGCCCCATCTCACCTTCTACCAATCATGACGGTAAAAAAAAAAAAAAAAAGGCGCCTATGGCTGAAGGGCCCTGGGTGAGGGAATCTCCAGCCATCAGAGAAAATTAAGTGGAACCGTGGGAACAGAGGGTGTGGAGGACGAAGCCTGGATTGGGAGCCGACTGACCCAGGTAGGTAGAGGTTCCCAGCCTGGCTGTGGGACCTGGCAAGTTCCTTAACTTCTGAGCCTCAGTTTCCTTTCCTGCAACTTGGAACTAATAACGAACCTGCCCGACCTTCCCCCGGGCCCGCGGGGAGATGGGCCCCGACGTTACACGCAGGAGTGAGGCGTTACTGAGTCCCACTGCGGCATAATTCATTCATGGAATTTTAACAATAAATGAACAAGCTTATTCGTTGCATGACTCCGAGGCTCTTCCAGGCCCAACTCTCTCCACAAGCCTAGTTTTCTTCATGTGCACAGAGCTAATGCAAACCGTATGCTCTGAGGATTGGTTAAAAATGAAGAGAAGCCATAGCGAATTGATTTAGGTGCCTAATTCCATTTGAAATGACTTTGGCCGTAAATAAACCGACCCCTTCGATTCTTTTAAATCAGCATATTTCAGCAGCAAAGTGACATCTTGGAATTGGTGGCCCTCTTCATCTCGCTCTGTTGGCTCAGGTCGGTCCACAGTGAAAGACGCCGAGGCCCGGCCTGGCACCAGGCCACCGGCCTCTGCAAGCGCATCTCCGGCTCAGTGGGAACGGGAATCTCGCCTGCTCGAGGCCAGCTGATAGCCTTTGCCCTGCTCGGTCCCTGTGTGGTCACCCGACACCCAGGGGCCTTTCGTGGGGTTGAGTTTATGAAGCTACGTGGAGGGTCTTGCAGGCTGTTTGCGAGGGACGGGGAGGCTTTGGGTCGAGACGATGACCCAGACAGGGCTCCAGGACTGGAATGTGCACAAGGGTCCCGTCCTTTGGCCTGGAGCAATCGCCCAGGGGTGCTTCCTGGGTGAGGGGTGCCGCTGGCTTCATGCATGTGGTGAGCACTGGGTGCTGGAGCCAGCGCGGTCAGGAGACCAGATCAGGGAGTCGCTGAGCCCCCTGGACCCCCGTGTGGCCACCCGGGTAGCACAGACAGCAGAGGCATGCACCCCCGAGCTGTCGCGGGGTGCTCTGACAGCGCCCGCCGTCCCCCGTCGTGTAAAGCACAGGGCTGACAACTGCCAGCTCAGCACGACAGATAGAAAGTGCTTCCTACCGGTGGTCGGGACATGCCGAGGAGCGCAGAGAAGCTACACACGTGTGCACATGCATGCGCGCACACACACACGCACACACAGGCACACGCGTGTGGCTGGATGTGGCCGGTGAGCTGCCGCCCCCGGCTTTGTGGTCGCCAGCTCACGCGGACACCGGCCCCTCCCTGACCCTCACTCCGTCCTGACACCAGCCCCAGCGGAGCCCAGGGACAGGCAAGGCCTTTCACAGCACCTGACGACAACGAGAAAACCGGGCAACTTAACGGCTCGGTTCTGAGGCCTCTGGGTCAACCAGCTGCCGCCACCGGCCGGCACCTCAGCCCGACTCGCCCCTCGCTGTCCTCCCGCCTGGAAGGGCTCCCCAAACTCTGTGGCTGGCCCTAAACGCGAGCAGCGACCAGAGGCGCCTCCAACCCTGGAGCTGGTTAGGCCTCAGCCACAGGACCACAGGCCACACGGGGACCCGGGACCACAGGAACTAGCTACGGAAGCAGCTACTGCTCCCCAGGCCCCCAGCCCCTGTCGCCCTTCGACCCCTTGGGGGCGACAACCACAAGCCCTGTCCCGGGCTCCACCCCAAAGCCGCCCCGGGCTCAGAGCAGTCAGGGAGATGGCACCACGCTGGCCACTGCAGTGGACAGTTGTCCTGGTTCCCAAGTCCTCAGGTGAAGAGTCACCTGGAAGTCGGGCCAGGGCTGCCAAGGCCCTCCCTGGGGTCTGACCTTGGCAGGCTGGGGGCCCTGGCCCACGGAGCCCAACACGCACCCGGGCGGTGCTGGTCACGGGGGGCTGAAGCAGGGCGCAGAGGGCACCAGGCCTCCCCGGCCCTCGGCAGCACCAGCAGCACCTGGACAGCTCACCGCCCCACGGCTGGGCCCCAGGGTTTCTGACACGGCCCAGACGGCACCGAGGCTGCTGAGCAGGGACCACCCCTCAATGGGGAACTCCTGAGAACTGTCAGAGGACGGCAGAGCCCCTAGAGGAGGGGCCGGGGTGCACCCATCTGACTTGGTGGCTGGGGAGGGAATATCGGCCACCACGCAGCTCCTCCAGCCAGCATCCTGCAGGTCGGTCCAATCCAGCAGGCCCAAAGCGCGCCAGAAGCTCTCGCCCTCGCTTCCTCCGCACCCCGGCGTCTGACAAGCCGTCACATCCCCGATGATTCTGACACGTGGCCACGGTGGAGAAACCCCAGGGCAGGTGCCAGCACTCACCTGAAAACACGGCATTGTGGGACACATTCAAAGCCTCAGTCTAAGCTTTGGTTTGTAGAAGATGCTCTTTATCCAGACGTGAACAAGGTCACAGGCTTGTCGGGTTTTATAGAACACGTTACAAGGCGCTTTCCAATCCTGAAACCAATAAATGAATGCAAAATGTAAATAATTTAAATATCAATTTCACACATATAACAGATACTCAATGAATATTCATTCAATGAATTAATCAGTCAATCAGTCAATACGGTCTTGGTTTTAGAGCTGCCCAAAATGCTTGTACATTTCCCCTGTAGACTGTGAGTTCCTTGAGGACGAGCCTGGGTACACGGCCCCCAAACAGGGGTGTCTGCTGAATAAAGCCATGACTTCAGGCGCATGGTCGAGGGGCCCGTGTGCCTCCGGCTACCTCGGTGAACAGGCAAATGCTTGCCTGTCATTTTGTTGAAAGGATGACAATGTTGCAATTTAGTCATGGAAAACTCAGCTTGCTTAAGTTACTGTGGTTTTTTGGAGGCCTGAGGAGAAGCCCACACGTGGCTTTTCAACTCACGACGAAGCCAAAGGCTCGCCGCAGCCCCCAGTCCCCACATGGGTGGCCAGGCCGGTGCCCCGCACGGCACCCCGCAACGCAGCGGCTCAGCCTTTCCTAAGGAGCCCTCGCTGGGCACGGGGCCACTCCTCTGTGACCAGTGGAGGGTAAATGGCGGAGCCATGGGCTGTGCGTCACCCTTGTCTGGTGACCTCCACTGGCCTGACCCTGCGAGGGCCGTAATGTTCCTTCCCCTGCTCCCCGGCAGCCGGGGAGCCGCAGCACAGCGGCGAAGGGCAGAGACTCTGAGGTCACGCAGACCAGGGGTCTAATGCCTTCGCCACCGCCTACTAGCTGTGCCGCTAGGGCGAATCCCTGAGCCCCTCTGAGCCGCAGTGTCCCTGCCTATCAGAAAACATCCGCAGCACCTGCCCTGAAGGTCATCACGAGACTGTCGCCTGCAGAGCCTGGACACCAGGACTGGCGTGGAAAAGGGACTTGGGTTTCAGCAGGTGACAGCAGAGGCCGAGCCCTCGAACCCCAGGGCTGCCGCTTAGGCGCTGTGTCGCGCGGAGCAAGCCTTTTTCCCTTGGGAAGCCTCAGTTTTCACATCGGTAATACGAGACCTCATCACATGACCCCTGCGACAGTCAGAACTGTGCCGTGACTGTTGTCTAATCCGTGGGAGAGCTCATGGCTCAAGGCGGTGGAGCAGAGAGGGAAGTTTCAGGCCGCAGGCCTGCATCTGCCCTCATGTGACCTGCCGTCGCCAGGGCTGGAGGGAAGAACAAATGTCACCCCATGGAGATGACAGGCCCTTTGCCCACTTGCAATCTGAACCAACTCGGCAACTGACACCTCATTGCCTCAGTCTCCAAGGAGGAGCTAGAGGCCACGAGTGGCCTTCTCTTCCCACGCCCCTGAAACAATCCGGGGCCAGGTGGGAACGTGTTCCTGGGACGAGATGCCAGGTCGGGGGACGCAGGCTGGGCCAGCTCCCGCCCAGGCTGGGTACTACACTCCTTCCCAGAAGCACGGTGGTGTCCTCTAGCCACCCCCGTGTACTCAGGGGGGGATGTCCTTAAACCACAGTCAGAGGGCCACCTCCTCCCAGTCTACTCTACGGACGGGCTCAGCCTTCATCCGGGTCAGGGCCGTGGGGCAGCAGCGCTGTCTAGCAAACCACGACTTTCCTAAGGCAGCCGAGGCCGAGCCGCCCGGGCACCCAGGTAGCCATGTGGCATCTCGGATCCCACGGCCCAGAAAGGAACACGCGGCGAGCACGGGCGGTCACGTGTGTATGAAGACGTGGGTCCCATCTGGGCTGAGCTGCGGTGACCGACGGCTTGACCGCGCTGTGCCTGTGCAATGCGGATGACGGTCATGCATGCTGGGTACTTCGAGCTCAGTGAGAATAAAACGGGCCCGCGCTCCGCACACACCCGACTGTCGGGCGGGAGGTAGCGGTTTTCGATCGCTAACGTGAATTTCGCCCTTCGTCGTAAAGTCGCGCCTGCCTCTTCTAAATGAAAACACAGGAGCATTTAACTCCTTACGGGAAATCACGGAAATCCCACTCTTCGTGTTTCGCGATCCGTGCCTGCAAGCGTATTTTTGTCCTTAACGGGAACAGGGGAAATGCCGCACGCAGCTCAGCGGTCTTCATTTCACCCCTTGACACGCGCCTTTGCCTCACGCTGAGTAAGGAAGGGCTGAGGGAAAGGGACCCGCCGCCAGCCACTGTTCCCCCTCCGCCGGCTCGCCGTTCGCAGCGGAAGCGACTGGCTAACACGGAGCGGGCGCGGGAGTGAAGAAGGGGAGGGAGGGAGGGTCCCTTGGTCACGCGTGATTCTTAGAGCGTCGCTGCCTCCATTCCGCATTTAGAGCGAGTGCTGGCTGGAGGGGACAGTGTGGCCTCTCGAGGCTGTGGGCCCTGACCCCGTCCTCGACGGGATATGTGTGCCTTGTCCTCGGAGACTTACTGAACTCCTGAGCATGGGGGTCCCTGGGGTGCCGTGCGCACGGGCTTCTAGAACACGGGCGGCAGGAACAACAGACGTGTGCTGCTCGGATCTGTGCTCCCAACTCCACGGATTTCACTCACAAAGCACAGGTTCAAAGATAAAGTTATTAAAGTTTCAGTCTGGCAGCAGAAGAGTGTTAAACAGAGCCGGGGCCCCTCCGAGCCCTGCCCCTGCTGCGAAACGGGCAGAACGTGCTCGGACTGCCTAGCATCCTGATGGATGGAGCCTCAGAAGCCGCCGTCCCCAGCAGAGAGCCGGACGGCGGGGAGCTGATCTCGATTCCGGATGTGCTTGAATGACACAAAATCCATTTCCTCTCAGAGTCGGAAGGTGTTTAATAACCCACTCAGCGGCACGACGCATCTCTCCGAACTGCACCGGGCTGTAAAACGGCTGTCACTGCGTGTAGCCCGGCTCTGCGACGCTCGGAGGTCAGAGCCAGCTCGCTGCTCAGAGCCTGCTGGACGCACAGAGGGTTACGCCGTGAATGCTGGGACCACTGGCCGTCCCTGTCTGCAGACCTGGGAATCGCAGTGGACATCGGTGATGGCTCTTCTGCCCCGCTGTTCCTTCCCCGGTCACCCGCTTCCCTCCTGTCCCTGAGCCTGCTGAAGGTGTTGGGGATTGTCACAAATTCCCACCGAGAGCAACTTCACACTCTCCTCTCTTCTCACCGGGAAGCAGACGGGCCCTGTGGACACGGGAGTGGGACTCGGGGCACACAGCACAGGGAGCCTGGGCTGTTCCGTGGCGTCGTCCAGCTCAACAAGCGAGACAGAAGGGGCGCCAGGCCGAGATCCAGGGGGCCCAGTCTTCGCCCAGCGTGGAACCCGCATCCATCCGTGACGCAGAGAAAAGCCACCAAACCTCAGGAACATTTCCTCAAGGATGAACTGGGGCAGTGACAGCCACGTGGGCTCCACATGAACCCTCAGAGCCACCCTGAGAGGTGGATGCTGGTCCCTGTCACATGCAGATGCACCTGAGACTTGGAAAAGCGAAGTGAGAAAAAGGTTATTGTCCTGGTTTTAACCAAGAGGAAGCCGAAGTTTGGAGAGGTCAAGCAACTTGCTTGAAGGCTCCCAGCAGAGCTGAGGTCACATCACAGCCGAGTCTGGGTAACATCTAAGTCCACCCCCCCCCCACTTGGACATGAATCCTGGGAACGTATGAGTTCTCATGCGTAATAGCCTTTCTTGCAGCATGACAAGGTGGTGGCTGCCACTAGCTTTAATCACAGAGGGCACCCTGGGGCCCCCATTACAAAGGAAGAGGCAGCGTTGGGTGAGGGATTCCACCGCCAGCACCCCTCAGCACCCCACCAAGTCAGAGACAGCAGAGACATTCAGAGACGTTCAGGAAGAGCGAGCGAGGGGGTGGGTGGGTGAGCGAGCGAGCGCGTGAGCGTTTGGATGGATGGGCAGAGACCACACCCCCCTGTGCTTTCCCTTGTCCCTTCCTGGTCCAAATGTGGGCCGTGATCACACCCTGCTCTGCCCTCTTAGGAGTGTGATCGTTAAAACTACCGTAGAAAAATACTTAGAGTTCAGCGACTCTCTCAGAATGCAGACCGACAAGACAGGAAAATACGAGGAAAAATGTGTGACATACGCGATCGATTGAGACGTCCCGTATCCACTTACTAAGGTTTCTTGGAAAAAAGTAAAATGCAGAAAGTGTACAAATTATACAAATGACAGGAATAACGTTCCCAGGTACTGAAAGAATATATAAATCTTCAGATTAACGGGATTCAGCAAGTGCCAAGAAGTGAATGATAAAAGATCCACCTCCAGACACATCCTCCTGAAAATTCCAAGGGTAAGGAAAAGATTCTAAAAGCTTCCAGGAAAAACAGATTATCTGCGAAGAAATTACAATCACTTTGACATGGGACTTCTCATCAGTAACATTAGAAACTAGAAGACAGTAGAGCAACCCTCTAAAGCTCTTAGTAAAGAAATAAAATTCTGAACTTACAAATCTATTATTTTCTTTAAAAATCTATTCATTTAGGATAAGTACAAAAGTAATATTTTCAGATATAAAAATACTTAGAAAATTTACATCCCAAATATTCTTTCAAAAAATATTCTCTCAGAATATTCTCCAGCAACATAAAAAAAAAAAAAAGAAGAATCTAAGCAAGAAAAAAGACACGGACATTCATAGAAAGTATAGCCTTATCCCAGGAGTTCAAGGAAAAAATTTCAGGGGCACAGAAACAATCTGTCCAAATAATAACTGGAGATCAGAAAACTCTAAGAAAAAAACCTTCAGAAAGAAAACATTTCCTTTAACAAACAGTATGGTCGAGTGACTGGATTAGCCTTAAAGATGTAAGGGATACATATGGTTCTTTTGCTAAAGTGAAAAAAGCAGGGCAATGAGAAACTCCAGGGAGGAAAAAAAATACATAAGGATAAGTCGTGGTCTAATTATAAACAAACTAAAACGTAGCAAATTGAGCAATTATTACCTTACAACAAAAGAAAATCTCTTTAACTCAGGCTCTTAAAATATTCTCCCACTAGCAGTAAAATTTGCTAGTATAGAACTATATTTCCTATGTTGTCTACTCACCCTGTTTGGCTTTGTAATTATATACGATGATGGTATTTAAATGCTACTTATTCTATCTTTTAATACCTCATCTATAAATAAAGCACTAAACACTCAACTTACAGTGAAGAATGAAATGTACCTGTTATAAACATTAACAATGCGGAAATTATGGTCTGGCCACATTAAACTTGAACAGGATGTAAAGAAACTATCAGAACATTTAATTCTATCCCTTGCATGATCGACAGTTGAGATTATGTAAAGCCGATGAAATGAAAAACAGAGGTGTAAGTATAACATTTAAGTTATAGTGGTAACCAGTAGAACTGAAATATTAATGTAACAAACAGTTTTTTGAGGCGATGGGGTGCAAAGAGGCAGGAAACCGTAAGTAAGTTAAACCTGTTTTCATATTAGATATTCACTCAATAGTGTTAGGGGTTGCCTGACCAAGAGAGACTAGTGAAAGCAACGTATAGGAGGACATGGGTGTGAGCCCTTAAATACTAACTACGAGGTTTATTTCTACAAAGTAACGCTTAGGAGGCTGCTAGGAGAGGTGTAGGAGAGTGGTTTCCAATACGGATACATATGTCTTTCATAGTAAAAATTAAATGTTACTCCTCTGACCATGTCATTCCCTAGAGACCAGCTCAAATGCCTCCTCTTCCATGGGGCTTCCCCTTACCCTGAGAAAATAGAGGTACATCAGACACAGTCCCTCACGACAAAGAGTTTAGAAAAGCCAGTTCTTCTTCTCACTCCTCTGGACTCACAACGCTCGTTCTCCCTGTGTTCATCTGACACAGACCCAAGGAGGTCTCAAGTCACATTTATATTTCTGTCCTCTCAGTATCTGTCTGAAATAGCTATAAAGCTTGAACAGTGGGCTAAAGGGTGTGTGAATGCAAGATGAACCAGGGACTCGCCTTGCCCTGAGGTAGCCCCCAATCTAATAAGACACTAGCCACATAAAGGAATATCCAGAAGACAAGGTGGAATGGTGGTCAGTATTATAGACGGTATAGAGAAAGCTAGAAAGACGAGAAGTTACTCAAATTCAGGGTATTATGGGCTGAACTGTGCCTCCTCAAGATGAAGTCCTAACCCCTAGTGCCTCGGAATGTGACTATATTTGAAGAGATAACCTTTAAAGAGGTAATTAAGTTAAAAAGAGATCATTCGAGTGGGATGTGATACTTTGTGATGAAAGCCCTAGCAGACTATTACACCAGGGTAGTCGGAAAGACTCCCTGGAGGCCACAGGTCAATGTCCATCAAGAGGGTGGCCATATGTCCCATTAACTAGCCTCCCTTTCAACCATGCTCTCTAGGGCCCTCTCTGACAAAGCAAAGTCTGCAGGAGAACGAGCAGCTAAGATAGCCTTTCTATCTCCGGTGGTGGTAGGAGTCTCTAAATCTGCTGTCCTTGCTGGCTACTTAGTATACCGGCCAGGTACGGCCTGTGAGAGGCACAAAGCTTCCAGGCAGGCCATCGGGCAGTGAGGTCAGTGGGTTCTGTGAGAGACTGTAGGTAAAGTACATATTAAACATGTGTGCCCAATAGCATTACTTCTACAACTCTGTTCTCCTTTTCCCTTTTTTCTCTCTGCGCTGCAGTTAGTATAGTCTCTGATGACTGTCCTCGAGTTTACTAATCCTTTATCCTGCTCTGTCTCGTGTACTAAGCCCGATCAATTTTTATTTCATACTTTACACTTTTTTCAGTTCTAAAATTTCTACTTGGTTTCATTTTAGAGTTTCCACGTCCCTAATAAAATTCTCCATCTATTCAACCACATCGCCCATTTTTCTCCTCTAATTTTAAAACATGTTTATAATAGGTATTTTAAAGTTCCTGTCTATTAATTCCAAAATCTAGATCATCTGTGGGTCTGCTCCTAGGTACTATTTTTTCTCTTGATTATGAGTCTCGCTTTCCTGCTTCTTTGCACGTCCTATATTTTTCATTGAATTCTGGACACTGCACATTAAAGATAAGAACAGTTAACTCGAACCCTTTCCTCTGTCAAGCAACTAAATTAAAGAGCTGATCACTTTGACCCGAGTAGGAATTCAGCTTGGTTAGAGCTTAGGTGCAAGTTTAATTAGTTTCAGTTTACCTCTGGTTTCGCACCATTTGAGATTGAAAGCAGACCTCCTCCTCCAGCACAGCTTTGGGATCGGGTATCATGAGGTGATGAGTTCTCTCTGCTTTCCACCCTCATCTTCAGCCACGGCTCACTCAGCGCAGGAGCAGGCGAAGAAGGTCAGCTTTGCATTTGGAGCTCTGCAAAATTGCAGTCCCTCATGCCAGCCCACACAATAATTAAAAGTGTGGCTATTTTAACTTACCAGAGGATCAACATATAAGCTATGTAAATGTCTAACCACTATACTATATACCTAAAAGTAATATAATATTGAACGTCAACTGCAATTGAAAAAAATTTTGTTTTACTTTTTTTAAAGTCTGGCTATTTTACTCCAGCAAAGCGTCTATCTATGGCAAACCCACTCCTTTGCCCACCCATATGCTAGCTGGGTAACATCTCCCAGGTATAAAATCAGCCATTGATCTAATATAGACTTCTTTGCATCCACAGCTCTCCACTGGCTTTTGAAAAATATTTATATTATATTAAAAATTATTTTTATCCAGTGTTGTCTTAGTATTTCCTCAGGAAAGATGGTCTTTCACCACTTTCTACACACTAATCAAAAGTGAGATTTGAATGTCTTTAATTTTCCAATCTAAATTATCATGGTCATGTACCAAAACTGAAGCTATTACTATTTACATGTTGGCTCCATTAGAAAAACTATACAAATAACAAAACGATACATTTTATTTCAGTATCATCAGATTCTGCAATTAGAAGATCAGTTAATTCCAAATGTTTTCATTACTTCAATCCAAGTCATCGGCTCAGAATAAAGCTTTTGGAAGAATTCTTTATTAATTGTGCATCATCTGAGACACGAATACCATTATGAAGTTGACACTGCTGCTAAAGAGTACTGGTTTTTGCAATGATAATACAAATATAATTTGGGCGGAGCACAGAATCATGGTAAAAACACCCTTACTACATTAAGAAACCTATGAAACATGTATTCACTTGGCTCGGTGATAGTAAACATATAATTCACAATCAGATCCAAACAGGCTGTGATAGCCAACCAATTTAAGTAAAAGCTATAGTTGTCAACTATTATAGTTGACAACTATATTATATATAGTTGTGACAAAACTGATGAAAAATGGGGGAAAAAATCTACTTTAGTTTTCCTCTTTGCTACCTGCCACCTGTCAGATTTTAGAAATGATTGAGCTTTGGAAGTCAATCTATGTGTCCTATGATGATATTGAACAGTTTTGTGAATAGGTCCTCTAAATTTTGGTTGCCTGTTGTTCAAAAAGTTGTAGAACCTTGATCAATTAAACACATGGCCTTCAGTTTGTGAAGGTTTGAAAGAATTGCAATAATTGAAAAGAAAGCCTGCACATGAAAAGACATTGGAATTTATCCCTAAAAACTAAGGAGAAACAGAACACATTATATAATAAGAGCTTAACATTGAAATTATATAAGGGTGCTTCAGAATATCTTTACTCATAAGAAAAATCTTTTGATGGATCTCTTCTTTTTAATTAGAAAAAAATATATTCTGTCCCAGAAAGGCACGAAACTAAAAAAGCCTACAATTTTGCAGCATTTAAATTTAATGAGGCACTCAAAAGAATCATAACAACAATTAATTTGGTGAATTTTCTCTTGTAAAATTTGTCGAAGAAAGGCACTCTGAAAGGAGGCAGAAAGTACCTGCTAAAATATTTAAGCTGAAAGGTTTTCATATTTTAATGCCAAAAAAATATGAGCACTGAAAAAAAAATCCTTCATTTGTCGGTACCTCGATACCTATAAATATTTTTCCAATTAAAAATGCACCGTTTACACTGAAGAGTAGATCGAGGGTGAAAGTAATAACCACAAAATGTTTCTTTGAAGAAGACTACAGGAAATTTTGTGGAAAAAAAAATAATAAAAATAATGAGGCCACACTGAGGAAAACATACCATCGGCGTCACATTAGAGCCAGATGTGGCTTAAGAAAGCGGGACAGTATTCTGCCTCCATTCCTTTTATCCCATGTAATCGATATAAAGTAGTGTTTTCAAAATTTTACTGTATTGTACATGAACTTGTTCATATTTTGCTTTGGAAAGAATTTTATTACTGAAAACAGTTTTTAATGGGACTATTTGTAACACTAACATCATGAAACCAATCTGTCAATCAAGAAATAGATATTTTCCAAATATACACAATTTTAATTATTGTAAAATCTTTCACTTTCAAAAGCGTCTTGTTGTTGTCAATAAAACATATGGTCGCCCTAGCCAAAGAGGACAGTGAGACATATTAGTTCTCTATTGTTATGTAGAGAACTAAATCCCAAAACTTAACAGCTTAAAACAACTCGCAGTTAATGCCTCACAATACAGACGAGATACCGTGCGGCTCAAGAATCCGGATGTGGATTCTGAGCCTCCAGCGCGGAGCCCCCCATGAGGCAGCAGTCAGGGCTGTCAGCCAGGGCCGCAGTTAAGTCTCAAGACTCGATGGAGGCTGAAAGACCCGCTTGCAAACCCAGCCGTGTGGCTTCAGAAGATGAGCCTCCAGCGCTGTGGTGACAGGCCTGTCTCGGTCAGCTCGGGCTTCTGTAACAAGTGCCATAATGACAAACGCTTATTTGCTCCCAGTTCCGGAGGCCGGAAGCCTGAGATCAAGGTGGCGGCAGGGCTGTTTCTCTTCAGGCCTCTCTCCTTGGCGCGTAGGTGGCTATCTTCTGCCACATGGTCCTCCCTCTACGTGTCTGCCATATTGCATGGGGGTCCACCCCAACGGACTCATTTAACCTTAACCACCTCTTTAGAGAATATCTCCAAATCTCCTGAGGTCCTTGGGCTTAGGACTTCGACACGTAAATTTGCAGGGGACACGATTCAGCCCACAAAAGTGTCCTCACAACATGGCCGCTTGTGAGTCAAGACTGGGGAGAAAGAGAGAGAGATTCGAGACGCTGAACAGAAGCTCATCCTTGCACGCCTTAATCTCTGAAGTCACATTCCATCTTTTCTGCACTATTCTATTGTTAGGAGAAAATCGGTGAGTGCAGAGGAGGAGGGGGTCACACAAGAGCAGGAGGCGGCCTGCAGGGGCCCCTTCCATACTCTGTGGCCTGGCTGCCCCGCGTCCGCTGGAGTGGGCGGGTCAGTTGGCTTTGGCAAGGCAGTTCCTCTTTCCTCGCCTCTGAGGAGACAGTAATAAGTTCAGAAAACACGTCAGCCTTTTCAGCTGCCCAGCATGACCGAGGACCAAGTCCCCCGCAAACAACGGGCAGGGCCACGCAGCAGTCTGGACTCCGGGGCAGATACGCAGACGGCCGGGCGCCTCACCACCAAATGCCAAGTTCAGCTGGTTCATCTCAACGCACAGAGCTGGAGGCTATTCTTCCTTAATCGCGTGTAGTCTCAGGGGTGAGGACATAACCAGGAGCCTGACTCACTGTGCGAAGCGCCCCCCAAGCGCGGGGTCCCACCTCTCCGTGGGGCGCCCCCGCGCACCTACGCCAGAGCCCGACGCGGCCGACTGTTTCCATTTGTGCCCAGCTTAGTTTCCCCTTCACCACCTCGGCCTCTGATTTACGCCTAACGATTTTAGGACACGCGCTTCTCATCACTTCAGACACTGACAGACGATTTGCCTCTCCTTCACGACGCTCACCCCACGCCCCGTGTGCCCAGCACCCTGGCTGCCTCCCGGCTGGAATCATTTTTAAATCGCCGTGGGGTGACAGGTAGAAGACACGGGGCCTGCAACGATTTCAGGATGTGCACCCTCACGCGCCCTCACGGACAGGGCGCCCATGCTCACGTGCCCTCACGGACAGGCAGGCCAAGATGGGGGGACTGGAAGAGAGGGGGTTCTGGGCCCGGGGCCCACAGAGCAAAGACATCTTGGATGGGCGGCTGGGAGGCAGCATGAGGAACCCCGAGTCATTCGGGGTGGCAGGAGTTGAGGAGAGTAGAGGAGGGAAATCAAGGAGGACTTTGGACAGCAGAGGAGGAGGGGGCGGTGTGTTCTCCCTGTGGCAAGGCCACAACTCCGGGGGGCAGGTCACAGCGTCCTGTTCACCTTGGCACTGCCTTCTCTCTCACCTCGCCACCTCCCCCCACGCACCCCACAGACAGATACATGCACAGCACACGTACAACACACACACACCCCACGCGCAGATACGCACACACCACAGATAGACACAAACACACACATACACATGTCCACACAGTCACACAGACACAACCCATACTCGCGCACACATGCATGCGTGTTCACACACGTGAGCACATGCAAGTCACACCCGCACACATGCATGTATTCACACATATGCACCCTCATCCACATGCGTGCACACACGGTGTACGAGTCGCACACACTTGCACACACGGTCATATACACACATCCACAGCACACACTCACACATCACCACACGTGCACTCGCACGTGCTCGCACACCACGGAGCCCGCTTTGCACGCCCCCAGGGCCGGGCACTGGCCACTGTGCCGCCGGGGCTGACAGCAGCGAGGAAACGCTGCACCCGGGGACTCCGCGTTTGCAGATGCTTCTTTCCAATTAACTTGCCAGTGGTTTAGCATCGACTTCCGGGCGTTCGCTGTGTGTGTGTGCAGCGCCCTAACCTCGTGCCCCTCAGAAGTAGAGAACTATCCCTCTCTCACAACTAACTGCATCTGAACAGACCATGCTTTGGGGGATTTTGAATAAAATACGACTTTTTAGATGAGGCAATGACTAAGTCCTATACTTTACTCACACCCTTGGGTGAGGGCACACATCAAAGATTCTCTCCGAGCGAACCTGCTCCCCACATCTCGAAGGTCCTTTTAAAGAAAAGGGAAACTTTGGGAAAATAGTCCATGGCCTAATATCCACCAAGTACCGGGCTGCAGCTCCCACACGCCATGAGCAGAGCCCTGGGAACATACGGCCCGGGGGGAACCATACTTTCTAAACAACATCCAATCCACAGGCATTATTTCATTCGAAGTTAAAGATTATTTTTTAAAGGAGAAAAAGAACTCCTGGGGGCAGGTCACAGCGTATCAATCTCAATTGATACGATGAATGTAAAGAATTTAGCACAATACCTGGCAAGGGCTCCATAAATGTTAGTTTTGGGTTTGAGTTGTAAAAAAAAAAAAAAAATCCCACCAGGAAGGAGCCAGTTTTCTGAGAAATTTGCATCCTTGACAATCCGATGGCCCTTCCCGCAGCTGCTCCAAACCCTGCTGCTTTGTAGATGGAAGCTCTATTCTCAAGATGCTCTGTGATCCCGCTGAAGAAGGAGGCTTTCCACGTAACCCATTTTTAAACCTCAGATGCAGGACCCAAGAAGTCTCAGTGAAAATGCAGCACCATAGGAAACTCTCGGTCCTGACCTTCGCCCCCACCTCCCAGCAACCCCCTGGTGCGTTCCCCTTTAAGACAGGGTCCCCTCGAAACTGCTATTTCCCATCAGAGTGTTATTCTTTATTGGATTTCAAAACTATTCTTCATGTGCCGCCTTTTTCCTTGAGCCATTTTCTTCCTCCACTGAAACCTTGCACCCAAAGCAGCTCCCAGAACAAAATTAATTATAAAAGCATATTAATGTCATCTGTACAGCAATGGAATTAATTTATTCGATACATCCAAGAGGAAGTCATCAATTATGACCGGCAACTGTAGTATTTTGTTACAGCATTTGTAATTCTTACACATTTTAATATCTCCTCCAGCACGAATTACCATACACATCATCTGCCTACAGCCCTGATTTATGAATTAAGTGCACCTTTTAGAGGCCACTAGCGTTCAAGTACTAAACGTTTCGTTCCCATCAAGTGTGTGTTCTGGGGGATTTATCTCGCTATGACAGATAAGGCTCTCTGTTCCCTTAGAGATGACCTCTGCCCTCGAGGTGTGGGAAAACGTGAGAGCGTCTATGCTGGAACATTTGAAAATTTCTTGAAACTGCTTCCAACCTTCCCAGGTTAAATTTCCCAAGACATGCTATAAACCGAATGCAATGGAACTCTACCAGCAGCCTCCTGTCAAGATCCGGATATAGCTAACGGGCCCAAGTGGCCCCGTCTCAGAACGAGCGAGGCATTCAAAGAAACGCAGTCCGGTCTCCACTTGTGCCTCTCAAAGTCCATTTGAGGAGACCCAACTCACTGTCCATAGCAATTCTTATTAAACTCCTCCTTCCACCCAATTCTACGTCAACCGCAAGACACACAGATAGCCAGAAATCTTTTCTCAGCTGGTCCCCAAAACTCCCCAAGAGAAGAGAGTTGCCATATGAGAAGTATAAGAAATGCCTACAGAGCAATGAGCAAAAGGAAGACACTCCAGCCAAGCAGAGGGCGGCCTGCAGGAACAGGCGACTCGCGGGGGAGACGGCCCCAACGGCCGCCGAGCCGGCGAGAAGGTGCCCAGGTTCAGGAGTCCTTGGGGATATGCACATCGAAACCACAATGAGGTTAGAACAGAACACGCCCACTAGAATGACCACGATGAAAAAGGCGGGAAGGTCCAAGCATTGATGAGCTAGCAGAGGACCTGGGACGATCACACGCTGCTGGCCGGGGTGTAAATTGGCGTCATTCGGAAAGCCTTTTGGCAGTCTGTATTAAGCTGAACATATGCACTTCCTGTGACCCAGGAATTCCACTCCTAGGTAAACGCCCAAAAGAAACAAGTCCATATGTTCACCAAAAGACTTGCACTAGAATATTCATAGCAGCTTTATTCATAATACCCTCAGACAGACAACTACAAAACGTCCATTAACAGGAAAATGTGGTAGGGTCGTCAGATGAAATGCAGGACACCCAGTGGGATTTTCATTTCAAAACCAGCAAATAATTTTTGAGTATGTCTTATAGAACAATATTACCCTGGACGCACGACTGCTAAACACAACAACATGCATGGACCGTGCAGAAGAATAAACAAAAGAAGCCAGACACGAGAGAATACCAATTAGGTGGCTCCATGTATACGATGTTCAAAAAGGCAAAACTCATCCATGCTATTAAAAGTCAAGACACTGGAGGGATGGGCAGTTCCTGGATGATGGGGACCGAGGGGCATCTGGGGAGCCTGGAATGCTCTATTTCTTGATCTGGGTGCTGGTTACACAGATGTGTTTACTCTGTGAGAATTCGTCGCATGCTACAGTTAGGATATGTGCCTTTGCATAAAAATGAGACATGCTCATGGCAAAAAGCGTTTGTGTTTGTGGGAGGCTCGAAGGTAAAGGAGCATCCTGTACATTACCTGACAGCACTGTTCCGCCCTCTTGCTGTGGGTCCTCTTGTCCATCAACGCGTGTCATAAGGGCATTTTACATGTCAATCAAAGTTATAAAAAAAACTCACAAATCACTACTATTAATACTTATCCTCCCATTTCTTTCCTAAAAAGGGAGGTGGGAAATGTCAATGGGCAAAGTTGGAATTTTTAGTGGCTATGGGGGGGGAGGGAAGGGGAGGGTAAGGGTGGGGTCCGAGTAGGAAACAGGGCTGCACACACTCACGTGGTAGTAATTTTTGTAACATGAAAGGTAAATCTTAACAGAGACCAGAGCTGTGGCCCCTAAGGTTGAAGTTCAAGTTGCGTACTAGGAACCTTCGAACTGTATCTGTGTTTGCAGAAGGGGAGAGGATGCTGATCACTCGAGCGTGTTACCTGCCAGAACTGAGCGAAGACTCTGCCCGATTCCAGCCCCCAGCCATCAACATCCCAGGTCACCAGCGCCTGACTTCCCGGCGGAGTCCCCAGGCATCGGGAGGCAGAGACCTGTCACGCCCACCGTGCCCTGCCCGAATCCCTAACTCACATCCGGGAGCGTGATGAAATGGTTGTTTTAAGCAATTAAGTTCTGGGGTGGTTCGTTAAGAGCAGTAGTAACTGAAATGCAACACCTCGTATCAGTAAGCTTCAGCTGCGTAACAAACCACCCCCACAAGTCAGTGGCTTAAAACAACACGCATTTGTTTAGCTCACAATTCCGTGGGTCAGCTGGGCAGTTCTTGTGCTTTGGGCTGATTCAGCTGCTCGCTCCTAGGCAATCTCGCGTGTCTGCAGTCAGCTGGAGGGCTGGCTGCTGGCTGGATGGCCCAGAAGGCCTCACTCACATCTCTGGCAGTAGGCAAGCTGTCACTGCGGTGACAGGCGCAACTGGGCCATGGGTCTCTCATCATCCCGGGGGCTGGCCCAGGCTCCTTCACAGGGAGCAGCAAGAGAGGACCACGATGCAAGCTTCTCGAGCCTCTCCTTATAGCACGTTTGCTAAGATTTCACCAGCTGAAGCAAGTCACATGGCCAAGTTCAGATGAATGAGAGGACTTCCAGAGTACCATGGCAAGGAGGCATGGATCTGGGGAGAGGAGGAATCCATGGCCATTTTCATAGTCTACCATATTCTGGCACAGAGTAAGCCTCCAGCACATGTTGGCTGCCTCTATGACGTAGGGGACACAGAGCATGTATTGCTCTGAGTTCCCTGGACATACGATCCATGTACCTAGAGCACAGGGTGTCTGGAGCAGGGGCTGGGTATGAAAGGCAATCGCCCCTGGCTCTTTGGGGACAGAGAGTATACTGGAAGGGGACAGAGTTTGAGGGTCAGACGCCTGGGTTTAATTCCAGCTCTGTCCTATGAAGCCCCTTGCAAATCCTTAATGTCCTCATCTGTCATAAGGGGCAAGGACATCTCTACCTCGTAGGGCAGTGGTGAGAATGTGATGAGGCCAGGTGCCCAACATGGAGCAGCCCACGCCGGGAGAGCTGCAGGCTGCCCGTCAACAAGCCCCGGAGCCCGGCTGAGGTGCTTCTGTGCCTGCCGAGTGACAGAGGCTGGCAAAGACAGGGCCAGCTGAAGAGCTCCCCAGCCAAAGACCTCACAGACACTTGATCCGCAAACTCCGTCATTATGCTACAAAAGACCAGAGCAGCTGCAGACTGAGCAGTGCTCAGTGCCATGCTTGTCGGAGGGTCGACCTGTGCAAGCTGCGATCGCTCACATTCCCGCACCTGGCCAGCCCAGCAGGTCTGGCGAGCGCATTTCTCAAAGGCTCCTGCTGGGTGCTGCTGGCTCGCATGACTAGGTGTCCTCGGGTGGGGCAGAGCCAGGGTGCAGGCCCAGCTCGCAGCGTTAGATGCACTGCACTTTGCAGGGGCCGCATCGCGGAGCAGGCTCAGGAAGGAGCCTTTCCCGCTGCGGGCTGCTCCCAGGAGCCGGGCTGTGCGTGTAAAGGTGCACCCATCACACACACTCGCATGCGCGCACCTACCGACCCCCTTACCAAACAGCATGCCATCGTGTCACTCACATGCAAAGACACGTTGCCATCCCAGCTGGCACCAGGCCTGTGGATTCACCGTCCCAGACAAGGAGAAGGGGAGAGGGGACGGCGCTCCTCTCCGCGAGAGCCGCTGCACGCGGGCCTGAGGGCCACGGAGGTGCAGGTTCTGTGACGGAAGCGGCAGCAGGAGGATCCAGACGGCCCGGAAACACCGAACTCATCTTGCACATATTCGGGGGCCAAGGGAAGTGTTTTAAGCATCAGTGCGATGTCCAGGGGTGCAGAAGCGTTTCAGGACCATCCCCCAAGGACAGCGTAGAAGAAGCAGAGGCTGGAAATAGGTGACCGGTTCAGAGATACTCACAGCTCAGAGGAGAGCCGCTCGGGGGGAAGGATGGGTCAAGGTGGGCTGTGGGCTCTGGGCTTGGGGCTCGGGAGAGGTAATGAACTTCCCAAGGCTTCATCTCACTCCATGAAATGAGACCTGCCCCCCTCCAGGGTGTGGGGTGATCGCATAAAGGAAGGTGTGTCAAAAAACTGACACACAGTAGGTCCTCAAGAGCAAAGAGGCACTGTTATTATTTACCGTCCAAAATCCTGCACTAGGGAGACCCAACCTCAAGTCGCTGGCCGTTCGCCTGGTTAGTAAGTGGCAGGGGCAGATCTGCCCTGGCACTAAGACCACATCCAGCTCCCCGGGGCATTCCTGAGACATGCTCTGACCTCCCGGCTGGACCTGATGAAGACCGGGGAGCCGAGGACCCCTCCTGGACCTCGTGACCTCCCTGCAGCGACCTCCAGCCCGCAAAGCCCTGTGGTACCCGCCAAACGCTGCCGTCCCCATCCGCTCCCTTTAAAAGGAGTTTCACCTGAGAATTCCCAATAAAAATAGCGCAGAGCCTGGGCCAAGGTCTGCTCAGGGGCTCCTCACCCAGCCCTCCTGCCTTCGCCCATCGCTGCCTGCCGAGTGGGTCCTCACCTTCCGCTCTCCACCCTGTCCGTGATGTACTGCCGCTGGCCCTGCCCGCGGGTGCCGCCTCCCGGAGCCCCGCCTGCAGACGCGGGCCTCTCACCGCCCCTTTCAAATCCCCCCTCTTGGGGCCGAAGCCGCGCAGCAGACGGGCTCACGGAGCACCCAGACACGTCACGGCCAAAGACAGCAAATCCGAGCTGGTGTCCCCGAACGCCGGCCACTCGCCTGGACACCGGTTCCCTGGGGAGAGGCGCGGCCTACACGGCTGGGCGACGGGAGCAGGACCCTCTGAACTGACCCAGTATCGTGCCCAGGGGTGCGGGTCTAGGGGCGTTATCAAGTAGCACCCCTTCCTGCCGGCGGTCCCCCAAATGCTGGGGATGATGGGATAGATATTAGCACTCCCTCCGCTCCACCTGGCGCACGGTCGGCTTGAAGCTTCAGAGAGACCCAGAGGAGGGCGAAAATGTGAAAACCGCACCTTCCTGCCTGGACAAGGACGTGCGTCCAATACGACAGTCTTACCTCACCGGCGGAGGCGGCCGAGCACGGAGGAAGGCTGGTCTGTGGTCAGCCTCCGGCACGGCCGAGCTCGCGCCCACGCCTGGGGGCCGCGCGCACGGAGCCGGCCGGCGCCCCCAGCTCCGCTCCGGCGCCCCCAGCTCCGCTCCGGCGCCCCCAGCTCTGCTTCCCGTGTTTGATCCTCGCCGGCGGGGCTGTGAGGCCGGCAGGGACGGTGGGCAGGAGGCCAGGCCCGCCGGGCCCTGCAGCTCCTTAATGTTCGATGCCTCGTCCTCGCTCATCCACCAAGGTGCTCTGCAGGACGGAGGCAGGTTTAATCGCGGAGCCCGCCAAAGTCAGGAGGGACGTAACAAACTTCGCTGCTCCTTGCCCGCAGCTAGGGTCGCCCGCCAGGGGCTGCCGGCCCACCTGGAGGCCCCGCCCCAGCCCACGTGCGCACGCTCTGGCCGCACCTGCCTCTGCCCCCCTCCCCCACCCGAGAATTAGGCAGGGCTTTCGGCACCTTTGGGTTCTCAAGCGTGGCCGGGAAGGTGTCCAGTTGCCTCCGCCCTTCCAGACGTGCCATGGTTTTTCCAGGCACCACGAGGCCGGGCTCTGTCCAGAGGCTGCAGCTGCTCTGGCCACTGTGGCCTCCAAGACACACTCAGGATTTCAGTCCCAGCGTCACTGCTCCCTTGATTCCCTGCCCTTGTCGCCCCAGGCCCCACGGCAGAGCACCCCCTCCCTCCACAGCCAGAGACACCCCCAGGTGGGAGGGCGTCAGCACCAGGTGAGGGTTATCAGCAGCCATGACCCTGAAGAGAGGAGGAAGCAAAACTCACCCACCTCCAGGGGCCACGAGCCCAGAGCACAGCACCTCACGGGGCTCCTGGGGCTCCCCGAGGTCCCTGCCTGCTCTCCCCTGCGTCCAGGCCTCATGAGCTGTTTCCTCCACACCCACTCCACTCCGCTCCTTCCCACTGCCCCTACGGGTCTCAGCCTGGGTGCTGCTTCCTCCAGGAAGCCCTCTCTGATCACCACCGGATGGGGAGAGATGCCCCTCCTCCCTCTCTCTCAGCTCCCCACCCCCACCCATGCGGCTGCCCCTGCCACTCTGGGAGGGAAGAACCCGTCGGTTGGTCTGTCTCCCTCTGCAGGCCCTGAGCTCCACGGGGCGGGTCGGGGACCTGGTCGGCTTGCTGCGGTCAGTGGCGCAGCGTCTTCCTCAAGACCTGCTGCCGAACAAAGATAAAAAGAACAGAAAGACTGAGCGAATGGATGAATGAACGCGTGAAAGAATGTTGGTCTTTCCCAAGGACTTGTGTTGCTCGCAAGCCCAGAGGTGAGTGAGCCCCGAACACCTCCGTGGCACCGACCAGCTCCTCCCCTGGCCGCAGCCGCCCCGGCTGGTGGGCGAGGCCCCGCCTCAGGGGGCTCCTGAGCTTCCGACCTTCCAGCCTGGTGTCCAGCAAGCTGGAGCTTTCCTCAGCCGCCCGGCCCCGCTGAGGCCGGCCCTTGCTCAGGCCCGGTCCCTCCCACGACAGGAGTTAGCTGTGTGCCCGGTGCCCCGGCAAGCCAGTCTTGGGCTTTCCACGGTAGAGAGGATGACCGATCACCTTCCACACTCACCGTGCCGGACACATTCATGTTTTCCCTGCTGTGCCCCCTACCTGTAAGAGGACCCATCCTAGAACCCTGGCTCCTGGTCTGGTGAGCGCCCGTGGACCCTGCGCGCCCAGGCCCCACCCGCAAGCTGCACGCCAGGCCCGCTCCTCCGGCCTGGGTGCCAAGAGTCTCATCTCCAACCTGGGCCCCATTTCTCAGACCTCAGAGCTCCAAGGCCCCCTCCTCGGGGCTCCGTGCATCTCACCACACTCTCCCTGGGGAAAACACTTCCTGTCTGTCCCCTTTGGGTGTGAAGACCTCCACACTCCCCCCGTCTGGTGAGGCACCAAGAGGTTAAGTGACTTGCCCAAGGTCGTGCGACTGGAGGTGGTGGAGCAAGGATTTGAACCCCAGTGACCTGGCTCGGCCGGCTGTGCTACCCGGGAATGGCCCCTGCCTGCAGCCCCTTAGCTCAGCCCTAGGCCAGCCTGCGCAGACCGTGCTCTGGAGTCTGCGGACAAGGCTCCATGACTCCTGGAGATCGCTGCTGAGATGGGGCATCACCGGGGACAAAACCGGACATTGAACGCTCACTGCGGGCAGAATGGGCGTCCCGCTGGGATGGGGCGGAGTCTGTCCCTGGGATGGGGCGGAGTCTGTCCCGGGCGGGCAGCTAGGCTCCCCTACGCTCAGGTTCAGTCTTGAGCCCAAACACATCCTGGCTGTGTGACCCTGACCTCTCTCCGCCTCGTACCCTCCTCTGCAAAATGGGGATGATAAACAAAGATCGATTTAGAAATATAGTTGACCCTTGAATAACCCAGGGTCCAACTGCATGAATCCATTATATGTAGATTTTTGTCAAGTGACTGCAGTTCAACTGACCCAGAAAGTTTAAACTCGTTTTTCAAGGGTCAGCCCCGCAGCTGGGAGTCCATGCATGTGCAGGGCCAACTGTAGTTCTAGCGGGTTTTCAAGTTCCAGACAGGTCTCGCGCCCGCCCCCGCATGGTTCGAGGGTCAACCGTAGCCGTTGAATTGCTCTGTAAAGGGACGTTCTTCCCAAACGCTGGCGATATGCTCCAGGAAGTTCTGTTACATGCTCATTGTCGTTGGCAGGCAAAGGCAAAGCCTGGTCTTCTGCAGGGGTCCCAAAGGACGTTTATGCCACCTCGGTCCCTGTTGGGTAGTGCCACTTGGCAATGGCTGGGGCGCACCAGAAGACAGGGAAGAGCGGGTGCCGGCCAGGCTTGGGGCGTAGCGAAGGGTCCACAGGGACTGAGCCATCAGCTCTCGCGCATCCTGCTTCTACAAAGGAGCCACCTCCCCACCCCGACAGCCGGGCCAGGGCTTCCTCTGTCTCCTACACGTGCGCACACACACACTCGTGCACACACACACTTGCAGCCTCACAAGGGCCTCGGGTAGAGCTGGGGGCCACCAGCAGCCACATGTAACCAAACCTCAGGAGGGTGCCCCTAGACTTCAAAACTCCTGCGAGCTAGGCCTTGGAGGGTGTCTCAGGTGAGAGCAGGGATTACCTGCATGGAAACCAGCAACCCGAAAAGAGGCCAGGTGCCGTGCACAGCTGGCTCTGTGTTCAGGGCTCTTCAGCCTGTGGCCAGCCCGGTGCTAACACAGCTGTCAGCAGCCATGGCAGAAGCAGGCTGCGCCCCGACAGCTCCCTCCCCCAGCTCTTCCCGCTCCGTAATTACCTGCCATCCTGCCTCTGGGCCCTGAGGACGGCCACTCTCCCTCCTGCCTTCCTCCTGACCTTGAGTGTCCCCCAAAAGTGCTGAGAAAGCCTGGCTGATCCCGGGCTCCCTACAGGTGATGCGTGTGAGTGAGACAAATGCATCAGCATCACCCTGTGTCTCCTGACTCCTGGGTGGCCGGCCCGCTCGGAGCCCTGCAGGACGGGCATGAAAGCAAAGCCTCTGCCGCGGGTCCTTGTGCCTCTCAGGGCCGGGCAGAAACGCAAGCCCCAGAAGTGAGCCCCGGGCGAAGTGGGTCCACGCACCTCTGTCTGTAAGGTGATCAGAATAACGGCAATCCGGGGTTCCCGGAGCGCTCACCGCCCCGAGCTCCGGAAAGCTTCCTCCGAGGTTTCCAGCACCTTCTCTCGCATCTGTTTTCCTCACTCTGCCCCGGATGCTTCTTCCTGTCTCTTTTGCAGCCTCCCCAGCGCCCGCCCCTTACATGTCGGGATTCCCTCACGGTCCATTCTCCACCTTCTTCTGCATCTGCCCTCTCCGCGGGCGGTCTTCGTCACCCTGCTTGGGAAACCCCGTCTGTCTCTAGCCCTTCACGGGGAGCAGACTCGGTGTGCCGCGTAGCCGACAGCTCCGCTCTGGACCTGGCTATTGCAGTGGCTCTTGACCCCCCTCTGCGGGACCTGAGACCCGTGCACCGGCAGACCCTCCCTCCAAATGCCCACAGCGTCTCCACCTGCGCCCTTGACCTGCACAAAGCAGCCGGAAGTGGAGGCGGCGCCGTGCCTGAGCCTGGGGCTTGGCAGCCAAGGAAGGCCTGAGAGCCACCCCCACAAGGACCAGCCCCTCGCCTGGCTGCGCAGCACATTCCGGGGTGGCCTTGGAAAGTGCAGCTGGTCCCCACCATGAGCTGTCATTATGCAGCAGGAAATTCCCAAACTGACGCACCGTTGTCCTATAACTCACCCAGACACCAGCATGCCGGAAGCCGCTGCTGAAGCCATGGGCCATTCCTGACCCCTAACTCCCCTTGTGATGAGGCCCCAGGCGAGGTGCGGGTCCAGTGGGGGCTCTCCCTGGTGCCCCCAGCTCCTGGAGCAGATGCGGACGATCTATTCGCACAGCCCACCCTTCCCGTGGCTGCCGGATTCGCCTTCCCAGCACCCCGACTTCCGCTTTCGCCTCCCTCAGATTCCTACTGGAATCAACTGATACCCAAATAAATGAACGGAAAAATGCGACGAGATTACATTTGTAATGCAAATAAGATTATTCGGGCCACTGCCCCATGACACATGCTGAGATTCTGTTCTCACACATCTGTATCTCTACATATTTTTTATAGAAAGATATTTGTAGATATCCAGATAGATAGGTCTCACTCAACCCGCCAGATGTGTTCTGGAAAAGTCATCACTCAAACTTCTTTCTAAATCCAGCCACGTTTTAGATTCATCGGGGAAGCGAGACTTTCGTAAAGCAAGCACGCACACTCTGATTTAATGGCTATTTACGCTGAGCTTTTCCGATACTGGACGGGCTTGGAGTGAGACATCTAGGAATGGATTCCAGTTTCCCTGTCTCCCTCGCAAACCTTCATATATCAGGCTGGCCTTTAACGCAATCCTCTTTGCTGCCCGAACTGAGGTCAAGACAAAATTCAAGGACTGTTTCTTCCGATGAAATTAGTTTTCCGCCGGCCGTTTCTTCATACACACCGCCGACAGCCGCTCTGATCTGTGGCTTTGCTCCCACCCCACCCTCTCAGAAATGCCACCGCCCTCCAGCCAGAGACCGACGGCACCGACCTGGCCGGCCGCTCGGAGCCCGTCTCACCCTGGCAGGTGGATCCACCGTGAAGCTGATATTTTCAATGAGAGCCTCCCAAGGTCTAACTTTCTGACAGTTCCCTCCTGCGGGCGGTCCTCGGGATCGAGCGCCATCACCGCTGTCGGTGCCGCGAATCCACAACACCTCTCTCCCGTGTCTGCCCCTCGCAGATGTGAACACGGAGGCTCAGGAAGGGAACGACGCCGCCCGCATGCACACGGCAGGTAACCCCTGAGGTGGGCTCTGGCCGGGGCCACCTTCCCGGGCAGCCCCGATCTTCCCGTCTGGTGGCCAGAGACAGTCCTTTAGCAGGGTCCGGCCCAGGCAAGTCTCTGGGTCAGACAGCGGGGTCCTGGGCGCCCTTCTCTGGCAGCCATTTTCTCAGTGCCCCCCCCGACCAGGGAACCCGGGGCCCGGCTGAAGGACGCGCCTCCGGAGCCTCTGAGGGTTCAGGATGGATCCTGGCTGCAATGGTCTCTCTGTCTCTCTGTCTCTGTCTCTCTCTCTCTCTCTGTCTCTGTCTCTCTCTCTCTCTCTCTCATGCACACACACATGGACCCTCCAAGGATAGGCACAAACGTGCCAATGAGGTGGCACCAGCTCTGTCATTTTCCTGCTGTGTGACCTTGAGCAAATTACTCAACCTCTTGGAGCCTCTGTTTCTGCATTGGTAAAAATGGAGACATGGATATCAGCTTCCTAAGGTTTTATGAGAGAGAATTCACGAGAAAGAATTCCGCAAATGGTTGAAGTTCGTGTAAATGAGATTTATTGTCATCGTCGTCGTCATTACGTATTTATTATTTCGGAATTGTTAAATTATCATCATTAGGACGTCAAAGTGCTAGGACGTCTTCCCGAGCAAGTTGGGAGACCAGGAGTTCACTACGGTGCAGCGATGACCCCGTAGGCAGGCATGACCGGGGGGGTCAGGGGTCACCGGACCCGGCGAAAGGCCGCAGGGCTCTCACGGTCTGACCTAGGGCCCGGGTGCCTGTTCTGGGGAAGGGCCCCTGATCCCCCGAGGCTTCCCGCTCCTGACCCCCCCACACCGAATGTTCCTGGAGACAGCCAACCCTCCGGCCCTGCGTCCGCTCCCACAGGCTGCCGTGTGCGCTGGGAGTCCAGGCCGTCTCCAGGGCGGTCTTCGTCCCAGGCAGGGCATCCGCACGGCTGTCCCTCCCGGCTCCCGCCCTCTGGGCCCGTTGCTGCGCCCCACCACCGGGCTCCCCCCACCCCCAGTTAGGAGATCCCCGAAGTCAGTGCCACACAGATGCCCAGCTCTCGGGCGGCCGCGGCCAGTCCCCTGAGCCCGAGCCCTGGGGTGTGTGAATGACACTGGCCAGCGGGGCCACGTCCAGACTGGGATGGCCCTCAGAGCGAGGCGAAGCGCCCCACTCCCCAGGCCTCGCCTCTCCCAGGGCAGCCCCCCACATCGTGTGCCGGCGCCTCCGACCACACGCGGGTGTAGGCACAAGGGAGGCCTTCCCAACACCGCTGACTAGCAGGCACAGCTCCTCAACACTTCGAACCATGGGCCTGCCCCTGAAGCCCCGCATCCAGCCGGGGACTGGCTGAGGCCGATGGACCAGAGGCGGCTGCAGGCCTCTCCTGAGTGAGGCTGGACATCACTGGTGTCCGCAGAGTGGGAGCACCCCATTTCCCCACCGCAGCCACAGCATGACACCAGGCCAGCAGCTGGGCCCCCAGCTTTCACCCACGGCCGCCCACCCTCCAGCCCCAGGAAGGAGAATGAGCTTCTTCCCCCGAGCTCTCAAGCTCCGCTGAGACAGGCGAATCATCAAAGAGCTGGGAACTGTGGGTGGAAATCTAATCCGCCCGCTTAGGGAGAGAGCAGGCTCGGGTGGGTGGCCTGCCGGCCAGCCCCTGGGGTCCCCCGCTGCTGCTCTAGGCGCGTTTCTAGCTGTGCTACTGAACAGAGCAAAGACAGGAGCCCTGAGCCCTTAAGGGGGTACTCGGACGGCCCCACACCCAGCACTGCAGAGCAGGCCACGAAAGGTGCCTAAGGCCCCGGAACCCTCTCCAGCCACAGACACTGCAAGCCCAGAGCACTGGGGAATTGGGGGGCCCTGAGGGCAGTGCCCAAGCCCCCTGGGACCTCAGCCCCCAGGTGTCCCGGGTCCCCGGAGGTATCTGAGTTGGCACACCCCTCCTTCTTTGGCTCATTGTGTCCACTCCAGGTGTTTTAGGATCACCTCCCAAACACAGGGCCTCCCTCCAAGCCTGGTCTTGGGCTATTTCTGGGAGACGGGCAGGAGGGGGATGGGGATCAAACCAAGACAGAGGCAAAGGCTCGGGGGCCGAGGAGGAAGGACCGGTCCAAAAAAGACTCGTTCGTTCCACGGAAGATGAGAGAGAAGGGAGGCAGGAGGCGCTAGCATCTCAGCGCGCTCACGTGGCATTTAATTTTCTTTCTGGTCCTTTAGGGTAGCCCGTATCACACCCATTTCTCAGATGCCTCGGGTCCCCAACCATGGATAAATGGAGCCGTAAGTCAAACACGGGTTTCTGGCTCCAGAGGCCGGGCCCCAGCCTCTAGACCACGATGCTTCCAGGCGGAGAGGGCAGAGCTGGTCCCCGGAAGTGGAGAACTTTCAGCCATGTCCTGAGGGTAAAATGAGGGGCCCTTCAGGTCTGGGAAAGTGATGAGAAGGTGGTCAGTGGGCGAGACAGTGTTCTGTCCCTGGGGCCCCTCCCCGGGACAGGCCCCCGTGTGCTGGCCAGGGACCAGATGGCCCGGCTCCATCCTCACGCTGACCAGCCTCATCTCTCTCTCTCCCCTCATCTCGCAAAGCCCAGCGCTCAACTTTAAAAGCTCCGCTAATTAGAAGCGTATTTTATTTTCTCGGGGGAGGCAGCTGTGGGATAGAAGTCGGAAGTGTAAACTCTGCTGGTGGATGAATCATCATGCTGCTTTTTATTAATTTTTCTACGGTGAAGTTTTTCTGGTTTTTAAAAACACGAAGAAGAATAAGGCTCATCTCTCTCATTATCGGCAATGACTCTTTGCGGTAGAGTTCAAAAGACTAAAATGTTGCTGAAATAGTCTCCAGGGGCTGGGGGGCCCATGCTGATAACCAAGCAGCACACCCACCTGAGGGCCCAGGAGCACACCTGTCCCAGGAGAGACCAGGAGAGCAGTCAGCACTGTGTGACCTCAGGTCCTTCCATTTGCACCTGGTAGGTGTCCATGGACGAATGAATGAATTAACTGATTCAACTAAAACCTTCTGTTTCACCAAGGAAATTTAAATAATTAACCTATCATGGCTCATTAATAAGAAGAAATTTAATATAACCATAAACTTAATGATTGGGAGACTTTAACAGTAATGAGAATGTATTCCACTAACATCACTAAGTGAAAAGCAAATTATAAGACGGCATGTAGAAGAGGAGCCAAGCTTTATCTTCAAAATGTATCAGATATACACCTAAACGTATGGGAATATGGTAAGTCCTCACCTTACGTAGTCGATAGGTTCTTGGAACTGTGACCAATTGACATATGACAAAGCCAATTTTCCCACGTGCTAATCAGCATAAACAAGAGCCCTTTCATCAAAGTTATAAGGAAACAGCGTTATTCCAAGACCCGCTGTATATTGTAAATATAAGGCACGCACAAATGCCCGCGGCGCTTTTCTCTAAACTGCGAGGTAACGAACGGTTTGTAATTCCTTCCTTAACTTCCCCTGCATTTTCCAGTTTTCAGTAATGAGCATGTGTTACTTCAGAAATCAGGGATGAAAAAAAAACAGTCTGATAATAACGTAAAATATCATAAAGCGATCGATAGCACAGTAGGTACGAGCAGGGACACGGAGCCACCTGGCTCTGCCCCCAGCTCCGTTCCTTGCTAGCTGATCGACTTGGCGGCTTTCCTAACCCCCTGGGCCTGAGCCTCTGCTTCTGAGGATGAGCAGCACCTACAACGTGGACCGTTGCGAAGACCAAACGAGGTACTATCTGCAAACTCCTTAGAACCGTGGTTGGCACGGACCAGCCTCGTTAAGAGGCTGCAGCTGCTGTTATGGTTATTAGTACATAAGCCCCCCTTAGATGAGTTCCACCCAAGATGGTTTGTGGCCCTCTAGCTCCTCCTCGCACTTGGAAGGATCCTGACGTCTGTCCTGTATGACCCCCACTCCCCTCACTCCTCTCCCTGAAGGCTCCACCCAGCCTGACCCTGAACCTGACCTGATGGGCTGCCCTGGGCCCCACCTGATGGCCCAGGCACACACACACTCAGTGATCTGCAGCCTCTCCCCAGCCCCAGACAACGAAGTGTTTCTGTTGCATGTGACAGAAAATCCCCACAAACTGAATTAACGGGGGGAGGTAACTTAACTGTCAGGACGCGGGGCTCCCGTGACCCTCACCACTCTGCCCCGAGACACCTCCCCCGGCCATGCTTACTTCTGGTTGGTTACACCTTCTGGTAGGTCATCTTCAAGTTAAGAATAACTTTTTAAAGTCTAAACGTTTGGGAAAAAAATCACTTTGAACGTTAGAGTGAACGAGGAAAGGGGAAATAATCATTCGGAACACTAAATAGCTGAAATTAGCCCAAAAGAAGGCCAAATAAAAATAAACATACAACATGTAAAAATGTGGGATCATGGCTAAAGTTGTTCTCAGAGGAAAATTCAAAGCCTTTACTATATGAATTAGAAAACAAATGAGTTTAGCTTGAGGGGCTAGAAAAAGAACAACGGTCAACTCAAGGCAAAAAAAAAAAAATTAAGTAAATGGATAAGGGCAGCATTTAATAAAATCAAGAATAAAACAGAATGATGAAAAGAGTTAAAATACAAATATATACACTATAAAATGAAAACAGGGAACAACTCAGATATACAAATAGTGTTAAATTAAATATTTAAAGGATATTATTCACAACCACAAGCCAATACTTAAAAAAGGATTAAATCAATACATTTTGGGGGGAGGGAGACAGGAAGTGCCAAACATGGCTCCGGTAGAAATAGAAAAGTTCAATAGATCGATAGCCATGAAAGAAAGTGAAAACCCAAGGGGATCAACAGACTGTAGGAACTAAATGGAGAGTTGGCATATGGTTGCCAGATACATGATCAATACACAAAAAGTAACAGTTTTCCTCTACTCCAGCAAAAACTCCGTGGGGAAATGTGGCCAAAAATATAATAGCATCTATCATAGCAACAAGATATAAAGCATCCAGAAATCAGCCTGTTAGAGAATGCGTAAGATCGCTATGCAGAACATTTTGAATCTAGCAAAGCAAAACAGAGCATGTGAGTGAACAGGTAGGGGCGGCCCATTCACGAACGGCACAGCTTAGCGTTACCAAGGTCGATTTCCCTCAAGCTCATCCACAACTTTAAAACAATTCAAAGTCACAGCAACACCTGTTCAGGAACTTCACAAACTGACTTGGCAACTCGCGTGAAAAAACAAAGCTCCACGAAGGGCTGGAAGATCGAAGAAGTGTCGGCAGGCGAACGGAGGAGACGACCCACGAAGCAGAACAGAAATCCCGGAATCACACTGCAACGGTGGGAGTGGCATCAAAACTCAGAGACGAAAAGGCGAGTTATTTAGGAAATGATGCCTTAGGTATCAGCTCGCCATGTGAAGATTCAGCCCCGGCTGTTTACACGCTAGACTCTTAAAGCATTTCCTGCACGGAAGTAGAGCAGTTGAAAGAAGCCAGTGCTAAAGGAAAAGCAGATTCTTGAAATCCTTACGCTGAATTACACAAGCCAATGATGGGGCCGCTTCAAAGGAGAGATTAGCTCCCGGGGCATGCAGCTTCCCAAAGTGCAGAGGCGAACCGCCCAAGACGAACAGCGGCCACCCATTTCCAGCAAATTAGCATCGAGAGAGGAAGAGACGAAATGAAGTACAAAGAAAAGTACCGGCCCTGGATATTTACTTCTTTTAGAAATGAAAATATTTTAGAGTCTCAGCACAGGTTCGGAAGAAAGCAGACAAAAACACGGAAAGCTCTTTAGATGCAACTGTCAATGGTATTTGAAGTCTTCATATTATACATAAAGACAAGAACATAAAAATGAAAAATACAGTATATGATATCGTATGATACAATACAATACAATACAATACAATACAATACAATACAATACAATACAATACAATACAATACATTGCAGTATATATACTAACACGTATATATTCCAAAGAGCTTAAGGAACAGGGAATAGACCAGGACCCAGAGGTGGGAGAATGTCACTTCCAAGGACTTAGAATTCAGAGGCAGAGGGGGAAACAGTGGAGGGGAAGAAGGTTTAAACAGCAGAGACCAGGCCCAGGCCTCCAGCGCCGGGAGCCTGAGCGTCCTGCCAGGACTGAGGGCGGAGCCCGGCGGGGCCAGGCTGGGGGGCCTCGGTGCCAGCACAGGGGCCCTAATTAGGGGCTCACACAAAGCCTGCGAGCCCAGCCCCCGCAGCCCCAACCCCGCGCCGGGACAGACTTAATGGCCTGGGCTGGAGTCACCACCAACATAAAGTCCTCTTGTTCCCCGTGGATTTTTACAGGGCATTTATGCACCCAGGACAACCTCGTGACAGCGCTCGGCTTATGGGGCTGGCTGCCCAGACAGTGGGGGCAAAGAGGCAGGTCAGCACAAGGGCCCTGTGATGACGGGCACCAGGGCCATTCACCCCACTGGGCAGGGGCCACCCTCCCCCACCTCGCCCCTCCACAGACAGAACGGACCACAGCAACCAGATTCCCGGGGACCAGGAAGCCCGCCATGAAACCATTAGAGTAGACGCGAAGCCATGGGGGGGGGGCCTCTGAGTCACCGCCCCCCAGCAGCCGCAGGGTCCCTGAGGGTGTCTCTGGCTCCCCCAGACACAGATGGCCCAGTTGCTCCAATCATCCCACATGCTCATGGCAATTTGTGTAACGTCCCATCCCTGCTGACTGAAGATGGCCTAGCTAGGGCACCGAGTTCGTGAGCTGGCCGCACGGCGATGTGACTCCAGCCAGAGCCGAGCCATTTCGTACTTTGTTCCTCTGTCTCAAATAACTGTGCGATTTCCATGTTTCCTCTGTACATAGCTGCCATTCACTGAGAGGTTCACATGTTCGAGGCCCCTGAGGGGAGGAGCCTCACGGCACACTGGTAGGTGAGTTTGTCATCCTCAACCCCATGTCACAGGGAAGGAGGAAGGGGTCGGGTTCAGAACAGCCTGAGGACGGATAGAGGATGATGGGCTGATCTGTGAGGGTCCCACGGGGCTCCTTCCGCCCCCACATCCACGCCCACCCCTCCTGGGAGGTGACGGACATGCCAACTTGGAGACAAGCAGCCAGCTCCGCCTGGCACAGTCATGGAGAGCCGCCTGGAGGTGGTGATACCTGAATCAGGCCTAGAGTGACGAAGAGTAGAGTTTGGCTGAAACAGAGGAGCGTGGGGGAGAGGAGTGTGGGGGAGGGCCCCGGCCTGGCAGGCCACAACCAGAAGCGTCCTGGTGCCACAGTGCACGTCCTCGGACTTCAGCTGAATCCTCCGGGATTCGGCCCTATTACTATTAGTAACAGTAACAGCTACCACGTATCCAATGCTTCTCGTGTGCTTTGTAGCATTCAATTTTATCCTCCCAAACATCCTAGGAGAGAACAACTATTATTTTCCCCGAAGACAGAGATAAAAGGAGGCGAAGAAGCTTGCTGACCGCGTGACCTCAGACAAATGCTGGAGCCAGGCCTCAGACGTGGGTTTCATCTGCAGCCAGTGGCCACACGCTCGGTCACGCGGTCCTGCGGAGAGCCGGGGACGGCGGGCTTGCGTGAGCCGGCAAGAGCAGCATCGGCCCTGGAACGGGGAAATGCCGTCCCACGCTCAGCTCTGGCAATCACTTCTTCTCAAAGAGGCGCCTCCTCTGGTCAGAGGCAAATGACTCCGCCGCCGGGCGTCTCCACAAAATGGGGCCTGCAGCCCCTTTCCCTCCTCCTCACAGGGCAGTGGGCAGGACCAGAGAGGCTGGCTGTGGTGGGCAGAATAACGGCCCCAGAGACGCCTAATCTTAGTCCCCGAACTGCGGCTCTGTCATCTTTACGTGGTAAAAACTTCATGGATGCAACTCATCCATGATCTAGAGATGGAAAATGATCCCGGGTTGTCTGCTGGGCCCAGTGGAATCACAAGGGTCCTCAGAAGAGGGAGGCAGGAGGGTCGGAGTCAGAGAAGGCGATGTGAGGACAAGCAGAGGTCAGGCAGATGGGCTTTGAAAGTAGAGGAAGGGGCCACAAGCCACGGAAGGCAGGCACCTGAGAAACGGGAACAGGCAAGGAACGGGGTCCTCCCCGGAGCCTCTGGAAGGGACGCAGTGCTGAGCACCTCTCGGCGTCAGCCCCATGGGGCTGATTTGGGGCTTGTGACCTCCAGAACTATAAGATGACAAGTTTGCATCGTGTGAAGCCACCAAGTTTGCGGTCATTTGTTACAGCAGCCGTGGGTAACTCATACACCGGCTCCTGGACCCCACTCCCGTGGAAGAGATTCCAGCAGGTATTCTACACTCTGAGAATTTTATAGAAGCATCTCCTTTGGTTAGAGCAGAATTATTCTGATTTCTTCTCTTAATGTGTAGAAAACAGGCTTCAGATAATTGCATTCTACTTCCTGAGTAGGATTCTTTTTTCTTTTTTCTTTTTTTTATGATGAGCTGAAAACCACATAATGACTTTAAACAGCACCAAACTCTTCCTGCTGCCCCCAAACGAAACACTTTTCCTTCTCAGACAGTGATTTTAAGGTGTTTTCTGACAAACCCGGACCTGTCTGGGCGGAGGCTGCTGCCCGTCACCAAGTGACCCCATGTTCCCATTAGAGCTGGGCTAAAATAACAGCTTTGGGAAAGGAACTGCCATTGGCCGAGTGGGGGCTTGGGCAGAGGCGAAGGTTCGAGGCTCTGGGCAGGAGATTCCAGGAGCTGTGACTATAACGAGTTGCCCATGTGGGCAGGAGGATGTGCCATGTATTATTAATAAGCCTAATAAAAAGGCACAGGGGGCTGGGAGAGGCAGAGCCAAGGAGGCACTGCCCAATCGAACAGAGTCCAGCGGACATTCCTGGACCAGGCGGGACTTGGGCACTTGGCCGGGCGTCTGCCCTGTTCTACCTCGGTCCAGGCACAGCCAGATGTGAATAGCGTCACCCACATAACTGAACTGACCTGCGTCCTGCCGGTCACCAACCAGTCTCACAGCCCGTCGATGTAGGGGAAGAGCTCACAACAGCAGGACCAGAGACGGAGGTTCAAGTTTCTGCCAGGAGCCAAGGCGAGGTGCCTCTGGGCCTCAGTTTCCCCAGTCATAGCGACAGCCCGGCCCCAGCCAGAGCACCCACCAGCTCTCCCCACTTCCTCTCCCCTAAATTCTGACAAGGGAAGCTCCTCTCTGCTTGAGGTCCTCGGGCTCTTCCTCGCTCCCTAGCTCCCGGAGGTCTCCTTGAACTTGACCTTGTTTCTTGACCTCAGGGCCAGTGGCTCCTTCATTCCGAACTCTCTGCCTCCCTGGCCTTTGCTCCCTTCACTCTTTTCCCTTCAGAATCTTTACCCTCTGTCTTGGTTTGGAATCCCCAACGACCAGTCAGAGGCAAGAAAGTGGGTACAGGCAGCGTATTTGGGAGGTGATCCCAGGAAGATGTGGGGACAGTGAAAGAGGGTGCTGTGGGTTGCATTCTGCCCCCCAAAAAGATATGTTGAAGTCCTAACCCCCAGTATCTATGAATGTGACTTCGCTTCGAAACGAGGTCTTTGCTTTAATTAAGGATGAAGACCTTTGAGTGTGATTTCGTTGTAAGTTGAGATGAGGCCCCACCGTAGCAAGGCGGGCGCTCAATACAATGTGACCGGAGCCTTCATGAAAAGAAGAGACACAGAGACGGACACGCAGAGTTAGGAGAGCGCCTTGCGAAGGCTCAGACACGCAGGGGAGGGTGGGCGCCCGAGACAGAGGCGAGGATGGAGTGATACCGCCGTAAGCCGAGGACGGCAGCGCCGGAAGCCAGGAGAGCAAGAAAGCACGGGGCTGGCACCCCGATCTGGGACTTCCAGTTACCCGAACCGTAGGATGATCGATTTCTGTTCCAAGCCGCCCAGTGTGTGGTGGTTTGCTGCAGCAGCCCCAGGTAACTAGTTGTTTGTATTAGCGGACCTGCCTCTCTGATCAATGCCGTGCCTTTTGGCCACTCGGCATCCTTGCATGCCCCTTGCGCACTTCATGCTGCCCGTTGGAAGGCAGAGACCCCATCCCATTACAAAGGCTGAAAATGCCAGAGCCCTGCTTCCCAGCCTCCCCTTGCAGCTGGGGGAACAGGCATGTGGTAAGGGTTGTACCTGTTAGGCACACGTGGGAGCCAGTGACACAAAGAATCTCAGACTGTGTGAACATCATTTAAGGGAGGCTGGGGGCCGCAGAGGCACCCGCATGTTAGTTCTAGAGGCTTCCAGCGTCGGGTTCAAACGGCAATGGCTAGTTCGTTCGCCGGCGGGGCCCCCAGCACACATGGAAGTGTCAGTTCCCACTGGAGCTCTCAAGCACGTCCCCCGGGGCAGCGCTGCAGAGTCATTTTGAACCTTGTTCCTGTCTGCACAGCCTCTGGACCGAGTTGTCCAACCTATCTGGAGATCCTGGGAGCCACTTGATAGCCTTTAATACGTGTCCGTTTTGCTTTAATGAGCAGAATTAGCTGCAGGTGCTTGCAGCTAAGCTCCTTGAGGGATGCACACGGCTTCCCTCTTCGTCTGCAGCCCCTCCAGCTTGGGAACTCTGGTGGGAGGCTTTGGGAGCGGGCCAGGGACTGCGCCCGGAGGGCTCTCACGGTCGAGGCGGGGCTGCTGGCTCACCCCTCTTACTGGCGAGGGCTGCTGCAAACAGATTGTGCTCCCCCACCCCAGGTTCGGAGGTCGAGGCCCTAAACCCTGTTGTGACTGGAATAGAGATAGGACCTTTATGAGATAACTAAGGTTAGATGAGATCGAAAAGTCCTAATCTGGTGGGTCTGGTGGCCGTATAAGAAGAAGAGTGGGGGAAAGGGGGGAAGTGCCCGTCACATGAGGACACTGTCCCCAGCCAGGGAGAGGGCTCTCGCCAGAAACCAACTGTGTCGGGCCTCAATCGGGGATTTTCCAGCCTCCGGAGCTGTGGGAAAATAAATTTTTGTTGTTTAAGCCCCTCCCCACCGCAAGCCTATGGTATTTTGTAATGACAGCCCAAGCCAACTAGTACAAATGGTATCAAAAGTAGTTCTGAGCACAAGCTGTGGCAGCAGCCAGCCTGGGTTAGTGTCCCGGCTCCTCAGCAGCCATATGTCCTTGGCTGATAAATTTAGCCTCTGTGAACCTTAGCTTTATCTGGAAAATATATAATAATAATGGGGATTTTTAGTAAACATCTAGCGTTTCTTATCTGCCCAGGAGCCTTTCCTCCTCCTGCTGGAAACAGGGTCTGTCTGTCTCAGAGTAAATTCATTTGTGACCTGTTGAGGAGGGCCATCGTTTTCCCAGGGTTTTTCTGGTTAAAAAGGACCATCTGCTCTTGCTGGGGTTGCTGCAGAGGCCGCATCCTGGTTGCAGGCAGCCATCTTGGCCATGATGCAGAGAAGGACTGTTGGGGTCATGAAGAGAGGGACAGCGGACCCGAGACTGAGCCTCTAAACGCCAGCCGATGACACCTTCCAGCACCCACAGCCAGCCGGGCTTGAAGCCAAACCTACTGCTGAACCTTTCGGTTACGTGAGCCGATGGGTTTTCTTTTCAGCTTAAGCTGATTTGAACGAGGCTTTTTCATCTCCACGGAGTAGGCCCTGAGCAACATCGGATTCGATGGGGAAACAGTGCTCGTGCTGAGCATGGAGCCCAGGACAGAATCCGCCAGGTTTTCTTTCCCAGGACACCTGACGGTGTGATTAGACTCCGGGTGGCTCGTCCCACTGAGCCGGCCAGGCAGGCCCGGGTCTCGGATCCCGCTCTTCGTCCCCCCAAGGGGCACTCCGCACCATGGCCAAGATGGCTGCTTGCAACCAGGAGGCACCTCAGCCCGCCCCGTGTCAGGCAAAGCTTCGCTTCGGTCTGGGTCCTGGCTACACACGACTTTGCATCCCACTTAACATTTTGTTGTGGACCTTTTCCCCACGCCATTATTACTCTCTGGAGGCCTGGTTTTTAATGCCTCACAATCCAAAATGAGGGTTTCCTATAATTTTCTTTAGCCGTTCTCCCGTCGTTTGACATTTAGGCCGCCGTTTTCCATTTTCCGCCTTAAAAGTTAGGCTGTAAAAGCATATTTGTCCGCAGAATTTTAACTGCATCATAGATTATTTTCCTGGGGTCGGGTTTTAGAGGGAGAATGAGATGGGCGTGGGCAGTTTTAGAGCTCACCAATGAGATGCGCAGTTTTGAAGCAAAACCTGTACTGTTTTTAAATACCCCATTTCACCGTTAACAAATCTTCCTTGCCCGAAAATCTCCCATTAATGTAGTGCTGTGTGCTAGGTGCTGCTGTAAGCATTCCAGGCTTATTTATTCTCTTATTTACAACAACTCTACCACATGGATAAGATGACTGCCCAGTTTTAGAGACGAGGAAACTGAGGCTCATAGAAGGTTCGCAACTTGCCAAAGGCAACACAGCTAGAAAGGGTAGAGGGAGGATGTGCTCTCGGTTTGTCTGATGAAATCCTATGCTGTTCTGCCACAAAACCCTAGCCTCAGAAGGGGTGGGGGGCAATCACTTCCTGCTGGGAGTCCTACCTAAAAATGATTCCCCCTGCCAGTGCCCAGACACTTCCTGTGTGACACCATGAGATATCCCACCAGAAGCACGCTCTAAATTATTTTGGGCCCCAGGTCATGCAGGTTGTACCTGAAGAACATCGGTGTTGGATACACTCAGGACCCTTTTGAAGCGCAGTAGAGTTGATGTACCTATGAGGAAAGGTTCTGTGTGGAGACGAGCTAAGTTCACTGAACACTTCCAGGCTCACTGGGCCCCCCCTTCAGGACGGAGAGGGCAAAGAGATTTTGGGGGCTTGGGCGACTGCATCAGAGGTGAGGGTGGGGGGTACAGAAAGCCTGGACCAGGGCAGTGGCCTCAAGGACCCAGGGGGGTTCTGGGAATTTCATTTCAGAGTTGGACTTGTCGTTCCTGTTCCTGGAGTGCCCAGCACGATGGGAGCCTGTGCCATGAGCCACAGCTAGTCCGGCAGAAGACGGAGCCGGAAAAGAAGGCCGGCGTGCTGAGATGTGAAAGGCCCTGGTGAAGAAGGGGAGCCCTGGGTGGGTGGAGGCGGGGGGCAAAGCAGGGCCTCACAAGTCAGGTGCTGGGGGGCAGGGTGGTCGTCTGTCCCCAACCGTCTCTAGCAGGTCTCATACTATGCATCCCTTACCCCGGGCCCAGCAGTCAGCCACTGAACACCTGGACGCTGGGGCAGGTGTGGTGGGTGCTGGTTGATTCCAGGGGGCTGGAGCTGGTGTCTGGGACGGAGACTTAGTGGAGATGGGAGCAAGGGGCCGAACGCCATGCCTGGGCCATCCTTAGCAAGTGCAAGAGTGAGCACCCACAGGTACCTTCACCCCTCAGCATGCCCGCCCCCACCCCTGCTGGGGCTCTGCCACTGTGATTCAAGGCTCTTTCCCCTCCAACCCCCGTGGAGGCCCTCCACTCAAGTTTTTGTAGAGGCAAAAGGAGTTTGTCCCAGAACCTTTGGCTGGCCTCTTGCTTCCTCCCAAAAGCACTATTAAGGATACATCATATAATTTCCTCCCAAATTACTGCATGAGGGCCTGATGGCGAAGCGAAGGACCAGGGGAAATGCTCTCATTTCCCCAGAACTGTTGTGGGTGTTTGGACAAGGAGAACTTGACTTCTGCAAGAAGGTGGGCAAAGTCAAGTTCCATGCTAAGTCTCCATCCTCTTAGCTCACTAAAATCCTGCCTGGGGTGCCAGCCAGTGGATGACAAAGCCCCACTGAGGATCGAGGACTGGGACCCTCCTTTCTGCCCCACCCCATCATCCCAAAGAGTCAGTGTGTGCTCCAGCCCCACCTCTGGACACCCCTCTTTAGGGATGGGAGTCGGGTATCTTTCCCAGATGCCCAGGCCCACACAGGAGTAGTTCGCAGAAGTTATGACTGAATTTTCTCTCAAACATAAAAACCTCCCACAAAAGAGCCTTGGAAGACTGTGGCTCTGCCCCTCTCCCTGGGATGGTGCCCAAAGTCTTCAGGGGAAAGAGGAGGGGGCTCCTGATCAGGCTACCACGCTTGTCCCAGATGGCCCAGCTATTGGCATCAAGTAGTGCCCCAATACCACTCCTCCTTCGGGGTAAAGACCACATGGAGGGGGCTCTCGGTTTTGGGGACCTCTCCTCCCAGTGCCTTTTCCTTTCCAAGCTCTTTCCTCCCCATTTTTCCACCTTGGTGGCACCCTCCTCCCTTCTCCTGAATCAGCTGAGTGTTCATGGCCATTGGCCGAAGGCCCAGCTCTTGCTCTGGGAACTGAGTTTTGAAGAAAAGGAAGAGGGGGTGTGGGGTAAGCAGATGGTAGGGGGACGCCCTCCCTCTCTCGCTTCTTCCCCAAAGAGGCTGGAGACTCCCAGCTAGTGGGGGTGCATCGCCGGCAGCCTGGGGGCTCCGGGGGCCAGTGCCGAGCGGGTGTCTGCCGGGCTGTGACAGTGGCCTGGTGGCTTTGCAGGCTTCCGTGGCCACATCTATAAAATGGGTGCGAGAATTATGCAATACCTACATGTGATTTATTATCGTGAAACTATATGATTATTAGGTCAACACATAGTTTGCATATCCGTATGTCAACAAATACATATGCGTAGCATATGATTTATGGTAGGGGTTTGCTGTTGCCCGTTGTGGGCGCCGGGCACGCCATCTCTAGGAGGCTCTCCGGTCTCCAGCCAGTGCCACAGCTGGAAGGCAGCAGTCAGGAAGGGAAGGTGGAGGTGACATGTGAGCCCACAGGGATGCACTAGAGCCAGCTTGGAAAGGGGCGTGTCCTGACCCTGGCGCCTTTCGCCACAGGTCCAAACCCACTCTTGCCCAGCGGTTGCAGAGGCCGAGGGAGGAGAGCTGGCAGGGGCTGGCGTCGGTCGCTACACCGCACGCCGGCCAGGCGGCCTGCCGACGAGCAGTGATGTGCGCGAGCACCACGGCGCCTCGTGCCCGCCCAGCCTCCCAAGCGCAGAGGATGCTGGCTGCCGCTTCACGTCCGCCTTCAAAATCTCACGCCAAACATCTGAGGCCCACACTGACCTGGAATGATGCAGGAAGGGGACGCGGGAAACAGCTACCCCACACGGACGCCCGCTACCCTCAGAGACCCGGGGCCACTGGGGCCCTGGAGCACCGCCCGGTGGACAAGAGTGGCCAGAGGTGGAGACCAGTTTTCCACCCTGGGGTGAAGCCCAGTCCTCTGATCTGGACGCCCACTTTCCTCAAGGTAGATTTCTTTTAGACACATTGTGAGCCTGCCCCAGCCATAGAACCAGACCAGGGCCACACTGGGTCACCCCAACAGCTCTAGCCTGGGGCAGCTGGGACCTGGGACTGGGTGCCCTGCCTCCTCCCCAAAGGCCCTGGCTCCTTAGACGCCTCGTCTCCAGGAAGCCCAGAAAGGGAGGTGCCAACGTACCATCCAGACTTCTCTCAGAGAGATGGCGTTATGGATGATTCCTCTGCTCTCCTCTAAGTTTCTTCTATATTAAGTGTTTTTCAATGAGCATACATCACTTTTATAATAAAACAGAACATTTATAATGGAGTCAGGTTTTCCCCCACTCGGAGCGGATCCTCGTACCCGGCAGGCCCAGCAGCCACCAGGGAGAGCTTGAGGCAGAGCTGAGCCACGGGCCTGGCTGCCGGCCTGCCATCAAAGAAACATTCTATAGCCCATGCAGGAAGCCACTTCTCGGCCTTTCAGACACCGAGGGCGAATCTGGGGCATGAAACTACCAAAAGGTTAGTCATCAGTCTCTGGTCTCCCCGACAGTTTGCCAGTTGTCAGCAGAGACCTCAGGGTAGGGAGCTGACGGACAGGCACCCTAACGTAGGCAAGACCTGTCGAGGCATGAGGACAGAGGGGCTCGCCCCTCTAAGAATCAAACCTCCCTGGTGCTGTGTGGGTTGTCACCTCCCTGGCCTTCCCCAGGGGCAGCAGTCCTAGCCCAGCACAAAGGCTGTTTCAAAAGGACGAAGGCTGATGGGACGGCCTTGCGGGGAACGACGGGCCTGCCCGAGGAGCCAGGGGTTGGATCCAGCTTTTCTCCCGGGCTGTTCGAGTCCAAACCGCAACCTCAGCAGCACACTGCCGCCTCGCTTCATGGACTCGGAGCAAACGTGGGGCTGTGCCCCGGTCATTGGGACCAGATCTGGGTGTCCTGTTGCTCCAGGGCACATGTCCACCTGTAGGAACCAAAGCAGCAATGGGTACCCAAGACGGCTGATAATTTGGTACCTTCTGACTGCTATTCTTGATACAGGCGTTCACACTTGCTTGCTGAGTGCAGGAAAGGGCCCGGTATTTCCTACACTGTATGCAAAGTAGAGACTTCATCGCACGTGACTTTGCAACCCAGGCAGGTGGGAGACGTGCAGAGAGGCTGCTCGTTTCTCTCCCTCTTCCAAACCCAAGCTTACATCTTGCCAGTTAGGCTTATTTTCTGTGACGTTCTTGTGTCCTTTAGATGGTGGCCTGAGCGGTTGCCCAGATGGCTCTCCCTCCAATCAGCTCTGCCTGCTCTGCAGCTGGAAAGAAGAACCCGCATCTCGCCACCAAGCCTCTTGGCCTGACCCCCTTTCCTTTGCTGGTTGCACTCCTACCCAGGCTGCAAAGCCCCATGTAAATGTCACCTCCTCCATGCACCTGCCTGATGCCCCAGCTCCTCTGCCATCCCACTTACCTGACTTTTACTGTTTGGGGATCTCCCTCCCCAGGACCTTGAGGTTCTGTCTATCTTCTCTTAGGTCCCGCCTCCTGGCCCCTGGCACTAACTACAAACTCTGGTTGAAATAGAAATTGCTGGTCAATTTCTGAAATTAATCCACCTCAAGCTTTTCTTGGCAGTTGTCTGTAAACCGATGCAAGATGCCGGCTGGGGAGGGGGCCAGTGTGCTGAGGGAATCGAGGAAGCCCCTCCCTCTGACAGCCGCCGCACTCTGACCCCTGTCTTCTTCCTCCGCGTGTGCATGGGGAAGCCACTCCTGCCCTCGAATAAATAGGCAGTTCGTCGTGAACCTCAGTGTCGTAAGCACAATAAATCACCAGAAACGAGAGGCACGTGTCTCAGCACTGCTTCCCCAAGCACTTGGGGAAAAGCAGCGGCATCAACAACGCCGCCCTTCAGAGCTGACCGGAGCGGGCGGGAATCAAAGCCCCTCTGCGTTTAACTGACGCGCGCGCGCTCCTGGAATTAGGACCGAGATGGATGCAGAGTGCAAAGACCTGAAGACACTGCGGATGGGGAGGCCCGGTGGTGGCCCGCGTCACACGGCCAGCAATGGCAGAGCCAGGACAGGCACCCGAGGGGCAGTGAAGGCAGGCCCCACCCGAGATCAAGGCCGCGGGGGGGGGGGGGGAGGGGGGGAGGGGCAGTGGGGGGCAGCACGAGTCCCACCCCCGCCGCTTCCCCCAACCTGTCAGTCAAAGCACCGGAACCTAGCCCACTTCCTGCCGCAGATGGAAGCCCTTTAGCAGGACAGCCGGACTATATACAGCCAAGGGGAGCTCCCTGGCCTCCCGGGGTGCTGTGTAGTATCCGCCTCAGGGTTCCCCTGCCTCTCACACAGTAGGAACCCGATAAACTTTGCTGAATTATGGATCCCAAACCCCCAGAGCTGGCAGTGAGTCAGCACTGAACACACAGTCATAATTTCGAGGTCGAATTCAGTCCCAGGAACATCAACCTGTCGGCACTCGTCCGAGATGAAACCATTCATTACTCACAGAGTGGAGGACGCTTCTCCCCATTTCATCCAGGACCAGGCCTTCTGGGTTTGACCACTGAAACTTCGCTCCAGGGGTTCTCAGCCAGGAAGCACATCGGAAGCACCTGGGAGGTTGGTTACGATGACACAAGGGGCCGGCCCACCCCGGACTGAGTGTGGGGGCTGTAAAGGCTGCCATGTGTCTCGGGAACACTCCAGAGACAGGTCCCCTGGATTCCAGAGGGGCGGAGAGGGTGGACTCTGACCCAGCTCCGCCACTGGCATCCAATGAAGCCGGTGCCGATCCTTTTACTGGTCAGACTCGTGGCTTCTGTGTCTGTAAACAGATGCAATAAAACCCTGTGCCCCCCCCCACAAACCACTTCCTGTCCCCCCAAGGCACAGGAACCCACTCTGCAGACCTTATACAGCAGCTGCTGACCACGAATATCATGTTATTTATGTAACAAGCATGTCTCTGCTCCATGACAGATTCAAGAACTATCTCATTTGATAATTTTTCTAAATAAAGTTAAATCTAGCTAAGGCCCCTAAAAAACCCCAATCTGCCACGTGAGCACCAGTCTGGACTCAGGCCGTTACATGCACAGCGGGGTCAGCCATCCATCAGCACTTAAGGGACTGTCCCTCACCTCCCCAGCCCAGAGCTCTGGGCGGCCCTGAAGCATGTCCCACGTGCAGTGCGGAGCGGGCAAGACGTGGTCCAGACCATGGCTCCCAGCAGGGCTGCACAGTGGGGTCACTGGGGAGCTGTTCCCAGCACCCCGGGGCCCAGGCCCCAACCAGCCCTGAGGGCGGAATCCTGGGGAAAGGCCCAGCCCCCACACGATGAGACCTCGGGCACATCCGCGAGGCTCATTCGGCCTCGGCTTTCTCCCCTGTGGATGGGAATAAATGTCAGCACCGCCCAGCTGGGGGATGAAGCGGAAATCCAGAGCTTCACGCCCGTTCTCAGGACGGCGTGAGAATATCTGCACAACGCCCTGAGTGAAGGAGCTAGCCCACTTGTGGGGTTCCCCCTGCCCCGCGCTAGGGGGTCTCCTTCTCTGACCCTGAACCCTGATCGCAGGCAGCAGGATGGATGCTGAGGGGCAGCCGTGCCGAAGGCCTGATCCTGCGAGGCACCAAGCAGCGCTCTGGCCTCTGCTCAGCCCCTCCCCGGTGCTGGGATCTGCGGCCTCATCTGGGAGGTCGGAGACAGGACCCGGCCGTCTCTGACGAGCCCTGCCCGGTTCTGGAGCAGCCAGTCTGCAGGGCAGGGTTTGGGCTTTCAGTTCCAGCTGGTCAGCCCAGCAGGCTGTTCCCGACCGGGTCACTAGCTCCCCACCCGTCCGGCCCCTTCCTGCAGCCCACCCACCGCTCGCATCTCCCCCCTCCCACCCCGGCACCTAATTAACAGGCAAGTCTCATTCTGGGAGAACTGAATGGGTCCCTTCTGCTCCAGAGGCATCCCTCACAGTGTCCCTTTGTAGCCGCCGGCCTCCCGACCAGGCCAAACTGGGTCCTCAGGTGTTTACTCTCAGGGCAATCCTGACGTGGCCTCCCAGCTCCCACCTTCAAAGCTGCTGTCAGGCCGTGTGGAGGCCTCGTAGGGCTGCATTTTCCTCTGGAAAAGTGGCTGGCCACAGGCGGGGCCTGGTGCCGCAGACAGGTCCTGGGCTGGCTGTTTGCAGGGGGTGTGTCAACCGGAACACACACGCTCTGGAGGTGAGAAGTGCAAACAGCCAGCCAGGGAGAGGGGAACTGAGTTCTGATAAATAGGGCGTGGCTCCTGCAACCCGAAGCTCCCCAGACAGGGCAAGGCCCCTCCCCACTGCTGAGAGCTCTGGCTACACCTAAGGTCAAACAGCAGATCCTTAAAGGAGCACCTCCCCAGGTGGGCTGGGGGGGAGGGGCTCAGGAGCCAGCTACCCCTCTGACCCCTGGCCTCTGGAACAGACTGGGGCCATACTTACCAAACCAACTGGATTGTGGGTCATAGCCCTGGGGTCAGAGGTCACTGTTGTTAACCCTCCAGCACAGACTGGGCCGTCTGGGCACCAGGCTCCCTGGGAGTGAAGCCTCAACTCCCACCTGAAGAGGCTGAGAGCTGGCTGACCTCCCCATGGCTGGGTCTGTGCGTGGCCAGTTTTGCAGGGCTGCGGTGGAGATGGACGCCTCTGCAGCATGAGCTGGCTCCCACCTGGAAGGGGAGGAGTGTCCCCATCTCCAGCAACCCCTCCCATCCAGGAAGACTGACATCCAGGCGAGTTCAGGTCTGGGCCCCAAGTACTGGCTTTGCCCTTGGCACCACTCAGCCAGGAACTGACAGACCTCGCTGGCATAGGAGTGTCGCTATCTCAGAGACCCTCGCCGGGGTCAGCAGGGCTACCGCCAGGCGAGCAACATCCTCTCCATCACTGTACAACTCCGCTCCGCAACCACCAGTATTACTAACAACAGGCCTCAGGGTCTTTGGAGGACCTCAGACTGCATGCAAATCGTTCCCACCATAGCCTGCGCAAGGAGCTTTCAGGGCGTCCCGGGAGGCCCTTCCCACGGAGTCAGAGCGCCCTCTGTCCCCCGCCCGGTGGAAGCACAGGCGGCCGTCACTCGTCAAGTTGGCCGGCCCCAGGATTCTTTAAAATCAGCAACCCGGGGCCGAGGGTGACTCTTCCCGAACTCTGCGCTGTGAACTAAAGGAGCCACCGAGGGGTGCGGTGAGTGGCGCCTGGGCTCTGAGAAGGTGGAAGCCGTGCAGAGAGCCCCAAGCACCAGGAGGCCGAGCCCTAGAGCCACGTGCCAGCGAGAGAAGCCTGAGCCGGCACCCCCCCCACCCCACCCCCCACACGCCCACCCTCCGCAACAGCGCCTGCCTCTGCGGTGCACGGCCTTGGGAGACTCTTTTATACATTTCGAATTTCCTACAAAGAGCACATTTAATAAAAATAAATAAATTTTTACAAAAGCACAGTGCATTGCGAGCACGGTCACAAGGCTGGAGCAGGCCATCGGCGGCCCCTGGCCCTTCGGCATGGCTGGCTCCGCGTCCTAGCTTTGCGGGAAGCCCAAGACTGCTGGTTACGAGCCGGATCAACAGCGCCGGGACCGGCCAGCGCAAACCCCGCCCCCTCCACCCCAACTCCTCCACGAAGGCCCCGCCCCCAGGCGCTGGCCCCGCCCCCTCCATTCTCCTCTCCCCTCCACTTCCGTGCAGGCCCCGCCCCGTCCAAGCCCAGAGTCCCAGAAGCAAAGCTTTGACGACAGCGCCCCCTGCTGTCCAGAATTGCCCTGGGCCCTGCGCAGGCGAGTGGCTCCGGCAAAACCCCCAAGGCCTGTTTTTGCAGAGATGCCAAGGGCGATTGATCTTAGAGACCAAGGGGCAACTGGCCACAGCTCTGTCCTCCACCCAGAGCAGAAGCCTCCCTCTGCAGATGTGGCCTCCTATATCCGAGGAACTGACTTTGGGGGAAACTGGGTCACAAGAGGATCTTAAAACCCAAGGAGAATGGGAACCTCACAGAACGCGGTGGCTGTTTTCTGGCCGTCTCTGTTTGTGATCTTCTGCGGGAGTCCTGGGCCCTGGCTCCTCTGTGTGCTGAGAGCCACCGGAACCCAGTGCCTGTTGGCTGGGGCTCTGGCTCAGCTGACTCAGTTGGAGTCAGTCTGGGACCCCACCTGAAGGGACCAGCTCAGCCAGGATCACTCTAAGAAATACTGGCTTCATCAACGGCTCGCTTCACAAAGGGCAGGCAGTGCCTTGCCTGAGGTCACACAGCTCCTCGGAGCAAAAATGAAGGTCTGAGAGAGTGCACAACTGCCGCCCCCACCCCCATCCCACAGTCGGAGAAACCCGGCGGCTGCACCGGCCTCCATCCCAGCTCTGCCACCACTGGCTCTGTGCACATGGCATGTCCCTCTAGAGTTCCTGGGGCCGACGCAGACCTTCACCCAGGTCGCCTCTGCAGTCCTGCAGCTTTCGGTGCTATTTGCATATTTTTTCATCGCTCCCAGGAGTAATTACTTCCAGGTCATTATTAAATACATGGCTGGGCACTCAGGAGCCACTAAAGTACTTTCCTGATTTAAAAAAACAAATGTAGAAGAGACTGGGGGCTGGCGGATCTTACCAGCAACCTTCACTTGCCCTTCGCAGGCCACCAAGATCAGAAGGCACCCAGACCCTCCACACCCATTTATACAGGAGCCAGAGCAACAAACAGTCCTACTGACCCGGCTCTGCCTTACTCCCACTTATCGCTAGCTACCATCTGCTCTGTGCTTAAGTATTGTGATACAAATTATAAAACCCATATTAGCTCAGATGTTTCATTAACAATTTAAGAGACTGGACCGAGGCATAGGGGGGAAATCTCATTTGCAAGTTAATCAGAAGAAAGGCTAGGGAGCTAATAAAACTCCTGAGCCATTAAATGCACAGGGAACAGCAGAGTAAGTACCAAAATATATTTTAGAGTTTTTCCTGAACTGACTAAGCTGCTTTTGTGTATATGTGTATTATTCATTTGAATGGCCCCTGCTGGTATTTTTTAAAATCCATTCCTCAAGTTAGAACCAAATTGGAATGCATTTACAACCGGAGCCTCTCAGCCACGCTCAAGACAAATGGGGGAGCAGTCCCCCTCCCCGCCTTCCAGACGCTGGGGCAGCTGGGACTACCCCCTGCCTCCCCTGCCCCCACCCCCAAGCCCTGTCCAGCCCACCCAGGGCTCCAGGGCTCCACTGCTTACTATTTCAATAACCTAAGGCAACTTTCTTTCTAAGATCTGGTTTCCTCATCTGCGAAATGGGATCTGACATTTCAGTTTGCCATGTGTCTTACTAAATGTCTAGCCCCTGCAGACATTTAAATCAGAAACCAGAACCCAGACCAATAAGCTATTGGTATGAGCAGACCCTCCTGTAACTACCAGCAACTCCCATGCTGCTAAGAGGCGGCTGAGGTGACTCAGAACCTGGGGGAAGCAGGGAGCAACAAGGCAGTACTAAATTTAAAAGTTCATTCTTTTGACATAGCAATCCATCTCCAGGGACCTACTCCACAGAAACACTATAACTACTACTGTAAAGATACTAACACAAAGTCATCACAACAAGCTTTGTTTAATGAATGAAAAATGGATACGATCCAAGTGCCCCAATTTGATGTTATAGCCAATATGATGAAATACTAGTCATCGGAGAATGAGATGAGCTTACAATTACAGACACAGAAAAGCACACCAGGGCCTCCTCCGAGGTGCCCAGCTCAGGCCAAGTTCAGATCCAGCCAATGCCCTGCCTGGGGCCACCAAGCAATCTGCAGATGACTGCCATCCACACTGGCCTTGGTTCAAGAGGCCAAGCCATGAACCAAGGCTAGCTGCGGCTAGCTTGGGGTTGCTTTGCAAGAAATATGAAACACACTGAGGTCAGTTGCTTTTTTGGGAGTTAGTGAACCTTTGAGATTTTAGGAAAGTCCACTGCATGAGCCAAGGCAGGCCCTTTGAATGGAAAAACCACTGGAAGCGACTCAGGAAGGCCTGCGATTTGGGAGGGCGCTGGGCTTACTATGTCGGCCAGGTTGATGGAAACCCAGCATGGCGGCCACCTGCATCTGCTGCTGGGTGAAGGAGGGTCCAACAAAGGAACAGTGGCTTCCGCCAGCACTTGTCAGAAAAAAGCTGCCCCTCCGGCCCTCGTCCTAAAGCCAGACAATTCAGTTCCTCCCCGTATGTCCCTGGTGCCTTTCGATCTGTGGCCCCAGCGCTGGAGCTCAGAGCAAGCAACTCCGTCATTAAGTCTATGCGCAAGCCCTCCAAGAAAAACACCCAGGACCTTCACAGCCCTCCACCCCACTCGGCCACAGTCCCCACTGATCTTCACATCCAAGTGGAGATTCCTCTTGCAGGTACCGGAACCCCGGGCTGCGGAGCCAGGCATGAGGTGGGACCCCTAGCTATTTCAGGGGGACCCCCAGTCGAAATATCCCTACCAATTTTCAACCACCACACGGGTGTGGGACTAGCCCATTCCATGTCTTCGTCCCTCCTACCAGTCTCAACGTGGCCTCTTCTGTGTGTCCCCAGTTTGGACATCTGCTCAGCTAGACTTCGGTGATTGTCAATGATGGTTGTTCTGTAGTTTAGTTGTAATTTTGATGTGGTCATGAGGAAGTGAGCACAGTGTTTATCTACTCCGCCATCTTGACCGGAAATTCCAGCAAAACAGACATTTTTGATATAAGCTTTATTTTAAATTTTTAAAGAACTGAAAATATATCTTATAAGTTATATCAGCACTTAAAACATAATTTGGGAATGTTAAATATTTATCAATTCAAAATAATGACACTCATGGACTATATCCTGATGCTGGCAAATATGAAGTTTATTTAAATCTCGTATTCTATATAAGCTTAACCTTCTTAAACTTCAATGTTTATAATTCAGCTTTATAAGGATAAAGAAGTCTTCTATGTAAAACCCCATATAACTTTTTCAAATATAAAACATTTACACCAGAAATTATAAAAACATATATAAGTTATACAGGGCTTGATTATAAGGCTCCCTAGATGCATTTCACTTCAGAAAGTACACAAGTACATAAAAACAAGCGAATATAGTTGTCATTACATTCTCTTACAGTTCTGTTAAATAGCATACTGCACGATTATAAATGTCACTCTATTATGTATGAACTGAAAAATATGTATATTAAAAAAGAGTCCTTGAAGACACAGGGAGTGGAATGTGCCTGCATCACACGCAGAAATGCAGAAGATTTTTATAGGACTTCAAGGAACTGCCTGCCTGTCTCCAGCTGACTCACAGCCACTGCCGAAAACAGTCACAACCCTCAGAAAGACAAGATGGTCTTGTTAATGATCTCCACGGACTCCCGAACCTCGTCTTCCTTGATCACGAGCGGAGGTGCAAATCTGATGATGTCGCCGTGGGTTGGCTTGGCCAGAAGTCCATTATCTCGAAGTCGCAGACACACCTTCCAAGCGTCACAATCTAAAAAAAAAAAAAAAAAAATGGTCAAACATGTATGCTGATCAAAGATAAACGTTTAAACATCCCCTGCAGAATGCCTGGCCAGTTGTGGCCTGGCAAATAAAATTCCCACAACCCACTCAAGAAAGACAGCTTGGAGTTGTGAGCTTGCTTTATTCTAGTCTTAAAAAGGAAATTCCTTGTCGGCAAGTGCATAACCAGGTTTGAATGGTGTGATGGACATACAGTTTTTGTCAGTTTTTCATAAACGAAAAAGCAAAAAAATTATGTGCTAAGGCTGCTGTATTAGCTACATCAGGAACCAATGCAAAAAGAATCTGGGTAGGATACAGATAATTAACTGGCACAGAACAAGCAATGCTCAAAACCCAGTGAATACTACATGCTCCTAAAACGGATCTGCTTCCTTAGCTTGTGGGACCAGACTCTCTCCCTCTGAGAGCATGGCTCTCAACCCTGACTGCACGCTGGAGCCACTCAATGCCTGGGTCCACCCCAGGTCCACCAAATCGGAACCTCTGGACTGAGGCTAGGCTTGGATTGACTTCTCAAAAAGCTCCCCAGGTGACTTTAAAATGCAACCAAGGCTAGAATCACTGCTTCAAAAGAAAGGGTGATCACAAGAAAATCCAGCAAGGGACGCTTAAGGGTTACAAACAATGTACTGAAACGCCAACACCCAATCAAGTGGCGACTTGGGTTATGCTATCGTCATCGTCACTATTCATAATGTTATTACTATTGCTCCTATGATCTCAGCTGATAAGCAAAAGAGTAAAGTGAGGGAGGAAGGGAGAGCCAAGAGGAAACCTTTACAGAAAGCGCTCTAAAGGCTTATAACAGAAAATAACTTTAAACCTCCAAGCTCTGCATAACTAACCTAGGAAAAATAACAACCTAAAGGAACAAAAATCGGTCAAATTAAATGTCCCTTCACGTAGGAAAGAGCTGTATTTTCAAAACTATTAAATAAATCAGATGTTACTCAGCCTAAAAGACTAGGTCAACAAGTCAGTCGACAGTTTCAGAGGAACCCAACAACCAGATAAAATACCAAATGGCTTTTAGCTCGTCCTATCAAAACAATATCTTGAGAAAACTATTTTATCTCCACACCTTTGGTTTGTCTGATAACGATGGCATTTAATAGTCCTTTCCCTCTAACAGCGGTTACGATATCAGACGGCAGCTTCATGAGTTCGTTTCTCAAGACGGTACCCATTTTATCTGCATTTTCAGCAAGTTTTTCTTCTTCCAAAACCTATGTTTAAGAAGAAATTACATAAATGTTTAAGATTGCCTTTTTTCATATTGTTCTTTGGAGGGGAATGTGGAGAATACACATAGGAAGAACACGATTAGATTAAGACCAAAGTAACTTGAATCTCTAATTAAACATACACTAGCTCAGAGAGAACTTCGCTTTAGTCACAAATCCATTATCAATTTGAATTTATGGCAAAATAAGGATTAAAATGCGTTAAATGCCACTGATATAGTTTCTTATTAGTTGAATAAATCAATGGACTAAATATAGTTTAATTTTTTTAATTGCAATAGAGGTCCCTTTATTTTTTTCCCCCTACATAGCTCATCCTTAGAGATTATATAATTTTATGCCTTTGGTAGGCACTTAAGGAATAAGTCTAAAAGTGTTCAGATACACACTTAATAAAATAAAATAAAATAAAATAAAATAATAAAATAAAATAATAAAGTAAAGTAAAGTAAAGTAAAGTAAAATAAAATAAAATAAAATAAAATACAAAACACCAGTGTGTGCTAAGCCAGAGGCATGACAGGCCAGTCCTGGTCACAGAGTGAGCCATAGGAGGGCCATCCTGTGCCCACAGGCCAAAACTCAGGAAGTCCACAGAGGGTCCCTGTCTATTAGGCCAAGGTTAAATTACTTTTTAAGAATGCCCTTCCCCTAAAACCTTTCCTCTGTAATTCATATTCTATAAAACTTGGCAATCTTCTTACATTTCTCATTACACCAGTGGGCTCAAATTTAAAAGTCACATCAGCTACTTAAAGGAACAGATACTGTACAGCGGTGACAGTTTTTACCTCGAGGGCTGCCATGGCCACTCGGCAGCCCAGCGGGTTGCCACCAAACGTTGACCCATGCTCCCCTGGTTTGATGGTCAGCATTATTTCATCATCACACAATACTGCGGACACCTGAAAGACGGAGAATTAAGGGCTAACCAAATCATCCTCAGACTAACTTCTGATTCTTAGCAGGAACACAAACATTTATGAAGTGATATTAAACTTGACATGAGGCTTCGACAAACATGAGCCACATCTGCCACACTGACTACCCGTGCCAAACTAAGTTAATACCCTAACACGTTACCCTAAGCATATCGGGCACGCTTCAATGGCACAGAGCAAAAGGATTTTGGCATTAAGACTCAAGCTGCTTCTACGATATGATTTAGAACTCTTTCCATATTCAAGGTGAAATGCCTTTTTTAACTAAAGAGGAAGCGACATTCCACACTAAACCCCAGAGCCCTTGACCTAGCACGCAGGTTGGCTCTGAGGAGCAAACCCAAGAACAGAACTACCAGGAAACACTAATGTTTCCTAATCTCTACATGAATCAGTCATGGTTTCAAATACTTAGTAATACTATGTTTCTGAACAATGGAGAGAAGCTCAGGGTTTACAGGAATACTTCTGGGGTAAAATACTTCCATCCAAAACGAATGCTACAATAAATTAAATTTTTAAAAACTGCTGTGGCAAATTCTAAGGGACACTCAGTTCTTCAGTTAAAATTAACTGGATGGGTCACCCCACAGGACTGATGTTGTCATATACATTCCACATGACCTACAGCACACTACGTAAAACCAAACCACAAGTAAGACACTGTTTTCACACCAGCTGATGTAAAAACATCTTAAGGATGTATTTTAGAAGAGCCGGGAATAGAAAGGGAGGCTAACGTTCCACTTACAGGGTATAAGCCACCAGAAAGCGCCTTTCCAAGAAGGACTATATCGGGTCTGACATTTTCATGATCGCTGGCCAGCCATCTACCAGTCCTGGCCAATCCTGTCTGTATTTCGTCAGCAATAAACAGAACCTGTTGGAACACGATGTAAAAGCATTAATTAGCAACTTAGTTTCCATAGGGAAAACAGTGATCTTTACTTTACTTTTCCCTCACAGCAGTGTCATCTGGCATTCCCTCAGATTGGTGACAATGTTCTAATCACCCAGCGGTTTCAATACTGTTCTGTGAAAACCCTGTCACGCCAATTATGTCCTGCATCAGGCCGCTGCCCCCCAGAGGCCCACTCTGCGCTGTCCTGCATAGTGGACAGGTGCGTATGCAAAGTGAGGGTCTGTGGGGTTTTTCTAGATGTAACTACTCTCTGGAAACAAGTTACTTCACTTGTTTATTCCACAAACGTCTATTAGACATTTACTTATTGGGGTCTGCAAGCTCTCCCAGGGCCCAGGGTCTGGCCAGTTTCCAGCGCCAATAAAAGTCGGCTTCTTACTTGAAACTAATTTAGATATATAGATGGATGGATGGATGGATGGGTGGGTGGATGGGTGGGGGAAATGATTAGATTAGATAGATATAGATAGATGATTGATAGACAGACAAGACAGTCGGCTTCTGTGCAGGCTGCTGAGAGCACCAGAAAGTTCCGAAGCTCTAAGAATGATGTCTCCCCCTGTGGAAAGGTTAGAGAGTGTTTGCATTTATCCCACGCACAGGACCAAGGCACCGGCAGGTGAGAGAGAACAGGGGCCACCTGGTGCTGGGTGCAGAGCTCGCGCACGCCTGTCAGGTAGCCCTGGTCCGGCACGATGACGCCCGCTTCGCCCTGAACAGGCTCTACCATGAATGCGGCGATGTTTGGGTCCTGGAGAACACGCTACAGAAAAGTGTGAAAGCGTGTTAGTAACCTTCTTACAACCTATTTGGACATCTGAAACCACATAATTTTCCTATTAATATAAAGTACATAAATTAAGTTTCGCACTAATTATATTCTGACTTCAAAGTATAACATTTCTGACTGTCAGTCAATTTACCAAAAGCTCTGCATACTTCAGCTTTAAGCTACTCTATCCTACATTTTCTTATAACCAAAAGTACTGTAACTAAAAGTTAAAGAAAATGACATTTTAAAAAGCCATATTAAGTGAATCTTTCTATTTTGCAAGCTATTTTAAAAGGTATCTGAAAACTGAGTAATTTTATCTAGTAAAGTAATTAAACAGGCACTAACCAAGTTAATACTTATACAGGACACAAATCTAAAACAGTCAGCTGGTTATGAGGATTAGACCCGGGACGCCAGTCTGCCCATGTTGGAAACTAATTGACTAAGACCAGTCTGAAATCTCAGCCTAACTTAGATTAGATTTTCATTACAGTCATACACCTATTTTTAATTCATATATTCAACGCATTTAATTCCTATTTACTATGAGCTAGAGCACGTGATGTTAAGTTAGGTACCTCAAGAGCGGGCAGGTCATTATATGGAATGATTTCAAAACCTGGCATAAATGGTCCGAAACCTTGGTAACTGTTTGGGTCTGTGGAACTGGAGATAGCAGACAGAGTTCTACCCCAAAAGTTTCCAGCTAGAACAGAAAAATAAAATACATAGTGATTATTCCAAACAAGCCCCAAATTTAATAAGCACAGTCCCCATACCAAAAAGAGTTGGACTTTTGAAAAACTAAGAATTTGCTTTAGAAGGACTCCAGTGAGCATCTATTCATTAAAACAAAATCTGATATCAAATGCCAGGGCTCATGACCCCCAAGGTCTGGCCTTGCGGTCACGATTTCAGATACTCCTCTCCCGAGCTCCTGCCTGGGACACACAGTCTGAGGACACATACTTGTCCTTCCTCTCAATAATCCTGGACACGGAGGCGTCCAGCACAGGTTTTTCTAGTGCATCTATGTAAGTGATATGAGAAAGCGACTATCCCTCACAGAAAACGAGCGGTTTTCTTTTTTTAAAAATCCAGTACTCCAGGCTAACTGTTCTACAGAATGAATTTTTAATTTTACTTGGAGAAAATATCCTCAGGCAAGCCAAACATTTTCAGTTTTACCTTCCTTGCTATTATAATCTTTTATCCTCAACGACAGACATCTGCCTTTTCACAGGAACATTTTTCACTCATAAATTTATTTCATTCGTAAGTCTGAGTGAGGACCTACTGTATGGCAGGCACTGTCCTAGGTGCTGGGCACAGAATGGTGATCGCGACTGGCCAGCTCCTCGCCTTCAGGGAGCTTCTACTTTAAGAGGAGAAAGCCCGGAATGTAAAGCAGACGCATGAGATCATTTCAACTGGACTAAATTCAAGGAAGGAAAATCACAATGTAGAATAATAGAGACTTGGGGGTTTCTTCTGCTTTTTTTAAAAAAATATTATCTTCCCCAGCACGGACTGAATGAACCCAGCACGGAATTACTGTATTTTGGCTTCACAGCGCCTCTACACGCTAGTCCTGCAAAGCCCTCTCACCTGTGGGTAAGCCCACTTCACCTGTCTAAAAGCAGCAGCATACTGACTGTGACTACACTCGTTTAAGAGAAAGGGCACCGATTCCACCACGTGTCTACTGGCTCCCCGCCAGGAGTCTCATCCCTGTCAGCCAGTCTGCAGCGTAAAGGACTCAGGGCTGGGGACAGCCTTCCCTGTCTCTATACCCCAGACTTACCAGCTCCTTTCAATACTCGAGTGAAAACACCTCTGCACCCTTTGCTAACGTGAAAGAGGCCGAAAACAGTCTGTAAGAATGGAAATCACCAAAAATGCCATTTTTGATTAGAAGAGACAGTTATATGTTACCATACAACTAAGGCACAAGATTCCAAAATGGCAGGTCACAGAGCTGTGCAAAGATTTCTTCTTCTTTGGGAATAGTAATCTGTCAACCCCAAATACCAAGTATGGCTGGCCAGCAGTTAAAGTTCAACTCTGAATTCTATTGTTATGGGGCGTGTAACTTAGCTGCATTTGTGCACAAGGCAGAATAGTTCATGATTTGAATCATCAGAGCGAATTTTCACCATGTGCGATGACATGTTTATCCACACTTTACTTTGAAAAATAAAAATCAAAGCTCAAAAGAAAGTCAGAATTTATCAGCTGAACATCATTATAAAGATTCCAACAGTCATAATACATCACCTGAAATAACTGTTGGTGTCCGCGGTCAGTATTCAGGTCACTCTCAACCGTTCCCAGAAATACACCCGGGCGACTCCAGCCCTCCCCTCCCAACAACTCCTAAGATCCTCGCGACACATCCAATGTTAAAAGTCAACTGCTCGTCACACCTAGGACAGGGCCCCACTGTAACATAACCCAACATCGACAACCTAACAAAAAGCTTCTACCACTGAGACCGTCTAACTGAACAAAAAAAATTATATGGAAAAAATTCAGATAAGCAGATGAGAAATAAATCATACAGTCGCTCATTTTAAGGAGAGGGGAGCAGGGAGTTATTTAGGAGAGAAAAATCCTTTATATGCAAAGATTTGGAAATAAACCAAGAAAAGGAAATTGCTCAATTTTTATGAAACATTCAGCAAATAATATATCACATATGAAGCAAAGACATTATAAATATTTCATCAGTAAATTAAAACTGTAAGTGATATGTATGTTTAAATCACAGGTTACTGTTGAATTTCACATACCTGCAAAAACGATCTTTGCTTTGTATTTCGGAATACCCTTAACGGTATATCCCCATCTGCGAGCAAGCTTGCAAGCAGTCTCTCCAGCCTCCACTCCTATCAAGAGAGAAAATTTCTCAGTTTAAAAAAATGTTTTAAATTATCAGAAAGTAATAAAACTATTTTCTTGGCTACTTAAAAAAAAAGGAACTATTTTACCTGTATTCATAGGAAGAACTTTGTGGTAGTTGAAAAGTTTAGTAACATACTCTTCATATTCACCAAGTACATCATTATAGAACGCCCTAGATGTCAAGGTCAGTTTGTCTGCCTGGCTTTTCAGAGCATTCACAATCTTTGGGTGACAATGCCCTTGGTTGACAGCACTGTAAGCACTCAGGAAGTCAAAATATTTTCTGCCTTCTACATCCCACAGGTAAATACCTAAAATATGTAAGAAAAATAATTTTAGAAAATCATGAAATTACTTAAAGTTCAAAGATTAAGACTGCTAGCAAGCCCGCTGGATACCTACATATGAACCTCTATTTAAAACGGAATTGTGGTTAAGGCATGTTTTAGTTCAAGCATAATAAACTCTAGTTTAGAAGGGATTACATTCTATCTGTCCAGCTTCAAAGTATACATTTAACGAGAAGAGCATAACATAAAAAGATTTATAAACTCTATAAGTAAAACCTCTACTCCCTGAAAACTAGAGTTTGGAATTTAAAGTTAGAATTTAACATAAAAGTCATGGTTGGTGAGTTTACTGTAACAACCAACAAGAATAACAAACGTACACATTTCTAAATCATATAGCTATCTTATAAAAATCCAGTATCCAGAACTCTTAGAACTCAACAGGAAAACATACGACCCAATTCAAAAATGGGCAAAGAACCTGAATGGACATTTCCCCAAAGAATGAATGATTACAAAGACATACAAATGACCAACACGCACATGAAAGGATGCTCAGTAGCTCAAATCGTTAGAGAAATGCAAACCAAAACTATAATAATAGCATTTCACAAGATGGTTACAATTTAAATTTTTAAAAGTTTTAAAAATTTTTATAATTTAAATTTTAAACATGTCCACTCCCTCTCAAAACAAGTGTTGGCAAGGGTGTGGAGAATTTGAAACTCTCATGGGCTGCTGGCGGGAATGTAAAATCGTGCAGCCGCTGTGGAAAACAGTTTGGCGGTTCCTCAACAGGTTAAACATAAAATCACCGTATGATCCAGCACCCCCACTCCTCAGTATACACGCCCTGAAACTGAGGCAGGTGCTCAAAGAAAAATCTACACACAAACACTCATAGTGGCACGATTCACAATAGCCTAAAGGACACAACCCAAATATCCATCAGCTGATGAATGAATAAACAAAACGTGGTCTATCCACGCGATGAAATATTATTCAGCAAGAAAAAGCAATAAAGTGCTAACACATGCTACAGCTAACACAGATGAACCTTGGGAACAATGCTAAGTGGAAGAAGCCAGGCACGAAGCCACTACTGTCTAACTCCGCTTATCTGAAATATCCAGAAGGGGCAAATGCAGAGGCGGAAAGCAGAGAAGTGGCTGCCAGGTTCTAGGGTGGGGGGCCTGGGGGGGGGGGGTGACTGTTTCATGCGTACGGGGTGTCCTCTCAGTGGTAATAAAGTTCCAGAACTAGCTAGAGGTGACAGTTGTGCAACACTGTACACATCTACTTAATGCCACCAAACCAAATGGTTAAAACAGTAAAATTTTAAGTTCTGTACCTTTTACAATGATTTTTTTAAGTTGACTATATATATTAAAATGTACTGAGGGGCCTAACACCTCACTTTTGCCATGTACTTAACACACTAGATTAGGTGCTTCTGTACCTCATCTCATCAGAATCCCCAATGGCAGAGGTGAAGAAATAAAGTGACGCCCCTGTGTAGACAGGAATACAGTCTGAGAAACGTGTCTTTAGGTGACCTCGTCATCGTGTGAGCAGCAGACAGCACTTACACAGACCTAGATGGTATGTATCCTGCCACACACCAGGCTCCGTGGTACAGCATGCTGCTCTGTAGGGAAGCGAAACTAATTTTACCTCTACCCTTCCGGGTTCCTGGCTGAGATATCGCTGTAATAAATGACAGATTAGCAGGAAAGAAACAAATGAAAGTTTAATAACATGTATACCTTCCGTCTACACGAGAGACCCAGGAAAACCAAGTAGGTCACCAAAATGGCTGAAGCCACCAGTTTAAGTACCATCTGAAGACAGAAGATGTTAGGGTTGGGGGCAGGCATGACAGAGTGTGACCAGGAAAAGCAGTCAACAAGGGCTAGGTTGCTGCTTTGATAAGTTTCTGGAGGTAAAGCTGCCACCTCTTCCTGGTACTGTGAGGGAGACTCCCCAACGACTGGAGGTTTCCCTTATGAATGTACACGTTTTTTTACAAAAGGTGACTTCTCTCTGGTTTTCAGAGCTCCTCGCATGTCTGCTGCTTCTCAAAATTAACCAGTCTTAAATAATCCTTATGCCAAAGAGATATATTTTGAGGTGACAAGTTCTGTTCCCATTCGGCAACTAGCTACAAACCTGTGTGGCACGTTGCTGTACTTCACGCTGTAGGCAACTGTAACACGATGGCGAGGATCTGTGTAATGCATTGTGCCATGACCACTACCGGCAGGTGACAGGAATTTTTCAGCTCCATTACAATCTCACTGGGACCAGGTTGACAGAAACACCCAAAACATCGCTGTGGGGGTGTGACTATAGACGCCTGACTAGTAACTAGCCCGAGCTGGTCTGCACAAACCTGGACTTGAACCCAGACAGTCAAGATTCCAGAGTCCACACTCTGCTACTTAAGTGAAGAATATCTTTACAAACCAAACTACTTCCAAATGTGTAATCAATACATCTAGACTTCTCATGTGTTTGAAAGCAGATACATCTGCATTATAGTACTGGTCCCAAATAAAATACAGGCAAATGACAAAAATGTTTAATACTCTTATACATCATCTTCTGGTTCAAAGTTAAGTAACAAACTTTGGCTTTATTAGGGTAACGCTGTTAAATGTGGATTAAATCACCATTTGGTAACTATCAGTAATTATTTATTCAGGCAAGAATTATTAATGGCTGCTAAAAATGTACCACAAAGCTACAGAGTCTGAAACCAGCCCCGTCAAGACAGTCAAAAGGGAATAGTAACTTTGCAGGGAGAAGCCTGGTAGACACTACCTTGCCAGCCGACCCCAGACTGAGGTTCATTCTACAAAATTATTGGCCCGTACTCTTAAATATATCAAAGTCAAGAAGACAAAAGATGAGGAATTTGTTCTGACTTAGAGAAAACTAAACAGATTTGAGAACTGAAGGTAACCCATGAACTGAGCTTTTCTTTTATTATACCCGACAACAAATTAAATCTGGATGAGGTCTGCAGAGCAGATCATGGTGCTGAGTCAGCGTTAATTTCCTAATTTTGAAAATTCGTTGTTACATAAGAGCAAGTTCTTTTATTTCAGGAAAGACAAGCTCAGTATTTCGGGGCAGAGGCATCATGTCTGCAACTTCCTCTCAAAGGATTCAGGAAAAAACGTATTTTGTGTAGCAGCATATGAGTGTGTGAGCCTGAGAGCATGGGTGTGAGCATGTGAGTATGCGAGCATGTGTGAAGAGAGAAAGTAAAACAAGAGTAAAATGTTAACACTCAAAATTTGGGTGACAGGTAAGAGAAAATTCTTTGTACGATTATTGCAACTTTTCTTTAAAATTATGCCAAAATAAAAGTTACAGGGAAAAAATTAGCAGTATTATAGCACTTTACTTAAGCGTTTTACACTCGTCCTGGCGAGGTCCCTCAGGACAAAGACGCAATGAGCTCACCTTTGTATCCCCACAGCGCCCAGCACAGTGAGCACGTCAGACAATAAATGCTGACTTAACCGTATCTGCAGTATAAAAGTTAAATGCATCTGGAAAAATGTATACTGAGAAAATATAAAAGGAATTTTTATAAAAAGTTTCAAGCAAAAAAGGAAGGAAATAGATTAATTCAAAAGGTACCTTTTCCTCTCTCCAGGGCCACAGGTAAGGGATGGTAGTTGTGTGCGCCATATTTCGATTCCCTTTCAAAAATGTGATCAGAGGATAGAGGGCCTTGGACTGTTTTTTTGGTCGCAACGGAAGTAGCAGAAGCCACTGAAGAGTGAACTCCTCGACGCAGCACGGCAACGGTCTGGAAACGTGCTAGTTTGGAAAACATCATGTCCTTCAGGTAGGAATACCGCCGACCTGGCACAGGAAGGGAGGCGTTGAGAGTCTTCCCACAGTTGATGTATGTCGACTCATTTAAAATTGTTGAGCATTTACCACAGTCCCCCCTCCAAAAAGATCAAGAAAATGAGAGAGAACTAAGACCTTTGGGAAGCCAGGAGAACAAAGGGAAAAAGCATATAAATATTTACAGTCAAACCTGACATGTGTTAAAGTAAGATGGGCCCGATAGTGCAACAGGCTAGATGTCCAAGAGAACACAGAAGAAAAATGAGAAAGATGGATAGGAGGTCAGGGGCTTTTACTTCTTACTTACGCCCTTCTGTACCACCTAGAGGTTTTATACTAAGTATACGGGTGTTTGTTTGTTTGTTTGTTTGTTTGTTTACATCACCAGTGTTGCGAGGACACCAAGGACAAGGAACTCACTCTGGGGGCGTCAAGGAAGGCTGGATCGCAAGTGCTTACGAGGGGCAGCATTGCCCAGCACTCAATGTGAACTGCCAATGAGCAAAACTTAACACTTGGAGCTTGGCTCACTCCCCTGTAACTTGGCACACCCAGTAAACCCACCTCACTCAGGAATTAGCAAGCACTGAACAAGCCAACACTCAGTTTGCCAAGACTCACCAAGGATCCTTTCTTCCTACGGTTTAGATTGGAACAGATTTTTAATCCGAAACCCAGGGATGGTCTTCAGGATCCAGTAACTCCTGAAATAAAATGCAGAATTGTATGCATGTGCATTTTGTAAGACGGGCCCTAGCTTGCATCAGATTTTCTCTCAGGTATGTATCAATAACGAGAGTTATATGAGAAATACTAGACTGGACAAAGCTAACAAAAATGCAAAAATATCTAGGTGTACTAGACAGAAATTCCCCAAATACTATTGCTAAGGCTAAAACATTGATTTTAACTGTATTTCTTGGGCTGGATAAGAATTAACGCTGTATTTGACCAACTCTAAACTAAACACATTAATTTTTGCTCTCAGTGCTTAGGTACAACACTTTCTGAAAAGAACTGTAGTCATAGTAAAAGCCTTAGAAATACTTAACTTCACTCATAAGATTCTATCATAAAGATATACTCAGGAATGTGAATATTTACGCATAAAAGATGTTCAATATGAGAATGCTTCCACATAATCACATAACATGCTGCCATTTAAAATAATTACAGAAACGGGACAAAATATCCATTTTTCTGCAGAGTTCAGGCAGTTTTATTAAAAGAATAACTACAACTTACTGACAAAACGATGACATTCAAACATTGCTAACACTCATCCTTAAGATTTTTAATGATGAACTCTGGGTATTTCATGCACCTGGGCAAAATCCTGCAGTTAGATGCAAGATGATGTCCCAGAATCCTGTAAGCGTATTTCTGTTATAGAACCTTCTGTGTTGTTCAAGTTACTGTGCTTGGCACTAAACAAGAAGCATTAGAAGAGGAATAAGATGGGCTTAAAAATAGCCAACATCAATGGCTTTCTCTTCCAAAAAGGTCTGAGAAACTAGGAGAATAGAGTGCAAAGTCCAAAGTCTGGAGACCAGGAAGTAAATTCAAGCTGGGGCTCTAGCTAATCTTTCTGAACTTAGGTTTCCCTATTTGCAAAATGAGGATGAAGTCATTCAAGGTCATTACTCAGGATTAAATGAGACAATGTTAAAGTGCCAAACCTAGCACAAACTGGCCACGGAATTAGTTCCCTTCCTCCTTCAGATTCATAAGGAAATTAGCCTATTTCTGCAATATAAAAATCAACAGTGCCATGGTTTCTTTTTCAAACTGGAGGTTTTTTTCTTTAAGAAAAAAACAGTAAATCTTTTCTACTGATTATGATGAGAAAATTACCAATATTCATACTTTGGAGATGTTAAATAACTTATTTCTATGCATAAACGCTATACACATTAGCTTCTTTCACCCTCTTCCATAGAATTTACCACATAAGGCATTCCTGAAGAGATCCAAAAACCTTGCAGCCTTTTGTCACAGGTCCCAACAGTTCAGGACACTTGTCTTCATGCGTGTCCCCCCACTAGAATCCTACTAGGCTCCCTTAAAGGACAGTAACCCTGTCTTAAATTCACTTTGCAGTCCCAGAACCTGGCCCGAGTTTGGGCATTCTGTTGGCATTCCCTGTCCGTCCAATGAACGAAGTCATTTCTAAGCTCACTTAGCCGTGGAATTCCTGAAGCAGCAGGAGCAAGTGAGGGAGGCCCTCGAGCCGGACAAATGACACAGCCCTCCGGGAGCGGAGCCCAGCTCCAGGACGCTAGCATTCTCTGAGGCGGCACCAGAAGTGACCAATCTATCAACAGTTCACTTCGTTAGGTTTTGTGACCTTCCAGGGTCAAAATCACGTGTACCAGTGTGACCGCTCCAGGCTATTGTCATGCATTTAACCAAGACCCACACTCAGGTCCTGGAGAAGAGAACAAATTGCTAGTGACGGCAAGAATGTCAACAACGAATGTTTTCAGCAATCCATCCACTTATTAACAAAAGTAATACATTCTATTTCCATAATAACATACCTAAAATAGAATTTCCATAGAAGGCTGCATTTTGAAATTTACTGTATACTATGAATATATTCTTTAAAATCACTCAAAACCCAGTGAAATTCATCAAGGAGACACTTAAAATACTCCACTTGAATAAATTTGGTTTTACTCTGTCAAATATTTACTTTTCTTGAGGTAACCATTCACAAATAGTCCTTTGTAAAAGTCCTGCCAACAAGAGTATTTTGTTTTGTTTTTCTTACATAATCTGAGCAAAATTCAACTCAAGTGTGTCACTAGCAAATGCCTTAAGCAGTACTATTTAAAAAAAAAAAAAAACACTGGCTCAGCTAGACCACGCCTTCCACACACCTCCAAATAGTGGTCCATTCATCACTATTTTAAAATGTACGAGCTTTATCCCATCCTCAAAATCTCAGCCAAGGGCATAAAATATGCACACAAGTAACAGTAATAAAGACAGAGTATGGGAAAGGAATACAAATAAGAAAGCCTCTTTGTGGAAAAAAAGTCTTTTTAAGAATTTTTTCTAATGTTTACTGGGTTTTGGGGAGGGAGTGAAAAATTAACCTTAAACACTGTGAAAAATTACAGACCCAAAATAATAAACTTTTTAAGTCCTGCTTTAATCAAGATTCTCTCATACTTAGATCATAGTCAAAAACTAGATTCTCTGAAGATGGAACCAGAATATCCTAGTGAAAGAACTCTTTCATTTCTTTGAAATGTTTATTTCAAATGGATGAGGAATTTTGATTACACACCTAAAAAAATAGTTCCAGGTTCAAACTGAAAAAAACAAGTTTTCCTACAGAAATTCTTACTCTTACAAACCGGAAGAAAAGTTTTGGAAGTGAGAAACTGGAGATCGGAAGAAAAAAAAACAAAAACGCAACAGAAAATATACGTCAAAAAAGAAACTAGAGATTAATAATTTCTTAAAGATGTTTCGTTCCAAAGTCACTCTTCGTTTCCCTCAGTTTATTGCCTTCACTTATCAAATAGATAAAACAACACCAAGAAGGCAAGAGATTAAGAGTGACAAAAGGGCAAGATTGTTGGTCACCAAGAACAAGTTTCGCACAGAATTCAACCCAAATGCGTGATGCTGTCAAAAGATCTCTAAGGAAGCAGTCTTCGCACACTGCAAAGCCCGTTGGCCCCGATCCCTCGACAGCATCTAATCTACCTGCGCGTTACAGGAAAACAAGGCTGCACTTCCGTAATTTGATTAGGACGGAGACTGGAGAAAAAAAGAGAAGTTGTGGGAGGGGGGCGATGGGCAGGTTGGCTACAGGGCCCAGGAGCTGCCCGGGAGGGCTCGTCCCCCGCCCTACAACCAAAGCTACTGAGCTGCTCCGCTGTGTCCCGAATGCACCCTCCTGGCCTCAGGCACCCGGGAGCCCTGGGTGTCCTCGGTGCGCGGAGCCCACAAGCCGCCTTCCCGGAAACGCAGGGACGCACGAGGGGCGCGGAGCCAAGGTGCAGAGACCTCGGGCGCTCGGGGCCCGCGGACCCGGGGGGGCAGAAGGCCGGGCCCGCGCCGGCTGCGTGCGCTCGGGAGGGCGAAGGTGCCACATCACGGCCTCGGCCGCGGCTCCCTCTCCCTCTCTCGTCCCGGGGATGCGCCGCACCCCTGCCCGGCTCCCCGGCCCCGTGATGCCCGCCGCGGAGGCGGAGCCTACCCCGCGGTCCAGGCCCAGTGCGACCCCGGCTCGCTCCGCGGAGCCCCAGGCCGGAGCCGCACGCACGCCCGTCCGTCTCGCCCGCCGCCGTGTGGGACGCCCAGGCCCCCGCCCGCGCCCCCGCGCCCCGCTGCAACGCCCGCGCGGATACCTGGCTGCGACTGTGGGGTCAGGTAAGGACAAGCTGCGCCGGCGAAGCGGGAGCGGCAACCGCGACGCGTCACACAGCTTAAGATGCGGCTTCCGCCCCGCCCCGACACGCCCTCGCCGCCCATTGGCTGACGGCGAGCGCCGGGCACCAATCGCCGCCGGCCTCCTTCGCCCCGCCCGCCCCGCGGCCGCGCGTCGCAGGCGCAGCGTAGCACCGCGGGTCCCAGCCGCGCGCGCGCCTCGCGGGCCCGGCTGCCTTGGGCCAATACAGGATTCCTGCGTCTGGCGCCCGCCCGGCGTGTGCCTTTCTCTCGGTCGCCCACTGCCCCCCCCTTTGCTGATGGAAAGACGAGGCCCGAAGGGATGAAACCTCGACTGGGTCCCTTCGGTCTCGCGGCGTTTGCCGGACCCCCACCGCGTGGGGCCGGACTCCAGCCCTGGCCCCTCTTGGCCATATTCCCAGTCACTTGCCTCGCAGAGCCTCACGTGGAGCGCCAGTGTCAGCTCCGACCCCTGAACCCTGGTGTGCTTTGGTGCTGTCGCTCTTCTGAACCCACCCCCCAGAAGTCATCGCTGCAGCTGGAAAACACTCTGCCCACTTCCTCGTGGCTGCTCGTAGATCCTTGAATGACCACAACACACTCAGTTTGTCTGCTGCGACCTCCACAACCCGTTCTAAAACTCAGAGCTCGAAATGGATAGTCCAGGACAATCATGTTAGAATGGACAGGACTGGAACCCCATTTAATCTACACTACTTTTGTTGTATATTGGGTAAACGGACGAGGCGAGGGCAAGCGACTTCCCAGGGTTATCCCGCAGGTGAGGGACAACTCAGCCCTGTGTGCCACCACACTTTTCAGAGGGCAGTTGCTGACAGCTACAGGGACAGAGGACCGAACTCCGCAACGTGTTCCTTTAGACCCACGTGATCAGTCAGGGTCCCGCCTGGAAACAGATGGTACACTCCAAAATGGAAATTTGAGTTCTGCTTGTTAAAGAAATTGTTTAAATGCGGACAGGTAAACCATAAAGGGTAGAAAAGTATCCTAGGGCCCTTGGGGAGAGGGGGAGATTGTCAACCCTAGGCCTAAAGGGAGAGTGTTTCAGAACCCAAAGAGAGAGAGAAAGGAGAGGCCATCTGCCTGGGTGGTGATTATAAGTGACTCCGCCCAAAGGGCGCTAGGGTGATGAGGATTCCAACCTCTAAACTCCTGCTGGGGTTATCCACGGGCTAAAATCATTAGAAAGCCAGAGAGGCAGATTCTGCAGGTCAGCCTGCTGGGACACAAGGCAGATAGTAGATGGGGTTGGAGGACAAATGGAAAACATTCAACACACATAACCAGCTGAGCAGAAAATCAAGTCAAGTCCATATTGTGTGGACACAAAGGCAGAGCTGTAAAACAGCAGAGCCCAGGTCTGCAGATGTCCAGAGCAAGTCCCCAAAAAGGGATTCAGTCCTCCTTGGCTCCATCTGCCCTAGACCAAGGTTACTTACTCCAATTGTTATGGCCACGCCCTCTCTGGAGTGCACTGAGGATAGGACTTTGCCTTTTATCTGTCTCTCTTTTTTTTTTTTAATTTTATTTGCTATCCTTCCACTACCTTGAATACAGTGTGATCGAGTTCTTAGAAGTTAGCTCATTCTGCTCAAGGGGTCAGAGAGGAATTGTTTCTTTATGTTTCTGTTCTACAAACCTGGGCAGGTGTGTAAAGGCAAGCCCAGTTCTTGAAACCCTTACGAAGCCCAGGGATTCCCTGATTATCCATTTAAAAGAAGGAGCAGGTGCTTCTGAGTTCCTGAAGGGGGCACGACCCAAGATTCTGAGTCATGTCATAGGCCGGAATGCCTTTGAACCCACAAACAAGTTACTCTTTAACAAATATGCTTTTATATGCAAGAAACTGCTGAGCAGGTCTGGGTTTTATATCTTCCCTATTATCAGAAAAATGCAACAGTACAGTGCGCATGATAATATTTTATCGTTTCTCTACCAGCAGTTGTTTTTCAGTTTAACTTGACCTTGGCGATTTAGACTTGAAAACAGCTTGTTTTCAACCAAGAGACAGAGCTGTTCCATTTGTATGTATTTCATTTGTACAGTCTGGAAACATAAGAACAGAACATACATTACAAAGATTTTTGAGCCTCTAAAATTCTCAGATTCCAGTCATTAACTATATGGGAATCATAAAATGGGAAGATATAAGGACTGATCCCAGTGTAGGATTTGAGTCCCCACTTGGGGAGGGTCCTAGACTGTGCATGGGAAAGAATTCAAGCACAAGCCAGATGTAGAGACATAAGGAAAGTTTGTTAGAGAGGGAATAAGGCTCCACAGACAGAGACTTGGTCTCTCAAAGACAGAAAGTGAGAGAGACCCAGAGACCCCAAGGGATTCAATTGAAATCTGTTATCCTTTCCCAGGATGGGTATGCAGCGTCAAAGCCCTGGGAAAGTAGTCCATAGTAATCTCAGTGGGAATCTTCCTGTTGGTTCCCTGTGGTCTGGTGTAGGCTGATCAGCCAGGTTCCTGTGTCTAGTAGCACACAGCAGACTCTGAACACAACCTGGTTTGATACGTAGTCAATTTGTGTAGTTCTCATGCCTCTTTCTTATATTAATCTCATAGCGACATCCAACACCTAAATTAATTTCAATAGTTCATTTGACATGTCCTTTGAGCATCTATGTGGCGGCTGCTGCTGCCGAGGGTCTCACACCAGGCAAGAGCATGGGAGCCTCTTTAGCGAGGAGGGAGAAGTTCAGGAAGTAAATGCTCCTTCAATACGTGATTTGAAATCTTGCAACTTCGACCATCTAAATCTTTGCAACTACAAACAAAAAAAGGGAAAGCATTCTTGATGTTCTTATACAGGAAACTCTCAACTATTCAGTGACCAGAAAAATAATTTATGGGTTGTGCGGGCATTTTGCCTTTTATTTGTTCCTTAATTGTCCAACTTGTTATTCGTAACTAGTGTAGCCTACATACACTTGGGCTGGAAATGATTAAAATGGAAAAGCCAGGCTGACAGCCAAGGAAGAAGTCTAGTAATGAGGCTTAGAAAATAATTGTTTGGTGATTTTTACCCAGCAGGAGAAATTCTTCTCTCCCCTGCAAGATTATGTTCACCCTAAAAAGAAGTCTTCCAACAAAACATATACAAGCTCCTGCCTCTTGCTGGCATGGCACTGAAGTAGGGCAGGCTTTTGTGTCTGGAGGAGAGTAAACCTCTTTCAAGTGCACGATGGCAGGAATCTGGCCAGAGCAAGTCGAGCAAAACAGTGATAGGAGCTGGAGAGGAATAGTTGATAAAAGTTCTAAACTTAAATCTAAAATGAGGATGATAGGCAGACATTCAGAAATTTTTCAGTTAAAATGTTGGTTTTGATAGGAGGATAAGCCTGCCAGTACTTTTCTCTCCTTAGTATCTGAATTCCACCTAAGAACTCTAACTGCAGCTTCTGTCCTCCCTTCCCCATGTGACACCCTCCCTGGCTCCCCCGGCCATTTTGCAGTACCTGTCCATTTGTCATAGTACTGCCCACAGCCATTGTTTAACCTACTGTATAGCTCTAGCCCTATCTATATCTTATTTTTCCCAACCAAGCTATAAGTTCTCAAAGGTAGAACCTGTCTTGCAGGATTCTTACAGCCTCCCAGAACCCATCAACTTGTTGCTTTTAACAGGAATTATTATTCTACACTTGTCACTACGTATCTTTGTCTTCATGGGCAGGAATTAGAGGCAAAGGAAGTGACCATTATGAGAGGATGATCCTGGGGATTCCAAAACCTCAGGTGGCCCAAAGCCCTCCCACTCCTAGAATAGAAACAATTCAGAGTAAAACCCTAGAAGCTTGGGTTGAAGGAAGGAGCATATCTCAAACCATTAACACCTTGCTACTTGTCTAAGCGCTGACAGAATGTCATCTGGGCATGATAAGTTTATAAAGTTGTGTGCTGGGGAGAAGGGGGTGGAGCATTTAATTCTAAGCATGACGCGTGAGACCTGGAATAGAGCTGGGTCCAGAAAGGGAGCCTCTGACAGCATCTCGGGGGTTGATGACTACAGATGGAAGACACTGTGTGTCTGGAAGGCTGTTTAGGGAAAGAACAGAAAATACCAGAAGAAAGATAGAGGCAAACCAGGCCCACTGGGCTCACACAGCTCGAAGGGAAGTCTATTGAAACCAACTCAATCGGAAATATTTAAAGAGAGAAGCCTCATGGAGCTGAAAAACCAGCTAATTCTCACACTGAAACATAATAATGTTACTTTGAACATATGGATTAGAGATGTAAGTGTTTAATAGATTTTAGAGTTAAAGAGATTTACAGACCTAATCCAACACTTTTAAAGACAGGGAAATCCAAGGCTCCAAGGTAAAGGGCCCCAGCCAGTCTTACGACATCGGCCACGGGGCAGCCAAGAAGCCAGGTAGTCCACCCGTCCTGTCTAGAGCTTGAGACACTTGCTAGGCAGAAAGAATTTCAACTAAAAACAAACAAACAAAAAGTTAAATTATTTGACAAAAATTTGAGTAGTGAGTTAACAGCAGCATTTATTTGGAAAATACTTATATTGCTCGTGAATTTAAAAATAAAATAAGAGAAGCCTCGAGTGCTAGTTAAATATTTACATCCTTATCTGCTCAGGTACAAAAAGCTCAGTTTATTTTGCAATGATTTTTTTTTCCTGATTGATTCCGTGAAGGCTATCTCTGAGTGCCAAAACGTGGATAACTGATTGCTTTTCTTTGGAGAACTTTAATTCTGACCCTTTTGTTGAACTATAGTAACAGTAGTAGTAGTAATAATAATAATAATTAAGAATAATAAGATAAAGTTTTCTCCTGAAATTATTGACAAATAAATTGGTTTTAAGATTTTTTTTAATTTCAAAATTAAATGCTATTAAATAAATATAATATGGTAATATAAACCACTTTATCTTTGTTGAAGACATAGTTTGTTTTGCTCAGAATTTTAACACGAGTTGTTTAATGTTTGGAAAGTCGAGTCACAGACAGCAATGCCAGTCCTGGTATCCAAGTCACCAGTATGCTCTGTATTCGTGGCTGTCACATCTTAATGGCATATGGTCCTATTTTCTTTTGACCTGGATTCTCTCCCAAAAGGACTTTCATGATAAAGATGAATTAAATCCTTAAATTGGGGAAGAGGGATGGGAATTATACTCTTTTCTGCCACCTCGTGTTTGATTTATTCCATCGATTAAACCACTTTACTTTTGTTTTCCGACATCTGAATTAATTAATTTAAACGCAGATGGAAGCAGCAGAAGACATCCACTACATTAGTCTCCTTATTTTCGATTCAGTTTTGAACTATTTATGCCATGCTTCCTAGTTCACAAAGCACCATGCGGAGCTCCAAGAGCCCACAGATTGAATAAATGGCAGCTCATTCCTCCAGAGGTGTGAGTCTGACTGGTCAGCGTTCTAACAAATGCTTTAGCTGGCTCCAGGGCACCTGGAATCCGGACGTATAGCAGCTGAGGTTAGGCTTCGGTGTCGATCCAGAAGTCGATCCTGACTCCACCACTCCTTGGCTTGGTAACGCGAGATCCCACAGCTCACTTTCCTGTCTCGTCGTAAAATAAATTATCCTGAGAATCACCCAGAGACTTGATACTCTGAAACTGCGGTCCCCAACCTGTTTGGCACCAGTGCTACTAGGTGAATCTGATGCCTGAAGATCTGAGGAGGAGCTGAGGCGGTGATTCTAGGAGGCCTGCAAACACACATGACGCTCACTGGCTGGCTTGCCCGCTACCCACGGCTCACCTCCTGCTGTGCGGGCCCGGGACTGGGGACTCCTGCTCTAAAACGACCACCTACTTCTAAGCCACCCGGCAGCTCAAAACATGAGTGGCGTTATTACTTTCATTTACAGTGATGAGTGAAGTTTCTTTCGCGAGTCCACATGATCATCGCCCAACCTTGAACCTTCCCTCTTCTGCAGATTCTTATTGAAATCTAAATAAACCATATATTACACTTAGAAAGCTAAAAAATTGTCAATTAAAAAGGCAACAATACTTTATTTAGAAAAGGTAACCTTTTTTCTGCTCTTAGGTAGTGGCGCTCAGATAGCTCAGAAGCCGATCCTGCTCGGGCCCTACACACAGCCACCAGAGAGTTCTCTGTGCCGCTTCTCGAAGCTGGAAAGCCCACTGGGCCCGATGACATGTTAGAAATGCTACTCCGAGCTGGCCTTCTTCAGGTCGATATGCGTGTTTTGGTAACACCTTCACGTGTGTGTTAATTTTCTAAAGAAAGCTTGAGATCACCCCGGGTGGATAGCTCAGTTCTCCACCCGGCAGATTGTCAGAAACAGTTTCACTTCTCTCTTTAATTTCCAAAGATTGATACTGGAAAGAACTTTGAAAACCTTCAAATTACATAGAGGATCTGGCTCTTTATTTTTCTTCCTCTCTTCCTTCCTTTTTTTTTTTTTTTTTTCCTTGATCACTCTGTAGAGCTACATTCTTCTTTGATATCTTCTCCCCCAAGTAACTTCTTTCTGCTTTGTAAGCAGGTAATAAAATTGATTCATTTACAAATCAAAGCAAATTTGAATCATTAACAAATCAAAGCAAATCAAAAAGCAGACCCTGAGAAGACTTCTCCTGCCCCAGCCCCATGCAGCCCACGTCGTCCACCACGGGTGACCCTGGACAGACCTTGTGTATTCTTCCAGTGATTTTCCTTGCAAATAGAAGCAAATACAAACACACGTCATTATTTTCTCCACTTTATAACACCTGCTATAGCAGGTCATAAGCACTCTTTGTACCTTGCCGCTGCCTATGCCCTGGCGCGCTCTGGGTCAACAGGAGAGGTTGCCTTTCTTCCTTTGTTTATGGCTTCATTAATAGCCCTGTCTCGCTGGACGCTGGAGTACTTCCAGTCTTTCGTATGGCAATGTCACAACAGATAACCTCATTTCTGACATTTCATGAAGGAACATCTGCAGGTCAAACTCCTAGATGTGGGATTGCTGAGTCGAAAAAACTGGCCAACATTTTCAATCCCAAGGCTGAGAAATCCAATTTCAGGGCTCAGAGAAGAGTGAATCAAGCTACTCAGTGTGTGGTCCGCGGACTGGGCCGGTCTCTGCAATGACATTATGCAAACACTGAGAGGCGTTAAAAAACTTAGAGTAATTGTCCATTTTTGTGACTTCCAAGTGCATGAGCATTTTTCTAAGTAGTTCATTTTTATTGCTTTTATCCATCTGTGATGACTGGAAAGAAAAAAATTACTCCAATGGCTATGCAAAAGTTATGAACAACCTTTTTTATTAATGTGAGATTTCCTTTCAAATCATTTCAAATTCAGTAAAGTTTGTTATCCAAACTTCTGAAACAGTTGTGGAAAAACAAGACTACTCCCAAACACCAAAGAGTAAAACAAAATTAGTGAAGAAACAGAAACATATTTCAATCATTTAACAACAGTTAATTGAATACTAACATATTTCAATATCGGAGATCCACAAAATATATGGATGAATTACCAGGGACAGAGAGAGAGGAAAGCCTCTCCCGGACGAAAGGAGCAATGATACAACACGATGTTGAGGTGCTCAATGGTGTGGTGAGGCCGCACCTGCAAAATTACCTGCAGAAAGGTTGTGTGTCAAGGATGAACCTGTCTGCCAGGACACCAATCTCCAAAAAGTAGGAAGGAGGGATAAGATGAACTCTATTTAGAGTTTATAATCTTACCCTTTTAAATATATATATATATATATTTTATTTTGCAAAGTAAATAAACTGTTAGCACTATAGTATAGGTACGCAATTTAAACAAGTTTATGTATCGGGGCTGCAGGCTCACTATTTTTTATTCTGAAAGCTATGAAATCAAAAGAGCTGAAAATCCACTGCACTGGATACGTGGAAGCATATGGATAAGTGAAAATCCACTGCACTGGAGGGCAGGGATTTGTCTGTCTTGCTCACCATGGCACCCCTAGACACAGCACCTGACATGCAGCAAGCCAAATGGGATTATATGGGCTCTGCTACAGCTTCGGAAACTAGTACCTGCATCAAGGGACCAGCCACTTCTGCAGGTGTGGCTGCCGAATATTAAGTGTCCAGAGAGAGAGAGAGGAAAAAATATCTGTCCTTTCATGAAGCTGTTATTGAAAAATAGTATTTTTCCTTGTAGAGTTGAAAGAAAAATTAGAAATCAGCTGGCAGATGGAATTACATAGGTTTATTCTCCATAAACACATAAGGAGCATGGATAGTAACTGGTTAATGGTTACAAGGTTTCCGCTTGAGGTCATGAAAAAGTTCTGAAACTAGATGATGGTTGCACAATATCGTGAATTATGTAATGCCACTAAATCAGACACTTATAATGAGTATAATGGTAAATGTTGTAGTGTGTGCGTTTTCTACATTTAAAAAAATTCCCTTTTTTAAAAAAAAGATTTAGAAGTGTGGTTCATCTGTAAATTATTCTTATTAAGTTGCTTGTGAATTTATCGCACAAGACATGCATGGTGTATTTGTGATGTCTCCAGAAGAGTTGCCATTTGTAATATTACCAAATAGACATCTACGGAAGAAAGCTAATTTCACATTAGAGATCTACTTGAATGTTGGTCTTTAAAAAGATTTTATCAAAATCTTGCTTGAAGATAAATGGGGTTTTTAAGGGTCAAAGAGTCGGTTAATCAGAATTCAGTATCTGAATTCCTGGGACCTTAGAGTAACTTAGTCAGGCATGATGATGTACCCCAAAAAGCCTGCTGTGCAAAACTAGACCCAGAAAAGTGGATTAGTGGAAGAATGGAATTTTTTTTAAAGGAGTAAACTGTTTTTTAAGTTGTTTTAAAACCTTCCTGCACATTTGTGGTCACGTTAGACCTCATGACTATGGACTTCCAAGAGAGTTGTCTAAATTTCCCCAAGATCCAGCCCCACCTTAGGATCTACAGGTTATTTAGAACTAAAGAGACATCGGTCCCTTTTGTAAATGTATGAAAAATACCCGTAAGAGAATAAGTCATGAGAAGGGAATCGATTTTTTTTTTTAAAGTCATTTTGCACGATTGTCCACTAGAATCCTTTGTGTGGACTGTCATCTCCTGCCCCAGTGCTCTTTGTGGGGGGTGGGGACACATTAGGGGGAGGGAATCTTGCAGGGCACCTCTGTGTGATCAGAAGCTGCCTGGGAGAACGGTTTATTTAAAATGATGTCCCCACCTGGGGCCCAGTTCCAAGCCTTGGGGTCACCTAAGTATGACAATTTATAATTTGGCAATAGGAACTTTAACATGTACCAAAAACACACTATGTGCCTCTCAGAGGCTTAGAAAATTTAGGAAACCAGCCTAAGATTGCAGAGCTAGTAAGTGGTAGAGAGAAGACCATCCTCCTTTTAGTTCCACAAACTGCTATGGTCTTACCTTCCCTGCACCTGGGACCCCCTTTGCCTGAATATATCCCATCACTCAAAACAGTTGTGGGTACAGAATGGGTACTCGGTACACTTTATGGCAGGAAAGAAGGGGGAAAGGGAAGGAGGGAAAAGCAATGAAATACCCTTTCTTTCCAATACTGACGCTTTACCCGTAACTACAAAATGCCCCAACAGCTCTCAGTCATTTAAAACTATTTCTAATCGAATCTCCCGCATGATGGCAGCCCCATGTACAAAGTGAATCACCCTGGAGTGGTTAGGCTCAGGTTTCAGGCTCTGCTCCTTTCTTCCTAGCTGTGTGACCGTGGGCAACTCATCTAACCTCACTGAGTGAGTTTCTTAGGTAATGTGGGTTACTTTGGGCAAGTCGTGCCTCTCTAAGACTCAGTTTATTTTACCGGTAAATGAGGGGGTTACTCAGTGAGCAGAAGATCTGACAAGATACTTACTTCATCAAAATGGAAGTGGCCAATGGGCATGTGGAGAGGTAGTCGACGTCATTACCCATCAGGAAATGAAAATTAAAACTTCAGTGTGATACTACTACATACCTTCCGGAATCACTGGAATGGAAAAGGTGGTCAAACTTAAGTGTTGGGAGTACGTGGAACACCTGGAGCTCTCACTCATTGTAGGTAGGAATGTAATTGCTACAATCACACCGGGAAAAATGATCAGCCCATCTACGAAAGGTAAACATGTGCATAGCCAGTAACCACAGTGGAAAGTGATTTATGGAAAAATAAATATAAAACTGTTTAATCAAAATGGCCCCAAAGTATTCAACTACCCAGCAGCAGTAGAATGGATAAATAAGTTGTGGCACGTGTGTGCAATAACATGCCAACAATAATAAGCAGGAATAATCTACAAGTACTGCATCTACAGCAACATGGGCGACACTCGCAAATAACATTGAGCCAAGGAGGCCAGACGCAGAGAGTACATAACATAGGATTCAAGTTTCATAATTAAAGGAAAAAAAAATAAGCACAGCTAAAGTATGCTGTTAGAAGTCAGGACAGTGGGTACTTTTGGGGAGATAATTATTGGAAGGAGATACAAGGGGGTTCTGGGCGCTCGTAACATTTCGTTTCTCGCTCTGGGTGCTGATTATAAAGGTGTTCTGCTTATGAAAACCCACCGACGTTTTTGCAGCTCATACATTCAGTTTTCTGTACATTTATTAAACAGCAATAAAAATTTTGTAAATAAGATAGCTGGGCCAGGTACAGAGTCATATTCTTCCCGGCTTAAGCTGGGACGATAACGCCCTTCCCTGTGCCAGGTACTAAGCTAAGTGCATTCCACATAAATTCTCCTGTACTCTTCTCTTAGTCCTCTGAGCCAGGCACCGTGGTGAGAACATCGAGGCCCAACGAGATGGGCAAATTGCCAAGTTCCATTTCAACAGAGAGGTGGAAGTAGCTCTGCACCGGGCCACTCAGAGACCAGGGGCCTCAAGTGGCAAGAGTGGCTTTCTCACTGAACCCCAGCAGAAACCCTCATGGGTGTCTCTGAGCCTCGCTCTCCGTCTCTACAGGCCAGGTCTTTCTGAGTTTTCCTCCCCCTGGAGGGAGGGAGGGGTACGCACCTTCTTCCCCTAAGTCTGTGTCTTCACACTACTTAAGCTCTTACACGCTTCCCTGCAACTGATCTTAAGGTGGTATCACGTTTTTAAGTGTGCTTAGCATTTATTGAAGAATTTCTTATGTTAGCCTACTCATAACTTTAAAAGCTAGTTAGATAGGTTCTTACAGGTTATTTCTGAAAAGGCAAATACACTAAATTGATCTGAGCCCACAAAATGGATGGGGGTCTCTCAATACTAGAAATGCTCTCTACTCCCTCACATGTAAGGCTCCTTGACTACACAGTTTCAACTGGGAGTCTAAAATGCCCACCTTTTAACATCAGAAATCTATGACCAGTGCATGGCCCAAGTCTGAAAAGTAATCTACCAGGCTCTTTGTGGGCTATTAAGAACTTGTAAAATAAGTCTAGGAGTTAATACTCTAGAAATCTGATAGGTAGGTAGGTAATGATTTAATTTGTAGCCACTAATAAAAATTCTGTAAAGTTGCTTTTGCCGTGAAGAGGCCCTAAATGTGTCTTTGTATATATTGGCTACAAGTGTAGCCACAACCTGTATGTTTAGCCATGGTCCGAAAAGGATGGCATGAGAAAGTAGTGGTAGGGTATAAATAGGCTCTATTCGTGAATGCTAGCTGGTGGGGGGAGGGGGGACCTATAGACAACCTCTCATATTTATAAAATTAGTTAAGAGCTTTGCTAATTAGAGAACAAGAAATAATCCAATGAGAAATCATTACCAAAAAAATTTATTAGACAAACACACCAATAGATTGAGTCTAAGGATTTGGTTGGAAAGACACTGGCCTTTTAAAGAAGCAGAAGTCCAAAGTCACACACTTCAGAGCATGACTCTGATAAAATTTGTAGAAACAAGGCCAGGAATTACAGCATTCCATGCTAGTCCGCAAACAGGTTAGCCTCCACCCGCGCCCTAGTCCCTCTCTTACTGGAGTCTTCAGTGATTCTGGTACCTGAGGGGAGTGAAATGTCTTGTGCATTACAGAAATTCCGCCTTGTTACAGATCTTGCCTCTGTACACTTGAACTGCCTGTTCTCGACGCATGGAATGTTGCTTTAGGGAAACCAACTCATAGTTATCAAGGGAGTGTTTAGCAACTTGTAAAGTGAATAATAGTCACTACTACAGTAACCGCATTTTTAATCTCTTCTGGCATCAGTGGTCTTTTAGAAAGTACAATGCATTGGGGGGGGCACACTTTTATTTTTTAGAATGAAAAGAAGTCTAATTAGCAAATAATATTTATTCTCAAATCTTGTGAGAATCACATGAAGTCTTTGTTTATTTACTTATTATTATTATTTTTTAGCCTACAGCACTTGGTCTTCCTAGATGGTCTCCTATCCAAGAACTAACCAGGCCCGACCCTACTTGGCTTCCGAGATCAGATGGGATCCGGGCTTATTCAAGGTGGCATGGCCGTAGATGAAGTTTTTGTTCAATGTGAGAGAAAGGGGCGATATTTTCTATCATTCTTGATCATAAGAGAACTAGATATTTCAAGATGACCATTATATGTTCAAGGAACATGGCATCCATGCAGATATCAGTGGGCCTCAATCAAATAAAGGTGAGAATGAAACACGTGACCTGGCTGGGGATGTCTGGGTTTCTGACATGGGCTACAAATCACGTTACACAGAAAACTAAAAGAAGAGCATTCCAAACAAAGCTGGCAAGAGAATTTTACAGAAGAATTAATTTTTTAGGGGAGATAATAAAAGCAGTAGTTAAAATACGCATCCACGTATTAAGTTCCTGCAGTTGAATCCATTATGAATATGCTGTCTGATTCCACAGAAGCTCTCTATGCCCGAGAAGTATTTCTTTCACAGCCCCTTACAACCTTCTGCTTGTTCACTGTGCCATCATGAAGAGTCTGTGTGCTTTTAAGTCAGAATCTTAGATGAAGCTCTAAATATATTGAGTTTGTGCTTTTAAAAAATAGTCTGATTCACGGGTTTGCTGGGGACCTAGCTGTCCCCCATGGCTGCTTCCCACTGGGAGCCTAGGAATCTCTGAGACAGATACATTAGCCAGGACTGAAGTTTTAAAGTATCAAATACTGCAAATCGAAGTACAGGCAGTCTTATCAATAACATGGCAATAAAACTGGGGAGAAAAATAGGCTCATGCGCAGACCTCGAGATTTTAGTTGAACCATTGGTCCCTTCATTATAATTTTCATAATGGCATTTGGGGCCGCTGCTGTGGTCTGTCAAGGTTGCCCCCAGAACCTGGTGGAGCAGCACAATGTATCTATCTGCTTGTATCTGCTTCCACAGGTCAAGTCTAGCTGCAAGGCAGTTAGATCTCCCAGCCCGAACTTCAGGTCTTCTCAGAAAAATAAAGGACCCATTGTCTCAGGAATAGCCTGCGGGGAGTTTGCCTGGAACAAGAATACTGCTTAAGTTTGAATCCTAAAGCAAGCTCTAAAACCGTTGAGTTTTATGCATTTGAAACACTGGCCATTGCACCCGGTCGTGTGTGCTCAGAGGGGTAATCGCTGGGCGTGGGCCAGTCATCAAGTACGAATACGGAAACAATCGGCTCTGAGAAAGGACAGCTCTTTACCCTATAGCTGAAATCTTCGAGGATTCCACCCCAGGAGAGAGCAGCTGGCGGGCTGGAGGTCTCGGCGCCAACACCCAGATCCTCAAAGAGAGTCCTCGAACTGGTGAATGAAGCCTGTCCGAGAGTGAAGAGCCAGGTCCAGGGGCGGGAAGATGGGAGGCCGCTTTTAAATCCAAATCCCGCGGATCTCCCTCACCCCGCACTCCGCCCTTGAGGGCTGCACGGATAAGGGGGTCCTGGCGGCAGGTGGGGGCGCGGCTGCCAGTCGGCCTCTCCCTGCCCTCTGGCGGCGCCTCGGGGCAGCTGGCAGGGGACCCGCGAGCAGCCAGGAGGGGGCGACCCCTGCGCGTCAGCGCCCCTCACTCGTGAGTCCCGACAGAGTGGGGGCCCGGAGGGGCTCCGGGTTCACAGGTGCGGGGCATAGAAAGGGGTCAGGTAGGAGGGCCCGAGGAAGGGCGCAAAGGGACCTCCGGCGGCGGCGGCCGTCAGCGGGAAGGAGGCGGCGGCCGGGAACACGACGTTGGCCGCAGAGTAGGAGGGGAAAGTCTGGAAGGGAAGCGCGCCCGGGCCTGCGGGGCCCGGGCTGCCCCCCGCGCAGCCGCCGCTCGCCGCCGCCCCCGGCGCCCCCGGCGCCCCGGGCTGGGGCGCGCCGCCCCCCGCCTGCGCCGCGCCGTCGGCCCCGGGGTTCTGCTTCTTCCACTTGGTCCTGCGGTTCTGGAACCAAATTTTGACCTGCGTCTCGGTGAGGCTGAGCGACAGCGCGAGGTTCAGGCGCTCGCACACGGACAGGTAGCGCGTGGCTCTGAACTTGTTCTCCAAGGCAACCAGCTGCTCGTAGGTGAAGGCGGTGCGCGCGCGCCGCGGCTTGGCGCAGCTGGGCTCCGAGCGTCGGCGTCGGGGCCGCGGGGAGCACGGCGAGCCGGGGGATCGGGCCAGGCAGCCCGCGCCGCGCTGCCCCGCCGCCAACGCCGCCGCCCGCTCCGGATGCAGCCGCCTTTCCGCGTCCTCCTCCTCGGCCTCCGCCTCCTCCGCCTCCGAGCCCTCCAGCGGGGACGCCGCCCCCGCGCCTCGCCCCGCGGCATCTGTGGGAGAAGGAGCCAGTGACCAGAAGCCCGGAACCATCTAGCCTGTCCCGGTCCCCAGACCTCCTTGTCCTCCCCAGGGCACGCGGCTCTTCCCCCGACCCAGCCCTCAGCTCTGCCCCTCTTCCGCATCGCCCTTCCCCCACACGCCCTAGCAAGCCCTTCCTAAGAGTTGGGGTTTAGGGGTGCAGTGCCCCCTTGCCCTTTATTCATCTGCCACTTAGTAGGCATTCAAGAAGTGTATATTGAATGAATGACACCCCGCGTTAAGAAAAAATAATGACCTATTGGACAACCTGATGGGGGGGCGGGTAGGATCATTGTACATTAAGACATCGAGATGTCAAGTGCGTTTAGGGCTGTGTCTCCCCAGTTCCTAGAACCCTATTTTAGTCTGGGACTCCTAGCAATTAAAAAAGAAGTTATTAAGCCCCCCCTCCCTTAAAGTGAAATTCTCCCTTTCCCATCTTCTCTCTCCTGCCGTGTTAATAGAGTTTCAGATTTGTGCGGGGCCGGATCGATAGATGTCATCTATTAAAGGTAAGTTTTAATCGAACAATATTAGGATCAGACAGGGAAAGGGGTTTGAAGTCGGTACCTGCAAGCTGTGGGCAGGAGATATGCAGGCGCCAGTAATAGAATATCGATCATGGGGTGGGGGAGGGGAGCGCGGCCCCTGCGAGGGGCGATCTGAACAATTACCCTGAGCTGACCGCCGGAGCCCCGGCGCAGCCGCCAGAGGCGCCCCGAGCCCCAGACAACCAGCGCCAAACTTGGGGCGGGGAGACGCGAGGAGGCGCGGCTTGCAGCCTGTCTCGGGCCTGCTCCCCTGAACCCCGGCGTCACTCCCCGGATTCTCGTGCCCACTCCCCACGCAGCACAGGTCCTGCTGTCTTTTGTCTTTCCTTCCAGACACGGACTTTCCTGGACCCCTCATCAGGTGTCCACAAGAGTTAGGAGTAAGTCAAACAGAGTCCCGGAGAAAGGACCGAAAGCCTCCGAGCACCCCGCCCCCGCCCCACTCCCTGCCCCAGCCCAGTCCACGACGAGGTCCGAGGAGAGTGAGCTTTTGGGGCTGCGGCGTCTCTGGATGGTTGGAAGAGGGGTACTGGGTGCGTAAACCTGACCTTGCTACTCGCGAAGCCCTCGACACCTGATTAAGCCTCAGCTCCCTCATCCATAAAATGGGGCGATGTTTTAATCATGCTGTCTACCTCGCAAGTTCTTAGGTTTTTCTAGCTTTTATCCCAGTCTCTAGTCTCGGTCCTGGCACGTGGCGGACGCAGTAAATGCCAGTAAATGAATGAAACTGGGCACGGCGGACACTGGGTGTTAGTTTCCACTGCGAGCGAATCAGAGCCGGGATGCCTACTCGCGTGGCGGGTGAGCGGGGATGGGGCTTCTGCGGGAAATCCCTCACCCGGGATGCCGGGGGCCTCCTTTCTGTCTCAGTACAATTCCAAGACAGGGGCTACACTGCGCCCTGTGCACCTTCTCTCTCTAGGGAAGATGCCGCTAGAGGCCTCTCAGCGGGTCCCTGGCTTCGCCCGCCCCCTGCCACGCACACACACACCTCTCCATCCCATCGTCTGAGCTGGGGCTTCCCGGGGCGGGAGGCCTCACCGCATCCTTACCAGGGGTCTCCCGCGGGAGGGCCTGGTCCCCGGAGCTGGCGTCCTTCCCCGCTTCGTCCTCTGCCAAACTTTTCTTGGCTTCCCGGGGAGCAGGGTGCACGGCGGGGAGCGCAGCGCGGGTGAATTTCTGCGGGTCCAGAATGTCCAGGACGGAGAAGGAGATCTTGTGTTGGGAGGGAGCCGCCTTGGCCCCGCCGTCCTGCCATGCCAGCATGCCCGCCGCCGGGGGCGGGGGCCGGGAGCCGGCGGCGCGGGGTCGGGGGTGGCTGCGCCGGTGCTCGCCTTCGCGTGCTGCTCGGCCGCGGCTCTCCAGCCTATCGGAGGGTCGGGGCGGCCAAGTGAAGCTGGGGAGGAGGCGGGGAGGCGGGGCGGGGAGAGGTCCGCAGGGGGCTGCGTGCGGATTGGCACTCGCGCGGCCCGGGTCCCCGCCACGTGCAGGACTCTCTCGCCCGGGTCCCTAGATTGCCCCGCGCCTCACCCCGGCGGTTCGCCTTGGCACGGGGCGCCTCCGCTCCGCGTGCGCGCGCGGCTTCTGGAGAGCGCCACGGGCTCCACGCGCCTCCGCCCACCCCGCAGGGACTACGGGTGTGCGCGACGGAGGGAGGGAGGGCCGGACGCTTTCATCCCCGGGACCCCCACAGCACACACGCACAGACTGAGGCTTGCGCCCTTTGCGCAGTGCGCCTTTGCGGGGCCTGTGCGATCGAGGCCAGGACTGATTACTTCAAGGCAACGCTCAGCACTTCACCTGCCCCGCGGGTAAACCACAGAGACGGCCTCAAGCCCGGATGCCTCGGATTTAAGCTTTCGTGTTCTCCCAGTTTACAAAGAGCCGTGGACTCGCGCGATCTCACCTGATTCTCAGAGAGATGGGCGTGGCCTGGCAAGACTGAATAATCCCCTTTTTAAAGATGAGGAAATTGAGATTCATAGACAAGGAATTGCCTAGGGTCACTGTTGGTTGCTGACACGGGTTGGATTCGAACCCACGTCTTCTCCTAGACTTTTCCAGTACATCCTGCTATCCCGGAAGTGGAGATAGAGAATCCTGCTTTGTGTCCAAAGCTTTCCCTTCCACCCCGGGGCAGGGGTTTTGGAGAGAGATCTGAGCCCTGCCAAGGTGCACCGCCGCCTCGGAAACCTTGGCGGGTTCCGGACTCAGAGCCAGGTGAGCCAGGTGAGGGTGGCTGCCTGGGCTTGCTGAGACGCCAAGCTCGACCCCTCGACGCCCTCCGTGCCTTCATCTCCGTCGCAGATTCAGTCATTTGTAACAGAAATTGGGTCTCTGGGAATCAGGTTCTACCTTTGACCCTCATCCCCTTCCCAGCCCCAAGAAGAAAAGGGTTAAAAAAAAAAAAAAAGTCTGGTTTGAGTTTGAGATCAGGGAACAGAGACTATGGAAAAGGCCCCATCCGCCCTACGGACTCCGGTGGGATGGCGAACATCAGTCCTCGGGGAGCTCCCACCAGCCGCCCTTCTTTTAACATTCCTTTTCCTTCTGTCTCTCGGGGAGCAGTCTGTGAGCGCAAAGCATTTATCTCAGCGGTCAATTGTGAGGCTTCTCCCAGCCTCTCGGCCCAGAAACACCTCTAATGCTGCTGTCCTTTCTTCCCTACCCCATGGGGTTTTCAAACAATGGCTTGGCAATTAATATTGTCCAAGCAGGTAGGAGTAGGAAGGGGAGGAGAAACCTTCTCTTCAAAGTGCTGGGGGCGGCTAATCCCATTTGTTATTGAAAAGAAGGCCTAACAGGCCAGGTCCTTGTAGCTTTTCTCATTCAAACCTCTGGGCTCCTCCCAGAGGTGGCCACTGTATTCCCTGGGGACTTGAAAGCCCTGCCGAAATTCAAGCCTGCTCCAGTCCTAAAGCCAAGATGAATTGTGCTTTAAAAGGATGTCAGGAAAGGAAGTGCCCTGCCCAAGCCCACTGGACCACCTCCCACCAAGAGCAACGCCCGCGGTGTGAAACCAAAGACAAGACAGCCCTGGATTTAACTTCAGCACCCGGGAACCTGGATTGCAAAGCACAGAACCTTCCTGAATACAGATAGGGTACTTTGTATTCTGTTTTGATAACTCTTTCTCACCCAGTTCTCACTCGATTGTTTCTTTAATCTTCCTTTTCTTTCTCCCTCCCGCCCCATACTGATCCCAGCCCCCTTTTACTTTTTAACACCCACATTCATATTTTTCAAATTTAGGTTCTTCAGGGTAGCTAGAAATGAACCTCCTTAAAGTAGCTCCCGTCCCTCTTCTGATCTATTCTGTAAGAAACCTTCAGGCCATTTTCATTGGAAAGTGGGCCGGCATTCCGGAGGCCACCTCATTCCCCCAACCAGAAAGACAGGGAAGGTGCAGACGGCCGAGAGCGGCCCCAATCGGGGGCATTTTCATTTCACTTTATAAACTGCTTCAAATTTTTTTTTGTTTAAATGATATGAATCATCTTTCCTTTGACAGGAATCATTTTTCCTTTGAGGTCCACAGGTCTTAAGTATAGAAAAGGAGCTGAAAAGGGAGAAGCAACAAATTGGAAAGTCGAGAACACCTAAAAGCCACAAGCTGTAAAGATACAGCTTTGAGGCTGTATCTTTCAGGACTTCTTTTAGTTACGTTTAAATTGTTCTTGCCTTTCATTTTCCCAACATTTCTGATGTGTATTGTTCAGTGTGGGACAGGATTATGTGAACTCTCAAATTAGCGCTTGGCTTCTGGAAGTAACTGGCACAGAGGAAGCCCTGCAGAGTCTCCCACCAAAATCAAAGGTTAGAAAAATTCTCCCTTTTACTCACCTAACTTCCAGAGAAACCCCCTACCCTAGAAACAGGCTAAATTCTTCAATTTGGTGAGGAGAGAGAGGGCCTTAGGGATTTATTTTGCTGGCCACCTGCTTTGTAAACACCCAGGAGGCAGTGAGACCTTCTGTAGGTAAAATCTGGCAGTGTGTCGACTTGCTAACATCCTCACACATGTGTTCATACCAAAGGTATTCCCATGCAGTAAATATACTCACATCCAGCAAGCCCCCTTCCCTCTGTGCATGGAGTCGATTTGTTTTTTCAGCATGGGCATTAAAATTCTGCCTGAGTGCTGTCTTTAAATTGCTTTGATGTTAGGTGGGTTCCACCCCTGACCTGTCCTGATGGCAAGTGATGGCTGTAACAAGCTCGGGATCAATATTCATAGCGGGTGTCCTGAGCTGATAACACTATCCAAGACAATGTTCGCTATCAGTGCAGACAGCTGAGATATTGCGCCATTAGGGATGTTGTGTTAAATAACCTGATCCATTTCTGGGGCTATTTAATGAATTCCACAGTTTAGATAGTATCTTTTAAGGGGAAGGCAAAGGCACTGATGCAAATCAATGGTGCCTGGCTTCCTGAGCTAGTCCACAAACAAAGCGGCCTGTAATTCCAGCGCAGCCTTGAGGAGCTGCTGCTCAGCCATGAACGGCGTCACCAGTGCAAAAAATTTGCAGTTTATGCAGAGGGAGAGCAGTATGATGAGCCTCATTAAAGCACCTTAGATAAAATCTCATGTTCCTGAAATAAAATACAACTTAAATTCCCTAGTTAAAAATCCCGTGGTTTGGGCCAGCCCACAGGGTAGGACATCTATGCCAAAGAGACAGCTTCATAAGGCAGAAAGGCGGCAACAAAGGGGAGGAAGTCAACCTGGGGTACAGCCGTGTGGGCAGCCTCGTTACTCATCACCTCTGCCAGCTTTCTCCAAGGTGCACTTCCTCAGCTCAAATTGGTCTACAGAACGGGAAGCGGAAGGTGCTGGCATTAAAAACTACTGATAGCAGCAGAATCAGTTGCTAACTGTTTACTTGACCCTACACCCCGTGTTGCTGGAGAGTTCATTTACAATTAAAGACCACCGCTTCCTATTTCCCACCAGGGCTTTGAACTCTGCCTGCCAAGCAGAGCAAGTATTCCTTTAAAAACCCCACCTCGGAGACTTTGATTGGTGAAAGCTCGAAGTGCAGCCTTCCCACCCTTCCCCCCAGGGCCACCAAAAGAAAAGTCTTTAGGCAACTTATTTCGCTTTAAGAAATCAGCATTTCTTCTTGCAAATCAACAGATTAAAAAAGGAACCAACATCTTTGTCTTGGAAATGTCAAGGAAGCATCAAAGAAGACGGTAAAGCTGTGGGTTATAATAGTTAGTAGAATGCATGTTAATTGCCCCCGATAATGACTGTATTGACAATAAATAGCTGTTCTTTCTCAAGTACTTGCTCTGGACCACTTGGTCAAGCTTTTTGCTTATTTTGGGTTATTTATTTAAATCTCTCCCGTGACCCCACAAAGCAGGCACTATTATTACCCCCGATTTGCAATTGAGAAGACCGAGCTTAGAGGACTCAGCTAACTGGCCCACAACCCCAAAGCTAGGAAGTGGTGAAGCTGAGACTTGAACCTAGGAAGTAAGGTATCAGAGCCCGCCTGGTTCAATAAGATTCTTATCAAGGAAATTCCTGGCCCAGGGCGAAGTCCTATTGCGGTTACTTACAAAGTTATACACTAGCTGAGATGCCTGTAAGAGGACCTCTGAGATGATAATTGAGCCCAAGTACTGCCTAACAGGATACCATGGCACAGGCCAAAGAACCCTGACTGGCACAGCCTTTATCTCACTGTAGGGATACAGGCTGTCTGGTCTTTGCCCTGCCCCAAAGTTTGGGCACACTCAGCATTGTCTTTGCGCCCATTAGCACCCTGGCGTTTAGCAAGCTGAAGAGCTGAAAGGAATAAAAGGTAGCCCAATACATGAACCCGAAGCTCCCAGTCTGATTCAGATGGATTGAAAACCTTTACCTTATGAAGTGGTGCAGGCTAGGCTGAAAAGAATAGGATCCAGAAAGGTTTAGACATGGCTATGGGTTCACCACGGATCCAACGTCCTTAGGGGAAATCCTTTGCATTTGTGGAACAACTTATGCTTTTAATGGGCCATCCATGCGGGGCAATCATGCTAATCTCCCCATTTTAAGATCCGTAGCTTAATCGCATCCGCAAAGTCCCTTTTGCCATGTAAGGTAACATAGACACAGGTTCTAAGGATTAGGACACGGACATCTTCAAGGGGCTGTTCTGCCTGCCACAGTCCTAGATACAGAAAGTGATTTTCTCAATGTCACGGAGAGCTGCTAGTGGAGGGGAGAACTATGCAAAGGCTCACCGCCACTGGCGGAAGGGTCCCTCCTCCTCCTCCTCCTTCCCCTCCTCCTCCTCCTCCTCCTCCTCCTCCTCCTCCTCCTCCTCCTCCTCTTCGGCATAAAGCTAAGGCCCAGCCATTCTTTTAGGTCTATTTCAGGCTGCTCCTCTTCTCAGAAACCACTGCTGCCCTCCATGGCCTGTAGAGCCCATCCTCTTGGCCATGTTTATGTCATTCACTGGTGCTTGGCACACATTGGGTTGGTAATCTGAAAGGTGTATGTCTCGTTCTTTGCCCACTCTTGCCTCAAAGGCAGTGATCCCACCTTAGACCTTTTTTGCACCCCTGGAGCCCACTGAACCCAGAGAGTAGAAGTTCAATACACGTGTATGGATTTCATGATGCTCGTAGCCGATTCTCCAGATTAACTCACTCAGCTCTTACACCACAGAATCCCAAAGGCTAAAACTGCATTTCCCAGACTCCCTTGCAGGTTGGATTAGGTTCCACCAAGCCAGACATGGTGAAAATGAGGCAGTGGCCACAAGTAGAGAAAGAATCTTCAAGGGCATGGTGGTGGGGAGTTTGGTTCTTTGGGAGCTATACTGTCAGCCTGATAGAAGGTCCCCTGGCATCTTAGAAGCCACATGATGGAGCACTGGTCCCAATGGAGCAGTGCAATTGGGCGTTTCTCTCGACTGCATAGCTCTTGGCTGTGTAGTGCTTGAGCTTGAGCTTGGTCTCCCAGCCCCCCAGGAAATCTGTAAGCTCCTTAATTCCTCGTGCAAACATACCCCTCTAGCTGGAGTGGTTTCTACTGTCTGTGACTGAGAACCATGGCCAATATAAGATATAATATTATTTTCTCACCCCAAAAGATTGTAAATCCTCAAAGGGCAGGAGCTACTTTTTATATTTCTCCTATAGAATCAATAGTTCCCCCAATAAACTTATCAACATGATATGTACAATTCATTGAACTGGGCTGAAGTTTCAATATTCTGACAAATTCTTCATCTTATCTGTGAATCAAGAGCCTCTTCTTTGGAAACTTCAAAGTTAAGTCAGGCCAGAAGTCAAATTTTTTCAAGTTGCAATTTATTTATTTTGAATTTTTCTAAGATTTTATTTGAGCCGAACTGATGACAATTTGGAAGAAAGATTTCAAATGCCCCTCAAGTTTTAATTTAAATACTTCGAAGGGTCAAGGACAGTCAAGGACATTCTTCTTTTCTATCAATTTTTACTTATTGCAAAAATGATGTAACATTAAATGGATTGTAAAAATTCATCAAAATCTCACTGGCCTAACACAGTGCAATAGTCCCATTTTCTTCCCAGCCCTATTCCGACGCATCCTTATTTGGGCAGGGCTGTTGTCTACATACAGTTTTGTATTCTGCTCTTTCATATAATGTCGTAATATGAGCATTTTCCATGTTGTTACCTAGTCTTCATCTTTGATGGCATGTTTCTTTCAGTAGCCATGTTATTTCTTAAACAATTCCCATCCTTGAATATTTACTTTTCTTCCAGCTTGTTTTGCCATTGCAGTTTAAACTGCAGCCATCGGCTTTAGAATCGTTTCCTTAGCATCTCTTCCCAGGTGCAGGAGTCTCCCGTCAATGATGCAACTATTTCCATCGCTTTTAGGGCTGGCTGTCCCACTCCGGCCAAAGGATGAGCGAACACCAGCGAAGTACTGGTACTACTCATTCTCTTTAATTTTTTGCTACTTTTACAGGTGTCTCTTTGCTTCAATCTGCCTTGCTCTGAAATATGCCCACTTAACTCCTGCGGAGAAGGCGCCCATTTGTGGAGCACGCAAGCCAAGGCCCGAGGCAGCGCCCGCCCCTCCCCCGCAGGCCCCGACCCCCCCCCACCAGACTACACTTCCCAGGACCCCCTGCGCGACGAGCGCAGCCGCAGTTTCCAGTCATAGGTGGGGACACGGAAACTGAGTGCAAGGCTGGGCACAATGGCCGCTTGGGGCGAGCGGCTGGCTGGCGTGCGCGGGGTGCTGCTCGACATCTCGGGTGTGCTGTACGACGGCGGCGAGGGCGGCGGTGCGCCGATCGCCGGCTCCGTGGAGGCGGTGGCGAGGTGAGTGAGCTGCGTCGGCCGCCGTGAAAGCAGGTCAGCCAGGTCCCTGCAGCCGCCTCTGGCCGCTGCCCGGGCCGGGGCGGGGCCGGGAGGGGCGGGGCTGCTGCCTTGGCCCCGCCCCCGCCCCGGCGACCTGAGGATCAGCCTGGGGAGGATCAGCCTGGGGAGGATCAGCCTGGGGAGGATCAGCCTGGGGAGGATCAGCCTGGGGAGGATCCCGTAGCAGCCTGGCTGTGCAAAGATACGCGGCGCCTCTGAGTGAGCACCGGGCCTCTGCTGGTTAGAGCTGCGTTGTCCAACAGGGTGGCCGCTCAGCGCTGGGCACGCGCCTATCCTGAACTGAGGTGTGCTTACTGTGAGCGTAAAATGCACACCGGATTTCGGAGACTTAGGAAAATGTAAAATAGCGCATTATATTTCATATTGAGCACATGTCGATCTGATAATAACTTGAATATATTTTGGGTTAAATAAAATATGTTAAATTAATTCCACCTGCTTCTTTTGGCTTTTGTTCATGTGGTGGTTTAAATTACATGTGACTGGCATTGTAATTCACTTGGACTGTGTTGATCTTGTTTAGCCGGTAGGAGGATGGCATGGAGGGCACTGCCAGGACCCTGGTTGGCACCAGTGGACCCTGGGCTTTAGACTTGTCAGCGGCATTGCAGGCCAGTGCTGCCATGATGTTGATGAGCAGTCAGGAAGCGCTAACTGCACAGGGCTTGGGCTCTCACAGTCACTAGGGGGTCTTGGCTTGGTGGCCTGACCTTGTTGGACTCAATACCTACCTGTAGATGACAGTTAAGTGAGCCTCTTGGTTCTCAGACATGTCTGTATAGTAACCAAACTGTCCTGCAAAGCAAAGCAGTGGGCGTTTGAGAGGTCAGGAACTCAGAGACGACACCACAAGGAGAGTGTGTGACCCGGTGCCCCAGACCTAGGAGCCTCCTTGTGGCCCTGGGGGCACAGTCCTGAAGTTCAGGTTTAAGTGCCTTCCTAGCCTCTGCCTTAGACTCCCTTTACCTCAAGGGTTCAGAGTAGCTCTGTCAAAGAAAGACAAGAGCATTAGGTGGTGGCACCTGCGGGAATGGAGCAGAGGGTCACTGGGCTGTGTTTCGAGGTGACAGGACCTTGTTATGGAAGAGCAGGGGTCCAGAGCCTCAGGGCTATGACAGAGGCAGACAGAGTCTCTTGGGGCTCATGTCTGGATGGGAGATGGACAGTAAACTTGAATAAACAGGTCACCAGAGTGGCATGAGCGATGTGAAGAAAATGGATGCACAGAGAGTGTGACAGGGATGAGGCTGGCCCGTGCTAGAGAGGGGTCCAGGGACAGCTCTGAAGAGGAGGCATTGTACTGGATCAGGGTGAGGGCGCCGAGGACATGCATTCCAGGCAGACGGAACAGTGACTGCAAAGGTCCGAAGCAGAAGAGCACTTGGCACGTTCCTGCTCATGGAACTGAAAACTGGGGAGTCGTGGGGGGGAGCATGGCCTAGCGGGCAGGGACTCGAGGGTCCCCTGGATTTTATCCTGAATGCAGTGAGAAGTCACCGAAAATTTTAAGCAGGAACGTTGTGTGATCTGATTTACGGGTGGAAGAAATTTAAACATGAAAAGTGAGACCTTATAAGTAACAAATGAAAAATGGAGATTTCCTTTGGAATCTTAGAGTAGAAGACCTTTATACTTATGCCTCAAAATCTAGAAATCAACAACAAAGAATCAACAACCCAAGAGAAAATTTGCATAAAGAATATAAATAATTCTCCAGAAAGAAAAAACAAATGACCCCTAAGCATTTGAAAGATGCTCAGTCTTACTCAAGTAAGAGAAATGCAAATTAAAATTATGCCAAGATGCCATTTTTCATCAATTTGAGAAACTTGGCAAAACCCCAAAACTTTGAAAATATGTTCTCTTGTGGAGTGTTTGTAGAAATGGACCCTGTCACACGTTGTTTGTGGAAGATGCATTTGTCATCTTCCACAACTGATAAGCAGTTCCGCTTCTGGGAATTTCCCTACCTCCTACGTGAGAAATGACATACGTTCGAGGTCATTCATGGCAGTGCCTTTTGGAATAGCAAGGACTGGAAACAGCTCATATATCCATTAAGATGGGAGTATTAGGGTCCATCCAACTATATAGTGGCCTATGATGCAGTATGAAAAGGGGCGAGCGCACCTGCCACGTAGATTTGTCAGCGAATGGGATGTGCAAGGTATTATCTTTTGGGTGGAAAAGGCGGAAATGCAAGCATGATTCTTGATGCTGTGTTTGCATAAGGAAAGTAGAGAGAAAAGCTTCACTGTGTGAAGAGCTGGGGGCCGAGCGGTTGGGGAGAACTGGGTGGTTGGGGGGAGGGGTGGGAGCAAGTCCACTGTATAACTTTGTGTACAGGTATAAACATTTTTAAAGTTTTTGAGCCCTTCGAATGTCTTTCCCATTCAAAATTGTTAGATTACAAATATTTTGTCAATTATGTCTCTAAAAAGCTGGAAAAAAAATACTATACCAAAACAATTTTTAAAATATTTGAAGATCTCTCTGACTGCAAAGTGGGGAATGGCCCGGCAGTGGGGCAGATGACAGAGCTCAAGAGAAGAAACTGGGTCACTAGCGGGGAGACGATTGCGGTGGCCCAGGAGAGGCGATGGGGCTTGGACCACGGAGGTGGCAGTGGAGATAGAACGGAGAGGACGGAAGAGATGTCTGGAAGTAGGACCAATGGGACTGGCTGATGAATTGGATATTGTGGGCGCCGGAGAGAAGATGAAATAAAGAATGGCTCCCAGTCAGGCTGGAGGTCTGAGGGGTGGGGTGAGAGGCCGGGAGCGGAGCGCAGGGCAGGTGCCGCCGTGATGGCTCATGGCGTATGTCGAGGTCCTGGCCCAGCACTTGGTGCCTGCGAGACCTCACGGCGGTGTAACAGTTAAGTCTCCTGTCTCATGTTATCTATATAGGAATTCTTGTTAATTCTTTTAAAATCAGGGCCACTTCGAAGCAACTTTTTATTAAAGTAAAATACAGCCAGGCGCCGGTTAACAACAGGGTCGTGTTGGAGGCCTGTCCCGCGCATGGGGCTGCTTGACCGCTCACGCCACCTTCACGGCCGGCCCCGAGGTTGGGGCGTCAGCCCCTTTTCAAAGTGAGGACCGAGGCTTAGACGGTCAGGGACTGGCGGAAGTAGAAAAGTGGCCGAGCCAGGATTCGCCCCCGATCTACCTGGTTCTACATCCCTGGTTCCCTCACAGCACCCCATCCGTCACTCACACACCCAACAGATACTTCCTGAGCGCTTCTGCTCTTCTAAAGACGCTGCAGGGACCGGGCCATCGGCATTTCCTGCCCCTGAAGCTGACGTTGCAGTGTGGGCAGACCGGACACACAGCGCCCAGAAAGGCTGGTGCCAGATGGAGAGGCCGGGAGGTGGGGAGCCGGGGGCGGGGGAGCAGGGCCTCAAAAATCGGTGGTGTGAAACTGGGGTCTGAAGATGTCATCTGGGCCAGGAGTGTCCCATATAGGAGACCAGGAGGCCCAGGCTTCTGCGGCCATGCAGACTGCCCCCTTCGAGCTGCTGGGATCCGCGCTGGGTGGGGGCGTGGTCCTGGGACAGCTGTAACTGGCCTGGGTCCCCCCATCAGGCCCTTTATTGGGGCCTATTCTTGGGCAGTTGGGCTCCCTAAGGGGAGCCATTCAGAGGCAGGGCCCGGCACAGCAGGGGGCCGTAGGGGCTGGGTCCGGGGGCTGCCAGCACAAAGGACGGTCCCAGCGGCGTCTGCATGTGAAAGGCAGGCGGCTGGGCATTTACTGCGTCCTGTAAAGCACATCTGCTGGGCTCTGCTGGGCTCTGCTGGGCCAGGCCTGTTTGGGGCGGGAAGGGAGCGGGCTCAGCCTCAGCCCAGGGCGGCCTCATAAAGCAATTCCCACCCCCCACCCCGCCACACCCGCAAGCCACCCTTCCATGTGGGGCCTTTCAGCCCAGTGTGCACCGGCAGCCCACTCAGACCCCACCCAGCCGGTCTTGGAACCAAGGGAACAGGGCCCGGGGGACCTTGTCTGAAGTTGGGCCCCCTCCTCGATGCTGGGCCACACTGGCACCATCGGCCCTCGGGGCACAGGTCCCCAGGAGTAGCAATCATAAGAGCAGCTGCCAGGGACTGTGGGTGGCTGGGAGCCTCACCTGCGTTGCTTCATTCCGTCCCCCCACAGGTGGCCCCGCAGCTGCCCGAGGGGCCCTTATGGAGGTCAGAGGGGCAGGTCCTTGTTTGGGCTTGTGTAGGGGCCAGGAGAGCGGATTGCTTGCTCCGGGCTGTGTGGACTGTGTGTTCTTGTTTCGTCATATCCGCTGTTCAGGCTTCAGAAGTCGTAGGTGGCCTCCTTGTAAACATTCCCGCCAGGACACGAACGTACGGGGTCCAGAGTCCAAACGCTCGTCCCGGGCCTGCGCCGGTCGTTCCCCCAGGGCGGCATGGCGGGTCCCTCCAGACCGTTTCCTCTGTGTTTCTGCAGGAGCACAGGGTTTTGAGCCGCGGCCCCCTCCCTCTCCTGACCCAGGCCCAGTCCTGCGGGCCCCCACACACCCGCCACTGCTCCCTGCCCCGCACCCTTCAGGCAGCCCTGATGAACGAGGAATGTGTTTTCTCGTGCCACAGGTCACAGGAGGCTGGAGTCCCCTGTGGATCCTGATCCAGGGTTTCCAACTCTTATGTAGCCTCAGAACATTTATCCGCCAAGTGAAATCTGGGTAGAACCCCCAAATTAAAAAAAAAAAAAAAAAAAAGATAAAAGAGCAATGTTTGAATAGTGTATATTTTCGATGTTCAAATCTGTAATATTGTTATGGGTCAGTAACAGTGATGCAAGTGTTTTTGATGAATAACGGTATTGTAGTCTGGCACAGTAGATACAGTTCAGATGTTCACAGCTCACCTGCGTGGCCAGAAACAACCTGTGTGTCCATCGGGAGGAAACGGGGGGACAGAATACGGTTTATCCAACTGCAGAATATTGCGCAGCTGTTAAGAAGACCGAGGTAGCTCTGTTTGTTGTTGACATTGTATGTGGTAAGTGAAAAAGCCATCGAGTAACGTGTACGAGGGGCCTTTGTTCAGAAAGGTGGTTGAAGGAGACGCGACAGCCCGCATCCATCGTGGATGGAGTAGGAACGGAACTGCCACGTGGAGGGAAACCCAGGGACCAGCGGTGAGGCCGCCCGAGTCCGCGTCCCGACGAGAGCTGGTGCTGGGTTTCTGATCTCTGCCTCAGAGGGCGGGGGTCGCCTTGCAGGGGTCGAGGGCAGCCAGGGTGGGGGTCTGGGGCAGAACTAATGGTTCCCCTGACAATGCTGCCTCTGGTAGGAAGCGCCTGCTGACCAGGAGGCGTGTGCGGCCGGGTTACTCACCAGGCTCACAGGTGGAGTTGCAGCCCTGCCCCAGCACCCCAAGGATGTTGGGAGGAGCCATACTGGCCGAGCCGAGCTGGGTCCTGCCCTGGGTGGTGAGCAGGGTGGTTGCCCATGACCCTAGGGCTGGCAGGATGTGTCCCTGCTCACAGAGAAGGGACCCAAGGCTCAGAGAGGTGACGGCACTTGCGCAAAGGCATCTCATGCGGGAGGAGAGTTGGGGCTGGTTCTCTCCACGAGGCAGGTACTGTCACCTACAGAAAGGTAGGTGGCACCCTTGTGGGCTTGGGTTTCGAGTCCAGCTCCACCAGTTCCTTCGCCTTTTCGTGCCTCAGTTTCCCACTGTAGCAGTCATGGGGGGTAAGGGTTGAGTTAGACCTTTTTTCTTTAACGCTTTGCTTGTTCCACATCTAGGAGCTCGAGGAGCATCTCGTGGCTTGCACACTCCAAACAGAATCATTCCCCTCGGCCGGTGGCTTGTGTTCTTCACTTTTGTATATATTTTCACAAACGTTAAAAAGTCCTCATTCAGGCTGTGCGCCTGGGCGAGGCGCTCGGCCCCTCCGAACCCCAGGTCCTTATCATGAGCGGGAATTTGGACCCATCTCTCAGATTGGCTCGACTCCGTGTGAACGTGTGGGTGAGGTGTGGGGGTGAGCGTCCAGTCACTGGGAGCTGTGGGAGCTGTTGTGGGGGCTCTCCATCCTGGGTGCTCCAAGGATGTCCTCCAGGACCAGTCGCCCTGAGGCTGGCCCCAGGCTGCCTTTGCTGGATTGAACTTTGCCCTTTCTCTTAACAGCGTCCCCTGGTAATGCTCTCTGGGCTCCGCCTAGCAGCCGAGGCCTCCCTCACCTCCTGGCTCCTCCTGCTGCCCCTGGTTCACCTGGCATCTGCCTTCCTGTCAGACTCCCTGCCTTGATGGCCCGGATGTGCCAGCACTAGGCTTGTCAGGGATGTGGTTTTCATGGTCACCATGGCCATCACTGCCATTCGCTGAGTAGCTGCCGTGTGCCAGGCGCTTCTCATTCGATTTTTCAAATACAGTCTTCACACTAGCTGTACTAAGTAGCTACTGTTAGTGGCCCATTTTACAGATGTGGAAACCGAAGTCGGAGAGGGTTAGGTGACAAGCCTCAGTCACACGGCGAGAGGTGTGAGAGGTGGCGGAGGCGCTGTGGGTGTGTCTGCTGCTGACTTCTGTCCCCTGCAGTACTGGCACTGGACCAGCCCTTGATGGTGCCCAGCGAGGACTGGCAGGCGGCTGACTTTCCAAGGCTGGGGAATGGTCCAAAGAACCCACGACTCCGCGGGTCATGTCCTTAGGCACCTGTGTCCCTCTGGGCTCGTCTTCTCCTTTGTGAAATGGGCCACTAGGACGGTCTCTGCGGTCTCCTTGGCGTCTAGATTCCTTGTATTCGATTCCGAATTGTGTTTATTAATGAACAATAAATCGGTGTCTGTGGGCTCGGCGTGTCCCTTTGAGCTGAGCTTGGAGGCTCGGGCAGGTCAGGGGAGAACGAACGGGATGGCGGGCGAGGCGGTCCTGGGCACGGGGGCGGCGCGCCGTGCCTTTCCTGAGGGCCCGGGCTTCGGGGCCTGCCTGCTGTCTGTCCGACCTCCTCGCAGTGACCCCCAGGTCACTGGCTGGCCCAGAATGCGTCATCGCCTCCCACGTCCCGCTCTTCTCTTTGTCCAGACTTCGGACTCTGCCTCTTGCCCGGACTCTGATGACACGTTCTGCCAGCAGAGTGTCAGGTGGAGAGAGGGGAGGGCCCAGCAGGGCAGGTGAGCAGCCTTTGTTGGAAGGTCTGCACGGGCGGCTCAGTGGCGATGCAGCAGGCTCGGGCGGCGCCGCTGGCGGAGGGTTACAGGCACCGCTTCCGCGGGAGGCGCACAGTGTGCCCGCAGTGCCCAGCCAGGTGCCGCCGTTACCTCATTTCGTGGCTGAGTCTCAGGGACCCTAAGAGTCCGGTCCGTGGATGCCCAGCCAAGGGCAGGTGCAGGACCCCAGTGAGAAGCCATGCCCCATTCCTAGCAGGACTGAAGCCCTTCTGTTGCCGTTCCAGCTGCGACGAGGCCCCCTGACCCTCAGCTGATGCCCATTGGGACACTCGGGGAGCTAGGCCGGGGCCCCCCCAGAATCAGCATGTGCTTGGACGACTACCTTTCTACTCCAAACCCTGCTTTGATCGTGGGTTCCTGTTTGACCTTCTAAACGTGTATGTTTTCGTAAAACAAATAAGCAGGTTCTAATTCTCCAAATGTGTGTTTCAGCCTCCGTGGCTCTCTGTAAGAGAAGAGCCAGGGGCCTCAGAATCAGACAGCGGCCGGCGGAGCCCCGCCACGCAGCAGGCTCTCGGTGCCCCTGGGGACTAGCATTGCCTGAGGCCTCGGCCGAGCCTGCCACTGGCGTGGCAGTGCGTAGCAACCCCAAGAGGTGTAGATGTCCTTTCGACTGGGGAAACTGAGGCAGAGTTTCGTGTATTGGTAGCCGTTCCCATTTCCGTAGTAGTAGGGACCTCCCCACACCAGGTCACCTCTGGAATTGTGGCCCCAAGGGCAGAGCAGGCTGGCGGGTCAGGAAGGCAGGAATGAGAGGGAATGCCCCTCCCGCCTCATCCTGGAAAGGGCTCCTGCCCAGTGAGGTAGAGGTGGCCCTGGCCCCCATGGGACAACAGAATTCCGGCCCAGGGTGGGCCCATGAGCCTCAAGCAGCTCTTTGAAGACCAGGGGATAAGTGAATTAAAGAAGGCAAACCGGAAATCTCTGACGCCGAGAGGCCACCGATACCCTCTGCGTGCTAATCTTGTTTGTCACCTCAGTTTTGACGTGCCAGCCATGGCCTCGCCTTCCCACCCAGGAGCCCACTCAGCTGAGGCGTGGCTGGCCAGGCTTGGGGATGCCCCAGGTGCACCCCTTGGCCCCGCTGCTCACTCAGCACCTGTTATTGGGGCACCAGGCATGGGTGGGGTGCTGAGTGACACCCCTGCAGGAGCCCTGAGCTGGTGGAGGAGACGGAGGAAGGCCGTCATGATGCCCTTGCCAAGGGCAGCATCCAGGGCCCTGAAAGCCGAGCGGAGGGGGACGGGCTCTACCTGGCGGGCCGGGGTCCGCGGCCCTTCCCGGAGGAAGCGACATGCGAACCAGGCCTTGGAGGACGAGTGGGACTTGGCTGTAGGGGAGGCTGAAGGCAGACTCTGGGTCAGACGAAGGTGACAGGTTCCCAAGGGCTGGGGTGGGGACCGAGATGGGCCCAGCTGGGAGGGGCCTTCTCTGGGGCACTGTCCTCGTCCCCTGCCCAGCAGCCCCTCCCGGCGCGTCTCTGGTGAGCCGAGAGGGCAGCAGGCTGTGGAGCCGTGCCAAGGTCAGCGAGGATGTCCAGTAATCGTCCTAGCTCTCTACCTGCTCCCGAACGATAGCGAGAGGGTTTCCATTATTTTCGGGTGAGCGCCCCCGGCAGATGCTGACAGCCAGCAGATGCGCGAGGTCCGAGGTGATTTGCAGGGGACCAGTTCATGTGATGCACGGTAATTGCATGAGGCGACGTCGTTGTCACTCAAAGGCTGTCCTGGCCTGCCAGGATGAGGTAAAGGTCAGTTCAAAGATCTGGTGCGGCCACAGGAAATGGGGCCAAATCCCACTCTCATGGGGCTCCTGGGGAGGGGCAGCAGACTGCGGCAGCGGCTGTGGTATCAGAGGGCTGTCTGGCTGCAGCCCCACTCCGGACTGGGGTGAGGGGACCCACACTAGGCCCGCTGTCCCTACGGTTCTTGGAGGTAGGGCTAACAAGGCCTGTCCTGGAGCAGGGCCTGTCCCTGGTGCTGAAATCTCTTGACTTTGCCCCCTTGGGAGCCCTGGCCGGCTGGGCCACAGCCTGAAGCCACACCTGGCTTGGGCTTTCCTGACATTCTGAACCCTTATGCCCCAGGCCTCCCAAGGCCAAATCTGTGACATCTGGCAGCAGACCCCATGAAGAGATGCGGGGGGTTTGGTACCTCGGTTGTCTTGGTCTCTTTGGGCTACCACAGCAGAATACCACGACTGGGCACTTAAGTTTATTTTCTCAGAGTTCTGAAGGCCGGACATCCAAGGTCGAGGTGCCAGCAGGGTCGGTTTCTGGCGAGAGCGCTCTTCCCAGCTTGCAGGTGGCCACCTTGCCGCGTCCTCATGTGGCCCCTTCTTCGTGCACGCAGAGAGAGATCTCCTGTGTCTTCTTATAAAGCCACTAATCCTATCACATCCCCGTCCCACCCCGATGACCTCATTTGACACAGTTCAGTGCGGAGCATTGGGTGTCGAGGGCTTCGCCTTCAGCGTGGACCGATCCTCGCACACTCTCGGTCCCTAAGCGCACACAGCACACCCCATGTCACCTGTCCCCACTTGCCAAGTGTCCGTTTCCTTCCGGCGGGAAGAGCTGGGCCGGTCTGGGGCTGCTGGCCCTTGCCCGTCATGGTGCCACCGTGTAGCCGTAGCCAGCTGTCACCTTGCTTCTTACAAGCTGTGTGACCTTGTGGGTCTCTGCCTCCTGGCACCTCATCTTCTTGTCTCTGGGACGGGGATAGTGGTTCTTCCCTGCCTGGCTCATTTACTCCATCAGCACGTACTTAGGGACTGCCACCTGCACGCCGGGCACCTTGCGCTGGGGATGTGTGTGGGGGACACAGACTGTGTGGCTCTGTCCTCAGAGGATGAAATCAGATCACAGACACCGAGCCTCAGGTAAGGCTCAGCGTGATGTAATCACGATTTACTATTTTAACAATAATGAGCGCTTTTATTATGTTCACTGACTACAAACAATGAGGAGAGGAACTGGGACTTGTCCCAAGTGGTCAGGACGCGTCCTGGGTGACAGAAACATGCATGACAGGGGGTGCGGTCAGGGGGCGTGAGTGGACAGACCCATAAGGAGGGGACTTCCCCAAACATTTCCTGCAAGATTGCTCAGGGCCTGACAATCCTAAACCGTCACTTTGATTTTAAAGGCGATGTTCTGTATGAACTTACGCTGGGACTTCAGAGACCAGTCAGTGGTTGATGTGGGCCGAAGCGGGTTCTGTTATTCACTCGTTTTTTCGTTGGCATCCGAAGTTGTGTTTGGAGCAGCAGATGTGAGGCACTGTCATCTCACTGCCACGCCGATTGTTCACTGTTCTGAGAAGGTCACATCATAATTCATTAGCGGTAATTAGTCCCCCGGCACCCCCTGCACTTCTTCAGCTCAACTGCTCCATTAACTCGGGTGTGAATCACACGCTCCGGGCGCCAATCGATGAAGATCTGTCCATAATATACAAGGTGATGCTATTAGTTACAATAATTAACTGCCTAATTAAAAATACGAAAGCTGTCTTTATGAAGGGCAATTAACCACGAAGCCTAATTGATAATTCATAACCCTCTGATTAGGAAAGACAAATACTAAGAAAGGACTGACTCACCTGGGCCGTCGATTAAGACATTGTCAGCCTCCGGGTCTGCTGTCAGTAGATCTGCACATTTCTCCCCGAATCGCACCTGTTGGCCCATGGGAACGGGGGAATCGGTGTTCTCACTGCTGAGTCCTGTCTGTTTTTGTGGGGGCCCGTGGGGGAGGGGGGCTGCAGGTCTGGGACTCCCTTGGGGAAGGGCACGCATGGTCGGGTGGCCGTAGGAAGGGTACCTCTCAGCAACCATCAGTCATTGGACTCGACACCCGTCAGTCATTCAGCAAATGCTGAGGAGAGCGGGACAGATGCCCTTCCTGACCTCACAGCTGCGTCAGTGACAAGGACAAGCTGGCACACCCCCGCCTGGCCCCTCGGCCTTCTCCCTTTCGGGGGAAATATGGATCCAGACATAACGAGGCATGCGTAGCTCAGATGCAAAGTGTGAGTGCTAATTATTGCGGAAAGGCACAGAGAAAGTGCTAGAAATGATCAGAGGTGACCTTTAGCCAGGGGATGGTGTGGCGAGGGGAGGTGTTGAGTGGGTTTCTGAAGGGGGGAGAATCGGCACGTGTGGAGAGGCAGTGTGTCCCAGGCCAAGGGAGTCCGACGCGTCCCAGGCGGGGAGAGAGGCATGAGCAAAGGCCAGGTGGGGGCGTCTCAGGTGCGCCGAGCTGAGGGGGGACGGCAATGAGCTCAGGGCCCCTGGGAGGGCTCCGCTCCAGCTCAGAAAGCCCAGTCCGAACGCTCTGGGGTCAGGCGAGGCCCACCTCAGGGACCTTGGTGACCCAATCGTCCTTGGAGGAGCGTCCACCTAGGAGCATCCACCTAGGCCCCTCCCGGGAGGCCACACGCTCTCCGTGGTAACGGCAGCCTCCTCCTGTCCTTCCCGCCCGCAGACTGAAGCGGTCCCGGCTGAAGGTGCGGTTCTGCACCAACGAGTCGCAGAAGTCCCGCGGACGCCTCGTGGCGCTGCTCCGGCAGCTGGGCTACGACATCTCCGAGGGCGAGGTGACCGCCCCGGCCCCGGCCGCCTGCCGGATCCTGAGGGAGCGAGGCCTTCGGCCGCACCTGCTCGTCCACGACGGTAGGTCTACCGGGCCCTGGGACCTGGTGGGGTGAAGGCACCCCCTTTCAGGGTGGGGGTTGGGGAGGACATCCCTCCCACCTGGGCCAGACCACTGGGAAGGACGCAGAGGTAACACCTGGGTCTGCTGCCATTGTTCATGGGCCTGTGGGTGGGAACCCGATGCGCCTCATCCACCCCTGGCCTCATACCAGAGGGTCCCTAGAAGGGCAGGGGATGTCAAGGGGGCAAAATCGTAGCTTCTGGAGGGTGGGGGTGAGGTAGAGGGAGGGAGAGGATGACGAGGCAGATTGAGGTCTGTGCGTGTCTGACGTCTGGCCCGTAGCCTGAACTATATTTGTGAAAAACAGTCCCGCTTTGGCAAATGGCACAAGGTTTATATCCAGATATTAGTCTGGATACAGGAAAAGAGCTACTCTGACCCCCAGGGGGCAGTTTTCTGGAACAAAGGGGAAGGGACAGAAATGTCTTGTGCCTCTGAATATGTAAAAAGCAAAGACATAAGCAGAGCTTCAGAATTCAGGACGTTTCTCTGTCATCGCACTGAGTCTTCTTCCTTCCTCTGCACTTGATATTTTTATTTACGAACCACTGGCAGAGGTGGGCATGCTTTTCTGCATCCTGGCAGGTGTGGGGGCGCCCAGAGGTGGCAGTGCTCCCCAAAAGGTCCAAGCGTCAAATCCGTAACTATGGTGCCATTTGAGCACGTCATGCCCGGCGTTTAGAAAACACGTTTCTCAGAATCCTTCCTCTGTGACCTAGGATCCCCGCCAGTGTCTCTAGAACAGGTCTCCCAAGAAACAGAAAGACGTAGGAAAGAAAACCTCCCTTCCCAAGGCAAAGGGAGGTGCAGGGCGGAGCAGGCCGAGAGGAGAGGAAAATTCAGCGAGCGGTCACCGTGAGTCAGGCGCGGGCCTACGTCTGCGGTGTCCGTAAAAAGGTGCCCGTGTTTTCGGACTGCGAATCTTTTTTCACGTTTAATTGTCGATGAATTTTCCTCCCAAACATTTTATTTTGGAAAATTTCAAACATGACAGCAGAGCCGAAAGAATATTTATTCGTATGCCCATCCCCTTGATTTTACCAATGACATTTTACCCTTTTCTGTGTGACACACCCCCACATCCATCTACCCATCTCTCTGATGCATTTCAAAATAAATTGCAGGTATTGGTACACCTCAGCTCATCATTAACTAGAGATCAGTGTCTGTTTACAGGGTTTTTGACATAAAATTTGTGTTCAGTGAAGCGCAAACACCTCAAGCGTGCTTTTGCCCAGTTTGAACAAGTGCATCCGTCTGTGTAACCCCAAATCCTGTCAAGATCCAGTGCTTCGTCCTTACCCCGAAGGTCCCTTCCAGGCCCTTCCCAGCCAGTCCCCGCCTCCCCTCGCGACACCCGCTATTTGAATTTTTCCCGTTGTACATAAGTTGGCCTTGGGTAGAGTGTCATATAAACAGAATCATACAACGTCTGGTTGTGTTGGGGTCCCCAAGACCACCCTCAGGCTTGACGATTTGCGAGAAGGGACTCACAGGGCTCAGAAAAGCTGTCACACACATGGTTATCACACTGAAGGAAAACAGATTAAACTCAGCAAAGGGCAGCGATGCCTGAGGGGACAAACCGCGGGAGAATCCAGGCGTGACCTTCCAGTTGTCCCCTCCAATGAAGCTGCCCTGGAATGTGCTTAATCCGCCCCACGGTGATGTGTGACAGTGCATGCAAAGTGTCCTCACCCGAGAGAAGCTCACCAGGACCTCGTGTCCAGGGTTTTGATTAGGGTCAGTCAGGTAGGTGTGCGGTGCCCACGTGGCTGACCATGGCTGCTCATCTCAGGTCTCCCAGATGTCAAACTGAGTCAGCGTGGCCTGGGGACCTGGGCCCGCAAAGCCACTCCTTCTAGGGCTCAGCTGATCCCCTGAAGCTGGCGGGGGGCCCGTGCTGAAGGCAGCCTGCCTTCGGGATGTACAGGGTTTGAGCAGCCCAGCCTGCTGAGTCCACTTCCTTTCACAGTAGCCTTGGGTGGATGGGTCCTTTGGCCCAGGGTACTGTGTGTAAGACTCTGCCGTGTGGTCAGGCATCCCTTTCACCGCGGAGCGGTGTTCATCCAGCGAGCCCCCCGCTGCCCCTGCTGGCGGACACCTGGGCGGCTTTAGGCTCAGCTTTAGGCTCTTGGGGATCACTCTGCGGTGGACGTTCCTGTGCAGACCGTTCATGAACGCCTGGGGCGGAGCTGCTGGGTCGCAGGGCAGGCGGGTGTGCGACCTGCAGACCGCCAGCCCTTCCCCAGAGGAGGGCGCCCCTCCACGTCCCTCCGGGGGTGGCCGCGGTCCCGCACGCTCTCAGCGCTCGCTGGCGTCGGCTTCTTGGTTCTCACCACTCTCCTGGGAATGAAGCGGTGTCTCTTTCTGGTTACTCCAATTTTTTTCAATGCAGAAAGGTCAACATCTAACACGCAGATGAGAGTATGTTTCTTCCTAGGAACTGAAAATATGAGGCCGATGACTTGATTTATCCTCGCAACGTTTCCCCCTTTTAACTCAGAATGGGGGAGGGTAGAGGAGAAGGAGGAAGAGACTTTTCTACGGGGGCTGGCAAACCGGGCCGGTGGGGACTCTGCCCCTGCTTAGGACGTACGTGTGTCCCGTCTCCGAGGGGGTCGGCCCACGTGCGTCGGTGGTTCTTACAGTTTGGGGCCAGCAGTGCCAACCCTAGACAGGTTGCAAGCAGCCTCGTTTCATCCAACATGAGGGAATCTTGTCCTCCAGGCAGATCTCCCTTCTTAGTTGCAAAGCTGTGGGTCTCCTGCCTGTGGCTTTGAACTAAGGGTGCTTCAGGGTCATGCCGGTGTTGGGGTGGACCAGTCTTTCTCCTAACTAGCCGTCTAACTGTGGGAAGCTGGGATTCCATCACCTATGCAATAGGAATAACACCCCTTCCTTGCCCACGCCCCTCCGGCATGGCGCATGTGGGGACCAGAAAGGGGCAGACAGGCAGGGCACACAGAAGGTGTCCAGGGGACGGGAGGAGGTAGGCATGTCACCCTCGGCTTTCTCCTTTCTCTCTCTCTTTCCAGGAGTCCGCTCAGAATTTGCTCAGGTCGACACGTCCAACCCAAACTGCGTCGTGATTGCCGATGCAGGAGAAAGTTTTTCTTACCAGAACATGAATAAAGCCTTCCAGGTGCTCATGGAGCTGGACAACCCTGTGCTCATATCACTGGGGAGAGGGTGAGTCGGCTCCAGGGAGAGTCATCTCTGGCTGCTTTGCGATGCTCTGTGGGTCTCTGACTTGCAGAACCAAGTAGAGGAGGGTGCAGAAAAGTGAGCGCGGGGTGGGCACAGGGCGACTTCCTTTCCCCTCTCCCCCTTTTCGTGCCTTTTCATTTCTTCCTTTTGTTTAGTACTATTTGAGGTGATCAGAATGCTCAGGAGCTGGTTGGTCGAACTCCCCTGTGGGCCCTGGGCTGGGAGAGGCCGGGTCAGGAGACAGTCATTGCAGACGGAGACCTCTTGGAGATCTCACACGGGAAGTGTTGATCATCCCAAGTTTAGAGCAAACGGGAGGAAGGTGCATCCGCACAGGACACAGCACGAGGCGTTGAGGGATTGTGCCAAGGGGACACCTAAGAAGGGAAAAATAGGCTTGCAGGCCTGCGGGATGCTCGGGCCCATGCCCACCCCTCTGGGTGCAGAGCGTGGTCTCTGTCAAGTGATTTCCTGACCATTTTTCTGTGAGTCTGTAGCATGGACCTCGCCATCTTTTTCTGAAAAAAAAAAAACAAAAAAAACAAAAAAAACACCTGTTGATTATTTTTCTTAACATCTTTTACCACCAAGACGGCACGTGTTCATTGAAGAAAAATTAGAGAATACGGATGAGAGAAAGACGGGAATGAAAAGGGTTTTCAGCCCCGTGGCGCGAGGAAAGCAGCCATTAGCATTTTGGGTGTCTTTCCCAGTGGTTTCCTGCACAGACAGATGCTCACAAAGGGGTGTATGCATATCGGCATTGAACTTGCCCTAGTTTGTCACCCGGTTTTGATGGTTTCCTAAATGTTTTGAGAGCGACTTTCCGTGCAGTTAGGTAACCCTGGGGCCTGGTCACCGCTCATGTGCACATCCTGCAGTATTTTTAACTGACGGCCGCTGATGCTCGTTTGGCTGTTTCTGATTTGCTAGCTAAGTAGCGCCATGATGGGTGCCTGCGCGCTTCAGAGGGGGTGCGTGGTGAGGTTCGCGTTGCATGCCACCCAGTTATTTTCCAGACAGCCGTGCAGATTTAGGCTGTCGTCCACAGAAGCAGTGCCAGGATTTTAGAATCACAGGCTCTCCTAAGTCGCAGGGACACCGGAGTCCCACCCCAGTTTCTCATGCGGTACAGGAAGTCCAGGGCCATCTCTGGGGAGCCTTTCCCAGCTGCCACGCTGCTGGTCGGGGACTTCCTGCCTTTGCCTGCCCAACGGGGCCCACTCTGAGAATAGACAAGGGAGGCACTGTTTATCTGGCCGCCGGCCATTGCCAAGCCCTTTACGTGCTCCGTCTTGTTTAATTCCAGCCACAGCCCTGTGAGCTCTAGAGAGTTTAACGGCCATTTTACAGGTGGGTGTGTTGAGGCATTTGGGGGTGAAGGAAGTGCAGGCAGGGCCAGGAGTGCCACGCAAAGCCATGCTCGTCACCCCTAGGCTATGTTCTAGAGCAGATATTTGGTCCACAAAGATCTCGAACTTTTTTGAGCCCATGTTTAAGAATTGGGAGATTTTACATGAAATGTCCAGATTTCCGGATCTTTTGAAAACTCAGAAGATCCGACAGTGCTGGGCTCCACATTCCTGGGCGCACCTCAGCTTAGCTGCAGCCACTGCCCGGCAGTTCCGGTCCACCCAGACCCCGCCCCTTCCTGTCGTCCCCTTCCCACACTTCGCGGTCGGGTGCCGTTCACCTTATGCTGTTTCTACACGCGGTAGAGAGATAGTTCTTCTTGGCTCTATCGCTATCGAAATAGGCAAACGAAAGAAATTTCAGGAAAGGAAAGAGAGTCTATTTCTTTTAGGAACTAAAAACATTCTAGTGTGTTTATCCTACAGATAGGATGTGTCTTGCGTTAGTCAGGGTTCTCCCGAGAAATAGAACCAACACGATGTGGATCTCTCTAAAGAGGAGTTGATTGTGGAGGTTAGGGAAGTCCCATGTTGTCAGGCCGGAGACTCAGGGAAGAGTTGCAGTCTGAGTCCAGACGCTGTTTGCTGGGAGATCCCTTCTCCCTCAGGGAAGTCAGACTCTGCTCTGTGCAGGCTGTCCTCTGATGAGACGAGGCCCACCACGCTCTGGAGGGGAGTCTGCCTTCCTCAGAGCCCACTGGTTTCACGGTAGCTCTCATCCAAGAAACACTCTCTCAGAAACATCCAGAAGAACGTTTGACCAGACGTCTGGGTCCCTGGGCCCCGCCGAGTTGACGTGTAAAATTAACCATCGCAGCCCCGTCCCGGCCTTCCAGCCTTGTGTGTCGGTCACTGCAGACCACAGAACCTGGCCTGCTTCGCCCATCCACGTGCCGGCCTTGGTCCTTTAGGGACCCCTCGTGTCACTGACCCCGACTAGATAACAACATAATGAAGAAGGTCTGCTGTAACTTTTGTTAAAACTTTTTTCTTTAAATCGTCTCTAATTACTGAAAGCTGTTATTTCAGATAATGGGGAGTAGTCAAAAGAGATATGTTGTCGAAAAGAGGAAGTATCGAATCAGTTGCTCTTAGCTTTGTAGTTCTGCCACAGATTCCATAGTCAGCAAGGGTTCGTTTGAGGAGGGAGCGATTAGTAGGGCCTCTAGCCGCCGGGGGTTCTGGCTTGGGCTGCGCAGTGGGCGCTCAGAAACAAGAGAAGGAACTGGTCTCAGCTTCCCGGGACAGCCCAAGGACTCGTGAAGAGCTGCTGTCACGTCCGAGTGGGGGGTCACTACCGGCGGGGGGCTGCCCTCCACCGGAGCGGGGCCGAGCGGGGCCCGGGGGAGGCCGGCTGGCGGGTGCGCCGGGGCAGAATGCCCTGCTCCTGGGAACGGGCTGATTTACATTTGGCATCTGTTTGGACCGAGAGAGGGAATTGCCTTGGTAATTTCTTCTGTCATGCCTCAGTCAGAAAATTAAGCTGTTTATGTGACAGTCTATGGAAGGTTAATGGCTCTTGTCGGAAAGGTCAGGTGGTCATTTCGAAGGGAGGTTGTGCTGAATAATCGGAAGGGCAGAAGAATAAAGCATAACGTCTCTGCGACCGCGCCGCCCGGCCTGCCCCGCCTCTCCGGCACCCGCGCTGCTGCCTCGCGGCAGGAACACGCGGCGTCTGGCCAGGCCTCTCGCCGCCTTTGTTACGCCGGCACCAGAAGATAAATATAGCGAATCTTTTATGTTTCGGGAGTAACTCGGGCTTTTCTATTTAAAAAAATTAACAGGTACTTGTCCTTACTGTGTCTCTAAAAACGTTTTCAGCTAACAGATGGCCTCCAAGATGTCTTTTTGTTTTCCCGAATGAATGAGAAATCAAGAAAAGTTCTGGCCACTGTAAAAACAAGCTCCGATTCAGCTAAACGAGAAATAGTGAGGTTTCTAATTTTGGTTTGTGGAAGTCAGTTTTTTCTTTAGAGTCTAAAAATTCATGTAACAAAGACAGTTTTAATTGTGTATTTTAAGCTGATGTACGTTTTTTTCCCTCACATCAGAACTATCGTTAAGCCTAAAAAAGTGCAGGTTTCCGTCACTTGGGAAGAAGGACCCGGGGAGTGTGAGACAGACGGAAGTTGGGCCGCATGGCCGTCCTGGGGAGGTTTCTCCGTCAAGGAGGCCGCCCAGCCTTTGCCTCCTCCGGCCGGGCCCGGGCGCTGGGTCGGAGGCCCCCAGAATCCTCCGCGCCGCACGGAGCCGAGCCTGTGGCTGGGTTCTGTAATTTTTTCCTTTGCCTTCTGGGTGAGCCTCTCCCATGCTGGCCGCATTCTTTCCTCACCCTGTCCTCTGTCCTGGCTCACGTCAGCATGTCCCTCGTCCCCCTCCCTCCCAGTCTGGACTCACGCTTCCCCCGTTCTTTCCCTCCGGCAGCGGTCATCAGGCAGAGGGCGAGGGGACAAGGGCGGGTGTCTCCCTGGGTCCCTGTCCCCAGCGCGTCTGGCCTGCTCGAGCTGACCGCAGAGAACACATGCTCTCCTCATGGCCTGTGTCTTGTCCTTTCATATTTATATTTGTCTGTGGACTTCTCTGCTCCCCCCCCCCCCAGACCAGGAGTGCCTAGGGGGCAGCCTGGGTCTGGGAGTGTCCCCGAGTCCTGCCAAGGGGTGAGGTAGCTGTGTCCTGCATGTCTGGGGACCGAGCTAACAGATGCCAGCTTCAGTGCCAGTGAGCTCAGGCCCTAGGACCCCGCATCTCCCTCTTCCTTTCAGCCAGACTTGGCTTTACTCATGATTCCTTACGACTCTGGGCCTGCGTAGCTAAGGAAATCTTCATGCCAAAGTAGTTGATTGTAGAAATGGGAAAAATAAAAGGCAGCTTTTTGTAGGCCGTATAAATGCGGAATACACGTGTGCATCCTGGCTTTAAGACAAATGCAATTATGGACCTCTAAGCCTGTTTTGGGGGTCACCCTTTAAAAGGGGGAGTATTTGCAGGTCCCAGCTCTGTGAGCAGGTGGTAGTTCTCTCTGACTAGCAGGCACCTTCCTGAACGCATGCAGCGTCCCAGCTCGTCTGTGTCCTGTGGGGTAGCCCACAGAGCACAGAGCCTGGACCCTGTTGGAGAGGCCTGGGGTTCACTTGGAGGCCAATGAGTCCCGTCACAACAGGGGACGCCCCACAGCTGCAACAGATGGGCTGTGGCTCCGAATCTGCCTGACCGGGGTGAGTGGCGGGCGACCAGCCCTTGCCGGGCCGAAGGTTTAGCTGAAGCCCTACAGCCCGCCTCGTTCAGCCCAGAGGCTAATGGTGGCGGTAGAGAACGCAGAGCGGAGAGTGCGTGTCTCACCTGAGCTCCGGGTGCATGAATGCAGGTGGGCAGCATGGACTCCAGCAGCCTTCAAGGCCTCAGGTGGGCCAGGGAAGGACAGGCAGCGTCCCTGGGCACAGCAGAGCTGGAGGAAGGGCACAGCCCTGGGGCAGCTCATTTTTCATATAGGCACAGAACAGGTTTCAGCCTCACAAATTAGACCTGTGTTCATTCTTTCCTCCCTAGCTCTGAGCTGACCGCCTGTTTCCCAGTCTGGCTGAACAGCTATTTACAGTGATATTCACTGTATTTTGAGCAGTTGCCGTATGCTAGGCAGCGTGTTAGGAACTTTGCACGCATTATTCTGTTCAAGGCTTTCAATGATCCACGAGGTGGGTACTGTTCTGTTTTGTCTTGTTTTTGCCCATTTTTCGGACTGGGAAACTCAGGCCCAGTGCTACTCAGAGTCCCGCCGTTAAAGAGCAGCGGAGCGCAGATGTGGACCCGAGGTCAGCACGCTTCGCTCTTCTGTTTGGCTCCGTGCATACCTGCCGTTTAATGTCGCCCAGATTTGAAGGGTGTGGGGAAGGGAGAAGGATCGTGTGAGGGGCGTCCCGAGAGCCGAGCTGTCTTAGTCCCCAGTGAGACGGCGGGGGGGGGGGGGGGGGGGGGGGGGCGTAGTCGTCGTCTCTGAAAGCATCTGGCGCCCTCTGACCTCTGGCTAATAGGAGACGCGGCAGGGCACTGTGGAACTAATGGGGTTTGTTCTCCAGGCGGTAATTAGGGGTTAATTATTAGCAGTTAGGGGTTCCCCACGTGCTCTGTGGGGCTGCCCTTCCCAGAACACAGGTCTCTTGTCTTTCCCTGGATCCATCTGCCCCGTGGGTCCCCCGTTAACCACCGCGGTGGGGCCCCACAAGGCTGGCAGCGGGGGGCCATTCTGACAGCTGCTGGCCCACCGTCTCTCCCACCCCGAGTGGCGGCCCGCCTCGGGGCTCCGCTGTGCTGATCTCCGTCAGTCATTCTCAGCATGGCGTGTGGACGGACCCTCCCCCGTGACTCAGTGCTCCTGAGCTGGCAGAGCCAGGACAGGGCGGTGTCTCTGGGCGCGTCCTGGAGCGTGGGCTCAGCTCAGGTGTCCCCTTCTGCTCTCCCCTAGGCGCTACTACAAGGAGACCTCCGCCCTGATGCTGGACGTCGGTGCCTACATGAAGGCGCTCGAGGTACCTGCGTGGGTCTGTCCGCGCCCGCTTCCGACCTCGGGGCCCCCGGGGTGTTTCTGACCTTTCTGGAGAAGCGGGTGTGCTCCACGGCCACATTGCCGTTTATGTTTTCAAAGTAGGCCCTCCTGTTTGAAAACATAAGCGCTCCCTCTCCTCTGGGGCCTGGCCCCCCAGCTGCCCTGGCCGCTCCTCTCTCCTGTCCCTCCCATTCCTCCACCCCAGCACTGCCCGCCTTGACCCGGTGGGTGCTCCTTCCTGACCCCCTCCCCGTTCGCAAGGCTAGGCTCAGATGGGGCTCCCCGGCGTCCGCTCTGACCCAGGCCTGCCCAGCTGTCCTGGCCTAGGCTCCCGCCCAGGTCAGCTCCGGTCACCGCCCTGCACGCAGGTGGGAGGGATGGCTAGACAGGCGCTGGAGCCCTGGGCCTTGCTTTCCTGGCGGGGCTGTGACGGAGCTGGGCGGCAGGGGGAAGTAGTGAGAACACGGGCCAGGGTGCCCGAGTGACGCCAGTGGCCCTGCCAGCTGCAGGCCACCTCTCGTTACGGTCGGGTGTTCGAGCAGGTGGCAGGTGCCTGGTGGGGAGGGGCCCCGAGTGTCCCACTGGGCCCCACGTGGCGTCATCCCCGCTCTTGCCGCGGGTGGTCTCCCAGCGCATGCGCCCCGCCCCTGGGAGGCCCCTGGCCCACGGTGCGCGGTCCCGGTGCTCCTTCCCTGAGTCCCCAGGGGGAGGCCTCCGCCGCAGGTCGGGCCTTCACCTGTCGCTTCGCCCCTTCTCTCTCCCCAGTACGCCTGTGGAATCGAAGCCGAGGTGGTGGGGAAACCTTCTCCCGAGTTTTTCGAGTCTGCCCTGCAGCAGATGGGGGTGGAGGCCCACCAGGTAGGATGCTCTGACAAGTACGCGTGGTGGAGGCGGCTCTCTGGGGAGGCCCGGGGCACTACGCAGGGGCAGCCGTGGGGCACGCGGGGCTCCAGGCCTCAGGCAGGCTGCGGAGGTCGGCCGGCAGCCGCGGGTGGACCCCGCCGTGAGAGCCAATTTGGCTGGAAGCGTGGGAAAGACAGCAACGGGGGCCCACTGCACCTTTTAACCTGTTACATCCGTTTCGGTGTGAGAGTGAGAAGCAGAAATGCCTCTGGCTTTTTCCAAGTGACATTTGCTTTTTTTCCGGAAGGATAAGAATTGACAAAGCCTATTCGTATATTACAAATATTTCCCTGGAAAGACAATAGATAGCAAGATTAAAACACTATGTAAAATAAAATCACGCATCTCGTTGCCTTTGCATTAACGACTGTTTGGAGATAGTTGGCCTTCCAAGCATGCATCTCTAAAAGAAAAAAAAGCAGTTATGACTTCGGTGTCCACAGTGCACGTCTCCATCCCAGGGCGCGGGGAGCTGGTCCACTCCGGCCGGCGGTGTCCTCAGAGCATCGTTAAAGAAACTGGACATGAGTCTGTAGTTGGCCCCAGGCTGCCCTGCTGCCCGGCTTCGACATGGCACCAGGGGACAGTATCCGTGCCCTGTGGTGAGGCCGGTGCCCCAGGACCCCCGTGGCCTCCACTGCTGTGGGACCTGAGTTTCCTATGTGAGTTCCAGTCTAGAGCACTGGTCTCACACGGTGCCGGAGGACGACGGTCCTCCGCCACGCAAGTCGGGAACCTCTGTGCTCGGAACCCCCGCCACGCCCACTGCACCCCAGTATTCACAGATGTCAGAAGGCACAGGGTCTTGGGGGCCCAGGAAACATCCAGGAAGTACCCCATGAAGCTGGCGGAGAAAAAGAGGCCTGCGTTTCAGTGAATGAAGACTGCAGACATAAGTAACCCGTTTTTTCATGACTTTGTTTTATAGGGCAGAATTTCTTTTTTGTTTGTTTTGATAAATTACAAATATACACAGAAGCAGAGAAAATGGTCCAGTGATTACCGCTATATATCCATCGCCCAATTCAACAGTTAAAAGATTTTACTAAATTCCCTTTTTCTATCCCTTTTCTTTCTTTTTAAAAACTTACGTGTTTTTCTTTTGTTCCTGTGTTTTAAAGCCAATCTCAGACTTATCGTTACTCTATCCTTTCATATTATAGTATGCCTTTCAAAAAAAGATGGTTATTTTTGACTATGCAGTGCTTTAAAACACCTAACAATGGCTTAGAAGCACACAAAAAGATGTTAAGTGTCACAGTGAAGTCCCGCTCATACCCACTGGACACCCATAATAACTAAGACAAAAACAAAAACACACCGGAAAACAAGTATTGGCAAGAACGCGGAGGGATTGGAACCTCCATACTGGTAGGAGTGTGAACTGGAGTCACCTCTATGAAAAACAGCCACCGTGGAAGGTAGTTCTGCAGTAAGTTAGACACAGACTTCCCGCACGACCCAGCATTCCACGCCCAGGTATGTGTCCAGAGGCATCGAAGACAGGCGTTCAGATAAAAAGCTATCCATCATGATTCATAGGGGCCTTATTCACAGTAGCCAAAAGTTGGAAACAGTGCAGATGGTCCTCAGCGAATGGGTGACAAACTAAGTGTGGTATGTTCACCCAATGGGATATTTCAGCTATATATAAAAAGAATGAAGTACTGATAAACGATATAATGTGAGTGAACCTGGAAAACATGGTAAGTGAAAGAAGCCAGTCACAGAGGCCGCAGTTTATATATCATATATTTATATGGAATGTCCAGAATAGGCAAATCCATAGGGACGTAGAGTAGTGGTCGCCAGGGGCTGGGAGTCGGGGGGGACTGGGGTGACTGGTTAGGTCCCCTTTTGGGGTGACAGAAATGTCTGGAATCAGACAGTGGTGATGGTCACACAATATTGTCAATGTGTTTAATGCCGCTGATTGAGCACTTTAAAATGGTTACAGTGGTAAATCCGATGTGTATTTTATCACAATGAAAGAAAACCTATCCCCCCAAATCATTAGTAACTCATTAGTATTATGTAATACCCATCCGTCTTCAAGTGCCCCTGGCCGTCTCAGAAATGTTCGTCTACATCGATTGGGTTAAATCAAATCTCACAATGTCTATACTTTGCATGTGGCTGTTTTGTATCTTAAACCTCTTTTTAACTTTTTATCATGGAACATTTTATATATCTCTGCAACTAGAGAGAGTAGCTAAGTGAATCTCCAGGTACCCATCTCTGAGCTTCAATAATTATCAACTAATAACCACTTTTAAAAAGTTGTTTTTAGCTGTTCGTTTTAAAGTAATTTCACATTTACAAAAAAGTCGCAAAAGTAATGCAAAGAATTCCCATGTACCCTTAAACCGACTTCTCAAATGCTAACATCTTACATAAGGATGATAGAACAATTATAAAATCAGGAAGTTAGCACTGACACAAGACTATTTTTTTTAGATCTCCTTCGAATGCTTTTACTTAATTTTAATATTTCAGCCAGAGCTGACATTCAGTATTAGTTTACGTTAGTTTCAGGTGTAAGCATTGATTGCAAGACTCTTAACCTAGAGACCCTTCTGCAGACGTCAGCAGCCGTCCCTCCGATACCTTTATTGGGCCACTTACATTTAGCAGTCATGTCCCCTGGCGTCCTTTACTCTGGGGCAGCCCCTCAGTCTTTCTGTGTGGTTCAGCACCATGGCATCTTTGAAGAGTCCTGGCCAGTTATTTCGTAGAATGTTTTTCGGTTTGGTTATTTCCTTATGTTTCCCCATGATTCGATTTTGGGTTATGCATTTTCGACAGGAATCTCCCAGAAACAGTGCTGTGCCCTCTAGGTACATGCCATCCACAGGCGTGTGATGATCCCCTGCCCTGTCATTGGTGACGTTCTCTTTGGTCCCAGTGGAGGTGGAGCCTGCCCAGGTTCACTATTACGAAGTTACTGTTTGTCCTTTTGTAACTAATATGTGTCTTGTGGGAGAGCACTTGATACTGTGTAAATATCCTCTTTCCTCTCATTCTTTTCCCTTCATTACTTTAGCATCCACTGATAATTCTTTCCTGAAACAGCTAGTACTGTTTGCCAAGTGGCCATTTTTTGTTTCATCGTCTTGTCTATATGTACTGGAATTTACTGTGGGGAAGGGCTTTCCTTTTTTTCTCCCATTGTTTATTTATTCCAACGTAGACTCAGGATTTTGTTTTATTTCATGAGTTACAGCCCATTTTTATGACTATTTACACGTTGTTCACTTATTAATTTTCAAAACGATAACTCTGTTCTCTAATATCCTCTCAGGGTGACAAAGATTTCAAAATACGTATACCATAAATACACGTAAACATACTTTATGTGTTTCGGTCCATTGCAGTTATTATCTTATTGATGTTCAAAGTGTTTCATCTGTGACCAGTGGGGGCCTTCAGACTGGCGTCTGAGTGGTTTGACCCGAGCCCCGTGTCTCAGGGGTGGCAGGATGTGTCCCAGCGGCCTTGCGCACTTCCTGCTCTCGGCCTGGACTCCACCGCCCCCCCAAGGAGCCATGCTGACTTCCGTGGGAAATAGCATTTAGAAACCATCATCACGACATTAGTGGTTCTCGTTTCTGGGTTGGTCATCATTGCTAAGCTTTTTTAGTCGACAAGGTTCAGAAAAAATATATATCTTTAAACGTGAAACGCATCGTGAGTTCATTCCGAAACTTCTGACTCAGATGCACACCTATGGGTTTGTACTTGGTCTCATCAATCTTATATCTGTATTTCCTTCTTCCACGTCAGAAATTCCAGCTCTTAAGAATACCGATGGCATCAGTCATTTGCTTTGGCCCAGAGTGTGTACACACGAGCCTTGAATCTCGAGAGTGTGCTGTGTGAAAGAAGCCAGGCACGAAAGGGAGCGTGCCACCACCAGCGCCACCAGTGCCACCCGGGCTGGGACAGTACCGTGTCGCTGGGCCAGGGGACTGGACCGTGACGCGCAGTGTCACCGTGGTCACTGATGGCCGAATATGGAAGACTGGTGGCGGGTCCTGTTTACAATTTCTTTTTTTGACAGTCCGTTTTTTGCTTCAAGTAGATCCCTCTAGAGACTTACCCTATTTTAAAGGCCTTGGAATAGTTCTCCTTGGGTGTATGCCACCAACAGGATCCTCTCTGAATTCACTTTACTTCTGAATTTTAGGGACTTGGTTTTTCAGCATCTAAATTTGTGTTGTAGTTATGTAAATACTTGGTTCCCAGATCAAACCCACAAAGCGAGAATTATTCGAGGCCGTCTGGCTTCTGCCTTTTTCCTTCTCTTCCTACCCATCTCTTCTAGGTACCTGTTTTTACAATTATGATGCTTATCTTTCCATTTTTAAACCATGAACAACTATGTATATATTCATCATACTCATAGGACGTATTTTAGAATAAATTCTCAAGATAATGTGTTATAGAGTGGGAGAAAGGCTGCTGTGGTAATGGTCGCTAAAAACCAGTATTTACAATTATATGAGCAGCGATCACAAACCATCTCAAACAGCTGCCCCTCTCCCCCAGACAAAAACAAGAAACTGTCCCTGCCTGCAGTGTAAGACCCACGAAGCTGAATGTGAAGACATTAAATTTGCTTATATTTGTATAGTTCCACCTTGGGTAATATCCCGCCCCCACCCCCAGCACACACACACTCTATTTTTCTTTTTGACATTTTCCAGTTATTTCCACATCGCATCTTTTACATTCTGAATGAGAAGCTGCCCTCCCCACACCCCAAAGGGGAGCGAAGGCCCTTACGGGGGTCGGGGTAATCCAGGCCCCTCATTTGGCGGGTGCCGGGGCTTTGGGGTCTGGGGCGGGCGGTTAGGGTTCTGGGTTCTTGGAGGGTCGTCTGCCGAGGTCGTGTTCCTGCAGCCGTCCGGTCCCTCACCAGCGTCCGTGTAGCTGAGGAATTTCCTCTGGTGGCTCCGAGCGCATGTGGCGAGGCTGAATTTATTTGCCTCCCACGTTATCATTCTCTTTCACCTCCCACTGTCACACCTGTCTCCCCCTTTGACAGACAGTCGGGGTGGCAATTGTATGTTCTTAACACCCCCACCCCACCGTTTTTCTAAAATGACCCATAATGTTATTTCGAGCCTCAGGATGTATAGACATCTTAAGGCAGTATTTCAACAAATGGCCATTTCAGATGAACTGTGTCTTATGCACAAGGTAATCATTCTGTGTTCCTGCTTCTTTATTTTTAATGAAAAATGCCTGTGAGGAGCTTTCTTGCTGCCGTAGTTCCGGGCTGTGGCAAACCTTAAATTTTTCAAGCTGCTTTTAATCAATAAAGTTATCAGCAGTCATTTCCCTTGATAACTGCTTTTCCCCAGACCTGGACTCTCTCCTTGCTACTGAGGACTTTTCTGCCCACCCTGAGAATGGATGTAACTCCCCAAATCCAATTTTCATTTTAGCCTTTCCTCTATTGTCTAGACATAACAGATCGCTGGTGTTATTCTACTAGATGAGGAATTCAGACCTCATAGAGGTGAGCAGCCCTTTTCTAAGATTCAGTTATAAGGCAAAGAATAACATACCTTAAAGATTACTTCTAGCAATACCTAATTCTCATGGTTCAAGGCTTCTGAATCAGTGGGTTTTTTTTTTTTTTCTTTTTTTTCGCTTCATACTAAAGCCCAAATGATGTGAAGGTTTTGGCAGTTTTCCATAATCACAAAAAGCCCCATCCGTTGCAAATTGCATGGGTTCAGTGGAAATGGGGACTGTTCCAAGCACATTGCTTGCGGGCTGGATGCTCCCATCTCCTAGATGAGCCCAGGGCTCGGACAGGAAGGGCCACGGATATTCTGAGGGCCGTGCGTGCTCGGCACGCCCTGGTTCTGTCACGCGCCCATTTATTTCATGAAATGCGCACCCCATCCCCTGTCTTAGTTGTTTGCATTTCCATTTCACGGTTAAGACTGTTTCTCAACCTTGGCACTATTGACATTTTGGAGCCAGATCGTTCTGTGGGGGGTGGGGGGGGGCCGTCCTGTGCACTGTGGGATGCTTGGTGATAGCCCCCTACACCAGCCGTGAAACCACAGATTCTCCAGCCATTGCCAGATGTCCCCCGGGAGCAAAATGACCCCCAGGTGAGGACCGCAGCATTGGAGAACGGTCTCACAGAAAATTCTAGCATCAAACCCAGGATTCGTCCTCTGGTGAGGGGCGCGCCTGCTGCCCAGCCCTCTCCCGGCCCTGGCTATACTCTGTTCTCAAGGAGAGGTTGGCAGCATTTCAGAATTTTCAGATTTGGTAAATGAAATTTGAAAAGGCCTATTTAGTAGTACAATGTCATTTTCTATTTTGAAAAATATTACAAAATGAAAATATTGTTGGTGGGATACAAACTATAGAAAATAAAGTTAGACACACTATTAAGTGGTGAGGGTAGGCGCCTTCAGGATGGCCCGTCAGAAATGAGGGTGAGGCCTGCGGGGTTCCCCAAAGAAGCCTGGGCATAATGCGTGGGCTCCGCCTCCTCCGTTTGCTCCCCAGTTCTCAGGGCGTTAATTTTAGCTGTGTGGCTCTGGGAACAGTCTGCTCCCCTGGTGAGGCCTGCGGTGGGGCGTGGCCTCTTCAGGTGTGTCTGTCAGGGAAGGCCTGTCCCCGCCCCTTTGTTGGCTGAGCCCCGCCCCTGGCCCAGGCCCCGCCCCCTGCCGTGCGCTGTCCCTGGGGCCGGTTAGGGGAGGACTTGCGGAGGCAGTGCCAGCTTGCGGCATCTGGAGAGGTGGGGCCCGGCCGTTCCTGCACCCGTGTTTGAACCCGAGGCCCCAGCACTGCGGCCCTGGCCCCGGGTCCGAGACCCACCGCAGTTTCTTGAAATTCCAGCTCTGAGGTGGCCTTTGCCTCGTATCTCCTGGTCGTGAGGTATCTTTAGAACCTCTCGTCTTCGTTTTTCCTGAAACCTTTTCTCCCCTAGAGCCTTTTTAGAAGATTTTATTTTCCTCTCCTCAAAACACAAGTATTTTTAATCTGATGATAAAGTAACTTATGTTTACTAAAGGAGTAAGAAAACCTCAGAAGTACCAGAAAATAGTCATCATTCCACTCACCTAGAATAACATAAATCATGCTTAACTTCCCTGATTTTTTTTTTTGTGTGTGTGTGTCTCTATGCACATTTTTAACATAAAATGGGGATAACCCTGTATGTGCCACGTGAAACCTGATTTCCCCTTGTAATATCGTATTGGGAACTGTCTCCTTTGGGCTTATCTGAGCTCTTTTTCAGAGTAGCATTCCTTGTGCGGATCCAGTGCTCTGTGCCAGGCCCCTGTCATCGGAGGCTGAGGTGGCTTCCAGCTCCCCGCGTCCCTGGTGTCTGACCCTGGCGGACACCCCCGGGTGTGCGTCCCTGGGTACGTCCCTCGTCACGGCTTGGAAGCCCCAGCGGGCGGGCTGCGAAGCACGTTGCTCATTTCTGTTTTAGAGGGGCTGTGCTTCACCCCGCCCCCCACCAGCTGTCTACGCAGATGTGCGTTTCCCCATACCACACCAACACCTGGTGTCCGACTTCACAAAGTAGTGGTGTTTGAGTTTTGCTGGGTTCACTTTGTTCTTTACGAATGTAGCAGGCCATGGGGGAAATCAGCGATTCAGTAATTAATCTCCAGGTGTCTGAGGGCACCTGGGTTCCTCCGAGCATTCCAGCTGAAGGTCTAGGCTCGTCTCAGTGCGGGGTGCCACCTCCAGGCCTTTCCACGTAGGTGTGTGCCCCGTGGGGCTGAAATCCAGACCGAGCCGCCTGCTCCTTCAGCACAGCCCTGCCGTTTGCTGCCCCGTGAGAGGGAAGGGTGCTTCCCCTGGCAGGGTCCCGGGATGACCAGAAAATTCGTGAAACGTGGGCTTTCTCGTGAGAGCTCCTTGGCGCTGGACATCATCACCTGTCAGAGTGGGTTCTTCCGCCGGCGCCCAGGATGGCGAAGCGCGCACCATGCTACGCAGACAGATGCTTGAGAAGAAGGAATGAATCTGCTTTTCGAACCCAAACCGGAAAAGCTGCGGAGAGGGCGGGCTGCCCCTCCAGCTCGCCCGACTCCTGGGTTCTGTGGGAGTCCGACCCCACCGTCTCCGACATCTTCCTTGGACCGCGTTGGGGGCAGGAGGCCAGTGTAGCCCGGGCCTGACAGGTAGCGTTTTTTTATTTCCCCTGACAGCACACCTCTTGACCTCTATCTTCTCACCAATGATTTTTTAAATCCTAAATGATTTGGCAATAATTGCTCCTCCTCGCGTGATTATTGCCCTTCACTGATAGTAAATCTGCGAAGTCCCCAGGGCCCGAGGGCGTTTGGCACGCGGCGCCCGCAAGCTGGCCCCGCCAGGCATCACCGCTCCAGGCCGCTGCACCCCGCTCTCCAGCCCCTCACTGGGGCTGCGGGGCTCCGCCTGGATCTGGGCATCGGTGCATCATGCAGAACCACAGCTGCCGCTCCACGAGAGCCGCCTCCGAGGGCACAGACCTCTCGGTTCCGTCCTCATGGACCACATTAACAAATGTCCTCACCCAGGAAGGCCCAGAACCTCTCCTCTGAGGGGGAAGTGTTCTGCCCCCTTAACGTGTGTGTGCACACGTCCGTGTGTGAACACACAAAATTTTATTTTCCCCTGAAGCATGGAAGGTGCCAGGCATGACATGTAATCATTGGAAGATCTGTTTCATTTCCAAGGAACCTTCTAGCAAGATGGCCCCAGCCTCTGAGAGGGCCCTGAGTTGGAACGCCGTGATTGCTCCCAGGCTGACCTCAGCGTTTCAGGACAACTCGAGAAGGGCAAAGTGGGATCTCACGCTGGGGCTGACGAGCGGCCTGGCCACCTCGGCCCAGCACCTGCCTGGTCCTCCCTGCCCGGGTGATGCTGGCTGTGCAGGCACCTTAGCATCCCCTGAGTGGGCTCCACTGCTGGCCCCGCAGCAGAAACACACATCGCCACCAGCTGTTTCTTCTTCGGCGAGTGAAGGTTGCCGCACATCCACGTGGGAGCACAGGACACAAAAATTAAACAGATTTGGGGCTGGCGGGGTTTCCCCAATGTCAGTCATGCCAGGAAAAGAGTTCCGACTTGCACCCTGAGGACTTGCCACTGGCACTGTTATTGTTTCTTTACAAGGATCCATTTTAAAAACAAATACGCGTATTTTAAAAGGAACTTTTGATGACTGCTAGAAATGACAACCCAGAATCGCTTATAAATAGATTAAGCACAAAACGATTACAGTAAAAATCTGTACGTCCTTGTTCTAGCTAAAATCACATAAATAGTCTGTGATTCACTTTGGGAAACATGGGAGTAGATGGAGAAAAGATCAGAGAACATAGCGAAATGTGTGACGTTTAGAGGATTCTCTGGGAGGAAACGCGGTCTATTGCGAGTGGCTTGTGTGTCTCGCGGAGGGTTGTGGCTAGCCATGGAACGAACTCTCGGCGCCGGAGGTCTCGGGCCGTCTCCTCTGAGCTTTCCACCAGGGCCGGCAACCCCTGTAGCTTCTCCAGTGGAGACCCCTCTGGCTTCTGCTTGAATGTGATTAAGTATGTGTGGGTGGGGGGCGGGGGGGCATGGATGGTGGGGAGGCTTGCTACCTCCATTGCTGGAAAAGTCTCCTGTTCACCTGGAACTACCTCCCTGGCCTTGGGAGGCACCTGCTCAGTCTTTGTCCTTTTCCACAAGCTCCTTGTTATTTGAAGGCCTAGCCACGAGCAGTTTCCAAAGACGGTTGCTCCAGCTTCAGACACCTGTGCTTTTGGAATTCACTGTGTGGCCTGCTGAATGGTGGCAGATGGGTAGTTAGCACACACATGGCGTCCCCCGTTGGGAATGGTCTCCCTCCCCCTACACCCTCTAATCTGGTTGACCTCTCTCAACCTTCAGATCAAAGTGCAAACACCTTACCTCCTCCAGGAAGCCTTCCCTGACCACCACCAACCCCACAGGGTCAGGCCTCGCAGCCTCCTGCACCTTTTCTCCCTGCGCCTCATCACAGGTCCTGGCTGTGTGTGTGTGTGTGTGTGTGTGTGTGTGTGTGTGTGTGTGTGTGAAATTATCTGATGAACATCTGTCTTCTGCACTTGACAGGGAGCTCCACTAGGGCAGGGACTGTGTCTGCCTCACTGTGTCCCCAGCCGCACGGCCCTCCCACAAGGGCGTGACAGAAAGGCGCCAGGTGCCTGGAGGTGAGAGAGCCACGGTGAAGACTGCAGACTGTCTCCGTGGGGCTAGGCGAGGAGTTTCCTCGATACAACGTGTCCTAGTCTTTTTTCCTTTTAAACATGGATGGATAGTATGTCCAGGTCCTGTTCTTGATGCTTAACTTCCAATGACTTAAACCCCTCACCAGTTACACCCATTTTACAGACCCAGGTGGAGGCCAGCCCAGATCAGCTAGCAGATAGCAGAGCGGGGATCCCTAGCTGCGCTGACCCCATCTCAGGCTGTCCATTCTGCCGGTCGCAGAAGGCCCGTTTCCGTTACCACTGCTCCCCGCCCCCCACTCTGGGGCGGAGGGCAAGTTCCGTCCGGACGCCTGTCCTCGCAGGCAGAGTCCAAGCTGACGGGCGAGCCTCCCCCAGCCTGCGAACGCTTCGCGGTCACCGTTTCGGTTTCCTGTGCTTTTGGTTTGTGTATTTGTTCGTCGATGAGCCCTACCTGGAATCTGAGTTCCAGAGAGGACACTTGTGGCGTGGCTGCCAGTTTCAAAGCTTCCGTCCCATCGGCCTCTGGACGCTCTGTCGCAGGAGTCGGTTTCTCAGGCCTGTCTGGCCTCTGACCAGGGAACTTCCTGATTGGCCTGGAGAGCAGACCTGTGACAGCTCCAGCGTCTAAGGCCCTCGACTTTTCTTCCACCAGTGGAATCTTCTGAAAATACTTTGACGCTTTTAATCAGATTTTTGTAGTAGTTGAGTGAGAGAGGCTATTTTTTTCTTTAGAAATACATTTATTTATCTAAAAAACGTACGCATCAATTTAAACAACGCGGCGAAAGGAGACCCGCCGAGGTAGACTGTATCCCCCACCCGGCTCTCTTCCTCGGTGGCCAGCGAGAAGTCCTGCTGGCTGTGCCTCTTGCCTGTCTACAGGTGGACGGCCGTGCCTTGGTTCAGAACACAGATCACTCTGTAAGTTTTTGTCGATCCCCAGCTCAGTGCCAGCTGGCAGCACACGGCGAGCTCAAGGAGCTCACGCATTTCCGGAGTGAGATAAGTGAGCCAGCACCATGCAGCAGGGTGCATGGGGTGCAGGGGGGAATCAGAGTGCTTTCGGAGGGCCCCAGGACCCAGCGGGGGCTGAAGGGCGTGGTTACCCACACCGAGACCTGGAAGGCTGGTAGGGTGCGGCCAGCGGAAGAGGGGAGGTGAGCCGGCAGAAGGGCCTGCCTGGGCCCCGTACCCTTCCCGCTGCTCTCCATTCCCTCCTGTAGGTCACGTTCCCGTTTGGCACCACTTTCCTGTGGCCTGGAGGGCTGCCTTCGACATTTTTAGTGTGTGGTTCAATTGACGATGGAGTATTTTAGCCTCACATATCTGAAAATGTCTGCATTCCCCCTTCGTTTTTTGAAAGATAATTTTGGGGCATAGAATTCTAGGTTGGCGAGCCGCCCCCCAACCCCTCCCCACTTTCGGCACCTTAACGGCGGTGTTCAATCGTCTTCTCACCAACGTCGTTTTCCTTGGGGAACTGGATGTCCCGGCTTCCTTTCTCTCTATATGATGGCTTTTTTCCTCCGGCCGTTTTCAAGATTTTCTTTTTTGTCCCTCGTTTTGAGCAATGTGATTATCTTGTGCCTTGATGTAGTTTCCTTCATGTTTCTCATGTTTGGCGTGGACTGAGATCTCGGATCTGTGTATTTATTGTTTTTGTTGTGTTTGGAAAATTTTCAGCCATTATTCCTTCAAATATTGTTTCTGTCTCTTCCTCTCTCATCTCCCTTTCAGAGACTCCGCTTAACATGTATATTATTAGGTCTTTTGAAGTTACATCGTAGCTCTCTGATGCGCTGTGCATTTTCCTCTTGGTGGTTTCTTATAGGTAGTATCTATTGCTATGTCTTCAAGTTCATTAATCTTTTTTTCTGCATTGTCTAATTCGACACTAATCTCATTCAGTGCTTATTCAGTATATTTTTCAACTTATACAATGTAGTTTTCTTATCTGGAATCTTGATCTGGGTCTTTTTTTTTTTTTTTTGCTCTCCCATGTCTCTACTTAACTTTTGAAACATAGGGAGTCTGGTTACAATAATGACTTAATGCCCTTGTCTGCCGATTCTCACATCTGTGTTAGTTCTGGGTCAGTTTCCATCGATTGAGTTTTCTCCTCATTCTCTGTGATACTTGTTTTCTTTTATGTCTGATTATTTCGTATTGGATACCAGACTTTGTGCGTTTTACCTTTTGGGACGCTGGGTATTTTTGTGTGCCCGTGTGTTTGCACTTGTTCTGGGATACAGTCAGATAACTTGGCAGCAGTTTGATCCTTGCGGAACTTTCTTTTAAGGTTGAGAGCAGGCTGTAGCCGAGGGCCCACGATTGCCGGCCGTCGAGGCAAGGCGCTGCTGGGCATGTTTCTTAGTGCCCTGCGAAGTACGGAGTATCCCAGCCTGGCTGGTGGGAACGGCCACGTTCCCAACCCTGTGTGAGGTCTGAGCAGCTCTCTTTAATTTTCCTGTGAGATTCGTCTCCTGGCCCCGGGTGGTTTCCTTGCTCACCTGTGCTAATTGGCAGGCTGCTGAACACTGCGTCGTTTCCGGGGGAAGTCCGCTGGAGCACTCTGCCGTTCTTTTCTGGGCAGCCCTTTCCTCTCGGATACTGTCTTCTTGGGAATTCTAGCTGCCGCGGTCTCCCAGCTCTTAGCAACGTCTCTTCAACTCGGGGCATCTGCTGTGTTCCACCTGGTCCTCCTTCCATGCGCCCGCAGCTTGCAAGGTCTGAAGGCGGTAAGCTGGGGAAGTTATAGAGGTCACCTGTTTGCTTCTTGTGGCCCAGAAATCACTATCCTCTGTTGCTTGATGTCCATGGTCTTGAAAACTGTTGTTTTATATAGTTCGTCTGATTTTCTAGTTGTTTCAGGTGGGAGAATAAATCCTGGAGGCAGCTTTTTAAAATGATGTGTGGACTGTGAGCATTTCCTGTGTGTGTGTGTATTTGTTTGCACACTATTTTGTGTTTCATAGTAGTACCTTCACTTTTGAAAGCAAAACCTGTTAAACTGCGCCCTTGAAAGATTTGCCAGAGATTTGCTTAGTTTTCACAGAACCAAGGATTGACAAAATAGCCTGGCTACAGAGTGTTGAGTCACAGGTAAAATTCAGCCCACGTTCAAGTAGACGCAAGACAGTGCCAGCCTTTCCACATGTCCTTGTGGTACCGTATCGCTTTGACACCTGCCGATTGATTTAAAATTGCCCAAATGTGCGCCGTTCAGAGCCGCGGCCCATGGGGACACCGGGAGATATATTTGAGGTGGGTTGACTTTTAATCAATAGGATGCTGCTGTTACCTTGTTTAATTTGTATGATGGTGGTTTTAAACCTCTAATCAAGCAGTTTATTATGTCAAAAAAGACGAAGCGGCACAGGAAGAAAACTGACGTTGCTTCTGCGTGCTTCTCGCTGCGTGACAGGCCGTCATGATTGGAGACGACATCGTGGGTGACGTGGGCGGCGCCCAGCGGTGTGGAATGAGAGCGCTGCAGGTGCGGACCGGGAAGTTCAGGTGAGCGCCTCCCGCGCGGCGGCTTCCTCCGCGCGGCGGCTTCCTCCGCCCGCCTCCCTCCGTGGATTCCCGGGGTGGCCACGCCTGCGTTCTGGTTCTTGTCCGAAGTAAAGGGGATTATCCCTCCCAAATGGAAGCGCAGCGTGGGGGCGCCCGCTGGCTTTCCCGGGACAGCCCTCCGAGGGGCCTGGCTGCCCTCTGTCGCAGAGAGCGGTCAGGCGAAGCGGCCTTTGCCTCCAGGCGCAGGTTTCAGAGTGGGTTCACGCAGGTGCGCGATGCGCCGCGGCCGTCCCAGGCCGCTGCCCGCTGCAGGTCGGCTGAACGCGCGCCTCGCTCCGTGGGAACCTGGCTGCATGGCCGTGGCTGTGGCTCGTGGGCACTCAGCCCGCCTGGTCACCACCCCCCCTCTCCTTTTGCTCCGCCTTCCCCATTCTTTGAGAGGCAGAGACCACAGAGAGGCTAGAACCGTGGTCAGGGGCGGGTCAGGGGCGCTTCGGAACAGAACCTCTGTCTGCAGAGGAGCTTGTGTTTTCTTCCATGGGTCACAGGTCAGCCTGGTCTGGGCCACGCCTCTGGCGGGCGCCTGTCGGGAGTTGGGTCCTTGCAGCATGTGGAGATGCCTCGTGGTGACCGGGCTCCCTCGGTTTATCAGAGTGTTGTCTCGCCTCATTCGAGATGGTTTTAGTCGTGGGGTCCTGCCAGTCTCTAGTCCTGGTACGGGAGGGAGGCCAGAGGGGTGGCACGGGGCCTCCCAGTGGCCCTGCCGCAGGGCGCCCCCTCAGGCCAGCGTCTTCTTGTTGTATGCACGTGCACATGCACGTAGGTGCTCACGCACACGCGTGCAAGACTGTGCGTCTGAGGCCACTGCGTTGCTGGGGAGTGTGCGATTGGGGCTCGCCCGTGGCCGGCAGCTCTCCCCGGGACTTTGGTGTCTCTGTTCCCCTCGCTTCTTCTGCCTTTGTCGCAAAATGGCCCGAAGAGAAGAGGATGAAGCCTTAGAGTTGGGCGAGGTCGCAGGGTGGCTTGAGCTTGGGAAGGCCAAGCTCGGTTCCTTCACAGGAAGGGTCTGGAGCTGTGCCCAGGGGCGGGGTCCCCGGGCAGCCGGCAGATCCGCCCCCACCCAGCAGGGCTGCCCGGGCCCGGACGGAGCAACACAAAGCTCCCTTTTCATCCCCGCTGTTTGGACGTCCAGCCTCTGCCAGGGTGTGGCCCTCACCTGGCTCGCAGGTAAAGGTGTTTTGGGCGTTCTCCCCACTACCTTGTTCCCGGCATGTCTGACACACTGGGCCAGCTGACGGGACCTTCCAGCCCGGGCCCAGGAGGCTGCTGCTCCTCCAGACTCCCGGGGACCCCACCCTGGCCACAGGCCCCGAGTGGACCAGGGTATTTCCTCCATCGGGGGCCCTGTGTCCACTGACGGCCAGTCTTGGTGGTCCCGGGGAGTCCTGGAAACCCAGAGGGTGGAGCCAGCCTGGAGTCCCCTTCCCGTGGGCCAGTGACAGGTCTCATCTCCCTTGGGGTGGGGGGCTGGGTCTCCCATTCTGGCAAATTCAGGCAAGGGGTGTTCTTCCCAGTATGAAGATGCCCCGGCTGTCCCCAGTGGAGGAAGGACAGGCATCAGCACATTGGACAGACCCCCTCCTCCTGGGACACGCCAGAAACGGGGCGTCGGCTCCCTGAACTGTCCCCCATCACTGTTCCCACTCCACGCTGCACACTGCACCTGGCACCCCGGTCCTTAAGCACAGTTTCAGGTGCCACCACTCGAGGGGTGCCCCGTCAGTCGCCGCGTAAACGAGCCAGCTACTCGGAGCTCGCATTCGATTGTCCCTTATTTGTTATCAGCTCAAGGTCGGAAGATGTCTTATGAGCCCAGTACGTTCTTGACAAGCAGTTTGGCCTTTTGGACTTGAGAGGGAGAGTTTCTGGGCCCAGGATTCAGACGTTCTGCAAGCCCCGCCTCCCCTAGGTGGGGGCTCGGCGCTACATTTGCACCCCAGCTCAGCTGGGGCCCCAGTGTCATCGAGGGCTTTCTGCCCGGCAGGGTGGCCCCTGGCTCCGGAGTTCCAGCGGCCTTGCTTGAGGCTGGAAGGTGGGGGGTGCGGAGACCTGGGCGGTGGGAACCGAGGCTGGTGGAGCCACCCAGAGCCCGACTCGGCTGCACGTCGGACAGCTGCTGACGGAGTGTCGCCCTTGACCGGGTCTCCGCGACTTTACCGCCACCGACGTCACCGTTCTGCCTGTAAGAGGCGCTGGTTTCTCTTCGGAATGAAATAGACTTTTTTTTCTTCTAGTGCCAGGTGGCGTTTGAGGGAAGCGAATGAACTGGGTGTTAATTGTCCAGCAGTGGCAATGGCAGAACGAGTCTGGCGGAGTTCAAAGCCGGGGCTGGTTGTCACCAGATGAGAGTGACCACCGTGGGAGTTTAGGACTGAGCTGGTCCCCTCCCCCTTTGTCCCTGCCATGCCCAGGGAGATGAGCTGTGACTTGAGCAGGGTCCGGGCCAGGTCAGGCCCTGAACTCAGTCATCTGACTCTACCCAAGGGCCTGGCGGAGGGAGGTGACAGGTGGCAGCCCCAGAAGTCATGTCTTTGCTGCCGTCATAGTTAAAGCCAGCTAAACCTGAGCCCTGCCTTCGCCTCCTGTGTGAGGGTGGGGCAGGGGCAGGGCCAGGGATGCCAGGCAGGTCCGGGCAGCTCTGTCCGGCTGCAGCGTGTCAGAGAAGTAAGGGGACACCGTGCCGAGGATACAGCAGGAACCGGGGCCCCGCCGCCCTGCACGGGGCTGGCCGCCTGCCCGGAGCAGTCTCCAGCCCCGGCGAGAACCCTGCCGCCTGGGCCCTGCCGACTTCCCTCAGGACTGACAGAGCTGCCTGCAGGCGGGGGGCAGCCCCTCCGAGATCGGGCTGCCGTGTCATGGCTCCGGGTGGCCAGGGCCGTTGGCGCGAGCCGATCCAGGAGGCTGGGGGAGGGCGAGCCCTCAAGGCTTCTCGCTGTCGCTGCTGCTCTCTGGCCCACCAGGGAAGGCGCCGCTTTGCTCCACTGATGGAGCCTCTGATTTCTGCATCTTCCCCATGAAGAAGAAGAGGGCGGCTTGTGCCCACCCCAGCCCCACCTCGCAGACACGCCTTGATGCAGTTCTTCTCCCGGGCACAGAACACCGGCTTTCTTTGTGTCGAGGTCACTGTGCGTTGTGGGCAGGACCCAGGACGCGCCACCCTCCGACACTCCCCCTCCCCCTCTCTGAATATTTGCAGAGCACCCACCGCGTGCCGGGCGCTGTTCTGGCAGATGTCCCCTGCCCTCCAGGGTAGTTCTTTCTCGTGGGGACGGGCAGCAGTGACCCAGTGGCTAAACCACAACCGAGACCCTTCTGGAGAGTGAGCATCCAGGCCCTTTCTGATGCTCGCCCAGCAGCCAGCTCACCTGTCTGCCCAGCTGCCCGGAGCGTGCGGCCCTCCACGCCCTGCCTTGCTTACGTCTTTCCCTTCCTGGGGCCCAGACTGCCCGCCCACCAGGTATCCTCAGGTGGCTGTCCTTCCTTCAGGCCTGCCTCCCCTTCTGGGAAGCTCCTGGGAGAACAGCCCTCATGGGGTCCCCCAGCCTTGGGCTCAGACTGTCTCCCGGCCGGACTGGGACCCAGCCCTTCTCGCCTCAGTGTCCCCTGGCCTGGCCGTGACCCCTGGGCAGCTGAGCTGACTGCCCGGCTCACAGGTGGTGGGGCTGGGAGGTGGCATGAGCCCAGGTGCCTCCTCTGCCCCTCACCTATGGGTCCTGGTGATATTAACTAGCACCTGTGGGTACCAGGTCGTTTCTGTACCTCTGGTCCCTGGGACTGCTCTGGGACGCTGGTCCCATTTCCACCGACAGACCCTGAGCTTTTAGTGACACCAGGCTGTGTCTGCAGATGGCGAGCTGAGGCCCGGACAGGGCAGGGGCGTGGGCACTGTCATTCGAGCCTTGGGTTCCGCCCAGTCCATGACTTCCCCCTGTAGGTCATGGCAGAGCTGGAGCCAGCTGGTTAGAACCGCAGGTCTGGGTGGAGGTGTGTAGGTGTGTGAGCTGCAGAGAGGCCAGAGGGAAAGACACCTGCTCGCTACAGCCGATTGGGTTATGTCTTTGCATCCCGGGGTGTCTTCTGAATGTTTATGAAAGTGCGACATTCTTATGAGAACAGGAGTTACTTTTTACAGTACGTTTGCATCCTCCCTTCCCTAGGTTTGTGCATATGGGGGATCCTTGAAAAGAAAAGCCACCCGAAGGTACAGCTTCATTAGTTTACAATCAGAGACTACCCCACGTGCCCTGACGCTCCTGAGCCGTGTGCAGCTCTGACCTGACTCCCCCACTCTGACCTCGCCGGGGCCCCTCCTCGCCCACAAGACGGTAAACCCGTGGAGATAGGCCTCCTTGTAACAGAAACACCGCGGTTCCTCCCGGCCGGCCAGTGAGCCGGCTCAGCCTCCCCTGGCCTTGCAAGGGCACGGCCAGGGGCGCGGTCTGCACCCCCTGAGGTGTTTCATCCCGGAGGGATCGGGGCGAGGGGCTCTGGGCTTGTGACTAAGCCCAGCGGCTTCTCTGTGACCTCCCCACAGCTCTCCCTCCGCCCGGCAGTAGAGCTGTGGCCTCGCTCTGTCCACGCCACCTCGTGTGTACACGTGCACACGCACGTACATGCAGACACGTGCGGACGCTCACATGCACACATGTGTACGTGCACATGCGCACGTATCCACTGCACACACATACACATGCAATCACACGGCGCACATGCGCACACCCACACGTGTACACGTGTGCACTCACACGTGTGCACACATGTGCATCCATGTACATATGGGTGCGCATGTACATGTGCACACACACATATGCACATTTCGACCTGTGGCAGGGTGGCCACCTAAGTGGGGGACCCCAGCCTTGGGAGCATGGAATGGGTTTGGACTTGCAGACTGCAGACCCCAGGATGGGGGTCAGGGCATTTCATGGGCAGAGGGGCCTGAGTCGGCCTGAGCTGGAGGCAGGTGGTTGGGAGGTGGTCGCAAGGCTCCCACGCTGAAGAGCCAGGCCGGCCTGGGCCTGTCACGTGAAGCCGGTCGAAGCCCACCTGCCCCGCGTCCTCTGAGTGGGTACCTCCCACGGCAGGGGACGGGGAGGCCTGGTGGAGACCGGGGTCAGCCGCAGGCCCGCTGCTCTCGGGGAGGGGCCCAGGGGGCCCGTTGGCCGCGTTCTCCCCTTTCTCTCCTCCCGTCCCCGCTCTGCCCTTGGTTCTGCTGCCTCTTTCCGGATCTTTTGGGGTTGACTTTCATGGTCCCTTCCTCCGCACGCCGCTAGAGGGCGCCTTCCCGCCAGGTCTGAGACAGGCGGGACCTCCTCCGAGCCACACGGGGCCAGACCGCACACCCCGCACGGCCCCCCACGCGCACAGCCCTCCGCCTCCCCCGCAGCTGCTGTGTGTGTCTGCCAGGACTGGGCCAAACCGGCCCCGTGCTTCCTGCGTCTGCGAGCCAGGCTCCCCCGAGCTTGTCCGCCCCCCTCGCCCCGCCCCTGCCACCCTTCCTGGGTGCAGCCGGTGAGGCGTGGAGAACACCGAGGTGCCGGGGGCCGCGGGTCTCGCTGCCAGCTGCAGTGAGAATCCGCTGGCAGCCTGGGTCCCAGGCCTTACAGCAGGTGGGTCGGCCCCACGTCAGCCTCGCCAGTGCCTTTTTTCCTTGTCCAGCTGGCACCTTCTCAGGGGAGAGGAGCCTGGGAACTGCGAGTGCTCTTGGCGTGGGGGCCTCCCAGCAGCCTCTGCGGGTGCGGGAGAGGCCGGTCTCCGCTCCGCGAGGCGCCCTGCAGCCTCCCCCACCCCCCCTCCAGTCCCTGCCCGGCGGCCAGGCCTCCACGCACCTGCGCCCTCTGCCCGTGCCGCCTCCCCTTCCTCAGCTTGCCTGCATCTCGCCGGCTTCCAGGCCTTCCCTGGTGATGGAATTCCCAGAGTCTTCCCTGGATGGGTCCCCAGCTCTGCATGTGACTGGCAGAGGGGTTGTCTCAAGGTCAAGGGTAACCCTCGGCAAGCTGAGGTCTATGCTGGCCACCACCCCAGGGCCATTTCTCTCCTAAGACAAACACAGCTCACCTCTGGGAGAATTATCTGGCACCCCCTTGAGTTCCCGCAGCCTTATTTCCAAATGGTTTTTGAAATTTCCAGAACAGACAGGAACTCCATGTACCCCTCTGCAGAGTGACCCCGTCCAGACTCGCCAGCTCATCCACTGACTCCTTTATAGAGACGGAGGCCCAGGCCCGGGGCAGCCTGCTCCTCACCCTCTCCTGGCGTCTCTGGCCCCTGGCGTCCGGGGCGCTTCCCCAGCCTTGCTGAGACTGTCACAACACTGAGTTGTGAAGATTACAGCACAGTGGTTTTGTCTTGTTTTCTCGTTATGTGACCCAGGGTGTGCACTTTGGGCCAGCGCATCGTGTCAGGGGGCACACATAGCCGCTTGCTTCGGTGTGGGTGACGTTGACGTCGTTTGATTAGGATGTTGACTGCCCTAAGGTTATGTGAAGGTACGAGTTACCTTCCCTTTCTGATTAATAACTAGTTTGGGGGAGATACTTAGAGACTATTTAAACATTCTTTCTTCACCTGCTCTTATCCACTAGTTTTAATGTCTCTTGCTACGTCTTGAATTAATTATTTCTATTTTGGTTGCCAAGTACTTCCATCATTTGTTCTTACATTTGTTATTAGTCTTTTGTTGCAGTGAAGAATGTTTTCTATCCCCCTCATTTATTTGTACCAGAAAGGACTTGCGCATTCCTATTTAATTTAGTGGGTTGTAATCTGTTACTATCGTAATTTACTTGGATGCTCATATGGTCCCCGAATTGGCCAGTGACAGCTCCTCCAAGCTAGCTCTGCGTCCCGTTGACACCTCCCCACCATTCTGGAGCCCTTCCAGAGTGTTCTGTCTCTGCCTCAGCCCTGGAGCCAGCCGTCTCTCCAAGGAGTCCTGGTTCCTTTCAGCGGAAAGTGGTACTTAGAGTCGAAGACCAGGGCACTGTCTGCCCTCGTCTTGCCCCTGGGTGTCGCTGCTCTCGGGCCCTCTCCGTGGGCAGAAGCAGGAAGCACACGCATGCGTATACGCGCGTGCTTCACGCATCCGCCCGTACGTGTCTCTGCACCTAATTAACTGTATCGAAAGCCATGAGTTCACAGCAGTACCTCTGATTCCAGTCCAACACCGTCCCGGCCTTCTGCCTTTGCAAATTTGTACCTTCCTTCTCCAGCAGAGAGAAACCTGGTTCACATTATTCTCTCTCCATTTACTTGTTTGCTGAGGCCGCTTGCGTATAGACAATCCCTGACCTCGCTGGGCTGCCATCCACCCGCCACCCACCGCCCCGAAGCTCTCCTTACGTGGCGCCCTGGTGCCCCTCCCATGCCTGGGCACTGTGAGCTGCCCCCCCCCCCCCGCCCCACCGCCAGGAACAAAAGAAGACCCCAGGCCCTGCTGGCTCACGTGTCTCTCCGCTTTCCCTCCCTGCTCCTTGAGTCCAGGGACTGGGCCTTTGCCAGTTTTGTCGTCCCCACGACGCCTCGAATGTGGCGGACGCTCTGCATTTGTTGACCGGAGTAACGGCGGCCTTCTCCATCACGGGGGCTTCTCAGCCTCCCAGACCCTTTTCACGGTAGGGGTTCTCGTCCGAGCCTCGCAGGCAGGCAGAGAAAGGCCCCTGTGTTGTGGGGAAGAAGCTGACTCGCCCGGCTGGTGTGAGCGTTCTGGGGAGTTGTCAGCGTGCCTGCCTCAGTTGTCCCTGTGCCACCGTGGAAGCCTAGCCACGTGGTATGAGCGTGTCCTTGGCGATGGCAGCCAGCGCTCGCCTGGTGCCGCAGCCTTGGAAGAGACGCTCTCCAGAGACGGAGAACCCCCGGCTCGGTGCTGGCTCTGCCGCTCACCCGCACAATGGAGCATCCGGGGCTCATTCCCTCCGCACCTCCGTGCGGTACGGGAGGAGCTCAGGAAGTTCCCGACGGCAGGGCAGGCCAGTGAAACACGGGCGCACCGCGCAGCAGGGCCCGGGCTGCCGGCCCTCCCTCCGGATGTCCGGGCGTCCCTGAGGGCAGGCTCGGCCAGGCCCGCGCTGCTGGCTGCAGTCACAGGGGGCGTGAACTGGGACAGTCAGGGCACCACCACGTCGAAAACTTACCCACAGGGACCACGTCCTCTGATTTCCAAGACACAATCTCGGTCTTCGTTTTGTGGGGGAATGGACAGGAGGGCTCGGAAGTTTATGAACTGGGGGAGGGGGAGGGAAAGGTCCAGGCACGGCCGTGTAAGAGTTCTCGTGCTGCTCGTGACCTTGTGGCAGCTGGGCAGGGCACGGCCTGCAGCGGGGCCGGCCTCTCCCAGAAGGATCGGAAAAGCAGGCCGGTCCTTAAATGGGGCACCGTTGGCTGCATCTGGGCCTGCGGCGTGGGGAGGAGGGACGGCCGCTCCCCGCCCTCCTTGCCCCGTGCCAGGAGAGGCATCTTACCCCTGCGGCTGGCCGCCTGCTCCTCCCACCCAGCGTGCATCCGAAAGCATCCGTAGTAGGTGCTTTGCAGGCACCTACTACGTGCACAGCAGTGTGTGGGGAGACCAGATGGATGAGACGAAGTGGCCCGGAGCGTGTTCAGGGGGACCCTTTGCGGGGTGCCTAAGGAGGACTTGGCGAGATGTAGAATGCAGGGGGAGGCACATGGGGTGGGGGCGGCAGCTCGGGATCACCTGCTCAGCAGGGATCAATCGCATCTGCCCTGGTCGGTGACCTGCCCTGTGTGGGTCCAGAGCTGGACACACTGCGGGTTCTGAACGTTTGGGGTTGGGGCTGAGGACACCAGGGCCCGGACGTGGTGGGCCGGCTGGAGCAGAGCCCGTTGCTGCAGCAGACCCTCCCGAAGGCCCCAGAGCGTGACCGGAAGGCGGCGGGCTGCGGGAGAGGTCACACAGCACGGCCACCAGGGCTTCAGGAGCAGCGAGCGGCCCCTCGGGGCTGCCTGGATGGCCACTGCCAGGAGTCCGGCCTCGCTGTCCTTCCCCCGGCGCTGGGTTGCTGGGGCCGGGGCCGGGCCGGGCCGGCCTGGGTTGGCCCGGGTCAGCCTGAGTTGGCCCGGGTCAGCCTGAGTTGGCCTGGGTCTGCCTGGGTCTGCCTGGGTCTGCTCGGGTCGGCCTGAGTCGGCCCGGGTTGGCCTGAGTTAGCCTGGGTCTGCTCAGGTCGGCCTGGGTCTGCCTGGGTCTGCTCGGGTCGGCCTGAGTCGGCCCGGGTCGGCCTGGGTCTGCTCGGGTCGGCCCGGGTCTGCCTGGGTCTGCCCGGGTCGGCCTGGGTCTGCTCAGGTCGGCCCGGGTCTGCCTGGGTCTGCCCGGGTCTGCCTGGGTCTGCCCGGGTCGGCCTGAGTTAGCCTGGGTCTGCCCGGGCCGGCCTGGGTTGGCCCGGGTCAGCCCGGGTCCTCCTCCTCCGCCGCAGCACCCGAGTGTTTTCTCTGATTCGTGGTTGTTGTTCCCTGTACGTGAGGTTGTAGAGACAGCCGATGGCAGGGAGGGGGCAGCACCGGCTTGTCAGAACCTGCAGTGGCATGTGGGCGGGAGGCCTGAGCTGCCCTCAGCCTGACCAGCCCTGGTGCAGGAGCAGGGCACCCGGGAAGGGCCCGGATGGACTCTCCGAGCCACCAGCCAGCATACGGGCCTGCACGGCCTACTTCGCCTCTCCATGCTCCGTTCCTGTCTGTAACATGCAGATGCTGCTGCCGATCTTGCAGGAGGCCGTGGGGTCGGGCACAGGCGAGCCCGGCAGGTACAGGTGAGCCTGTCTGCTCCCTCCCCGGTGCCTGACCAAGAGCACTCACGGTTCCTGGCACTGTCTGTAGCTCGGCCTGGCTCGGCCTGGCTCGGCCTGACTCCCCATCTGCCCTCACTGTCACGGGGTTTCCGTGGGTGTGTCCCAGGTACTTGTCCCCCCCAGTCGATGTACTCCCCAGAGGGACCAGAGCTCATGACCGACCTGAGGGAGACACTGTCCTCCAGCTGTCGGACCCCCACTGAGACCCCATGTCCTACACTCAGGAGTTCACACCCCATCCTGGGGTAGTCACACCAGTGGGACAAAGCAAGTGCCAGGTGACTGTCCACAGAGATGCCCTAGGAAGGCGAGGTCTGGGGACCTCACGAAGGCTGAGACTTAGGAGCCGGGAGTCCTTCCGGGCTTGGGGCTTTCCTCCCGAGGCGGACTCTCCTGGTTGCAGGGTCACTTGTGGCGCAGCGTTCAGTTGCTGGGGCAGGCGGGTGCTGGGCTTTGTCTGGCACGTCTCCTCTGCCGTGGGGCGGGTTCAGTGGGGCCTGTCTGGGCCCGAGCACAGAAGCCCATGGAAAAGCCATTTTTACCCTGAAGAACTCCGTTAATCCTCCTACTTTTTATGTGTTTGAAAGTGTGACCAATGTTTTTTTTTTTTTCCTTAAGAAATTAATGTAACTTTTCCAATCATATGAGAAGTGCATACCCTCTTTGGAAAATATGAAAAGGCACAAAGAAGGAAGTAATCCACGGTCCCGCCTCCCACAGGGAACCATGGCGAGCATTTCGTTCTGCCCGTTTCCTTAAAAATGCAGTTATTTATAAAGCACGGTTTGGGGTTGGGACTGTACCCAGAGAGTCGCTTGCATTTGAGCTAGTCCCCATCTCGGGGACGGGGTTGTGCCCTCACAGAAGCGCAGCCCCTGGCCTCCCAGCCCAGCTGTCCAGGGTGGAGCCTGCCCAGGAGGTGCCAGCCCAGCAGAGCCGGAGGGCAGGCTAGCCCCTGCCCCCCAAACTCTGGGCTGCCCCGAGAGACAGAGAAGGTCTGAGCCAGGCGGTTCCTCCCCTCCATCCGTTACCCACCAGGGAGGCCTCTTGGCCCCGGGGTGCGGAGTAAAGCCCATCGTCCGTTGTGTCTCCTGGGAATGGAGTAGACACCCCTCTTCTCCCCGGAAGCCCTGGGTAGGAGGAACTGTGCCCCCTACATGCAATCATGGCTCTGGGAGAGCCAGCCACAAGCTCTGGACAAGTGCCCTGAGCCTGGCTCCCTCTGCATGAGGCTGGAGGCCCAGGTGGGTCACCGCAGCTCCCTGTACCCAAGGACAGGGAGAACGTCCACCTGTTAGTGGGGTTAAAGGTTGTGGGGATCAGATGACACTGCCCTGGTGTTGCAGGCTAATTGTGTCCCCCAAGACATATCCCAGAGTCCTAACCCCCAACCCCTGTGAATGCGACCTTATTTTGAAACAGGATCATTGCAGACTTAATTGAGATGAGGTCCTACTGGAGTGGGGTGAGCCTTTAATGCAATGTGACTGGTGTCCTTAAGAAAAGAGAAGAGATACCAAGACAGACACAGGAAAGATGGCCACGTGAAGACAGAGGCAGCCAAAGTCCAAGGCGGCAAGCCAAGGAGCTCCTGGGGCCCCAGGCCACCAGGAGCTGAAGACACAGAGGGCTCCTCCCCCAGAGGCCCCAGAGGGAGTGCCTGCACCTTGGTTTCAGACTCCGGCCCAGGACTGGGAGAGAATATAGTCCTGTGTCTTAAGCCCCCAGTTTGTTGTGCTTTGTGACAATCACTGTTAGCCAGGCCTGTCTAGTACAAATTGAAGTAAATACCAGACATCATATCATTTTGTCCAAAAACATTTTAGTCCAGAGCTAGACACTGGCCGATTGGGGGAGGGTGGGGAGAGAGGAGTCAGGGAGACTGCAGGGTTGGGGCCCGACCAGCTGGCAGGGGCTGGAGGGCTTGCCACTGGGCAGGGGCGGGAAGGGGTGGCTGGGGCTGCAAGGGACAGGCGGAGGTGAGGTCAGCAACGGCCACACAGCTTGTCCAGCGGAGCCTCAGCTCGAACATGGCCAGGACAGCAAAGCCGGCCCTTTCTGCTGTGACCGTCTCACAGGCCAAGGCTGGTGGTCTTGAAATCTCTGACCTGGAGGGAATGGAGAAGGGGGACATTATAGAATCGATCTATGCATTTTTAAATGCATGGCTTCTTTTTACCATTAAGTTAGCAATGGTGATTATCGTGTTTAGTCCTGAATGGGAATTAGTAAGTCTAATAAGAGAATCTGTTGTGATTACATTTTCCCACCAAACGACTTCCCCACAGTGCATTGAGGACATGGAAGCCCTTTGCCAGATGAATCTTATCTGCTAAATTCAGAAATTTAGGGGAAAGGAAGGAAGTCTCAATTTCTGAGCCTTAGCTCTGGAAAAAAGCTTTATTTTCTTTTTTCCTTTTTTAGCTCAAGTCCTATTCGTAAAACCTTAAAAATTCATAGACGAAACCTTTAGGTACTTCCTTCCCTTTCTTGGGGCACAGTGTACGTGATTCCCCTGGTGGCCGGTTAGTGGGGTTCAGGGGAACGGGACACTTTTCCACGGAAGGGCCTGCCAGCCCGCCGGCCTCTGGCTGCATCCGAGGCCGTGGTCTCTGGCTTCAGAGGCCCAGGTTGGAATCGAGGCTTGGTCACTGCCTGATGGGGCACTTTGGGGCAAGTGACAAAGTCTCTGAGCCTTGCTTCTCTTGCCCGTGAGTGGGGTGGGTAGTGGCTACTTTTCAGGTGTTCCAGGGACAACATCAAACCCAGTTGTGTCTGTCAAGCACCTGGACAGTCGCCGCTGGCCTTGCAGGGTGCGCGGGACACAGACGCCGTGACCTTGGCAAGCAGAGCTCAGAGGCCTGGGGGCTGGACACAGCCGTCTTTTTCACGCCCGCGATCTGGGCTCGAACACCTCTGGCGATGGAGGGGCTCGTTTCCAGGGAGCCTGGTCTGCCGTTGATACTGTCATCTCTGTGCCTCTGCTGACCTCTGTCTTGTGGCCTCCGCTCTCAGGCTGCTGCAGGGCAGGGGCTTGTGGGTGACCCGGTCCTGGTGGTTGAGCCTTTGCTGGAGGATGATGCACCGCCCAACGACATACCCCTCCCTGTGCGGTCAGGAGCGAGGACCTTCCCCCACTCCCCGCCGTACCGTGTTCGAGTAGCGTGTCTGCTTCTGTCCGTGAGATTTCTGGACACGTGTGCGGTGGGAGGAGGGACATCGTGAGTCCCGAGGACGGGGCGGTCCAGCTGCCCTGGCGTGGAGGCCGCCATGGATGGGGGGCCCAGGCACAGCCCGTTACGTGCACAGGTGTCGTTCCTGCGTGTGCGTGGGTGCGTGTGCGTGGGTGCGTTGCTTTTCCCCACTCTGACCGCGGAGCCGCAGGCATGCTTCTCCTCTGCAGGCTGCCACCCTGGGAGAGGGGCTCTGGGGTGCCACTGCGGGAGGGCGTCACCCAGGCAGCAGGGAGGGTGCGGCTGGCCCACAGAGGGTGCTGGTCGAGGGGGAGGTCTGGGGCCCGGCCTGGTGCAGGTCCTCATGCCACCCCGGATGACCTCGCCGTCCCGGGTTCTCAGCGTGAGCCTGCAATGCTGCCATTGCCACGCCACCCGTCTGTGACGTGGGGCCACAGGAGTCGCAACCCCCCACGAAGTCGTGCGATCCTAGAAATGGTGCCTGTTGTCACCCTCGTCACACCCGCCGGCGTCGGTGCCTCTCCAGCACACTCTGGGGGCCCCTGGCACCAGGTGAGGCTCCTCGGGGGGCGGGGAGCTGAGTGGCCGGTCTCTCCTGGGAGCCTGGGTTCACTGCTGGGACACACAGACGACTTCCGGAGGGTGCTATGTGGGTCTTGGGCCAGGTCCTGTGTCCTGAGGCCCTGAGATTCTTCACACTCTCCCCACAGACTGCAGGCACTTCCTGTCCTCTCCCCGCAGGGCTCCCCCAGACCGTCCTCTTGAGCTCTTCCTCACTGCCCCCCCGTCACCCCATCCATCCTCTAGGCTTTCAGGTGGGGGTTCCTAGCACGCCACCACCACCCTCTGTGCCCAGCTGGCCCTGTGGCCTCCCCATTCCCCACCCTGGAAAGTGGGCCAATAACATTCACCATCTCTCTCCAGAGGTAAGGAGAGAAAACCTCGTCTGCCTGAAGAGGCCGTGAGGCACAGGGGGAGAAAGGGGGTTCTCCTGGGCTGTCCTCTGGAGGAGCGGCTGAGCTGGACACAGCCCTTGACCCTGCAGCCCCCCCCCTCGCCACTGTAGTCCTGCCCAGATCAGGCCTAGATGGACTGTCCTCTGGAAAACCCTGCGACCACGGGGACCACCCTCTCCCTCCCTCCCTCCCAACTCCCGGATGCCCCTGAGCCTGCGGAGGGCCAGCCCCAGCGTGAGGCCCTTAGGGCACCAGCATTGTGCTGGCCTGGCCCCGAAGAATTAGGGGAGCCCTTTGCTGATTAATATGCCATATACGCTTTGGGTTTAATTGGAGCATAATTGTAATCCATATGCCTGTTAAGGTAATTACACTTATAAACCTAATATAATCCATAGATCAATGGGTGCAGAGCTAATTAAGGCAACTGTAATTAACATTTACAAAAAAACCTTGCAATTACCGGAGTATCCTCTAAGCTGGCCTTCCGAGCTGATAATGAGGCCGCTTGGGCTCGCACCTCCTGGAGCCTTTGATCCTGCACCTCGGGCCTCTGGGCCTCTGGGCCTCTGGGCCCCGAGTGCTCCGTTCAGCTACCCAGGCGGGGTCCGCCCCCTGCCGTCACCACCTCGGGGTGCTGAGATGGGCGCCTGGCTGACGGCGGTGACACCAGGGGAGCCAGTCACTGTGACTTGGCGGGTCCTCGGTGCTCAGCTAGTGGACCGGCTCAGGAGACTCAGCCTGACAAAGGGATCTTGGAGGAAGAACAGAAACCGCGTGGTGAACAAGAGGAAACCAGACTCAGAGGGAAGGGGGAGCTTCCTCAGCTGGCCTCGGGAAGCCCCGCGCGGGTCCACCTGCGGGCTCCGCCCCTCCCCCAGCCCTGCACCTGGCTGCACCTGTGCTCTCCTCCTCCTCCGGAAGTGGGGCGTGGGGTGGGAGGAGCCTGCCCTGAAACGTTGGCTGGCGGAGCCCTCAGTCTGTCCCCAGGTCCCTCTGAGAGGGCGTGTTGGGCCTGGCGGCGGCGGTGGGGCGCTGCGGGTGGCAGGGGGAGAGGCCGTGACCCCTGAAAGTCAGGGAGGCACGCCCGGTGCCCGGGGCCACTTCATGGGCTGCCATGGAGGCAAGTAGCAGGAAGTCCAGATGCCCTTGATCTGTGGCTTTTGCACAAGCCTCTGAGTCTGTGTGTCTGGGAAAAGGAATCCTCGCTAACACAGAATGTTCTAGAACTCGCCTCTCTCCCATCCCCACCCCCATCCAAACCCCGGAAAAGCCCGACACTTGCACACCGGGGCCAGCACTGCCCCTGTTCTCGGTGTTGGCTGGTCCCTGGTAATAGTGTCCACTTCGTGAGCGGCACAGAGCCCCCCCCCACCCCCCCTGTCGGGGGCGGGGACGAGCGGCAGCCCGGGCCGGCCGGGTCTGCAGGGATCACCATGAGCTAAGCTGGGATCTGTGCTTTCCTCCTCAGGGAGGACGGGGCACCCCGTCCTTGCAGCGCCATCTTGGGAACACGAGCTCCCTCTGACAGCGCCATATGGCGCCTCCCAGGGGCTCCGCAGAGGGAGCAGGAGCCCTCAGCCCGTGCTGGGAGGAGCCGCCAGGGCTCAGATCCCGCCTCTGCCACTTTGAGCTGGGAGGGCCTTGGCCGGGTGGAAATTACCTAGACACTCTAAGACTCAGTTTATATAATGGGCACGTGCCAGTTAAATTAGCGCGTGTGAAGTGCTTGGCCTGGTGCACAGCGAGCACTACGTTCCTGCTGCTGCTGCTGCTGTCATTGACAGAATGCGGTGGGGGGGGGCCAGGCGGGGGCGGGGCCAGGCGGGGCAGTCAGCTAGGGCAGGGCCTGGTTGGTAGGGCTGCTGGGCCCCCTGCTCCTGGGCCCAGTGTCTCGGCTGTCCCCACCTCGTGGACACTAGGTCGGGTGTAGCTGGTGGTCCTGGTGCTCACTCTTTTCCATTTCCACACCCTGTTCCATTTCTGGGCCCCGGGTCTTTCCAGAGACTTTGTAGCTTTGGCAGAAATTTCCAGATGGGACCGGGTTCTTTAATGGAGGAACGAGGTGACCAGGTACAGGGATTTCTCCATGGGAACCAACTAGGTGGTCGGTCAGGGGTGACGCACACATGTTAGAAGAGAATGCGACACATCAAAACAACAGCCGTCATTTAGTGAGCACCTGCTGCGTGCTGGACTCCGGGCGAAGCGCTGCGGACTCCCTGAGTCCAGACAACAGCCCAGGTCGGCTGGCACTTCAGTCCTATTTGATGGAGGAGGAAACTGAGGCTCAGAGAGGCTGAGTCGTCGGTCTGAATTCGTCTGGCAAAGGGGCGACCGGGCCAGGATTTGAGCCCCGCCTTTCTCACCACCTCTGTGCCCTGTACCTCCCCAGGGGAGACCCCCACCCGCGCTCTCTCTTCCCGGGCGAGTGAGCGGGGCTGAGCAAGGGTGCGGGCGTGTAGACGTTTCTCCCACCTGATGGTGGAGAACAGGAAGGAAGGGGCAAGGTTGGGCTGCAGGGGGCGTGGTGGGCAACCCCTGGCCGGACATTCCTGAGCGCTCGTTCTGGGGTGGGAAGGAGGAGGAGGAGGAAGACGAGGCGGAGAAGCAGCTGGCCCCACGTGCCGCCCCGCCGAACGCTCACGCCGAGCCTGGGACGTGGCGCTGTCATCATCCCCCTTCCAGATGAGTTAAGCCACTTGCCTGCGGTCGCACCCCTGGGACGTGGCGGGACCAGGCTAGATGCCGGCCAGCTGACCCCGGTGCTTACATGCACCAGTTCCTTTTGTCCCTACAACCTCCAAAGGCCACAGCTACGAGGCGGCAGAGGCAGCATTCAAGCTCAGGCCATCCGGGTCCCTATGGTCACATTCACTGCTGAAAATTTAGGAAGACTGGAGAAGTGGAAGGAAGAAAGTAGACCTCGGACCAGCCCGCCATCCAGAGGTGACCGCTGATCACCTTCCAGACCTCCTGTGCACGCAGGGCGTGGGTCATGTATTCCATTTAAAGACGCGTCAGGGGCACGTGCTGTTTTCAAAGCTGCTCTCTCCAGTGCTGGTCTCTCCGCGTCACCGTCTTGAAGTCCGCATCTCGTCCCGTCGTGTGACGCACCGTGTGGCTAGGCGTTCCGTTTGTCCCCAGCTCTTCGTCGGTGTGAACAGGGCTGCCCTGGATGTTCTTACGGCATGGCCTTGCGCTTATTCGTGATTTTGGCGTTAAGGTAAATTCTCACAAATGGAATTGCTAGGTCAAAGAACGTGTAAAATGCTAAGGGTTGGGGTACGTGTGCAAAATTCTCCCTCCCCGCGTCGGTTGCACCCCCGTCTGCGGTGCGGAGCGTGCTCTGTTCCTTTACACTCTTACCGACCAATAACACCTGTGAACAGTATCATCGTTTAAAAAAGAAATCTCCGTTGATGGAAAAGAACGGTGCCATCTCTCATTACTAATGAACGTACCAGTTTCTCGTCTCCCTTGGTCGCTGATGTTTTTTCCTCTGTAAATTGCGTATTTATGTCCTTTCTCATTCTTTACCGTATGTTTTTAAGACCAAGGCTTTTCCTTTCGTGATGAATCTGCATTTCATCAGAGACGGAACGCAGAGTCTGCGGCTCATGTATCCTCTGGAGAAGATGCCACCGTTCCGTTCTCTAATCCACTCAGACACCAAGGCTGAAAGATGTTGGCAAATTAATTTCCGGCATTTGAGACTGGCGGTCAGTGTGAGTGAGAAACCTAGACAGGGGAGCTACATTTTAATCCAAGTTACTCCGAGGTGTCAGTCACGCTGACCGGGGTTTGAATCCCCACTGGGCGTCTTCTGAACCTTCCATTCAGAACCTGGCCTTTCTGAGCCGTAGGACTGGGGCATGCCTGCCTTGCCGTGTGGTCTGCGCGAGGCCTCGGGGGACGGGCTGTGCCTCGTCCTGCGCCCGACTCGTACAAAGCATGCAAGACCTCCACCAGGGTTCCCCGCAGCCTCTCATCTCATACCCAGGAGCTCGTGACTGCGGAATAAATCAGAAGAAAAGGCCTCTGTAGCCCGGAAGGGGGTGTGATTTAGTTTCAGTTATTTGTGAAGAAAATGTTAATTGTTGAAGATCAAAATCTACAGTAAGTTGTGGGAGAGGCTCTTTTTTTTAAATGTTGCTGGTGATGGACCCGATCTCGTTCCCGATGCCATGAGAGTCAGGCAAACGGCTAGAAGGATGAAATGCTTGAATAACTCATCTCAAACCAGCCGGGGCGCGCGGCTGCTGGGGTATCCGCATGCTAATGACATCAGCCGTGATGAGAAAGCCAGCAGGCGCCCTGGAGGCACCGAGCCTCTGCGGCAGAGGGGGGAGAGCTGGAAGGCCTGCCGCCGAGTGGTGGGCCACGTGGCGTGTGAGCTTGTCTGCTGCCCGTCATCCCGTAATTGCGTTAAGGTAGATGCTGTCTCATTTCCGATTTGCAGACGAGGACACTGAGGCCCAGGGAAGAAAATGACTTGCCCGAGACAGCGCACCTGGGGAGCAGCGGCGCTGGGACTGCCGCGGGCTCTGGACGTGGGCCCGCGTGGAGGGGCTCTGAGGGCTGTGCCCCGCAGGCGCCTTCCCCACCTGCCTGTCCGGGTGATGCTCCGGGGCGCACGAGGCCTCGAGAGAGAGGCAGCCGCGCGGCCCTGCCGTCTCGTGCTGCTTTGGACAGCCGCACCGGCCACCTCGGGGGCCGCCCTGCAGCTGCTGGCCCCCTGGCCGGGAGACCGGCCCAGCGGCTCCCCAGCAGTGCCCTCAGAGGGACTGTAACACTTGGGGAATCGGAGCCCCATGTCGGGGAACAGCTGCAAGCGCTGTCTGTGTGCGCCCTGAGGAGGCGTCGTCCTGTGGCTGCTGGGCCTTCTGTCCCCAGGAAGCCGCCGTCTGCCCCTGCTCACAGTGGGCCTGCATGCAGTGCGTGCCAGTGCCTCGTGCCACGTGACCCCGGTCCTCTCCCACTTCCCAGATGAGGGGAAGGCGGCGCGGGAGACCCAAGGCCCTTGCCCGAGGTCCCACCAGCGGGACGGCCCTCGGCAGTCTGGCTCGGAGTTGCGCTCCGAGCTGCCCTGCCTGTCTCTTGCCTATGGGGAGCCCCAGCCTCTCCCGTGGGCAGATGCGCTTGGCTTGTGTTTGACCAGCTTAGGCGCGGAACCTTCTGGAAGGGCTTGCAGGAGAAGACCGGGGCAGAGCCCTGCGCCGGTGGCCTGGGGGCGCTGCTGGGGCCGGGGGCAGCGGGCAGCACGCAGGGGCACTTGCCACACCACCACAGCTCCTGCCGCCCGCCGAACGTGTAACGAAACGGCTCGAGACCCACTCTTATTTTGGTAGAGCTTTTGGTCCCCATTTACATGTTTTATTTTTTCTTCGTAGTCCCAAGTGTGGAGCCCGGCAGAGCGCAGATGTCTCACCAAACAAAAATAGATTCGATCTGAGCGGCGCTCTGCGGCCAGACGTTCTCATGCTCTCAGCAAAACCACGTTCCCGTGCCAGGAGTTCTGTGGGAGGATGTTTGGAAAAAATGTCAAGGCGTTCATTTTTCTCTCGACCTTTCCGGTCGGAGTTGTGGGGCCTTAAAGCTGGAAGCAAAAGAAGTTATAAATAAAGACGCGGCCAGTGGCCAGGCCTGGCCGACCGGCCCTCGGTGCGTTCTCCCCGGATGTTACGGAGCATGGGGGTCCCGCTGTGGCTCCGCCTCTGTGACAGGAAGGTGGCCATCGTTTCTAGACAGCAGGGGGACAGAGAGCAAGGTCTCCATACCCAGATGTAGCAAAGAAGAGGCGGGAAGAGAGGGGGGAGCGGCAGAGAACAGAGCCGGGGGCCTGGGGGGTTGGGGGGCGGTTCAGGCAAGATGGTGCCCTCTGAAGGTGTGTTTGAACCAGAGTGTCCGCCGAGTCTGTCCTGGAGTCTGGAAGTATTGGGTCTTTACTGCCCGGTGGCTGGCGGTGCTGCCTACCCGCCCGGTGGAAGAATCCGTGTGCGTCTGCAGGCCCCTGCCCCTGATGCATACCAGCTGGCTCTGCCTGCAGCCGCCTCCCCGCACCCCGCTCCTGTGGTCCCAGGCTCCGGGCTGGGGGGCCGGCTGGCTTCCCCAGGGCCCAAACCCTTTCAGGGAAGCCATGATCCAAGTTGCCTGCAAAAATGAAGGCCACCCACGAGGCGGCAGAGGGGGCGTGGTGGTGGGGCCAGGGACAGAACTGCTGGGGAAGATGCCACATGGGGGGCCCTGCTCTGCCCCTCCCCCCGTGCCGTGGGGTAATTTCATGCAGGACAGTGAGTGGTTCCTTCATTTGCATCCTGGAGGGCTTCCTCAGGCCTGGGCTGGGCCGAGGCGGGGGAGGTTGACTCGGGAAGTGCCGGGTTTTACTGCACCCTCAGTCCTTTGGTGGCACTGGCCACGTATGGATTCCAGGGCCCGAGGGCGCCCGCCCGGGGTGCGTCCCACTGGCTCCGTAGCCCACGGAGAGTCAGGTTCCGTGGGGTCAGAGCGTCTCCGATCAGAGCTGCAGCGTGACTCCCTGTGGTGGCATTGCCACCTGAGGGGCCACTGATGCTGGAGAGCCTTGGGATGGGCAAGGCAGCAGCTTCGGGTGCCGGGGGGCGGGGGCGTGCTTGCCACCTCCCGGGCCTTGAGTCCGGTTCACATCACATGCAGGCGTGCCAGAGTCCTGTCTGGACCGCAGCTCATGGTCGTGAGCAATAAGGCCAGGTCCAGCTGAGGCGAGCAGCCCACGGCGACTCTATATAGTCACTGGTTTGTTTTTGGAGAGAAGAGAATTGGTTTGGGGTTTAAGTTTTTGCTTTTAATTTTATAAACGTAATATATTCACATGGAAAATTTGGAAATTTTAAGCAATCTGAAAGAAGCAGCTAAAAAAATCCTTTTTTGTAATCCATCAATAACATCAATTAACATTTTGGCGTATTTCTTTCCAGCCACACCCCCAATACAGACTTTTATTTTTTAGTAAACATAACTGAGATTGTGTTTTATGTATAATTGTACAGCATGTACTTGTCAGCTTTGAAATAGACTCATCTGCATTTTCTACATGGGCTACAGGGAAAGGACCAGATTGCTGAGTTTTAGCTGAAGCCGTTGGAGAAGAGAATCTAAAAAAATATCCTTCTCGTCGGCCTTGCACAAGGAAGCCCCCGGCTCTACATCTCCCACCCCGTAAAGTAAAGGCCGAATTCGCCAGGACTGAGAGCGCCGGGCACGGCCGGGTCTGGCTGCCGAGGGGGCCTGCAGCCCGGCTTCTCTCAGAGGAGCCCTGTTCAAGAGCTCTCAAGGGTCTTCTGCAAAGCGAACACTTTACACGGAGCTGGAGGGGTCTTCTGGCAGAGGCTAGAGACCTTGGGACCCGAGGAACCATCTAGTGAGTGAGTTCCCCAGGTTTTCTTTTTGCCTCTAGACCCCAGACGTGGAGCTGAAGAAGCCAGCAAGCCAGAAACACTCACGGGCACAAAGACATGCCCACAGCAGCCTGCTGTCTCCGGCAAAGGACCAGGAGATAGGCAGCCTAGCAAGACAGAAAACTTGTAGACACTAAATGCTCTACACCAGCCAAATACCATAGGAAAACTATGGCCCCTCCCCACCCAGGCCAGCAAGGGCTGAGTGGGGAGCCTGGCTTCTACCCACATCATGTCATGACGAGCCCCACCACTGAGGGGTGTGAGAGAAGGCCAGGCAGGGAGCCAGGAGCCAGGCAGCAGTGAGGGCTCAACTGGGGTGTCAGTGGAGACCACATGAAAACCTGTGCTTCCACCCCCAGCTAGCAGTAATAAGGCCCCCCCCCCCGCCCCCGCCACCATGTCCACTCAACACATACAATGTCTGTGGAGGCCATACAGGAAACGGTACTACCCTGCTCCTTCCAAACAGGGTGGAAATACCACCTCTGACCCACAATAATAAGAGTCCCTCCCCCACCCACTGGAACCAGAGGCCGGCACCTGGCAACAATGTGCAGCTCTCCCCCACCTTTGCTCCTGGAGTTGTGTTCAGAAACAGCCAGCTAAAAGAGAAGTTTTAAAAAAGATCTAGAGTTTCATACCATAAGACTTCAAATGTCCAGGTTTCAGTACAAAATCACTTGTCACACCAAGAACCAAGAAAATCTCAACTCGAATGGGAAAAGACCATCAGCAGACACCAGCATTGCGATAACACACATATTAGGACAAAGATATTAAAGCAGCTGTTATAAAGATGCTCCAATAGCGATTGCAAATCGCTTGAAACAAATGACAAAGTAGAAGATCTCAACGAAGTAGAAAGTCTCAGCAGAGAAGCAGAAAACGTGAAGAAGAACCAAATGAAAATTTTAGAACCGGCAAAACGGTATCCCAAATAAACTCCATGGGCGGGCTTGACAGCAGAATCGAGGGAACAGAGGAAAGAATCGGCGAACGTAAAGACAGCAAAATCGAAGTTACGCCATCAAAACAGAGAAATAGACTGAGAAAAGTGAACTGACGTTTCAGTAAAAATGATACACAGATGACAAACATATAAAAAGATGCTCAACATCACTGGGTTAGAGAAATGCAAATGAAAACCACAGTGAGACCTCACCGCACACCTATCGGAATGGCTAAAATAATGGCAAACGGCCGTGGAGGTGCGGAGTGTGGCTCACGCAGGCACCGCTGGGGAAAACGCGAAACGGAGCGGCCGCTCGGGGGTGGGGGGGTGGGGGGGTGGGGGAGGTGGTTCTTCGGCTCCTGAAAACTCTGAACATGTCACGATTAGGCGACCGCGCAGAGGCTCTCCCGGGCTCTCGTCACAGAGAAGTGAAAGCTTGCAGGTCACACAAAAGCCTGGGCGTGAATGTGGACAGGAGTTTTTCTGCAAGCCCCACGTGGGGAGCAGCTCAGCCCTTCCTCCTGGGCGAGCGGTCTAACCACGTAGCCACACCGGGGGACGCCACTCGGTACGGAAGAGACACGAACCTAATGATTGACACATTCGATGAATCTCCAGTGTGTGTGTGTGGGGGGGCTATCCCAAAAGGTTACGTACTCTCTGATCCCATTTAGAGAACAATCTCAAAATGGCAAAATTATGGTGATGGAAACGGTAGTGGTCGGTGGTTGCAGAGGTCGCTGTGGCATGAAGAGCCACGTGGGGACCTGGTGGCGGCAGGAATCGTCTACATTTTGACGATAAGAACGTCGATATTTTGGTTCTAATATTGTTCTGTAGTTTTGCGTGATGTCTCCACTGGGGTGAATCTACGATGACCTCAAAATAAGAGAGTTTACTGAAAAATCAGTGCAGCCGGGGTTGGGGCAGGGGGGGACAAACCTTTTGCACGTAGCAACCCAGAAAAATGTCTCCAATATAATCCGAAGTGACAGGCGCTGATGGCGAACATTCTTGCTTAAGCGTGAAGATGATTCTGGGATAAGCACGCTGTGGGGGGGAAGAGAGGGGCAGCACACCCAGGTGCTCACGGCGGCTGGGCCGGCGGACGGCGTCGACCTGTCGTTTCTCTGTCCGACCGTGCAGGTCCACAGTCCGCGACTCCTGCTGGCCTCCCAGGCGCCTCGGTGGGAGGCAGATGAAGCGCAAGGCGGTTGCGTGTAAGATGCTGAGTCTGGGGCGGGGCGGTGTGCTGTGCTGTGGAATCGTGGGTAATATTCTCTTCTTATCTCCAAGTTCCAAACATGCAATGTGGTTATATTGTGTGTTTTTTTCTTTTATGATGGACAAAGTTATATATTAGCAAAAGAGACTGCGGGGGCAAAGTAATGCTCTGCTCGCCCTCTCGGACCTCGTAGGGTCCGCTGGGTGACGAGGCCGCCTCTGACGACAGCTCTGCTTCTAGGGGCTTGCAGGGGTCGGGATGGGGACCTGCTCCGACCACTTTGCTGCTGGGTTCTACCCCGCGCTTTCCTGACACATGCGCATCCCAGGACCAGGGGGCTGGTGGTGGGCCTCACCTGGGCCAGACGCACCTGCCCTAGCCTGTTCTCCCGCCACGCAGTAAACCAGGAGGCAGCTCCCAGGCAGGAGGGAGGCGGGGGGCTGTCACAGGACCCTGTGCCTCTGTTCAGCAGTGATGTCCTCACCGCCCACGTCCTGCGTCAGGCTCCGTGATGTTGTAACTTTTTAAATAGGAAAGACACGGTCTTTGTCCCTGTTTTTGGCGGAGTTCCTAGAACCTTTGGGATTTCCTAAAGGATAAAGGTGTCTCATATTTGTAACAAACCCCTTTGGGCCACACCTGAGTTTATGTTAATGAGGTGACTCGGAGAGCACCAAGGATGGGGACTGGTCGCCCCGGGGGGCCAGCTGTGAGCAGGAAGCTGGAGCTGCGTCCCCCTCACTCCCGGGAGGGGCCTGGAGGTCGAGTTCAGTCGCCAGTGGTGATGAGTTAATCAGCCGTCCCTCCCTCACGAAGCTGCCGTAAGCACCACGAAGGGGTCGGGGAGCCTGCAGGACAGTGGCCACGTGGAGGGACCGGGAGAGCGGCGGCCGGGACAGGGTGTGGCGGCTCCACGCCCTTGCCCCACCCCTTGCCCCGTGTATCTCCGGTAAACAGATACACGTGTTTCTCTGAGTGCCGTGAGCTGCCTCAACAAGTTACAGTCAATTAACCCAAGAAGGGGGTCGTGGGAACCACTGGTTATGAGCCCGTTAGTTGGTCAGAAGCATCAGTGACAAGCTAGACTTGCACTTGGCATCTGAAGTGAGTGGCGGAGGGAGGGGGCGTGCTGGGGACCGGGGCCCTTCCCCTGTGGGGTCCGACGCTGTCTCCAGGGAGGTAGCGTCAAAACTGCGTCGACTGTGGGCCACCCGGCTGGTGTCGGGATATGGCAGGGCGGCGCCGGAAAAGCACAGCGGGACCTTAACACGCGCTCCGCTCTCAGGTTTGGGGACGTGGCACCAGGCAGCGAGTGAGGCCCGCCTGACGCACTCGGGGGCCTTCGCCGGGCGAGCCAGCCTCCCTCGCCGTCCGTCACCGGAAGTCGATGAGGCACACAGGTGCCCGCGGGCTCGCTGTGCAGGCCCGGTCCCGAGAGCGTACTTACTGGCCTGTCCCCACTGACGTGCGTTTATCTTTAGGGTTGTGGTTTACTTGGAGGCAGGGGAGCAGGACGGTACCAGGCGGGTCTCCGGGTTTTGCACCTGTTTTTCAGAAAGGGCACTATTTCAAATCGATAGCCACTAGTCCAGAGTCTGAATCTGACCCCGTGTCCTTCGGAGCCACCATCGCAAGGGGGCCCGGTCTCGGAGCCTGACGAGGAAGTGAGGCAGCCCCATGCCACGCTTCCTGAGTGGCCACCTTTGTCTGGAAACTTCAGGGTCTTTTCCAGGATCGGTTCTGGGCACGTCTGCTGCCAGGCGGGGAAGCAGCAGGGCTGCCCTTGTCCGCCACGGAGCCGGAGGCCTACGGGGCCCTGCTCAAGGTCGCAGGGAGGCAGCCGAAGAGGTCGCAGAGCCGGGACTGCGGCTGCCGGCTCGCCGCTCTAGCCCGGGGGCAGCGGTCCAGGCCCCGAGCTGGGGTGCAGGTCCGCTGCGCCCTTCTGGGGTGGCGTGTGAGGAAGAGATTGGACTTTACATCTTCAGAAACCCGACAAAACCAAGGTGGTGAAGTGGAGAGTGTCCCGCCGGGGAGGCGGCTGTGCCCCGTCCCTGGGCGGCCTGCAGAGCCGGGCTTGGCGGCTCTGCAGTGTTTGTTGTGGGCAGTTGCCATGCCACACGCAGGCGTCTCGGTGGGGAGGCCCAGGCACAGGTGTGGCTGAGCCCAGCGACTTCCCCGCCCAGCCTGGCGGGCAGGCGGCACCTTATCCAGTTACCCTTACGGAGCAGATCCTGGAGGCCGGGCGTGACATCACATCCCCTCCACGGGCTCGGGCAGCCTCCCGGCACCAGGGGTCTGGTTAGCATCGTCGGGTCCCCAGGGCGACCCACTGTCAGAAGGGGCTGTCCTTGCACCGCCGGGGCCATCCTGCTTCTCTGTCCTCGGGGCAGGGGGCACTGAGCTGGGCGTCCGAGTGTGCCGGCCTCCACTGCGGGGCGTCTGCCCACTGCCCTCTGGCTTTCCCAGCGCTGACACTGAGCCATTTGGCTCCGGTGCCGTGTGTAACTGTAACTGAGGCCTTCGGGGGGCGGAGCCGGCAAGTGGGGAGCAGCTTGCAGGCGGCAGCCGCGCTCCTCCGGCCCCCACTCTCAGCCGTATTACTCTGGTTGCTTGGAATCTGCCGTGCGGAAGTATTTATACCATGGCAGTCGGCAAACGCTTAAATCAGGGTTTACCTCCCCCCACCCCCGCCCTGGAGAGTCAGCTTACCAGCACGCTTCTGCGTTTGGGGTCTTCGGTGCAGAGTTAATCGACACCCACCCAGCAGAAACTTGGCCAGGTCACCGTGAGGCTGTGACGGGGAGAGGTGGTGGCAGCCGAGGGGCTGAGGGTAAGCGGTGCCGCCTGCAGGGCCGTCTGCAGCTCGGCCGCCGAACCCTGTCTGTGAACCTCCCCGGGCAGCCGCACTTCGCCCACATCGGACCCCCCATTTCCAGGAGTGCTGCCACCCCAGGCCACATACCCACGTTTGACCTGCAGCGCTGGTCTAGTGGGGAGGCTGGGGGTCCCGGGGACTCCCAGGGAGGAGTGCAGCGGAGGCGCAAGGAGAATCCCCTGGGACTGCAGGAGCTGAGAGTTGGGGTCCCACCCTGGTCTCAGTCCCAGCGGGCGCGGACCCTGCACCGCCATCCTCTGGGCGCTCCAGCCCTTTGTGTCGGCCTCTGTTGGGGCTAATTGTGTTTGGGTCTGGCCCCACAGCAAGCTGCAAGCTCCCGGGGGCTGGTTTCTGCCTTGGCCAACTCCGTGTCCACTGGCCTGGGCAGAGCTGGGGGGTAAACTCGTAAATAAGAGAGAGGGCACAAACCAGGGAGTGGGCGGGCTATCTCGTGGGCTACCCAGAGGCTCAGGTTCAAATCCCAGCTCAGCCACTTACTGCTCTGTGTGCCTCTGGCTGCGCCCCTCCCTCAGCCTGGTCCCTTCTACGCGTACGTGTGCCTAAATAACAGCACAGAAAACACAAGTCAACGTTTTGTTCTGCTGCTTGGCACGTAGCAATGCTCAGTAGCTAGCAGTATTGTTATTAATGAAAATGTACTTCGTGGTCTTCTTTGTGGTCTCTTTTGAGTCTTTAAAATATCCCCAGATGACCACAAAGTAGCAGTCTGGCCTGAAAGGGGATAGATAGCACTGTCGGTTAACGTCTCGAGGTGGCCTCAGGTGGCCACTTGTGTTACCAGCTGTGGCTTGTGACCTGCTCTGGCAGATGGGGTGCTGTTCTCCTTGGTTAGATACCCAAGTGCTCACCGCACATAGCCACGCGCACAGTCCCCCGCATGACACGCACACACTTCTGCAGGTGCGCACACGCACACAGCTGTTCCCCGCGATCTGCTCTAATGCATGGTTTTCGTGGCTGTATAATATTCCGCGGCTCTTTAAAAGCCGTCTTGAACTTTATTGAAAAATAGCATAATAGAAGCGCACGTATCATAAGCGCACAGCTGGACATGTCTTCACAAAGTAGAATACGGCTCCGTAACCAGCCCCAGATCAAGGAACGAGACACTTCCAGCACCCACGTCCCCCCTCCCGTCCCCCCCCCCATCCCCGGGGCGACCACTTCCCGGCTCTCACTCCGGGGGTCAGTGCGTTCGTTTCTTTACGTGAGCGAATTCTCTTTCACGTCTGGTTCTTGTGCCCCACACCGCATCTGTGAGGGCCTCGGTGTGCGTGAGTCGGCGTGGGGGGTCCGTTCTCGCTGCTGGGAGATTCCTGCCATTCCTCTGAGAGCCCGGCGCGGGCACTCGGGGCCCTTAGCAACGGCCCTTAGCAACGGAGTGAAATAAGCAGACACGAAAGGACAAATGTCGTATGGTCCCACTTACGTGAAAGGCCCAGGAGAGGTGAACTACGGAAAGTAGGTTGGAGGGTGCCGGGGCGGGGGAGGGGGTAGCGGGGAGTCACTGGCAGTGGGTGTGGCGTTTCCGTTTGGGTGGTGAAAAAATTTTTGGAACCAGATAGTGGTGATGGTTGCTCAACGTTATGGATGCAGTTAATGCTGTCGAGCTGGTACTTAAGAAGGATTAAAATGGCACCTTTTCTGTTCTGTGTGAATGTATTATCGCAATTTAGAAAAATTAGGAATGTAATATACCAAAGACTATTGACCCATCTACTTTAAATAGGTAAATTGTATGACGTATGAATTAGGTCTCGGGAAACCCACTTAGAAGAGAAGCAGATTGCGGGACGTGTCACAAAAGGGTCCCTGTTCTCCCGGGGGAGCGCCCCCCTCGCTCCCTCCCTTCGTGCTACGCCGGCGGCACGCGCCAGTCAGTGCCCGCTGCCGTAAGGGAACGCCACAGCTGGGCCGGGGGCTCCGGACGCAGGGACCTGCTTTCTCACGATTCACGCCCGAGGCCTGGGCTTCCAACGTCCAGCTGTCGACGCCCGTGGGCCGGATGACGACGAAAGGGCCGGCCCCGTCCATCTTCCCCCGGCGTCCCTGGCCTGCTCCGTCCACTGCTCCGCCCTGCACTGGCCCCCCCACGACCCGCTGCCCCGCCCCCCGAGTGACCGCTTCGGCGGGTGGGGCCCATGTCCTGTCCCCCCGCGCCCTGGCCTCCAGAGCTGTCGTGTGTGTAGGTGCAGGGGAAATTCTCCCAGAACGAGTGAGCGTCCCGTCCCGTTGGCTCGGCGGGTGTGAGCCGGGGGGGGGGGCGGGGGGGGGCCGGCAGGTCCGGACGGCAGGGCCCGGGGGCCAGGCAGGGGCTCCGGGCGGCCCGCTGGCCCCCCGAGAGGCCTGCGCCGTGGCGTCTGTTGTGCTGTTCGGCCGTCAGCACTTCATAAACTGAGGCACGAGCCCAAAGGGAGCGACCCCGACTGGACCCGGCTGCGGCGGCCGCTTCCGTGCTGCCTGGAGCGCTCGCGCCCGGTTGTCACGGTCACTGTGTTCTCTGCACACGCCGGGCTTCGATGATCCGCTGCTGTGGGTGACTCCACGTGGAGGTTTCACTGCCTGGTGGAGTACGCACGTATTAAAAAAAAAAACCAAGCCTGGCAGGACACGGGTGAAAGTACAGCCTTCCCAGAAATATATTTAAAGAAAAAAAAAAAAGTTAGAATATAAAGCAACAGCGTGAAGTGTGGGGGTGTGGGGGGCACACTTGAGCCACAGCGGCAGGGCCAGACTCCCTCCGTATCCTGCCCCCAGGCCCCCGTCTGCACCTGTCCCCAGGCCCGCCAGGAACAGAGGGCACAGCGGCTCCCGGACCCCTGCACATGCGCACACAAACCTCCTTCTTCCCTGGGCAGGGGACGGCCAGAGGACCAGGGAGAGCGCCTCCGGGGTGCCGGTGCCAGGCCTGTCCCAGACGAGGCCCCCTCAGGTCGTGTCCGTGCTTCAAGCACGGCCAGTCTCCCTCTGCCGGTGTCACTTAGCATCCTGAGCTCTCAGGTACATCTTCTCACCCACTCGATAACTTCTAAAGGAGGCAAAGCATTCCGAGGACAAGGAAATCGATGCTAGATAGTGTCCGCTGAGCGCTTCCTGTTGCTCTGACTCATTTAATCACTCTTATCCGTTATCATTAGATTATCATTAGATATCTAATGCCCATGTCAGAGCTGGGGACCGAGAGCTGGGTCCTCCGGGGAGGAACCAGGTGGGCCAGCTGCTCCCGACACATGCTCCTGCCCACCAGGTTCTGTGCCCTGAGGACCAAGGCCCGGTGGCTTGCCCAAGCCCTGGCCAGCCAGAGACAGCTGTGCCCTGGGCCCACCCCAGCCTCCTGGGCTCAGAGGCCACTCCCACCCCCCCCCAACAGGACATGTGGCCTGTCCCCCATCTCACCTTTTCTTTAAAGCAAGACATCCCCTGGGCCGATCACACTCTGAGATTTTATTGATCTAAAGGAAAAATTATATTCATAAGCTGTCACTCCTGATAATCTCCAAAGGGCCCACATCTGGTCCCACGGCCCCCCAGGGAGTCTAAGGTGCTGAGGCAGGCGGCTAGCAGGCTGCCCGCCTCCGACCACGTCCCTCCCCCGTTAGATGACGCCTGACGGCCTTCGAGGCCCGGCCCGGCCCTGCCTTCCCCACCCCGAACCGTCGTGCTGCGGGCGCCTCTCTCCTGCCCTCGCGGTGTGGCGGCGACGGACGCCTCCCCGCCACACGGGTGCATGTCACACGCCCACACACACGCACACACCTTCGCTCCCTGCCGCTCTCAGCGATGGCACTTCCGCTCACGCTGTCACTAACTGCTCGATTCGTTCATGTGTTCGCTGCGAGTCCCCTGAGGCCAGGCCACGCCGGGCCAGCCAGGGAGGCTGGCTGAGGGAAGGGTGAACCCCCGGGATTCAGAGGCTTAGGTCCCTTGTCTTCTGTCCCAGCTGCACGTCCTGGGTGCTGGCTGTGGGACCCAGCGGAGGCCACAGGAGGCCTCCCGTGAGCAGCCCCGGCCAGGGCTCCTCTTGGCGCTTCCTCCCAGGGCCATGTGTCCGGTTCCCTTTGTGCTTCCAGGCACCCCACGTGTGTCACCCCCCCCCCCCAGGAATCCTTCACAGCCCTTCCCCCGCCCCCCAACCCCAGCTCCAGAGCGTAACTCCACTCGGGTGCTGCTGGACGTGTGCTGAGCACAGAGCCGGGGGCCTCACCGCCATGCCCTCCCCTGACTCCTCGGGCAGCTCAGTGAGCCCCACCTGACAGGTGGGCTGGAGGGGACAGGCACAGCGTAGGGGCGCAGGGGGCTAGGGAGAAGAGGGAAGGCGGCGGGAAGGACAGTCCTGTGTCTTTTGAACTGTGTGCAGGTACCTGTGTTCACTGTGCCAGGTGCCAAGGGGGCACAGGTGCCGGGGGACTCAGGCACGGCCACCAGCCTCAAGGAGCCCACGCTCTGCTGTGCCTCCGAGGCTGGTGGGCCGAGCAGTGCCTACGGGCCCCCGGAGGGCAGGCCCCGCGCAGCCCGGCTTCCAGCGAGCGCTCACGTGCGAGTCACACACTTTGGTCTCAGCCTTTGGAAAAACACCTCTTTGCCTCATTTGTCTTTGGCCCCACCGATGCCAGGCTGCCTAGAAGCCCCAGAGAGGGTCAGAGGGGCTTCCGTAAAGGGGATTACATGGAAACGGGGTTCTGCAGGCAGGCGGCCTGGGAAAAGCCGGGCCGGTGTAGGCCGCTGTGCTCACGTACCAGACGCTGCTGCTGGGGCTCCGAGCCTCCGAGCCTGTGGGGCAGGCCTTCCTGTGCCGGTAGTGAGTAGACAGGCCCCGTGACTGGCTGAGAACGGTGGGGTATCCCGCAGGCCACAGACCCCTTCTCTCGAGGAGCATCTCGTGGGCCAGGGTTCGGTGTGCCCTTGGCACAGGGTGCTCTGGCTCTTGGCGCAGCCCCGCCCACCGCCGTGGGACGAGTGGGCGTGAGTCACTCCTGCCTCCTTGGAAAGAGCCAGCGGCTGGCACGGGAGAAGAATCACAGCGCCGGACGCCTCCCAGCTTCCCTCGGCTGTGTTCGCGTGACGCGGCACCCACAGGGGACACCGCGCGCAGGACCTGTTTCTCTAGAGGCCTGGCCGGCCCCTGGAGATGAGCATTTCAGGCTGGCCGGGGAGGAGGCCAGCACTTCGCTGCGGTATTTCAGCGCACGGCCGGCCCACACTTGGGGTTCCGGTGTCCTGCCGATGGACTCATAGCTGGTTTCCAGTTTTTCACGATTATAAATCACCCTGTGGTGAACAGCGTTGGTGTGCCTCCTTGTGCAAGCGGGCTGGGTTTCCTTTAGCACGATTTTCCCCACCCTTGCTGGGGCCTAAGCATCCTCGTGGGCAGCTCGTTTACTGTGCGTTCACCAGGTCCATCCCTGGCGGGTCTGAGTTCGGGGCCCAGGACTCTAGTCTCGGTTGCGGCGGTGCCTCAGTGGCTCCCGGGATCGGGGAAGTTTAGCAATCCCTGATTCGGAAGCGAGAGAGCTGACTCAGCAAACGGGCATCCGCAGTTTACCAATCAGATGTCGCTGATCACGCCGAAGGCGCTGGGCCTGTTCATATCCCCTTCCAGGGAGAGGAACCCCATTTTCCCGCCCCCTCGCCAATTCTTGGTGCTGCGAGGGGTTTTTTTGGGTTTTTTTGTTTGTTTGTTTTTAATTTCTAAATCTGAACAGTGTGTAATACTATCTCATTTTAATCTAATCTGGGTTCCCTGTGCTTTTGGTGAGGCTGAGCACTTTTTCAAACGTTTCCTAACCAGTCGGGTTTCCTTTTCGTGAATTATCTGTTCATATCCTTTGTACCCTTGATGCATTCTACTTCTGCTCCTTCGTCAGTTATTTGTGTTGCAAGCGTTCACTCCCAGTCTGTGGTTTGTCTTTTTACTTTGTTTACGGTGTCTCAGTTAACAAAAGTTTTACCTTGAAATGTAATCAGGTTTAGTAGTGATGTTCTTATAGGTTGTGCATTTCATACCATGTCTAAGGCATCCTCCCCTCCCCATAGTTATAAAGATATTCTTCTACATTCTCCTGTAGAAGTTTTAAAAGTTTGCCTTGCACATTGTAAATCTACTTGCTATTTAATTTTACTTTCCGTACGGATAGCCAGTCGCTCCAACACCGTTTTTAAATAGACCGCTTCCCCCCCCCCCACTAATTTGTAAGGCTGCCTCTGTCATACATCAGGCTTTCCACATTTGCTTTTATTAGTCCCTTTAAATGCGGTTTTTAAAAAACGACTTTATTGAGATATAATTCACCACCATACAGTTCACCCATTTAAAGTACATCATTTGGTGGTTTTTCGTAGATGCACATACTGTTAGAACATTTGCGTCATTTCTAAAAGAAACCCCGCCCCCTCCTCCCCACCAGCCTCCTGCCCGGCCCACCTGCCCGGCCCTAAGCGGCCGCTAATCTGCTCCCTGTCTCTGTGGTGTCCCTGTTCTAGATAATTCACATAAAGGGAATCGTATGAAATGCGGTCTTTTATGACTGGCTGCTTCCGCCTGGTTTACACCTAGGCCTGGTTTACACCCAGGAGTAGAGTCGCTGGGTTAAACAGTGACTCGTTTGAATCACTCGAGGAACGGCCGGGCGGTTTCCCAAAGCAGCTGCACCGCTTCGCGGTCCCGCCGGCGGCGCGTGAGGTTCCGGTTCCTCCGCACCCTCGCCGATACGGGTTTCGATTCCCGCCGTGTCAGTGGGCCTCACTGCCAAGGCGACCACGGGATCCCGCCGACGTGAAGCGTTGCTCTCTAGAGCAGCGATCTATGTTTTTAAATTATATTTTAAAAGAAGGAGTTTTTACACATGTCCGCACAAAAATATCCATATGGCGGGGGCGGTTCTCACCCCTCTGGATGTCCTGTGGCAGTGGCTTGCAGGTGATAGGTCTGCCTTCCGAGGAGGGGCGTACCATGCCCCAAAGCCTGCCTCTTCGCCCCTCTGCTGCCCTGGTCTCATCTGGCACTGGGGAGGGGTGCTGGGGAGCACCAGAGGGGGACGCTGGGAAGGGCCGCTGGGAGGGACACGGGGGGCACCAGCCAGCCCTCCGCAGGGGCTGGCTCACAGGCTGCCTCGTGCTCCTGGAGCTGAGGGAGGAAGAGCAGAGGTCTGCCAGCAGCCTTGGGGACGGAGTCTGTTTGCCATCACTGGGCTGCTCGAAGCAGGCCGAGAGCGGGAGGGACTCGGAGCTGTGCGTGGCAGGCGGCGCAGAGCTCAGCGACAGCACGTCCTTGGTGGTGGCCGTCCTGCTTCGAGCAGGCATCGCAGGTCCCTATTTTTTACCTGTTCCAGAAGCCGCCGGCTGCCGTCTGCTGGAGTGAGCTGTGCCCTCCATTCTGGCTTCTAAGCTGCCGCAAAAGGCAAAGGCCCGATGGGCAAAAATGAAAACTGGGCCTTAAAAAGGTGACCAGGGCTCAGGCACAGATCGCTCAGACACGGTTCGCGGCCCCACACAGGACCGCATGCACGAGACGGTGTGGGCAGCGGCCACGCGGGCTCGCGCGACACCTTCGTCCAGGGCCCGGAGAGCAGGGACGAGCCCGAGCCTCATGGAAGGCGCAGTGCTGCGGGGCTCACCCCTCGAAACCCTCCCCGCCAGCCAGGGCTGCGCCCCGCGACCCCGTCGCAGGCACCTCGCTGCCGTGGTCCTAGCTCTGCCGCCCAGCAAGGCCTTCTCCTGTCTGTCCCTGTGGGGACAGATGAGCGGGGCTCCCCACTGGGCAGCCTCAGCCGCGGCTGCAGGGCCATCAGGCTCACGGTTCAGAGCCGGGGGTCCCTGGTGCCGCAGCCCCCGATCGGCAGGCCCCCCGCGGGTGGCCGCTCTGGCCGGGCCGTGAATGCGTCCATTATTCCGGGGCCTGACGCGGCGTGCCGGGCCGGCAGCCTCCTCGGGTTGGCGGTGCTTGGAAGCCGGGCGCTGCCAAATCCCGTTGTTTGACTTAATGTTTCAAGGCCAAGTCCTTTCAGGAAAGTTCTTTCCACCCCAACCACCCCCTTAGAAAAACAGACGTGTGATTGATTGGCTTTGCAGGTTTTTAGTCCATCATTCTTTCCAAAGAATTGTGTGAATGGCTCGTACGTTCAGTCACGTGACATTCTCTCCCGCTCTGTCTCCGCCTCTGCCTCTCGCTCTCTCCTTCCAAATGCGGACGAAATGGAAGCGGGAGAAAATGGAACACGAGCCTCTGGGGGTGGGGGACGCAGAACGAGCGATGGCCGAGGTCCCGCGGGGGACGCGCCCGAGGGGAAACGCCGGAACCTTCCGCACGGGGTTTGCCGCAGCCGGACGTCCCCGTCTGCGTTCCTCTGTGCGCCCGCGATGCTTCGCTCAGGCCTGGCTCTCCACGGCCACCTCTACCCCCTGCCCGCCGTGGGAGGGGCGGAGTCAGGGCCACGCCTGGCCTCTCCCTTCGGGGCAGTGAGGGTGTGGAGGACACGGGGGCCTTTCTCATGCCGCGAAGGTGCCATTGGGGCCGAGACACCTTCTCGAGGCCCAGGACTGAGTCAGGGCGTGACGCGGGCATCGGCGCCTCCCTCTCCGCCGCCCTGCTGGGACTGGGACATGTCAGCCCCACGCCGGGAGCCGCGGGAAGGCAGTGGGCACCCGTCCAGCCTGTCTGGTGCTTCCCTCGTCTGCACGATGGGCCGGTCCCGTGGGAGGCACTGGGTGACACTCAGCTGACGGAGGGGGGAGACCCCGGACCGGGAGACAGGGCGGGCCCGAGGCCCAGCACTGCCACCTACTTGCTTTGGGACCGAGGAGGTGGCAGCCCCTACTAAGCCGGCTTCCTTGACCATAGAACAGAGGCCGGATCACGATGCTGCGGAGACCGAGGGTTCGCGGCGCTGGCCCTGCATGACCGGTCACGTCAGGGGAGGCGCCCTGGCTGTAGCGAGTGCTGCCACACCCCTCTGCGCAGGAAGCCGCGTCCCAGACAGAAAAGACCTCGCCCCGGGAGGTGCGGTTTCTGCCGTCCTAGGGGGAGGCGAGGCGGGGTGGGTGCCTGTTCAGCTCGGGGCCTCAGCTGGTTAATTAAAGGGGATGTGGGGCAGGAGGTCGCCTCTCCGAGCCTGGCCATGGGCAAAGATCCCGTTGCGGCCTGTGTGCAGGCATGTCCCCAGTGTCCTGTTGGGGCTGCGGCTTGCAAGGAAAAAGGACAAAGCCCTGCGCACCGACAGCCGGGTACCCCCTTCCGGCCCCCAGTTTCCCCGTCGGCAAAGTGGACAGCGCCTCCCCGAGGCTCGCCGAGGAAAGGCGTCTGCGGGCGGCGGCCGCCCGCGCCCCGCCCGTGGCTGGAGCTGCTTCCAGGGCTTTCCTGAGGCCACAGGCCGGGCCTGTTGGGGAGGGTTTGTGGCTTCCCCGTAAACCGTGGACAGGGCCAGGGTCTGAGGAAAATCAAGGCGGTGTTGAGAGAGCGTCCGGGGGGGGGGGGGGCTTGTCTTCCTGAGCTGGAGATGAAACCAAAGAAAACGAGATGTTGTCTAGGAAGCGTCCAGGGCGCGGCCGCGTGCCAGCAGCCAGGCAGCTTGGACGGGCTCCCCGAAGCACAATCGGCCCAGTGTGGGGCGCGCCGACCCGGCAGCCTGGCGTCCCCGAGGGCCAGGATGAATGGCCCCCTTACTGGGCAGCTTTGACCGTTTATGAGGTGTCGTCTGGGCCGTGATGAATGAGGTGGCATCGTCGGCTTTTCAGGGAAGGTGCTAGCTCAAGCCGGGGGAGGGGCACTGGCCTCGTCGCTAGTTCGCGCCATGCCCTCTGCTTCTGTGCCTCAGTTTCCCCATCTGTCTGGATGGGTGGACTGAATAGGAGTGTCCGCTCCCCCAGCCCTGGCCTCGCTGTCATAAGTGCAGGCAGGAGAGAGAGAGTCCTGGAAAGAAGGGGGCCCAGGGACCCCCTTCTGCTTAGCTCTGCCTCGTGGGTGGCAGGCAGACAGTCCCTTGCCCAGAGCCGGGTGCAGCCCTCTGGAAGGACGCAGACTCTTTCTGTCTCGGATGGAGCCTCGCTGGGCTGCCCGGGGCCAGCATCTGCCCCTCCTTGGGCCTTGGTCTCGTCTCCTGAGAACTGAGGGGCCGGTGCCTTAAAGTCCCTTCTTGGCTCCTAGGTGTGGGGGCTTGTTTGCCTTGCTTGGGGCCTCGCTCGGTCCAGCGGGTACGGGGAAGGTGCTGGCATTGGGGTCGGACTGGGATCTGAGTCCCAGCCCCGTGGCACGCTGCCATGTCACCCGACGCGAACCTCCCCCTCCCGCGTCCCCCGCTCTGGGAGGTGAGTGCGAGGCCTTCTCCAGGCGCACGTGAGTGAGGCGTCCCAGTGGACGTGCGAGGCGGGCCCCTGGGGCGCTCCGCCCAGAGCGCGGCGGGTTCGAGGCCGTCCAACGCCTCTCGGCGGCTGACTGGTCAGCAGGGCTGGGGCGAGGCTCACCCCCGGCGGAGGGGCGCCGGGTCTCCTGCGGCCTTTGGTTGATGTTGCGGGTGCCGCTGGCCTCCTGGGCGGGCTCCCATCGCTTGCATCCGGCCAGCGCTCAGCGCCCCTCGGCCCGGCCGCGCCCGCGGGGTGGGGTGCGTGCCGCCCACCGCTCCTGTCACCGAGCACCTTCCCGCGATCCCCGCGGCCACTGGGACCTCCTGGTGTGTGGAGTGCCGATTTTAACCCTCTTCGAGGGGGCCATGTGCAGAGCGGCTAAAGGCCGGTAGGTAGGTCAGGAGGCCGTGCGGGCCCTGGGAAGGCCGTGGCGCTAACGAGGCTGCATTTCCAAGCTTGGGGCTCACTTCCCATGAAATGAGGGCTGCACACGTTGGACCCGGAGTGGCACCCCAGGGGGCGCAGCCCGGCCTGTGGGCCCTGTGGCACTCGCCTTAGGAGGATTCCCTCCTGAGGTCAGACCAGGACGGAGGTGCTGGGTGCAAGCCCGGCCCTGCCACCAGAGCTCTGAGCGAGCAAGTTCCTCGCCTGTCTCGAGCCTTGGTTTCTTCATCTATCAGGTGGGGGGCAGTATCGGTGCCACCTCCCAGGACAGCTTGGGGAGGCACCTCCATGGCACCCCAGCTCTCGTAACCCCTGTCATCGATGGGATTCCCCACCCTCGGGTGGCAGCCCCAGCCCCCACAGCCCACCTGCCCGTGCAGCAAGGCCGTGACTCTGGGAGTGTGGGGTAGCCAGCCGCAGCCCCTGGGAGGGGTACCAGGGCCGGGGACAGTCCTAGGGTGACTGGGGGCCCTTATCATTGCGCGCAGAGCTGCCTGGTGCCCCCACCCTAGTGGATGGAGCACCTGCTGTGGCCTCTGCCTCCTCCCTGCTGGTGTCAGGCTCCAGGCTCCAGCAGTTCCCTGAGGGGCGTCGTTCCCCCTAGGAGGGAGGAAGGTGTGAGCGTGGCGGGCCACCCAGCATGCACCTCTGCTTTCTCATGTGCACAAAGACTCCGCGAAGGAGGGTTTCCCCTGCCTTCCTCCCCCGACCTCCACCTGCGGCAGATGAGCAGACAGACAGGGGCGGCCCAGGAACCCGAACCACCTGCTCCAACCCCAGGGGAGGTCCCAGCCAGCAGAAGCGTGTCCTGTCCTCTTTCCCGGCCAGGGGGCCGTGGGTCTCAGAGGGGCCTGGGGCGAAGACTCTTTAGGGCTGGGTTTTTATTTCAGTATTTTTCCACCACGTGATTTTAAAGCAGAGGCCCCCATCTGTGTGAGCTCATTGGACGGCAGGAGCTCTCTGCCATCGGTGACAGGAGGTGTCCTAGGTTGCAGGGTCCTCAGGGTCTCCGGGCTGGCTTGTACCAGGCAGGCCTCGTGCTGAGGCTGGGCCCAGGCAGATAGAATCGAGGACAGGAGTTGGGGGACGTGGGGGCCAGGGGAGCCAATGGTCTGGTGGGCGGGGAAGGGGAACATAGTCCTGCAGGCTGAACCAACCTTTGTAGTGAGGATGAGGACCTGAGGCTGGAGCCGAAGGCCAGGCACTAAGTTAGGGCATCCAGGCAGGGAGGCACAGGGCCTGGGTTCTTGCTTCTGTGACGACCTCCTCGAAGGCAGGGACCAGGTCAGGGTCCCCCGGCGAGGTGGAGGGCTCAGCAGACCTTGGCCGGATGAAGGCACAGGCTCAGTGGGGAGAAGCCCTGTCGGTCAGTTGCTCTGTAAGCAGCAGGAGCCAGTGTTTTCTGGGATGCACGCAGTCCAGCCTGCCCTACCTGCCCGGCCTACCTCCATAACCCAGGTCCCAGGCTGGCCCAGGGGACAGAGGCAGAAGCAGCTGGTCTGAGCTCTGTGGCCAACTCTGGTCTTTTGGCCACCCCACAATGAGATCACTGACCCCTGGGCCCTTGCCAGCAGCCGGCTCCGGCCAGGAGGTCAGCGGCTGTCCCACTGGGCCTCAACAAGCTGCCCCGTCTCGGGGCTCGAGGCCCCACTGCGTCTCCTCGCCCCCCCTCCCCTACATGTCCCGCTCTGTCCTGGGAGGACCAGTGGGCTCGCTCTCTCCATCACCCACTCCGCTCTCACGGCCGAGGGCAAGCCTTTGCTGGGTCTCTTTCTTCATCCTCCGTAGTGTGCCGTCTTTGAGGCTCCGTGGGTCCCAGGTCACTGGCCAGCATAGAGTGGGGTTCACTGGGCTGAGCATAGCTGCTTCCAGAGCTCCTCTGGGCCTTTGGGGCAGGCAAGCCCAGGTCGAGCGCCCCCCCCCCCCCCCCCCGCCGAGAGCCGCAGCCCACGGCAGCATCACGTAATTAAGACATAAAAGTCCACGATTCCCTCTGCGTGTTGGCAAACACCGGCCGGCTGCTAATGCAATCCTTTCTTTTAATGGATTCTCGAATTTAAATGATATGTAATTAAACGTAATTAGCCACGTACGCCATTCGGCTAGGAGCCGTATGTTGCGTGGGGCCGGCCGGAATCTCATTACGCAGCATCTTCTGTTATGGGCAGATACCTTGTTCTCTCTTGATGCTGAGTTCCTTTGACTGGGCAGTGACCCTGGCCCCAGGGTCCCGTGCAGGTGTCAGGGGCGGAGCGTCCGGTGCCAGCTGCCCCGGGACTTGGGCGATGGCCCGGGCGGGGCCGTCTGCTGGGAGCAGCTTTGCTTCGCTTCGAGCTTCGAGCGGTGGAAACAACGCTGGCCTCACTGTGGAGCTGAGAGCAGCTGGGACGCCGACAGGAATGCCAGGAGGGGACACAGGGGTGTCCGCACCCTGAAACCCGCCTGCCCGTCCCAGTCCTGCCGACAACCCACTCATAACGGGGGGCGGGAGCACCCCAGCACAACATGTCCGTGGCGGGGCTTCGGGCCCCTTGGGCCCAGGGGTAGCCGAGGGACGCTGAAGGGCATGTCCAGGACCATGGGGACCCCCCACAGGCCCAGCACTGGAGCCAGCCGCTGGCCGCTTCCTTCAGGCTGTTGGGATGTCCCCAGAGGGTCCTGGTCCCAGCCCGCCAGCCCCTCCCACCCCAGGGCCCATGGCTGACCCCGCCTCACTCTTTCTGCCTTGTACCCCATACACTGATGTGTGTCCATAGGTCCCGCCTGTCTGTCCCGCTCCGTCTCCCTGTCCAGCCCCAGCCTGGGCACACAGGGCATCCCATGACAGCTCGCGGAGTTCTTGGTAGTCATGGTAACAGTGCTGAGCGCCTGGGCCAGGCTGCGCCCCCAAGGGGTAACCGGTTTCCGGCCTCTGCCTGTCTCTGAACCTGGTGTAAATGGTCCTCGGGTTTGGGCCCCCTACCGAGTGAGATCCAGCCCACGAGCGTGGGGAGGGGCCTTCCCGTCACCAGGACCTGACTCTCCAGCTCACAGCACCCCGGACCTTGGGGACTGTCTGGGAGGTTCTGGCCCCCCAAATCCTAGTCAGAAGCAGCTCTACCAGGAGCACTTCTCCGTCGGGCAGGAGTGGCCTTACCGGACACTGACCAGTTGGCATGTCGGCCCCCTGGGGTTTGGGCAGGAAGGAGCTCAGCCCACAGTCAAGTTCATGGCCCTGCTCTCAGGGGTGTGATGCTGGCCGCACGGACAGAGCAGGGGCCATCGGTCACTCTGCCACAGAGCTCTGAGCAGAGAAGGGGTTTCGGGCGGTCCCCGGGTGGAGGGAACAGTCCAGGGGGAGGCGTGTGTGTCCTCAGTGAGGGTGGCTGGGACCGGGGCGCAGGGAGGGAGGGGGACAGCTGTCGGCCATCAGCTACCTGACCTGGCCACGCTAGCTGCCGGGAGGCAGCGGCTTCAGAGGAGTCAGCACGGGGTCACCAACTAACGGCCATCCTGCCCTGCGCCGCAGGCCCAGCGACGAGCATCATCCGGAGGTGAAGGCTGATGGGTACGTGGACAACCTCGCGGAGGCCGTGGACCTGCTGCTGCAGTACGCGGACAAGTGATGGGCCCTCTGGGAGGCCCCCCGGCTCCTGCCATCCTGTCTCCGGTGCCCAGACCACCACGGCCCTGCCCTCTGTCCCCCACAGGCAGGCGAGAGGGTGCCGGCCGGAGCTGTGGCTGCCCTGCCCCCGGCCTGAGCTGGCCAGCCCCTTCCTGTCTCCCTCTGCTGGCCCCTCGCCCCCCCCCACCCGCCCCAGCCACGTGCCCCAGTCTCCCAGGAAGAGTTTGCTCCCTCCCCGATGCCTGCTCCCCGGCCCGCCCCGCCCTAGTGAAGTCAGGAGGGTGGGACAGGCGGGGCAGCCAGCGGTGCTCTGGGAATGTCCCAAACCCATGCCCTCTCCACGAGCCCCTGGTCACGCAGACGCCCCACCAGCAGGACTCCTGGGCATGTCCCACGGCCTCGTCTTCAAACACGCTTCACGTCACATGAGGAGCCCGGAGGAGACAGGCCTTCTGTGCACAGCGCCGACCTGAGCCAGCTCCCCTGGGGGCTGCCCGGCGCCCCCGCCCACCCCCAGCCCCCACCCGCAGTCAGTGCCCACTGAGCACTCTGACCCCCCCCCCCCACACACACCTTCCTGTCCCCAGAAGAAGTCACCTTTGGCGCCAAAAGCTGGGGCATCCCCCGGGGGCACTTGGAAGACCATGTGCTGCAGAGCAGGAGTGGGAACCTCTGGGCTCAAGGTCGCGGGCGCAGGGGGCGCAAGGGGCGCGCTCTGGAGCCGTACCTCGAGGGACTGGGGTGCGTCATGCCCAGTGCGTCTGGGCGGAAACTAACGTTTAAACACACCACCCTGACCTGCGGCCGACTCTGGCCTTCCCGCCGAGGCCCGGGGGCGGGGGCAGGGCCTGCCACGTGCTTGAACCGCTGAACGACAGAGAGCCGGGCCCTGAGACGCCTCACCTGCCCTGGCCCCTTCGTTAACAGGGGAAACCGAGGCCCCCAGGAAACAGGGAGCTGCCTTAGGCCCCGAGGGGACAAGGTGGACCAGGGCGGACATCGGCCTTCCCTCCGCAGCAGCCCCGTGGCCGGCGGCGGGAGCCACGTGCTCCCCGAATTCCCTCAGCCCAGTTCAGGTTTCAGTCAGTCAGCTGAATAGATACCTGGATTGCTCTGTTTCTCCCCAAATCGATCCTGGGAGACAGCGTCTCATAAAAGCAGTCCTGGGCCTTCCTAGACAGGATTTGCACCGAGCAGAGGGCCGCCCACGCAGGGCGCTGGGCTCTGCGCGGTCCCAGGCCTCCCCGCCCGCCAGCCACTATCAGACCGGGGCTGGAGGGCTGGTGGTGGCCTTGCCACCAGGATGCCATGCAGCCAGGCTGGCGTCAGGGGCCTGCGGGGCAGGAGGGCGTCGGGCCTCTTCGCTGGGAAGTGTGCACAACGCCCTCGTCACAGCTTGCAGGGGTCCAGATGGTGGCCGTGCTCGCGGGGCTGGGGGGGTGACTGCGGGGGACCCGCCTCCGCTTGCCGCTCGGCGGTTTCCTTTCCTCTCCCCCTTTCCGCGGCCGCCCGTGCTTGGTGTCACCGGCAGGAGCCCACAGCCAGGCGGCGTCCCCCTGGAGGACAGAGGCCGGTGTTCCCTCTCCACAGGCACGTGGAGTCGCCTCTGGGAAGCTGCCGCCCAAGAGTGGGGACAGTGAGGGTGTCGGGGGGGGGGGCAGTGCCAGAGGGACACAGGTGCGGGCCCTGCTTTGTCCGGGCAGAGAACACGGCGCCTCCTCCCCCAGCTGTGGGTTCAGCGTGGCCGGCGTCTCCCCTTCTGACGGATGAGGAAACTGAGGCGCAGAGAGCGAGTGACTCGCCTGCGGGCTGACCGCTGGCCAGGGCAGAGCTGAGGCGCGAATCTAAGTCTGATCCTGCGTCTGTGCCCCTTCCAGTTCCTTCCGCAACCGCGTAGGGGCGGCTTCTGGCGGCCCCGGTGGGGCCCTCAGTGGGGCCCTCAGTGGGGAGGGCATGTGACCCTTGAGCCTCGGCTCCCCCCTTGCTTAGCAGCCACTGAGCCCTGTGGGGGACCGGGCTTTACCGGGTGCCCTGTCGCTTGGCTGGGGACGGTCAATGACCCCTGTCTTGCTGCCACCGAGGTTACAGTGAGGACCTCCCTCACCCAGGGCCTTCCAGCTGCCTGGCTCCGCCCTCTGCAGACCCTCCTTCCACGCCCCAAACAGGGCGGGCGGAGTTCTCGGGCGGAGCTGGACGGAGCCACTGGCCACAGCGGGACTGGAGCTCAGGGCTGACGCGGGGCGGGAGCGAGGCCGAGTCCGGCCCTCATGCCCGGTGGCCGCCCACCGCCGGCCCAGCTTTCCCCTCCTTCAGATCAGGTCGACGAGGTCCTTCAGAGGCCCAGGAGGGCCCCGTTCCTCCCCGCTGGTCCCACCCGAAAGGGAAGGGTCAGGTGGTGGCCAGGTGGGAAGGGCGCAGAGGTGGGGGGTGTGCGGGGTGTGTGCTCATGGTTCCACACCCCCAGCGTGATTACCCACAGCTCTGATTTTCCCTCTCGGAACTGACCCAGTTTAGATAATAAACGTATTGGGCACTTGGTATTATCTTGTGTTTTCTTAAGGTTGGATTTTTCTTTTAGATTATAAGAGCAGTACGTATGACTATAGACAGTTCCACAGAAGGACGTAAGAAGGAACCAGAATCAGCCCGCGTCTCACCGCAGTTAACGCTGGGGGCAGCCCCCTCCGCCCTTCCCATGCGGAGACGTTTGTACGGGGCACTGCCATTCAGGCGAGTCCCAGAGCCTGAGCCCTGGGCGGCGTCCGGGCTCCCGCGGGTCTCGAGGGGCGGGAGGGCGTGGCAGTGAGTCTGTCCTGCCCTGGGAGAGACACCAGGGCGACAAGCGGGTGGCCGTCGCCGGGCGGGCTGAGCTCGAGAGCAGAGGCCGCTCGCCTCGTCCGAGGGGTGCAGGTAAGGGGTTTTCGGGGGCTGGGGGTCCATCGAGGGCCACGTGTGCGCTCTCCTCAGCCGCGGGACACGTGGGGACCACCGTGCGTGGCAGAGCCTCCCCTGGGTCCCTGGGCCTGCCGGCTACGAGGCCGCCTGGGGAGGGGCGGGGCTCCCCGCACCCCCGGCTCCGGTCAAGCAGCCTCGCTTCACCTGTTTCATGGCCGAGGCGTTCACGGACCGTTTTGTTTGAAGAGACCCGAGCTACGGAAAACAGGCAGAGTCCAAGGAGGGCGCTGGGGCCTCAGCCCTGGGACCTGGGGTCCGAGCCGCCCCGGCACGACGGCCTCTTCACACCCACCAGGGCTGCAGACATCCTGGTCTCCTGAGCTTCGTTCGCTGGGGTCTCCAGTCTGGAGGGTCAGGCCCAGGGACCGTGGGCCCTGAGCCCTCGCTGGGCTGAGCTACATGTCGGTGTCCCCCAGGCCCAGGCAGTGCAAGTGGGTGCCGTCTGCCCTCCGTGGGACGTGGGGCCTGGCCTCTGCCACCCCGTGGCCGTGCTGCTGGGCGGGTGGCCGGCAGAGCTCCGGGCCAGCCTGGCACATGCCCATGCCCGTCGGGGGTGCTGAGGGTCGAGCTCACGTGTTCACTGGGACTGAGAAGTTTCTCCATGGCTCTGGACTCGGAAGTCACAGAGGGGTGTCCCTGCCTGCTGTCCTGGGGTCCCTGGCTCTCGGCTGGAGTGAGGAGCTGGGCCCCTGCACCCCGCCCCACATTGCCCTGGGCACTGGGCTGCCCAGAGTACCTCTAGAAGGGGGGTCCCCCTGTGACTATGGCTGTGGCCCGGCCATCGCCACCTCCCCCCGACGGTCACTCACCCCCTGCATTTGAGCCTCCTGACGACGCCGAGGTGTCTGCCACCTCCCTTTGACAGACCCGACCCTGCGGCTTGGCGGGGACGTCAGGGCCCCTGCTCCTGCCACAGACGGAGGGTGGCCCCACCGACTCTCCACACCCGACAGAAACCAGACAGGCGGCTCGGGCGGTTGGATATTGAACCAGGAAGCTTTATTTACACAGTAAAAGTAACAAGCGAATTCCTGAGACTAGAGCGGCTCCTAGTGCAAGTCGTGGCCTGCGCGTGGGGGTGGGCGCCTTCGGCACGCAGGCTGCTCCCCAACCCAACCCCGCGCGCGCTGGCTGCCACCCTTCCTGCAGCGTGGCTGGTGCGGAAGGCGTGCTACGGCCCCACGTGTCGCCGGGCCCCCAGCCCCGCGCACTGAAAACACGGTTTATTTGCCAGAGAGACTATGCTAGAAGGTCAGACTACCCTACCTAGGCTACGAGATCTCTCCCGTGTCTGGGATTTAAAAAAATTTTTTTTTCTCTCCTTTCTCTTTAAAGAGGCAAGGTTTTCTGTGACTGGCACCCATGGAGGGGGTGGGGGTGGGGTGTTTGACCAACCGTGCGGCTGTGGCGAGAGGCGGCCCCACCGTCGACGCGGGAGCAGAGTGACCGGGCTGCCGAGCCCGTGTCTGGGGGCTGCTCGCGCCCCAGGCGCAGAGCCCGAAGCGGTCATCACTTAGGTGACCGGTCCTGAGGTCACAGTGCACGACCTTAACTTCACGGGCAGACACGGAGATGCCAAGCCCGAGCCACGGCAGGGCGCCCAGGGGCAATGCCATGGACGCTGCTCGGCCGTGCCCCGGATGCCCTCGGGCAGCGTCAGCCGGAGCGTGGGAAGCCGGGCCGCCCGCACGAGGAGACCCATTTGGACGTGTGGGTCCAAACGTGGCTCTCCGTGTTTTTTATAATGTGGGCTTTTCCTTTATTAAAATTTTCTTTCGGCATACAAATTCGCAAAACTTTCCTGTTACAAAAATTCTGTTGAAAAGTAAGGCTTTCTGAGGATGAACATCCACATGTACGGTCAGAACGAGCTCCCCGTGGCCCGGATGTCATGTGCGCCTGGGGCCCTGGGCCGGCCGGGCCACCGCCCCGAGTAAGGCAAGAGGGTTTGCAGCAACGCGAACGGTGAGCCTGCGGCCCTGAGCCCGGCCCGGCCTCCACGGCAGACGGCAGCTCGTCGGCCCAGCAGCTTCGGGGATGTGCTTTGGACTGAGGGGGTGCCATACGCCAGCGAGCCTGTCCTCCCCACCCAGCTCCCCCTGAGCCACGACCCTGCTCTTGCCCCTCAGGGCCCCGCCGGGCAGCTGGGCAGGTGGTCTGGCACAGCCCTCACTCCTGGCTCTGAGCTTCCTCCGTCTCCGCTCAGAGGCAGGAGTTCATGGGCATCGGCTGCAAGGCAGGGCCCCGACAGAAGTGAGGCCCCTGCAGGGCGAGCCTGCCAGCCCACCCGCTGCCCCTGGGGACAGCCACGCGGGGTCACAGGGAGCTTCCCGGGTGAGGCCCCACGAGTCCTAAGACCTCTGGTGCCAGCGGGGTAGCACAGAACGCGCCTCCGGGCCATGGGCAGCACCTTCTAGATACGGTCTTCTCTCTCCAGGCGAGATGAACCACCTGAAGGCTTCCTCCCTCTCTGAGCAGAAGGGCCACCTGCCGTCTCTCCCCTCGTCACTGCGGCTGCGGGCTTGGGCCAGGAGCTTTGGTGGGGCCAGGACAGCCACAAGGGGCCTACGGAGGCTGGAAAAGGCCAAACCCTGCCTTGGGCTAGGATCCCTTCTGCCCGCAAGTGCCCTGAGGCTGGGCTTGCGGGTCAATAGGACCAGCTTGGGGCGAGGAAGCCCACAAGTCCAAGGACAAGTCACCTGTGACACCCACCCCATGTGCTTCCCCTCCTGGCCCTGAAGAAAGGCACCGTCCTGGCCCAAAGCCCACCCCTCACTGCAGTGTGGACCAGGAGTAGGGCCGCTGTTGGAGGCCATGGTCCCTCTGTGGCCACTCCTGGTGTGCGCCAGGTGCCACCTCCCAGCCCAGGTTTCTGAGGACACGAAGCACCTGCGTGTGCTCTCCGAATTTATACACTGCCGACGTCACCCAACACCTGCCCCAGCGCCCCCTGAATTCCCTCTAAGAAGACGTGGCCTCCACAGCCCGCCAAGCACGGATCGGGCGAGACCGTCTACCCGGAGCCCCTAGCTCTCCGGTTCGGCTCTCCAGGGGACGTTTGTTTGGTGGGAGCCACTGCGGCGAAGCCGGTTCACGCCCCAGGCCCTGCCCGTTGCCCACACACACCCATTGTCTCTCCAATCGGAGGCTGCGACCCCATCTCCGAGGCCACTGACCGGGGGTTTTCTGCAAGCATCTCATGGCTGATCTGCAGGAAAAGCCACCTGAAAATCAGAACCTGAGCCACCACACTTCTGATATGAAAAAGTGAAGGTTTGAGTAAAGCTTCCCGAATTGGGTCTCTCTTTAGGGGAACAGTGAGAACCTTTTGTAGTCAACTCGCGAAAGTGAGGCATTTGCTCTTAACGGAAGATGAGCAGAAGCAGGGTGGCTCTGAACGTGCCGCGGTCACGTGGCGGTCAACTCCGGAGAGCGCCCCGGTCGATTTTTTGGGAGAAGGGGCCCCTTGCTCATAAGCCGACCCGGCTGCTAGTCTGCGTTAGATGCCGAGTTTGCTGAAAAACCAATATTCAAAGAGAGCAGCGCCTACGCGATGTGTCTGCGACCAAGATGGACAGGAGCCACCTGAGCAAAACCCCGGGGCAGGGCTCCCCGTCACCACCACCACCGGGGCGTCTGCCGGGAGTGCGAGGGGCTGGGGAGGGTGCAGGGTGCCTCCGGGTGAGCCCGGAGCACGAAGGCAGCAGTGGAAAAACTCTGCTCGCCCAGTTGGCCGGCGGGCAGGCTCATCTCAAGGCAGACGGGGCGCCTCGCCCGAAGCGCATGGTCCCCACCGCCAGTGAGAACATGCCTGGGATACCGCAGGGGGGCGGGTCTTGAAGGCTCTCGACCTAGGTCCCCCCAGAATGGCCAGCAGACACCTCCCACCCCTGACAGGTGCACAGGACCTGGGTTTGCATACCTGCTCATAGCTCTTACCTCCTTTTAAGAGGTCGCCCTTTTATGATGATGTCTTTCCACCCCCTCCCCCACCCCGAATCGACTGAGAGCCTCACTGAGTGACAGGTGAGCCACGGAGAATGGCCGCCATATGCCAACCCTGCCAAGATAGCCCTGGAGTGGCAGAGAGCCACAGGGTCAGGCTCCCCACGCACGGGAGAGGGACGTGGGTCTATCCAACAGATCCAAATGTCTACTTAATGCAGATGGCCTCTAACGGGTACCCCAACTTGTTCCCCAGGCCCCGAGAGTTCAGACGTGGAGGGCGACCCCAGCACCCCTGGGCCCCTGCCGCTCACACTTGGGATTAAGGCCAGACAGTTGGGATATTACGACAGGAGGTCACTCCGGCACCTCCCGACCCTGCCCAAGCCTGAAGCGGGAGACCCGGGAGCAAAGGCACGGAATAAAACTGAGTGAAAGAAACTGTGGGGCCGACCCCCCAAACTGAACCTGAGCAGGCGGCCAAGAAGGGCCTTGACGCCGCCGGATGGGCCCGAGCATGCGGGGCAGGGCCACGGGGCTGCCCAGCGGGGGCGGCCGGGGCGCTCGCGGCCGAGGTCCCACGAGGAGAAGGGGAGAGAGACCCACCCGAGCAGCTGCTCCGGCAGCCACAGCAGCTCGGGGACCGTGACGGCCGCCGTGCCGGTGGGGCCGAGGCGTCGCACCGGGTGGCACGGGCCCCTGCGGGGGGCCAGCCTCCCGGGGCATGGGTGGGCTCTCTCCCTGGCACCCGGCGCCTTCCAGGGAGGTCAGGCCCAGGAGTGGGGCTCCCCGCGTCGGTGACCACCTCACGCCTGGAGGGAAGCTGTCGAACTTGACGCACCCCCACCCCCGACCAGGGGCCCGTGGCCCGCCTCAGTTGTTCTCTATCTGTTCGATGTCCAGCTCGCCGTCCAGGGAGCAGGGGCTGCCCCCAGCAGCCCCGCGGTCCCGCCAGGCCGAGGCCGGCTCCCCACTCGGGCCGCAGCCCTCGTCCAGGGCGCACCCGTCCGATTCCTCGCTGCACAGCTCCTCCTTGTAGGCCAGGTGCTCGTCGAAGGAGGGGGGCGGAGGCTCAGGGACTGGGGTCCCGGCGGGGGTCCTGCCCCCGGGGCCGGAGGCCGAGAGCAGGGCGGTCCAGGACCTGGTGCTGCCGACGTGGAGGGCGAAGGGACTGTGGGGGCCGCGGTCCTCCATCCCCGCGCTCAGGCAGCTCAGGCTGCTGAAGGTCTGGCAGTTCTGTGGGGAGACGGACAAGCGCGTCAGCGAGGTCACGCCCCTCCCCGGGACCCGAGGACCGCGTGCCCCCCGAGCCAGGCCGAACGCGGGGGCTGCCTGGCAGGAGATGACCACCCGCACCCTGGACTCTCCACTGTCCAGACAAGGAAAAGGGCCGTGGGCCACTCATGAGCAAACACCCTCGGCCGACCACGACCACGTTAATAAAGAAATGCAGAAGCCGCTCATTCACCCACAGGGCGGCAAAGAGCACGGCTTGGTAACAGCCGGTTCGGGGCTGTCGGGAGGGCTCAGAGCCCTCCGCCACCCTCCTGCAGGGCGACCGGGTGCCCGGGTGGTCGGGTGCCGGATTCCTTCAGGCAGCCGCACTTCTAGGGCTTTATGTCGCGAAAACAATTAGGGGGCATGGGAAAATCCCGCTACGGACTGCTCCCCATCACACTGCTCAGCTGAGGAGGGGAGAGTAACCTAAGCCCCCCACGAGTTCTAAACGCCTGCGTTTTCCGACGAGGAAGGGTCTCGAGCCATTCAGAGGACACCGCCAGAGTGCATGGGGACCTCGCAGGCTGTGCTGCTGCACGGAGGGGCACCATGCCACCCCACCCGCCCGCCACGACCACGGGGGAGGGGCACGACGGCTCAGCTGGCGTCGGACCCGCTGCTCAGGGCTTCCACTCAGGGAGCCAGGTTCCCCAGCGCCCCGCCTGGAGATGCTGAGACTCCGGGCGGGGGGCGGAGAGAAAGGTCCTCAGCGGGTACTCGGGCGGTGGCGGATGCTGCAGGGCTGCTGGGGTGGCCGGGCTCACCAGCTGAGGGCCTCGGGCAGCGCCCTCAGCCGCCTCATCTGTAAGAGCCGGCAGTGGGCCCCGAGACCCCAGTGAGAGTATGGCTGTCAAGAGCTCCCCGCCTCCGGGGCTCGCTTCACGAGCATGCTTCCAAGGGCCCTGTGCTGGGCGTAACGCTCTGCTGCTGCCGCCTGGAAAGTTTTTCAAAGGCCACGCGTTTTGTTTTGCACGGGGTTGGCCTGGGGTCCGCCTGAGCAGCAGGTGCAGCTTGAACACGACCCAAGGGTGCTCGGGCCACCTGCTCACGGAAGGAGGCGGGCCCAGCGCCGTGCACAAGCGGGTTCGGTTAAACACCTGCTTTCACAGCGGGGCATGAAACTGGGCCAGGCCTGGGACGGCGAGAGGCACCCAGGGCCCAGCCCTGGAGGTGCCCGGCAGGACCGGTCGCAGGGCAGCCCTGTGGAAGGTGGAGGCGGCGAGGCGGGGACCCAGAGCTCCACGAGCCTGCGCATGCCAAGGTCACAAGCCTGTCCCGAGGGCCCCGGGCCTTTCACGGGCGAGTGTTTATGTGTCACTGTGAAATACAGATGACCACCAGCTGTCGTGAGGAACGAGCTGCAGAAACAGGCTCTGCAAACGGGAAAGAAAAGGCGCTCTCTCTGGGGGAAGGCGGCCGTGCCTGGGCGCGCTCGCTCGTTGTTCCGGAATGTTCCATGGAGGAAACTGTTCTGATGGCTTCGCTTTTCCTGGAATCTTTTGATTCACTGAGAAAAGTGAAGCCTGAGTTAGCGGGGGTGGGTGGGGGGACTGTGGGAAAGGGCGCTGGGTCTGAGGAGAGAGGGGCCGGGCCACTCATTAGACCCGAGATGCCCGCTCAGGCCGAGGACCCCGCAGTCCCCAGACCTGGGCCGCCACGGGGTTCGACGAATCCCGCCCCAGTCTGCGCAGAGGGCGTCCCCTCCCGACAGAGCAGAGGAGCGGGCTGCAGACGCTCCACACGCAACACGGACGTTCCCAGGTCAGAGCACAGGCCTGACGCGGGGCGGGCGGAAGCCCCACGCGCCTGCGATGGAGGGTCTCCGAGGACCCTCCTGCCTCCCAGCCGCCGTCCGCCTGGCCGAGACCCGTGCCAGGGCACGAGACGCAGAGAAGAGGGCCCAGCCCAGGCAGCGGCAGCAAAGCCTGGCCTCAGCCTGCGTTCCCGTTCTCGCTGGCCCAGTTGGTCCAGTTCAAGGCCAGGAACTGCAGGGCCCCGGGAGCCAGAGCCGCCCCTCCCGGAAGTGGCAGTGGGTAAGAAAACTCCTGTGACAAATAACACTCCTGGGTCTGCCACTGTGCTCCTCAGATCATCCTGCCTCACCTTGTGCTTTAAACTACCTACGGGGCAGGGAGACTGACGTGTGTCCGGGCGCTCGTCACGTCCAACATTAGCCACACTGACGGAAGGTGCTGGAGACCCCAGGTTGCTGGGACTTTTCAGAGATGTAGCTTTTGCCCCAAGTGTGCCCCAGAGAAGGCTGAGGCCAGACGAGCTGTTACGGATCCAGGCTCTGTGTGGCATGGCTTCAGACAAGACCCAACATCTGACCCTCCATCCTCTGGGCCTTTGCCCACTTGCCGAATAAGGGGTGGGCTAAGGGCACCCAGGGCCACCCCCCGCTCTGGCTATTTGGCATATCTGGGTCCTTGCTTTGCAGCAGAGTGAGAAGCTGCAAGGTTTGCTTGGTGAATGCCACCACAAGCTAACCCCAGGATGCCACTGAACCCACCACCAATCGTCCTCAGAGCAGCTGCTCCTTGGCTGCAAAACCAGTGTCACCTTGAAAATGCTGTTGACACAAAACTCAGCCACAGTGAAAACCAAAACCCGCTCGCTGAATGCCCCAGGTGGTGGCACACCCCACCTGCCAGGGAGGGGCGTGAAGGCCACAGTGGGGCGGTGTGTGCCCTGCCCAGACTCCATCCCCAGGGGAGCCAGCCCTGGTCTGACATCCAGGGGCTGGCCCACGCCCAGGCCCTTCAGCTGCGCTGTGCCCACCACGCCTGGGGCAGGGCCGCACCCAGCTCTCACCGCAGGAAGGTGCAGCATGGGCCCTCCGGGGCCGGAGGCCGGCTCGCCCTCGGCAGCGTCTGCAAAAGCAGCAAAGCTGCTTCAAGTTCCAAGCACCACGTGAATACATCGTTCTAGGTTCAAGTTCAAAGCGCCATGTAAATACATCGTTCTAGGTTCAAGTTCAACGTGCCATGTGAATACATCGTTCTAGGTTCAAGTTCAAAGCACCACGTGAATGCATCATTCTAGGTGAAGCGGCTGCTCCAGGAAAAACTGTCCCCTGCCCCAAACGCTGTCCTCTGGAGGCCCAGCCCTGCCCTGCCCAAGTAACGAAGCTCGGACAGAACCGTCCATGTGGCCCCAGGCTAGTGGCTAGATGCCAACCAGCACCCCAGTCCTGGAATCTGGGGCGACTCAGAAATGGAGCCCCTGAAACTCAGGTAGTTTTCCCCAGACCGTCCGGGCCTCACTGTAGGCAGCGCCTGCCAGCCCAGCCCAGCCCACCCCACCCAGTCTCCCTGGGGCTCCCAGACAGGAGCGATGGCCCCTCTGCTGCACGGCCTATCTGTGCAGAGACGTGCTCCTGCACCCTCCTCCTGGGTGGGTGGCCCCTGGCTGGGCCCTGGAGACAGAGACAAAGTGAGGGGAGGGCAGGGGGTACCCCATGGCCAGGACTAGTAAGGGGTCTAGAGCAGCCCCAGGCCTCAGGGGGGACCAGAGCCCAAGTCCTCATCATACCACAGAGCTCCCCGTGGGGTCAGGGCTTCTTCCCCATCCTGTCCACCTCCCTCGCCCCCTCCGGGGTCCTCTGAGAGCCGCCCCAGTCAGTCCCTTGGACCCGAATCCCCTGCTTCTGAGGAACCGACCTACGACGGGAGGAGAAGGCGCTGTGCACAGCGCCTCCTCAGCACTGCTGTTCCTTCCAGAACAGGGGGCCAGGCCCGGGCCGGAGGCTGGACAGAGGGTCTGGTCAGGGGCCAGCTGTTGGGGCCAGCTTGCCTGACGTCTGCTGGGGTGGGAGACATGCCCCTTGTCGTTCTGAGTCCTATCACGAGGCCCACATGAGACTTGCTCTTGGCCTTAAACCAGGACACGCCTTCCTGAGGCACGCATGTGCCTCCCCTTCTCAGACAAGGAGGGTGCTAGGGGCCCCCACTTCCTTCTCCGGCACCGACCTTCAAGGCTGGCACATCGGTTTCCCCCCTTTTAAGGTCCAATCTTGTAGATGCTTTTGTGTTACAGACTTTGGGGAGCTACCTCAAATCTCCCTAGAAAGGGGTATAAACAAAAGCCCAACCAATGTGTCGAGATGGTCGGACCAGGCACACGGCCCGGCCTCAGCTCCCAGGAGCCTTGGCCGCTCTGCTGGAAGCTGCTGGGCCCAGGGCTCTGGCTGATGAGCAGAGGCGTTTCCTCCCAGACGCTTTCAAGAGATGGAATTCTCTAAGCATCAGGAAGACAGCAGGCCAGGAGAATGGCCAGCAGCCTGGACGTTTTCTAAGTCTCGTTTATGCTGGATGCTGGTACAGAGACAGCCAAGGCGGCAAGGCCTGTGGTTTCCTTGGGCGTGTTTTTTTTTTTGTTTTTTTTTTTAATTATTTCAGAAAACAGAAAAAGGCACCAGCATATTTTGGGCCTATCTTTACTCCATCTTTGATAAACCTGAACTTTGCAGGGAAGCTGGCTTCTCTCACAGGAAGCCCCACGGCTGCCCTGGGCCAGAGCTGTGGGTCGGCCTGGTTCCGGCGGTGCTGGAGATGACCCTGCTGGTCCCGCTGGAGGCTGGCCCTTTGCTCTGGGCATCTTATCACTGTGTTCCTGCCACAGCCCAGCTCCACTTCCTGCACAGGGCAGGTCAGCTGGTCAGCCAGTCAGCTGGTCACCTAGGCCTGTGTGAAAGCTGGGCCCGTTTCTGCAAAATGCTTACCTCTGGACTCCACGGGTGGCAACCCTTTTGCGCCTGGCCTGCTAGCCTATCCTTGGGGTAAGGGAAACGCCAAGGAGTTGCTGAAGCCTGGAAACAGGAAGTGAAGTTGCCTCAGGGGAGCCTCTGGGGCCCAGGGAGCACCCTCATTTGGCACTGGATCCTCTGGAGTGTCCCAGATCATGGGTGATAGGATCAAACAGCTCAGGGGGCAGGAAGTCTGTGTGGCAGGAGGATGGCCCTGGCAGTTACTAGGGAGCCCCTGCCTTCCTCGGCTCCCTTCTGCAGAGGCCGCCAATGTCTGCCGGGTGCCTGTTCACCTGAGGGTCCTTCTCACCCACTAACGCCCAGCTTTGCAGCCTCCCCTCTAGAAGCCCTGAGCTCGTGTGCACCCTGCCTGGCCCCGCACAGCCCTGACCCTGCACGCCGCTGCCCAGCTCAGGGGCCGGCTCAGAGCAGGTGCTCAGTGCAGCCTGGGGACAGGAAGGCAGGACCTACCTGGCCGGCCCCGCCCCCCCAGCTCGGCCTCTGTGTCCGCATAGTCCTGAGGTCGCTGGGGTGCTGTGGGCAAGAACAGACCTTGGTGGCCCAGAGTCCCCCCTCTGCTCACGCCCCACAGGCCCCGCTGCCATGCACCTCGTTTCTGCACCAGGCCCCTGGGCGGCAGGGGGCCTGCCCGGACCCGCGAGGCGTGGAGGCCGACGCCGAGGGGGCCGCCCGACACTCACGACTGGAAAACAAACGCTGTGTTTCTGCGGCGGACGTTCTGGGGCTTGTGCAGCCCCTCACTCTCAGCACGGCGTGAACTCCTTGCCTAACGAAAGCCGAGAGACCTCGCCAAAGCGCGCAGGGCCTGGCGGGGGCACCGAGGCCCTCACAGGGGACGCTGGGCCCTGGTCTACTGTCCAGCCACCTCGAGCTGGGTGCCCTGAAGGCCACCGGGAGACAGGACTGCAGAACATGGGGGCCCCTGCAGCTCCACCCCAACAGCCCCGCGGCTCTGTTCCAGAGGGAGGGGATCCTTTCTGGGGAAGCGAGCGAACTGCCACCCAGTCCAATAACCTCATTTTGCAGACGACCAGGAGCGGGGATGAGACTTGACCCAAGTCACACAGCTGGCTGATCGGCAACCTGACCTGGTGACTTCCAGACTGCGCTTGGGAGAGCCCGGATCGCGGGAGGATGGCAGCCTTGGCTGGAATCCCGGCTCCCGGGTGCCCAAATCGCCAAACTCCTGAGCCTCAGTTTCTCATTTAAACCACGAGGCTAAAAAAAAAAGCCCCAAAGTCACAGAATTGTTTAGAAGACCCACTGCATTGAGATCACGTCCATCTCTATATTAAATCGTGTTGATGTTTCCCCACCAAAGTGCTTTTTGACTTTCCTACTCTCCTTACTGCCAGAAACAAGGTTACCCGTTTCTAAAAATGACACTTTGCAAAACTGTGCAGACAAAAAAAGGAAACCCTGCCAGCCCCAAGTTCCTGCACTTATAATAATCGCCAGATTAACTCTGGGCTTTATGTAAGCACAGGACATGAAAACGCCAGGAAGGCCCACCCGAGTGGCTAAGGGGCCACACACGTGCCGGACGTCTGCACGAGGGCCACCAGCTGGGGCCCCTTCACGCGGCTTGAAGGCGCCTCACAGACACAGGAAGAGCAAAGCACTGGAAACCGTCTCGCTGTGGGGTTCGCACGGACCCTGCCCGCCGGACTGGGCCTGCTTTGGGGCGTCTTGCTCTGTGGGAGAGTAGTGCGGGCTTTGTGGGAGACCCACTGTGGAGGGCTGCTTTGTGCCCCAAACCCGGGCCTCCCCCGAACAAGGCCCGCCTCCCCAACAGTGCCAGCCGCGTCCAAACGACCGGTGTAACCTCCCAGAGCAGCCATCTGCCCTGCCCTGGCCCTCCGGGTCTGGGGGGGACGGCCCCTCATGTCTGCGGGAGCTGGGTGCCATGGGAACGTCACGACACACACGGAACATGGCCACGTGGGCCAGGTGTCTCCATTCTGGGGCATGTGAACACGGAACCCCCATTTCTCCCTGTCATCGTTTTTCTATACCTGGATAACAGACGAGGAGCAGAGACAAGTTCTAAGGGTCGGGTTTCCTCTCGGTTTGCGGGGTGGGAGGGGATCTCTTCTTTCTTCCCTGACGATAAAATACAAATCATAGAGAAAGGCTGGCAAACATCACAGCGGCATAACTGGCCGCTTTATCTGCTCAAACAGGCCTCAGCATAGAAAACACCAGAAGCGAACAGTCCCCACGTCCCTCACAGGCCACAGAAGTGCAGCTGCCGAAGCACGCCCCGTCTTGGATGAGCCGGGCCCCAGTGCACACCACACGCCCCGCTCTGCTCCCGGGAGCCAGCATCCTGCCGGCTCCTCCCCTGCTGCCGATGTCGCCAGAATGGGCGGGCTGACGCGGGGAGCTGGAGTTCCCCGACCACCCACAGGGCACCCTGGATGGCCCAGGGCCCCTGAGAGCAGGCCCCAGAGGATCAGCACAGAATGTCCAGATGCGTTCACTTCTGCGGTGCCAAGAAGGGCTCCCCTGCCAGTCAGAGGGTCTCCTCTCTGGCCACCCGGCCGGCCGTGACACAGGCCATCCGCCCCCTCCCTGCTCTGTGACTTGGTCCAAGAACGATGGCTCTCCCAAGGAAGGCACCATGGGGTGGGGCATCATAAACAGGGTCTAGGTGCAGCTCTGGGGAGCCTCGGGCAAACTCTGCCCGCTTCCAGGCCGCCACCGGTCCTCTGCGCTGAGAAGGGCTGGTCCCCAACGGTTGCCGTCACCGGCTCTGGGCCCCCAGCGGTCTGCAGAAGGTGGGAGACACGAGATGTGCCGCGGGCCAGTGCGGGGTCCGGGACGAACCTGAGGCGGACGTGGCACCTGCCTTCTGGGTCTAGCTGCCACATACCGGGCGTGTCCTGGGAAAGTCCTGCTGGCTCGGGCCCATCAACAAAATGTGAGAATCCTCGGCATGAGCCCTGGGTGTCCCGCCCTGCCCTGAGGGGTGCTGCACAGCCGGCTGAGACACCACGTAAAGCCTGGCACCCAGTCCAGATCAGAACAGTACCAGTCGCCCCACATGGCACCCCCGCTTCAGGCGAGACCTCCTGCAGCACCCTCCCCGAGCACTCATCAGGGTCCGCGGCCCGGGAGCCTGTTTCGCCCACGCAGGCTCCACTGGATGCACCGAGCTCTCCCAGAGGGGGTGTCTTCCATCAGCCGGGATCACCCCGAAACAAACACCTCTCCCTTCACAGCCCAGCGGAAATGCCCACACTCGCCCCCACAGGGCCCTCCATCCTGGAGCCCCCACGCCACGCCACGGGCTGGCCGGTGGGGCTCCGCGAGGCTCAGACATGGAGCACGCCTCGCTCGCTGCCTCCCTGCTGCCTGCGGGAGCAAGGGCCGGCGCTGAACGGAGGGGTGAAAGGCTCTGTTTGGGGTGGAATCCTCTGTTACCAGGACAGTGTTTTCTTGGGCTCCGCGTGCAACCTGAGTTTCTCTTTCCCCATCTGTAAAATGGGGAAATAAAACCGCCCTCACGAGGCTGGAACGGGGCTGAAGCGAGATTAGAAACAGGGCCTGGCTCGGCGGGATTTCAACCCCATTGTACGGTGCCCAGCGGCCCCAGGACGGAGGCAGAGGGCCAGGTGGAAGCTGCCTCAGGAGAGAATCACCCATCTGCATCCCACCCGCCTGGCCCACGAGAGCAGAAATCCAGGCGCGCCGGGGAATGGCGGCTGCGCGGGCCCGCACTGGCCGCCAGAGCTCCTCAGGGGCCAGGAGAGGCGGCTGCCCAGCCTAGCCCGGCTCGGCCAGCATGTCCCAGCGTGCCTGGGCAGGGCAGGTGGCCACAGACATGCCCATGGGCAGTGGGCACGGCAGGAAATTCCTGAGCACGTTCTGCCTCTCTGGGATCAGCTGTCCCCACCTGCAGAGCCACAGGTGAGTGGCAGGGACAGTGTGTGGGGCCCTGGTGCTCCTGAGCCCAGAGGCCCTATAAGGGGACTGCCTCTCCTCAGGGCTTTATCTCACCTGGAGGCAGGCGAAACATGTGCTTAGCTACAGGGTAGGGGGTGGGGACTCTTGGCCACCAGGCACCCTTCCCGGGTGGCCTGACCTCTCACTAAGGTAAAGCCCATCTTTCTAACCAAGTCCAACGCCACGCGGGGCCAGGCCTGCATCTTGGGACCAGGAGGCCTGGCTTGGAGTCCCAGCTCTGCCCAGGGCCCCAGGATGACCTGAGCAGGTCTCATCCCCTCTCTGGGCCCAGTTTCTCCACGCTGCAGTGAGGGACGACAGGGGACAGTGGGAGTTGGAGAGGGTTCAAAAATCGGGGAAAACCTGTGCTGTGCACACCAGACTTCTGGATGCTTCTGGCCACCACCCGAGGGAGGCGTTCCCCCGGCCCCGGCAGGCAGCCCCTAGTGCTGGGCCACAAGGATGTGTGGGCGACAGCATGGGCGGGGTGCTGCACTCCCCGCCAGGCCCGAGCCCACCCCGGCAGATGTCCGGATCTGGGCATGGGGCGGTCGCTCAGGGCACGCTTTCTCGAAGGGCGCTGGAGGTGCCAGGAGAGCCACGAGGGACTGCAGGGCGCCCCATCCCGAGCATCGTGAGGGCGGCCTGGGGCTCGCTCTTTGCAACCAGACAGACACAGGAGTGGAGGCTCTGCCGCTCCCGAGCTGAGTGATTCCGGACACGTCGTTTCTACTCTCAGAGTCACCGTGGGAGCCGTGACACCGACCTCGCGAGGGAGTGTACGGAAAAATCAGCTCAAGGCCGCAGCGTGCTGGCGGACCGCGGTTCCCCCTGGGTGGCCGAGCCCGGGCTCCGGAAGGGCTGGCCAGGGCGGGCCCCTGTTTCACCGACTTTCCCGGTGACATAACTGTGCGTTTCCTGATGGGCTCATTTTTCCCCTTTTGTTCATTACTGTTTAAATGCTTGGCAGGATATGCAAACACAGCACCTGCACCTCGAGGCATCCAGAAGACCCAGAAGCCCTCACGGTCCGAGCGTAGGTGCCCCGGGTGGAGGCCAGGGGCCAGCACTGGGCGAACCTGTCGCCTCTGCTGTCTCAGAACCCGATCCCAAGGCGGGCTCTGCGGCAACACCACGTCCACGCAGGAGCCCGAGGTTGCCTTGCCAAAGCCCCACAAGGGGCCGGCGCTGGGGCCAGGCTCACCCCGGCTCTGCACAGAGCCTGTGCCCTCACCCACCTGCTGCTCCTTGATGCTGCAGAAACGCCGGGATTCGGAACAGAAACCCAACCTCATTTCTGCCCCCCGAGAGCCCCTGTTAGTCTTCACCTGCTACCTGGTAACAATTCCCAACCACACAGGGCAGCAAGGGCTCCTGGGTGGCCCCGGAGGGGTGTGCGGGGCTTGGAGCGGCCCTGAGTGACGTTCCGTCATGTGCAGAAAATCGACCTGTAAGGCAGACCTACCGTCGGTCCCACCGTCAGCCCCAGGAACAGAGCCGGGGCGTTTCCGGGGTTCGTGCTTGTGTCCCTGCAGCCGTGAAGCCTCTGACGACCGCAGAACTAACGGCCAGTGAGCATTTACCCTGCGCTCCGCAAGGCTCGTCCCGCTGAACCCGCACAGCAACCGGGGCGGGGGGTGGGTGCTACCGTCACCGGAAGTCAGAGACTCGCCGAGGCCACACAGGGAGTGAGTGGGGAGGACGTGGACCCCGCAGGCCACCCCCAGGACTGAGTGCCTGAGGGCGGAACGGAGAGGGAGAGGGAAAGGACGGGTCCCCCTGAGGCAGGTGCCAGCCAGGCAGCAGCAGGCTAAAGGCTTCCGGAAGGGGGTGTGTGCCCAGGCTGACCCCACAGGGCCCTCGGTCAGGCGGGAGCAAGGGGCAAAGGCCGTGAGCACACTACCTTCCTCCGGAGCCCGCCCCGGGTGGAGGACGAACGTGTGTCGGGGCGAAAGGCCGAGAGCGCCAAGGAGGAAGCAAATCGACAAGACGAGGAGAGGGGCCAGCACGGCGCCTGCCCGCAGGGCACGCAGCACCTGGGCGTCTTCCCGCGGGCCCGGCCTGCCGTCATGCCCTTCTCCCCCCGGGACACGGTGCTCGCACGCGTGTGGGTGTGTGCATATCGCGTGTGTGCGCACACACAGCTCTGCCGTCTTGCAATTACTTCAAGGTGCTACAGCTCTTACGGTAACTGATGATGACGTGGGCGACCCAACTCAGAGCCCCGTGGCCCTCTGGGTCCGGACGGGTGCCGTGAGGTGGGGACCAGCAGGACGGCGGGGCAGTGCCTGGGACCCCGGCCTCCGGCCTGAGCCCAGCGCCAGTGGAGCCCATGTCAGGAAACGGGCCCACGTCTCTCTCTCTCTTGCAGCAGCGTCTGGTGACTTGGAAGAGGCACCGAAGCCCTGGGGAAGTCCCTTCCTACCCGTGAGTGGCTACCACCGCGATGAGCAGCCGCGACACCGTGCGTTATCTGAGGGGCCTGGGCTTGCTGGGAAAGGGGAGCCCAGGGCCACGGAGCCTGCGGAGACCATCTCTAAACTCCCCGGAGGAGCAGCCCCGGGGGGAAAAGCAGAGCTGGGCCAGCCATGGCCACCAGCTGGGGCCCGGGCCCCTGGGCCACAGGAAGAGGCCCTTCTTCACCCTCTGCCTTCCAAGCAGATGGGTGGGTCTTATTAAGAAAATGAGAACTGGCGATACCCACAGCTCCCTTGAACTGGGCACCCACTATGTGCAGGCACTCACACACACACACACACACGTACACACACACACACACGTACACATGTATGCGCACGTGCATGCATGCACACACACCCCGCCCTGCAGACCTCCTGGGAGAACCGGCCGGGGGAGCCCTAGCCAGCAGGTCTCTACACCCACAACCACAGCCAGTGTCACGCGGGGCAGGCTCTGGGCACAGAGCGGTCATTATTCTCTCCCCCCACAAGGATGCTGGCCCGGCCGCTTTGTCCCTCTGTGCCCATTTCAGCTGGAAAGTGGTCATAATGGAAGTGACCGTGCAGAGCGGCTGGGCTAGCACGGTGCAGGGCACACGCGGCCTCACCCAGCGACGGCCCAGACTGTGACCACCAGCCACAGCACCACCAAGTGGCCTTCACCCTTTCGGAAGCTCTGCCGGCAAACCGAGGCGGATCAGAACCCCTAGAACCAGGATGGGGGCCCCCGAAGCCCGCCCTCCCTCCTCCCTTCCCCGTGCCCTTCGGCAATCCAGGACGGCTCCTGGCCGGGCAGTGGATAAGGACGTGGGTGGCGACTGTTCTCGGTGAACCTCACGTTAATGCCAGGTGACCGGCACACACTCCGCAGCCCTTCCTCAAACGACCCGGCTGCGGGAGCGGCAGAGTGAGGTCCCCACCCCGGGGAATGGCTCAGAGGACACTGTGCAAAGGTCCCTGCACAGAGGGTGGCCAGAGGCGACCTCCCCTGGCTTCCCAGACGGTGGTGGGAGGGCGTATCTATCAGCCGAGAGCCCGACCCCGGGGGGCAGGCGGGTCCTGGGGCTGGCCCCGGCAGTGGCAGTGGGGGACGGACACAGAGGGGGACAGCCTGGGCTGCCTCTCCAGCCAGAGGCTCCTCGAGCCGCGAGGCAGAGGGGGTGGTGTGTCAGTCCGTCCTGTAGGAGTTGGCACTGACCAAAGCATGTGTCCCTGAGTGGGTGAGGGTGGCCCCCGTGCACCCAGAATCCTGGGAGGCCAGCCCCTCTTGTCCCCCGAATGAGAGAAGGAGCCGTGTATGCGGGATTCTGTCCGCAGGGCAGAAGCCAGTTCCACCAGGCAAAGGGCCGGCAGTGGTCACCTGCCTCAGGGGCGGACACAGGACAATGAGCAGGCTCGGTGTCCATGGGGGAGTCTCAGGGTGCCCTGCGGCCTGCAAGGAACTGGGCTGAGGCCTCGGAGCCTGCAGAAAGGGGCGGCTGGGGCCAGCTCGGGACGCTCCGCCACCACAGCTGCCCTGTGACACCATGCTCCCCTCTCCACCTCGTCCTCGGGGGGTGTCCGGGACTACGGGCCCAGCTTCCTTTTCCATTTTTTAAAACTGAAAATTGAGGATCCTAATAAAAACAACACTAATTCTAACCGAGCGCTCCGTCGGGCCCTGGGGTGCTCAGGAGAGACCCTGACATTGCCGGCGGGAGGAACGGGGCGAGAAGCCATTGACGGTGTGGCCGTCCTTCCCAGCTCCTGGGGACACAGACTCGAGGGCGGACGGGAGGGAAATCGTGGGGCCGCAAAGCCGGCGGAGCCATCGCGGGGCGGGGCGGGCGGCAGGCCCTGCAGAGCCCGCGCCCCTGGGAAACGGGCCGCCCTGCCGCCCTGCTCGGCACTCGAGCCTCGTGGGCACCGAGAAGGCGCCCCGTCCTGTGCCATCTCCCGACTCGGAAGGATCGGATTTCTCGTCTGAGGCCAGACATGGGACGGGGACTGCGGCCACCGGGGAGGTCGAGCTCCTTCGCTCCAGACCGTGAGCCTGAGCTGTGCACTGTCGTCTCCGGGTGATCGTCACGACTGGGGGGCTGTGGGCATCTGCGGGGGTCGAGGCGGGGGCCCTGCAATGCGGCACCAGCTCGCCTCCCTCCGACGGAGAGCTATCAGTGGAGCCGAGGGTGAGCGACCGTCCTGGCCGCGACCTCACAGCACGCCCCTCTGGTCTGGGAGCGCGGCTTGCGTCCGTCCGGGTGTCCGCTTGGTCCCTTACGAGAACGTGCCCGCTGCAGCGCCCATGCAGCCAAATCCGTGTGTCCCCCGCCCACCCCGGTGGGCTCACCATCTCCCCCGGGCCTTCGGCGCCTGCAGGAGACGGGCGGAGGAACGCGGGATCTGCGGCCGAGCGCGGAAGGAACCCTGGCACTAACGGAACCGCGTTCTGACCAAACTGGGGCTCCCGCCTGTCAAGCCGCCATCTTCCATGTCCTGGCTCAGTCCCCCTGCTCCCAGCCCTGGGCCTCTGGGATGTTAGACCGAGGGCCAAAATCACGAGGTTAGATCTGTGGAGGACACGGGGTTTACGGGAACTCAGAGTCCCTGCTCTCCGGCGCAGGTGGCGACGGTGCCCTCTGTGGCTCCCACCCCGACTCCCGCCTCCTGCTGATAGGAGAAGGGCCTGCACCCACCCCGGCTCGTGTGAGTCCTGACCTCCCTTCTTATCTGAGCTGCCGGCCTGCCGTACCGACGTGGTTCGTGTGGCTGCTTCGGGGAGGCCGCAAGCAGGCACGGTGCACGCCCAGGGGTTCCGGGACCGCTGGAGCGTCGCCCCCCAGCAGGAGGGCCTGCGGCGAGCGGGGGCACAGCTGGGACACACAGACGCCGTTCTCGCCAGGTCCAGAGCGAGGCCTCACCCGCGGGCTCCAAGGTGCCTAGCAGTCTCAGGACCAGCCCGGGGACCACGAAAGCATGACACGGCCACCATCCTGGAAGGGCCATCGCGAGGCACGGAGCCCTACGGGGGAGCCCGGGGCAGGGGACTGGGCTCCGCCCCTGGGGCGCTCCTGGTTGGGAAGGGGCGGGGTGGGGGAGGGGCGCTCCGGCGAGGTCCCGGGGCCGGCGTGCCTGGAGAACTCGGCTGTGCGAGGCGCAATGCCGAGCACTTTTAAAACGTCACCTCATTTAATGTGTGTCGCTTTCCTGGGGACCCAACTTCATTATCACCCCCATTTCACAAACAGGTGTTTGAGCCTCAGCGGCCCGAATGAATGGCTGGCACGAAGCCACTGTGAGTCTGCCCGCCTCCCAGGGGCCGCCCGAGCCCCAGACCACGCCGTTTCTCCTGCTTCTGGACCCCACGCCCTGACGACGAGGTGCGAGGTGCGTCGGGACCTCGCTGGGTGCTGACTTGTACGCCTCGAGGCCCTCAGGGGGGCGGGCACGAGAAGGGAGGGGAAGCGGCCTGCGCCGGACCCTGCGCGTGAACCTGAGGGCCTCACGGCTGCCATGACGGAGAAGCGGACGTCGCCGACTCCGACGCGAAGGCCGAGGCCGACGCCCGGTGCCGCGGCCAGGGCCCGGCGGAGGCGAGGGGGCCCGCGCTCCTCCACGCCACCCCGCCGCGCGCCCGCGGCCCCCCCGGCTGGAGGAGTCACGGGCGGAGCCGAGACGCGCCCCAGAGACGTCTGCAGCGTCGCGAGACGTGCCGCAGCAGCTCGAGGGCGCGCACGGGGGCCCGGGGCCACTGGCGCCCTAGCAGGCCCCGCACGGCCAGGGGGGCCACGCCGGAGCGCGGCAAGGGCTGCGCGCAGCCATCGGCCGTGGGCGGCAGGGTGGGGCGAGCGGTGGGAAAGGAAGCGGGTGTGGGCACGGCGGGCGTCGACAGGAAGCGCACTCGGAGCAGGCGGAGGCCGTGCGTGCTGCCGCCCCGACTTCTGCATTCTCGGTCCTGAGGCGTGGAAGAGCCGCCCGCCTCTGCGGGGCAGAAGGGCACGCCCTTCCTCCTCGAGAAAGCCCTTTTCCTGGGAGCACTGGGGCACCCAGGCCTCTGAGAGGAAACAGATCCTCGGGCTCCTGGGCTCTGGGAACGCCCGTGGGAAAACCCCAGGTTCAAGGCCACGGTCTTGGATGTGGTAAAGGGCTAAACCTGGGGCAGGAAACCTCCAAAATGGAGGGGCGGATGGGCGGTGGCTGCCTCCAGACCAACGTGCCAGCGCCCACGAGCCCGCGACCCCTGAGGAGGGGCAAAGCCAGGGATGCGGAGGGATGAGCGGCAGCCGCTGCGCCCCGGCCTGACGCCACGCCACCGGCCGCCAAGTCATCACCCGCCTCCCCTCGGAGCCTCCTCTCCCCGCCTGGAAATGGCAGGCAGGGTCTCCGGCCGGCCCGCTCGGCAGGCGTGCCTCGAGACCTCACGAAGAGCTGTCACGAGGCTTCGGCAGGGAGGGCCCGCTAGGCCGGTAGCAGCAGAGCCCCGGACTGCGCCCCACCAACAAGCCCGAGAGGTTAAGTAACGTGCCCAGGGTTCCACGGCTGAAAGACACGCCACCCCAATTCAAGGCAGCCACGGCCCTGGCTGCTCGGGGCTCCTCCCGCCGCCGGGAGGCCCGGCCGGGATTAACAATCGTGGGAACCTGCCCTGGAAACAGAAAGCCCCATCCCAGCCCTGGAAGAATGTGCGGCGTCACCGGACACACCAGCGAGTGAGAAGCACTTGCCACGACAAGAGAGATGCTTGGGAGGCTCGGGGCGAGGGCCGACGAGGCAGGACGGGACCGGCGAGAGCTGACGGCCACGTCCTGGCGACTTGCAGGAACAGCCGGGGGCCTGCGGGGGACGGCGCCAAGGAGGGGCGGGCTGCGGCAGAGGCGATGGGAGCACCAGGCGCTGGCCGCTGCCTCGTTACCGACGGCCTGTGTCGCCCTGGGCAGAGGCGCCCTCCTCTCTGAGCCTCAGTTTCCCCAGATGCACAGTGATAGGACTGGAGCAACGTCCCTTCAAGTTCTAGGACTTATGGGTTCCAGCTCGAACCTCTGTACCTCTTCGCCCTCCACAGTGGGAGCAAGGAAGCCAGCCCTGACCACTGGAAGTTTTTACGTTGCCTTCCTAGAGGAAAACACTGTTGTCTCAGTGGACACCAGCACTTGACCTTGGCAGAGGCCCCTGCATTGTTCTCGGACCGGCATGGCACCCTCCGACCAACCAGGATGGAGGGTGGGTGGAGAGGGTGCTGCTGCCTTGCACACTGGCCCGGGCATCAAAGGCAGCAGCGGGAGGCAGAAAGCACAGCCCTGGCCGGCCCTACCTCCACGTGAGTCAGCAGCTGTTCCTTCCAAAATATTTTTCCTCCGCCACATACCGTGGGGTACTGCCAGCGTCCCCGCGGCTGCCAGAGTCCACGTTCACACGGCTGCAGGAAGGGCGCCTGCCATGAGCGGCGCCCGCCCAGGAGACCGCTGCCCGCCCCGGGGCTTGGACCAACAGTGTCCTGCCCGCCCCGCCCCCCGCCCCCCCGGCATGCGTGGGGAAGTGTCACTTCATTCCTTCTACCCCTTCAGGCTCCGGAAGAAACTCACGACAACTGAATGCAGATCTATCCCAGGAACTAAGCTGTGTATCTCTAGCCCAGGATGCTTCTACAAGGCGGGGTATGCCTAGCCCCATTTCCCAGGGAACAAAACAAAACCCTGAGGCCCAGAGAAGCGGCCTGCCCAGGCTCCTGCAGCTAGTGCAGAGCAGAGGCGGGACCGACTCCCGGGCTCTCTCGCCCCCGGCCAGCTCCCGCTCGACCGTGGGCTCCGAGCTCCAGTCATCTCCTGAGATATTTATAGCACAAAGAACTAAAGCCATAACAAGACAATCTGGAGACATGTGCAGACGACATCATTATCTACCAGACGCCTTTTCTCCCTAATGGAGCCAGAATATTTTATTCTTAGTAATATAATTAAGTATAAGATCATTTTAAGATGCTAAAGGCTCCACCTCGCCCTCAGAGCAAGCACTAAGGAAGCAGCAGCTAACACTGGGACCTCTCTCTACAAGCGAGAACTTTCCACCAATCAGAGGAGGCCAAAGGTGAAAGAGCCTTCTCGACAGGGCAGAACCCCAGGTCGCTGCAGTACCCTTAAGATGACAGATTTCTTCCACTATGATTCCGAGAGCCAGGCATGAGCCTGGGTCTTCTAAGTGTTCTGTGTTGGACTCTCCGTGCTAAGTGACGCCGATGGGGATGATGATGGTAGAAATGGTGGCGATGATAATGATGATGGTGGTAATGATGGTGATGATGAAGGTGATGGTGGTGGTGATGGTGGTGATGATGGTGGTGATGATGGTGATGATGATGATGATGAAGGTGATGATGGTGATGATGATGGTGATGATGGTGATGATGGTGGTGATGATGGTGGTGATGATGGTGATGATGGTGATGATGAAGGTGATGGTGGTGGTGATGGTGGTGATGATAGTGGTGATGATGGTGGTGATGATGGTGATGATGATGATGATGAAGGTGGTGATGATGGTGATGGTGGTGATGATGGTGATGATGGTGGTGATGATGGTGATGATGATGATGATGAAGGTGGTGATGATGGTGATGGTGGTGATGATGGTGATGATGGTGGTGATGATGGTGATGATGATGATGATGAAGGTGGTGATGATGGTGATGATGGTGATGGTGGTGATGATGGTGATGATGGTGGTGATGGCGATGATGGTGGTGATGATGGCGATGATGGTGGTGATGATGGTGATGATGATGGTGATGGTGGTGATGATGGTGATGATGGTGGTGATGGTGATGATGGTGGTGATGATGGTGATGATGATGGTGATGGTGGTGATGATGGTGGTGGTGATGGTGGTGATGGTGGTCATGATGGTGATGATGGTGATGATGATGGTGATGGTGATGAATGTGGTGATGATGGTGATGATGGTGGTGATGATGGTGATGATGATGATGATGGTGGTGATGATGGTGATGGTGATGAATGTGGTGATGATGGTGATGATGGTGATGATGGTGGTGATGATGGTGATGATGATGATGATGAAGGTGGTGATGATGGTGATGATGATTATGTTGATAATGGTGGTGATGGTGATGAATGTGGTGGTGATCATGATGGTGGTGATGGTGGTGATGAATGTGGTGGTGATCATGATGGTGGTGATGGTGGTGATGATGATGGTGATGGTGGTGATGATGGTGGTGGTGATGGTGGTGATGGTGGTGATGATGATGGTGATGGTGGTGATGATGGTGATGATGATTATGTTGATAATGGTGGTGATGGTGATGAATGTGGTGGTGATCATGATGGTGGTGATGGTGGTGATGAATGTGGTGGTGATCATGATGGTGGTGATGGTGGTGATGATGATGGTGATGGTGGTGATGATGGTGGTGGTGATGGTGGTGATGGTGGTGATGATGATGGTGATGGTGGTGATGATGATGGTGATGATGGTGGTGATGATGGTGATGGTGATTGTGATGATGGTGGTGATCATGATGGTAGCTACCATTTGCTGAGTGCCCACAGTGTGACCAGATGTATTAGGTGCTTTATGCCCTTTGGCTTATGTGACCTGCACACCAACCCTCTCGGGTAAGTTATTAACCCCGTTTTCCAAGTGAGGAAATGGAGGTTCAGAGTAGTTACCTGGTTAGAGAGTAAGGAGGCTGAGGCTGAAACCCTGGCCTCCTGGATTCCACAGGTGCTGTTTCTCGTCTACCTCATGCCTCACCCAGTGACCACTCCGGGAGATCAAACTTTCCTCTGCCGATGACCAGTTTCCGGACTCTATTTGCCCGGTACAAATGGCCCGCTCCCCCCATCGAGCCAGCCTCGCTCAGCTGTCGGCACCTGTTCTAGGAGGCGGAGGCTGTGGGAAGGGAAATGGCTCCCCGAACGTGGGCGTCATGTGCTCTGACGGCAGCGAGGGTGAGAGCAAGCTTCTTCACACAACGAGGAAGGAAGGAAAGCAGGCGGGACCGATGGGTGCCGGGGGCGGCGGGGAGCATGCAGGGGTGCTGCTGGGCTTCATGCACCCTCCTTCGCCGAGGGCTCCCCAATCTCCCTTCAGAGGCTGCTTCCTGCTCAAGCCGCCACAAAGCCGAAGCCGCAGCAGCGAAGGTGGCAGCCAGGCAGAGCGGTGGCTGAGCAAATCCTGTTTGCCGGCCTCCCTGTTTGCCTCTGCACTATGTGAGCGGGGACTAGGTCGCGGCTCAGCCTCCCCTCGGAGCCCCCGGTGGCCTTGCTGCCAGCCTGCTACCGCCAGGAGTCGAGGCCCTCAGCTCCCCATGTGCCATGTCCGCCTGGCGTGGAAGGGGTCCCCCTGGGCCTGCCCTGACCTCTGGGCCGCTGAGGGAGACGCACAAGCACGTGGCTGTGGCCACGTCTCTCTCCTCACCGGCCAGCACCCCGACTGGAAGCCCAGCTGCCGGACGAAAGCCCACACACACGCAGGCCCCCGGGGCCCAAACGGAGCACCCCACTCTCCCGCCTCCTCCTCTGCCCCGCCTCCCCAGTGGCCTCCGTACTTCCTCCTCAGGGCTGTGCCGTGCACACGGTCAGCTGACTTCCTGCCTTGGGGCCTGGCCGCTCTGGAGGGGCAAGGCCGTAGAACTGGCCGGTGACCCAGCCCTGCAGACACCTCGCTCCTGCCCCAGGCTGGCAGCTGCCCCCGCACCCCCTGTACCCACATGGTGCAGGGACGGCGTGGTCCTTCACACAGCCCCTGCTGGCCGGGCCGAGGGTGCCCACGCCAGTGTCAGGACGGCCTCGACCCGAGGGCCTGTGCTCACCGGTTCCCCTATTCCTCATCCACGAAGCACCCACTGTGCGCCAGGTGCTGTCCTGAGCTCCGTGGACAGGCCCCTCGCCTCTGGGCGCCCCGTCCCAGAAAATGCACCTGACGAACTCCGACCCAGCCCAATTCGGACCCATTAAAATAAGACAAAAATGAGAATTCTTTTGAGGCTGGATATCTCCCCAAGTTCTTCATTTCCGGCCACCTTTTCCACTTGGGTCTGAGACTTTCCCAAGTTTGTCCCAGGAGTAGGGAGAATCACCCATTCCCCAAATGCCTCTGCTCAGTAGGTCTGAGCCGTGACGGTGCTCAGGCCGCCCGGAGAGTCACGCACGCGGCACGGTCACGTCTGGCCTGGGGCCGGCGGAACGGGGAACTCAGGTCCGACTCACAGCTCGGGAAATTAGGGCCCGGGACACCACTGCCCAGTGCCTCGCAGAGGCGGCGGGGGCCGCGGTCTCTCTGGCGTGGGCTGTGGGGGCTTCAGAGAAGGAGCCTGGCCTCACGCCACCCTCGGATCTGGTCCCAGCCTCTCCCTCCAGGTGACAAGTGCTGGATGACCGTAGCGCAACCGCGTCCCTCCTCCAGGCCTCAGTGGTGTCACCTGCAGAGCGAAGGGGCTAAAGGAGGCGAGTGACGTTGGGTGTTCTGGGTGCCACCCTGCCAGGGTGGACGCCAGGCGTCCGGCGCCTGGAGGAAAGGGTGGTGCGTGCTCACATGGTCGCGCAGAGGCACCGGGGGTGGAGGGCCCACGGCAGCGTGCCCTGCCCTATCCGGTTCCCGAGGGGAGGAGCCCGAGTCCCAATTCCCCCCACGTGGACAGCAGCAGGGGCCGCGGGGGACAGTTCTGCCACTGGAAGGAGACATGCTGCTCCCAGCCAGAACCCTCAGGTCGCAGGCCCCTCCTGCGTCCCTCCAGCCCACGGCTGCCCACAGCGGCCTGCGCTTGACCAACACGACGAGGGACCGCAGACGAAAGGGCTCGCCTTCGCTGGGGTGCCCCGCGCCGTGGCCACGAGAGGACCCTACCTCCAGGCCTTAGAGGGGAACCCACACGCCCAGGAGGCCAGGACGGCCCTTTCGACTCGGTACCCAAGGACCCTACAGGGAACTCAGCCGAAAGGAGCCTCGGGAGGAGCCTGTACTGCGAGTGCCCCCAACACACTGTCAAGGTCTTGCTCTTCAAAACCTACACAGACTGATGGCTTTACGCCCCCCTTAGAGAATGGTGTCCCTAGTCCAGCTCCCTGGAGGGACGTCCACAGGCTTTGATGAGCTTCTCTGATGAAGCCCCGGGCTCCTCTACCAGATTCTGCGAAGAGCGGTGCCTGCAGCTGGGGTGACCAACCTCCTCCACGCCAAGAAGGTCGGGGTGTGGAGGGGCTGGCGAGCAGGGGACTCTGATGCTGATTCAATAGGGCATCTACGCAGCTGTGAACACCTGGGCACCCGGCAGTCAGGCCTCGCTCTCTATCCTCCACGTTCAAGTGACTCTGCCAGGAGCCAAGGCTGCGTGTGCTACGGGCCAGTCACAAGCATACTGCCGGGCCGGCAGCATCAAGCTAGGAGCCAGACAGACCTGGGCACCAAGGCCTCTCTGCAGCTGCGTCCTCGCTGCATGGCCCGGGGCAGGCTCCCCACCCACGAGCCTCGCCGTCCTCATCTGTGAGGTGGGCGAGCAGAGCCCGTGTCAGACGGGTCCCGTGAGGAGGAAATAAAACGAGGTGCATGAACATGCTTCATGATGCCAATGGGCTGGGCGGATGGGACCGTCCGTGCTGTGCCCGGTCCGGGACATCGGCCGTCCGGGTCAGGGCCGGCACTGGTTGGACTTTCTAGCTGATGTTTTTACACTGACTGGCACCAGCCAGAGGATCGGCTGGCAAATCTCCCTGATTTGGAGAGAATACGGCCCTGGAAACTCTCGGGTGTTATCCTAAAGAAAAAGGCTCTTATCATTACCAAAGGAAATAATCACAAAGCATTAAACGAGAAAAAACACCGTGAGCTCAACGCTGCGCCTGGCACGTACTAAGTACGACTGTCACCTTCACGCAACACTAAGGTGCTCAGGAAAGGATCTTAGAACAAAGGGCCCAGGCCCGGGCCTGGCCGGCCCTCCCGGCCCTGGGCGTGAGCAGTGACATCCTCTGCACACCGGGCCAGAACGGGCCGCGCTGGAACACGAGCTCTGGGATGGGGCGCTCCTGGGGACGGACGTCCGGTCCCCGGAGGCTGCAGGCGTGAGCACGCAGCGGGGCCGGCAGGGCGGCGAGGGCTTGTTTTCCACTTAGAGCAGAACAAACGGGAGTGAATTACTGGAAGGCGAACCCGCCGCTGACTCTCCTCACCCTCCCTCCCGGGGCCAGGGCGCTGTGGCACGGCAGCGGGCAGCCTGGGCAGAAGCCCGGGTCCCTCCCTGGGCAGGAACGGACTCCTTCCCACCCCACGACGGGCTCCGTCCGTCCGGAACGCGCTCCGTCCATTACCGGAGCGGCCAGGGCTGTGGAGCTGTGTGTTTGGGGCAGGGCTGCAGGTGGCTCGGCCTTCCCGTCCCGCCCTGGAGTTCCTGGGTCTGCCAGCCAGGGCTGTACAGAGAAGCCCCGCTGTGACAGCTCACCCACCCCCATCAGGCCCGAGGGGCTCAGGGGGTGGGGCCACACCAGGTTACCCAGCTTCTCTTAAAAGAGAGACAGGCAGAAGGGCCCGCTGATCCCTTTGCTAACGGTCAAGACCGACATGAGCCACAGGTCCCGAAGCAGCCCCCAGGTTACGCGAGCCCAAGGTACGCACAGGCTTCTGGGAAATCCTGTTGGCACTGATGGTGACGCGGAACATGAGCTTCAGCGCCCAGGACTGCCCTCGGTCTCACGGCCCATTCACAACTTCATAAATGCCACGCTGGACACTCCCGACTGGGCAGGGCGGGCCTCCCACGGTGTCCTGCCATGCTCGGGTGACAAGGCTGCTAAGAAGCTCGAGGACATAGCCCCCATCTCTTGCCTGCACCCCAGGATAACCCCCATGGTGATGCCCCTCTGGCTAGGCGGGCAGCCCATTCGGAGGCTGGACGCTGCCATACGGGGTTTGTGGCGAGACCTGCTGGGCTGCGGAGGGGCCCAAAAGCCACAGGCCCCTGGATGTCAACAGGAAAACGAAGGGCTCCTTGAACTTAACGCCTTTCCCCACCAAGACATTCCCCGCCCGCACTCAGGGAGGCTTCCGGAGAGCAGGGCCCGGCGCATCCTGCTCTGCACTGCGCCTTCAGTGCCAAGAGCAATGGCTGCACGCAGTAGGCGCACACTGAGCGGCACTGGGCCAGGTGAGCGGCATCCCTCCAGAGGAGGCAACGGGGTCTCGCTTCCGTTCTTCCTGCTCGGTGGCAACTGGTACAGCGCCCAGCACACAGGAGGTCCCCAGAGAGAGGTGCTGGGTTGAACAGGTGACAGAGGGAGACCTGGACACGGGTCCTACACGGGACGAAGGAAATTCAGCAGGGAGCCCGCGTCTGCCCCTGGCGCGGGGCGAGGCCTGAGAACCCGGGAAGCAGACTCTATGTGGGCACAGTCTAGATTTTCTCACAAAAATGCCCACTCTGGCTGTGCGGGAGTCAGTGCGGCCACACGACAGGCCCCACAAATACGTGTGTCCTGAACGAGCGGGGGCCTGGGGCTGTCTGTGGGGCCCCGAAACAGAGCAGTTTGCTTGGAGAAAATTACGCAAACCAGCTTCCTGGACGCGCATGCAAACCGGTCACAAAGAACAGAAGCAGAACCGCGGCAGGGCCGGGCCCCCCCCATCCATGGCTCGAGGCGGACGCTAGAACACGACGCCGGAGCTCAGAGGGCTGGAAACGTCTGGCCAGCTCAGCTCCTGCACGCAGGCCAAAGAGCTCCCCGAATGGATGACGAGGTTGATTAAATCACACGAGGCACGCCGTCCAAGCTGATGGAGTGTGTTCTGCGATGTCGAAGGGAAAAACATCGTGTTGCAAACTCATGAGACGAGAGAATCAACACTCAGCCACAGAGCTTGGACCGGCCTAAAGGAATTCAATTCAGTTTTGCACGGGGCCAAGATTTTTGTGGTAACTTTTTTTTTTTTTAACTACGTCTCTGCTTTTCTCATTGGATAGGATGAGAAACCAATGCTAAGTTCATTCATTTTCTGTTTTTGTAAGTGGTGTTTCTTTCATTCCTCTCTTTCGAAGGAACACACTCTTATTTCCTGTCATCACTCCACACGTGGTATATTTGAAGCTGTGGAAACGATGAACTCCTGGGGCTGGACGGGGAGTCAAGCGTCTTCATTCAGTGTTGTAGCTATTCAGAAAAAGGACTGTAAGGGTCTACGCCAAACATTCAATAGTGGTATCTACGAGAAGGATTTCAGAGGAATTTCACTGTTGTTATAGTCCTGAATGTAATGTTTTTTACCTTCCGAACTGTAATTTTATTACATGTATGTATTAATTTGTAACAAGAAGCAATAAATGTCAACGAATCTGGAAGTCACCTCAGCTGATATACAAGCATGTGGCCCTATTCCAACGAGAATACTGCTGTGTGCCATGAGCTGAGTGTTCTGTGGCATTAAGTCCTCAGTGTGAGACAGACGTCAGTCATCTCATTCGACCCCCCGTTATCACGCCCATTTCACAGATGAGGAAACTGAGGCTCAGGGTCCCGCGACTAGATCCGCACCCAACTCTGTCCGCTCCCAGAGGCCTTGCTCTCGGCCGGCCTGCTCCACAGCCTCCCGGCCAACCTGCAAGCTCCTTTCTACCTGGCCCTTTTTTCACTGGGCTGCTGACAGCAGTGGTCATACGAGCCGCAAGCAGTATCAAGGCCACAGAACGGGGTGGGCTTTCTAGAGGCATCTGAGTCATGACTAGCGGCTTCTCTGCCACAGTCGAAGAACCAGGTCAGCTCCCGGCCTCTCCCAGGGGACTGACTGTCCAGCGCAAGAGGAAGGGGCAGGCCAGCTGGAGCCTGGGATGGGGCTTTATTGGACATTAACCTAAGAAGAGTCTGGTGTGTTTGGGGATGGGGACCCCACTGGGCAAATGAGGAGCCATTTTCTGTGCTGCTCCACATCATGACCCCTGGGAGGTTTCAGGACCGGAAGCCCTGGTCACCTCTGCAGGACTCCCAGGCCACAGAACTCAGGACAGATGGTCAAGTGGGTCCCTTCCTGCCCCCACATGCCCTAGCCCGATGCCCACATGGTAGTGGCGTCCTCGAAGGCCACCCTGCCCAGGGCCCAGCCCCCATGCGGGCGGGCGGCAAGCTGCCTTCCCTGCCCCTCAGGGACACATGTGTGCACAGGCTCTGAGAAGCATCGCCTTGCTGAGAACTGTCTGATTGTCCTGGACCTCTGAGAACCTTCTGTCCGAGTCTGGCAGAATGAGAGTCCACAAAGCCCATCTCAGGAGTGGGCCAAGGGCTCTGACCGCCTCATGTGTACCTTGCCCGGCAGCCTGGAGGCAGAGTCCATGCAGGGAGGGGAGGGCACTGGCTGCCCACGCCGGGACTCCAGGGCTCCCCGTTTCTCACCTCCCTCCTCCCACGCTCCTGCCTCGGCCTGAAGTCCGCTCCAGCCTCTGGGTCTCCGACCCTACCCCCTGCGCCTCCTGAGTCTGCTGTGCGCTGAATCAGCGCACAGCCTAGCCGCCCTGCCCAGGTTCAAACCCCACAGCCACCAGGGACTGGCTCTGTGGCCTTGGGAAGGTGATTAAGCAAGTCTCTGCTCCCCTGCCCTCAGCAGCATGACAGTAACAGTATGTCTCACGGGGCCGATGGGAGCAACGCGGGCTCTGAGCATGCGGGACAGCGCCCAGCGCACACCGAGTGCTAGAGAAGTGTCTGCAATTCCACCCACGGTGCCACGTGGTCCTTCCCGGGGACCCCGGAATGTTCCTGGGGCCTCGGTTTAGCACGGGCCTCAATCCAGCTAACCGCTTACGCGTCCATGTCTCCCAGGTCGGTCCTGTGGCTGCTGCACCCCGCCCCCAGCATCTCGCACGCAGTAGTAGCTTAGCCTAAGGTGACAGGGCTTGTACAGCCTGTGACGCTACACACAGATTTTCCTTGTAAAGTTGTGGCGCACACACACACACACACACCCCTGTCTTCTTATTTCTTGGCTACAGCCAGCCCTAAAGCCCGAGCAGAGTTCCCTCCTGCATAACCCCCGCGGGACAAGGCAGGAGCAAGAGGACTCGGGGCAGCAGCGCTGTTTTCAAGGGACATGCGCATCTACTCATCGATCTCCCTCCCTCCCTCCTCACGCCTCGGTCTGCTCACCGTCAGCTTCACAGCAGGGCTTGCGCCGACGGCAACGGCGGAAGTGGTTCCTGGTGCCACTGAGCACCCTGCCACCACATCCCTCGGTCCCCACACATGCTCCAGCCCAGGCTGCAGCCTCCTGGCCCTGGGCTGGCTGCTGCTGATTTCCCAGGCGCAGGGCGGCCTCAGCCCTGGGCAGGCCGGCCTCTGCTGACTGAGCTCGAGGTGGAGTGCAGGGTAGAAACCACAGCCATCTGAGGCTTTTAAATGTCAGCGCCAGCCATCCCACCCTTATTTTCACAATGCTGCTCCAAAACCACCTCGCCCGGCCAAGTTCTGTCGCCACAGAGTTAATATCCTCTAGCAACTTCCGACGGGCTGTCCGCCCCGGGGGCCGGAGCACATCTGGTCAGCAGAGGAACTCCTAGGCCTCCAGACAGGGCGAACTTTCTAGGGGTTTGTCTTGAATGATGGAGAAACCCAGGGCCGTCCCTGATGTTTGCGTCTGAGTTTCGAATGGACGGAGCAGTCTCAGCAAAATTCAAGGGACCGGACCAAATTGAGGCGGTGAGTAGAAACGGAAGGAAACGAACAAGCCGCCTTGGGCCCAGGCTTCTCAGGCATGGAAGCGGCGGAAGCAGCCTGCACGAGGCCGCACCACCGGGCCTGGACGGCAACCCGCCCGGCAGCGGCCTCCGGCGCAGTTTTCATTAAAATAAAAAAATAGTAAAAAAAAAAAAAAAAACTAATAAAATGTGCTTTTGTGCGCGGAGACATGCTGGACGACAGTTACGACGCCAGGCCCAGTGCGCCAAAACTCACGCGCTCCGGCCGCTCCTTCTCTGCGGCCCCCCGGCCACCAGCACCAGGTTCTTGTTTGTCTCTTGAGGAAAAGGCGCGGGGAGGCCAAGTTTCGGCTCAGCAGAGCCTGCGGCAACGAGGTGGGCCGCCTGCCCTCGCCCCACATTCCTGGGCACCGGGGTAACTGTGCCAGCCCTTTCTAGGACTCGCTTGCAGGGAGAAACTGCCAAACGCATTCCGATTGCCACCCAAATGAGGAAACTGAGGCATGGGGCCATCTAGGTCTGGGGCTGGTACAACCCTCTTAAAGGGCCAGAGACTAAATATTTTAGGCTTCGTTGGCCCTCTGGTCCCTGTTGGAACAGGGAAGCAGCCATAGGCAACAGTAAACAAACAGGTGGCTGTGTGCCAATAAAACTTTATTTGCAAAAATGGGCAACGGCCTGTGTGCTGTGGTTTGCCCACCCGTGACCTAGATGGCCTGAGGAGACAAGTGTCACCACTCCTGGAAGACACAAGGCCATAACTGTAGAGGACCACTGAACCCCCGCATGGGAGGGGCCAGGGGTCCCCTTGGTGGAGCCCCGGTGAGAATGTTAAATCTATTTTCATAAAATTACATCACGTCCCACACAGAACTCAATAGACACTGGGCCCCAGTCCTCCGAGGTCCTGCTCCGTGACGAGGGCCGTCCCCACACCCCCTCCCGGCACAGGATCCAGGGCTGAGGGCTGGGGAGGCCCGGGCGGAGGGGAGCTCTGCCCCACAGAGGATCCCCAGGGGAGGAGGCGGCTCCGGCAGACTGGAACAAAGGCCAGTCCTGCTGTGCTGGACACCAGGCCTCCAAAGAGGATTTTGAACACGAGTTCTGAAGCCTGGGATGAGGACCACGCTCCGCCCTGTGCTTCCTCCTCCCTGCCGGCAGGCTCTGGGACCAGCCGCATGGCCGCCGCCATGCCCCACGGGGTCTCTCTAGGGGAGGCCCGTGGAGAGTCGGGAAGGGGCCCCCTGCATTCTCTCCCCACACCTCCCCCCGCCACCACCTCGTGCTGGATCTCAGGGGCTGCTTCACGCAGGTCCCTGGCTACATCAGGGCCACCATTAGGGTCCCCATTTGGGCACTGCTCAGTGTCACCGCTCCAACGGGAGTTTCAGACTCCGCTAATAATCCAGCGTTAGCTAACTTCATCCAGGACGGTGACAACTGTCCCTGCAGACCGTCTGGACGGCTCTGACAGCCGGCACAGCAGGGTCCAGATCGCGCTCCCCTGCTGATGTCATGTGAGACCCCGGCTGCTGTCCTAGGGTGGGCACTGACCCCTGAGCACAGCCGCTTCGCTGTCCTCCAGCCACACAGGGTCGGTCTGTCCCCGCCAAGGGCCCCCCACAGCCGAGGAGAGAAGACCTGCTCCAGCCAACCCTCGGCTCCGTGAGTCCGGCCCCCCTCACCCTGACCCCACGTGGACACCTGAGACGGGATGGGTCTGGTACCCCGAGCCCCACTCAAGCCCCCTGAAGGGACGTGGAACAAATACGGACCTTGCAGCCAGCCATGCCTGGCCTTGCACACCTGGCCCTGGGAGCTGGGCTGTTCCTCTGAACCTTAGTCTCTTCCTCCACAATACAGGGACAGCAATCCCCACTTTCCGGAATTTTAATGAAGGCAACGTGTGACTCATTTGCACACAAGTCTCGTCCCTGGCCCACAGAGCACAGTGGAGTAAGTCTCGTCCGTGGCCCGCAGAGCACAGTGGAGTAAGTCTCGTCCGTGGCCCGCAGAGCACAGTGGAGTAAGTCTCGTCCGTGGCCCGCAGAGCACAGTGGAGTAAGTCTCGTCCCGGGCCCGCAGAGCACAGTGGAGTAAGTCTCGTCCCTGGCCCGCAGAGCACAGTGGAGTAAGTCTCGTCCCATCCCGCAGAGCACAGTGGAGCACAGGCACACACGGGCAAGCACGCGGCAGCCATCAGCGTTATCACTGCACGTTGACCCAAGTTTCAACGGGTGGAGACCAGGCCACACGAGGCATGGGGCTCTGGCCAAAGGTCCCCGACACGAACCACGCCCTCCTCATTCCCGGAGAGAAGGGACAGTGTGCACAGCAGGCTGACCAGGCGGGAGACCCAAACCAAGGCAGAAGTCCCCAGAGTCCCGCTGCGCAGGAATGTCACCTTTCTCGGCTCCAGAGAGGAAAAGGATGTCACTCCTTAGTTTGCTTCGTCCCCTCTTCCCCTGACGAACATCCCTGTCTGGTACAGGAGAGAAGGAGCTCACCCGGGCGGCCTCACAGAGGTCACCTCGGCCAGTAGGCCCCCGTCCATCTGCACCAGGCCCTGGACCCTTGGGTCTGTAGGAACCAGGCAAGGAATTCCTTGAAGGCTCTGGGCCCAAGCAGTTCACCCTGCATGGTGGGGCTCCCACAGCCCCCCGTCTCCACTGCGGGCACCAAGTACATGGGCACAGCCTGCTCTCTGCCCTGGGATGTTCCCCCCAAATCCATCCACAGCCAGACTGAGGTTCAAGACCCAGGGCCTCTGCGGTCTGCCCCGGCCACCCTGGTTCCTGGTCTTCTCTGCATCTCTGTGCCGTGTCCCCGTCCTCTGCACTCTAGCTCAGGCACAGCCCGGGCCACCGCTGGGCCACCAAGCCAGGGCCCGCCAGCACGCTTCTCTGCTCCCCCGAGAAGGAGCTGTGCCCTGCCACGACAGGGAGACCCCGCCACGTGCCCCTGGTCCCCGCTGCTGGATCCCTGGAACGCTCCTGTGAGGACACTAAGTGCTGAGAGACGGCCCCGTGCTCGTCGTCTTACTTGGTCCTGGCGACGGCCACGACGGGTCCTGCTTAGAGGTGAGGAGACCGAGGCCCAGGGCAGAGCGTCAGGTGCCAACCGTGCTCTCCGCGTCTGGCAGCGACAGCATGTTGGTGCCGTGACCTCCAGGAGGCCGGGGCTGACGGTTCCGTCCGCTGCTATGGGGCGGGGGGCGGGGGGGGGCGGGCTGGCACACGGCAAGGACTTGTGCCCAGAATTTGAATCTAGATCCTTGGAGAATACGACATCTCAAAGGCCTTAAGGGAAGGATGGGGTCTTACGCACGCTGGTCTCCCTACGCCCTGGCCCAGGCACTTGTACACGCCGGTGCTCAATTAATGCACGCTGACCTGAACCAGCTCACCGGGACGAGGCTGCCTGGAGTCGGAGGGCCCAGGAGGTTCCTACGGCGGGCAGGCCGTGTGTGAAGCGCGAAGGCTGCCGAGGTTACAGGCCCCATGTCCCTACGGCCCTCCCAGCCGGGGTGCGAACTAGAGCCGCAAATGCAATTTCCCAGGAAAACTGGTCGGGAGCTGCCAAGCCCCAAGGAGGGCGTGACTCGGAACGCGCTGTTTGGCCCGTGGCCTCCCCCGGGCGCTGGCGGGTACGGGGCGCCCTTGTGACGAGGCCGGCAGCTGGTCCGCTAAGCAGGGCCTGGCTCAGGTGGCACGATGACGCACAGCTCGGTCGGCGAGCAAGGCCACTGCGTGGCGAGGTGGCCCTGGGCTTGCCATGCTGCAAAGCCTACCTCGGCGTCCCCCGCCCGGACGCCCCGGGCAGAGCCAGCCTCCCCGGATTACCTCCCTCTCTCACGGCGCTGCCCTGAGTACACACCAGGAAGATCAGACTCGTGGGAGGGGGGCTGCGCGGCTTCGGTCACCTTGGTAGGAAAAGCGCCCCAGAGACGAAGGCGGGAGGAGCTCAGAGAAACGGCATGCGGCCCCCGCCCCGCCCCAGGGCCTCCCTGACCCGACCTCTTCTATGAGGAAGGGGCGCGGGCGGGCCTGTGATGAGCCTATTCCGCGACAGAGCAGCAACCAAGCTTCCGAATGCTCCACGGCTCAGGTGCCCGGGGCTGCTGTCCCCCGACGCTGGTCCCTGGTAGAGAGAGCACCGCCCGGGAGAACCCAGCGTGTCGGAGCAGGGGCCTCTCGCCAGCCCCGCCTTGACCGGCTGGCACCTGGGGCCCACCAAGGGCCGGGCCAGGTCGCTGGCACCCAGGCTGAGTCCTGGTCCCATCTCTCACATTCACACCTGAGCCTCCGATCTGCGGTGCCAAAGGCTCCAAAGTCTGACAGCTCAACCACTTAATGTGGTGTGACCCCGGGCAAAGGATCTGACCCTGCACTGTCCTCTATGGGAGCCACCAGTGGCCACTGAGCACTGGAAATGTGGCCCAAACTGTGCCGTGCCATGAGTATAATAACGCACGTCGCAGATCTCGGACACTTAATGCAGAAAAATAACATAAAATATCTCATTAATGATTCATTTCTATTGATTACATTTTGAAATGAGAGCATTTTGGATGAACTGGGTTAAAAATAGATTAATTTCCTGTCTCTTTTTTCAACTGTGGCTATCAGAAACTTTAAAACTATCTCACATTCTGCTTGCACTAGACAGAGCTGATGTCAACTCTCTGAGATCCAGCTACTGCCCTCTAAATGGTCACAGCGCTATTCTGAGGAGAAAACGTGACAGGTGAGTTTCTTCTGCACATCTGCTCCCGCCTCTAGCCGATGCTCAATGGCCCCACAGCTGCTGCCTCTCACTCCACCTGTGCGGTGAGCGGCTGCCCTGGGAGCCCTCCTGTGTCCCCTGGGCTGGGTGGGCCGCCCAGCGAGCGCCAGGCACCCCCTCCCCACCCTCCGTCCAGCCAGAGGCAGAGAGCTGCTTCCTGCACTGGCTCCCATCGAGCTAACGACAACTGTTTCTCCAATAAACATGTGTGAGAAACAGTGATCCTGCTTCAAGGTCACAAGCGGTAACAGGTCAGAGAAATGATGACAGTGGTGACAACACCAATCCCCCGGGCAACGCACCCCGAGGGCGTACTGAACCCTAGGCCCTTCCAGGTGCATCCACAAGCTGGGCCCTCGCAGGCTGCAGAAGAGGTCCCTTGAGGCCCAGAAGGGGACTCGCCCGGGGCCACCTCGCTGGTAAGTGGCACACCGAAGCTCCGCGCCAGGCTCCTCAGGCCCTGGAGCCCAGACCCCGCCCGCGGGAGCCGGGCCAGGCCCTGCCTCATCTCCTGCCACCCTGGGTTTCGGGCAGACCCTGGCACAGGGACTTGCCCGTGGTCTCCTTGTGTGCCTCATGCTCAAGTGCTGGTGTCTCTGCCGGGTGTCAATTAACCTCGCACCGTCTCTGATGCCATCTCCTTTCTCTTGCCAAACACTTAACGCCGCGTCATCAGCCCACGTCTGCTGGAGCGCCCCCCGGGCACGCCGGGCCACGCCGCTCCTGCTCGAGCAGGCCCGAGTGCAACAGAAAGGGGCCCCTTCTGCTGCCGGCTCCCCGGCCTGCATGCCTGGTCCCATGCTTCCTCTGCCACCAGTTCTCGGAAAATTCCATTGTCCGAGGCTGTTCCAGATTAAAGTGAGATGGAATGCCTCCAGGTGGATTAGGCCTGTGTCAAGCTGGTCCCAACTGTCGAGGGCCACAGGGTGGGGGCGCCTGGCCAGAGTGGGTGCTGTTAGGGATGTCTGGATGACTGGACCACAGCACCGCGTCCTGGGCAGGACCTGTCCTTCCACAGGGGACATGTGACATGGAGATGGAAAGGCCAAGAAGACCCACAAGGCCCTCCCTGGTCCCATTATGTTCCTAGCTCCCCCCCCCCCCACCCCGATTCCGTACGCTGCCCGGGGGATGGGGCGCTGCCGACAGGAGAGCCGGAGGAGACGCCGAGTTGCCCTGCCCCGCCTGCGTCCCGTGGCCGTCACGGTCACCCGAGCACGCTCTCTGACCTGGCGGGAGCACTGCGTCCCACACACAGCAGTCACTTCCGGTTCGCACAGAACCAACTTCCTCCGCCACCCCGGCTGGCACCCCGACTCGGGGGGCGAGGCCGCCGCCCCAGGGCCTGCGGACTCCCCGTGCGCGGAGCCATGTCTCCCCCTCTGCTGCCGCGGCCGGGGGTGGGGGTGGCTTCCTGCGGCCGCTTCTTCCCCGATACCCAGCGCCTCGTCTTGGCTTCTCGGGGGCTCAGAAACCTCGTTATCGACGGTTCGCAGCGACTCCTCTGTGGACACACGGCGTGGCTTCTGTGCCCTGCTGCAAGGCCCCGGCTGACCCAGGCAGCCGGCCACACTCTCTCCAAGCACAGAACTCTGGCAAGAGGCAGCTGCAGCCCCCCGCCCCAAGACAAACACACCGGAGGACCCCGCGCTGTTGTGAGCAGGGGGCGGGGGGCTGGGCGAGCGCCCGGTGGCCCTGAGTGACACATGGCTGATGTGAGCTCACTGCCACTGCTTGCAGATGGAGCTTCTGGTGGTTGCGTTATATTTTGGAACCAACCATTTCTTTTGTTTTTTCCAAGACAAGGGGGAAAAAAAAAAAGACACCCATTCCCCTCCCCAAAAGGAATTCTCCAAGAGTTCTACTACGCCTAACTTTCAAAGAAGGCATTGTGAATCTCCTGGCCATAAATAGGCAATTAACACCCACTCTGAATGCAGCCGAACCGAGCCCGCGCGCTTTAGTCCGCCGCTAGGGCCCGAAGCCGCAGGAAGGAGCAGTAAGTCATCAGGGCGGCTGATTCTGCAGACACGTTACAGAGACGTGGCTGCTGCCAACAGTGCAGATTCTGTTGACGCCAGGCTCGGGACAACGGAGGGCTCTGTTGCAAAAGGCGAAGCGAGCTGCACTACGGTTTCGTCTGGGGCCGGTCCCCACGACAGCCGGCAGCCTGTCCGGGGTAGAGGCACAGGCGGGGGTCGGACGTGTCGGTGCTGGGCCTGGCTCGCAGTTCATCACGTGTCCATCGCGGGAACACCAGTCTTCCTTTGCTTCCTCGTCTCCAGCGCTCCCCGGGGCTCTCACGGGCCACGGGCTCGCCAGGGCTTGGAGCCTTAAAGCGGCGAGGCTGGGACAGGCCCTGAGCCTCCTCCAGCCCGAGTCAGAACGGGGTGCCCAGCTTCGAGGGGGCGAGCACGGCGACCGTGCGTGCGCGCGCACTTCCACCAGGCGGGGGAGCCCGGCGGGGCTGGCAGAGCGCCATGCGCGAGGCCCTGGGGCGGGGGCGCCGTTTCTGGGGTGCCGGGGGAACAGCGTGAGCCGTGGCGATCCACCGGACTTCACTTCCCCTGAGAAAGGACCAGGGAGAAGCCCGGGCAGAGGGGGGCTGCGGGGTGGATGACGAGAGGGACCTGCAGGCGGAACACGCTAGATAGGGCGGCTTCAAGGCAAGCATCGTCGGAGGTCAGGGTGACCGACTCTGCCCAGTGGAGTCTGTGACGAGGGTGACAAGATGAACCCAGTGGCCGGCCCTGTTGGCCCCACCTCCAGAACATCTGAGCCTCAGACAGGGACCACCGTGTCTACTGTCCCCGCCCTGGTCTGACCCGCTATCCTGTCTGCCAACAGCCCCCCGTCTCCCCCGTATGGTACCGCAGGCCACGCTGCTCGCGGCAACCGGGAAGCGCTTGTAGGGGGCTGTTGCTCCCCCTTTACAACGCTCTAATTCTCTGCCCGCACTTCAAATACAAGCCAGCGTCTTCAGAGGACCTACCAAGAAGACCCACTGTGCGCGGGCACCACGCTCCACTCACCCGCTCCGTCCCAGCCACACTGGGGCTCGTCCCAGCCCCTCCTGACTCCGGCCCTTGCGCCTCTCCTGCAGGCCCCCCTCCGGCCCCCATCCTGCCTGCTTCTATGGAGGCTCCTGGTGGCTGATTTTCCTCACATGGACTTTAATGCGCTATGTGAGAACACTCTGGAAGCCTGGCCTCTTTCAAACGCTACCAGGGACCCAAGCTGCTCAGCGCACACTGTCTGGACAGCGCACAACCAGCCACGCTGGGTTCCTGGTCATTCGCTCTGCGGCCGAACACAAGACCTGGGACACGGAGCGGGACGCGGAACTGCCTGTCCCAGCCCAGGCCTAAGGCCTTGCCGCAGAAACATCCAACACGACGTGTCTGACGTCTTCTCCAGACAGTTCCGAGGCAGCTATGTCCCCAACTCAGCATAAGTCAAGCCCAAGCCCTCTCTGGTGCTCTGGAAGGTTCCCAAGCAGGTGGAGAGGCTGTGCCCGGCCCAGCGCTCAGCAGGCGCCCGTCCTGGGGCTGGAGGCAGAGAACCAGGCCTCTCCTAATCCGGGCTGACCCGAGGCCTCCTGACTGGGAAGCCGCAAGCCCAGTGCTGTCCCCACAGGAGACGAGCCCGTCCCCGGCCTCTGCAGAGTCACTGCGCTGGGCCTGTGCCCACCCTGCTGGCTGCTCCTGAACCCCTACGCACTTGGGGAGCTTCCAAAACACCCAGGTACCAGGTCCAGACCCGCTGACAGACTACGCAGAGAGGCCCAGGAAGCTGCTGGTTCTCGGCCGCACCTGGGCAGAGGTGCACATGGTCAGAACCCCGTGCCCAAAGCAGCGGACAGCTGGCTCCCGGTCACAGCACAGCTGGGACACAGCCAGGTCTCAAACTGGGGCTTCCGACTCCACGCGCGGCCCTGCTCCAGCAAGAGGTCACTCTGTCCCCCTTGCGATCCAGGGGGCGTCTGCCCTGTGGCCGGAGGGCAGAACGCCGACCTTGGAGTCAGAGAGCCCTGGTCCAAATCCCACCAGTGCGACTGGGCGACTCAACTCCAGCCCTTGGACGAGCCACACAAGCCTCGGGCCCCAGGCCTTCTTCTGGGGGCCGGGGACATGCCTGAGACCTCAGAGCAGCAGAGACACAGACCCCCACAGTGAGGATCGCTCACGTTCGATAAACGCCACTTCCTCCCTTCTGACAAATTTCTCTTCCTACGTCTAAAACGTCACTTCTGATCGTGGTGACGGCGGCTGACTCTCACTGAGTGCTGACCTGGGCCGACACGGTTCTGGGCTTGAGTGTTTCATACAGATGACATCCTTTAATGCTGCTGGCCTACAGATGGAGAAACTGAGGTGCAGAGAGGCCTCCTAAATTACCCAGGATGAGGGCTGAGCCTGCCCCACCGGCGCGAGGTCCCCCTTGGCCAGCACCCCATCCACACGTCTCAGCCTACACCCCGCTTCCCTTCTGGAAGGCTGGGGGTGACACCTGGGATTCCTGTAGCTTGCCTCTGGGGGTGCTTGGAGTTGAGCTGGTCAGAGGCAAGGACCAACTGGCCCACCGGCCCTTCCTACTGTGGATTCCAGGGAGCAGGACTGGAGATGTCCTCAGAGGCGCCACCCTCCTGCCCACAGGCTGTGGCCTCCTGAGGGCCAGGTCCCCACTGCCCAGGCCCCTGCACCCCGCACCAAAGTAGGGCTGGCAAGCTGAGGGTGCACCAAGCACACGTGGGCAGCTACAGGGGCTCCCATCTGGGCAACTGGCTTGCAAAGCAGAGGCCCCCTTCTGAAAGGCCCAGGCACCCCCAGAGCTTCACCACCTCACCTCTCAAACACCCTTCGGCTCAGAAGGACTCTCAATTAGACATGGAAAATCACCGAGTGGCACTGAAAGCTGTCTCCCCGGCATGTCCCCAGCTGAACTCCCATGTTTCTTTTCCCTGGGAGATCAAAGCTATTGTGTCGACACTGCCCCGATCCGAGGGACCTTAAGCAGACTGCTTACGCAACCCGGCGGCTGCGGCTGGGGACGCAGAGTGTCCAGGTGTCCGAACGGGGGCTTCCTTGAATTATGAGAACCCCGCGACAGGTGCTACGGTGGACACTTCTGTTCTGAGAGAAGAGAGACCGCAGAGGACTGAAACTAGTCCCCTGGCTCCAGCCCCGACGTGTCCACTGCTGGAGGGACCCGCCGGCTCCGACGGCACCTACACCAAGCCCCCTTGGCAGGCCAAGGGGTGCGGCTTTGTTGTTAAGCCAAGTGCCAACCGCCAGTGATCCATTCTTTGTGACTCCTCCTCACTCCCGCTCCACAGACAAGGAAATGAGGCTGACAGAGGGTGACCTGCCTGAGGGTGACCTGCCTGAGGGTGACCTGCCTGAGGGCACACAGCTCATGCCCACCCCCCCCCGTGTCCTGTTAGGTGTCAGCTACTTGGAAAGGCCAGCCGGGCGGTCCTTGCAGCAGGAGGAGCACTGAACCTGGAGTCAGGAGGCCCAGGTTCCAGCCCTCCCAGCCTCCTAGGTAACCACGTGGCTTAGGGCAAGTTCACTGCCTCTCCCTGGACTCCGGACGCCTCAGCCTCAAGTGAGGTGGCAGAACAATTAGCAGCGGCTGCCAAGGTCGCTGAGGGGAGGACTCCAAGGCTTCCTCTGAGCTCCACCGGAAAGACTGCCACGATTGACTGGCGATGTCTGTCAGGAACGCAGGAGGAGGCACCTGGGCCGACGCCCGGGGCGGCCAGCCCGGGTCCGTAAGCTCCGACAGTCCAGGGCTCTGAGGCCTATCCCGACCATACCCTGCCTCAGAAGCAACCTCCCCACGGGCCCACTTCTTGCCTTGATTTCTATTTAGCGTTCATCTTCCTCTCAGTGTGATTCCGGGGCTTTCTGTATCTACCTTTCGCCACCTGTACCTCATGCCCTCCGCACTCCGTGTCGTGAGGGACGAGCCACCTCTGGCCCCCTCTGCTCGCTGTCAGCACGCTCCCTGGGCCAGCAGGAGGGGTGCCGGGGGGCGAGGCAGAGGAAACTAAAACCGGCGAGGTGGCCGGCTGCTAGCAGAGGGGACACGAGCCCGCGAAGGCTTGTGCGAGCCACGCCTGAGCCCGGGGATGTGACTGAGGAAAAGCACAGCTGGCCCGCAGCTGCCGAGGCGGCCGGAGCAAGGAGGGCGTGCAGCCGGCGGTGTCACAGGCCGCCCCGCACGGCAGCCCCCGCGGGCACACAGGGTGGAGGACGGAAGGTGACCAGGGGGAGCCTCGCCCAGGGACGGCCCTGCTGGCACAGAGCCACGGGGCGTTGCCGAGAACCTGTGACGACCGCTCTGATGCCCGCGCCCACCGGCACGCCCACGGCCCGGGCCAGCTGCCCTCCTGGACCCGGCGGCAGGCCCCAGCTCGGCAGAGGCTCCACCCCGCGCTCCTGCCCTGGGCCGAGCTGCCCCCAGCCAGCGTCCGCGGGCCCTCGGACATCTGCTCACACGGCAGTTGCTGCCTGTTCCGAGGCTGCTGGGGCGGCTCGGCGACACAGTGTGTGGGCAGCTGCAATCAATCACACCTCTGTTTCGGCGTCCGACCCCTCCTCACTTCTGCTTGAATGTCTCGCTTCTGTTTGAAGCACTGTTGAGAAATACAATTTGTTGCTCTTTCAAGCTGACCAGCTTGGAGTTAAAAATACAGCAAGGCCCGTGACAGCCAGGGGCACGCCGTTCAGCAGGTCATCTTGAATCGCGACTTTTTCTGAAATCTTCGCGCGCGCGCACACACACACACACACACAATCTGTGTCTAAGTGGCCCCACATAGCTCGGTCTCACTGGGATCATGCAGTGCTTGGTGGGCAAACCAGGTCTCAAAAAAGCAGTAACCCATCATGGCAGCGAGGTCCCGCTAATGAACAGCTCCTGTGCTCAGGCTGGGCCCTGCCCTTGATGGCACACAGTGCCCTTCTGCAAAAGGGAGGCTGTGGCTCCACGCAAAACACCAGGCAGAAGGGGACCCGACAGAGCACACAGGGAAAGCCGTGTGGGGAGACCAGCAGACCCGGCAGCGTCGTCGGGCAGCCTGAGCCCCCGGACGCCTTCGAGTGGCCCGCGCTGTGAACTCAGTGGCTGCAGCGACAATTACGGGAGGGCGGGCCTTTCTGGACTAGGTGCTTGAGTCGTTTCTGCTAGGGAGGCTCTCCCCACTACAGTCACCCTCCCCTACTCAGGACCCACGTCTCTGCCTACGAGCTGGACACTGAGGTTTTAGGAAGACAAGAGCAAAGACGGTCTGAAAGCAATTTGTCCCCTCCCCCCCCGCCACCCCTGCCGCCCAGTACGTCAGCCCAACTGCTATGACAGACGAGAGCCACTGCTGCCAGCCGGCTGGACAGCTGTGCTCTGGGGACGACGCTGGGGAGGGACAGGCACCCAGAGGGGCGTCCGGTGGACTCCCAGGGTCCTTTCCACCCTAGTTCCACGGACAACAGAGGTTAAGACGAGAATGCTCACGCACAGCGAACTTCCTCTGGCAATGGCGGCTCCGACCCGGTCACCATTTCACAACCCTCGGCTCTGAGCACGGAGCTCACCGCAGGCTGAGCCGAGCTGCAGCGCAGGCCTGTGGCCAACGGGCCTTCTCCCCATTTTCAAAAGGAAAGGATGAGGCAAGACGAGGAACAAACAAGAAGTAAATGGCAAGGACAGAAAAGGGAGGGTAAACCAGCACAAAAAAGCTGGACGGATAAAGAAAAAGGAAGTCCTTAGAACGGAGTTAGTGTGCCTCCTGGGAATGCCACCTTCTCGGCCCAGCCCTGCCTCTGGAGTCACGGATCCATGCCTTCCCTCCCAAGTCCTGCAACTGTGACAATAGCAAGTGCTTGTCAGCACTGACTGTGTGCCAGCCACTACACTAGGTGATGTGTGTGTAGATGAAGATACAGAGAGATGCATGTTGATAGACGGATACAGAAACGCATGCAGTTATACATTCACCTCCAAATACACACACACGTATGTGCACACACATGTGAACACACACGCGTGTGCACACGCTATTCCCTTATTCCTCCCAACAGTCTCGGTGGTGGTGGTGGTGGTATTTGCCGCACGAAGATGCTAAGCAGTTCGCCCAGGCTGCCGGCCCCCTGCCCCGTCTCTGGAGGCCTGATGTGTCAATGTCTCGGTTACATGCGGATCTAAGGGCGAACGTGTTCCAGAAGGTCCTGTTTCCTCGGGAGATTGGGGGGTGAGGGGTCGCGCGGGGGGCGCTGAAATGGACAAGACCCAAGGTCACAGCTACCCCTGCTGCCCTCTGCAGCTAGCTCGGGGCCTGTACCTCAGAGCAGTGCCCCACCCCGGGACACCTGCTTCTGCTACGCTCCCGAGGGCGTGCGCGAGAGAAAGGCCTGGGACTTCAGAGTCGTCTGTGTTCCCCTGCTGGTCTGAGTCCCTCGGGTCCTCTCCCTGGTCCCTTTTCTGCTGACAATCTGGAGGGCTACTGTCCTCGCCCTGGTGCTCACACACACCCCGGGGGGTCTGCTCTGGGCCCTGCAGGCCTGAGACCATCAGCACCTCAGAGAGCCAGCATTTGTCACAACACCCAGTCGCTCCAAAGGTCTGAAAAGGCACTCCGCACCTTCAGCCTGAGCCTCGCATGCTCCTAGTCCCAGGACCCGCCCCCCCCACACAGGGGCTCCTCTCTAAGGATGCTCGTTGGAACCCCCTCCCCACAAATACACCAGTAAACCAAGATCAGAAGACCATGAGAGTCAGCCCGGGACACAGCCTGAGGAGCCGATGACAGGGTGCACGGAGCGGCGCCTGCCCTGGGCACGAGCCTACCTTTCCAGGGACGGCCGACCCTGCTCACTTCTTGGCAGTCACGACAGTCAAGTAAAGTTGCAGCCCCAGGAGGCGAGGGTCTGTGTGCAGTAACTGCCACATCAGCTGTCACCAAGCCGGGGGCAGGTCCCTGAACACCAGGAACACACCAGCTCGCAGGGTCCCCGGCGCAGGGCCCCATGAACTCCAGGCTGGGTCCAGGCCTCTTCAATGCACAGGAGCTGCTTGGGGCCTGGTTTTCAAGGCTCCTGGAAAAGCAAGGCTCATCTCTCCAGGCCATAAATCACCCAGTAGGGAGCCCGAGCAAGCAGAGCCCCCTGTGGGGAGGGCTGGCCAGGCCTAAGAGCCTTGAGGGGCGGGAGGGGGAACAGGAATCAGGGTCCGTCCCCAGGGTGCTGGCTGCAACCCTTGGACACACAAGCTTCTCAGAGGCCCGCTTGGACTCTGCCCTACCCCCGCCTCGGCCAGGGAAAGGCAGGCAGGGCCAGGGCGGCCTCCTCAGGACCTTGGAGGCCTGCCTGGAGCCAGTGAAGCAATCTATACATCTGGGCACGGGCCCCACTGAGCAGTATGTTTTTAAACGGTTTCTACCCAAGTGAGAACGGGAAACGGCTCCGGTGATGCCAGCGGTCTTATTCCAACTCGTGGCTAGTAAAATATAATAACACGTGTACGTTGTTTTTATTACCTATCTAGCTTATTAGCTAATAAAATAAGCTCAGCATTAAAAATTTAACTGAAGCCGTTTATCACGCCCAGATCTCAGGGCTCTGGGTTTCCTTCAGAAGTCGCCCAAACCTGTCACCTTTCCAGCCTTTTCACCTATTTAAATTTCTCCAGAGAAGAAAAATTCCATCCGCGTGTCCAACGTAAATGAATGCGTTCAATCGTTGTCTAGCCGTAAAGTCCTCAGGAAAAAGAAAGGGACACACCTGGAGTGGTGATGGAGGGAATGGAAACTGGAAAACGGGGGGGCGGGCAGAAGATGGAGGTGTGCCTGGTCCTCCCCTGGGCTCTCCCCCGAGTGAACACCGCGGGCACGGGGAGGCGGGAGCACATCACGCGCCCACACTCTGCTGCCCCGGGCTGGGGCCCGGGCGCTTGAGCAGGGGTGGCTGGAACGTCTGGACCCTGCGCGCTCTAGACTTGAGATCCTGCACCTCTTTTTGTGTGTGTGTGTGAGGTAGGGACCACAAGGGGGTGTGGGGGAGAGAGAAGGAAATTACATAAATGGAGACCCCATTTTCCTTCTGAAATGAAAAGCGGCCTGGCTGAAAAAAGCAGCACTGGGCCCTGCAGGAAGGCAGTCGTGCTGGCCTGAAAGGCAGAGGACATGACAGGCCTGCCTGGCCAGATGTGGCCACATGCTCCACAAGCAAGGCTGACCCCTCATGCCAAGCGGGTCTCCATCCCCCTCAAGACCAGTGACGACCATCACTTACACAATAAGACCAGAAAAGATGGTCAAAGCACAGCCCCACGTACCCAAGGGACTCCTAGACGCAGAGCCCAAATCATTACATGCTACCCACCATGTCCGCCATCCTTGAGTGGATGGGTCACAAGGGCCAACCACCTGCTCCCTGGGCCCCACCCTCACGCTCTCGTCCTGGCCTGCCCGGGAAGAGCCAAGTGCAGGCAGCACTTAGGCTCAGAGACTCTCCTGATGACGGTGTATTAACTCCAAGTCCATTTCACTCAAATCAATGCCCAAGATCAGCACTGGCACAAAGCAGGGCTCCAAGACACAGGGGACGAGGTATAAGTGACAGGGGCGTGCGGCCGGAGGCCTCGCCTACGAGGAATGGTGAAGATGGTCACGGAGGCGGCACAGAGGGTAACGAGCACAGTTTCTTGATGGTCTCACATTATGGGCAGTTTAATTTAAAAAACAAGTGCCTCCTCCATCTCTCTCTAAGACCATTACCCATGACCCTGATCTCAGGATCAGCCTAATCCGAGCGACGCTGAATCCGGCCTCTGCAGCATTTCTTAGAGCGGCTGCAGGGAGGGCTCCTGAGAGGACTCAGCACGGTGCCGGGAGGAAGGGGCACCTGGGCTCGGTGACGCTTGTTTGTTTCCCGACGCCCTGCCTCTCACCATCTGTCTAATGCTAGTACTACCAGCACCGTGTTCACAGGAAGAGAGCATTTTTGATTTCAAACAGAAAGAAAATGATTTTATCTTTCTTTGACTAGGATTTAAAGATACAAGGGAATTACCCGCTGAGTGCTTCTGACATGGGAACCCGCGCTTGCCTGGCACGAGCCTGAACCTGCTGAGACCTGGGAAAACACCCAGCAGCCCCTGCGGCACCTCCACGTGGCGGGGCTCTGGCCTGCGCCATCTTGGCGAGGTCCGGGGGCGGCCGCTGCTCCTGTGCCACTGCCGGGTAGAAAGCACCCAGGAGCCCCTGCGGCACCTCCACGTGGCCGGGCTCTGGCCTACGCCATCTTGGCGAGGTCCGGACGCGGCCGCTGCTCCTGCGCCACTGCTGGGCGGAAAGCACCCAGGAGCCCCTGCGGCACCTCCACGTGGCCGGGCTCTGGCCTGCGCCATCTTGGCGAGGTCCAGGGGCAGCTGCTGCTCCTGCGCCTCTGCCGGGCGGAAAGCACCCAGGAGCCTCTGCGGCACCTCCACAAGGCCGGGCTCTTACCTGCGCCATCTTGGCGAGGTCCAGGGACGGCCGCTGCTCCTGTGCCTCTTCCGGGCGCCGCCGCTTGACGCCGACCTTCTTGTCGTTGAGCACGCACGGCTGCGAGCGGCTGCGGGCAAGGCCGCTGGGGCGTCTGGCCAGCTCCGGCGTCGAGGCAGGTGTGCTGCTGGCCGAGGGTGCACTGTACTCCGCGAAGGAAAACCGCTCGTGGGAGCAGGACAGGGACCGCTGCATGTCGAGCCGACCCCCTCCCGCGGGATTCGCGTCGGGGATCCAGATGTCGCCCGCCTGTCCACGGGTGGCCAGGCCGGGCGCCCCTGGGCAGGGCTGGCCTCCGAATCGGTAGTGGAACCCCGCTGGGTCGCAGGGCGAGGACAGCACGTTGGCGCGGGAAGGGAGGCTGAAGCTGGAGCTTCTCTGCATGGTGCCGAAGCCGCTGGAGTAGCGCTGGACGCTGCCCCCGCTGTAGCAGCGTCTCTTTTCCACCGGAGTCCAGACTTTGGAACCCAAGGGCCGCCAAGATGTCCGGCAGCTGGACATTTCGTCCGAGAAGGACAGTGACCGGCACTGGCGCTTGCTGGGCGGTGCAGAGGGGTTCCCGTTGTGGTCGCTGAGGCTGAGGCCTTTGATCAGGTTAGTCACCGTGCAGGCGTTCGCTGCCTCCCGGTGCCACAGAGCGCCATCCTGACACTGCTCAGGCAGGCACTCCCAGATGCTGGCGCTCGGCTGGTCAACCTGAAGAGGGCATTTCCTGTCCAGGTCTCGCCATCTGTCATTTTCTGGTTCACAAATGACAAAGAGAAAACAGGATTGGAGAAGCCCTTCACGCCAGCCCTCTGTCTCCTCAGCCAGAGCTCATTTTAAACAGGATTCGGGAGCCAGAAGAAAGGCCCTTAAAAACCATCCAGTCCAACCTCACTTTACAGAGGAGAAACAGGCTCAGAGAGGGGACGTAAGTCCCAAGTGTGGACCCAGAGGCAGAGGGTGGCCTCGAATCCGGGTACCCCCTGGTCTCCTGATGCAGTTCTCTTTCCAGCATACCATGCTGCCTCCCAGGAAAGCCCAAAGCAGTACTTTTCACCCAAAACGCTTCCTCACTTCAGAGCTGGGAAACCGACCTGTGCCACCCCCCGCCCTGGAAGCAGCGGTTTTGGGCAACATGTCTGCCACGTCCTGCCTCCCTGCTCTGAGGCTCTTGGGCTGGGACCTGATGCCCAAGCAAAAGGCCACAACCAGAGATGTGTCTTTTGGTGCTTCCAAGAATCAAGGTCAGAAGGGATAAGGTGCTGCCAGGTGAGTTCGTCTGAATTCCATCTCTAGGACACTCGCTGGTAACAGCCACGACATTTTACTGGTTTACGGCCCCTCCTCCACCAAAACGCTCCACACATCCACGACAACAGCTGCCAATCACTGAGCACTCCCCTTGTGTTCACATGATTTCATGCCGAAATCGAGGATGTTTGAAGCGGTTAAAACCTATAGAACCCCATCTTGGGCTGCACAGACGTAAAGGCACAGTGTAAACTGTCAGGGTGCTACCTGCATGCATGAATAAATAAGCTAGCCCTGCTAGGAAACGCTGACTTTGCACTCGGACCTTTATTTTAGTGAAATATTCAAGAAAAACTTGTTGTCTTCCTGCCATGGAATCGGGCACTGTGCAGAGAGTTTTAGGAGAACCAAGATGAGTCTGACACAGTCCTATATTTGAGTTCGTAACGCAAAACCCAAGATAAACATGTGGAACTGCCAGGGATGGACAGGCTGGCCCGTTCCAGTTGTTTCCTAATCCACGTGGACTTATACACTGCCCGGATGTGAACACACAGCAAACTCTGGCCTGAGTCAGGAAGTCAGCAGAAGTAAAACCTGAGATGATGGTCAGTAGGTACTTGATGCTCTCCGATTCTCACGGCACTGCAGTCAATTACTGAGCATCCACGGTGGGTGGTGGAACCCGCTCACAGCCCTGCGTACATATGGCTGGCGCTGCTGCCCAAGTGGAGAGACCGAGGCTTGGGGGTGTGTTGAGTAAGTGGTTTAGGGCCACACAGCTAACAGGATGCAAACACAGGCTGGCCCATGCTCTCTCTTCACTACACTACAGCCCTTGGGGGGACTGCAGGGTAACCTGACATTGGCCCTGCCCTCGACTTTATAAGTCATGCAAAATGGGCCATGTGCCAAGAAAACTGTGCTCTAACCTACACCAGTGCTCCAGGCAGCAAAGAGTACACATCTGTCTATCTCTGCCAGGGGCTACTTCTCCGAGGGCACTGAGAGACACCCAAGGGACTGACCCCATGCGGGGTGTCATGAGCATCAGCTACGTGACAGGTTCAAACGGAATGACCAGTGAGGCCCAAAAGAAGCTTCGTGAGCCAAAGGTGAGGCCAAATCAGGGCTCAATGTGGTGGTCCTTCACTAGGGCACCCTGCCATGTTGTGAGTCACAGAGCCTAAGGGCCAGGGACCCTGGGCTGGGACGTGATTCCTGACAGGGCCTCAGAAGCTGGAGATGCCAGAGAGAGATTTTCCTTAGGCCCAGTTAGGCCAGCTGGGGACAAAGCAGGGCTGTGGCTAAATGTCCAGTTCGTCTTGTCCCTGAATCGTCCCAGGCACTGGTACACAGGTAAGTGTCCATACGTGTTACTTTAACTGAGTTTGAAAAATTACTACCGAAAATTACCTTTTCGCAAGTAGCATTTATGCTGCTTGACATACGTCTTAACTACTCACTATTCACCATTCCTTTAAAAGTTTTAATCTGCCATGTCAGGTGTTGAAAGGTCAGTACACTAGTAATAAAGTAAAATGAAAATGATAACATTGACTGAGTCACAACCATCCGTTAGCTGATTTAGAAGAACACTTATCCTCAGAAAAAAAAGTGGAGACTTAGGTGTGATGATGTCCTTCAAAATGATGGAAGCGATAGCAAGACAGCGACCACCACTAAAACGCCCGCGCTGCTGAAATGCATTGTCCAGGACCGACATGCGGCGTGAAGAAGGCAGTTTCGAAGAACGGTGACAACGTGGGGACATGTTAATGACGTCACGCTAAGCACAAGGAAACAGGACGTGAAACCGTGGACACAGCATGGTTCCTGTTTAGTAGCAGACGGACGTTCCGCAGGAAGACAGAAGCAAAGCAAAGGTTCGGGGTCGCCCAGCAGACGGCTGGCTGGGTTGGATCTTCTCCTCTCTGTTTCCCCGCAATTTCTCCGTTTTATATAAGGACAACATGTTTCCAGACAGGTGAGGGATGTGAGCAGCGGGCGCCCCAGGCCATGCCGGGGTCAGGGCCCGGGCTGCCATCCCGTCCGCCTCAGGGTTTGCTCCTTTGTCTTTCAGGAAGTTGCCGTAGACTAGCACTGGCCACCCAGTTCTCGTTGGGGACAGGCACTGGGGCGCCAGATGGGGCAGGAAGGTGGCCGACTGAGGAAGGAACCAGTGGGCCCCACCCCAGAGCAGTGAGGGCCCCAAGACGGCACCCCGTGTGGCCTGCTTAAGGAGCCGGAGGCACAGTGCAGCACGCTCTCACCCAGGCCTTGGGGAGCCCGTCCTCGGAGGACACCGCTTTCTGTTGCATTTTCCCCATCTCTAGGGAAATCATGAGGAAAAAGGGGAGCTAGGAGCCAGTTAAGCATGACCTCGCTGCCTCTCATCCGGCCGTGCTATTCCCTTCCGTGGCCATCTCACGGTCTTGGTGCTTCGGGACTGGCCCCCTCTGGCCTCCCGACCCAGTCCCGCCACCTCACCGCCCCTGGAAAACCTTCTGAGGCCCACATCTGCTGTGGTCCATCTCCTGCAGCAGCTCCCCATTCATTGCCTAGCAGAAAGAATGCAAATACGTCAGCCTGGCACCCCCACCCCTACCCTGCTCGCCTCTCCCCAGGAGACCCTGCACTCCAGGCACACCAAGCTTCCTGTGACATCAGAAGTCAGGCGAGAATTAGCGTCCAAAACGTCCCTGAAAATCCCGGCCACAGCCCATAAAGCACACTCCCCCTGAAGACTAATTCTTATGCACCTAAAATTCTTTACAAAACTAAAGTTTAAGAAATCACCGCAGGAACCAGCACCTGAGCACCAGCGGCATCTACATGCAGAGGAGCGGGCGTTCAATCTGCTTTTAGGTTAACCGTCAACCCCCCAGTGGGGACTAGGGTCGGATGGCTGACTCTGAAGTCTTCCAGCAGTAACTACTCCATTCCCACAGAGCAAGCCTCTCTGGCCTTAACGCGTGAGATTTCTCTGTTGCATGGAGGACGAAGAGAGTCACTTCTCAGCTCAGTGCACTGGTTAGCTGCAGTGGACCTGCAGCTTCCCCCTAAACATAAGCTCCCCGTCACATCTCTGCAGAGATGTGAAGACGCAAAGGCCTGGGATGTTCTCCTGCCTTTATCTTTCCTCTTACTCCTCATTTAAGAGCCGACTCGAACATCACCTCCCCTTCGAGTGTGCCTCCCTCTTACCGGCCCTTGGGCACCCGCAGTTCGCTGCCTAGACTTTCAGTCATATGGCTTGGTAGATGTTAACTGCACCTTGATTATCTGCTTCCATGTCTACTGCTGAGCCAGTCGCTCTAGAGCACAGTCCCAGCCTGGCTCCTGGGCATCCCGCAGGGAGCCTGGCGCACGGCGGAGGAGGAAGGCCTGAGCGACGGAGCACAGACCGAAGCCGCAGAGCTCGCCTCGGGTGTTCACTAGTCTCACTTGTCCTTGGTCCCTGACACAGGTAACCCTTCCTCGGCCGTGCAGGTCCAACCCGGGCTGTGTCTTGAACTCCCCGCCCCGCTGGGGCCGAGGATGGCTGCGTGAAAAGCAGCCGACAGACGGGCGGGAGGAGTCGGCCGGACGCGCTTTGAAAGCGCACAGCCGTGCTGTCGTGTGCTGACACCAGCCAGGGGGCTCCCTGTTCTGTCGAGGGGCAGATAATATTTGAATTGTTTCTCTCGTTATCGTCGTTATCGCTGGGAGAAGTATATTTAAGAAAAGTAAAAACAATCGAGGCTATGTTTAGCCCTGTGTTTTCCCCCTGAGCTCAGGGAACAGAGAGTGATTTGTCGGGTTGGGTCACCAGACACAAGAAACAGGAAAAGAAGTGAATTTTTTCATGGCAAACCGCCCTGAGCCTCAGGCCCCAGTGTCACCCGGCACAAGGGAACTCTGTAGGGCTCCGGGCGGAGGGGACCAGGTGCCCCTGCCCCTCCGTTCCGCGTCACCTCTGCACAAACAACTGTAACTCTTTCAAAAGTGACAATGGCCATGGAGGTGGGGAACCCGCGACACAGCACCCCTGGGTCTGGAGGGAAGGGCGAGGGCCTGGACTCTGCGAGTCGGCGAGTCTCTCAGAGCCTCAGTTTCCCCATCTGTAAAGTGAGGGACAGAGACAGCAACCACCTTACAGAGCTGTTACGAGAACTAAACTGTCACCTCGTGCAGTGCCTGCGAGGCCACCGTGAAGATGACGGTGACGGGGGAAATGCTCGATGGCTGGGGCTCACTCGGCTCTTCCGTACCTGGGCACCAATCTCGGGGGGTTCCGCCTGGAACGGGAGCCTGTATGCTCCCCACCGGCCCTCTCAAAGTGTGGGTCTGGGGCCACCCACGGGAGCATCCTTTGGGGTGTTTTAACAATGCAGATTCCTAGGCCGAGTTCCTGACTCGGCAGACAGACTCTGGAGGTAGAAATCTGCATTGGAATCAAGTCCCCCAGGTTGTTTTACTGTAAAATTGCTGAGAACCACTGCTCTAGACCACGAGCTACACAGGGGCCTGAGTCCTCGGACACCTCTGTGAGGACGGCAGCCAGTCACAGCACCCAGCCACGCACACCAAGAAGCTTCTGGAAGGTTGACGATTCCCGTCGCTACAAGTCTGGATCCAGAATGTCACTGCAAGTTGGGTATTCTGATGTTGGTTTTGGGCCAACAACAGAAAGCAGCACTATGGAGAAAAGTGACATTACCCTTCAAGTGCTCCGAGGTCCCTTTTTCTCAGGAGGGGGTGGGGACCCCAAGTCACGCAGCGTGTTCTGGAGGGAGGGACACCGGAAAGGGCCCGAGACGCCAACGACGCGTGTGAAGAGGAAGTGCTTGAGGCTCCCCGACTGCTCCCCGAGACACAATGCGCCTTCTCGGAGGCTTCTGCAGACGCGGGCGTGGCACAATGGCACACGGCCTGAGGGCACAGCCACCAGCCCCCGCCACGCCGTGCCCATCGCCACAGCCCTCAGGAGCACCCACGGCTTCTCCACTTGCCTGCCGAGCCCCCCCCCCCCCCACAGGACTGCGATGAAACAACAGGGGTGTTTGTAGGTGTGCAGTGTGAACACACACAGGGCTTCGCCTACGGGAGGGCAGACCACACACGCACACGCACGCACACGCACACGCAGACCATCCAGTTCTCTCACAGGTGGACCGACTAGGTGACTTCCAAGGACTCCTTCAAAGCTGAGGCTCAGCGACCACGCCGGAGGTTTCTGGGAAGATTCCGGTAGCCCGAGAGGCACAGGAGAAGCCTCTGGCTGCATGCCTGGGGACGAGGACTCACGCCCCCCAACCGCACCCAGGGGTTTGGTCCTATGACTCCCTGAACGAGGAGGGCAGAGGCTGCCGGGTGCCCAGTTCTGGAGATGAAAGAGAGAAAACACTCAGAGAAACGCACATGGCATCCGACCGCGAACGTCCTCATTTCCATTTCTGCCCTTGACCTTGACGGGAAACTCCCAGGGGCCCGTGCTGTTACGCCCAGCTTTCTGACGTTCAAAAGGCAGAGGACACTTACGGCGCTGGGCTGTACTTTTTTAGAGGCTGCCTTACGGTGACATAACCACAGCAGAATGCGGTTTCTCAAAAAGGTTAGACACCTGAGGCGCAGACCCCAGATTCTTGCATTCTTGCAGCTTCCCCGGCCAGCCGGGCCGCAGGCCTGCGCCAGATCAAGACCGGCTGACTCATTCCTGGATTTCACACCTGGCTGCTTGTGCTGACATCGAGTCTCTCGCCCCTGCCCTGAGGGCTGGGCCCTGCCAACTCGGTCTCAGGGCTGCAGGGACCCTGCTTGACTGGGGGGAAGGCGGGGGGCGGGTAGCAGCTCACCAACCCTTCTGTGGGGAACTCCAGAGAACTGGGGCGTCTTTCTGAAGGCAGCTGTACAAAGCTGATCTTACGAAAAGCACACAGGTGAACATGCAGGTTGAGGACTTAGGCTACCCCACAATGAGGTCCTCTATTTTTAAGAGAACTTTAGAGCCCCCAGCCCCCTGGAGCACCCTGTGTCACCAGAATGGAGACTCAACACAGAACCGTGCCAGGAAGAAAAAGTTCTCAGGCTTCGCTGCCCCTGCCTCAGCCTGTGTGTGTGTGTGTGTGTGTGCGCGCGCTCCCACCTGTGATGAATCAAAATGTCAGCTGCATCTGGGGTTCAGGGACAGCAACACAGGACGCCAAGGTCCTCGGCCAGGCCAGGGTGTGAGGACAAGGTGATTAGAATGGCTGGAGATAACGCTCCCCCATCCCCCACCAAGCAAAGCAGGAAGGCTGGTGGCTTCGGAGTGGTTACAGTGCCCGGCCCTCACCAGATGGGTGGGGGTGGCCCAGGGCAGCTGTCACTGCTTCTGGGAAGTCTTTGCTGCTGCCGAAAACAGCCCTGTAGGATCCCCAAACAGTATAGAGGACAAAAATACACACCAGACTGGGTGTTGGGAGCGTGGGCCTCAGTCTCCCCATCCGTATGCGGCAGGCTGGACTGGGTCCCCGTGACAGCCCTCTGACAGCCCTCTGAGCTCTGAACCGATTTCCTCTCTACCCTGCCCCTCCCCCCGCCCCCGAGATCCAGGGGCATTTAGAAATATGTAAGGGAAAGCCTGGATTTGCAACAGAAACCGAAGGGACAGAAAGGTGAGTTTCATCATCATCTCGGGACTCTCATCCCGGGTATGCACAGAGCGTGGAGAGTGGGTGGAAGCTTGAGAGTCGTGTGCAGGCCGTTGCACAGAGCAAAGCTGGGCGCCTTTATACAGATGAGAGCACTGGCAGCTGGGAGACCGATTCAGGAAACCAGTAAACGCGCATCAACTGTCAGTCAACGAACACCACTTTGGGATCCTCGCCAAAACTGAGCGTGAGCGTGTACCCCAAGCACAGGACCCGTCTCACAGGCGTCCCAGCTTACTTGGGGAGGGGGGGGTGGTACCAAGCTTCAGAACCGTGTCACCTCTGGGCAAGGGGCACGCAGGCAGCCGGCGGCAGAGTAAGGGACTGCGAGGCCGGGCCACCTCCTCGCCTGGCCATCTTTCCACACGGAAGGCACACGGGCAGCGCGCTGCGCTGGGTGGCTCCCGAAGCCAGTGTGGCAGCTGCCATTGCCCGTCCAGCACCAGTGTGGCCCCCTCTCCACCCCAAGTCCGCGCGGCCTGGGAGGCTCCCTTTTCACTGGACACCATAAGCAGCTACCACGCGCCAGCTGAGCTTAGCCCCTACCTCCGTTCTGTACTTTATTCCAGAAACACTGTCTGAAGTCAACAAATGGTGCAAGAAAAAACTTCAAGCACGCCACACGGACAAACCTTAAACTCTGCTGGAGATGGAAAAATCACACACGCGATCACAATGTGCACACTTGCACATGCATGTACTTTTCAAAATGAAAACAAGGCTCACTCTAGCTTACTTTGGTCACTAATCAGCTGCTTAGAGGAGGCCCTGGTCCCATGATCACATTCAAAATGGCCGTCTCTGAGAAAGGGAGAACGCGGCAGGGACCAGAAATTGGGCCCGACAGCTCTGGTGTTGTTACTGTTGCTGCTCATTGTGTTTCAGACACGTGCTGGTGCTAAAAAATATACATAAAACGCTCAACCCCTGAACGCCAGCTTTTTCCACGAGGCGCAGTCACATTCCACTTGCCACGACAAACAGTGGTGGAGTCGCAGGACCGGAGGCCACCAGATCTCCAAGTGGAATCTTTCGTCCTGCCCCACTCAACACAGCCAATGGGTTTACCTGCAGAAATTAAAGTGGCACGTGCCCCTGGGAACAAGCCTTTTGTGTGCAGAGGAGACCTTGACAGCCAGGTGATTAACCACGGGAAGTTAAAGGCTTATAATTAAAAATGCTGACAGACCTGAGCCGAGGGACACAGACCCGAGCCGAGGGACACAGACCCGAGCCGAGGGACACAGACCGGAGCCGAGGGACACAGACCGGAGCCGAGGGACACAGGCAGGGCTGCTATAATATTTTCACAATTCTTTTTATGCATAATGCATGATCCTTCTGCTCAAGTTGCCTCTATGTGCTTTGCCCGCGAAATAATTTACATGAATAAATTATTACCATAACTCCTAAAGTGGTTATGGGTTTCCGCCCCATCTTTTTTAGCACGTGAATTGTTCTGTTCCCTGTCCATGCCTTGCGTTTGCGCGCCTTTGGCTAGTGGCCTTTCTGCAACAGCTGGAGCTGCACTCGCCGTCTCGCGTCTTACTCGTCCCCAGGTCTCCTCGCCCGAGAGGCGAGGGAAACGGAATGAGCTGTGCCCAGTTCCCGCGCCGCAGACCTCTCGCAATGGGCGCCATTAGCCAAAGGCGGGGCGTGCAGCCCGTTCTCACCCCACGCGCCCCCTGTCACTAAAAAGGCTGGCACGAGGACACGCGTGACGTGCTCGGCGCGAAGCGGCACCTCCCGCGGCAGACGACGGCCTGAGGGAGCCACGGGCAGCCCCCGCCCCGCCCAGCGCCGAGGGGTCTCCGGGGCGCAGCTGAACCCCTTCCGGACCCACCGGGAATCACGGCCAGCAGCGGGGGCTGGCTCGCCCGCCACACCTGCTGCCCAGTGGGCGGCGCCCCCCGCGAGGCTGCCGCCTGAGCACCGTTTCCTAAGAACAGTGACCGGCGCTGCCCAGGACTCTTCCCCAGAGAAGCCGTCTGCAGAGGAGGCGTGCCCGGGACGTCTGGGAGGTGAGACAGGAAACCGAGAGGCCAAACCTCGTCTCTGCTGGAAGGAGCCCCGTGCGCCCCGGGTCCCCACACGGAGCAGGCTGGGCAGTCGCTGGCTCCACTCTGCCCCGCCTCTCCCCTCCGCACCTGGCCCGCACCTGGCCCGCACCTGGCCCGGTTCTGTTCTCCGTCCTGCTTCCCCACGTTGGACAAGCACAAAACGACTTCTTGGTATCGAGGTTCCAAACTCGGAGGGAGGGGACATGGAGGTGGGGAGGGGCTGCTCGCAGCTCGCAGTAGCGGAGAGTGAAGCACTTAGGCGAGCACGTGGTTGTGTTCGTAGGGCGTTTCTATCTGGGCGGGTGCAGAGGGTGGCGTTTTAAGAGGACGCAGAGGCCACTGCCCTCCCACCCTCATGCCCTTGCCTGGATGTTCTTGAGAACATGTATGACACTCGAACTCATATTGGCTTCCAGTTAGGACCTTGCACAGCGGCTCAGGAGGGAAGTGACCGAGTCACAGGACCAAGGTGTCCCCAGCTCTCACAGGCGAGTGCCACTGATCAGGGCCAGAACGTGAGACAGGCAGGGGGGTTGGTGATTAAAGTAACATGACGTTTTATCTTTGCCGAGCATGGTCCGGCCCTGGCAGGGCCCAAAACCCTCGTAAAAAGTCTGGCCGAGCCCACGGGCTGTCTGTTCTCTCGTCTGTGCTAGAAAGCAGGTGCGCCAAAGATGACATCTCACCGCCTGGGGTGCCCTCCCGGTTCACGACGCAGGGCGAGAGGCCACACTGAGGCCACGGGCAGAGCAGTCACCTGAGCTCCCACCAGCGGACGAGCTTGAGCAGGCCTGGGGGCCGACATGCCCACCCTGGCAAGTGCCGGAAAGGCCTGGAGGCAGAAGGGACTGAGCTGGCAGCTCCTGTGCGCTGCTGTCCCTTTAAATCCCACAAACACCTGCACGCTGCAAGGTGAGGAAAGACAGGCTGATGTGCCCACAGCTCCGAGGGCCTGATGTAAGCACGAGGCTGAGTCACTCCACCCGAGTCACTCCACCGGACACACAGTAGGTACTCAGTAAACACCACCAGAACAAGCCACTGAGATGAACAAAAGGCCTTGGTGACTTGTGCTGACAGATGAGTCAGGGGCTTCCTGAACCACGGAGGGGCTGAGCAGCAAACGGAGGAGACGGCGAGGGGCTGCTGCTCCCCGCGGCTCCTCCGCCGCCCGCAGTGTCCTGGCGCTGGCCTGCAAGGCGGGCGGGAGACAGGGCCCGTGAATGACAGACCCTCAGGAGCCACTCTGCAGACCAGCGCCCGCAGCAGCACAGGCCTTCCCGCGAACCCTGGCTGCAGAGCAGGCCTCGCCCGGCAGAGCCGGCCGCAGGCTCCACGCGATCAGACTGTTGGGTCTCTGCCCTGGTCTCCGAGCCTGAGGGTCTTTCCCCACGAGGGTGACTCCCTCGCCTACACCCCCTCCCACAGGAAGCCAAGCTGGTCCCTTTCCTGGGGCTGGAGGCCTCTTGCAGGGAGCAGGACGCTCACCCTGGGTCACAGCCCTCTGCCTCAGACGTCACTCACGGAGGGAGCACACTGTGCCCATCTCCTCACACACGTTCTCTCACGTGGTCCGCCCAGCAAACCCACGAGGCAGCTGCCATCATCACAGCCACTTCACCATGAGGACACTGAGGCTGATAAGGAGCCCAGAGGGACTGGACGAGCCCCAGCGCTGCCTGGTACAAACCCACGAGAGGTCCAGCTCATCGTGACACCCTCAGGGCAAAGGCGTGCAAGGCCAAAGCGGGGCGGTCCAGAAACAAAGGCCGGCGGCGTCTCCGCCACCCGGTTTACCAGTCCAGACGGGGCTGAGGGGCAGGATGTGCCCAGGAGTCCCTCTCCTCCCTGGCCATGACGAAGACGGGCAGCTCGACTGCAGCTCTCCACTGCGGGTCTGGCCCAGGCGAGGCGGGCTTCTGGGCCACGTGCCCGGGTCACCGAGGGGTTTGCTGAAGGCCGTTAACCACCAACGAGGTGTCCAGTAGAGAGAGCCCCACATGGAGACAGCTCTCAGAAGTGTGTCACATGGGTAAACCAAGGCCAGGTGACCTCCCTGTTTCCATTTCTGCCGGCGGCAGCATCAAGAAGACCTCCCGGGCTCCCTGTGAGAGCTGCGGCTTGTGAGTAACAAGGAAACGGTCTTCCTTCTCCCCTGACCTGGGTCCAGCTCTGCCCACCACTGATCTGGGGGGGCGCCTCGCTAGGCCTCGGTCCCTCCGTCTGGGCACGGGGTGCCCGCGCCCGCCCCCAAAGCTGCTGCAGAGGCGGGAGTGTGCCCCGGCACCCTGCTCACTGTGACACGCCCAGCCCTCCGCCACGCTCGTCACCCCACCGCCGGGAACGGGGTCTGAAGAAGAGAGAGAAAGCACCGTGCACAGAGCGGAGGGCTGCGGGGGGGGGGGGGGAGGGGGCGGGGGGCGCTCCGCACACGGCCCTGCGAGGGAAAGCGGAACGGGAAAGCCCGCGGCGGCCACGCGTCGCGGGGCCCCGGCTGCTGCCTCTGCGCAGATGGGGCGGAAACTCACTGTCCAGGCGACCCCGAAAGGGGCAGGGGTCACGGGGACATGCACAGAGAAAGGAGCAACGGTGCCCGATCAGCTGGAGCGTCGTGTACAAAACGGTAATTCGCACGTGCGTGAGAACAGGCGTCTGGGGCGCCGGTCGGCAGGGGAAGCAAGAGTCTCAGAAACGCTCCTGCCCGCCGGGGACTGTCCTGGGGAACAACCCGGAAGAGGACGCAGCTTGGACACTTAGTCACCGCTCGTCACCAAGGCAAACAGATCGCCCTTCAACCCAACAACCAAGGAACAGTTGAATCCTGAAACACCTTTTCGCTCACCCGCACGGCACGAGCCCCCACACTCCCGAACACGCACGGGACGGACAGCGGGAAAGCCGCGGGGGGCGTCGGTGACGACCGCTCCGTGAGGAGAGCTCGAGAGGCCCCGTCTGCGTGTAACTTCATGCAATCTTATTTTCATCCTGGGCTCGGCTACGCAAAAAAATCCGAAGAACAGAAAAAATACACCCACACCTGAACGGTAGTCATCTCTGGGCATGGTGCTATGAGAGATTTTCATGTTATACTTTACACTACGGTGCAGTTTCTGAATTAAAAAAAATAACAATAATCAACATGGTGACTTTAAAAACCGGGCGGAAACCCTCAGTGTGGTAGCTGGAATTGCTCTTGTGAACCACACGCCAGTGGCCGTCCCAGCCCCAGCACGGCTGCAGGATTCGTGCCTGTGTCCAGAAAGTGCTTTCGGCGTCTCACCTGGAGGACTCGGGCCCTGGCGCAGGACTAGGGGAGGACCGCTCACGGCCACCTTGGTTACTCACCCATAATTCCACAAGAGAAAAGTGTCGGTCCGTGACTCATCTTCTTTGGCGTGTGCTGAAAACAACCAGAAAAGCTATTCACTCTCCAAGTCATAAGAAGCACGTCTGCACATGACCCTGCGCTGGTCCCTCGCTAAAGTCACAATCGGAGGGGTGACTGCCCTTTGCCGACGCAGGATTAGGGAAAGGAGAGAAAGGTATTAAAAGAGACAACATCTGCCCGTAATTAGGTCAGGACTCTGTCCAAAGTCGCCGGTGACTTATAGTGTCCATCAAGTTAATGGGTTTCCAAAACCCATGACTTCTGACACCGGGGACTTTTCCATGTGAGTGACGGGGAGGAGGGCATGGGGGATGCTGTGCCCAGGTCACCGAGCTGGGCTGAAAAGAGGCCTTCCCAGAGCCCAGGCTGGGAAAGAAGGGGACCTCACAGTGGCAGGAAGAGCCTCGAGTAAGGAGCCCCTCTGCCAGCGCCGGGCCCCTCCCTCCGAGCTGGAAGGTCGGCTCTTCTCTACGCAAAGGCACTGGGTAAGCACAAGAAGGTGGGCCTCCCCCTCCCCCGCCCCGCAGGCTGTGTGCAGCAGGCCACGAGGCCCCCAAGCATCCTCTCTGAACTGAAACAGAAACCCAAGGTTCTAGTCGCGCTCAACCTACAGCTGTGGCTTCCGAGCCCTGGCACCGCGTGTCCACAACGGTTTCCCTTCCACTGTGAACACCCCGCATCTCCCCACCCCCCCGACCACACCCAGCCTCGGAGGAATGCTGTGGCCGCTGGTGGAACACAGGCCGGGGGGCCCAGAGGAGCCCCAAGCCCAGGCGCCTGCTCTGCAGCTACGTGGACCCTGAGCACGGGACGTCCGGGCTCCCTTGTGCTCGTTGGGGCCCAGGTTGAGAGACCTGGCCTGACCCCTGCTGAGGAGGGGGCTGCCCGCAGGTCCCAGGATAAAGGGTCTGCCTCACGTATCCCGAAGACTCGCTCACCCGTTCGTTCATTCACTCATTCAACAAATCTGTCCTGGAAATTATTTACGTGCGTGAGCTGTGCTAGCGGTTGGTCCCGTGACAGTGAAAGGCGTTCTCAGTCCCAGAGGAGCAGTCACCGAGGGCTCTAACTTCTGAGGAGCCCCAGGGGCACAAGGACCCACGGCTTCCCTCACACTTCCCACCCAGAGAGGTGGGTGAGGTGGGCGGGAACCCAGGGCCCTGGCCCTTAGAGCTCGGGAGGGACAAGGGTGGGGCTGGCTAGGAACACCAGGCCCACGCGGATAAGAGGGTGGCAAGTGCTGGCACCAGCTCCCGCCCCTGTCCCCAGCTGCCCGACTCAGGGACCTTTGCCCTCGAGGTATGTGGTCATGCGATTAGGTTATCAAGGGTCTATCCTGACCAGCCTCTCGGGAGGCCACAGTCACACAGACCAACCATTATGGTACAGAGAGAGAGGGACTGGCGGGGAGAGGGCCCAGGCTGGGTGCTGGCGGTCAGGGCTGGCTTCCGGGGGGAGGTGCTGGAGCTGGGGCTGGAGAGAAGGTGCTCACAAGGGGTGAAGTGGGGGCAGGCGGGCCTTTCCCAGACCCCTCCTCCATGCAAACCCTTATCCTGTCGGGACAGGTGGCCCTCCTGGATTCCAGGGACTCGGCCAGCCAATGTGCAGCCATCTGGGCACAGAGCCGGCTGTGCCTGCCTCCCTCCCACTGGCTCGGCTCATGCAGCAGGCTGCTCCCCGAAAGCTCGCACCGAAGTCACCAAATGGCAAGCAGGTGACAAACTCAAGAGCCCCGCGGGGTTCTCAGAGACACACGCTGGGCTCGGCCAACACCACGGCCCGCTGCGGAGACAGGAGCACCTGGCCCGAGGCGAACCCCCTCTGGGAAACCACGGCAGCCGCCCCCGCCCCATGCCGGGGGTGGGCAGCGTTGCGCAAGCGGGGAGCCCGCGGAAGCCAAACGAGGATCAGGCCGGGGAAAGCAGAAGCCGGCGGCCCGCAGGCTGCGCCGAGGCGCTGGGCCCACCGAGGGCGGCCTGGGGCCCACCGTCGGCAGGAGGCAAACAGGAAACGGACCCGCTGGCGGGTCACTGCTCCCTGGCCCTGTTCTCCCACGGAGCTGCGCGCTCGGACCGAGGGGCACCCCCCGGGGCACGTGGACGCGTGCGTGGGCACCAGAGCTGCCGGGGTCTGCCCACGGAGGGGGCCCGGGCGCCCCGGGCCCTCATTCACTCGCTGTCCGGCCCGCTGGCTGCGTGTCTGCCGCGGCCCCTTCCCAGGCTGCAGGACACCCACGCCAACTCGGCGCTTCTCACTCCCTGCCGCCCCGCGCCGAGCCGCCGCCGGCCTCCGCTCGGGGGGCCCCCCACCCGTGCCCCGGGCTCATCCTCCACGCTCCGCCCAGACCTGGCAGAGGCCGGCCCCACGTTGTTCCTCTGTTTGCCCCCTTCCAACGGCTTCCCCCAGTGACCGGCATAAAATCCAGGCCGGCCCCCTTCCCCGCGGGCCGCCAGGCCCACGTGAGCCAAGCCTGGCGCCCACGACCTCCCTCGCGCAGCCCGGCGGGGCCCGCCAGCTCACCGCCACCCCAGGCCCCTTGCCGTGGGGTCTCCACATGACAGACTCTGGGCCTCACTCCGGTCACGCGGCCTGCTCGGCGGCCTTCGCTGACCACCCAGCTCACGGGCGCCTCCCCACCATGCTTCTGTCCACGCGGCCTTGTCCGCACCGCCTTATCTCCTGCCCCTCCCGAGACCAGAGGTTTGGGGCCGCTGTCTGGTCCACAGTAGTCCCAGCACAAAGCAGGTGCCATGGGGATGACCTGGGGACCGACTGCCGTGGCCGTCCGCCCAGCCTCTTGCCCCTGCTGCCACACGGCCAATGGACGCAGGGCCAATGGAAACTGATTTCCACTGGGCAGAAACTGCTGCCCCCCCAAATCGCAGGGCTCACGCCGAATCAAAACTCAGTGGGCAAGGGGAGAGAGCGGCATGCAGACAGAGCTGGGGGCCAGGGTGGCGACGTCAGGCCAGCCGGGGCTCCTACGCGGCCTCGGACTCTGCACCAAGGACACAGGCGGGCCAGCGGTCACTCACACGGAGATTTACGACAGGAAGGAGCCCCGTCGCCAGGCCCCCTGCGCTAGAGGAGCCTCACTCCGGGCCCCCTCAGTGAGCATGTGAACTCCAGTGGTACAGCGCCCCCCCTTCTTCTAACAGCACCCCAGTTTTGCACTGGGCTCCGACCCTCCCTCCCTGGTTAGTGTCATGGTGGGGCCGTGCCTCGATTTCCCCTGGCGCAGGGCGGGCACAGGACTGGATGTGGCTGACCAGACACTCCTCACACCGGGGCGCTGACTCCTGGACCAAGGCGGGCGCCGGACGCCCCACAAGAGCTCCTGCTTCTAAAGTCCTCCGCGCGGGCCCACGCCCGCCCCCTCTGGGGCTTCGGTCGCCAGCGCGCCTCGAGTCGGGTGGTTCTCTCCCCCGCTCTCCGTCCAGCTAAGTTGGCTGGAGGCGGCTGACTTCACGCCGGACTTCAAGAGGCTGACGGTTAAGTAAGTCACAGCTCAGAAAATGTCACACAACTGCTATGTGTGACATCTGGGCAGAGGTTTTCAGAACCACGAGGAAATATTTATAAGCCGAACCTGCTTAACCAAAAAGATATGTACAGCGCAGTGTAGTATTTTGTTTTGGTTTTTTTTTGTTCTTAGTTTTGTTTTTTTACAAAATGCAGGTTTCTCCTTTCTTTTCCTTCTTCCTCTCCAAAATGGTCGATTCAGTCACACTGGTTTGTGTGTAGAGAAGGTCCATCAAAGTCACTATGGAGACATGCTGGTAGGACAGTGGCAGCTCTAAGGCCAACCATAAGGTCTGAAATAGTCGTGGGCTAATTCCTCCCCCCATGGGCTTTCTGCCCTCCACTGGGGTAAAGAAAAAAGAATGATGGGATCGGGGCCCCCATCTTGCTGAGCCCCGTCCGAGGCTGGGCCAGGGGTGGGCAGGCCTGGACATCCCGTCCCCAGCAGCTCCCCAGAGTGTCAGGCCCCAGCAGGCCCTGACACTGCGGTGCCCACTGGGGGGTCCAGGCTGTCCAGAGTTGTTTTATTTCCAGTTTACCCTGCACATGATAAGACTCCCACTGGTCTGAGCCATTCTGCAGTCGGCCTCCCTAACCTTTCGCACCCTGTACCCACCGCAGGAAGGGTGAGCCGATCGCGACATCGGGAGGCCTGGAAGGCCCTGGGGGGGGACGCGCCCCCTGAGGTTTCGCAGGACGCACGCAGTGTGCACACGGAGGCACACGTCCAGACACGTATGTGCGCCCCAGCCCTGGCTGGCGCCGGCAGTGACACAGGACGGTGACCGCGGCCCCCCTCGGTGATTCTCCCACAGAGAAGCCTCTGTTCCCAGGCCTCCCCCAGGGCAGGGCCTGCTCGCTGTGAGGTTCCTGAGATCGGGAGAGAAGGTTCTGGAATCGGATCTTCCATGGGAAAGGAGAAAGCTACAAGTCAAAGGGAAGCTTCAGAGGCCATGTCTCAGACTAAGGAAAGAAGCCCTGACTTAAGTCCACAATCTGCGTCTTTTTTCAAATGAGGAACTAAGTCAGACAGAAAACGACAAGGCCCATCTCTGCCCACGATCACGTCGCCTGTCCTCGTCCTGACGCGGCGTGGCAGGGAACCACGAGGCCACACGGACAAACCCACGTCCACGCACCCGAGCAACAGGTGGAGCGGCCCAGCCTCCCGGACGGGACGTGGCGGGACCGTGGCCTGGGACACGGAAGGGACAGCCAGGCCCACGAAGAAGGGACGCTGAGGCGGGAGCAGCGGCTGGAGGCAGAGCGGCATCGCTCGCTGCCTACCCGGGCTTCGGGGTCGCCCAGGCGTGGACGGCTTCCTGGGCGCCTCTGCTTGCCCTGGGGAAGGGCATCGGGCTGCCCTAGACTCTGAATTCGAACTTCAGACCAGCCTGTGGCCTGCTAGGGAGCCTGGCTGGGGCTGGCTACGTCCAAGGCCAATGCTGGGGGGCCGGGAAGATGAAGACCCCTGGGCCCAGGTAGCTGGGTGTGAGGCCTGACCTGGCCGCTGGCCCCTCGGACTGAGCAGGATGCTCAGCCCGGGTGTCCTGATCCGACAGGCACTGGAGGGAGGGCCAGCCCCACAGTCTGGCGTCGGCTGCTGCGGGGAGCCACACTCCGCCCTCTGCCCTGGTCCCCAGACCCGAGGGAGAGGCCCGGGAGAGCTGCCGGGGACAGGAGGCCGGGCCCGGCCAGGGAACACGGTCGCCGTGGGGAGGGGACGGGCCCTTGGCCTGAGCGTGAGCGAGCGGGAAGCAGCCAGGGGAAGCACTGCTCCGGGGGTCAGATGTCCGGGCCGCCTGCCAGCGGCGGCGGCTAATGTTAGAACACGAGAAGGAAGCGGCCGCGCGGCAGAGGACAGCGGCCGGCGGCGGAGTGGGGGAAAGGGGACGGAGCACAGCGACCGCTGGCTGCCGCGAGCTGCGCCAGGCTGGGGGCCCTGCAAGGCCCTCGGCCAACTCTCCCCGAAGACAGGCGGAAGGCCGGGCGAGCGCCCATCGGCCGCTTTTCTGTTTTCCTCCATCTCTCCCGGGAGTAGGGCGGTCACGCTGGCAGCAGCGTCTAGCTTTCAGAAAAAGGAGAACAAGAACCGCGCACCGGCTCCCAAGAGGGCCAGGAGGGGGCCGGCCGGGCCCCGGGGGAGCGTCTGCGGGTCTCCGTGTTTACGTGGCCCCCCAGGTGGCCCCGGCGACTTTCGCCTGCAGATCTGGACTCTCTCTCCTCACCGCTGTGCCTCTGAGACCTGCTCCCATAATTCCAAAGTGACCTGTGGCGATTCGCGCTTTGTTTTGTCATCTTAAACCCCCACTTCTGTTATCTTCGTAGTCTGATTAGGAAACAAAGAGAAATGCTTTTCCATCTTTCCTGTCATTATCTTGATGGTATTTATGTGAGGATGATGTTACCAGCTTAGGAAGCTGAAGCAAAACCCCCACTAACTTCCTCTCAAGCTCACTGGCTGCTCGGAGCAAATTCTACCACCAGTTCGTGTTACGGTCCGTCTCACGGATGTCATCGCTAGACTGAGATTATTGAGGGTCTTTCTTGGGTTGTTTAGCCTGTGCCTCTCCCCGAGGCCTAGCGGGGTCCTGAGAGACCACAGCCTCAGAAGCCAAGCTGGGGTGTGCGTGACGGTTGGGGTGCAGGAGACAAGGGCCTGGACCTGAAGGCTGCACCCTGGCACCCTGCTCCTCAGCTGTGTGGCCCGGACCCTGTGCCCTGGGCTCTCAGAGCTGCCGTTTCCTGTCTGTATGACAGAGCAGAGACCGAGGTACCCTGCCCCTCGGCAGGGTGCAGGGAGGTTCCGGGGCGGGGAGGGGGGGAGTAGCAGGACCTCTGCCAGCACCGCAGGCCACACTTCCCCTCCCAAGACACTGGACGCAGTCAGGCCGTGCCTCCACCTGAAAACCCCTCCCCAAAGGCGGCCGCTCCTCACAGCTGACCAGCTGCCTGGGAGTTAAGGGGAAGGACGGGGAAGACGGACGGGCCCACAGCTCTGTGCTGGGTGGCTGGGGCCTGGAGCAGCCAGTGACTTTCCAGGAAGGGGGAAAGGGACGCCCCGACCCCCACAGCAGCAGGAAGCGTGCGGCGGAGCCCCTTGCCGTGGCCCGCCTGCTTCTCCTGACTTTCCTTTTCTTATCTGAGAAGATGAGTCTTCCTCCTCCAGCTGGGGCTGCGAGGCCGGACTCCTCCTGGCCTGGGCTCGGGCCATGTCTATTCAAAGGGCGGCTCGGCTGACCTCCGGCCCACGTGCCCTGGATCCAGCTTCGTGGCCAAACCTGGCCAGGCCCTCCCTGAGACGGGACCAAGTTCAACGGCAGCTGCTGAGGCCAGCAGAGCAGCTGGAATCAGACAGGGATCCTCCCTTGGGGCCTCCAGAAGGCCTTCACCCTGAAGGCCATTCCTGTCTGGTCTCAGCTACTCTAGATGTGTTCTTCGGATTCGTCAGGAAAACACCCACCAACGACAGAAAACAGAGCCACGTCAGCCACGAACCTGAGCAGCAGCCACAGCGGGACCGAAAGGAGGAGGCGCTGAGGAGGCGGCGGGCTCCGGGCAGCCCTGTTCCCTCGCTCTACACACACGCCCGGGCCAGGCCCCGGACGCAGCCCCGGGGACTCGGCAACACGCTCCGGGGGGAAGCGCCGGGTCTTCAGCAAGCTCACGTTCTAGTGCGGGAGTCGTTCAATGCGCAAGGTCCAGATGTTAGAAAGCGGCGAGGGCCCCCGAGGGAAAAGAGACGGGCAAGTGGCCGAGAGGGGGTGCTGCAGGGAGGCAGGGGTCCCAGCAGAAGTGAAGTTTAGGACCGACTAGCCAGAGGAGGGAGGGGGCGAGAGAGAGCCCCGCAGGGGTTGCGGGGGGAGTGTCCAGGCCGCAGGCAAAGCGCCAAGGCCCGGAGGCTCGTGCGAGGCACACCGAGTGAGGCCAGGGGCGTGGGCGGAGTGACTCGGGGGGTGCAGCAGGGGCAGCGGAGCGGTCACGGGGGCCAGAGCACGTGGAGCCTCGCACACCCCAGGAGAGCTCCGCCGTTTGCTCGGCTCGAGATGGGAAGCCAGTGGAAGGTCCTGAGCAGAGGGACAGATGTGCCTTGAGCTCCTGCTGGCTGCTGGGTGGAGCACAGGCTGAAAGCAGCCGGAAGCAGGGTGCCCATGCCACAGGAATCCAGGTGCGAAAGGACGGCACCAGCAGGAGGGCGAGAGGGGCCCTAACTACAGACCGCGTATGCGATGGGCAGCCCTGCCTCATCTCTGTCTGCAGAATTCCTCCAGCCCAGGGCCCCACACACCCGAGGTGCCCCGTGCAGGCCATGGCGTGGACACAGGTCTCCGTGGCCCTCGCGAGCTCTGCGGGCCGGAGACCCGCCTGCCTGCTCTCGGCTTGGCTGCTGATAACAGGTCGATGACGGGAGCCCGGGGGTGCCAGCGTGGGTTCTCGTGGGGGGCTGTGAAGGGCGCCAGGACCCGGAGCCGTGGCCCCCGCCGACCATGGGCGCTGTGGAGAGTCCTGGGGACTCACCCATTTATAAAACTCCTCCGCGGGAGTGTCTGTGCCCGAGCGGGACCCCCACCCCTCCGCTGGGAGCAGCCTCGCTCACTCCTGAGGAATCAGGGCTGCAAAACAGGGAGGGGGCTGTTCTGTCCTCCGTCCGAGGAGGCCTGGGGTCTGCCTCTCTGGCCTGGCCCATCGGGCCACTTGCTCAGAGGACACTTTGGGCAGAGGGCAGCCGGAGGGCAGCTGTCCCCGCGGCCCACCCCGCTGGCAGCCAGACTGTGCCTTCCTTCTGCACCATCTCCCACTCGTAGCATTCCTGAGGAGCGGCCCATGCCCGGCACGCCCCGCGGGGGCACGGCCTCGTCGGGGCCCCCGCCGCCCCTACCCGGGTGGAGACCAGAAGGAATGTCGATCTCAGCCTGGCAGGGCAGCAGAACCGCGCTTGGAATTAGTGACCAAGGCGCTGGCCTTCCCCCTCGCTCACCAGATGACTCCGGGCGGCTACTTCCTCCGTGCGAGTGCTTGGCCGGGCTCTGGGTTCCTGGGCCTCCGCCCCCGCCCCACCCCGGCCTGCAATGTCTCAGAGCTGTGCTCTCGGGCACTCTGGACTCAGTCTGCAAGGCCTGCACACTCAGTCCACAGCCCCAGCTGGACACTCAGAAATGGCACCAGAGAAACGAGCTACACGAGGTCCTCACCAGCTCAGAGTTGAAGGTCCTGCATGCTATGGAGTCAGCGCGGTGGGTGTCGAGGCTTTTACTTAGGGTCATGACCATGGTAAGGACCTCAGGCACTGGGCTCCGTCCCACGGTGGGCGCGAGCCATCTTCAGGTGGGCAGACTTGGGCAGAGGTGACTTCCTGGGCACCTCCCAGGTGACTGGCGTCAGCAGGAACAGCTCCCCATCAGCCGCTCGCCCTCGGTGGGGCTCTTGCAGAAAACGGTCGTGGGTGGTCGAGTCCCTGGGAAGACAAAAGGCAAGGGGACTCAGGACTGGGAGAGACCGGGGCCCCGAGAGAGCCACCCACCCCGCGCCACGCCAGATCCCGGTGGGGAAGAGACCTGCCTCCCTGCTGAAGCAGATGCATTCTGGGTGGACCGAGGGCCAGAGTCACCCCTCAGAGTCCCCGCCACCCACGCCGGCCTTGGAGGGTCCCTAGAGCCAACGAGCACCCCAGCGGGGACAACAGTGACCCTCAGCTCAGCCACGTTGTGCCCTTAGTGCTTATCTCGGGGTCCGGGGTGCTGACAATCTGCTGTCCCCCAAGTGCGCTCAAGTCATGTGACACCTTACACCGAGCTGGCTTTACTTCGGCTTCCGTGCCCGCCCACCCTAGGCCGAAGGGCACACAGGCACCGATGCGAGTCAAAATCGGAGGGCCCGGCCCTGAGCAGCCGACTGGCAGCAGGGGCCACAGTCGGCGAGCGGTTACACTTCCTCACCCGGGATAAGAAACAGGAGGCTCCATTTAAAGGCACAAAACTCCTATCCTTGGAAGTGCCACATTCCCACGACGACACATGTGCAATGGCGGGGGCCCTTGCAGCTTTGTCCCCTTCCCCAGAATGAGGCAAACCCAGCCGCAGCCCGTGCAGAGCCCGCCCACACCCCCCCGAGCTCCCGGCAGTAAGGAAAACCCCCTTGTGTCATCGTCCTGCACAGCCCGTCCCCGACCCGCCATCCTCCTCCTCCAAGCAAACGCCGAGTGCAGCCTTCCGCTCAGGCTGGAAAAATCGCCCCTCACAGGTGAACTTTTCCGATCCTGTTTCCTATCCTACACTGTCAGTGAAAGTCACACAGATGCAAGGAACCTGATGATCACCATCGAAAAGTCAAAAATAGTGATGATCACAGGAATAAGTACACAGAAAGCCAGCTCCGAATCTGTAATTAAAAACAAACAGCTCGGTGCAGGAAAATGTTCCAGAATCTGCTGCTCTGTGTAAAAATTAATTGCGCCCTGGTATTTACTCACCATCCAGATTGTTAATCATATTTTCCTGTTTATTTCGATTAGATTTTACAGTGGGTGTTATTGAAATTGCTCAATTATGGGCCAGCTGGCGAGCGCAGGAAAATTACCTTCCACTGTTCTTCGAAAACAAGGTTCAACCAAAGTGCAAGAGCAGGGACGGGGGGGAGGAAAATCAGTACCCTGCGGAAGGCCCGGCTACGGGGGAAGGAGGCCCAGGGCAGCCCGCAGGCCCCCAGCTCCGCCAAGAGCCCACACGCAGCTTCAACACGTCCATCTAGAAGCGACGCGTTCTGACCAGGCACGATCTGCTCCAGGAAAGAAGTTCACACCACTCCTCCGAGCTGTGGCCAGACGGCTGAGCTGGAAATGGCCGCCGGCCCCTGGACCCTTGGCTTGGGAGTAGGCTGGGGCATGCCAGGCAGGAGAGTGCCCGGAGGGGGTGCTCGCGGACTGCCCCTCCAAAAGGACCCTTTGTGCCACCTGGGTGGCGGGGGTGAGGCCTGATGGTGGCCATCTTCTTCCTGAGTGTGACCTCCATCCCATTCTGAGGCAGCTAGCCGTGGGCCCCAGGCCTGGGTGGGTGACCTGCCCTTCCCCCATTTCCTCCTTCCCTAACCAAGCGGGGGGGGGGGGGGGGGGGTTGGTGGTTACAAGCCTGGGGCAGAGTCAAGCACACCTGGGTTGGAATCCCAGCTCTTGAAATGTACGTCTGTGTGACCTTTGCCAAGTCACTTAGTCTCTGAGCCTCAGTTTCCCTCTCTGAAACAGGGACAGCAGTGGCTGACTCAGGTCACTGTGTCATATGAAAACGGGGCTCCAGCCCTGCGCTTGGTGAGAAGCCCCAGCTCACGTCGGGACGTGCTCGGTAAACAGCAGCCACTGTCACTCGTTTGAGGGGAGAGTCTGCGGGGCCCGATCCTTTCTCAGCTTCGCACACCCAAGCATCTGTCCTCTAAAATTTCTTAAAAGGGGAAATTTTATCAAAAATTGTTGAAGCTAAATTTCATCAAGAGGGGACTGGCTAGATCACAGCCCATCCCTCTGGCGGAACGGTAGGTGGCCAGTAGGTGGCCGGCAAGAACGATGCTGTGAAAGTCTATTGCCATGGAAACACGTTAGCGCACCTGATGCAGCCACCAGGCACCAAGCCCGAAGCTGGACTGTGGTGTCCCGGCTCTCACAGCTCCGTCCCCGCTGGAGCCCCGACAGGACACCAAGGCTCACAGGGGCAGCAGGGCGGTGAACCCCGGAGCAAACACAGCAGACGCGGAAGGGTTCAGCACAGTCCCTGCCCTTAGGGGTCCTGGAAAGACAATGCCGTGAACGCAGACACTACATCCACCACGAAGACGGGAGGAGCCGCTGGCGCGGAGTCGTAGACTCCTCTGCACAGGGGCCAGTGACGTGCAGCCCTGCGTGCAGGAGCCCGGGGGGTGGGCTACATAAGCCATGGACTGGGCATGCGCAGGAACACTGTGTCGCCTTCACACTGCCAATGAGGCGTACAGATGTGAACGTTCTCCGAGATACACCGAGAAGGGCGAACAGCCAGAGACAAGGGCCGCCTCAAGGAAGGGGCTGTGGTCCTGGGGCAGGAGCGGGCGCTCTGACCACACGGCCTCACGTGCTGTTCGAATAGTTCATCCAGTGTCCACCATACCCCTCTTTTGATTGGAAAAAAAATAGGAAAGATTTCAGCAGGAAGGGAAGAGGCACGTAGGCAGAGTGAAGAGTGTGAACAAAGCACGGCGGCCTGCCCCTCCACGGCGTGCGGGGGATGGTGCGCGCGCACTACCGGTCCACAGCGAGCGCGGGATAGCACGCGCGCACGGGTCCACGGCGAGCGGGGGTGGTGCGCGCGCACTACCGGTCCATGGCAAGCGCGGGATGGCGTGCGCACTACCAGTCCACGGCGTGCGTGAGATGGCGTGCGCGCACTAGTCCACAGCATGCGGGGGATGGTGCGCACATTACCGGTCCACGGCGAGCAGGGGATGGCGTGCGCGCACCGGTCCACGGCGTGTGGGCGATGGCGCGCGCGCACCGGTCCACAGCGTGCGGGAGAAGGCGCGCGCGCACCGGTCCACGGCGTGTGGGCGATGGCGTGCGCGCACCAGTCCACGGCGAGCGGGGGATGCGGGGGATGGCGCGCACACTACCGGTCCACGGCGAGCGGGGGATGGCGCGTGTGCACCGGTCCACAGCATGCGGGCCATGGCGTGCGCGCACCAGTCCACGGCGTGCGGGGGAGGCGGGGGATGGTGCACACACTGGTAGCTGGAGCCCAGGGGATGTGAAGACCCAGCAGCAGCAGGACAGGGACCTGGAAAGCCAGATTCAGACCAGACCGAGGGTTCTGAACGCTGAGCTGAATGTAGACTTTATCACGAGGCCACAGGAGGGGCTCCCCAGGGGGCTGGAGTCGGCTGCTTTGGTCTTGATTTTGTGACACCTGGACCTAGCACAGGTGCCCAGAGTACAGTAAGAGCTCAATACACAATTCTGGAATTAGGCTCGATCACACCAACATCTAAAATGGTCTGGCCTATTCTCAGACCATGTGCGTCAAATTCAGACCAGGAGAGCCGGCACAGATTCCTTCCATCCGGGCATGAGCCTGGCCAGGTTCGTGGGGCATGCCAGTGCCCGTGGAGACTTAGAGCCTAGTCAGTAAACAGGGCCGGGGTCTGCACAGGAAGAGGCCAGGGGCTCAGCCTCTTAAGGGACAACTGGGTGCATGGTTCCACCTAAGGCAAAAAGGAGGTGCCCCAGAGCCCATGGGTGGCAAGGTAAAGGCTTCCCAAGGCCACCTTTGGGGCACAGACCTTGCTCTGCCTGGTGGGTTTTCTCTTAACCCACATTAAGAGCAGCTTCTATCTGCTGAGCACCTACTGTGTACCAGGTGCTTCATGTACATCGGCTACAGGTCAGGCTCAATTACCCCCTTTATACAGACGGAAGAAGCAACTAGCCCAGTTTATAAGGTGTGAGCTTGTGTCTGAAGTCATGTGGACCAGGCCCCAGGCCGGTGCCTCCCACCAGCGTCCACCTGCAGCACGGCCCCCACCTCCTTGCCTGCCACTCAGTCCCAAACACATCCTTCCAAAGCCCACTCGAGTGACTACCACAGGACTTAGCCAGTGCACTCCCTGGACTTACCTCAGAGAAACGAACACTTAGGTCACACAAAAACCTGTTCGTGAACATTCCCGACAGCTTCATTCATGACAGCCAGGACCAGGATTCAACCCGAATGTCCTTCAGCAGGTGAATGGTTAAGCCAGTCATGCTGCCGGCATACCACGGAATATTACTCAGCAAGGAAAAGGAACTGTGCTGAGTGAGCAAGCGCACTCCCCAACGGCTAATGATTGCACAAAGCCCTTTATACACTATTCCTGAAATGCTGAAATTCTAGAAATGGAGAGTAGACAAGTGGGTGCCAGGGGTTTGAGATGGGGTTCTGGGACTGGGGTGGAGGTGTGCGAGGGAGGTGGGTGTGGTTACGAGCAGCAGCGGGAGGGATCCTTGTGGTGAGCATCTCTGCACCTTGACTGCATTGGTGTCGGCTTCCTGCTTGTGATACTCAACTTCGGTTTTGCAAGATGTTAGGTACTCTTGGGGGAAACTGAGTAACTGGGTGGGTGCACAGGATTTCTCTCTTACTTTACAACTCCATGCGAACTTACAATGATTGCGAAATTTAAAACCGAAATGAAGAAGAACCACTCAGTCTGTGCCTTGGTCAGAATGCATAAAACTAAACACCAAGAGTGAACTGTACTGCATGTAATTTAAAAAGAAAAAAAAAAAATTTTCTTTTATAAAGAAGCCTATGTGGCCACCGCTGCCCGCGCCAGGGACTGTGGAAGGTGGGACGGGGCAGGCCCGGCCGCCACCTTCTGCAAGTGACTCGACTTCAGTTTCCTCATCTTTGAAATGAAAGCGACAAGACCTTTGCTCTGGAAGCTGCCGGGAAATTTAGATGAAAAGAGCTATGTGCAAGCAGAGGGCACAAAGGCGGCCCCAGGCCCTGGTCCCCCCTCCCTTTTGCACAAGCAGCCGCTGCGGTTGGCACCTCTGTCGACATCCTCCGGGCCCTTCTTCTGCAGTCTCTTTGACCTGTATTTAAATCTTGTATTGTCACTTCCCCGTCCCATTTACTCCCACCTCTCTGCGGAGCCTCCCAGACAGAGGGCCCCCCGTCCTGCTGCCCACACGTCTGGTGCCTGCTGTCCACGGGAGGCGGGTGGGGGTGTTGCTAAGGGTCTCCCGTCAGCAGGTGGCCAGCCTGTTCAGGGGGACGGACACACACTGTCTGGTTCCCACCTCAGAGCCTCCACTCACTGACTCGTCTTCGCCAGGATTTCCACTGAAGGAGCAAAAGGCAAAGTCAGACTTTCTGCTGACCCACGAACCCACTTCCCTGGCTGCAGACGTGGTGGCAGGGGGCCCTGCCACCCCCCAAGGGTGGCCCCGAGCTCCCCGGCACTGTGCCCAGAGCAGGGCTGCAGGGTGGGAGGGTACACAGTGACAGTCTGAGGGCACAAAGTGACACTGCTCGCAGTCGGCAAGAGGCCCTCGATCCAGCACCCTGGCACCCAGCACCCTGGCACCCAGCACCAGAGCCACCTCTGCCCCACGTGCCCCGCACAGCACGCTCCCGGCCTCCACCTCCCACCTCCGGGCACCGACCACGGGCAGGCTCTTCTCCTTTAATGACCTCGTGTTCCTTATGAATGGGCACTGCTGTCAGTACTGTTCCCACTTTCCAGAGGAGAAGACCGAGGCTCCAAGGAAATACACGAGGCACGTGCCCAAGATCCTAGGGCCGCCAGGGCTGAGGGAATGGGGTGGATCCAGCTCAGCCTCCTCGGCCATTCTGACACCACGGAGGGCAGGGGCCGGCTTTGCTCTCTCACACACATCTTTCTTAACGTGAAATTTTCTTGCTTTTGTTCTGCAATCGTCAACGTGCCTTCTTTCATGTGTGACCCTCGAACCCAGCTGTCTGATATCACTGTGGTCGGAGACTCGGCTTCTGGCAAAGGGAAACCCTGCTAGATGCATTTACAGGTAGAGAAATGTTTTGCAGCTTCCAAAACTCTGTATCGCTCTTAAGTTTACCCGAGGCTTCTGCAGTGCATTTTTGAAGGGCTATCCCTTAAAAAGAAACGGACCGCACTGGAGATCTTCAAGACAATCACACTTCTCCTTTTAGTAGCTATCTCCTGTGCTTGGCACTTGTGCAAATTAGTTTTACAGCAGAATATCTCACCACCCTACACACAGGCCTCAGAGCAAAACCTAAACGTGACCTTGGCCACCGACAGTGACTTCCCTGATGGCTCAAGCAAGTCATTCCTCTCAGAGGTTCCATTTCCCTCTCCCATTAAGCAAAGGAAATGGGAGGAAAACAGAAATCCTACACGGTTTTCGGGAAGGCTGCATGCACTTTTAAACTCTCATAACTCCAGCCGGTGTGACAAAAGTCATCTGCAGGCAGGATCCAGAAGCAAATTTATGAACGTGTGGGGAAGTGCATGTCTTACAGGGTCGCGCTGCCTTCTGCCAGGCCCTGTCGCAAACCAACAGACAGGCTGAGATGGGGGCTGAACCCTGTGGTCGGCAGTCCAGTTCACATCTGCCAAGAGAAGGGAACTTAACCTGCCTGGGGAAGCCTTTGCTTGCTGTTTTCATAAGTCATCTGAGTTTAAAGGATAAAAGTGAAAAGCTGCCTACGAACTTTGTCAAGAGCCCATACCTTCCCCAACCGAGCTGATATTGCCAAGAGTCTGGAGTCTTCATAGGAGGACATGTCCACAGGAGGTGTGTTTCCCGGCCCGCAGTGGGACATTTAAACTCTCTCCCTCGGCCCAGGTTCCCGGTCTTCGGGTCCTACTGAAAAATCACTGAGAAAACACAGGTGTGCCTCCACCACCTCCGACGCAGTCAGAAAAACGGACACGGAAAACCTCTTCAGTCAGTACTTGAAACGCCAACGACATGCTCAGCACCAAACATCACTGATGTAAGGAGGCTGCAGGCTAGAGGCACCACCCAGAAGACGGTCCACATCTGTCCACTGTGTTCCCAGTACCTTCTCGGTTTGTATTTACAGAAAGGATAGGCGCACGGATAAAGTAACAGCAGCCGAAGCCTACAGTCCTGAGCTCAGGCACCTCAGGGTGCCCTACGCGCAGGTGCCACCGTTACCCCAGCTTACAGAGGGACAATCCTGCCCGGGCCCAAGGTCAGCCAGTTGCAAAGGGTAAAGCAAGGACTCAGGCCGCGGCTCCTGGACTCCGACGTCTTTGTCTTAACCACCTACCCTTCGACTCCAGGCTCTGCGATTTCATCATCGTGATCCTGCATTTCTCAGCTCAACAGCCCGAACGCTGAAGCGCAGACGCTGGGTTTGCAACGTGGCCCTCTCGACAGCTCAGGCCACACACACATCGACCTTCTGGAACCTACCGCTGCAACGCGGCACTCAGGGTTCACTGCAAGCAGGGAGGAGGCGGGCGAGGGGGACGTCTCGGAGAGGGCGGGCACGCGACATAGTCAACACTGCCCGTCCTTCGCCACACGCACGGGCAGCTGTGCCTCCCAGGAGAGCAGGGCGCTCCCAGCGTGGGGTGCGGGGCTATGCTCGCTTCTTGCTGCGCCAGCCCGATCTATGCCGCACCCCCCCAACACCACCTCCCTGGGCCTCTGCCCGCCTGCCCTCTCTCCAAGTCCACTCCCAGGGTGTTCGTGGGGAACCCTGCACTCCACAGGGTTAGTCTGGGTATGGACCCGACTTCGTTGTCCTCTGGACTTAGCACAGAGCCTCCCCACAGCGAGAACCTGCTCGAGGTCTGTCTGCTGAGTCAACAACACAGCCGGAAAAGAGCACTGGACTCGGAGTCCGGAAGCCCCGGTCCCAGCCCCGGGCGGGTCCTGGAGGAGCTGGAGGGCCCGGCCGAGCTGCGCGGACCTGCTCAGCTCGCTCTCCCTTTGTAACGTGTGAGAAGTTACCCTGTTCTGCCACCTCGGGTGGAAGGTTAAGGAGGTCAAGGCTTTCTCAGGTGGCGGCACCTTACGGGATGTCCCTAGATGTCCTGACGTCCTCACGTGAACACAATTCTGAGCGGGCCCTTACGAGAGGCTTGTAAAACGCCTAACGAAGATCAGGTCTTCGCAGCCACAGCCTGAGCTACTGGGGGCAGGGGACACACTGCGGATCCTCCATGTACCCCACCCCAGGGCTGGGCCTCCGGACAGGACGCTCAAATCCCACCCTTAGTCACACTCACTCGGGCTCCCATTTGCATGTGGCAGGTGAGGAAACTGGGCTCAGAGAGGGTGAATGACCTGACTAAAACCACAGCTGGTATGTGGCTGTGTCAGACTCTCAGGGGTAGGTGATTCTTTCTTGCTACGGGGATAAAGCACCTGCTCTAGAGCAGACATGCTCACCTGTCCCGTAGGCCTCGACCCTGAGTAAGGTGTGTCCTCAAGGTGTTTTCTCCAGTAACTGGATGAATATCTATTTCCTGGCCTAGGCCTCCAGGTACTCAAAGGCCACTGTGGGCCCACACGTGGGGAAGAACTGGCAGTCACATTACCTGGCTAGAAAGGGACCTACCCTGTGCCTTCGCTGACCACAATGGCCCAGGCTCCTTATAAGACCCTCTTAATGGAGGAAAAAAGCAAAACAGTGAAATGCTCTGCAGTCCCAACCGGGACCCTGATCTCTGGGACTTTACAGTCGCTCCCACAGAGTCGTGGGGGATTTTCTGATTTTTTTTTTTTTTTTTTTTTTTGGTACGCTAATAACATTTCGAGAGGGAGGGGAGCAACGCCACGACTCGGGGACATGAAGGCGCTGAGATCCAGAGCCAAAACGAATCCGAACGTGGGAACAAGGCAGCCAATGCCGTTGCTTGAAACCGAAGCCGCCTGCATGCCCGGCTTGTCAGGAGCCCCTTCATGAATGAGGAATAGAGGACATACGCGCCTCCTGCAGGGCCCCTCGCCATTCCCGCTTGCGTCCCTGTCATTTTAACCCACCGGACACTACGAAAGAAGAGCGTGTGCTGCGGACAAGGCTCTGCCGAGCGGAGGACGGGAGCAGGAGGGGACAGCCAGCACTTACGGGCCGAGCGCAGGGGCACGCTGCCTCCTCCTCCAAGCCAGGTGGGGACAGAAGGGCAGAGGAAAGGACGGGGAGACATGGCGAGGGGCCCCAGAGATAATCTACTGAAACGTTAAGCCACTTAGCCTAAGATGACCATGACCCGGTCTTCGGTCAGACCTACTTACAAGGACAGTGAATTTTCTCAAACCATGATTAAAAACCAAAACAGGGGTAAGAAAAAACACATATATATATATTTATATATTTTTTTAAACAAAAATGGAGAAGCCCAACCAAGAGGACGTGCGGCCGGTGTAAAGACAGAAGACACAGGAAACATGGCCCCTGCCCCGGGCTCTGCCCCCGGGCGGCTCGGCCCCGCTGCCCAGGTCACTTCCCCTCGCGGGGCCTCCGCCCCCTCGCCTGTCAAACGGGAGGCCAGGCCAGACTCGCGGGCCAGCTGCGGGGGGCAGCCGGGGCGTGCCGCCCCTCTCTGCGCCTCCGCCTCCTCGCCGGTGACGGGCACACGGGAACCCCGCGGGAGTGGGGGCCTCCACGGCAGACGTGAAGGTGCCGTGGGAGCAGGACGGACAGGGGGCAGGAGCTGACGGCCGCTCTGCGCCAACCGCTCGGGGCCGCCGTGTGCGCGTGGCCTTCCCGGGCCTGCTCAGACCTGCCCCGCAGCGTCCTAGCTCTCAGGAAACCAGACAACGGCAGCAAAGGCCAAGTCCCTTACTCGCTGCCATCGAGAGCCTCGACTGTGACCGTCCCCGCAGCCAAGGGGAGGCAGGCAACGCCGGCGGGGGAGGTGGGGATACAGAACCGCCCCCCTCTCGAACATATCTCTGGGGTGGGGATGGGCGTGTTGGCACAAGCCCGTTTTCCAAGCTCGGTCCTTAAGTGCACAGGGCACCTGGGTGTCTTCGGCGACAGTGACGAGATTCCGCGTGAAGGAGTCTCTTGGAGGCCCAGGCAGGGAGCCCCTCACCAGTTCTCATGCTTTCATCTCCCACCTCCTGCACCAAGAGTATCCGCTTTCTTTCCAAATGTTTGCGGACTCTTGGGGCCCACGGACAGCTACGCACACAGACAGCTCCCGCGAGACGCCCCGCCCCGCCCAGGCTGCACGCATGGCTTCCGAACCAGGGCAGGAAGCAGCATTCCTGTTCCGGGCGGCCACGTACCGGGGCTGCTCTCACAGAACCCCCCCCCCGCCACCCCCAGGCCACTGCGCGGAGGGAACGCCATCTCTCGGAAGCCGGCACTTGGAACGCAGTTGGGAGGGGGATCCCTCTATCTCAGGGGCTCAAAAGAGTATCGCAAAGATCACACTGAAACACTAGAGGTGCCCCGGGAGCTCTTAGGAACTGTTGGGGACACGAGAGCCACAGTTTCCCACCCACCACCCACTCAGGGCTCACGGCCTGACCTCAGCTCACACACCAGGACTTGACTCTCCTGATCCGACCAAGTCACGTCTACTAACCTCTCTTACAGGGTTTGCTGTAGAAATTAATCAGTCAAGCTAACCAACCTGCTGCGAGCCTTCAGCCTCCGCCCTGTCCGCACCGCAAGCTAAGCCACGTGCTCAAAACGCCGACACCTGCCCAAACAAAACCCCTTGGAGACTCGACTGCCTGACGGGTCTGTCATAAGGACAGGTACACCTAAACCCCCTCCTGGGGGTTTCTAAAGGGCAGAACAAATTCTACTCAGATCGCTCTGGCCATCGGCTGGAGCACCTGTGAGGGGCAGCCACCACGTCTAAGGACAGCCACCTGTCCACAGAAACACGGAGAGCAGCAGACTGCGGGCACTTTGGAGGGGTACGAGGCTCCTGCAAGAAGGGTCCCCGAGGTCCTACGTCAACGCGAAGCCCAGGCATTCTGCTCCGAGTTACTTACAAACGGCCGCAGGGTGCCTATGAGCAGCTCGGGGAGCGGCTGCTTACTGGGCCGTGAGCTTTTTGATTTCTCGGCGGAGGCGGGAGAAGCGGGGGCGCCTCGTTTGCAACCCGTCTCCACTTCCTTCTGCACACCCTGGATGTGGCACGCGGCCTCCTGTGCTCAGAGCAAAGCCCTTGGGGCTTAAAGAGGAAATGACATGGCCGACCAGACTCACTGGCTTAAAGGAAAGGTGCCTTAGGAGCCCTCTGGGTGGACTTCTTCCAGAACCTTCTGCGGGCTCTTGGCAGATCTAGGTGAGACTCAAAAGGCCCTGGGTGAGCCCACCTTCCCAAGGTGAACGGATCATCTTCCTCACCGGAAATGGCCCAGACACCCAGGGAAGCAGGTGCACTCCATCACTTGTCCACGACCCCTCCCCAAGTGCCTGAAAAACTGCCAAACGCCGCCAACTGTCATCGTCCCCCAGGTGGGGCCACCAGAACCGGCGTTGGGCGCAGGCCTGCCTCGCTCTCAGGAAAATCATTGCACTAAGTCGGCAGCAAAGCTCTGCAGCCAGGCCCCAGAGCACCCCCCAAACCCAGCGACAGGCCGGCCCTCATGTGCGTGCAGGCCCTGCCCTGGCCCGGAGCCGCATCGGGAGGCGCTGCCGAACGAGCGTGAGCAGGAAGGCCGCACGGACAGCCGGGAATGCGGGCCTCCTCCGCCAACAGTCCAACTGGGGGAGGCGCGCAGGGTCGTCAACATCCTCGGAGTTAAAAATAACAATAACTCAAAGTTTAAAAAAAAAAAAAAAAAAAAGAAGATGCCAGACTGAAGAAGGGGACGGGGTCCGAGTGGATGAAATCTGACGGGGACCGGTCAGGGGGCGGCATTTGGGCACCAAAACCAGGTCTCAGGTGCTCTGCGTGAACAGTCAGCCGCAGGGGACAGGGCAGCAGTCTTCATCCGTAAGCCCTGGGCCGGCGCTCACTCTGCGCCTGCAGGGCGGACGGGACGGGTTGGAGACATAACGCTCTGCAAGCCGCAGGCCCTGCTGCCCCCAAGGAAGCGAGAATGATCAGGTCGATGCGTGAGTGGCTCAAAAAGGCAAATAAAATGCGGTAAGAGGCAGAGCACGTTTTTAACAAAATAAATAAATAACACGACTGTGCCTTCTAAGGTCTGAACACTGCACGACTCGCTTCTTAGGGTGAGTGCAGAGCCGTGCCAGCGTCCCCCCGCCGGCCCACAGCCAGGCGCCTCTCCACCTGGGCAGACTCTCACTCACTCCGTTCATCAATAAATCAACACAACCTTTGCTAGAGCCGTGAAGCTCGCAAAGCGCAAAGCTCGGTGAGCACCCAGAGGTGGCGTCTACGTCCACGAGGCCCCAGCAGACAGCGCTGGTGAAGCAGGCCTGCAGGCCGCCCTCGGCCCCTGCCCGGCCCCGCCCGGCCCTGTACTCCCAGAAGGTCGGTCTGGGACAGGTGCCCGAGAGGCAGTCTCTCTGAGCAAGGCTGACCACGCCCCTGGGCCAGCCGCACTTCGTGAGCCCACAGTGGGTCCCCTTTTGCAGAGGGGTCGCTGATGGGAGGCAACAAAGGAATCAACGTTTCTCCCCAAAACTCTCAGTAGAACCCAATCCAAAAGTCATCTGCCCTTCACAGAGAGAGGAACAAGCCAACCTCTGGAGAGATGGACGCAGAACATAATCTGGACAAACGTCTCGGTGCCATTTGACTGTCATTCTTATCAGCCTCCCCTGGAACTGCACGAGCCTCAAATGCCGAGTCCACGGGAAGCAACCTGCGTGTCTGCCAGCGGGGACCGCATCGGTGAGTGCCCGGACGACCGCGCGAGGGACAAAACGCAGCTTTTCACGAGGCCGGCAGGGCTCCGTTCGCACCTGTAGGAAACCACCTTCTAGTCCAGGGTGACGTGAAAAAGCGAAGCCCGGGACAGTGGACACGGCCGGCTCCCCCTGGGCAAGAACTAAATAAATAACTGCAGGGACAATACAGGCTACGAAAGGGGCGTGACATCGGCGGTCTTCGGGAGTGGGGAGTGGGGAGTGGGGGCTCAGAGCAGAGGTGGGACGAACTGCTTCAAGGGATATCACTGCGCACATCCCGCGATGCGGCGGTGACCTATGCAAAAACGTAACTTTTTGAAAAGCAAAATTACAGACAGGTGTGCGCGTAAACGCATATTTAGCTGTACGTGCCCGCACGTGAGCGGAACATCTCTGGAAGGACAAACTAAACGGCTACATGGGTTTGCCCCCACAGGGGAGATGTGCGGCTGGGGGGAGAGATGGTTTTCACTGCTGAGTCTGCACACGTGCATATACTGCCTCTCCTGAAAAACTTGCACACGCACACACGCGCGCGCACGCACACACACACTCTGCTCCTAGTTCCTCAAACAGCTTGCACCATTCCACGCCTCCAGACCTTTGCTCACGCTGGTCCCTCTGGCTCGAGCTTATCCTCTGGCCCCACCCCGACCCCCCTCCCGGACTCCTCGGCTCCAGCCAGGCTACCCATCTCTCAGACTCTGCTCTGGCATCACCTCCTCCAGGACGGCCTTGCTCACACCCCAGGGTGCAAATCACAAGAGTCTGATGAACTGGTGGTGTATCTGTCCCCCCGCACGGACCGTGAGCTTCTGGAGGGCACGAACCCAACCTTAGTCCTGTGTCCCCAGGAGTTGGCAGAAGAGCTGCTCAGGAAATGTCTGCTGAACCAAAACACACATTTGCTGCGTTATACTGGGTCTCGATTTCCCTGGTGCAAAACCTCCGAAACCTCTCAGGCTGCAGGCTTTCCCACAGCTGTCAGATCCGAAGCCCCTCGGGCTGTAGGCTTCCCCACAGCTATCGGATCATGCCGTTTGCACCCCCCGGTCCACGCAGGGGCTGGGCTGGGAGCTATCTGGGTTCCACAGACTCTGCGGGTCATGAAACCCCACACCGTTCACACCTCCTCGAAACTTGCAAACACTAATGAGAACCTCCGCAGGGGGCCCTTCTCACAGCAGGTCCCAGGAGAACCCCTGCCCGGTCCTTCTCCTCTAGGGCTCTGTTTCCCGCGTTCTGCTTTTAGGAGGGAGCCTGGCTGTCATCGGGGCCGGCTGCGGGCAGCACTTCCAGGCGGCCCGGCCTCTGCCGCACCCACCACGGGCCAGCGGCCCTTGGGAACAGGGAGGCCTGAGGTTCCGAGAGCCTGCATGGTGAGCAAGGAGGGCAGCATGGGCTCAGAGAAGCCGGGTGTGCACATGACGCTGCACTCCGACAGGAAGGGCATGCTCTACGGGCCGTCGGTGGAACCGGCAGACCCCGTGCACACCCTGCGCTGTTCCTCGGTCATTATCGCCTCCTGGTCTCAGAGTCCCGTCCCAAGTCCAACCCTCCGACTGTGCCAGGCACTGAGGGAGGACGTTCACCCTGGCCACCAAGGGTCCCGACAGGCACACCGCATGGTACAGTAAGTGCCAGAACACCATGAATGCTACCAGACGGACGAGCTGTCATCCCAAGTCAGGAAGATCTAAGGAGCTGTCCTCGAGGAGGTATCGTAAGTGTGAGGCCTTACGAACAGGTAGGAATTCAGGGACAGCCAGGGACGGGGTGAGGGCATCCCCAGAGGAAGCCAAGAGGTGGCATGTCCAACACCCAGCAAGCTGGGGGCGGGGCGCTGAGGGCCCCTTCCCGGCTCCTGCTGGAAGGAGCCCCATGTCTGGCCGGGGCCAGTGACCCTCCCAAGGCCTAGGAAATGGGGACTCTGGCATCCAGGGCAGCCTCGGGTTGCCCCCCGCCTCCAAGCTCTCAGGGGTCCCCTGCAGACCCATGCTGCTCTCCCTCCGCCTGCAAGAGCACCACACAAACGGGGCACCGGCTGGTGATTCACTTAGCTGAGCAAAGTCAGGTGACCCAGGGAACCCTGCGAGGGCAACCCGAACCTCCCCTTTTCATAAAATGGCAGCGGAAAGGTACAGAGCCACAGAACAGTTATTCCCGTCTCCCAGCATGCCAACAGCTCTGCTCCGACCCCCGCGGCCGAGCCAGAACGCCAAAGCACAATACGGTAATTGTGCTGTCTCTTGGGAAAGGGGGAGTGGCCGTGTACGGCCCCACACGAGAATGTCACGATCATCCCGGGCTCCCAAGCTGCAACTATGTGACCGAGGCATGTGCTGAGCACGCGCCCCCCACGTGGCTGCGCGGCCGTGAAAAGCACGGAAGCTCAGGGGCCAGCGCGCCGCGGCCGCCGGGGGACCGGGGCGCAGAGGACGCGGTCGGGAGCAGCACAGAAACGCCCCGTTCCAAACCACGGCTGCGTTACTGTCCCCCGGTTTCCAGGGGGCAGGGCAGAAGGGGCCGCTCCTGCACGGAACAGCACGAGGGAGCTAAGCAAGCGCCCGCCCGCCACCTCCCAGCTACTCCGGGGGAGGTGGGTGGGGATTCCGCGTCACTCCGGACCGCTGGAAACACGAGATGAGACCAGTCTCTACCGGCAGCCGACGACCGCTGGCTCTGTGTGAACGCGGGCCCACCACGTCCCGCTCCGGGCCTCGGTTTCCCCAGCTGTAACGAGGGCTCTTTCAGAAGCCCAGGCCGGGCTCACCTGCCACTGGGTAAGAGGAAGAAGGAATACGACAGCTGGTCCCGGGCTTCGCTGGGTGCCCCAGCTCCCGCCACTACCAAGGGGGCACCGATTTCAGGGCACCTGAGACAAAGGGCGCCTGGGAAGTCTCGGGAGGCACCTGGAGAGCGCGAGCTGCAGGAGGGGACAGGCCGCCTGGCAGGACGGCCGCGGCTGAGGCAGGGTGACCCGGCGGCTTCCCGTGGCTGAGGCAGGGTGACCCGGCGGCTTCCCGCGGCTGAGGCAGGGTGACCCGGCGGGTTCCCGCGAGTCAGCAGCTCAACACGAGCGGGTTGACAATGGGTAAAATAAACCTACGTGGGGAACCCAACCTCCAAACTCAAAATCACCAACGTTGCCCCCTCGGGCACCCAGGGTCCCAGACAGGAAGGGAGGGGGCAGGCAGAGGCGGTCAGCGAGCGGCATGCTATAAGAGAACGAACTCCCTAAGGACAGGAAGTAAATGTTTCTCCACCTATCACAGTGACGATCTGAAGACAAACAGCTCCAGAGAAGAGGCTGGTGTATTCCTCTGTAACAAAATGCTATGCGTTGGGGGCTTGGAAACAACACACCTTTCTTTCTGGCAGATCTGGAGACCGGGAAGTCCAGGATCTTGGTGCCTGTGGGTTGGGTGTCGCTCTCTCTCTGTGGCCCCCGTGGTGGAAAGGGTGGGGGCTCTCTAGGGAGTCTCCTCTGCAAAAAGCTCGAAGGGCACTGACGAGGGCTCCACCCTCATAACCACCACCCCCCCCCCGCCACGTTCCCCATCTCCTAACACCATCGCCTTGGGTGTTAAGTCTCAACATACGCATCTGGGGGAACACCGGTCCCTAGAAACTGGAAGACAAAACCATCTTTGGAAATCGAAGCTCAAGTCTCCCAGAAACTTAAGAGGCAAAGTACAACCCTGTGAGCGCGTCCCCTCTGCACAGCGGGAGAGTAAAGAGGGAGCGTGAGCTCGCAGGCAGGCCAGGCGTCCCGGCTGCAGCCGCGACCCACGCGGGGCGCCCCACACCCGTGCTGGGACAAACCTGGCGCCTGCTTCGACGATGGGCATTTAGCACGGAGGTTCTCAACGTGTGGCCCCCGGGCCAGCAGCAGCAGCCTCCCCTGGGGCTTGTCAGAGCTGCCGTTTCAGAACCCCCACCCCAGACCTGCTGAATCAGGAACTCGAGGACTGGGGTCCCACAGTCCGTGTCTTAACAAGCCCTCCAGGTGACCCTGGTGCTTCCGGAAGTGTGGAAACGGACGTTTTAGTGGATTTGGTACCTAGCACCCTGGTCACTGGAGGACAATTGTGCAGATGAACAAACTGGGGTCCACCAAGGGTGAGTCTCTTGCAAAAGGCCATGAGGTCGGTAAGGGATGGGAGGCCCAGGCCCTGGAAACCCAGACAAACATGACCTGGTGCTTGTCCTTAGGGAGTTCCCGGCAGTCCCGGGAATGCACTCAAAAACACGGGCACGGTCAGGACCTTTGAGCCCCTTCTCAGCAGATTCAGGAGCTGGACAAACCCCCAGGCACGGAATGGCCTGACCAGCAGAAGGGAGCAGACGAGGACAGCTCGCTTCTGCTGCGGGTCAAGGAAGGCTTTCGGGCAACGGACCCATGGCCCACATTTCTCAGATTCAGCAAACAATCCAGAACGAGCCTAAGAAGCCCAAAGGTTGACCATGCAGTGAAATGTGAAATCAGAAGAAAGTGTTCGCGGAACGTGTGCCCCAAGAGGAGGGGAAAAAAATGGGATTGAGCGAAAAAGGTAAATGAAAGGGGTATAACTAACATGAACTATTTGGGGGGGGGGGGATTATGAAGAGAAAAAACTCGATTCTCGGAAAACTATAAATTGCCATTTGGAGAAATTTTTTCTTTACTTCCACTTGCTTTACCGAGTCTCTGTTGAAAAGAAAAAGCTGGAAGACCCCGAGGCACATGTTTTCATTTACCCTGAGAAATTTTTCTCTTTCCACTACCAGCAGAAGTTATCGGCTTGATACATGGCAACTAGACTGCCTGTCAGGATAATTTAAAGATTAAATCTTTGTTCAAAAAAAAAAAAAAAAACCCTATAGCATCTGTTAAAATCATGGAGGCACTTTGGGCCTGAAAAGATGAAAGTGGGCGAAGCGTCTGTGGCTTGATGGGGGGAGCGAAGGGAAGACGGGAGGGGTCCCCGAGGCGCTCGGCACGGGGTGGAGGGGGCCCTGGGCTGAGACCGGCCTCCCAGAACGCAGGGGCTCATCTGCGGCGCTGCCCGGCCAGAGCCGCGTCCGCGGTTACTGGAGAGCAGTGGGGTGACACGCGCTGCGGTGAAGGGGGCGCCTCCCCTTCTCTGAGCATCGGCTGACCTTTGCCAGTTTGCTAGCGGGATTATGGGGGGGCAGGACCTGGAGCCCCGGGCATCTCCAGCGGGAACTGCCGTCTGCCCTGCGCCAAATAATCGGGAGAGACAGAAAATCTGAATCTGTCTTCTGCACGTCTTGCCCACGCCGGGGAATCTCAAACCCGAAGGCCTTCCAGAGCCACCCAGGGAGCAAACGGGAGTGCACCGGGTGGGACCTGTGAAGACGCCCAGAGGGCACGCCCGAAGACTGGGGCGGCGGCCGGGTGGGAAAGAGGGCCCGGAGTAACGTTAGAAAACCTGCTTGTCAAGAGCAGCTGAAAATCCAGACTTCTACGTACAACCCCCCAATTTTTAAACATCCAGAAATGCAAAATTCGTAAGGCGTCACGGGGGCCGAACAAGCCATGTGTGGGGGACCACATCTGGCCCCCAGACCACACGTGCGCACGCGCTGGTCTAACGGAGGCTGACTACTCCCAGCTCCGCACTGCCGGCAGCATGAACGGCGTTTGCCCCCTGCAGAGCGGTGCGGCCTCCCACGGCCGCACAGAGCCAGCTGCACCACTCCTGGCTCCCTGAGCCAGCCGCAGGCCTGAACGCGACCAGGAGGTGCAGAGACCCTGCGCACGTCCAAGGGCCATGAAACCCCGGTCCCCAGCGGCGAGGCCGGCCTTCCCACGCACACATTTAGCGAGGTGGCGACCTACTTCGATCCTCCTCCTGGCACCCATCCTGCAGGGCAAGGGACAGCACCCTCGGGAGCAGAGCGGGCCTGGGGCCCACCCTGCCCTCTCCAGAGGGGCTCCCTCTGGCCTCTCCCACGACGTGGGCTTGGGGAAGGAAAGCACTTCCCTGCCAAACGCGTTAAACAAATGCAAGTAAACCGAGCAGATGGAGCAGATGATTCTGGAGCCCTGACGCCCACAGATGGCTGCCTCTAGTCGGGTCATCATGAACAGAACAGCTGCTTCCTCAATCACGACTCCTGCACAGCACACAGGATTCGGTCTGATGACTGCTCGGCAAGATACAGGAACGAGAGGTGGGTTTCCTGCCTTTTACTTCAAAATAGCCCAGGACGAACGAAGACTTCTTGTACCGTAACAACACATTCAGAAGGAACGTGCGATGAAGTGGGTTTTCTTAAATGTCAACCCGCAGAGCGAGCTACTTCCCTGCCCACGGGCCACGGAAGAAACGTGGCGGGGGAGCCCACCCGGCAGCGCACGGCCAGGGACGGGGTGGCACTGGGCGCCGAGCAGAGACAGGCTTTAGGACAGATGGTTCTTGCTGCTGCTGCATTTGGTAAGCGTCCCGTCCTGCTGTGGGGGCGTGGGCACTGTCTGAGCTGAGGAGATCCGTGCGGACGGTACCCGTGTAAGCCCAACAGGACAAGCCCGGTCATGTCTAAGAGCAGTGGGCCGGACCCCTGACCACACAGGGCCCAGCGGGGACCAGCCGCGTGGCGCTCCCCCACGGCCCGTCCATCGGCGAGCTCCGACGGCCGGACGGGACATGGTGCCGGCACTGGCGCACTACGGCCGGCCGGCTCCAAGGAACGGGTCAAAGCCACGTTCTCCGGACTGGCCTTCATACCGCCTAACGGCCCTGCCCCGACCAAGCAAGACAGAAGGAAGCCACAGTGCGGCCCAGCTCCGGGCTGGTCGACAGACTGCCTCGGTCCAGCTGTAGCTGTAGCTGAGGGCATTTTAAGGAGAAAGCCCACGATGTAGAAAGCCCTAGCTGAAGGAGCTGACCCTCCCTCAGGCTACGCAGACGCCCCATTCCAAAGGGATAAAACAGTCCCTTATCTGTTGCCCATGGAAAACATGGCCATGTCACCAAAACAAAAATGTTCCCATCCCGGCAGAGTGGGAACAATGGTATAACCCATCGGGTCCAGATGGTCCAGAAAGAGCATGATCTAAACACTGGAAAGCGTGGTTTCTGTGATTTCCGCAGCGCCCAGTGAGCAAACACATAGTGGGGGGAAGGGGTGGGAAGGCCATAGCAGACAGAGGTGACAAGGCCCTGGGCCCAGATGAGCCAGGAGCTGGGGTCACAGGCTGGAGGCCAGCAGGGCTAAGGGGGTCCTGGCTGGTCACTTGCAGTCAGGAGCTGTGCCCTGGGCGGTTAGGCTGGCCGGCCCATGGTCACGCAGGTGGTCAGGGGTGGGGGGCGGAGGGCGGCTTCTTCACTGCAGGCCGGGCTCCCTGTCACGTCGCACATTTCTCTGTCACCCCTGAGTCAACAACCCCACTTCCAGCTGTGTCTCGGGGCCAGGAAAGCCCAGTTCCTTTCTTTCCTGCAGGCCTCCTCTCCGACGCCCTGCGTGCTGGGGGACCGTTGTGCACACGCCCGCTCTGCGGGACGCTCTGTGGCGAGGGCAGCGCTCCAGGCCTGTGCTGTCCGACACGGCACTCTGTGGGGTCACACGGCGACCGAGCGCTTGACGTGGGGCTGGTGCAACCGAAGAACTGACTCTCTAATTCCGCTTAGTTTTAATTAACTTAAATCACATAATTTTACTTGACAACTATACTTCAATAAATCTGAAAAAAAAGTTAAGTAGTTCCGTGTGGCTGGCGGCTGCCATGTTGGATAGCATATATCTAGAGTACAGAGCAAGAGTCAGCACGTTTTTTTCCGTAAAGGGCCAGGCGTTGCAGACCATATGGTCTCTGTCACCGCTGTTGTAGCAGGAAGGCAGTCATAGACACAATGTACACAAATGGACATGGCTGAGTGCCAATAAAACTTTATTTACAAAAACAGGCCACAGGCCGGATTTGGCCTGTGGGCTTAGTGTGCCAATCCCTGATAGAGTACAGAGCTGGGAGTTCACATCCCAGGACTACTGACCATCGGCTGGATGACCTGCATCTTCATCTTAGTAAACCCCAATTTCTTCACCTGTAAAAACGGAATAATCGTAGTACCCACATCTCAAGGCGGTTGGTTGGTCACAAGAATTAAACGAGAAGCCTGTAACACAGCAGGATGCCAGCGCCGAGTGGGCATTTCAGGAAGCACGTGTGGGGAACCTGGGTGCGTGCTGGGCACCCCGACCTACGAGACCCTGTTTCCTCCTCCCGTCCTGGGAAGTGGGCACCGCGACTCCCCATCCACAGAGAAGCGGCTGGTTCAGTGTCGAATCCAGTGACTCTGTGCAGGGAGCTGGCAGGCCCGGGGGCTCCTGAGGCGGGCAGAGGGCGGACCCCGCACTGGCCACGCGCTCACGCGAGAGCAACACCCCGGCCGCGTCCTGGAGTCTGCTCCCTAACTCTCAAGGGACATGCTTGAACCTCATGCAGGTTCGAAGACTGATGTTTCCAAAGGCGAGTGGGAACCCACTCACCTGTGGGCCCCCCTGGGGCGGACGCCACTCGGTGCTGGCCGGCCTCCGCGGCGTACCGTCTTCCACGTGCTTCCAACGCGCCCTCTGGTCTACCCCCCTCGGCCAGGCCCGGCCCCTCTCCTACTTTCTTTCTAATGGGGGAGGGCGTCCGCTGACCACCCCGGGAATCGGACTGGGAATCAGGGAACGGGGAGGCTGATTGCCAAAACGAGGACCGTCTGCAGCTAACGCGGGGCTAACGCTGAGAGCAAACCCTACAGGGCTCACCAGACACCCCAAAAGATGAAAAAGACGGGCTGGCGTCTGCGGGTGCGCCAGGAGTCGGGCGACCCCGGCGGACCGTCTCGTGTGCCCCGCCCCGTGAGGGCGAAGCTCCCTCCCCGTCACACCGACTCGGCTACTCGTTCTTCCTTCGCGGGGAAACGCCGCGGGTTGACGCGGCAAAGGACTCCGTGCGACTCGCGCCACGCCTGGAGGCTCCCTGCGACTCGCGCCACGCCTGGAGGCTCCGTGCGACTCGCGCCACGCCTGGAGGCTCCGTGCGACTCGCGCCACGCCTGGAGGCTCCCTGCGACTCGCGCCACGCCTGGAGGCTCCCTGCGACTCGCGCCACGCCTGGAGGCTCCGTGCGACTCGCGCCACGCCTGGAGGCTCCCTGCGACTCGCGCCACGCCTGGAGGCTCCCTGCGACTCGCGCCACGCCTGGAGGCTCCGTGCGACTCGCGCCACGCCTGGAGGCTCCCTGCGACTCGCGCCACGCCTGGAGGCTCCCTGCGACTCGCGCCACGCCTGGAGGCTCCGTTCGTTTTGCTTCTCGGTTCCGGCGCAGGCACCGCCCAGCAGCTCTGGGGGTGCTCGGGAACCCCCAGGGCCGCCGCCGAAAGCCAGAGCCTCGACTGGAAATGGGACAAAGACCATATTCCTCTGGCCAAGTCGACGGCACTCGGTGAAAACTCCGCGCGTCGCGAAGGGGCCCACCGAGGAGGTGACTCCGAGGTCAGAATGAGAAGGCCTCCGGGCCACCTCCCCGAGGTGGCCTCCAGTGGACCGCTGGAGAGGGCCGTGCCCTTCTCCTCCTGCTGCCTCACCAGTGTCCAGCTGGTGACTGGCCGGCTGCTGCCCGCTCCGGCCCTTGCCTTGCCCTGGCCGGTCAGTGGCCTCCCGGCCATCCACTTTGACCCTGCTCCGCACTGCCCAACGAAGAACCATCGAAAACGCACGGTCAGCAGACATGGGGCCCCCTGAGCTCCCAGCCCTTCAGGGTTAAGTCCAGACTCCTTCGCCTCGAACTCACTGCCGCCCTGACCTTGACCAGCTTAGCTCCCGCCCACTGGCCTCTTCTCGCCCGGCACCTGGGTTATTCTCAACCGCGTGCTGCTGTCCTCCCCAGGTGCCCCCAGAGGGGGTCTCGTGCGGCACACACCGCTCCCTGGTCTGGGACATGTCCTCCCCCCATTCTCCATCTGTCTAAACTCCTGCTCATTCTTCGAGACTCGGGACGCCTGCTCTGCCCTTCTCCCTTCGGCTCATTTGAAATGACCTTCCGGTGACTCCCACAGGACTGCGGCCTCAGCAGCTCCTTGGGCACCCACACCTCCGTCACTGCTCCGTGCCTGGCACGCAGTCTGACTGTCCCCGACGCGAGCCTGTGCTCTCCTCACAGACAGGGACGCAGCTCCCTCATCTCCGAGTCCTTCGGGGCCTGACGGACACGCCCAGGTGTTCGCCAGATGCTGACTGAACTGAGCTGCACTGAGCCGGGGGGACCACCAGGGTGGCAGTGCTCTGCGGTCACCGCAGAAACAGTGACACATCTGAAAGGCAGGGAGGGCAAGGGAGATAGTGTTGTCACGTCCACTGAGACCAGTAGCAGCCCAGACGCCTCTCAGACAGCCCCTCGGTCACAAGGCTTCGTGATGACCGAGAAGAGGGTCTGTATCAAGGCCACCCAAGCCCAGACGCCGTGCTGGGTCCTTGACAATCAGCCCCAAGCACCTGTGCCAGTCTCTGAGGGGAGGGGGCTACTGCAGCCTGGAGTCAGGACCCCCGGCCAGAACCCCGTAAATAATACTTCACGCCCCACTGGCCTGTATCGAGGGAAGCCCCGCGACCACTCGGGGGGGGGTGCCGGCCCTTCCTTCTGGCATCCCAGTCAACGGCTACTTTCAAAAGCTTTGATGAGCTTTTAGGCTCATCAGATAATGCACTCCTACTCCTGGGGAGACCTCTGGTCACGACCAGGGGGCGGAGGGGTCCGAGGGAGCCAAACCACACCCCAGGAGTCAACGAGAGGCGGCCGGGCTGGGGCGGGCACCCCAGTTGCGACCACATACCCTGCACCAAGAGGACGCTGATGGCAGCTGTGAAAGGAGCCTGCCAGCTTAAAAGGGGCGAAACCAAACAAGCCACCGACTGCGAGGGACCTAACAAGGCAGCGAATGGACCCCCCGCACTCCAGAAAGGTGTGCGGCCCCGGGGCTCCCCGAGAGTCATTCACCGGAGTTGGCGAGGGCAGGGCCAAGATTCCGAGGCTGCCTCCTGACGCTTATCCTCACTTTACGTTCTACGTTTAGGGCCGAATTAAATCACTTTTGGTAAACAGAGATTTTGTTTCCTAAAGAGAAGGCTTAAAAGATTTCACCAGTATTAACTCTTGTTAAGAGACACACTGCAAACTAAATTACAACACATGCTTTCAAGGCTTCCTACCCCAAAGTCACAGGTCATCAGAGAGCGGAGATGGCTGGGGGAGGAAGGGCTGTCCCTGCCCGGTCTGACCCGTCCAGCGAGCCCAGCTCAAATTCACGTCCCCTCTGGCTCTGTCGCTCATTCTGCTGCCCACCGGGGCCACGAGGACAACCACCCTTGTCCTTCCCTGTCCTTCCGGTCCTCCACCTGTTCTCCCAATAGCACGTGCCTGCCACAGGCTGCCCGAGATGCTAACGTTCACTGGGCCCCAAGTGTCCCCGCCCACGGTCTCGCTCAGCGCCCCAAACCCATGGGCTGGGTGCCATCGGCACGGCCATAGTCCACATGGAGTGGAGGGCGGTCCAGGCTGGGAGACAGTCACCTGCCCAAGGGCAAACGGTCAGCAAAGGGCAGACCTGGGATCTGAACCCAGGCAGACTCCAGAACCTAAGGCTGTGCTTGCCCTAAACGCCGCGGAAGTGGGGGGCTGCACCGACACTCCACCCAGCGACCTCTGCGGGTCTCCCCTTGCTGGTGTGCAGCCTGCCCTCGATCTCACGGCAGGACCCCTGGCCCCCAGGGTCAGACTCGCAGCTCCCACCTCTCGCTGCTCCGCACGGCACCACGCCCTCCACAAGGGCTTCTCAGACAGGCTCTCAACCAGTCCCCAAAACTGGGGGGGGGGGCGGTGAGGGGGGACCCACAACCAGCAAGACGCAAACCCAAGACTGAGAGGTTCACATAGCAAATTAGGTCCAGCCACGAGCCAGCACCTTCCCTGCGGGAAATGCAATCGCCTCACAGCTAGAGGGGCTGCACGGGAGGGTGGGCCCCGCCCCGCCACAGAGGGGCCCTCCTGCATTCCACACCCCCCCCCCGTGGAGTCCCGCAGCCACAGGCACCCCCCTACCCCCCCACCCCCGTCCCGTTGCCCCAGCCCCTCTCCTCACCCAGAGAGCATGGAGGCGCCGGCTGCAGGGGACGTTGCCTTTCCACCTCCAAACAGGCAGAGAGGCTGCTCGCGGCCAGCAGATGGAACCTCCCTCGGCTCCCAGGCCGCTGGCCAAAGCGAATGCCAGAGCAAGGGGAATTCCAGGCGCGGCCGAGGCCTCGCCCAGCTGGGCCTTGTCCGTCAGGGCACTTCATCCAAAGGGCAGCTGAGAAGGAGGGTGGCCTCCCCAGGGGGGAGGAAGGGCAGGCAGCAGCTCTAGAACCCACAGGGGCCACCTCCTCTACCCAGGGCACCGCTCGACTGCCGGAACCTAGACAGACCCCAGACGGGCCCTGCTCTCCGGGAGCCCGCAGGCCACCCAGCAAGCTCTGCCACAAGGCCACCCAAGCCCCTCCTGGAAGTAGCAGCGTGGGGCCCAGTCAGTCATGGCCGGGGACCATCCCTGGACGACAAGCCCTGCTCACGGCAGGGACTGTGCCTCCTCCGCAGGGGGCGGGTGCTGGACAAAGCGGAAGCACAGAGTGGTGGCGAGAACACGGGACTGAGGCCACCAGCCAGCACGAGCTGACACCACTGTCCCGCTCACCGCCGGCGAGTCGTCCTTCCGAGCGGCAGCGTTTTCGGCAACGGAGGGGGCCGGGCCCTCAGCCACGGACTGCTGAGGATGAAAGGCAGTAACGAAGTGCAGCGTGCGGCTCCACACGGCGCGCTCAGCAGGCGGCCGGCCAACGCCTGCTCCCCAGATGCAGGACCAAGGGGCAGGAGGAGCCCTTCTCCCCCCCTCATCAGGCCCGAGCCCAGCCCCGCAGAGACAGAGCCTCATTCACCACCACCAATGCCAAGAGAGCACATGGACGAACCTTCGCCAAGTTGACCAGAACCCTTTTCATCAAGCTCAAGGTTTCGGCATGGTCCAGTAAGACTCAGTTTCCCCATCCTGGGGGTTGAGTGGCCACCTGAGAGATTCCTGCTGAGCAGGCGCAAGGGAGGAGGTAAAAAATGGGGTGGACTGGCAAAGTCGACCAACCAAGAGCCACGGGTGGCAGGTTCCACGGGGCCACGTGCCCACGGGGCTGCACTACAGCACGCCGTCTCACAGTGCTCGAGCAGGGGACCCTGGAGATGCGGCTTCTGGTCCCTCCGTGCACTGGCTATGTGACCTTGGGAAAGTCCCTGCACCCCTGGGGGCCAGATTTCTCCTCCGGATGATTACACCAGCAGCCCAGAAAAGCTCTTGCTCCCCCAGGCCCTTGGCACCCCGAAAAGAACTCGACGGTATTTAAGCCCAAGTGTGCCCACCTGCAGGACAGGTGCTGAGCACTCAGGTACAGCCAGGTGGCTGATGGTGTGACAGTCACTGCCAAGTGAGGTGGAAAGGACCAGCTGATCGCTGAGAGTCACCAAGGTGTACCCTAGACCCAGACTGCATCTTCCCTCCTGGGAACCCCAGGGGGGTACCGTTTGCCAGACCTCCACACGGGACAAGCGGGTGAAGACACAAGCTGGATGGGGCCCCCGGTCCACATGACAACCACCCTGAAACGACAGGCTGCAGGAAGCCCACCCTCTTCGTTCCAGAAGGAAGGTGGCTCAGAGCAGCTGCACCAAGTACTGTGTGGAGAGAAATGGCCACGACCTGGCCCGGCAGAAACAGGGCCGCGCGGGCGTCATCTACCACGGGCGCTTTGCCCAGGCGCGGGTGCCCTCCCGGTCCTCCTTCACGGAGACATGACAGCAATGGAACTTTCAGCAGGTTTGTTCCACTCCTGATCCCCTGCTAAGGGTAGTGAGGTGTGCGTGGGGTCCGTTCCAGCCCTAGCTCCTCGGGCTTGAGTGCACAAGCAAATCAACTCAGAAGCCTTAGAAACTCCAGTGCTGAGTCCTACCCCTTCTTTCTAAGATTCTGATGCCACTGGTCCTGGATGCGGCCTGGGCGTCCGTTTGTGTGTGTGTGTTTTTTTAAACCTCCCCAGGTGATTCTAATGTGCAGTCAATGGTGAGAACCACTGCTTTAGACTCTAGAAACTCAGCACCCAGGGGGCCCAGCCCTGTCCCACAAACTTTGCAGGGGCAGAAAGGGCAGCAGAGCCAGCCAGGCAGGCCTTGCTGGAGATGGGGATCCTCACCCCACCCCCACACAAACCAGGATCAACCCCTAAAGAGCAGGGGCCTGCCCAGCTCTGGCTGGGCGTACGGAGTCCCCACATGCTAGAGGATGTACGATTGTTATTTAGTTACTTGATTACTTTAGGCATGTAAACAAAACATAACATTGTATGAACCTGGGGTAGTGGGCCCAACGAAATGATTTACTTTAGACATCTGAATCACAAAGGGGGGAAAAAATCCTGGAAACCCTTTTTAACAATCTCTTTGGGAAAGAGAATTTGAATAAATGGTGAGGCTTCTAGTGGGCTGCCAGATTTATTTCCCATTTCCCCCAGAAGGTCACTGGGAATAATTCTACTTCCTTACGAATCTTGTCTTTTGTAAGGATGAAGCAAAACGTTTCGGACTTCCCAACCGAGGCACTGCCGTTGGTCCCGTGGCAGATGTAGGAACCAATCGCTCCTTTAAAATAAAAACAATGCTGGAGCAGGGAGAGAGAGGAGCAAGGGAAAGAGGCAGTTAAAATGTCTAAGTTTCTCTGTGGTGTTAGGTTAACAAGACTCAACAAAATTTATGTTTTGAGATAAAATAGAACCTGTGCCTCCGTCTCATGAACACAGTGGCTGATCGCATGGTGTATGGAAAGCAGGCGGGCTCTGAAGCCAAACTACCAGCTTCTCCGCCCTTCCAGCTGTGTGGCCCGGAGCCAGTTACTCAGCCTCTCTGAGCCTCAGTGTACTTCAGCTGTCACTAAGGAGTGCTTCGAGGAGACAGTGTATATACGCAAAGCCCCTGGCCCAGGACGGGCCTTCGACGACCAGCAGGCGCTGACTGCTGCGGTTCTCTGAACAATCCACACCCATTTTGGCTGAATCCTGCTGCACCCAACTCTTCACGGTCCTGAATCCTGGAACTTGAGAACCACAGCACACCCGTGCACTAGGAGAATCTGTTTCTTTGTTTCCTGGGAGAAGGGGGAAAGAGCGAGAGCAGTCTGGAGTTGGCCTGCCCCTGCATTCTGGGGTCAAATGCGCTGTTTGCCAGAATGATTTGCTTTCACCTCCCTAGAGGAAAAAGACCGTCCGGGGACCCCGGATGCCGCAGGGGCGCTATGTCCAGGATATTCCTGCGCGGTCTGGCCAAGCCGCCCCCAACCCCCTTCCAAAGGCAGATTCCCGCGCGGCCCCCACAGCAGGAGAGGAGGAGAACCGTTAAAAAAGCGGGGGGTGCCTGTCACACTTCTCCGTAACCCCTGACGTGATGTGAAATTCTACAAGGTAGACCCTTTGAAATGCAAAATCTTCCTGAGTCCTTCAAATGTGTTTTTATTTTCTCGGGTTCCTAAGGCTGCTTTCAGACCCACCCATCAGCATTTCCCCTCTCAATCAACCCACATTTAACAAAAAAAGAAGAGGAAAAAGAAGGAGGAGGAGGAGGAGGAGGAGGAGGAGGAGGAGGCGGCGGCAGCAAAGACGTCTCTGTTTTTTGAAAAAGCTCAAGTATCTCTAGTCACTACAAGGGGGAAAAAAAAAAAATCTTGTCCTCAGCTCCGGCCTCCGTGCATCCCCTCCTCCAAGACACCCCGAAGCCAAGTTTCCTCTGAAAGGTTCCCTCCCACCCCAACCCGCTCGGCACCGACTCTGCCGCTGTTCGGGACCCACGAGAACTTTCCAGAGACTTTGCCCTCTGACCCGAGTTCGGGAAGGTTAAGATGGGCACCACCAAAAACACAACTCACAATTTTCGAGGCCCCAACCTCGATCCCAAACTGTGTGCACAGGAGGTTTGGATTAAACATCAAAGAAGAAGTTACCTTAACCCAAGGTTGTTTGGCAAAGAAAATGCCTTCGCCAGAAGAAGAACCCTAGGGGACGCTAAATTGCTTTTGAATATAGACTTTGCAGTGGGCTCGCTCATTAATCATGTTAATGTAAACTGCGCTAAAACAAAACTTTTCTGAGCAAGTCTCTGGGCACATCAGCATATCTAAGCCTCTGGGTTTGTTTCTAAAGTTCACATCCCGGCACGCAATGAAACTGCTGTTAATGGGGTCAGCTATTACAGTGCAGTCCCCGACCTTGGGCCATAATAAAGGTGACTCAGCCGTGTAGAAAGAACCCTCATAAAGTCAGGCAGGAAACACACACAGAAATTAATTGGACAAGAAGAGTCAATGATTTTGGAAAGTGTATTCATTGGGCAAGTTTAAACAGCAACTCTCCCTGGATGATCAGATGGTTCAGAAAGGAGAGGGAGAACAGTCATTCCTCCCGGCACCCAAGTCCCTCGGCCAGGCCCTGGGTTGCGGGGTGGGGGGCAGGGCGGCGGCGGGGCCCGGCGAGGCGCGGAGCGGAGCCCGGCGGAGTGAAACCGTGCTGAGCCGGCCAGACCCGGCCATGTGCCTGGTGCTGGCGACACACCGGTTCTTTCGAGAGAGGGAGAGTCCGACAGGGAGGACGGCTGCGGCGGAGAGCGAAGCCAGGAGGCCGAAGACCTCGAAAAAGCCCGGGGTTTGGGATTCTCTGCTCCAGTTTAAAAAAAGAAAAGTCGCCTCTGGGGTCTGTGAGGACGCATCTATTAAAGGGTCTCCTCCTTGCTGGATCAATTAAAGAGCGCCCCTCCACATCTGGTTTCCATCGAGGACCGAAACTTGTATTATCAGCATATTACATAACAAATGATGCCTGCAGGTTTCTTTTATTACACATCGGAGAGGTGTGTGTGGTGCTCACCGTGATGGTGGGGGGGGGGTGCTGGTCGGTGTATTTGCTTATTTTGGTCTTTTTTTTTTTTTTTTTTAGGACAAGAACACAAAGTTTTCCATACACTATTCAAAAAAGTCCCACTACCCGGATAAAACGTCAAGTGAACAACCTGACAGTAGGTCCAGCATCCGGGGCCCCACTGCATCAAGCAGTGGGTGAGAAGGGTGTGTGTGCTTTTCCAAAGAGCAACGCGGAGATCCGCCAAACTGCTCCAAGGCGTCCTCTGGTGCCAGCTCTCTTTACACAAGGCTCCCTCCTCTCCAGCCGCCTGCAGCAGAGGGGAGCTGGTTGGCCTTTTCTGTGCTGGGATCCCTGGTCAGGCGCCTGCTCCCTGAGCCCACTTAAAGGACACCAGCCCACGAAGCTTCTGCAGAACTGAGGAGCCAGTGAGTCCAGGGGATGATAGTAAAGGAAGCGAGCGGTGATAAAGACTCAAAAGGTGTGGACGGAACGAGCCTAAGAAATAACAACAAGGGTTCCCACGGAATGTCAATTAAGTGCAGCCACCACGATGACGGTAAGGTAATCGTAAAGGTCTCCCCCAAGGAACTCAACGAATGTCCAAAATGCTACTCACACGTGACATACCCTAAGTTGAAAACAGAAGGGAGAAGTGACTAAAAACACTGTCAGTCAAAAGCGGTGGGGCCTCCCCTCGCCCTGCCGGCTTTAGAGCATTCGTCTCCATTTCCGCAGCAATGGCACCGCTAGCTTTTATCTAGAACTCGTCCTGGATGTTAAAATGACTGCACGTCATCATCGCTTTCTCAGAGGAAAAGAAGAAGTCCTCAGCAAAGCTATCTGAACCAGTCTTAAAACCACCTTGTTCTCCGGATGGGGCATTTGGGAGAAACCTGCCCAAGCCTCTCTTCCATTTCAAGACTGGAACAGTGCCCTGGGAGCTGGATCAGCGGGCTCCTAGGTCTGCCTCATCCAGGCCCTAGCCAAGTGCAGACAAGAGGTCAAGGGCTATGAAGCCTGAACTTAAGACCCAAACCTTCTCCCACTAACCCCCGGCCTATCTACTAGGACAAGCAGCTCTTTTGTTTATCTAGTCCACAGCTAGGGAGGGGGAAATCCACCCGTCCTCCACAGATCTGCAATTCAGTATCAAAACTGTAGCTGAGATAAAGTTACTGTTAAGTGGATAAATTAAAATGAAACCAAAACCTGGCCAAGTCAGAACAGTGAATTTCACCCAGTGGGGGGGGGGGGGAGGGACGACTCCATTCCTTCCCAAGTCCTCACACCCGGGGGCATCGTTTAACCTGGAGTCTAGGATCTGGAGCAAGGATGGATCCCCCTCCCAGGCAGTGGGAACTGCTGGGAACACATATGCGAGTATGACATTTGGAAGTCTGCTAATACGTTGTAAGCAGCACAAGACGCTTGCCTGGCTTCCCAGGCCAATAAACAATGCCATTCCAACTCCTGCAGCAGTCAACAGAAAACAGTCCCTGGTCTCCACCATCCAACAATTCAACAAACATTTGTTCCTGTTGAACAACCGTCAGCCTGGCTCCATCGGCACCGCGCACCGCTCGGGCAAGGCGAGCCGGGTGGCGGCGGCGACAGCACGAGTGCCCTGCCCAGGGTCCCGGCAGGGAACGCAGCCGGGGACCCCTCGCCCAACACCACCCGAGTCCGGAGACTGTAACGTATGGAAGACGCGGAGAGTGGCCTATAGGAGGCAGAATCCCATTCATCAAATGCTGCAAAGAGCTGTTCTTTGTTCACCGTCGTTCGAAGTACAGTACGTGTTAATGAACCCGGGCGGTCGGATGGGGGAAGCCCGGCTTCAGGGGGCGTCCGGGGGCGAGGGACCCGCGCAAGGCGGCTCGCGCGACTCACCGGTGCTCCGCTGCCCTGTCCGGCGCCACGAGCATTGTTCCCGAAGTCTGCGGGCGGGGGCGGGGAGCTGGAGTGGGGTGCCGAGAGGCCACCTAGGGCAACGCGGGCCGAGGGCCCTCCCCGGACTCTGGGTGTCCTCGCCTCCTCCGTCCCCGCCCCACCAAATGAAACCCGGGGAGGGGAAGTAGACTCCCACGGGTTTGCAAATCAAGGACTGGCAAAAATGTGACTCAACCAGTGTGCCCGTGCCGGACGGCCCCTCTCGCCATGTGCAAAAGCCGCGCCGGCGCCGGCGCCCCCCGCTCCGCAAGCCCCCGCCGCGCACAGAACACTCCGTGACCCGCACCGTGCCCGCGCGGCCGGCCCGGCGGCCGCGGGGCCCCCGCATCCCGGGGCTGGCGGACGCAAACTTCCGCGAACAAAAGAGTTGTCTGCAGATGATGCGGGAACTTCGGGGCGAGCGGGGCCGCCGGGCCCCGGCGCGCGGCGTCTCCGGGCTGGAGCCGAGACGCGCGGAAGGGGCGGCCGGGCGCCGGCGGCCGCGCGCCCGCCCCGGGCAGCGGACTTTCCCGCAGGGGCCGGGCCGGCTCGCGCCCCGGCTGCGCTGACAAGTCTCACGCGTGCAGCCGGGGCGACACTCGGCACCCGGGGGAACCACCCGACCCAACGCGAAACAGGGCGGAAAAAAGGGAGCCGGCAGCGGAAAAGCAGAAAAGCAGAAAACGAAGAAGGAGCCCGCCCGCGCGCGAGCAGGGCGCCCTCCGCCCGCGGCGGGGCGCGCTGGGCGCGGACGCCGCTCGGCCCCGGCCCCGGCCCCGGCCCCGGCCCCGCCGCCCGGCCCGGGTCGCTTACTGTGCGCGGCGGGGCGCTCCGGGCGCGGGCCCCGCGGTCGCCGCCGGCGCTGGCCGCTGGTCCGGGCCGCCCGCCGCGCGCACGCTCGCGCTCCTGCGGCGCCGAGCGCTTTGTAGCGAGCGGCTCCCGGGGACGAGGAGGTCGACTTGTCACTTCCTGAACTGTTCGCAACTCGTCCCCGCCGCCCGCCCCGCCAGGCCGCCCGCGCCCGCCGCCCGCGCCGCGCTGCGCGTCGCTGCGGCCGCGCTGTGCGGGCGGCGTGCAGAGCCGGGCGGCGGGCGAGGGCGCAGTGCGCGCGGCCGCCGGTGGGCGGGGAGTGGGGGGGTCGCGGCGCGCCGCCGGCGGGGCTAGAGGGCGTCCTGCGGGCCGAGCCCGCGCCTGCGAGGCCCCGGGACGCGGGAAGGGGCCCCGGCCGGCGACGCGCCGCCGCCGCCGCCAACGCCACGGCCCGCACCGCGGCGGCCCGCACCCCGGGCCAGGAGCCCCGCGGGCGTCTCCCCCCGCGCCCCCGACTCGAGCCGGGACGCAGAGCCCGGCCGCGTGGACTTCAGACGTCCAGCTTCCGGGTTGCTGCGTTTCGAGGTTTTAAAGAAACGATCGTCTCGGCGGCGTGCCGGGCGGCAGGGGAGGGGGCCCCGTGTTAGTGTCGTCACACTGGGAAAATAAAGGGCTAGTTTCCTAACTCGGGGCGCTGATCGAAATACAGGAATGTGTACTTCAGAAGCCACATCCAAAATATATGCAACTGGTGAAGGAAGGATTTGCGGTTGCTAAGCAGAGGCTGAGCATGTTTCGTTCTGTAACTTAGGATGTTGACTTAAGTTCAGGAATGTAAGCCTGATAGAATAAGCAGAATTTTCATTGTGCGGCTCACCTGGGGGAGGGGAGTTTTCCTTGTGAAGGGAAGCCCTAGATTTCCCATTACTCCTTCCTGTTGCTGTAGGTTATTTTATTGACCTTGTATCCAAAAGATTTTTTAAGGTGTTTTTTTTTTTTAAAGGACTCCCTATGCCTGGTTTGTGTTCTCCTTTGCCAAAAAAACAAAACACCTCATTACTTTACATGGATTGTGTCTGCGCCATTTGAATGGTTCTATTCATAAATCAGGAAACTTTTTCTGTTGCTTCTAGGAACATTTAATTGGTTTTAATCCAACGTTTCAATCCCAGTATCAAACATAAATGAACAAATTAACTTTTTGAGCTCGTGTGTACTTGGGAAACTATTACATTTCATGGCTACCGCTGACATGTTTGTTTCTCATCACACCGGGCCCATTCTTTTTCAGAAAACCATGAGCTAACATCTCCTTTCACACTAATTCCAGTGGTTCTGCTGCAAAATTAGGTTGAACAACAGTCAGGAGAAGGGTGTGTCTATTCATTCAAGTAGGTGATGTGAGATGTAATCAACTCACCCTAAGAAAGCCAAAATGAGCTAATATGCTGAATACTAAGATACTGATATCCTAATCCATAAACACTGCATTAAAACAATATTGTCAAGAGCCAATTTTGAAAGGAGGGAGAACCAAGTCTTTCTAGGTTGAACAAAGAAAAGCAGGGGGATAATCTTGAGAATGCTGGTACATTTCCCTAACGCCACCTTATCAGGGTGTGCTCAGCCTTTGAGAGCTTTAAGGATAGTTTAATTTACTTTTTATTAGGAGGCCTAGAGTGACTCCTGCTGGCAAACATTCAGTTTATTCCTTCAATTACTAGTTCATTGGGTCAACTTAAAAAACAAAATGCAGGGGTCTTAAGCCTGGAAACAATTATTGCAACCATTATTCTTGTTGCTTTCAGGACGATTTTAGTCGCAAAATTCCTAGGATTGTGGTTATGGCAAGCTCCTTTGCTGTAAAAAGCCTCCCTTCCAACCTAAAGCAGCCCGTTTTTCTGGTTCTGAGACTTTTCCAACAGTGTACAGAACTGAAATACCTGTTTAAGAAGCTGTGCTACTATCCAATGAATAGCCTCTTCTCATTTACTTATTTTGACTCTCCAGAGGCTAAAAACATATACATTAAGGCCTGTGGCACTTACCCGTCCATACTATAAACTCTTACCACATTATGCAGTCCTACAGAGAGAACACAACCTCACTCTCAGGGCTATACCACGTAGTTCTTTACAATAAAAAATCCTATCCAAAAGGCTGTAGATTAGAGTTTTGCTCAATTTAGAAGAGTAAATATAAACTCAACTCAACTCTGGATTTAAAACAATGTAAGTGGCAATTGGAAGAAGGAACGTAAGCTGTCTACCTTTGTTCAATCCTAAAAGGTCAAACCCAAATCAAAACCCAATTTATAGCACAACTAGACACCTAAAAACAAATTCATAGGCCAATTTAAGAATAAATTCATAAGTAATCCAAAAATGATCACTTGTAACTTTTCCATTACTACTGACTAAAACTAATCTGGTTAAGCCACAGAACATGCTGGGAAATACGAAATGTAGGGATTACATAGTCTCACTCCAAGACCAATCATAAAACCCAGGGATAAAACCCAGCAATTCTCCCTCTCCTCGAAGCAGAACTACCAAATGAAGGAATGCTCCTGTGTATGGTATGCGTCACATGTCCACTCAAAACTGCCTGGGATTTAAACAGTATCATTCTATAAAAAGAGCTCTCCCCTTCCAAGTTTAAAGCTCTTAAGCAACAGGAGACAAAAAGGGTGTATTTTATTAAGAAAGGGTGTAACCAACTATAACTTGTATCAACAAGCTAATAAAAGTATTCACCTAAGCACATTTGTGCAGAGGAGGGTAAAGGTTGGGTTGTGATATGCACTAAGGCGTGGCCTAGGTAGTTAATGGGTGTTTCATTTTTTGTGCCTTTAGAACCAGATAAACGGTTCAAACAAGGAGCTAAGCTTTGAAGTTGGAGTAAGGACCAGTGAATGGGTTGTTTTTCCCATCAAATCTATCTGCGCCTAAGGTTCGAAAAAGAGCTCACCACTAAAAAATAATAAGCTGGTTCGTCTCTGAGAACAACATATTATTCCTTTTAGACTAACAAAGTGAAACATCCAATGTGTTCGACATTGAACCCAAAGCAGGATGCAGATGTGTGTGTATTAAGTCCCTTATTCAGCCTCCAAAGGCACTGCCTCTTTGTTACAACTATTGTATTAAAAGCCAGTCATTCACATTTCACACTATTCTTTCTACATCTGAAAAGACCTTTTTTAAAAAACAGAACCTTTTTAAATTTCTTATAATAGATGACAGGAAGACAGACAACACCAAGATCACCTGAAGCATTTTCAAAGAGATTGGCTACTGACAAGTTAGCAAAATACACTTTGGAAACTATGGAAAGTTTTGATTATAGACAGAAGGCAAAAATCAGAACTTACTATGGGGGCAATTTTCTTACGTGGACTTTGTTAAAAAAAAAAAAAAAGTTCTGTAATTGTTCCCACATCGATGATCCAAGTACAACTAACAGCCCTATGCACATAAGCACATTATAACACACCAATCCTTGTTTTTTCCCCTGTTCTAAAACCTTTCCGCTGATGAAAATGAGTTATATCTATCTGGCTGGAATCTATCTATCTGGCTGGAATCTATCTATCTGTCTATCTAATCTCCATATCCCATAGATACACATACACACGTCATAAAAAATACTTTGGTTCTTGAAGACAGTTACTTTTTGATTCAAGAACTAAATAAAACAAATTTATTTTCATTGAAAAATAACCACCACAGTAAATTTAATGATACCACTCTAACGCCTTCGATACAAAGTGAGAGTTGAAGCAGCTTGAAGGGGAATGCCTATTGAAATCAGTGCATGTGAATCTGCATAGCTTTGTAACCGAATGTCTAGCATCGCCGAGGCAGAAGCCCGCCAGCTGGGGCGGCATTGTGCACCACAAAGTCGGGGTTGTAAGCCTGCGTCCTGAGCACAAACCCTGGTTCCCAAGTTGGCAGGTGCTGAAAACACAGCAAATGTCACGCTTGCAACTCACTGGATGGAAGAGCTCTGGGTAAAGTACACTAAAAAGAACAGAGCAACAGTTAAGACTTAGTTGAATATTACTTTTTTTTATTGCAAAGTTAATAGTAGCTATTGGTGTTAGATGCTACAAGAAAACACAAGCCATAAAAAAACAGACACTAAAAAGTTTATGCATGATAAATAAGCAAAAATAAATATAACGAAGGCTTCTCATTATCTACATTCAAAGTTACTGGCATATGTAAAACTTATCCAACCTATACTATTTTAAATCTAAGATTCAAAAGCATAATTAATTCCTGGCCTTTCCCGGATCTTTTATGATCCTGGCTGCAGTAGACTCTAATTAGTAACACTATAATATGGTTACTCACCCATAACTTAAGTTTGCCTCAGTTACTCCACCAAAAATATAACTAAAAAAGTTACAATATTTTCATACTGCTATACATTGAATTTAATCTAGAAAATATTTCAACAGCACACCCAGACTGAATGTGTTATTATCTTCAAATGAAAACAACGTCCATTTTTTTCTTAAAATATTCTTCAATGGAATTTAGATTTAGTCATTTGAGATAACAGCCCAAAATTTAATTTTTCTCTTCTGTCAACTATCTGCCATATAAGTCACTGCCTCAAGAAAAGTCTATTTTTAACTTGTCTCTAGTGATATGCTCAAAGCTACTGCTATCCTGCCTATCCCCATAAAAATGAAACCAAATGAATTTCATTTTCATTAGGAAGTGAGGAAACTGTTAAACTACATACAGTTTATGATTTCGCAGTTTAAACACCCAATCTGGAGACTGAATCTTTTGAATTTGAAATATCAAGGAAAAAAGGTAGTCTCGGGCTCTGATGTAGAACGTTCCTGGGCGCGGGATGAAGAGCACACGTGCCCTCCATACTGCATCAGCTGCGAGGTTCTTACCTCCCCCCAGCAGTTTGTCAACCTTCAATATTAGCCAAAAGCAGAGCTGTCCCATCAAGCCCATGCCCGCTCTAAGAGGGGGCAGCCTTGCCTGTTTTGCATGTGCATACCTTGCAGCTAACCTGACGCCAAAAAGTAAAGGAGAAGCTGGCTTTCTATCCTAAATACTACTTTACAGCCCCTTCCTCTTAACATGGAACAAAAAAATAACAACAAAAAACTTGATCAAAACCATGTTATTTAACCACTGTACTGTTAAACTGCCTAATTTAAAGTAGTGAAGCTTTGATTATGTTCTGTCGTGACAACATACAACCTTATCGTATTGACCTCATCTCATCCGCAGAAACTTTCTTAAAATGATTCAAAGACTTAAGCTTTTGAGGTCAGCCAGCATTCCTACAGTCATACTAAGCACTCCAAGAATTGAGATATTACCACTTAACCACCAATAAAAAGGTTAAGTAAACAAATCTGAAAACCAAATGCTTTCTAGACTATCATAAACAACTGATTCACTGTGCTTTCCATACTAGATTGTGAGTTCCAGTATAAATGAAGGTCCAATCATATAAACTATGTAAAGTATTACCCAACATCAAATTTTAAAATGCCATTGTGAATGACATTGTTACCATAACTTAGAGCAAGGAAAATAAACAGGACTCACTGATCAAAGAAATCAAATCGAGATAACACAAGATGGAAATCAGTGATAAAATCTTAGCCCAGGCCTTCCTAAATCAGTAAATCAGTAAAAGATCCAAACCCAATTCCACAACTTTCATGAAACCTGATACCAGTCATCTGGGGGACCTGCGTTCAGTTTCCGTGTTAGATGTCACTGGAAATGCCTTGGCGTGCAGACTTAATGAAGAAAGGTGGACCACAGCCTTGGCATTTGTTTTCAATTCAAACGCACCCACATTTAACATTTTCCCCATCACGCCTATCTTTACTACTAAATAATTACCAAACACAATGATCTTAGGTTTGCGGGGAATCTCAGAGTCTGCTGAAATGCAGCATAAAGGGCGATTCGTGAAAATCTGGCATGGTGATTTCTGGTCCATTTCCTAAACAGAAAGGTGCTTCGGGACCAGTCCGATCTAGAGACTAAAGAAGCAGCTGCAAAGGACAACTTTTTAAGAGGTTCTGAAAGGGCCCCCCATTCCGAACTCCCCCTCTCACTCGCTCATCCAGCACTCCTCTCTTCACTCATCTAATCACTCCTGGAATATACATGCCTTACAAGGAAATGAAATGCATTAACTCAGTGACACTGAGGATTAAAGTCCTGAACAATTCACTGTATTAACTCCAATGGGAAGAAGGGGCCCTGGAGAAAAGCATATTTGTTTGGCTTTGGTGTGTGCCAGGCATCCTGCTAAGCCGCTTCACATTTGTTTTTCTCATTTAATATTCACCCTATTACAGAGTCTACACAACTGCTTCTGTCTCCATGATGTCAAACCGCTTCAAATACAAGTACTGAAGGGAAAGCAAGTTTAAATAAGTCTCTACTACACAGTAGGCACTTTGCTAGCACCTTGACGATACTTCAACTTCACTGAGATAAGCAGGAGAGGACAGAGGTACCAGGCTCGAGAGGGGCAGACTCAAGAACTACACTCAGCGTGGGTCTCCATGTGACAGTAGACGGTAAAAGTCTCTAAGCACTGCGACATTAGCGTGAGTGTGCAGTGTGTGTGTGTGTGTGTGTGTGTAGGGAAGAATCAAATTAGGGAGCTCCTTCAGCTTATCACAATTTTGCTTAGGCCCAATGTTGATCTCAATCTTTCTAAACACAAAATAGAAGCTGACTTAACAATTACATGTAAATTTCTGAGTTTCTTGGATAAAACATCTCTATAGTCAAATGAATACCAACTGAATTATCTAATATATATCAATCAATACTCGAATCTAAAGTTTACCAATGAATGCATCACATTTTTAGACTGAAAAACACTCACGTGATTGTTCCAAGTGTTTTATATATGTGCACGTATTTTTTCATATATGTAGATACCTTGGTTTAAAAGAACCATGAAGTGACCTAACAACTGATATTTAACTAATGGAGTATTTATACTCCCCACATATAAAAGAAACCTATTTTGCAGACCCTTCTCTAAACCTCAGATCAATTTCAGCAGTTATTATGGACTGAATGTGTCCCCTCAAAATTCATATGTTCAAGCCCTAAGCCCCAATGCGGTGGTGTGTGAAGATGGGGCTTTGGAAGGGGGTCAGGGTTAGGTGGGATGGCAAGGGTGGGTTCCTCAAGATGGGATTTGTGCCCACATAGGAAGGGACAGCGGAGAGGCCTGCCGGAGCGCGCACCCTCCCTGCAGACTCGCACGAAGGGGGCACGTGAACACAGACGGCAGCAATCCACAAGCCAAGAGACGAGGCCACGGAATGGAACCTATCTTACTGGCACCTTAATCTCTAGACTTTAAAAAATAAATTTCTATAATTTAAGCCACCCCGTCTACGGCAGCCCAAGCTGACTAATTCACGAGTAGAGAAGGACTTGAACTATCACCCACTGCGCTCACTGCAGCAGCGCATACACTGCTCCGCCTACTGAACACCCTTGTTTTAGAGCAAAAAACTAAAGCCAGAAAAGGAGAGCGACTTGCCCAGGTTCCAGTCACCTTTTTCTCCAAAAAATACAATTTCTCTTTGATATTTATTCTATTACTTAACAGATTTTAAATACGAATTGTCTGTTACTGTAAAATAAAAAGAACCAAAATAAATTCCATGTTGAGAAAACAATCTGATATCGTATTTGCTGAAAATTAAATCGTTAAGCGAATGGACTTCATAGCAAAACAATCTTACTTCTGGATAGATTAAGTCTATTATCCAGGCAGAACCAGAGGAAGCCTCAGCTCCCTAAATGAACAAACCTTTGGAGAAGGCAGGCTTATTTCCCAGTGAGATCCAGTAGATGGAATTCCCCTCACAGTTTAATCCAGTTAATTATTTTTTAATTAAAATAATAACCACAACAATTGGCACTTCCATCTACAAAGCCCTCTGGAAAATTCTGTCCTATCTCTCGTACAAATTATATCTTCGATGATTTAACCTGCCTGGCTCGCTTGACGGAACCGGAGCTTTCTTTCCAGACCTGTTACTTCCAGACAGAATAAACTGACTTTTGATGACTGCTTCTCAAAAATGAGCAAATACTACTCTCATTCAAAACAACAGGAGTTTCAAAATAAAAGCAGTTTCACTGAATCACAAATAGACCTCAAAGGTTCTATTAACAAATAACACAACATGTAGTTAGTTTCCGCCCACAATGTCAAGCCTTTCTTCCAAAACTTGCATACAGCTCTTTAATTCGGCCCAGTTTATTTTATTAAATACCATATTATGATTTTGCCCATTCAGATTCCAACTAGGCTTCTTGTTGAGGACATGGGAGGAAAACCTAATTACTGCTGCTTCAGTGCATCTAAATTTATTTCATTAGCAAAGTCGACAGAGTCGGGCTGGATGCTGCGGGAGGCCGGCAGGCCCGGCAGGCCGGACGCGGACGGAACTGCTGTCCTCCACTCTCCCCCTCCCGCCCCCCGCCTCCAAGTCCCATGGTTGGAAGTCATCCCAACGTTTTACATCCCAACATTTTTTTTGGCCAGGATGTACTAAAATTAGATGGGAACAAAGGACTGACATTTTCGTATCAGAGGAGGGGTTCGGAGGAAAATGCGGAGCGGCAGCACCCACTCGCTTCCCCATTTAGCCGGCTCCTCCCGCCTGCTCCCCCATCGTTGGCGCGGCGAGGAAGGAGCCGGCGGGGGGGCTCCAGCCTCCCGGTCCCAGCGCGCTTCAGTGCTGCCCCAATCACGATGGTAATAAACTGCTTCATCTGTAAGGATGTTAATGAAGAATGAGAAACACGGTTCCGGGTCCCCTGATGCAACCAGAGTGAGTACCTTCAAATTTCTTTCTAAGCTCCTCAGATTTTATCCAGGATAATGCTGACTGCTGGTTTCACGTGGAAATTTTCAGGTATTGGGGAAAACAAATGTATTAGACTAGTTTTTCTTAAAAAGCTCTTTGCCGGCTAGCATGCACAATGAAGATCACTCAGTAACATACTTATCATTTCCTGATGCAATAGTAACAATACGTGTTTAAAAATAGAGATACATATTTAAAAATAAACAGAAGAATTTATCATTTCTTCAGAATGAGCCATGTGAAAAATGAAAAAAGTCAATTTTGGTTTTTTATATCTTCCTCTAATGAATTAGGCAAGAAATCTGTGCATATTCCAAGGCCCAACGGATCGCCTGGATGTCCTCCGTGCGGCGGTGTGGACATGAGACTGTGCCCTCTGCGGCCTCTACAGCCCCGTTTTGGAAGTTCTCCACAAAATCAGGATGGTGATATATTCACATCTTGGGAATTAGTCCTATCTTTTTAATTTGGTTTCCCTGGGCCTAACTACAGGGCCACACAGTGACAGCTCCAGATTCGGTCAGAGAAGCCCTTTCAGCGAGCAGTCAGTCTAACGTGCTGTGTTGTAAAGATTTAGAAAACTCAGTAAGTACCGACTCATGCTCTTTTTTTCTGGTTACTGGAGCCCATCTTGACATCTAAGCTGGAAATGAATGATCTTTCAACAACACTCCAGGGAATTCGCTAAGGTCATATTCAATCATTCATTAGGCTTCTTACCCTCGCTTTTCAGGGTCCCACTGCAGAGCTGATTTTATTCAGCATTTATGTAGCCCATGGGCTTGGGTATTTGTCTGCTTAACATCGAGTTTCATTTCTATGCCCCTAACATAGGAATCCATCAATCGACCAAAGAATTTCCAACTATTCTTTTACTTTTCTAACAAATTGCGTGGTTTGTATGAAGAATAAATTAGCATTAATTTTCTTGCATTAACTGTTAATAAAACATGCTCGTGTGCTCCCCTTCTTCTAAGGACATCTCTGTTTCCTGCCTAACCGAGGGAAATGACAAGTTTCCTAATTTTTTCCCCACTATGCAATTGTCCTTCAATCTGCCATGCTCCTCGTCCCCCACAGGCAAGCCCCAGGTAACAGGCAGCCTCCTTCCAGTGAAGCGTTCCAGACAAGTCGCCTTTCAGAGTCCATCAATGACCCCCGCACGTAGTTAGCTGAAGAGGTCACCACGTGGGACACACGACACTTGGCCTCTTGCTCTCACAGAAAGCTGTCTCTGGAGTCCACACTCTCTAGCTCACAGTGCCTGACACAGGAAATCAAACCCAGGTCTCCCCGCAGCAGGAGGATGCCGGCCTGGAGAACAACTGACTTTTTCACATTTGTGCATTTTCTCTTTGCAGGCTACCAGACACATGTGCACAAACATAAATATATAAAATAAAATTATTTAAGAGAACATGAATCAAAGTCCATTAACATAAGCAGGGATATTCGATTTCTTTGCATGTTAATTTGAGGAAAATTATTTCAAAGCCATATAAAACTTAATTACTAATATAGATTCCTTAAAAATTATGGTTTCTATTATACTCTGGATGAATACGATTTAAGGTCAACGTATAGTACTGCATTACGGTATCACAGAAATTTAAAAATAAGTGAATTGAAACATACTACTCGTATAAAGACTAAAAACCTTTTGTATATGTTTACCTCCCTTCCCTCCGCCACCAAATAAATGGAAAATTGCATGCATATCACAGATGAAGACGAAAGGCAAACTCCCTGCTACTACAATGGGAGAAAATTCATTAAAGGACAGTTTGTGCTTATTTTAAAATGGCTTCGGTCAAGCTGCCAAGAGTAGTGTCAGGTTTGATTCTCATATGCATAAATGCCAGTCCCAAAAAGCAACTCTAACTTGTGCACCTGGCTTAAAACAAAATGTTCGGAAAATTTTCTATCTGTTAATTGGTGTAACCGCCCATTCAGGCCTCCAATCCCTTTGGACTTTGCATACATGCTTCCTACCCACAGAAGTGGCCTGCTATGCAGTAATACCGTCATGATGAAAAGCAACAATTCTGTGCAGGCTCCAAAGAGAAATCTCATTTGCATTTCAAACAAGTTTCCCCAAAATAAGTGTCTTTTGGTGAAATAAAATTACAATCCCAACTTCTTATCCAGAGAAAACAGCACTCACTGCATAACTTGCTGCTCTTTTATAACTGCATAATTTCTTTCAGTTATCCACATATTCCTGTGATTTAAGAAAACTAAGTTTAACAGTAACGTATTTATGACTTGCTTCAGTGACTTGGGGCATTTACTCGCCTGGTTTTTAAAGCAGGGTATTATTTGAATATACTAATTTATTGTTAGCATTTATGAACTTTCCATTTGTTCTGATTTCAACCTCCAAAAGGCTGGCTTCCAGCAGGATTAAACTGATAAGAAGAGATGACAACTCCCTTTTCCTGACCTTATCAACAGCTCCAGGATTACTTAAAAAAAAGAAGAAAAAAAAAATCCTTCATCTTTACAAACTGATCAAACATACCCACGTGACAGTCGGTGACCCGAGGAGGGTCTCGACAAAGCCAATTCCAAGCCATCAGTGAATGGAACCCAATGTCTCAGTCTGTTAGCCTGGCGCTTTACCACAGCACATGCCTGCCAAGCTGCGATCCAAAAGAGCGCTCACACACGAGCACCATATTCTAATTCAAGGAAGAATACTGTGGAAAACAGCAAAGACCAGAAAACCATTTCTGTTTCCATGGCGTAAGATTCCATGTCTACTTTGTAAAGTCAACACAATATTTTAAAAAGTTTAATCCCATATTTTTTACTTTCTCACTTTTTACATGTTAAAGAAAATGAAAGCTTTTCTAAAATGTTATCTGTGTTGAAAGTTCATATAAATGTCTTCAGTTACTTTGTGCAAGGCGGGCAGTAATCGTAATGGTTGATTAATGTTGATCTAAATCGAATCACCCTCCCTGCCCCCACTATGGGGCATCAATGAAAATCAAAGCCACGCCACGCTTGCTATAGAGTACATCTGTCAAATGGAAATTCTGTTCATTTAGTAACCCGACAGGGCTAAAACTTAAAAATCATCGAAAAATACATCACTTTAAAAACTCATATTGTGACTCCAGTATTAAAATATTAGCCCAAATACGAAACAGCATTAAATATTAATATACCTTATCTTTTCAAAAACATTAAAAAACTGTTTCTTAGTAATTGGCTCCTAACTAGAACATCTTTGTTCCCGTATCCCTTGGGGCTCACACAGATACATACAGGTGTAGATACAGATATAACTTGTACCACCCTTTCACAGAAGAATGACACAATTCCGTTCCGGATGAGACGAGTCTTCTAAGACAAGCAGGGAGACGGTGAAAGAATGCAGGGCGGCGCACGTCCCCACAGTCCTCAGATCAACACCATCGCCAGGAGCTGCAGGGCTCCCGACGACGGCCCCACTTCTCTGCCAGGACTTTCTAAACGCCGGTTGTAGTTCTATACATGCCATAAACGCAGACTTGGCATCTGGGAGGCAGACTATCTCGGGGAAGAGAATGGGCTTTAGCGTCAGACCCAGAGAAGAAGCCTGGTTTCATCCTGTCCTAGCTGTTTGATACGCAGAAACAGGAATAAGCCACACACACCTGGAGAAGACGCTGGGAGGACCAGGAAGACAGTGCCGCTGAACATCAAGCTAACGCGAACAGTACCTCTCTTGTCTTCCTTCTACTTTATTTACCCTCATGGTGTGTAAAATCCCATCAGCCACAAAATACAAGCTCAATTATTTGTCAACTGATATATTTATCTGATTTTAATTATTTACATGAACGTTGGAGGATTTTCTCAGATATTAATTTTTAAAAATAACCACCATTGAACCAAAATTAGTATGCTTATTATGTTTCACAAATGCTCTAATAAAACACTGAGAAAGTCGTTTTGCTTATTATTCTGGCCCTGGAATAGTTTGGTCAAATCTTCATAAAGAGCTATATCCAATTCAATTTTACCAAGGCACAAAAATGAAGAAATACATGCTTTCTGTAAATTCATTTACTGCTTTAAAGTTTTCCACTGTTCAGCAGTTACAGGAAATTTTTCAACCAAAAAGAAAAATATTTACATTTCAAATACAAAAGAAATTTTAAATTACTCCTGGCTGATCTCTAGAGCCCCACCACTTACATGCTCGTGACTTTTTTTTACCAGCCCTTTATGTCTGCACGTGCATCCTGTGTACTTACTAAGCATTTATTTGCACTTGCATTTTCTGTGTCAGGTGCACTTTGATGTAGAGCTGCTTTAAAAGCTAACTGAATTTGTCCAGGGAGAAGCCTCACGTTTTCTGGAAAACCAACGCCGCCACACTGCTCCCAGATCCACCTCCGAAGCTGAACGTGGGTGTCGGCAGCTCTTCGAGAAGTTCAAATCCTGTCAGACGAAATTAAAATACTCTTATTAGAGATTAGATCTCACCGTCAAGAGACGTTGTATTAAAAATATACTTTTGAATCCCTTATAAAACTATGTGATTCCAAACTGATTTGTGGCTCAATTTTATGATTTTTCAATTCTACTGTACTTACACACAATGTGTGTACACCCCAAAACACTTTGAACTGAACAAGAAACAGACAAGACTAAAAACGAACTGCAGAAAAGAGGCCTTCTCTCCATCCATGCCCCGTTTCCTCCCCACCCCGTTTCCCACCTCTGCACCCCTGCACCTCCTGTGGCCTCCTCCGCCAGCTTGTTGGTGGGAAGCGGCCACCATGTCCCCACCAGGGACCAGGCACTGCTGAGGGCTTTGTCTGCAGCAACGCCGCTGACCCCATCACACGCCAAAGCACTTAATACGGAAAGGTTAATAACATGGAAGTAACAATAAATCTGTAAAATGAAAAGTTCTGGAGATGGCTGGTAGTGATGGTCGCACAACCACATGAATGTACTTAAAGCCACAGAACTGTGCGCTAAAAAACGTTTTAATGGAAAATCTCATGTTATGTATTTTTTACTGCAATAAAAGAATTTGTAACCAAAGAGGAAAACCCAAACTGAACTAATGAAGGATCTGGGAAGACAAGGAACTAGTAACCTTTGAAGTAAAGCAGTGTGGTTTAAAAATAAGTAAATAACTTGTATTAAAAGTCCTGGGTTCAAGTCCCAGCTCTACCGCTTACTAGGCGAGAGCTATGCCAGGAAAGCGACCTTACGCAGGATCTGCAGTTCCTACACGAGGATGCTACAGACGCCAATGCCCCATCTAACTTCCAGCAATTCTGTAAAGATCGACATGAGATAATGTGGTGCTTTCCTAAACTATAAAATAAAGTGGAAATTTAACGTTTTATTATTTCGTTTTAAAAAATAAGACAAGGCTAAAAGGTCAGTTATTAACCATGTTTCCCACAGTAATGGACTTTTAGTTTGGGAATTTTTTTCCTTTAGGGGGTATCTACATTTTCTAAGTTTCTACGCTTTGAGCTTGAGGCTCAAATAACTCTTGTAAACAGAAAAAAATGTTAAAAGGGATACATATTATTTCATCACTTGGTCTTTCATACTTTCATCATACATTCTAATTCGTGTTCTTAATCAAACCACTAAATCTTAACAAATAACTAAATGCTAAAATGTTCATTAAAAACCGATCATAGAAAAGTTTTCCAAAGGATAGGTCTTCTAATAACACGATATATTTTAACACTGAAAAATGGAGCCATTGTGGTGGGTACATGAGTACACACCCATATTTGCTTCTGAAATTTTACTTATGCTTAAAATATTTCATAATAAAAATTTTCAAGAGAAAAATGGAACTGTCTGTGAATTTTCCACTACTAATTTTTTAACTCCCTGAACTAACTCTACAGAACTGAAATTATTATATTTCAACAGATAATACACTAAAATATTAAAAATGGTTGTATTCCAGAGATAGATAACAAATGATTTTAATTATGTTAATCTCTATGCTTACATGTTGGGGTTGACATTTTTCAATATTTTTCATAATGAATCTGGATTACTTTTGCAGTAAAATAGGATTTGGTGGTTTAATTTAGCAGTTGTAAGAAAGTCAAGTTCCTTGGACATCAAATGAGAACACCCTAACACCTGGCAAATGTTTCAAGTAATCCTCACCAAGACATGTGACACCACAAAATGTTTATACAAAAGAGGCTATAAAGGAAAAGTGCAAGCTTCATTTCAACGGTTTTATAAACATTTATGTTTCCAACAAGGAAAGAGGCAAAGAACCCTAAGGGATTGGTGAAGTGAGCTTTACTCTATGCAAAAGAGACCGTGGAAGCCAAGCTTGAGATGCCAGTGACAAGAGCTTCGGCAGTGACGGGTGGCGGTGTGTCCTGCCAGTGTCCCGGACCCGGCTCCAAAACCACTCTGAGAGGCATGCCTCGAAGTACTCCGGTGTATGTAATTACTTCTTTAACATTCCTTGTCATAACGTTTCACTTATTTAAATTCTGTTTTAAGCTCTAAAAGTGAACACGAGTCAAAGAATTTACTCAGTAGTTCTCAGACACAGACACATTTTTAAGCACTCTTTACCAGGCTAAAGTCTGTTCCTCATTATCAAAGACAGACAAATATGTTTTTGTCTGGTGGTTCCAGGAGTAAGAGAGAAAGAACACCTGTATTTAAAAACCAGGAAAGGAACCTGCTCTATGCAGTGTAACTCCGAGCATTTATTAAAAGTGTCAAGCTTCAGGAAGAAGGAACGACTATTGACACGGGGCCTCAACAGTTCTAAAGGAAACAAATTTAACATGGAAGATAATAAAATTAATGGCATAAAATAAAAGACAATAAATCACATATAATTCTAGTTTTCCAGAGGCAACAGTAATGAAGCCCCAGGCTCCCATTTCAAGCCTCAAACTCTTCAGGTTTTACGTTCTGTAACCTGCCAAAGCCACTGCACGCACACAAAAGGGCATGTGTTACGGGTTCTCCCTCCTACTGCCTGGTCCCTTATTACCAGCGAGAAAACAAACTAAGATAAAATACATGCAGTATGGTTACAAATTCATTTCCCATTAGCTTGTGACAAGTGAAGTTTACAATTTAACCACAAATTTAGTACCATATCATTTATCAATACTCCACCCTGAAAATTCCTCAGTCCTTTCTATAACTTAATCCTAATCTGAAAAGGATTCTAAGGAAAAAACAAGCAAATATCTAGTTATAAATTCTCCAAATACTTTCCCAGAAATGCCTGTGCACTGCACAAATAAACTGGCAGGTGAAATGTTCCTTCAAACAGGCAAGGAACAGTACGGCAAGGAACTCGAACTACTTGTGTACAGATTATCAAGTCCTGATTCTCACAAAATGCTCACTGTGCAGACACAGCACTTATTACATTTTACTCATGACACAAAAAAGGATCCTGTCTTGGCACCAAAAATCTTGAAAAAGGTAGAGATTTCCTCAAGAATAATATTTCTATTATCAAGCCTCTACATTTTGTTTTTGTGCCGTGAATCGTTCCATATACCCTGAAAAAAAGAAGACAAATCCTAAACATCTAAATGATCACTAGCAAGATGAAGTATCTTTAAAATTAAAATTCTAGGGGCGACTCCACACGTCTGCTTTACACGCAGAAGGTCCCGGGTGCACCCCCCCGGTGGAGCCACGGGCCAGGCCCCAGGTGCGCCAGGCCCCCCGAGTGCACCGGGTGCGTACCCCAAGCGTGTAGGGGGAGATGCTCCGCCTTCAGGGATCCAGCTCTTAAGAAAAAGACAGCAATATCCATAGGTCATGAGTTGGAAGTGGGGGGCAGGGGGGAGATTCAAGAGGGGAAAAAAAATTAAAATTCTCATAAGACTTTAAAAAATACTACTTCCATTTGCATTATTACTGGTTACTACTACTACTGATCGATTACTAGTATATACTGTGCGCTAAAGTCAGAAGCACAATATATGCGCTTTGTTTGTTTCTCTAACAGATTATACAGTTTAAATGAACTTAATTTTTATAGACTCATAAATTTTAGTACTTAACTGCCAGGATTTCTTGGAAATTTTTAAAAAGGAATCTGGATCTCAACCAATATTATTTCTTTGTGCTTTGCATATACAGTAAAAAGTATTACAAAGGATATTAATAGAGATGAAAAGCAGACAATTCTCACAAACAAGAAAGTAAAATGCTACATAACACCAAGAAAAAAAATACCTACTTAAGTGCATTAAACCTGAGGTAGGCGCACATTTAAACAACATGTAGCCAGTTACCTTCACTGAATTCATCTAGCAACTCCTCCTTGGTCCAATTACATGACGTTATTAGAAAAAAGCCTTTCACATCCAACACTCTGGAGAGAGATTTCACATACTGCTTCCTCTTCTCAGCTGCCCCGTCAGGATTAAGGCTTATGGCATCAAATGTCCCTTTGTCAATGCAAACGTGAAATCCAGACAGCTTTGTGGAAAGATTCAAAAAGTCTTCTACCTATATTAAAAATCAATGTCTATGTGAGAACAATTAACACACGATCTTTACTGAATTTAAGTGACAATCTGTAAAAAGTTATAGATAAAAGGACCCATTCATTACGATGGTATTTTACATGTAATAAACATATTTTCAACTTTATAGCTAACTTTTATGTGCTTCATTCCAAGATCATTAAAGCTAAGATTAGTAAGACTGACAGAGTTTCCTGGACATTCCAAATCTCTACAAATTTGGAAACAAATCAAAGCCAGGTGTGCTGCCTAACAATGCCGGCACATAACAGAGCTCATGGGCCTGGCTCATGAAAAAGCTTTTTGGGCAAAAAGTAGAGTATTTGACCTATTCTTAAAAATGGCAAAAATTATCTGGAACTCAAACAGGTCACTGGAAATTAGAAGATTTTCACCTGATATTACTGGTTGTATGATCTAAAATAAATGTGGTACACAAAAGTTCTTCTACCTTGACTCAGCAGCTTACAAAGCAAATGATATAATGAATAAGAAATCAAATGACTGTTTAAACTGTAATTACTTAACTTTATAAATATCGTTCACTTTAGAATTTAGAAAGTTATATATCAACACCTCATTCTTTTTTCATTCATTTTCAATAACCTACTGATAACATTATAACAATCTGAAATAGTTCACTGCCTCAATTTCATAAAATATTCAAAATTTGCCAATAATACTAATTCTGAAAAGCTACCTTGAGAAAGTACACAATTAGCTGATGATTAGTCACACGAACTTAACAAAGTCACCGTAAGCAGTGTATTATCTGAAAATCCCTCATCGACGGGGCTCTTACATTCACATCCACTGGAATGTACGTCTCCCCCTCCCCCGCACCCAAGTGCTCCTCACACTGGAAGTAAATCATGCCTACTGCTCTCAAGAGCAGAGTTTGGAGGCGTTCCTATCCTAAAAGCCTGTGTGAAAGTACACATTTATTCAACAAATATTTCGCAGACACCTATTATATGCAGGGACTTTTCAGGCTCCAGGAATATAACAGCAATGTAACAGTTGTATCTTATATTCTCTAAAGGGAAAAGCAAATAATAAATCAGCTAAACAAATAACTTCAGATAAAGTAATATGAAGAAAATAAAAACAGAATGAAGACAATGACTGGGAAGAGAAAAGTCTTAGAAAAGGTGGTCAGAAAAGGCCTAAGACCGTAACACCTGAACAGAGCTCTGAAAGATGAGGACAGCCAAACGAGCTAAGGTCTGAGGCAAGACTGACTACTCTATGCTGAGAACAGCACGAGGACTGGAGAACAACAGGCTTGCCGTGCGTCAGGAACAGAAAGCCGGCCAGGGTGACTGCAGCGTTCGTGCTAGAGAGGGCACAAGGAAATCGACGAGGGCTCTGGAAGGCTGGGTGGGTTCAGATCCCACTCTGGATGCAGTGGGGTAGCCCTTGGAGGCAGGTGAGCAAAGAAGTCCCAGGAGTTGATTCTCATTTTAAAAGAGAAGTCTGACTGCCCTGCGGTCATGGACGTGGGAGCAGCAAGAGTAGAAATGGGAGGCCACGTAAGAGGCCACTGCAGTCGTCTAGGCAGGAAACGGTGGTGGCTTGGACTTGGGAGGTAGCAGTGATATCAAGGAATGATCATGTTCCTCATATGCTTTCGAAATAAAACCAACACAAATGGATATAAGATTTAAAAGAAAGAGAAGGATCAAGGATGACTTCTTGGGTTGGGGTGAATGTAACTGGTGAATGAATGGTGATCTCATTAACAGATACGGGGAGGAGGTAGGAGATGCAGGTTTAAGGGGGAAACTGGGAGTTTCATTTTGGATTGAGATACTACTATCTATCTAAGGGGATCCGTAGAATATAGTTTTTATATAATTCTAGAGCTCAGAGGAAAAGCCTAAGCTAGAAATATAAATGCAAGAGACATCATCTCCTCAAAGATCACAAAAATAAACTAATTTATCACTTTAGGCGTTTACGACTTTTTGATCTAGTTATCCCAAAGTTAGCTATTATTTGTATCTGTCTGCAATCACCAGAGGTAGGTGGAGGGAATGAACATGCGTGCTCAAGCGTAAGAAGAAAAAATAACTTCTCCAAGCTGACAAGACTCGAAATTTTAATAGTTACCTAAAAATATTTCATTTTGGATTACTTATGATTGATCCTTAGTTTGTATGAGTCCAGACGATGTCAGAAAATTAATATACTTTAGAAACATTTAAACTTTATAACATATTAGAAATAAAAATGTTATAGTAATGTCAATTAGTTACCTTCAACTTAATGTTAGATAAACCTTCTTTCTCTATAATACTTCCAGAAAGCTGTATTGCAGAAGGAGAGTAATCGATTCCAGTAATATCAGAAAAACCAAATTTTGCCTAGAGACAGAGAATTTTATATTTTAGTTTTAAAAAGTTTTAATATACTGTTTTGCCTATGAAATAAAATATCCCTTTAGGACTGGGGCTGTTTCATTTTTTTTAACAGATCAAGTAACCTATACCATCCAATAATCACAAGCTTAAATTTTATTGCAGAATCTAAATAAAACTAAAAGTTTACATTTATATAATGTGACAATTCATTGCTTTTATAATATTTGATTTCTTTTTCAAAATTCATTTTCTCAAAGACAATGAGAATACTTGCATGCATAATATTTCTGCCCTCAAGCAGAAAAATGTAGTATTAACTTCTGATGTTGATACGCTAATTCACACAAAAATGTCATAAATTTTATTTAACATGATTAAGTTATATTAATAAATTAAATGTGTATATAATAAGTCTCTGATTTAATTTTTCCTTCAATTATTAATAATGTAACTCTCCAACAACCATGTGATTATCAATCACCTTACATATGCATAGTATTTTTGTTTTTGAAGTAATTTCATACATTCCAATAGATATTTAAAAATAAAACCTGCGAGGTAGGTTAAGCAGGTATGAATGCCTCTACAGAGTTAAAGGAAGCTCAGTGGACTGAAGAGCTTTGAGACGGAAGCTGAGTCCCAGCCATTCACTAGCCACGTGAACCTCAGGGTGTCCAGCTCCTGTGGCAAAGCGCGACGGCTTCTGTTCTTTGCTCTCACCCCCTAACTATGCTGAACATCTCAGACGAATCGGGCTGAGGTAATCGCAAAGGAAGTCTACAGAAGAAGGTGAACGCACAGCGTAGCCTGAAATTCTCTTCCTGCTCTTTACAATTTACTTAATGATTACTTCCTTCAAAACTTAATCTACTCTGACCCCATCAAGACTTACCCAGACTTTTCAGCCCTGTGACTGACTCCTAACCTAAAGTCACAGAACATAGCAATTATTTCCAAAAAGCATTTTGTTCCCTTTATTTGTAATCTTAAGGTCTAATATCTCTTCTTTGATGCCAACCTCCTACTCTTCCAAGCTGTTTCCATACACTCTGAGGTCTTCATTTTTTTTACCTTTTTCCTTTAATTCCTTCTCTATTAGACCTAGAACACAGGACAATTCTACTAATTGACTCTTACCAATTCTCTCTTCTCCCACGTTTATTCTTCTAAAAGAACTTATAAAAATCATATGTAGATATTTTAGGTTTATAGAACAATCATCCAAAGCCTCAAAATATCTCCCAATATTTTTCATGCTTAATTTCTGGCTCTCGGTGAAAAATAAAAAGACATTCAAGGAAACAATAAATAACCAAAACCAAGGGGAAAAACTGAAATTAGAAAAAGACCCACAGAAGATCCAAACAATGATAAACATATTTTCGAACAACTGAAATGAATAACAATTTGGAGGATTTGGCAGAGAATTGAAAACTGTAACAAAGAACCAAACAAATAACAAATGAAAAATGCAATAATTAAAGAAAGTGAAAGGTGGGCTTGATAACGGATTAGACACAGAAATAAAAAAGTGAACTGGAAGAAAGGTTAGAAGAAAATACCCCTGTTAAGCACAGAATGATGAAAAGATAGAAAATCAAAAAGAATAAAGATCATAAAAGACATAATACAGCACAAAGTATAATATCTAACACATATAACAGGAATCTTATAGAAGAGAAAATGAGAATGCGGTAGAAGAAAAATAGTATAATGGCAGAATATTCTAGTACCAATGAAGGAACACAACATAGATTCAAGAAGTGCTGTAATGCTAAGGCATTAAAAAAATAATAAAACCAGTAAAGTATAATAGAGCTGATGAAATCAAAACCAGAAAAATCTCAAAAGCATCCAGGGAGTAGGAGTGAAGAGTGAGGAATACAGGGCGAGAAATTACCTAAGAAAGACCAACAATATGACTGACGACTAGCAGCGAGCCATAAAGAATGAAAGCCAAAGACAGTGAAAGAAAAAGTCCAATCTAAAATTATATACCCAGCCAAAAAATACATATTTATGCATCAAAAATGTGGACGATCACTGAAAAAGTGCTCACTACAAGCAATGGTTATTAAAAAACAATACGGACGACCATTATGTGCCACATGGTCAGATATATACTTCCACTTATTAAGTATACTTGTTTAAAAAAAAATCTGATAAAACTCACAATCAGAGCACACATTTTCTTTAAAAAAACAGCATAAATATTTTAGGCTTTGCCAACCCTAAAGTCCCTGTCACAACTACTCAGTTCTGCCCCTACAGCACACACGCAGCCACAGGTATCATGCGAATGTGAGTGTGGCTGTATTCCAATAAATATTTATAAAAACAGGGGAAATCCAGATTTAACTCACAAACTGTAGTTTACTGACCCTTATTCTAGATCTAACTTCCCACCTACATAAAATACAAGGAAAACATGTTAAATGATACTACAGAGGTTAGATGACCTAATTTGGGACTAATATACTGCCTTCTACAACAAATAAGTCAAAAGGTAAATAAAGAAAGTATGTGGGAGAACTTAAAAGGGCCTTAAGAGACTATCAAACAATATATGGATTCAATATCGGAATGAAAATGAGCTAAGAAAAGTCAGTGAACTTGAAGACATATCGGTAGAAACGATCAAGTCTGATCAACAAAGAGGAAAACAGGAAAAAATGAATAGATCCTCTGGGACCTATTGGAATACAAAAAGGTCTAACATTGATACTTAGGACTATGAAAAAGAAAGAGTGTGGCACAGGAAAAAAAAATTTGAAGAAACGAAGTTTTAAAATATCCTAAATTTGACAAAAGACATGAGTTCTCAGATTCAAAAAGCTCAGTGAATCTCAAATAGGATAACCACATGGAAACTTAAGCAGCAAATTGCTGAAAACTAAGACACAGGAAAAACCTTGAAAGCATTTGGAAAAATGGCGCATTACTTATAGAAACACAACAATTCAAATGATTTCAGATTTCTTATCAGAAACCATGGATGTCAGAAAGAAGTGATATAACATATTTAAAGTACTGAAAGAAAAGAACAGTTAAGAATTCTACATTCTGCAAAAACACCTCCTAGGAGTAAAGGTGAAATAAAGACATTGTCAGATGAAGAAATACTAAGGAAACTTATTGCCAAGAAAACTTCTCGAAAATAATTCCTGAAGAAAGTTATTTACACAGAACAGAAATAATACTGAAAACAAACAAACTTAAAAGATAAAGGTGGAAGGAAGAAAAGCAAAAGTAAATATCTGGGTAAACATAATTAACTATTATTTTCCTCCTGAGTTATTTGAAATATGTTTAATGTTTAAAAGGAAAAATTATAGCAATATCCAGAAAGATTTTCAGTGTCTAGAAATGTAATATTTCAGATAACTGCATATAAAGTGGGGAAGATAAAAAAACCCACATGTGGTAAGGTTCTCTACATTCCACTTTAAACAGGAAAGCACTGCTTCTAAGTAGACTGTGAAAGGCATATTTATTGTAATCTGCACAGCAAACAATAAAAAAGCAATACATAGCTATAGTCAAATCTTTACAGCAATCACTAAAAAAGCTATACGAAGACAGATATAGAAATAGATGTCTAACTAAAATGGAATACTAAAAAATGTTCAAATAAAACAAAAGAGGCAGGAAAGGAGAAAAGGAATAAAAAACAGAGGTAATAAAGAAAAAGTAAAGAATAAAATGGTAAATAAACCTAAATCAATCTATTAATAGTTACATTAAATCTAAATGTTCAAAATACACCAATTAAAGGGTAGAGATTGTAAGAACGGATAAAAAACATGACCCAACTATAGGCTAACCACAAGAAATTCACTTAGAATATAATAATATAGGCAGGTTAAACGTAAAAAATGGAAAAAAATATATCATATAACAACTAATACAGAAATTGAGCTTTACCCCTACTTGGATGGCTGCAATCAAAAACACAGATAATAAAAAGTGTTGGTAAGAATATGGAGAAACCAGAAATCTCATACTGCACTGGTGGGAATGTACGATGGTACGGCCACCGTGAAAACAGCCTAGTGATTCCTCAAAATATTAAACACAGGCAACGCATGACCCGAGGTATACACCCAAGAGAAAGTACGATAACGGAAAACTGCAGACCAATATCCCCCGAGAACATAGCTGTTTAAAGTTCTCAACAAAATATTAACAAATTGAATCCAGCAATGCATAAAGACCAAATGGAGCTTATTCAAAGAACACAAAGCTGGTTCAATAACTAAAAATCAATCTATGTAACCCACTATACTGATAGTCGAAAACAGGAAAAGATTATGATTATATTCCTTGATGTAAAAACATTTTTTTAATTTACAAAATTCAACATTCATTCTAGAAATACTTTAACCTGATAAAGGGCATCTAAAAAAAATCCTACAGCTATTATCATACTTCAATGGTGAAAAATTGAAGAGTTATCCCCTAAACTCAGAACAAGGCAGAAATGTCCTGTCGTCACTCCTAGTCAAACACTGTATTGGAAGACCTAGTTTAATTAGACAAGAAAAAGGAAGAAAAGGCATACAAATTGGAAAGGAAAAAACAAAATTGCCCCTATTGACAAATGACATGTTTACATAAGGAAATTCACCAAAACACTCATAGAACTAATAAAACAGGATGCAAAGGCAACACACAAAAAGCAACTATATTTCTAGCAATAAGCAATTAGAAATTGAGCTTCACAAAGCAATACCAATTAAAATACTACCCTCCCCAAATGTGTGTATACATATACATATGTGTGTATATATATAAATATATATTTGTATAAGTCTAAAAAACATGTACAGGATATGTACACTAAAAACTAAAAAAATGCTGATTGAAAGAAATCACAGAACACCTAAATAAATGAAGAGACACTTTATGAAAGACTCGAGATAGTAAAATCAATTCTCCTCAAATTTTAGATTTAGCTCAATTCTAATCATATTTTCAGCATGTATTCTTTTATAGAAATATACAAATTGATTCTACAATTTATTTGAAAAAGGAAACAGAAAAGCCAAAACAACATGTGAAAAAGAATGAAGTTGGCAGAATCACACTACCCAACTTTAAGATTTACTAAAAAGCTACATTAGTCAAAACAGCATGATGTTGGCAAAGGGACATCAATAAAACAGAACAGAGTCCAGAAATAGATTCACACAAAATATGACCAACTGATATTTGACAAAGGTGAAAAGGCAATTCCATGAAAAAAGGACAGTCTTTTCAATAAATGGTACTGGAACAAATGGACAGCCATATGCAAAAAAATAAATAAATAAATCTCAACCTGACCCTCTTATCTTATACAAAAATTAATTCAAAAAGAATCATAAATCCAAATGCAAAAAGTAAAACTTTCAAACTTTTAGGGGGGAAAAAATGGAAAAGGGATGAGTTATTAGACATGACATCAAAAGCACAATACATAAAAGAAAAACTCAATAAACTGGACTTCATCAAAATGACAAACTTTTGCTCTAAACTTTACTTTTCATCTGTTAAGAGGATGAAAAGAAAAGCTACAGACTGAGAGAAAACACTTGCAATCACATATAAGAGAAAAATTTGTATTCAAGATATATAAAGAACATTCAAAATACAACAGTAAGAAAATCAACAATTCAATCCAAAAATAAGCAAAAGACAAACAGAAATTTCACCGAAGATCTACGAGTAGCGAGTAGTACATGAAAATACATTCGACATCATTAGCCAGAAGGAAAACACAAAAACCATGATTAGATGCCATTATTTACATATCAGAAAAATACTGACAATTCCAACTGTCAGCAACATACAGACCAACTAGAATTACCATATATATTGCTCATGTATGTAAAATGGTGCATCCATTCAGAAAAATGGGTGAAAGTTTTTAATATGTTTTACACTAGAGAAACGTTTACACAAAAAAATCTTTGTGAACATGATTATAGCAGCTTTATTCATAATTGCCAAAACTAACAACAACCCAATGTCTTTCAACAAGAAATGGATAAACAAACTGATAGAGCCATAGAGCAGAATGCTTCTTAGCAATAAAAAGAAATGGCTATTAATACAAGCAAAAATATGGAGGAACTGCAAAAAGCATATGCTGAGCAAAAGTAGGTAGTCCCAAAAGGTTATGTACTGCATGATCCTGTTTCACATAAGTCTCAAAAACACAAAACTAGTGCAGTGACAGAGAACTGATCAACGGCTAACCTGGTGGAAAAGGTATGGCCACACAGGATGGCGTGAGAATTTTCCAGATGGAACTATTCCACATCTTGTGATGAGTATATGAATGCCAGCATGTGTTAAAATTCATAAAACTGTAACAAAAGGGTCAATTTTACATGTTAATTTTTGAAAGTTGAACAAGAAATTATGAATAACTTCGTGCCAATAAAATTTTAAAATTTAGATAAATGGATAAATTTCTTAAAAAACACAAAACTGACTCAAACCCTACAAGAAAGTCTTCACATTCAGAGGCTATCGCCATGAATTCTTCCAAACATTTTAAGGAAGAAACAAAGGCAACTTACACAAATTCTCCCAAAGAATAAAAAAAAAACAAACACACTTCCCATATCATTATATAAGGCCAGCATAACCTTTATATGAAAACCTTACATGAAAATTGCAAGTAAGGAAAATTACTGGCAAATCTCTCAAATCCTAAGAAAATATCAACTCAAATCCAACAATACATGAAAAGGCTAATACACCACGATCAAACTTGGTTAACTTCAGGAATGGAAGTTGGTTTTAACATTGAACAATTTATCACTAAAATGATATTATCTCAATAAAAATGTCAACTAAAAAAATGTAGGTCTACAGCCATGCTACCGGGATCCCGTCTGATCTTGGAAAGCTAAGCAGAGTTGGGCCTGGTTAGTACTTGGATGGGAGACCACCTAGGAAGACCAGGTACTATAGGTGTAAAAAACAAAAAAATAAGGGATTGTAAGATGACAAGATCCTTGCAATCTGTGAAGTCAACCAAGGGTTGCCTCGCCTAAAAAAAAAAAAAAAAAAAATTTAGATGCCCCCCCCGACATTAACAGAATCAAGAAAAATCATCTGATCATCTCAATGGATATCAAAGAAAGCAACTAAACCAATGCCACACCCATTTATATTAAAACTTCAACTAGGAATACAAAGGAACACACACAATCTGATAGACTAAACCTACAGCTTACGTAATATTTAAAGATGAAATATTAAAGCTTGTCTTGTATAATAGGCAATGTTACAAGGCTATCAGCTTCAACACTGCACACAGCATTTTAAGAAACAAGATACTGAGATCGAAACAGAAGAAATAAAATTACACATGGCATTACTGTATACATTAAAAAAATCAAAAAATTCTAAATTTATTAGAATGTGAATTACTAGACATAAGATCATTATAAAAATCTGTTGTATTTCTATGTACTAGCAGTAAACTAGAAAATAAAATTTTAAAAGCATAACAATAACAATTATAAACAAAAATACAAACATCTGGGAATCAATGTACGAAAAGATATTAAGATCTCCACAGGGGAAATCACAAAATATTACTGAGAGAAAATGAAGCATAACACATCACATTCATGCATTCAGAGGCTCAATACTGTAAAGATATAAATCCTCCTCAAATTGATTTGTAAATTCAATGCAATCCTAATCAAAATCCCAGGAGAGCTTTTTTCCTGCAAAGTGATAGGATTCTAAAATTTAAATAAGTACACAGAGCTAAGTAACATCACCAAGTAAACAATAGAAAATATCAAAGTTGGAGAACTTACATTCACCAAATATGAAAACTTTTAAAGCTGCAGTAATTAGGACAATTCGGCACTGGCGTTAAGGTTAAATAAATACATATATATATATATATATATATATATATATATATATATATATATATCTCTCCAAAGGAACAGAACAGCAGAGCCAGAAACAAACCTGAACATACACCATTACTGGACAGGACAGAGGTGCAATGAGGGAAAAGAATATTTCAATGGATGGTGCTGGGTTATCTGGATATTCACAGGGAAAAAATAAACATCGACCTCTATCGCGCAAAACACCCAACAATTAATTGGATCCTAAATGTGAAAAGGAAAACAATAAAGCTTCTAGAACACACAGGAAAATATCTTTATAACTCTGGGGAGGCAAAGATACTCAAAAAAGCACTAATCATTTTTTTAAAATGATATGTGAAATTTTATTAAAATTAAAAACTTCTATTCATCAAAAGATAATATTACAAAAGTGAAAAGGCAAGCCACAGACTAGATCAAGGTATCTGCAATGAAAAGATCATGCATACAGAAATATAAAAAACTACTATTAATCAGTAAGAAAAAGACAAGCAACCTAATTTTTTTAATGGGCAAAAAAACTTAAACACATCACCAAGAAGAACAGTCAAGTAGCCAAAAAACATATGACAATGTCCTCAGGATCTTCAGTCACCAAAAAAATGAGACCAAAACCGCTAGACACTACTACACACCTACTGAAATCACTGAAACTGCGTATACTGAAAAGACCAGGTGTTAGCGAGGATGTAGAGCAACTGGAATTCTCACGTGGTCAACAGGAGTGCAAACTAGTAGAACCGTTTTGGAAAACTGTCAGGCGATATTCATAATAACCCAGATTTGGAAACAGCCCAAATGTCCATCGACAGGAGACTGAATGAATGTAGGAGTGAATAACTAACTAAATAAGAAAATTGTGGTTATTTTCACATAGTATACTATTCCACAACTAAATGAAGCAATCTGGTGCTACATATAACATGAATAAACATGAATAAACCTCACAAATCCATGTTCACCCAAAGAAGCCAGGTAGAAGAAAAAAAGTGCATGCCCAAGGATACCATGATACCATTTACATCAAGTTAAGCAGACAAAACTCAACGTAATGGAGAAAGGATAATCTTTTCAACAAATGACAAATGGAACAATTTGACATTCATACGAAAAAAAAAGAAAAAAGGAACTCAACCAGTATGTCCAACCTTACACAAAAATTTACTCAGAACAAATTATAGATCTAAATATAAAAAGTAAAACTTTCAAACTTTCAAAGAAAACACAGAAGATCTATGTGACCCTGGCTTAGGCAGAGTTCTTTACTATAACAACAAAAGCACAATCTGTAGGAGAAAAAATTCATAAATTCAACTTCATCAAAATCAAGAACCGCTCTTCAAGAAGACACTGTTGAATGAAAAAACAAGGCAAAGGACAGGAGAAAACACTTACAAATCATATACCTAACAAAGAACTTATATCCAGAATACAGAAAGAATTCTCCAATCTTAACAGTAAGTAAATAAACAACCCAATTTAAAAATAGGCAAAAGATTTGAATACACATTTCCCAAAAGATATACAGATGACAAGTAAGCACATGAAAAGTGCTCAACATCATTAGTAATCAGGGAAATGTTAATTAAAACCACAATGAGAAACAAGTACAGCCATTATCAAAAACAGCTTAACACAATGTGAGAAGTCATGACAGTGGCTACCTTTATTTAGAAGGGAAGGAGCGGCAGGGGCCACGAAGGGACTTCTGTGGTGCTAACAATGTTCTCTTTTTTGATCAGGTTGATGAGTGACATAGGTGTTCATTCTGTGAGAGCTATGTATACACTTATGATCTGCTCACTTTTCAATATGTGTATTATAATTCACTAAATAAGTTCACGTTAAAACAGAGAAAAACTTCCCATAAGCAACTCCAAGTCTAGGTGGTTTCACCAGTGAATTCTACCAAACACTGAATGGAAAAAAAAAATTACACAACAATCGTCCACAAACTGTCAAAAACAGGTTCTCATTTAATGATTCCCGCGTAACCTGATATCAAAATTTGACAAGGCCACTACAAGAAAGAAAAAATGTGGTATGATCTCTCTCATAGACAAAGTTGCAAAATTCCTAAACAAAATATTAACAAACTGAATCCAATAATATATGTTGGATTTATCCAGGAATATATTTAACATTGAAAATGATCACTGTAATTCATCAACATGAACAGACTAAATGAGAAATTCAGATAATTATCATGATAAAAAAAAACTGATAACGAGAGTCATGAGACATGCTCACACACACTTAGCAAATAAGCAGGAAGAAACTTCCTTAACCTAGTAACAGAGTAATCCACAAAACAAACTTAAAAGATAACATCACACCTAACAGTGCAACATTGAAAGCATTCTCTGAGAGCAAAAAAGATAATGCCTTCTGGCCCCTTCTTTTCAGCATTCTACGGGAGGTCCTAGACAGTGTAACAAGGGTGGGGAAAGTTATGAAGGATTGGAAAGGAAGAAATAAAACTATCATTTTGCAGTGTGCATATAAATATATGTAAAAAATCTAAAAGAATCTACAGTTAAACTATGTCTCAAAGGATAAATCATTATCGTTAGCCTCTACAAGTAAACTATTAAAATGCAAAAGAATCTACAGGTAAAAAGCAGAATGAATAAATAAAACTGTGGTATAATCGTGTAAAGGAATCCTATACAGTAATGGAAATGAATGAACTACTGCAACAACTTGAGCGAATCTTGCAGAAGGCTGAGTGAAAGACACTAAAAAAACACAGTGAAGACTTCCATTTACATATTCAGGAACAGATAAATCTATGTTAAAATTCCCTGTGGTTACTGGTTAGTGGTCACCTTTAGAGAGGACGGAGGGAGTCATTTAGAGAGAATTGGTAGAGTTCAAGTGGAGCTTTAAGACTCTGTAATATTCCTCTTGACCAATTACATAGGTGTGTTCACTGATAACTGGGCCACACTCTTTTGATCTGTTCATTTTAATATACATATGCTATATGTCTCCATGTTTCAGAAAGTTTATTACACATTTTTCTAATCTTATCCTACTGTCCGACACCTTTTCATGGCTCCCCATGGCCTAAAAGTAACATCTTCAATTCTAAGGCATGGCATACTATGATGTAGCTTCTACTTTTAAACTCATCCTCGCCTGTCTACCCCACACACGTACTTTACATTCTAATTTACCGAAGTATTCACAGGCCCAGCACATGCTGTCCCGCTTCAAACCTTCACGTCTTCAGGTAGTTTGCTTGTCTGAAATTCTTTCTCCACACTCCTCCCCTCCACACTCACCACACCCTGCTCCGGCCTCTCCACCTAACTTGGATATAAGCACCTTTAACTCTTCCTCGAAGTTAATCAATCAGTGACTTCTGTAATCAACATATCTATTATTGTACACGTCAAGCTATACCATTAATTGCATATTTATATGCCAGTCCATCCTCTTATACAATGAACAACTCAAGCACAAGGTCTCAATTTTCATGTTGCCAGTGCCTAGCATGAAGCTTGGCACATGGTAGTCACTCACTCAACAAATTTTACTGTTATGAAAATATACTTATAAATTAAGAAAGTAAAACCATCTAGAATGAAGCCTAGGTCTCATACTTCCTCCACAGCACATAACACAGCAATAAACACATTATAGGCATATAACAGTGATGGTATAGGCAGTAATAGAACCCATACCAAAACTCAGCTCCATGGGTAAACCGCTCTTTTCAAACCATCTGCTCACCTAAGGTAGATATGTCCTATTAGAAGTGCAAAAGTCATTTTCCTTTTATACACATAGATTTCTAGAGTTTTGAGCTAGAAGAAATCAACAGAAATTACCTAGCCGAAATCTTTAGGAAAGAACTGAAGCCCAGAAAAATTAAGTGGTTTGCTCAAGGTCAAGGCTACAGCAGGAAGGCCAAGGGTAGGACTCAGATCCCCTGGCCTCTCACTTAGTTTTTTCTCACAATCCATGCACCTCCCCTTTCATGCCGTGTGACTTTTCAAAGTAAGTGGTAGGGCTGCTTTACTACCTTAGATAGTTAGTATACTCGATTGCAAATTTTTTAAATTTCATTTTAAGATCTGGCTTTAACACATGAATACTAAAAGTACCAACAAGTTCAACCAGGAAAACACCATTTCCAGTTCCAATATCAAGCACTGAAGCATCCAACGGAATCTTGTGTTTCTGCATCCACCTTATTAGTCGATTCATACTCTCTTCTCCAAACCTATTAAAAACAAAGAATCAGTCAATCAAGTAACAGAGGGATATAGAGAAAGGTTACAGCTATATTCCTTTTAAGCAGATTATTCAATATGCTCAATTATATCTTTTTTGAAAGTAAGAATATCTGACTGCTTAAGCTTCATCTCTACTACTATTTAGGGAGAAACACGCCTCAAAATAAAATGGGTAAGTTTGGTATATTACTCATTAATGTTACTCTACATCAGCATTAACACACATATTGGTAACTCAAAATTTTATTGCTTATTAAAAATATTTTAATTTTTTAAAAGTTATAGGACGAGAGTAATCTTCCAATACGATCATTAAATTTAAATCTGGGTCATTAAAAAACAACAAAAAAAAGAGATTCTTTATAACTACCCACTAAAGCCAGAATTAGTCCAAGGTTCCCAAGATGTTCAGGCCATCTTTCTCTGGGATGAGCACTTAAAAGACACACATATACACACACACGATCTTCTGAATCACAATTCCAGCATTTTGTGTAACTCACCAGATTTCTCCTCTATCTCCATATTCCTGGAAAGTGCGCAGTTCTCTCTCATAGACAGCATCCCAACTACATAAATGATCAAATGCAAAGCAAGATTCTTGAATTAAACTGTATTATAAATTAAATGTATGTTTTTGATGCGTTAGAGATATTTATGACAGACGTTTAAAACATTAGTGTTATCAGTAAGTACGCATAGCTCAATCTCTGAACAGCCTCGTGTTAAAAATGAAAGACACAGACAAGCAGAATAAATTTACATGTATAAAGTACTTAAAACAATACCTGACACCTAATAATGCTATATTTTAGCTTAAAAATTACAAAGGAGTTTTGTTCAAGTATTCCTTAGTTCAAAACACAAGTCTAAAACTTGACTGTCCAGGCATAGTGTAATACAGCACTTTTCAGGTTAGAATGTGCAGAAACAAGGATTTTCTACGAATACAGTGGTTACCGACAAAGGAATTCACCAAAGATAAGCGCTGATTCAAGGTTAAGTTTTAAAATTTACTCCTTTTAAATCCAGCTTCCCCCATCATTTGCCTTCTATTCATCACCTTCCATTTCATCTCCCTAGAACCCCTGCTCTCTCTCACCCCTCCAAGCTACCGCTCATCCTTCCCTTTCCCCACGTTCATCGCCCACTTATTAATTCATTAAGTAATTACTGAACATCTGTTTTAGGTCAGATCACTTTCTCCTACCGCAAGATGCCCCGCTACCTACCTCCTCGCTCCCTCCTCAGGTCACCCTACACTCCCCCGCCCCTCCCAGCTCCCACATCCCCTATCCTCGTCCCCTGAGCCTTGCCAGCAGCGCGGCCAACGGTTCTTCCCTCTTCCCCTCCCTCCCCGCCCCCTCACCCTCGCCCACCATCCCTGTTCTTCAGCCCTGCCCTGGCCCCCTTTCCCCAAGCATGCCCTTCAGATTCAATACCCCGTAAAAAGCCTCCCCAAGATCTTCAGAGGGCGTCCCGAAAGCCGCGAGCCCCTCAGATATCACACCTTTGAAATGACTCTTAACCGCCCCCAGGGAGGCCCCTCGGAATCCCACCCCTCCAAAACCCCTTACTCTCGCCCGAGACTGCCCTTTACGCTTCCTCCCGCCACGCCCCCGAGGCTCCCCCCACGCCAGCATCCGGGACCCCCAAGGCTGCATCCCTCCATCTCCTACGCCCGGGCCCAGCCCGCGCAGCGCCGCTCACCCTGCCCTGCCCTGCGCCACACTCACTGCTCTTGGGTTCCCAATGCCGACGGGGCGAAGCCATCCTCTCCGGGACTGACCGCCCCGGACGGCGCCGAGACCCCTGCGGCGTCGCCGCCCGACGCGCCCGCGCTCATCCCGCTCCGCGCAGCGGACGGCCGTTGGGCTGCCATAGAGACGTGGCGCGGGCAGAGCGGACGTGCGGCCCGGCACCTCTAGGCAACGGGAGGCCGCTCTCTCTACTGCTCCCCGCCCGCGCGGGTCCTGGGCTCCACCTTGGTACCAAGTCCCAGATTCCTAACCCAGGCATGGGCTGGGCTGGACTTCGCCACTCTCCCCTGCTCCCTCCAGCCATCATCAGATGCACGCACTCCTGGAAGTGCCTGCCTAAGCGCCACTGTGTCTGGAGACCTATGTGTAAGGGACTATTCAAGGTATTGCACTTTGGAACAGAGACTGGCAGAAAAAAAGACAGCTAACACTGCCCAACCCCAAACACGCATCACCGGACCTCTCCACATTGCGAACAGATCTGAGCAGCATTATTTGCCTGCCACCTAATTCCATTTGTGGCCGGGATCCCGCCTTGAAAATAAAGTTCTGGTCCCTTCTGACTTGACGTCACTAGGTGGACATGCAAATTACGCCCAGAGAAATGAATATCCTACGACCCACTCCCCACCCCAAAATGCACCAATCACGGGGATCAGAGTGTTGTGGAAGAGGGCTAAGTGAGAGTCCAGATGCCCAGATGCCTGACTCAGTTCTGCCCCTCACCAGGCATCTGGTCCTGTCCAAAACTCCTAACTTCTGTGTGAGTCAGTTTCCTCACCTATACCGCGCCCGAAACGGATGGTGACTTGTTCTACAGGATTACTCCCAAACGGTGAGCCCGAAATTCCTCTGCCTCTTCGTCTGACTGCAATTGGTAGTTCTGCAATATAATGGAAGAGATCTTGAGCACCAAAGGTCTTGGGGAGTGGAGGGGTTCTGTAGCAGCAACGAAATACTGGCGGCCCAATGCCCTAGGCAAGGCTCTCAAAGGCTTCTAGCGAGGCTGCGTTCCAACCAAAAGGAATGTTTCCTAGGCCACGTTTCTGTTGACTCACAGACAGGAGCCCAGTAACAAATCCCTAGACATTAACAGCAACAACAGTTGCCTTTCCAGCTCCCGGAAATCCTTGTTAGGACCAAATATAAATCTCCTCCTACACAAGATGTTCCAAGATCTTCAGGCAACCACTGGTGATAGAATTCGGCAAAAGACAGATGGGAGTCCATGTGTACAGTGATTAAAGAACCCATGAAAGAGCGTAAGTAGCCTTATTACAGAGTAATAAAACTACCAGATGCCACTGCCAATTAGTGCTGCTCTGGGCGGATGGTTGTTTTCATCTTTTCTAGGCTCTGGAGGCTAGAGAAAGCAAGCTTGAATGTGACTGAGTAGGACTTAAAAAGTTTTAGGTTATAATTAAGAAGCACCCATGAAAGATAAGGCTGTCTGCAATCTGATGTCTTGCCAACACTTAAGTTGTTTTTGCCATGTGTTATGCTGAAAACACTTGTTGGTATTGAGCCCTGGAAAAACCCACAGCTTATACAGAGTTCCTTCTCTGGTCCAGGATTACTCTGGCTGTTTAGTCCTGAAGGCTGCTGTGACACCACCTCTGATCACCCGGGGTAACAAGATTCTTGGTCGGGGTGGAGAAGCTCAATCGTCTCAGAGCTGGCCACCACCTGGGAGAATCTAGAATGTGCCAAAGGTCACGATCCCTCCCACTGGGTACCCCTTACATGAGGCTGGAGGGAAGCCCTGTAAGTACTCTAAGTTGCCTGTCTTGATCACACTCTGCCCATTTCTGCAGCCTGAAATTCTGCTCACCTGCAACTTTTCTGAAACTGCTTTCAAGAATTTTCAACTACTTCTCAGTTGGCAAAACAAGGGTTAAGTTCCAGGCTTTACCTCCCTTGATCTTCTGTAGCTGTCAATGCCACTTAGCATACCCTTCTTGAAAAGACTTTTTCCTCCTAGCACCACCTACTGTTAAGTGAGCCTTTAGAAAAGGGAGCTAGGTACCCAGCTCAAGTTGGATTGCCAGGTTGTGAGTCCTGGCCTTATTATGTGTGGATATGGGCAAGTTCCTTAACTTCTCAAGGTCTCAGTTTGCCCATCCTTATAACAAGGATAATAATAGTGTCTATGGCATAGGGCAGCAGTAGAGATTAAATGAGATAATTCCTGTAAAATCCTACGTGCCTGATGTATAAATGTTCAATAAAGGCTAGCGCAGTTTCTTCAACCATAAAATGAAGTTTTAAATGGGTTAGGAAGATTAAATAAGTTAATACACTGCACATGTAAAGAGCTTCGAACAGAGCCCGACATAAATTGGTGTTCAGTAAATGTTAACAATCGTTCTTATTATTAGTGACTTCCAATTCCATCCTCTACCCTCAGCTCCAGACTTCTTTTGCAGCTGCCTAGATGTTTCTTGTCATATTAAACTCACTTGTTCAAAACCAAACTGTCTTGCACGTCCTTCTCCCACTGCCCCCATGCTTCCAAACCCTCTCTTCCCTGTGTTCTGCATTCAACCGGTCACTGACCACCCTACCATCACCCAAAGCAGAGCATCATTCTTGCCCTTCCCTCACCCTCCCCGCATAGCTCTTCCTAGTCTCCCCTCGGTCTCTGGACTCAGGGGGATTTTTTGATCCTGTCACTATCACTCGCTCTGCCTTTCTTTGGGTTGCTCAGGCTCACAGATTCCTGGAGCCATTGCAACGGCCTCCAAATATTTTGATGTATTCTGAAAACGGATGATCAATGTGGGGTGTCAAGAATGATTCCAAGGTTGTTCTGCATAACTGTCAGAAAACGGATCTGTTTGCTGAGCTTGGAAAGAGTGTGGTAGGGTTTTTGTGGGAGTTCGAGGGCCCAGTTGTGAAATGGAAAGATTAAACGAATCAAAGAATAATGATTAGAAAGGTTAGTTCCTTCCTGGAGTTTCTTTTCCTAACCTTTCCAGAGTTTATTTTCACTTTTACTTGTTTTTTCCTCTTTCTGTTATTGTTCATTAAATTCGCATTCTTTTGTACCCAGAATCCATTCGCTTCTTACCACCTACACTACTATCACCATTTCTTTTCTAACCATTCCCAAACCACTGTCCGTCCGTCATCCCACGTCTGGGTTATTGTAATACCGCCTCCTTTCTCCCCTGGCACTATATACTCGACACTGCAACCAGATGATCACACGGAGTTGAAATCATGTTACTTCTACATCAAACCCAAAACCATACAATTGCCTGACCCGTCTCCCTCCTTTCACCCTTGAGCATGGCAAAAGTTGGCCTTTAACACTAATAGTTTTATTTGCAAAAAGAAAAAATGGTTTGCGCAACTATCAAGGGTTATACAGAAGAGGTAATGCCTGGGGTGTGCTGAGCGCTAGACGCACGGGAGGATGTAGTGCGGGAATCGTTCTGATCGCCTCAACCTGCACTTCTCAGCCCTCCGTCAGGGGCGCTCGGGCACGCTGGCCTCACCCTCGGAGGACTTCATTTCCCAGGATGCCACTGAGCGGGGCCGGCCGGAAGGCTGCGTGCCCTCCGCGGGGCATGATGGGGGAGTTGGAGCTTTCCATCATGGCGGCTTCCATTTCGGGCTACACCTTCAGCGCTGTGTGTTTCCACAGCGCCAACAGCAACGCCGACCACGTAGGTGCCGGGCCCCCCGCCGTGGCTGCTGGGGCCTCCAGCTTCCGTCGCGGGCCAAGGCGGGATCACTCGCGGCTCGCCCCCTCGGGCTCCCGGGCCGGCCTGAGGGTCTAGTGACCCGGGCTGCTCCCGCCCCTGGCGAGCTCCTGCTGCCCGGGACTCTTTCGCTCCCCGGATGGGCTCCCTCATTGGGTGCCTTCCGCCACCCTACCGTCCTGGGACAGCAGTCTCAGGTTTAGCAAAGCTGTCCTTGCCGGCTGCTGGCAGTGTCAGGAGTCGCTTAATGGAAACCGAGCGCCTGCCCCTCCCTGGGTGACAGGCTTCTAGACTGGAGAGGGGAGCCCGGGGTCGGAAAGGAGCCGAGGCACCCAGCCCCACCCGCTCGTCTTACAGGTTGTCGTGGGGTGCGACGAGGGAAACCATGGCTGTCACTATTCGTACTTGTTAGATATGATCGTGTGTTTTCTTCGCCTCTACTGAAAATGGAGAATTTAAACAGGAGTGGTAGGTGTAGGGTCTACTTGCCTTAAAGTTGCATGTTTAGTTCCTTGGCGAATGTTCTGAGACCGCGGAACTAAGTCACAGTGAAATAGGGAAGTGACAGGCCTTCGTATGAGTGATCGGAAATGAATAGGCTTTGGAGCCCACAGAGGGAGCAGAGCCTGTCTGCGTCAGTGTCTTTATTTTTCGGATTGTCTTTTAATGTCACTGGCCTCTGAATGGAAATTCTTTCAGAAACTAGGTAATTTTTTTTTAAAATCTTTAAGCGCGTGATTAATTTGTTCATTAAATTGGGGATTTTTTAAAATGATGTTAATAGTGAATTAACACATTCATTTTGTGTGTGTGCGGGGGGAAGGGGGGTGTTGTGTCATTACAAAGCAAAATAATATCCCGCAGAAGACGGAACTGGATTTGGTCTGGTGTCAGCAATCCATTAATGAAAACATTTCATAGAGAGGTGATTCCATTAGTAAATTGGATAGCATTAATGTACCTTTCTTCTCTTCAGTGCTGATGATAGAGATTAATGATAATATACACAACATGGGTTTTTCCAGAGGCGGCTCCTGTCTCTGGACACTTAAGGCCTTTGATACTGCAGCCAGCTATTTAATAATGTAATGAAGTTCCACATATACGTGGTTTGCGATGCTCCTAGTGTCCGTGGGAGTATTGAATATGGTTTAAATAATGCTTCTTAGTCTCTGTAATGTTTGGATTGCCTGATAATATCACAGTTTATGTATAAGACAAGATTATTGTCAGAAGTTACCTGTTGAAAAGTGGTTGGTTTTTCTACAACTTGCAGTGAGACGGCCATCATGCTCGGATTGTTATTAATTTAATTCAAGAGCTCTCTGTTTACTATCTATGCTGTGCCAGATATGGTGCTAGACTTCGTGGAAATTTTCACCGATAACAGTAGTTTGTGACTGTATCATAAAAACCATACGTGTTTATATTAACCTTGCCACAATTATATATGTGGAATACTTTAATTTCAATCATATTTCAATTTTATTTATTTTAAAGTTGAAGAACCAAGAATTTGCCTTTGTAGTTCATTCTGGTTTTGTCCAGGCAAAAAATTAGTTTAATAGAGCTGGGGTTAGCAAACTTTTTCTATAAACAGCTACGTAAGTATTTTAGGCTTTGAGAGCCATGTGCTCTCTGTAGCAACTACTCAACTCTACTGTTGTAGGGAGAAAACAACCACCGATGATAAATAAATTAGGGTGACTGTGTTCAATAAACTTTATGCACATTAAAATTTGAATTTGACATAATTTTCACACTGAAATATTATTTCTATATTAACTTTTTTCAACCATTCAAAAGTATAGAAAGCGTTCATTCTTAGTTTGTGGGCTGTACAATAAAAGGCATCAGGCTGGTTTTAGCCCAAACACTGCAGTTTGCCTACTCTTGGTATAAAGTAACAGTGGCTCAAATAATCCCAGACCAGTAGATAAATAAGCATTTGTTTTATACTTGGCTTAGAATGTCTTGATGTCACTGTTGACTTTTTCAAACTGAGGGCTATGACAGAGTTGCCAAGTGAAAGAGAGGACGCTCATTTCATTAAATTTTAATTTCAGATGAATAATAATTTTTTAGTATATTATTACATTAAAAATTGTTTGTTGTTTGTTTGAAATTCAAATTTAACTGGGTGTCCTGTGTTTTTATTTGCTAAATCTGGCGATTCTAGACTGGAACACTAGGGATCTTAAGGTCTTAAGTACTGTAGGAACTTTAATTTTTTTTTCATTTTGATTAAAATAATTTTTTTAACCTATTACAAAGTTTCCTTTAGTGAGAACTCAAAACCGAAACACTTTTATAAGATAAAAAAGCTTCTTTAGTCAGTGTTTCTCAAACTAGTAGTCAGGATGCCCCTTCAGGCCTGAGAGGATATTTCTCTAAGGGGAATCTCTATATTACTCACATTTGAGAAATGCCCTGTAATGGTGACTCCACTCCCCTAATCCAGTACAAAACTATGCTATAAAAGCATCTGTCTCTCTTTCCGCACCCCCTCACATTCTCTCTTTCAACCAGGAATGTTCTTAAACTTCTTTAACCGATTTGAATGATCAACCAAGAGTAGGAAGGTGTAGAGTACAGTGCATTGTTTCAACCAGTTTATTCAGGCAGTACGTACTGAGCACCTTCTATGTGTTAGGCACTGTGCTAGGTGCTGAGATATAGCAATGAACAAGCACGAAGTTCCTGCTCTTAGTGGGGGAGAGGCATTCATTTATTTATATAAATATGTATTGTGGCATTGAGTGAGAAGACAAGAGAAAGAATGCAAGGTAAAGGGGACAGAGTGCCTGGCAGATGCTATTTCCATTGCATTGACCAGGGAAGCAACCTAATGAAGGGAAGGAGTAAGCCATGTGGGTATCTGGGAATGGAGGTTCTGGGACAGCCTATGTGTTTACCCCTCTGCAGGGAAGTTATTTTGACATTTAGGGTCCATGTTCTCCAACTGCTTATGCTGAACATGACAGCAAGTATCAAATAGTAGGTTATATGCTGAGTAATCCAGAATCGATTCTGGTGGCGTATATTCTCGAAAGGTGTAAATAAACTGACGTCTGCATTATTAGAGAAAACCTTTGACGTGCGTGCTGGGTTTTATTTGCTGAGATTCTAATTTCCCACACCAGCCTATACAAGAGCAGTTCATTCATTGTGCGTTGTATTAACTTCTTTATCCTTCTATCATTAGTAGTGGTTTTGTTTGTTTATTTGTTTTGGGTTTTTTTTTTTTTTGCAGTGTTTTTAAAACAATGAAATAAATTGTATGCTGTTGCAAGAAAAGAAGCTCGGAATATTTCTGCTTCCTGAGCTTTTTCGACATTGGTTATTATACTTAGTATCATTAAGGTGATGAATTCACTCTGCTCATTTTTACTTTAACAAAAAACATGGAAGACTTGATAGGATTAAAATAATATTTCATCTTGTATGGAATCCTTTTCTCAAACAATCAGATTAGTAGATCTCAGACTTTACTCTTACTTGTTGGCTTATAGAATCGTAGTTTACATGGCAAGCATATTTTAATCATTGTTAAAATTATTATAAAATTCCTCTTAATTCCAATGAAAGTCATCAGTACTCTTAGTCTGCATCTCTTCTTTCTTACCTTCAGGAAGGGTTTCTGCTGGGAGAGGTGAGACAAGAGGAAACTTTTAGCATCAGTGACTCACAAATCAGCAACACAGAATTTCTACAAGTAATTGGTAAGTTTATCACTGATCTTAGAAACACTGTTTTGTATATATACTGTTTGTTTGTTCTTTGGCCCTTTACCGGTTTTAATCTAAAGGATTAGAGTACATAGACAACCACTAAAATCACAATGCAAATTGTTTGCACTAAGACATGATCTGAAACGTTTGTATCAGTTATTGTGAACATACAACGAATCACGGTAGGTTTAGGTATTGTATAAAGCTCTCCTTTACCCACTAATTCGTGTGATTTTTATTGAATTGCTATGTGCTGTTGCACTTGATGGTCTCTTCAAAACCACTGTGAACCTCAGGTTTGCAAAGTAGGCTATCCCTGTTGTCAATGTCACCTCATCCTGTACTGAAAGGATGTGTTACACTGCTGTTCTTGGAGGGGTCTGGCAAAGATGTTCACTCTTGTTTACATGAGATGTTTGCTAAATTTGTACAGCCTTCTGAGGACTAAATCGAATACTTGCTTTGGGGGCGATCACGGGGGAGACTGCAGGCTGTTCATAGATGCGCTTACCCGCTTCGGATCTGCCTTCTTTTCATAACTAGGGGTCATAGTGCTTTCAGCCGCACCTTGAGCACAGCACCAGGTAGCATATCCTGATGCTCAAAACGCAGCGAGGGACATCCGTTTGCTTTTGCAGCCAACAGTTATTGCAGTGTGAGGCATGTGCTAGGCAATGCGGGGAACCTCCAGGTACAGCCCTGCCTTCCAGGAGTGTGGGGAGAATGAGACAGGTGCACACACAAACACCTGACCGCGCGGCATGAGTGCTGTGAGGGAGGGATGAAGGAAGTCCGTGAGTCGGCATGGAAGTCCGCCAGCGGGCGGAACCAGTGAAGATGTCATGAAGGACGTGAGCTCAGGGCCAGGGGGCGGCGCGTCTGGAGGACACAGCAAAGAGCGCGTGAAACATCCCGGGGACCCGGCCTGTTTCTGTGACTAAAATGCAGTTTGTGTGGTGGAGGGTGGCTTAAAATACTGCTGGACGGTCAGGCCGTGTTGAGGCCAAGTCATCAATTTCAGGTCGGTTCCGATCGCCTAGGACATGAATTGGGAGTCCAGGGCGAGGACTGAGGTGGGGCCAGGATTGGGGGAAAGCGACCAAAACTGTAGAGCCCGCTACCGCAATACCGACTTGTAAAGACTTGGTACGTATAGGGTGCAGCTGCTCTCTCTTCAAGGTGGGCTCCCCCCCAAATTCTTTACAATCTTAAAATAGAGAATTTGGTTTCATTGGACATCTGTGTAATTATTTATTGTTTGCAATTGGGTTTTCAAAATTAATTTGGTAGATGAAGGTTAAAATGTCAGATGTGGTTAACTGACAGCAAGCCGTTCAAGAAAGAGCACTCTTACATGGCATGATCAAAAAAGTAGCATTTCTGATGAATATTCTAGCTGTTTTTAAAGAAATACAATGATAAAGTAATTCAAATTTTACAGTATACTGTAATAGCCAAGGTACTGATTCTTTGATTCATAAACCTTTTGGTTCTTGCAGTAAATGCCAGTTTCCATGTATTGTAGATATGAAGAAGTGCCAATCAATAGAGTTCCAGTTAATACAGAGCCACGACAACCACCTTTTGCTGTACAAGTTTTAATTCATTACCTACATTCAGTTCATTGTTTGAAAGGATTATGGATCTTAGGGCCAACGTGTTTACTAGTATTATTTTAAGTGTGTTGTTATTGTAATATTTTTATTTTAAAAATAAATACATATCATGGATTAAAGACTTAAATGTAAGACCTAAAACCATAAAAATCCTAGAAGAAAACATAGTAAACTCTTTGACATCGCTCTTAGGAATATCTTTCTGGATATGTCTCCTCGGGCAAGGGCAACAAAAGAAAAAATAAACAAATGGGACTGTATTAAACCAGAAAGTTTTTGAACAGCAAAGGAAACCGTCAATAAAATGAAAAGGCAGCCTATTGAATGGGAGAAGGTATTTGCTAATGATATATCTGATGAAGGGTCAATATCCAGAGTACATAAAGGATTCATAACAACTCAATATCAAAATAAACCAACAATCCAATTAAGTGGGCAAAAAGACCTGAATAGACATGTCCCTAAAGTAGACATACAGATGACCAACAGACACATGGAATGGTGCTTAACATTACTAATTATTAGGAAAATGCAAATTGGAACCACACGAGATAGCACCTCACACCTGTCAGAATGGCTGTCATGAAATAGGCAGCGAACAGCGAAGGCTGGCGAAGGTGTGGAGGAAGGAGAACCCTGGCGCATTGCTGGTGGGATTGCGGATTGGCGCAGCCACCGTGGAAAACAGTGCAGAGATTCCTCGGAAAACTAGAGATAGATTTACCTTAGGATCCGGCAATTACATTTGTGGTTATTTATCTAAGAAAAATGAAAAACCTAATTCGAAAAGATATATGCATACCTATGGTGATTGCAGCATTGTTTGCAATAGCCAAGGTATGGAAACAACCTAAGTGTCCATCAGTAGATGAATAATAGAAGGGGTGTGTGTGTGTGTGTGTGTGTGTGGCCATAAAAAAAAAGAATGAAATGTCATTTGCAACAGCATGGGTAGACCTAGAGAGTATTAAGTGAAATAAGTTGGACAGAGAGAGATAAATACTGTACAGTTTCACTTATACGTGGAGTATTTTAAAAAATGAACAAACAAAATGAAACAAATAGACTCATTGTTTGATGGTGGCCAGGGAGCGAAGGGGTGGGGAAGATGGGCAGAAAAGGGAAGGAGTTAAGTATAAGCTTCCAGTCATAAAATAAGTCCCACGGCAGAGGGAGTAGAGTCAGTATTGTAATGACTATACGCTGACAGATGGCTACTAGGCTTACCATGGTGGTCACTTCGTAAGGTGTATAATAAATGTTGAATCGCCGTGTCGTACACCCGAAACTAATATAATGTATGTCAACTATAGTTAAAAAATAAATAAATCCACATTAGAAAATGTAAACCAGGGACTCTGGAAAACCTGGTAAGGCCAAACATCAGGGAAGTGCCATGAGTAGTATTCCATACCAGTAGTGCGAAGAAATTCTCTGGCCTCGCTTAAGCTCCAGAATAAGATATTTTAAATAAAGTAAACTGACCAAATTCATTATTTGTTGAGGATGTCTGACTCCATGCACAGCCAACCTTACCTGACTCTATACAATAAGGAGGACTTTATAGAGAATATCACATTCCGGACATGAAATATCTGTCTTGTTTTGCATACGTATCAATTGTAAAAGCTGTGCTAAATCACTTGAAGCAAGAACCATCCGTCCTCAGCTCTAGGGAGGAGACGCTAGAAGAATCCTGGGTCAATGAGATGATGTAGTGGCAGTTACTGGAAAGGAGGGAAGAGGGAGGAGAGGAGAAGCAGGGAGGGAGGTGAGCAAGACCAGCAGTACCTCCCAGTGGGGAGGTGTAAGGAGTGTGTGCAGAGACCCCGTATGTACATGTGCAGAAGATTCGACCGCGTGCTTGAGCTGTGGAGGCGTGGGCAACTCCGGGGCTGCAGACCGGGCTGCCCTGCCTCTGCCTGCTCCCGAAGGTCCACCTGTCAGCTGATGTGCCCGCTAACTTCATTCCCATCTGCAGCTTTGTCGTGTTGGAGAATGTCACTCTGTTTTCTCCATGGAGTCCTTAGTTAGATATTGCAAAAAATCTAATACGAGAAAGCTTTAATGTCTTTAGGAAGTACCGCATGATGTGTAGAGCGCATCCGTGGTGTGCTTCTAATCCAGGTTGTAAATCATGAAAGAAGTCCGCTGGGTGGCTTGATGACGGGAGGTGTACTCAGAGTTCAGAATTTACTCTAGGGATTTTGTTAAGCAATATATTCTTTCCTTTAAAGTAGAAGATGTGTTTTTTCTTTTCCCTGAACTCTGAGTAACGTTTTTGCTGCATTCTAATTACTACAGATATCTCCGCAACAACTTACTAAGGAATACTGTATCATTTTTGGTGATAAAAGAAGGCACTGTTTCTAGATGAGGTTTTATTTGTATCACTATGTCAACAGCTGTGCCAGGCAAATGAACTTTTCTTTCCTGTGGAAGTTTTGCATCTGTGCATGTGTTTTGGCAACATTAACAGCCGTACAGATGCTAATTGGCCCATGCCTTTTAGGGTGGTGGTTTCATTTTAATTGAGTTAAAATTGTAGCCTGTAACTCTGGGCTGTGACACTTTAAACAGCAGGTAATGACTCGCTGTCCAGGAGAATGTTATTAATAGGACTGAATGGCTATTTAGTCTCATGGTCTTATAACGCAACCCAGACCTTAAGCCCCCTGACGAACTTGAAGAAATTGTTCACTCTGGTTAATCACCAAATGCAATCTTTTCAGAAACCATCAGGATCTGCCTTATAAATAATGGCTTCCCTCGATGCTGGCCATCTTCGTAAGGGTTAATAGACTTCCAGAGTTGCCTCCTTTTCCCTTCAAAACACCTGGCCCAAGTTGTCATGACATGAGTCGTTAGTAGGTTATTGATGGTAGGGTGGTTAGGGCCCTCTCCCCAAGCTGTCCTCACAGCTTTTATCCACCTTGATTAAATGCTTCCAGCCAGTGTTACCTTTTCCTCTTACGCTTTGTTTAAATAAGTAGGATTGGTAAGGGCACACAATAGCTTCATGTTCCTGAATAAAAGCTTTCAGGTGTGGGCTCGCCAGACATGGACAGATGGAAACAGGGCTCTTGTCCTCAGTTTACTTTGTTTTGAGAATGTGTCCCTGAGTGTAAGTGTGAAGAAGGCACACTGCCTTCACTAGTGTATACAGAGCACCTACTCGGGAGAGGAAAACTATCTTTTATTTTCTGAGACTTTGGTAAAAAAATAAAAAATAAAAATAATAAAATCCTGGGCTATTTTATAGTTACCCGTATTTTACATGGTTAACTAAGATGTATTTTCTCTTTCTTATTACAGAAATCCATAACCATCAGCCTTGTTCAAAACTTTTTAGGTAAGCCACATCCTTCTTTGTAGCTTTTAGTTATTAAAAGATTAATTGATTGAAAACCAGTGAATTTAGGCCTGTAGCTGATTGTGACTTAAAGGGGCATCCAAAATCACTTCTTTAGGGAGAGCCTTCGTGCATGTGGCACTGTGAGGGTGGGAACAGAGGAGGTGTGAGTCAGCGATGCTTGCGGCCGAGTAGGCGTCTTGGCCACAGTGATTTGGAATGGACGCCTTCCCACCAGCCTCCCTAGCAAGGGCTCTTCAGCCACAGGGAAGGAAGGGTCACGTGGAGAGGAAATAGTTTAACGTGTTTGTTAAGAGGAATTACAAATGCTCAGTATTCAACTTTAAAATGTAAGGAAAGAGAACGTAAAACTTTCTTTTTGTGTTTATTTAAGTTAATATACACCAGTTGCTTATTATGACCAACTAAAGGACAGAAAGAAAAAAATGGGAGGAGAGACATTCAGAAGGGAGAAAGCAAATGACAGAGACACGTGGAGGTGTGGAGGTGAGAGAGGAAAAGGCCACTGTTTGCACACACAGGGCTCTGCTCCGCAAACCTCCACCTCGCCCTTCGCCTTCCGTCTTAGCTCTAGACCTCTCCAAACCCTTTACCTTATGCCTGGCATGGCGATGCCAGCTCTGTGTGTCTTCAAACCCCCTGAGGCCCTATTCTGCCTTCCCAGAAGCCAGGCCAATACTTGCCTTGCAGTGCTGCCCACACTGGTTCAAGTCAGCGTTCCTGGTCAGCACTGCCTTCTTGAGACACCTGCCAGCTCCTCGCTCCCTGCGGTCCCCGCTGTGTGTTCCCTGCAGCTCTCACCGTGACCACTCTGCCCTTCTCAGCTGGCCCAAGCACCCAGCCTCCTGCACCCAAGAGCTGCTGGGGACTTGTATCGTATTCACTGCCCTCCCCGACACACACACACACACACACACACACCTCTGATTATTGCAGAGGATTGTCATCATGGAAGATAAGTACCTGTGGATAAGGCCTCAAAGTAGCCAAGAACCTCATCTTTTTTAGATTTATACAGAACCGAAAGAACGGGAAGACAAACAACCAGCAGTTCATTTGGGGAGACCCTCAGGGCACATGAAATGATTCAGGCCCCGGTCCATGCAGTGCCTCCGTCTGGTCCATTAAAGTGTCTGATTTGGCCCTCACTGTCCAGAGCTTTGCCAAGTGTCCTTGCTTTGACTTTCTGAGGAATTCTATAAAACACTGTCAGCAAAGTCATATCAGAAAAAGAACTTAAGTTTAAATCATAGGCTTGTAATTCTTAGAGCTAAAAGAAACTTCAGAAATCATCCGTCTACTTCAAACTCTTTATTTTGCAAAAAGGACATGTAGGCCAGATAGGTGTAGGCCAGATAGGTTAAGGGACTTGCTCATGGTCACACATGGAGAGCCAGAGCTGGCGTCTCCTGACTCCTGGGTCGGTGTTTTTACCATACCCCGAACTCCTTCCTGCTTTATAAAGCCCGGGCTTGTGGTGGCATTCCTGAAATCGTGACCAGTGGTAGAAAAGCCCACCTGTCATTATGCCCGGACCGCTCACCACCGGATCCTGGTGTGATTGGTCTATTTTAGGGCTGAGCGCTCTCAGTGTGAAGCTGGCCAGACCTGGCTTCAAACCTGCCTCTGTTATCTATGATTTTTTTAAATCTATGATTTTTTTAAATCTATGATTTTTGAAATCTATGAAGCTACTTCACTTTAGTGTCTTTACCTACAAAAATGGAAGTCAAACTTGTTGACTTTATGGGCTTAACTAATACCTCCTGCACTGAGGCAAGAATGAAGTCACGTGACAAAACATGCCCCTGAGTTGTTAGGCATTCAACAAACATTCATCTCCCTCCGTCATCTCTCAGAAAATGAGTTCCTGCATTCTTTTTTATTTTCATAAGTAATTCATACTTACAAACAAGGAAAAGATGTCACAGGTGTTTGAAACCGCATATTTTATAATTGCTTGCTATCAGCACCTAATACCCTTTGAATGTAACAGTCTCTTGAGTATTCTTTGATGCCAAAGATGCCTTACATCAGTAAAGCATTTAGATGGATTTCTCTTTATATACCTATTGAAGAGAAACAATTATACTTTTATTACCAACTTTCGGGGTTAGGTGACCCATAGATACATGTAGCTAAGCATATCCATGTCACGATACCACATAATTTTAATACAATTTTTTACTCTTTAAATAAACAGTTTTTATGACTATGCAAGCAAAGTTAATGAAGAGAGTTTGGACAGGATTCTTAAGGATCGGAGAAAGGTATGTTCTGTTTGTTGCCCATTCTGATTTGAAATCGCTCCGTATCTCATCTCCCAAGCTTAAAACCAGAAAGGAATATAAATGGAACAATGCGATTCTTTGTTAACATGTGAGAGCTCCGTTACCCTGAGTAGATTCTAAAGGGAACTGCGGGTGTGAGACAAGGGTCACAATATAGCAATAGGAAAAAATTGGATATTTATAATATTCCATTACGTAAAAATCAGAAGAAAAAATGAACTAACGCAAAAGTTAACAATAGTTGAATTGACTCTGGGTGGTTCTACTTTGCGATTTTAAAAACAATTTGTAAATATTTACAAATTGTAAATATTCATTAAATTAATGAATGTGTAAATATACACATTCATTAATTTAACAATTTTTACTTCAGTACGTAAATTCCAGAAAAATAGATCGGTCATCAAACCATCACTTGAGGGAAAAAAGTAGCAATTAAAGTTTTCAGCTTTTCAAACAGAAAACAAAATGCCTTTGTTTAGAAGCAAGTATCGTAAAACTGCTTTTACAAGATCACCTGCGGAGGAAAACGAGCTGGCGGTGCGAGCCGCGGTCCCTGAGGTGTCTGCGGAGCGGCCTCGGGGTTCGAGCGCAGTGTTGGGGACCGTCTCACTCTCGTGCCTCTGCTGGGTGGAAAGGCAGAGAGAAGAGCGGGGAGGGTGACAGGAGGAACGGGCAGTGTGGGGCGTGGGTCGGAAGACAGAACCGATGGCCCTGTGGGTTTCGACAGACTCGGGAGCTGCTCCGCGTGGCAGGGTCAGACCAGCCGCCCGCCTCCACCCCCTCCTGGGAGCGGGAGCAGCCGCGGGCGTCGGGGGCGTCGCGGCCCAGCGCCCTGATGTTTCAGCCACTTGCCCAGGACCGTTCGTTCTGGGATCTCTGACCCGTCTGTCCTTCCTCTGCCGGCGACCGCCATCCTCCTCTTCCCATTTCTTTTCACATTTTAAGTAATGAATCTTTATCGTACTTCCTAAAACTAAAATTTGTTTCATGAAAATTCTTATTGAAGCACAGTTTTTTAGAGGACTCACTACATATTAAAAGTACCAGAAAGTATTTTTTTTTTTTTTTTGAAATTGATTAAAAACTTTAAAGTGGAAAAAGTGAGTAAAGACGATCAAGGGGAAATTCTCACTCACACACATCCACAAATGGTGAAGAAATAAATGAAAAGATGTTTAACTACTATCCGGAAAGGCAGAGTGAAACAATGGATGCTATGTCTTTGCCCATTAGATTGGCAGAGTGTTCTCGGATTGCCGGCATCCGGTGTTGGCCAGGCTGTGGGAAGCGGCACCCTGCAGGCGGCGGGGTGTAAGTCGGTGCAGACATTGAGGAGGAGAGTTTTGCAATAACAGAATTTTAAATACGTAGTGCCACTTCTAGGAATCAGGCCCAAGGAGATAATGACGTCTGGGCACAAAGATATGAAAAACTGGCATTTTTGGCCACTTCAGCTCTGTGCCAGGCCGTGTTCTAAGCATTTTCCAGGTAGTGACACATTTAATCCTTGCGACAGCTCCGAAGTAAACATTGCTGGTTCTGTTGTACATTTTACAGTTGAGGCAGCTCAGGTTAAGTAACTTGCGTAAGGCCACCAGCAAGTAATGGTGTAGTCAAGGCTTACACCCAGCAGTCTGGCCTCTTAATCCGGTATACAGCAATGTTTGTAGCAACTTTGCTTAATAGCAAGAGTCTTGAAACCAATCTGAGTGTCCACCCGTGGGGAATGAGTAAGTACATTGTGCTGATAGCTCCGCACTATGAGAAATGAAGCAGCCACTAAAAAGAATGAGAGGTCCTCGTGTCACAGCGATCTCTAATGTTGAATGAAAAATGAAGTATTATAATTTGGGCCTATTTTATGTAAAAAGAAAAGTCTGAATGAGTGTTTAAATATATGGAAAAAGAGCCAGAAAGAAGTCAACCAAAACTTAAAAGCGGATGCTTTGGGAAAGGGCGTGCTGCTGATGAAGGGAGACTCGATTTGGCGTTTTCTTAAAATTGTATTTTATAATTAAAAAGACATGGAAAAAAGGACTCCACTACGTTAACTACTGTGTGGTTTTTTCAGTAGTAGATGGGGATACATCTCCGAATTAATTTGGGGGTTTAAAATTAGATTTGTTTTGCTGACACAGGAGACATAGGTTGTTATCTGAAGTTAACTTTGCTTTTCCTGAGGTCAGGATTCTCAAAAAAGTTAAAAGTTGGTCTGCAGTTTTGATTTTATAGGATTTTGTGCTAAAACAAATGTTTATATTTTCCTTTGCAATTAAAGGTGTGAATTTTTTGTTTCAATTTACTTGGAAATTATGTATTATTTTCCATGGTATTTGTTAAGGGCAGGAACTTTTATATTTTAATACATTTCCTTTGGCGCCTTATACATAATATAAACTCTTTGAGGAATTTTTTCCCCAGAAATCTAAATTTCCAGTACAAAAGCAAAGATGATGTAAAATCTTTAGATGACTGAAAAGCATTATAGTTGATTCTAGTTTGGGTCTTTTCCCCAGGAAAGGTACAAAATTGTATCTTTACCTCAAAAGGGTTATTGTATTACATACAAAGGTACATTTGAAATGTTAGACTTAAAAATACATGTGTACTTTAAACAGTACCTGGCATACAGAAAATATTTTAATTATTATTAACTCTTGAGAAAAGTGGCGGTGGGAACTTTTCAAAAATTCTTTGCTAGGCAGGCGTCAAATCTAATGTTTAATTGAAAATTATAAGAATTGAATGAAAATTTAGTAAGTTGAACTCATAGAAAATAGAACTCATATAAAATAAATGGATAGTAATTTAAAAAGTTCTCTGAGACGTAGAATTATCCATCAGAAAATATGAGCTAATGAAGATTTTTGTCACAATAGCATCTAGTACATAAAATGTAAAGAAATAGCTTTACTAAAAAAGCATGACTCTCAAATATAGAAACTACAGCATTGCTAAAACATTATAAAAAATATGTTAGGTTTAAAATAGAGGCTAATGTTTTCGATATGAAAATCCCCCAATAGGTACAAGGTGGCCGCTTGCTGAATTACTGCTTTTGCAGAATCCATGTTGTGTTTAGAAGTTTACACAGCCTCAGGTTTGGGGCTAAGGCCAAAAAAGCAAGTGAGAGGAGGATTTACACCTTCTGGAAGCATCTGCTCTGAAGTAGAAAATGGTAAACAGAACTGCCACCTTAATTTTATCATAAGGCCAAAAAGAACACAACCTAAAAATGAGTGTACCCAGTATTGGGGATCATTGCTTTGGCTCCATAAAATATCATTGTATGCTTAGCATAGAGAGCAGGGAGGAACATCTTTGTGACAAATTATCTGTGAAACTTCAGTAGAGATGAGGTTTTAGGGAAAGATATCCCTAATTTTTCATCATGGCCCAAGCATAGCTATCAAAAATGTGCTTTTTAGCATCAGTGACCTAATTTTTAGTAGCTTTACAACTAGCTCGTTAGCTCTAAAAGGTAGACTCATAGATGTCACCAATGTGAATATAAATCGATCAGAATGATGGAAGCATTCTTTTTAGCAAGCATCAAATGAATAAGGTGATTACTATTAGTCGATATCTAAAATAAATTTATAAGGCTCCCTGCTTCCTAGAAAATACAGCGGAATAAAACAATTGAAATCCGCATAAGTGAAAAGCATCCAGTAGCCCCTTGCAAGTCTGTTGGTCAGCGGGTGTTTCACAACAATGGCCAGCGTGAGGAGCGCTGCTCAGCTCTTCCCAGGGACACAGACGGGCTACGGGACAGGCCCGTGCTGCAGAGGCGCTCCCTCCAATGTCAAGCGCAGAGTCCTGAGGCATCAAGTTTAACACGTCGTGTTCTCAGATCTTTTTTAAGGAAAACTACTTTTCACTTTTTATGACCACCGTTTTGTGGCTAATGTGGAATTTGTTTTACAGTGGAGAAAGGCAGGCTCCAGATTTTGGCTGTCACTCATGAGCTTTGTGCCTTTGGACAAAACATCCCTTGTATAGGATTTATAGTGTCAGTAATGTTTGGATTTTCTTTTTATTTGAAGAATATCAGAATTAATTGCTTCTCTGTAGTTGGAAGTCGCGCTTGATGTCCCGGCGTACCCCTCGAGGGCAGGCACTGTGTCTTCATTCCCTGTGGCTCCTTGCGACATGGTGGAGAAAACGCCGCTCACATCCCAGGGGCCACGATAATCAGTGAAAACAACTTAACGATAATCAGTGAAAACAACTTTCATAACGTCGTTAGCTGTGGGCCGGGGACAGGGACTCCCTCCCTTCCTAGTGAAGGTGCCAGAACGTTATCTATCAGTCTAACAATTTTATCACTAACAATTTTAAACTACCTTTACTTCCTAAAACAGGATTTTCACTCAAAGAGTTTATTTCAAAGAAAGAAGCTATATGGTTATTCTTCTAGTAAAGAATCATCTCTACAATGGAGATTTGCAAATTTTAGTATGTGCAAGAAAAAAACTCAATGGACTTATCTTTAGAGTCCTGGCTCAACCTTTAGAGGTTCTTATTCTGCAGGTTCGGGTGGGGCCAGGAGCATCTTAGTAAGCTCCTAGATGTCCCTTAGGCCATCTGTCATCCAGATGCCCAGCAGACCACATTATGAGAACTATTCTCCCAGAAAACATCAGTTTAGTTCACTCAGCCAACTTAGGTAACCTGTAGTTAGAACTGACGAAGCTAAACTATAAAAATCGTATTTTTTGAGGTATAATTGCCACACAGTAGACGGCACATTTATAGCGTACGCTTTGATAAGTTTTGATGTGCCCATCCCCCATGAAACCATCATCATCGGCATTATAAGATAACGACCCCGTCTGTCGCTGCCAAGCCTCCTGTCCCCTTTTCTCATCCCTCCTCCTCGCCTCTCTCCCTGGTCGACCACTGATCTGCCTGTTGTCACTACAGCTTAGTTTCCACTTTTTAGAATTTTACATAAATAGAATCCTCTGCGCATACGTTGTTTTTTGGTCTGGTCTCTTTCACTCAGCATAATTATTTTGAAATTCATCTGTGTCGTGTCCATCCCTTTTGATTACCGAGCAGGAGTCCGGTGTGGCCCACCACAGCTTGTTTACCCATGTGCCTGTTGATGGACGGTTGGCTGGTTCTTGGTTTTGAGCTATTGCACATAAGCTGCCACGAATAGCTGTGTACCTTGTTTGTGTAAATACCTTCAGAACGAAGTTCGTAAGATTGCATGCGATCTTGAATGCCGTTTTTCTCCAGAAGGTTATCGGGTGGTACCGATTCCGGCGGAACACGCAGCAGCAGATGTCCTACAGAGAGCAGGTCCTGCACAAGCAGCTCACCCGCATCCTGGGGGTGCCCGACCTCGTCTTCCTCCTCTTCAGCTTCATCTCCACCGCCAACAGTTCCACTCATGCTTTAGAATACGTCCTCTTTAGACCAAATCGAAGGTAAAGAACACATTGCCACCAGCCTCACATAAACAGGAAAGATGTTGGTAAAAGTAGTTGAGATAGATGACTTTGAAAGTATGTTTCGGCTACGGCCACGCCTCCCTGAGCAAGCCCGGTCCCGTCTGATCTCGGAAGCTAAGCAGGGTCAGGCCTGGTTAGTACCTGGATGGGATACTGCCTAGGAAGACCAGGTGCTGTAGGCGTAAAAGATAAAAAATAAGGGATCGTAAGCTGACCAGGTCCTTGCAGTCTGTGAGGTCAGCCAAGGGTGCCTCACCTAAAAAAAAAAAAAAGAAAACAAAAGAAAATGTGTTTCATAACCTCTTTAAAGAAAAGCTTTTATAATTCTCTTTTAGCTAGTTATCTTTGTAGTTAAGGAAGGTATTTTCCTGTCAGTTAGTTGAATAAATTAAAATTGTTTTTGAATCAAGGAGCATTAGCATGACATCTTAATTATGCATAAATTCTTACAGGGAATGAACAGTTGGGAATCATCATTTGCTTCACTGTAATCCTTTATGGAGAAATACAGTTTTATTGCTCTGGAAGTCTGATTGTAATTTTAAAACATTTCAAAGACAAAATTGTAAAATTGATCCACCTACTGGTTAATGAGGGTTTTGCATTGTGAACTTGTTACAGCAAAAATAAAAAAAATAATCCTGTGATCGTGGTAAACAACAGAAAAGTCTCCCTCCGGGCGTTCACTTGCAGTGGAATAAATTAAATTGACATTTGTGAAAGTAACTATTCATTGTTAAATAACCATGTGCAAGATTTCGTTAATTAATCAGTAGGTATTGAGCACTTAAACCTTCTTAGCACTCAGCCACTGGAGGGTGCAGAAGGTGTATAAGACATGGCCTCAGCCCTCAAGGAGTTTACAGTCGAGTTTCTACTTTAAGGGAAGGGCAAAAAGTTTCTAATTCCTGCGTCCCTGGGTTGTCTGTGGAGGCAGGTGCTCCATGCCACCTGTTAGTTCACCAGTGCAGACTCGGCCTCCTGCGGCCAAGACCCGTCCGCAGGCAGAGCGACGCCTTTAACGTGACCCCTTCGCTCTTCCCCACAGGTTTAATCAGAGGATATCCCTTGCTATTCCCAACCTAGGCAATACCAGTCAGCAAGAGTACAAAATGTCTTCAGTGCCAAATACTTCTCAGAGTTATGCCAAAGTTATTAAAGAGCATGGGTAAGTGGCAAGGTAAAATCAAAGTTTTTGTTGTTAATATTTAAAAGGTTTATGGAGAAGTGTGAAGTCAAGTTTAATATGACTGACATTGAAAAACGTAGTGAGATGATTTCCTAGACAATCACCACTATATGTCAAAATTTTATTCTTATTGAAAACATAGTTTACTTTTACCGTTACTTTTTTTTTCTCATTTGCCACAAATTTTTTTGTAATTGATATGAAAATTTGGATAGAGTATGTGTATTTCTGAGGTTTTAATAGCTAACTGGAAAATGGATAGCTTTTGATTGTTTTTAAGTCGTCTTAGTCACATGGGCTCTTTTCTATTTCTCTTTTGTAATTCTAGTGGTGTGGGTGTTATTGCCGAGACATTGTCACCTCGGACGTGCAGCATTTAAGTGTTAGATGAAGGCAGAAGTGATAGGAAACTGCCTTTCAGGTTTATAGCAGTTCCGATAACTACGAGTTTTTTCTTCTGTCTTTTAGTACTGACTTTTTTGACAAGGATGGAGTAATGAAAGACATCAGAGCCATTTATCAGGTTTATAACGCACTTCAGGAGAAAGTGCAGGTAACTGATTTATCTCCTCGTTTTCACCTTATTTGTATTGCCCAAATGCTTTTAATTCTACCTTAATTTTTAATAATCTCCCAACTGACAAATGAATTGTGGTCCACGAGTCAGAATGTACTCTCCCAAAGTAATATCAGATGTGTAGAATAGTTATTCCCGGCAGCCTGCAAAAGCCTGTCTCATTTTGTGCCTGAAGTACAGTGTTAACATTACTATCCTAAGTCCTTGCGACCCCATTTATAGTGTTTTTTCTAGGGAAATGTATCCGAGTTTAAAGAAGGGTTGCTAAGAACACAGCTATCTCTTCAGCTGTCTGCTAAGTAGAGACTCCATCGAAAGGCAGCCACCCCCGGCAGCCCTGCTTCCTGCCTTCCTGTTCCCTCACTCTGCCCCCGGTGCCTGCATCGAGGGGGAGGATCCCAGCGGAGCCTGCTCATTCCTCATCATTCACGCAGCAAATATGGAAACATGTCCTGCAAGCCAGACACTGAGCTGGGTGCTAACAGTACTTTCCCACGTTCTTTTCATCATCCCCGATGCATTCTTAGGAGTAATTTGCTCTAAAATCCTAAGAACAAAAGAGGCTTGGAGGACAAGGAGGAAAATGGTGGATCTGAAGAAGCCCTCCCAGGCCTGGAGAAAGCTTCGCTTTGGGGAAGAAGGCCCCAAGGAATAGAGGGAAGGATGAAGGCAGCCACCGAGAAAGAGGAGAGCGGCCCGAGGTCAGGCTGGGGCAAAAGAAGAACGCGTCCACCGGGCAGTTTCCAGTGTTAGTGTCCAAATCAGGGTCATGGTGTGCGTAGCCGTATCAGGAACTTTCTGCAGGCTCACTGGTGACTGGCCTGCTTCTGGAGGTTTCTGGTATTCCTGCTATGGAAGGAACGTGTGGTGAAAAACAGCTTTTTGTCCCGGATTCCTGACCACGCTCTTTTCGGACTGTCAGCACTGTCTGTTGGGCTTCTAAGTGGCCATCGCACATTTTACTGCCATTGAATAAGGCCTGCTCTCAAAACACCAACGTCACGTAGAGTGCCCCGGTAACGCGTGGTTAGAGGACACAGACGTCATCTCGAATACTCACCTTTTATTAAAGCTTGACACTGAGACTTACTTTCTTTTTCAGCTCTCCCTAATTATAAATATTTTCTATAAATTAATCTTTTTGTGTCATTCGAGTCGTAATTTCTGGTTGTAAAGAAAACTCGAAAGCATCTCATTCCTGTCTTTTGTTTGTCCTCTGTATGTTAGACTGGTATCAAAAATTCTCTTCATTTCAATAAAAATGAATAACCCAGGGAAAATACAAATCTTTCCCATCTTATACTTATTTTTCAGGAATTCATAAGCTAAATAGCATAATCATCTTAAAATTAAGACAGCAAGCCAGAGAATAAGAGCGGTGCTGGTCTCTTGGACCTTCATGGCTTTGTTCTCCCTGACATGTCTGCTTTTTTTAATGCGATGATGTAATCAGTGCAGTAGTACGGAATGCCTGGCGCTTGGGTTTGAAGCTGATTGTTCTTGTTGTCATTTTTTCCTCAGGCAGTGTGTGCAGATGTAGAAAAGAGCGAGCGCGTTGTCGAATCTTGTCAGGCAGAAGTGAACAAATTAAGAAGACAAATCACTCAGAGAAAAAATGAAAAGGAGCAAGAAAGAAGTGAGTTTCTTATTAATTTTACCATTCAGCATCAGAGAAAAGTCTGGTTTTAAACATCAAATTATACAGTGAATTACGTGAACCCTCGTGTGCTCATTGAGCCTCCAGTTAGGCCACGTGGGAGCAGCATCCGCTGCTCTTCCAGCTTCCAGAAGAGAAGTGCTGTTCCGTGGTACCCTTCTCAAGTCTCTGAAACTGAAAGAAAAGGACCAGCCGTAGAGAGGCCGGAGCAAGGCGGAAGAAATCGTAGGACGCGATCGATGCAGACCAGTGCCTGTGTTGCTTGCCGGGATCTATGTGCAGTGCCCGTGAGGTTTCTCACGGAGTCGCCTCCGGCCCACCTAGCACACAGGGGCTGCGGCCTGTGTTCACGCAGCCACGTATGGCACCACTTAAAACGGTTTTAACTTTATATTTGCTGCATAGTTAGGGTCACAACAAAGGCTTTAAACGTCTGTTTATTGGTAGCCATGAAGGAATGGATGCCATTAAGGTAAGGAACCAGCTGGTTGAATGAGAATTAGGCCCAAGAACTGTTCATTCCAGCCTGGCAACAGGGATGTTTGCTATAATGGCACCAGATTTAACATTTGTCAGTAAAATTTATAAAATGTATGGCGTACGATATCAAGTGTAAAAGAGAGAAAGGTGTGGCAAAGCTTTTCTAAATTAATAAGAATACTCGCAGAGCAATTTAAATGCCATTTATATTCCCCAGTAAGTGGCGTCTTGTTCATTTCTACTGTTATAGTTTTCTAGGAATAAAAAATGCAGACAGGGATTTATGCACAGGAATGTTCATCATAATTTTATAATTCTAAAACCTTGGAAAGAACTTATTAGAATAGTTAAATAAACAACAGAATAGTTGAATACATTTTGGTATATCTATGTGGTGGGATATCGTACAGCCATCGAAGTGACTTTTTAATGACATGGGATAAAGCAAAATATATAATCTTAAGTGAAAACCCTAAGATATAAAATGTGATGAGCTGTGTTTTAAAACCGTGTGTGTGTGTGTGTATACACACACGTATGCACGCGCACACCCAAAACACCTACAAGTTTGGATAATAAAAGTGGAGTTCAAGAAAGACGTGGGGGCCTGACACCTAAGGTTTATGTTTTTTTTTAACATAAAAACATAAATCTTATGCTCTTTTCACCAAAATTCGAACTGTTATCTGGGTGATAGAATTATTGGCTATTTTGATTTTTTAAATTCTTTTCTAAGTTTTATAAGAGTACGTAAATATACTTCAAAAAACTTAGAGGCAGTAGACTCATAGATACGGGGCTGCTTCAGAGCATTTCTGAAAACATGGCGAAATTGTGGCCTAGTACCTGGAAAAACTGGCCACCTGGCAGAGGGCTCTTAAACTTTTAAGGAGAAAGAGACGTATCCGTGTATTGTGACAGATAGTCGTAAAGAAGTACGTTTGTCAACGTGAGGTTTGTCGAGGTGAAACCCCACGTTCCAGTGGCTGCCGAGGGCCGTGAGGAATGTTCGTTTGATCCCTCCGTCCTCAGTCCTCACCGTATTTGAGCACAGTCAGTAGCCAGTGAGGGAGAGAGCGCAAGATCTGGAGTTAAAAGACTTGCACTTTGCGCATCAGGCCCCCCTCTAGCCGTCCCCTTCCTGAAGTCACTTAATCTTCTGGAACTCTGATTTCTTTGCCTACGTAATGGAAACAATAATTAATGACAATAATACTTCCAGAGGCTGTTTTGGGGCTTAAATGAATTAGCTATAGAAAAATATTTTTATATTATGAAGTACTCTGCAAATGTAAGACAATTAGTGGTAATAATCAGTTTCACCTTGTGTTGCTGTTTTCCAGAACATTCAGATTGACCGTTTAATGCATTGAGGTGCACGGCAGGGAAACTATAGGGAGCGTTACAGTTTTCTTCCTCTTCTTCACCCAGGATTGCAGCAGGCGATGATAAGCAGACAGGTGCCGACCGAGAGCCTGGAGCCAGTGTTCAGTCCTCGGATGCCGTATTCTGGGTTTGCAGCTGAAGGTGGAAGTCCGCTTGGAGATGCAGAGGCCTCTGACCCTCCGCCCCCTTATCCCGACTCTCACCCGAACAATCAGGAGAGTACTTTGAGCCATTCTCGCATGGAAACCAGTGTCTTTATGCCTCGACCTCAAGCCGTGGGCTCTTCTAATTATGCTTCCAGCAGTGCCGGACCGAAGTGCCCTGGGAGTGGAGCAGCCCTCCCTCCTTCCCGAAGAGCAGCTGAAGACAGCACGGAGGGGTCCGACGACAGCGACTATGAAAATCTGATCGACCCGGCAGAGCCCCCTCACAGCGGATACTCACAGTCGAGGGATTCGCGGCCCGTGACGCATCCCGACGGGGGCTCCAGGAACACTCAGACCTCTCAGATCTGACGGAAGGAACTCTCCGCTTCGCCCCGTTTTCTTAATGGCTTATCGAGAGAGTTTTTTTTGAGGACTTATTCTGGGGGAGAACTGCTTTCTTGGACCCCTGGGCTCCCAGGAGAGTCCTCGGGCACAGAACTTGTAGGGGCCTTGCACCCACGGGCCTCACCTGCGGACGCGGTGGGCAGGTGTCACGACAAAATCATTAAGATAATCAAATTGTCCTAATTCTGGTGCGATTCATGGATGTACTGGTAAATTTAGGCAAAGTGAAACTTAATCAAAGTAGTTTCTGTTCTTTAAAATAAATTGGAAAGTAGAGACTGAGCACAATTAGTCTATAAATGTTCTATAAATCAAAAACTTACCTCTTGCACTATCATGCCTTGAAATTTACTTTCTCAAAGGGAAACAAGTTTAGCAGCAGCCTTCAAAGAACCTTCTTTCTATGATGAGCCAAATTCATCTTTGCCAGAAGAGAAATTTTGATAATTCCAAGAAATCTGATTGGAACAAATTGGATGTACCTTCTCTTGTCTGCATGACTTTGTGAGATCAAAAGAGAGGGCTTTGTTTCCACTTTTTTCTACTAGCCTGATACGTATTGTCACTTAAAATGGTTGCCTTTAAACAAAATGTAGAATACTAATTACCAGTAAGTAATCATCCAAATAAGTATGTCATAACATAAATTCCTTATTTTTCTTTTGTGGAATTACAGTGACTGCTGTGTTGCACTAGCCACGTTTATGGTCTCTGTTCTGGAGTCTTGAATGAAGGACACACAGCAGCAGGTAACAGAGAGCAGTTCCGTTCCAGACCTGCGTTTCACGACGCGGACTCCAGACACAGTGGGTTTAGCTGAGGTCAGACGTAAGGGAAGGGACATGACTCGTACAGATCTCCTGGCAGGTCCTAGTGTTAGTTTTATTTGTGGAGGAAAGACATTTAATAAGCTGTTTGAGAATCTTGGTTAATAAAGATTCGTTTTACATCTGAATAACCATACTTACTTCTTTTAAGTTGCCATTCAGAAGATGATTGTGGAATGTGTAGAGACTTCCTGTTGGGATGCACTTATATTTTTATTTAATTCCTGCTTGTTTTCTAGTTTTGCCCAGAATGTGTGAAACCACTAAAGACATTCATGAGCCTCGTAGGCTCTCGGTTTGCAAATGACAAGCTGTTGATGCTGAGGGCAGCCCCGGGGTCAGTGCTCTGGGCTGTTGATGCTGAGGGCAGCCCCCAGGTCAGTGCTCTGGGCTGTCACCACCTCTCCTTTGACCTAGGTCCGTCCTGGAAAGATCAGGAGGTTGTCAAAGAGGCTTAAAGTCCAGGTTCGGAAAAAGTGGTTTCCTTTTACAGGAGAGTTTGCTCGCTGAGCTCCAGGTCCGACACTAAATCAGACAGCACACTACGGACTGAAACCCGAGCCGCCGGCGCCGCCGTCCTCCCCGCGCGCGCCCCGCGGGGTCCGCGTCCCCCGCCCTCCTCGCGCGGCGGCCGCGGCCTCGGCCTCGTCCCGCTGCCGCTTGGCCGGAGACGTCGCGACCGCGCCGCCCGCAGACGTGTTCCGGTTCTGGCGGCCACCCGCGAGCGGCTTCGCTCCGCACCAGGCCGACTGATTGGGTTTGGAGCGCCGTGGCCATCTCTGTTCACGTTTCGACATTCAGGAATATATTTTTATTTTTATGCCGTACCGAAACCTACAGTGTATATCGGACAAAGCAGTTAATGTGACAATAAACACTTATTTAATCACGGTAGCGCGGTTTTCATGTCTGTGTCAGCACCCGGCAAGGTCTCGCTCGCCTCGTTTCCCTCCTTAGGGCAGTTCTTAACAGACTTCATTCCGTTTTTTAAAAGGCATTAAAACTCATCTCCATGTAGATTTTTTTTTTTTTTCCTCAGACTGGTTTTAGGGGAAATCCAAGAACACAACTTCCTAAAATGTTACCATCGGTTTCAAAGAGAATGTGTTACGTGTCAAGTTACTAAGGGAATTGAGTGTCAGTGGAGAATAAAATGGAATTTTTCCAAGTTCCCGAAAGGCATCTTTCACATAAGACCTTCTGAGATTGAAAGTGATTCAAGACTGGAGGAGGACCCGGTGCTCCGAGAGTGTCTTGGGACTCATGGCATTGCCGTGGCACAAGGCTCTGTGGCGAACGTGTATTCCAGATTCTGCGGGAGCCGTTCCCATTAAGTGACGTGTCCCGAAAGCCAAGGTGGCATTCTGTTTTCGGCAGGACTTTAAAACGTGGATCGTAGCCTTTTAAAGATTCTACTCTCCATCTCTAACTGTTTAGGAGGCTGGATTCTTTTAACTTAGAAGTCTGGAAGTGCTTAATTACATGTTGTAATTGGTTTTTCTGGAGAAGGATCAAAACAAAAATGGAAACCTCACCCGCAAACATTCAGACCCTAAGGATGTGTATTGTCAAATTCCAGACACAGTGGGGGGCAGGACAATAACTGCTTTAATAAAACAGATTTCAATCCACTGTCTTGTGAATGCATATTTTAAGGAGGTAAAAAAAAGTCTCAAGGAATATTAAATAAAGAGTATAATAGAAGTAATGGTTATTAACTCTTCTGGTTTGTCTTGACTGTGGGCTTCGTTTCAGTTGCTGAAAGATCTTCCCTCTTTTACAAGGTTCTGCTTCATCCTTTCCCACAGCAAACTTTAATTCTGCTAGACAGGGAGCCTGAAGGCAATTGGTTCTGCAAATGTGGTGCTAATAAATAATGGAAAATGTTTCCTTTTCAAGTTTATGACAAACAGATTTGGGAAAAGAGCTGGGACTTAGCTTAACTCTCTTTCTACAGTGATTTCTTGTGGTGCCCTAAATAAGGCAGGAGAGTCAGCACAGAGGATATGTCCAAATTGGGCTGCTCTGGGGGTGGCTCTGACCCCCAGCGACTGGAGGACGGGCACCCCCTGGCAGTGAGGACCTGGAACAGAAACAGGAAGGTGTCCTCTCGACTGCCAGAGGCTACCCGTGACCCAGAATGTTGTACTTAGAAGAGGCCTTCTATTTGTGCAGAGAATTAGCAAAAGGAAGTCCATGACAGCATTTTTCTAATAGCCCACCCCCGCCCCCCAAAAAAGGAAATTAATGCTCATGACAGAAAAATGGTTAAATTTTGGTACACCCAGAGAAGAAACAGTCTGCAGCCATTAAAAATAGCAAAAAGACTTTTCAACATGGAAAGGTGGTTTCTAGATACCAAATGAAGAAAGCCAGGTTTTCAAATAGTATGTAAGGTATGATCTGAATTTTTTTTTGATGGGGCGGAATTTCATGTAATTTTGCTGTTGATAGAAAACAATCTGGAAAGATACTCGTGTTAAAAGCATTGTCCCTGGATCTTGGCAGTGTGGGTGGGTTTTTTTCATCCTTCGCTTATCTGCATTTTCTAATTTCTCTGCAGTGAGTGTTGGTATAAGACTTCAGAACGGGTGGGCAACTGGCCGCATGGATTCTTGTGTGCACACCACCCTAGAGGAGATTCTGGGAACATCTTCGATTCTCTGGGTCTCTCCCCCACCACACTTCCAGCTTTTTGGACCCGTGACCAGTGAGAGCAACCTTGATGCTGCTCGCTTCCCTGCACTGACTTTTATCTCGTTTCCAAACGAAATCATGGGCTTAACATTTTGTTTTGCACTGATAACCAATTTTTTTCCCTAATCTAGAGCCGATACAACTTTTCTTAGTTTGGAATCCATCTCCTAAATTTCCAAGAAGCGCTTAAGAAATGCCTTCTGAGATTGAAAGTGATTCAAGGCTGGAGCAGTTATTTATAGTTCTCTCAGGCCAATGTGCTCACTACGAGATGGACTTTGGAGTCAAACTGCAAGAATGACTTCCTCGGTCTTGCAGGTAACTGCGGGATTTGTGCGTCCTGCTCGCTGTTGTCCTTTAGTGTGGTGTCCTTCCTGCTTGGGGAGCTGTAGGTTATGTTAATTACTAGGAAGTGTCGACGTGATAGTCCAATCCACGCACAAACAAGTCCAGAAGGTGTTTGAGTCCAGAGCAAATGTATGCTTGCTCGGGACGTTTGCTTTGACCAACCAGGCATGGGCACTGCGTGGTGGACCTGCAGGCTCGTTAATCTTGAGCGATTAGAAACAGATGTGGTTTTGCTCTACTAAAAGGTGGATCATTCAAAATACCGTTCAGTTTTAGGGTGTGGGTATATGGGAGGAATTCGAGGACAATAACCACTTTCTAGAATTACTAATGCCAGGGAACGTCCCTGGCACAAGTGAGATGGGAAGTTAAGAGAGATTTTATGCAACTCGAATCTTTAAAAATCTCATCTTCTGCCTGTCACAATGCTACTCATTGTTTAAAGCCTGGCTGAAGTGCCAGCTCCTTTAGGAAACTTTTCTGATTCACCTGGGAGGACCATGCAGCCTGAGTGCCTTGCTCAGCCCTCTGTCCGATGCCTTGCCCTTATCTCGATTAGCACTCAGCAGGTTACATAGAGCTGTAGTAAACACGTCTGACTCCTCAGGAGGATGCCACGCCCTCAAGGTCAGGGAAAGGACCGAGGCATCTCAGAGTTTCTGGCACCGGCACGGGCTTGGCACTGAGTGGGCATCTAGAAGTATTTGCTGCTTGAAGGTTGAATGAAAGTAGAGACCCAAATAAAACTGCTCCGTAGATAGACTTGTTCCCAAATAATTAAATGATAAGACAGAGATGATCATCTGGGGAGGTTATTAGCTTGACAGAGTAGTCTGAACCGCTCTTTGTACTGAAAACCTTGCTAAACAGCTTCTTACCTGGGCCCATTGCGTAAGAAATGATGCATTTCGCAAGGACAGGCGTGAAGTCAGCATAGCGTAGAGGCAGGACACGTGCTCGAGAGTCCGGTTTCTACGCAGGCCCCACCCTGCCCTGAATCGGCTGCGCGGTCTCAAGAAGCCTCAGGACCTCCATTTGTTTATCTGTAAAGTGGTCTCGAGAATGATGCTGCTTGTCCCGTAAGGTGTGTGAGGGAATTGTTGGGGAACGTGAACACACCTCGGTAAACTGTAAAGCACCACAGTAGCGGTTACCTTACCGCTGGCCAGACTTCATCTCAGTGTCCTCCTAGGTCAAGCGCCCCGAGGCGCCAAGGCCGCCATCTGAAGAGAGTGGCATGCAGCACCCTGCAGGGACCTGGAAGAGCCTGGAAAGCAGTCCCGTGAGTACCGTTTCTTTCACTGATGGGGGTTTCCTCCAAGGCCAGGATGGGGTCCTGCCAATCACGTCTGGCCCCAAAGCCTGGAGTGGCTCGCAGAGCTGTCTCCTGTGGCAGGGCTGGAAATGCGTGCAGAGGAAACGGACCATTACTCAGTGGAGTCTGCCTTTTAGAAGCAGCCGTCGTTTTAAACTTCATCCTTCGACCATTTTGGAAAATTCTTTGTGACTTTTACTGGGGCAGACTAAGTGTGAGTAAACCTTCGAAAGTTGAGATTGGCAAAGCTGTTGTACCCTTTACAAAGTTGTGAGACCATTTTAATGTTTTTGCAAAGTTGGCTGCCTTGGCCTTTGGTATGCCGTAGAACAGGAAAATAACTTGACGGTGACCAAGGTCACAGTAATTGATGCTATTTGGGTTTGAACTAGTTACCAACATGCATTCGGGGTTTGGCCGTGTTTGACTCACCAGCTCCAAATCATGCATTCGTTCTTTTTTCTCTTTCTTCAGTGTGGGAGTTTTAAAACACATACAGAAGTCGATCGTACAGAGGACCGCTTCCCCCTCCCCCAGTTGCAGGGATTCAACTATTTGACACCTTTGTGTCATCTACATCTTTTCCTTTAAAAAATATTGTCATGTTCTGTTAAAACATAGCCCCAACATCTCATTCGTTCGCCTACTTACTCCTAAATACTTCCGCGTATAGATCTAAAAACTAAGGCAATTTTCTTACACAATCACACCATTATCATTCCTAAAGAAATTAATAATTCCTTAATACGATCTAGTGCTCTGTCCATGTTCCACTGTCCTTGGTTACCTCAAAAGTCTGTTTACAGTGGAAGATCTCAGTCACCCCTTAATAAACTGCTCAGTCTTAGTGTCATAAACAGGGACACAGAATGACATTCATAGGCCTGATGTGATGTGATTATGTGTGCATTTCACCTGTAAAGTTTTCTGACCCACCACTAACCTGAATCTAATCAAGTCTGTGGGCCTTACTTCCAGATTACAAGAAATACGCAGGAACAAGTTAAAACTATCTCATGAGGAAACAGAGATCTGGAACATGGGCCACTCTATAACTGGTCTTCAGAAAGTTGGGGTCATGGGGGAAGGAAAGGAAGGAAAGGTGGAGGGACCATTTGGACTAAAAGGGATTATAGAAAACACAACAACCTTGATTGGCTTTGACTTTGAAAATAAGCATACATTTGGAGAAATTCGAAAAGGGACTGGGTTGCGTGCTATTAAAAAATTATTGTGTTTTCTTAGACACAAAAAGGATATTATGGGTACGTGAGAGGATCTCCTGAACTTTGGGAAACACAGGCTGGATGTTTAGGGTGAGGAGTCATGAGATCTGCTGCTCCTGTCCGAACGGCTCAGATGCCACGTGGCGACGGGGAACGACTCCGAATCTCGGGGACGGGCACACGAGTGTCCGACGCTCTGTTCTTTCCACTCTTCCGTATGTTTGCAATTTACATAATAAAAGGGAAGAATTTTAAAAAAGATAATTCATATTTCACTATTTCATAGGAAGATACTAAGAATATTCAATGACTGGTATGAAATATAAATTACTATAGAAATAATAAAGTTAATATAGTTTCTCTTATTCTTGAAATAACCCAAAATATATAAAGATCAGATAGATAGATAGATAGATAGATAGATAGATAGATAGATAGATATAAAATGAAGAATCGTATGGTGTGGTATAAATTATTCATCTCATTATTCTAATAATTTCCAAATCAGTTTTGCATGTTTAGAAATGGTCAGTGTGATCGTTTGTTTTGCACAGCTGTCGCTGTTAAGCGGCACCCCCGTCTGGGCCATGATCTACCTTAGGAACGGCACCAAACTCTTGTAAAGGGTTTCTCATAAACCGGTGGCCTTGAGTTACATACACAGTCTCAGTAAGCAGAGAATCACTTTTATCATCAACAGTTTTCCTCTGGACACTAGATTCTCTCCCAGCTTCTACTAAAGCCAAAGCATCCACATTTAGATTTTTTCTAGCCTCTATCATACTAAGATTTTTACACATCTGATCTCTTGATTATCAACTAACTTGAAAATACTTTGTTAGAATGCCATAGAAGTCAGCTAAATTTTATTGCTTTTGTTTGTTTAAAATCCAAGAGCTTTGCAAACATCGATTAGCCAAATTTCAGGATTAAATAACTTCAGAGACATTACACTTTCTTATGTTTATTGACTTTTATCATAAAACGGCAAATATGTTTTCATGTAATTTATTAGGCAATTTAAGGTTTTTTTCCCCCCTAGGAATTACCACTTCGTTGTTTCCAAATGCATATCATATTCCTTTGTTTTTCTAACACCTTCTCGTTTTCAGGGTTTCCTTGATCAGTTTTATATGTTTGATCACTTTTGTTATTTTATCAGCTTCGGTAACCAAAACGCTTCTTTCTTGTTGAACTAAATCATCCCTTTGTCCATCATGTCTGCGCTGTGTTACTGCCTACCCCTCAGTCACGTAGTAGCCCTTTTGGTTATCAGATCAGTTATCAGAGAAAGAGAGAGGCCATATGACTCCTATTTCAGGGTGCCGTTATGATTCTTCTGTTTTATTACCGTTGTTGGTCTCTCACTGTGCCTAATTCACGCATTGATCATAGGTATATATGTGTAGGAAAAACACACACAGGGGTTGATGCGCCCCGAGGTTGCAGGTGTCCCCCGGTGTCTTGGTTGGACCGTATTTCCACAGGGTCAGGGAGACTGCCGTGCAGTCACGCGGCGCCTAACGACGGGGAGACGTCCTTAGGCGATTTTGTCATGTGAGCATCGGAAGTGCGCTTCCCCGAACCCAAGCGGGACAGCCCGTTGCTCTTGGGCGACAAGCCGGGACGGCACGTCACCCTACAAAGCGTGGGATTAAGTCACGCGCGAGAGAAACCGCTGCGGGCGGCAGACGTGGCAGACGAGAGGCGTGCGAGGCGGCGGCCGGCCTGTTCCATGGCCAGTGTTTTCTGGTTAGGTAGAGAGAATACGCTCTAAAACTACGATACCAGTGTAGTCGTGAGTACACAAACCGGTAATGTAGTTGTTTACTATCATTATTAAGTACTGTGTACTGTGCGTAATTGTATGTGCCATACTTTGACGTGACTAATAATAGGTGTGTTCACGCTGGCCTCACCACAAACACTTGAGTCACGCGTTGTGCGATGACATGATGGTGACTGTGATGTCACTAGGCGATAGGAATTTTTCGGCTCCCTCGTAATCGTATGGGCCCACTGTCGTAAACGCGGTCTGTCACGTGGCACGTGACCAGTCAGAATCCCACAGCGCGTAGCCTTCGCAGACTGGCTTCCTCCACTTCTTCATACGGATTTAAGGTTCCTCCATGTCTTTTCATGGCTTGAGAGCTCATCTCTGTTTAGTATTGAATAATATTCCACTGTCTGGATGTACCAGTGTCTTTATTCATGGCGACCAGTACTTTTGCAACAATGTTCAAGGGAAGAGATTGAGGTGGGCAAGGCCCATTTGCTAGAGCATGGAGGGCTCCCCCTGGGAGCCGGTCCTTTCATTTTGTAGGTGCAGGGAGCCTACAGAGGGGTGTTCAGCTTGAGGGAGTAAAGTGGGGGTTGGTGTTGGTTTGAGGAGCTCAGGCCTGAGATCACACGGGGACCAAGGTACTAGGTGTGGGTTTCATCACTTAGCTCTGCAACCTTCTGGGTCTCACTTGACTCCCCCCTGAAATGGGCCGATGCTAATAATACCCAACCCTGCCCGTGTCACAGGGTCACCATGAGAGTTACCTGAGGGGGTCCAAGGAAGGGCTTTGTGACTTGTTCTACACATCACCCAGAAGGATTAACCCAGTGGACCCTCCCCTCCCCCTCACCACACTCCGTTATTTAGATGAGGGCTATGCCGGTTTAGGTTTCTTCGGGTCAAAACCGAGAGCAGATTCCTGTGAGGAGAGAGACGGACCATCTCCCACTCGGCCGGGGACACGGTCCACCCGCGGGCTTTCTCTTCGTCCCTTCTCCACCAGGGGTCGGTGGGTACTTCCCACGGCCTCTCAGAAGGGAGCAGAGCCAGGGTCCTGCCACCAGACAGCACAGGCCGTTCGCAGGCCCGCTCCCCGGGCTCGGGAGCGGGCAGCCCACCCTCTTCCTCCTGTTTCAGCAGCTGCAAATCTTGACCGAGCGGCTGCAAGCTCCCGCGTGCCTGGGCACTTAGTGCGCGTCGATGGCCGGGGCGCGGGCGGCACGTGCGGCCTGCGCACCAAGCAGAGCTCTCGTCATCTTCCTCCCGTTGCCATTTCTCAAAGCGCCTCCAGGCGCCGAAGCCCCATTGGGCCCCATCGGGCCGCGGCATTTAGAAAGTGGGGGCGCGTAGCCACTCATCAGGGTCACCAGCTCATTCGGGTTTGCCACGTCTTCCTGGTTTTAGCACCGAAGTTCCCACATCCTGGAAACTCTTCAAGATGGTCACCCTACCACTAGTCTAGACCGAACTCAAGGTTGCAAATGGCACGGGAGGGCTGGAGACTTTGTAGGAAGCTGTCCAGCCTACTTTACTAGCCTCTTCTTCTCTGGGAGAGATTAGCAACACCTGGTAGCATCCCGAGCTCATCGATGCTAATAAAGTCTGCGCTAAATTACTCACGTGTAGGCTATATGTACAGACGAGAAGAAGTGAGCACACCTAGGTTAGATTAAAGAAAAGCCAAAGGTGAGAAATGCACCTTGGGGAGAAGGGCTGATGGCGATGAGCCCAGTCCTGGCCTCCACGGACGCCTTCAGCCAATCGGGCTCCTCCAGGCAATCAGGACCTCCTCGCCCGCCACGTGGTGGTCCATGCGAAGGACCTTCCTGTTCTCAGAGAGGAGGCGTTGCCTCGGCCTTGCCCCGCTGTCCAGCCGTCGGCTCTAGTCCAGCCGGAAGGAGTCCCTGTCCACTCAGCCCCGGCTTCTCTCCCGAGCCTCCCGCCCCCAGCACACCAGCTGACCCAGAGAGTGCTCAGCCCTTCTGCACAGACTCCCTGTCCAGTGGCGACGAAAACCCCCCACTGTGGTGACCTCAGAGGCTTCCTGGCCACTCCTCCCAGGCCTGGGAAGCAGCCTCAGACCTCACTACGAAGCGGCCTCTGGAATCAGAAGCACCTGGGTTTTGAATTTCTTCACTGTGTGCCCTGGGACAAGTTACCGAACCTCTCTGTGCCTCATCTGCAGGTAGAGAGGGATGGTCATTCCTGTGTCACAGGGTTATTGTGAGGATTAAGTGAGACAGAAAATGCAAAGGCCCGAAAACAAAACTCGGAAGGAAACACTGATAACCTGTGGTTACTGTTGCCTCAAAACGCGGCCTTGCCCCAACGCACACTTCTACTGACAATACGTGAGAAAGCGCTGGTGTCGGGAGCTTCCGCAGACGGGGTCCCCTGGAGGAGGCCATTGTGGGAAACGGACCTTCGGGGCCCAGGTCGCTTCTTCCTCATTTCATCTGTTAACTACACGGGGCTTTGGGTAAGCTTTGGCTGGAAGAACATTCTACTCACTAATAAAAAAAAAGGTCCTGAAACCAGATTGGGCCAGCCTGGCACTGTGCAATAGAACTTTGAGATGATGGAAATGTTTTACGTCTGCACTGCCCAGTACAGTAGCCACTGGCTACGTGTGGCTACTGGGCACTTCAAAGGTGGGCTAGCACAAGGGAGAGCTGAGTGTTTCCATTTTATTTTATTCAATTTTAACTTATTTGAATCCAGATTTAAAGAGCCACACGCCACGTAGCCAGTGGCTACACTGTTGGGCAGCACAGGACGCTAACCCCTTCTCTCCCAAAGAGGAAACAGAGGCAGAGGCAGCATGGTGACGTGCCCAGGTCACAAAGCCAGAGAAAGAATCTGAGCCCAGGCCTCTTGCGCCCTCTTCCCGCTGCGATGCCCCAGACCGTTGAAGACTCAGAAAACGTTAGCCCAGTAGACGTCATCGCGAGCAGAGTGCCCCAGATTGAAATCAACAAAGGGCAGGCTGGAGCAGTCGCTCCGGAGCCCCCCTGGGGCTCGGAACCCTGCTCAGGGAGCTTGGCTGTCCTCGGCGCAGCCTGCCATTCCCCTCGCGTGGCCCTGGCACCGTGGATGCAGGGAGGCCAGAGCCAGGCAGGGGTCAGGCGACCTCGCGTCTGCAGCCCCTTTCCTGACCAGCGCGTCCTCCCCCACCCCAGCTCAGAGTGAAAGGCCAGATCCCGGCAGAGGTCAGTCACGTCTCCGCAGCTCGTGCACACGCTCCGCCTGCCCCCTCCCTCGGCCCGCCCACGTGGAGGTGTCCAGGTGGAGGATCAAATTAATCCCCATTCTTCATCCGGGGGCTGGCACTCAAATTTCCAGCCACCCGGGGAGAGTAGGCACAGAGTTACAAGTGAGGCCGAGTGGCATCCAAGCCCTCAGGAGAAGGGGGATGGCAGGAGAGCTCTCTGGCACCTTTCTCTGGCCATCTGTGCCCGAGCAAATCCGGCGTGATGCGCTTCGCCGCAGCTGATGCTGGGAAATCATGCTCCAGGCACCTGGAGGCCTGATGGGACCAATTGTCGGCCCATTTCCTCAGCTGGGGAGTGCGGCATCTTCCATTCCTCCCTCCCTCCCTCTTTTCTATTCTCTCTTTCCCCCTCCCTTCTCTTTGGTTTGAGTAAACGTTTATCAAACTGTAACATATATGCAGAAAAGGACACAAATCATAAACATATGGCTTGTTGAGTTATTATAAAACAAGCACCAGGATGAGAAGTAGAACATAGCTACGCTGCAGAATGCCCCTTCCTGTCCCCTCTCCGTCATTACGCCACTCTCCAGACTTCTGTCACTGGGATGGCCTGGACCTTTGCGTCCTCTCAAAATTCCGATGCCGAAACTCTAACCCCCAGTGCTGCAGTGTCTGGAGGCGGGGCCTCCGGGAAGTAATTAGGGTTGGATAAGAGCAGGAGGGCGGAGCCCTTATAAGGGGAGATGCTGCAGCGCCTGGCTGCTCCCTGCTCTCCGCCAGAGGACAGACGCAGCAGGAAGGCGCCCGTCTGCAAGCCAGCAAGAGAGGCCTCTAGAAGCTGGCCTGGCCATGCCGGCGTCCTGATCACACGGCCAGCCTCCAGAACCGTGAGAAAGACATTTCTGTTGTCTATCAGTCACCCAGGCCATGGGATTCCGTTTGAGCAGCCCAGGCTGACCAAGACACTCACTGTCAATTAACTTTGTCTATTTATAAACTTGTCTGCGTTCACTCAACATTACGTTTGTAAGATTCATCCAGGTTGTTGAATACAGAGGTCGTTCAACTGTAGATGGACGTTCGAGACTTTTCTGGGATGGGAGAGCAAATGATGCAGGTTGGAACATTCTCGTCGTACGTTTTGACGAACATATATCACATGGCTGCGTTTCTTTTGGGCGTGCATCTGAAGAGTGGGCGGCGGGTCCCCGGGCCTGCAAGTGTTGGGCTTTAGCGGATGCAGACAACGGTTGCCCGTCGCCGTGCCAGCACCCCCTCCCCTGGCGGCAGCATTCCAGGAGCTCCACGCTCTCCACCCTCGGTACCGTCAGCGTGACGTATTTTAGCCATTCTGGTTCTGTGAGTTGTGATCATGGTGATCAGACGTCGCACTTCTCTGAAAATTCATGAGGTCGAGCACCTTTCTGTGTGTGTGTTGGCAACATGACTTTCGTTAAGTTCTGGCGTGAGCGTGTCTTTCTGCCACAGGCACGCCTCGCTTTATTGCACCTGGCTTCGTCGTGCTTCCCAGATGTTGCGCTTTTAAACAAATTACAGGCGAGACCCTCCACCAGCAAAAAGATGACTCGCTGTATTGCGACGAGGTGGTCTGGAAGTGAACCCGCAATCTCTCTCAGGGGTGCCTGTACGCTGTCTGCCTTTTTCTTACTGGTTTGTGTGAGTTCACATGTGTATTCCAGACATGAGTTTTAATGGATATGTATAATATACACAAATAGTTATAGAGCTAAATACATTCTTTCTCTCATGCAATGGCTCATCTTTTACTTTTTAATATTACCCTCTTAAAGATGTATTTTGCTGAACAGAAATTTTAAATTTTAATCTAAGACGATTTACCAGTTTTCCTTTCTGGGTAAGCGTTTTTGCATTTGATTTAAGAAAGCTTTACCTATTCCGAGGTCGTAAAATCCTTCTGCTGAGTTTTTTTTCCCCTAAAAGCTTTATTTTACTTTTCGTATTGTGATTTTTGCATATAGTGTGAAGCAAGGGTCAACATTTTCCTATGTTACGCGATCTAAGGATCAAAATTTACCTTTTCTCTGTGACTATCCAGTCGAGTCAGCACCAGTCACGAAAGATAATCTTTTCCTCGTAGCACCACATTGTTGTGTTGGTTCCAAACCAAAGGCAGGTTCTATTGCCTATTTTTTATCACGTAGGTCCGTGCCAGATGCTGCTATCTGGTAGCATAAACCCGCAGGCTCGGTTTTCCTTGGACATTCTGGGCTCTTTGCCTTTCCCTGTAAACGTTAGGATCATCTTGTCAACTTGCACAGCCCCCAAATAATTTTGCTGGGATTTCAATTGCACTGAATCTATAGGTCCGTTGGGAAGATTGAACATCTGTACAGTATTGAGTCTTCTAATCCACAAGCCGGATATATCCATGTATTTAGGCCTGTATTAAATTCTTGCAATGTTGACTTGTGTGTAGAGATCTCGCATGTCTTTCCTTAGTTTTATTGCAAGACATTTGATATTTTGTGTGTTTGCACATATGTGTGTGCATGAGTGCGCGTGTATCAAATAGTAATTTTTAATTTTCTACTTGTTTGTTACTAGTATATTGTAATGCAATTGATTTTTGTTGATATTGACCTCGTATTCAACCACCGTGCTAAATTCACTTATTCTGAGTTTATCTGCAGATTTTCTAATTTTCTATGCATAAATCATGTTTCCTACGAAGAATGACAGTCTTATTTCTCCCCTTCCATTCTTTATACTTTTTACTCCTTTGCTCTTGCTTGGACCTAGATGTGTTTGACACAGATGTGTTGGTAGGGTACATTCTTCTCTCATTCCTGTTCCCAGGGAGAGAGCTTTCATTATTTTGTTCAGTGAGATGCTTACAATAGGTTTGTTGCAGATGTTCTATCAGGTTGAGGAAGTTTTCTTACCTTTCTACAAACTTCTATTCCTAGTTTTCTGAGAGTTTCTTTTTATTACTATGAATGAATATTGAATTTTACCAAATGCATATGATTCCCCCCCTTCATTTGGTTAAATATGATAAACTACATTTTTATTTAAATGTTAAAACAATCTTTCATTCATAGAATCAACTAACTTTCTTGTGAGGTATTATCTTTTTCATATCCCTGGACTTAGTTTGCTAATATTTTACTAAAGGATTTTGCATCAGTGTTCGCGAAAGAGATTCACTTGTAATTTTCCTTCTTTATAATGTTCTTTTCAGATTTTGAAATCAGGGTTATGTCGGCTTTACAAGACAAATTGGGTGCTGTTCCATTTTTTCTATACTCTGGGAGAGTTTGTGTAAAATTGGAGTTATTTCTTCCTAAATTGTTAGAATCGTCTGTGGAAGCCACATGTACTTGGAGTGTGTGCGTATGTTCTCTACCCAACTTTCCTAGTGTTTGGGGAAAAATGGTCTTTTCAAAACTACCATGTCATAGCTGGAAGCAGAAATCCCGGCTAGTCCCTCAAACTGAGCCTCACTGTCGGTGAGTCATAGCCGAGAGGCAGGAGGTGAAGAGCTCGAGCCCTGCCTCATGTGCACCGAGCACATGCCAGCCAGGGACACGGGCTCACCTGCCGGTCAGTCTCAGGCCCACGCGGGGAGCAGGGGCCCGGCGGCTGGTAGAAGATCCGGGCCACTGGGCCTGTCGGACTGGGCAGTGAACTCCAGTTTAACAGTTTTATTCTTGGTAAGCCCTTGAGCTACTTCCCAAGTTTCTTTCTTTGTCTGTGACATGGGGACCCTCCCCTCTGACTTACTTGGCTGCCGTAGGGATTAGAATTTGGCTAATGCACATGAGGTAGGTAGTGCTGGCCAGACGCTGAGGCAGCTCGTGGGAAATGAGTTGAGGACGTCATCGACATCGCTGGACCTTAGTCCTTAGCATTTCATAGGCCACCGAGGACCTGGCAAGGGCGAAGGCTGCTGCCTGGCCGGCCCTGCTGTCGGGCTGGTCCCATCCCGCCACAGGCTGCCCTCCCCGGCCCACAGAGGCTGTGCTGTGGGACCACGACCCTCTCAGGCACCGTGGGCATGTACGAAGCAGACTCTGACCCCAGCAGACTCCTGGGCGCGTGTCCTGCCTCTTCCAGAGCGGGGTGGGGCAGCAGGTCCTGCTGGCCGAGCTCTGAAGTCTCGCTTTTGTGAAACAGCCTGTACCTTGGCCTGCGGTGGGGGTGGGGCTAGTTGGTGGCGATCCTCTGGCTGAGCTTGTACCTGGGTGCCGCCGGCCTTGGGTTTGTGAGGCTACACGTCCATGACAGTGTTCCCCCTGTCGGTGTTCTCCGCCCTGGCCGCACTCCATAGTCCCCTGGGAGAGCTGGCAACCTACCGACATCCAGGCCCCCCGGCTGGGCTCTCGTCTAGCTGGTCCAGAGTGGGCCTGGGCCCCTGGTCCGGTGTAAGAGCTCCCTGGGTGACTGCAGCGAGCGGTCAGCGTCGTGATGGCCAGTCTGAGTCTGCACAGGCTCAAGCGTGTGGCTGTGGAGGCAGGAGGGGCCACAGGGCACCCCGTCCAGCCCGCGTCACGTGGGGAGACTGAGGCCCAGAGGAGCACTTGGGTGGATAACAACAGGATGGCAAACAGGCTCTGTTTCCTGCCCTGGCCACTCCGTGGCTGCGGCCTGACATGTTCCCTTTTTAGAGCACAGCATGGCAGTCAGCCAGCCTCTTGGCCCCAAACTGGGTCAGGCCTGTGGGTGGAGTCCAGGGCTGGGTGACCACAGCCGCTGTCACTCACGGCACGCCCACTGTCTGCCAGGCTCTGGGCATGTCACATGCAGCACATAGGTGGCATTACCTGCACTCCAGGGATGGCAGTGAAGCCCACTGGGCTGAGGCCACCTGGGAGAAATCATCCCAGCTTGGAGGCCGCGTGTGTCCCCTTAGCCCTCCCTCCCAGGGGAGGCCCCGGAGCCCAGGAGTCAGCCCATGAGGATGGGGAGGGAAGAGCAGAGAGCTGGCTGGTCCCCTGAGCTGCAGTCTCTGGCAGCCCAGACGCCATCCATTTCTCGATGTAAAAAAAAAAATTTGGACGAAATCCCGGGGAGCTGCAACAACCTCACCTCTGGCCAATTACATATTCATTAGCACATGTCTGCCATTAGAAGAAAATGATGGTCATTGATGCCCATATGTTTCCGTCTAAGACAACACACTGATGTTTATCCTGCCGAAAAGAGCAAGTTGTAAGACAGACGGCCGAGCGCGCGCCTTCGCGGGCGGCAGGGAGACTCCTCCGCACCGCCCCGCCGAGCCCTGGGTCCTCCGTGCGCGAGGCAGGTGGAGGCTCCCTCCGGGCTCCATGAGATCTGAGCGCCAGGAAGTTTGCTCGTTTTTAAAAGAAAATGTCTAAATACATCAGCAGGAAATGCGCTCCCGCCTTTTGGGTTTGAAAAAATGCTTCACAGGACATGAGGCCCCCTCCTTGATTTTCCCACAAGGCCTCATGGCTACAGGGACCCCGCCCCGTGGAAGAGCGGAGAGGAGAGCCTGGGGCTCTGAGGACCGGCTCGCAGGTGCAAGCCCCGGTTTGGCCACCAGGTGACTGCCCAAGCCTGGGCATGCCACTTCCCGCCGGGCGCCTCCCTTCCCCAGCTGTCCGGGGCGGGAACTGGACTAGCCCTGTTGTCCACAAGCCTGGCCACCAGCAGGGTCACTTGGAGAGCTTTTTGGTCTGTTGGCTTTTTAAACTCTTCAGTTTCTGCTGAAGCCCGGCCGGGTGTGGGTCCTCCAGCTCTGACATCCTGCATCCGCAGGGGGAGAGCAGAGGCCCTGGCCGCACGGCATGTCTGACCCGAGATTCCGTGCCCACTTCAGCCCCCGGCATGTGTCCTCACGGCAGGCCTGGTGAGTGCCTGGGCGGTGGCGCAGGGCGATAGCTCTAGCCTAACTCCTGCCCAGCGCTCAGAGGGTCAGGCACGTGCCGCTCACCGTTCTCTCGTTTGAGCCTCAGAGCAAACTGCGAAGTGGCTCCTATTATTAGCTCTAGTGAACAGTTAAGGAAACCACAAGAATTAGGGTGTAGGACTTCCAAGTGGCGGAGCCGGGACAAGAGCTCGGTCTGCCTGGCGTCACGCCAAAGGCCTGAGCTGCTCCATCGTTCGGTCGGCGTCTCGGGGCCACCTGTGTCTGTGCAGAGCGCACCCAGCCAGAGAGTGGCCTTCGCCAAAGGAGCACACTCTCCGCGCTCTGAGCCCGGGCGCCCCCCGCCCAGGGTGTGCTACGGCCTGCCTGGTGGGCGCTCAGGGGACCAGTTTCAGTCTGCGACTGAGGAACACAAACTGAGCCCGGCTCCTTCCGAAGAGGGTCGGTCGCCCGTGGGCTGTCCCCCCCCCACCCCCGTCCCCCGTGCCTCTGGAAGAGATCGCGTCAGAAAACACCCACCGCGGGAAGGGGGGTTGAGGGCTGGGAGCTTGGGCACCTCGCGGTGTTGGAAGGCGGGTCGCGTGGCTGTCATCCGTCTCCCGGCCAGGCATTGTTGCTCAGCCGCCACCCCGCCCTTCGTCCTGCACGTGGGCGTGGCAGGGCACCTCCCCCGTGCCGGCCACACAGAAGGCCTTGTCTGGTGGCCGAGGCCCCTTTGGCTCTTCCATCAGTTCCAAAAAGTTCAGGGCATCTTTGCGCACGTTACTGTTTTTATTTGATCTTTCCAAACCACGACGATCCAGCCCAGCGTAGGAGCGTCCCTCGGTACGAAAGCGTGTGGATACGTGTGCCCTTGCGGAAGAAAGGGGGAAGTATTTATTTAGCCGAGGAAACAGACTTGAGGTTGCCGCTTCTGGGGCTGCTGGTGCTGGTGGAGAATCGGCTGGAAAAACAAAAGGCAAAACCACAGCATCACATGCTAACGATTGTCCTTTTAGACGAGAGGCGCTGACCTTCCAAAAAAGATTGTTGCCGATATGCTAGATGTTTGATCAATTTTAGGTGCACCCAGCCCAGATGGATTTTTTTTCCCCCATCCAATTTGTCATGAACTTGTAAAACGCAAATGTATGTCGGGACCGTCGGTCAGGTAGTGCTCACTGTCCTTACGTGATAAGGGCCTGGACCGCGTGGGAAGGCGGGACATTGAGAGAGGAAAAAAAAACTTAGACAGTGAACCTTTTCTTTTTGCCAACTTCTTACGCATAGCGCTAGATTGGGAAGCAGATCTCGAAGCCCTAGAAAGGATGGTGTTTCACTGAAATGCACAAGGCTGGCCCTGATGAAGCTGGGGGGCCCGAAGGCGGGCGGGAGGGTGTAATCATTCAGGTCTGTTTAGAAACAGAGGCCTTGGTGGCGTATTCCAGAGGTTGCTCAGCCACACGGGGGACGTGCAAGTGAATCTATTTCAGCAAAATGCCCTGTTTTCTCCGATGTTTAATAATCCTGGTTGTCTACTTGTGATTGTGAAATAGGGACTCGAAAACTCATTGCACGCCCCTGTGTACCTGATGGGACTCGGTGCCTTCGTGCTCCTGTACGGGGTGGTCAGGGGGTCCAGTGACCAGGAGAACTCCGGTAGTGTATAACTCGAGATCTTTCCCCATGGCCAACCAGATTCCCCAGGGCACAGTCTTCCTGTCGCCTCCCGTCTGGAGAGGAACGGCCTGGCTTCCAGCCTTCCAGGAGCACGGGAGGAGGGGAGGACGGCTGGGGTGGTGTCTGATACTTACGTGCACTGGGCGTGGGGCCCACACCTTCGGCTCTGTCTGGCATCCCCCAGCTTAGATGTCCTGTTTTACCAAGACAGGGCTGGGGCCGGGGCTGTCACAGCCACGTAGGTCAGGGAGGACGTCTAGGAATCAGGTGATTTTGACACATTCCCTTTCACCCCTGGTTCCGGAAGTCCTTGCTAGTGCCAGTTCCCAGGCCTTTTGAAAGTTCCGACCCGCACGCCATGGCTCCGGGCTCCCCTCGCTGCTGGGGGAGGACTTTCTTGGGTCTTCTAAGTCAGTTACCATCAGTAGAAAGCAGAACACAGACCCCACTCCAGGCACAACTTGAGAGAAGGGAGAACCTTTGAACTGGAAGTGAAATTGAGATTTCGTCTTACATTGGACCGTATTCTTTATGAGGACTGAAAATGAGGACTGTTGGTCTTACCCAGAAGCCACTGAGGAGGTGTGGGGGTCCGTTGGAAACGTCATCCAGGAGGGGAAGAGCCAGCAGAGGAGGTTCCAAGGCATCGGCGGTGGGGAAGAGAATAAGCTGGGGGAGCTGGTTCCTGACTGCCGGGAGGCCTGCTGAGAAACGGGTTACACTTCCGGTGAGATAAGGAAGGTGCCAGAGAGTCCTCTAACTCCTCCCACTATCCTTCAAAACTCAGTGTAGGCGCCCCTCCCCTGAGGAGCCCTCCCGGACAGGGGACAAGGACTGAGGGGCTGCCGTGCTGCCTCTCTCCCGACCCTCGACACTCTGCGGTGCAGGCCTCTATCTGAACCCCTAGGTCCCAAGGTCGGGGGCCAGGCCTCACCCCGGCACTGAGCACAGAGCCTGGCCCATCGGGACCTCTCAGTGATGTTTGTTCAGGCCCGGGCACAGGACTGTCTGAAGATAAATTCCACTAAAATGGCAATAACTAGTGTCTCCACATTTTGTCTGAAGAAAACATTCACAGCTGAATTTGCAAAAAGGATTCTTTGTGGAATAAGACCTCAGAGTGCAAGCCCAGCCCTCCCACACTTGTTTCTAAAGCAGTTTTTTACGAAGCCACCAAAATAGTCTTGATGGAAGAAGAAAGAAGCTTTACTTATCCAAGGCCGTCGTCCAGAAGAGCAAGAGTGTTTCTCAGATTTTTTTCTATGTGAAATGCAGGGGTGCACACTGCTAAATAGCTCATTCTTTATTGCAAATCAAAGTCAGGATGCACTTGGCCGAATGGCGCATTGGGAGATAGAGACTTAATCACCAAGAGGGGCCAGGGGCAGGTTAGAGACGGCAGAGGAGGGTCACCAGGGGCTTTTCACACCTTTCCAAGAGACCGAAGTTCTGAGCTAAAATAGGGAAAAACGTGTCCAATGCTCTTTTGAAGTATGGCGGCTCTCGCCCAATCACTCAGCCAGAAAAAGTCCCGACATCTATGATCTCTTTGCTTCTCACTGTGACCCCCCCGAGGCATAGGAGGCTTGGAAGATGCTATCATTACTTTAAATTTTACAGACGAAACTCAGAGATGAAGTGATTGATTTGCCCAGGCCACAGGAAGCCGGTGGCGTCGATGTTGCCAGACCATCTCAGGAATTGCAAGTCCAGGTTCCATGTGGGTTTCTGCGACATCCTGCCTCCTGTTGGAAAGCCTCGAGGGCAGGAGGCGGGAGGCTGCCAGGGCAGATGCACAGATACAACACCCATAGGCTGATAAAGTTCCTTCTAGAAGGTCAGACGCAGAGGGGGATTTCAGCACAAAGGTGTTCATTCTGGTGGCGCTTTTCATAGCGGTGAGGATGTGTGTGTGTGTTTGTGTGTATACAGTTGACCCTTGAACAACATGGGAGCCAAACCCCTGTGCAGTCGGAAATCCATGTGTCACTCTCAGCTCTCCCAAAACGTACCTCCTAGTGGCCTGCTGCCTACCAGGAGCCTTACCGGCAGCGTAAACGGTCAGCGAACGCGTACTTTGTATGTTGCATGTATTATATACTGTATTATTAAAGTAAGAAAAAACGTCACGAAGAAAATCATAAAGAGAAATACAGTATTTCTTGAAAAAATCTACAGAGAGGTAGACCGCGCAGTGCAAATCCACATTGTTTAAAGGTCGACATTTTCTGCTTCTTTACTCACATTATTTCCGTATACATATATTCGTGTGCGTGTAAATTCTTCAAAAACATCTTATTAAATAGCTACCCCAGGCAATCGGCCTTTAACCCCGCAGCAGCGCTTGCTAATAGCTTGTGTAGAGAGCTTGCCGGGACCTGCGGCAGGGGACCTCTTCTCTTACCGACAGAGGTACAGGATCTGCAAGTTCAGGCGCCCCGGGGGAGAATGATAAGGTAGAAGTGACTTCATGTCCACTCTTCCCAGTGACAACGTGAACAGCAGTGGCAGGCTTCTTTACAACAAGTTATGGGGGCGGGAGGGGGCGTGAACAGGCCAGATGACCCCCTTTGAGCCAGGCTCTGAAGGAGGAATTGCCTCGTGCCCACTTTTGAAGCCCAGTAACCCTGATTGCTAGTAAAATGTTGATCCAAATTAGGGTCAAAATCTGGGTGCTGGGATTAGCCACACCCCCTCCTGTGGGGGAACTGAGGATGGAGAGAGCCCCGTGGAAGCACCCTCCTGTGTGTGACGAGGCGAGAAGGGCCAGAGACGTGCCTTCTTCCTGCAGATAGTAAGATTCAGAAACGACCCACATGTCCAGCACTAGGGGAGTGGCTAACTTATGGTACCCTCATCAAATGGAATCTCATGTAGTTATTTCATAAAATGTTTTACTAAAACTTCGGGCTACACATACGCATACACACACATACACACACACACACACACACGGAAATGATTAAGTTAAAAGCAGAATATATACATAAATACATACATAACATGGAAATGACAAATGAATTTTAGAAAACAGGGTATGTGCATAAATATACACTCAAGGCTAGTAATTTATTCTAATAACATAGTTTTGGAAATTCCTTAAAATGTTATCTGTGATTATCTCTTTTGGTTTGGAGTATATGGGAAATTTTTATCCATTCCTTCCTGTATTTCCTAGGACTTCTGTTAGACACAAGCATTACTTCTGTTTTCTCTTCCCAGAGAAACGAGGGGTGCTCTCTGAGAAGCAGGGGTGGGGTGGGCTGCCCATCCGGACCCTAGAAGTCAATCCAAAAGGCAGGATACTGGGAAAATGTCCCAGGAGAAAGCCAGGTAAACTGTCAGCGAGTCATCAGCAGGAAGAGCCGACCAGGAGAGACAAGACTGGGCCAAACTTGAAGAACCAGACGAAGTCCCAAGGTCGGGGGGGGGGGGGGACAGAATGGAAGCAGCAGGGCTCTCCCTAGAGAGTCCAAACCTCGCGTGCGGACAGGAAGGGCGTCGTCAGTGTGCCGATTCGAAGGGGACGACCTTCACAGTTCTAGAATTATTGGAAAGCGTAACTGTGGGGAGAGAAGAGAAGGCAGCTCATGGGGAAGGCGCGAGCCACTCGGGGTGAGGAAGGACGGTCTGGGGCGTGTAGCGTCCTGCAGCTGGCAGCTCGGGGTCAGACAGCTGTGGTTTTCCTCTGTCCCTCGGTGGCCCCAAGACTGCTGCTGATGCCCGGGGCACACAGGGGCTTGCTATAACCCCCTGACCTCCTCAGTCCCCTCCGCCTGGCAGTGGCTCTCGCTTGCAAGTCCCTGTGGCCACGTTGCTGTTGGGAATGAGGTGGGAGCTGAGTGAGGACTTTCTGGACCCGGCGACACACCTTTTCCCTCCAGCCTCCGACAGCTGCTTTCTGAAGACTCCAGGATAAATGTCTGGGCCCAGACTTCGTTCTTCGGCCACCCTTCCCTGGTCCTCTTTGGCAACAGTGCTGTTTCTTCTCTGCCACTGTTGGTCAAAACGGAAACGAAAAGATAGTTCCCTTTTGCCTCCTCTTCTAGGTTGTATGAGAAAAAAAAATAATTGTCGTCAAGCCCGTCAGTCAGGGCTTTGTGTCTTAAATTCTTGATTTTTGTTCCTTCGGTGAGCGAGCTTGTCGTGTAAGTGCTGCGGTGCCTTCTTTTTCCGCAAGCCCCCGGCTCAGGGTTGAGACCGTCCAGACGCCAGTGTGTGCGGTGCAGGAGGGGTTGCCATGGTGCCGGGAGCGGCCCGCAAATGCTGAAATCCTGCCACTTCGCGGGCGCCCCTCTCGGAGAGAGGGCGATGCGCGGATCTGGGTTACGTGTAGACTAAGCCGCTCGGCTCCATCTGAGATCTGATTTGGCGGTTCGCAACATCTTCAGATGCTAATCTTGACCATGTCAGTTGACTGACTTAGAATCGGTGGTTAAAGCAGCTAGACACCCCATTCGACAACTGGGTGCTGCACTCGGCGCTGTCAGAAGGTGTTCTTTCTGGCCTTGGTCTCTCGTTGCACTTAATAACCGCTGTTGCTGAAGGGCAGCCGAGAAGTCCCTGCGGATTTGGGCCTGGTGACCATAAATCTCCAAACGTGTGTCAGCACCTGCTTAGCTCATTATTGTCCATTCCTCAGCCACCCTTCGACAGCAGCCTCCTCACCTCTTTGTCAGCCACGCTCAGCACCCTGTCCCCTTGCTGGGGAATAGAGTCTACCCTGAGGGGACACACAGGTAACCTCAGGAAAGGAGCTCTGAGTATCCCACTCCCGACCCTCCAGCCCTGAGCCAGAGGGACAGGCCTTTGTCGTAGATGCATTGGGTGCAGACACATTTCTTGTGGAGGTGCTCGGGGCGCCCTCGTGCCGTCTCTGGCTGTGCCCCCAGAGTCACGGTATGGGGGGTGAAGCCAGGTAGTTGTGTTTGTGTTAAGCACCCTCACCCCTGGCCAAGGGCAACAACAAGACGCCCGCCTGGTGCTGCGTGGATCAGACCCGAGAACGCCGTCTGGTGCCGCAGCGCCGAGCTAGGCGGCCCAGTGCCGTTCAGGTACTAGCGGCCATGCGGAGCCCCTCCGCTTAAGTCCACTCTCGGACACCCCGGCCCCACCCCCGGCGCATCCTTACTCATGCCCCTTGGGCTTGCAGGGCGCTGGGTTCTCCTAGCAGCTGCTTGTGAGCCGCGCCCTGCGAATGGTCACGGGGGCTGGCCCCGTCCACTCCCTCCGCTCCCGCTCCTCCTGGTGTTGTCCCGCCTACCCGCCCTTAGGGACAGGCGTCCTCGCTCTGGCCAGCCCCGGGTTGGCCTGCTCCTGGCCCTGCTCTTTCTTAAGGCCCAGGGTCAGTAACCGGGGCCTTGAAGTGACTTGTGCAAACACCCCGAGGGAGGACGGGGACCAGCAGAAAGAATGCATCCTCCGAGGGGTGGCTTTTGCCCACCGTTCCCCTGGGTGGCTCGTCTCCTAGCTGTCCTTGCTCACCACCACGGGGCGGCTCCCCAGAGATGCCATCAGAGCTCTCGTGATTGAAAATGGAGCTGTCCGGCCCTCACGTCCCGTACGCGTCCACACCGGAAGCCGGGGGTGCAGGCCTTCGCCCGGCACTGGGGGACCCGGGGCAGGGGCAGGGCGCCACGTGCCACGTGTTTACAAGTCATCAATCAAGTCCCCCAACCGCTACATAGAAATATTTCCTACCCTTCTTTCTACCTTGACAAATGTGTCTTCACGAGGCAACAAAATCCTTCTATTTATAAAGCCATGGCTTTTATTGTTAGAAAGTCGGCAAAATATCAAAGACCACCAACTTGAATGATTATTGCAAATATCTAGGTGTTTTATCAGTGGACTGGTGATGCTTGAGTAGTAAAGATACATAAAAGTCATGCATTCTATATTCGTCCCAGGTGGCCAACCCCCCCCCCATTGTCTCTGTACCCCACGGGCTGTGCGTGCAGGTCTGTCATGTGTGAGGCTCACGGAAGGGGCCTGTCACCCCCGGGTGTAGATGCGGCGCTGCCTGGGAAGGACCCCTCTGTAGTGACGTAGGAACAGCTCTGTTTTCCACAGGGACCAGAGCGACAGGTCCCACGAGGGCCCCCGCCAGGCTCCAGGTCCTGTGCTAAGCCCTTCCTTCCTGCCATCTGTCCTGACGCCTCCTTCCTTGAAAAGGAACCACTTGCAAATAGTGATAAAATCCAAGGGCTGTGGCCTAAGGCCACTAAGGCAGCACTGGAGGGCAGGAGATGGACTGAGCAGGAGAACCTGGGGCTCCCGGGACTGTGTCAGGAAGAGAGCGCTGGGAGTGTCCCCCCGTCTCGAGATTCTTCCAGAATCCCAGTTGAAGCGCAGCTCCCAGGGTGGTTTATTGCCCTTGGCATTGCTGCCTTCCCGGAGACTGCCGGGGGCAGAGGAGGCAAAGGGTTACCCTTCTGAGACCAGTTCAAAGCACTCGACAAAGTGAGCCTAAGGAAACTCTCTGCGACACTAACCATGTCTCTCGTATAAGCAGACCGATGTCATGGTCACCCAGTATGTTCCTTTCGTTTCGAGGTACATGCCTTTCTCCTTGCCGGGATCTAACGGTTAGACCAGTTTAGCCTCCCTGTGTTCAGATTCCTTATCTGAAAGTGAGAATTGTGGGAATTCTTGACCCGGCCTCTGAGAACACAGAGGATGGGATGTAAGTTCCCTACCTCCTTCCCTGTGAACGAGGAAGAAGTAAAAGCCAGCCAAACCCATGCGCATGTTGTGTGTGTGTGTGTGTGTGCGCGCGTACGCACATACCCGTACACACTTTGCAGGATGTATTAGTTTCCTAGGGCTTCTGTAAGGAATTACCAAATCTGAGTGGTATAAAACAACAGAAATGCATTGTCGCACAGTTCCAGAGGCCAACAGCTGTAAATCAAGGTGTCCTTGGAGCTGCGCACCCTCCAAAGGCCTTCGGGGGCGTACCTTCCCTTGCCTCTTCCTGGCCGTCAGACTTTGAAAGGAATCTTTTTTCTGAGCAGCCGCTCTCAACAGTGGGCTTAAAATACCCAGTAAACCCTGTTGTAAACAGATGTGCTCACCCCAGCTTCATTGTTCCGTCCCCAGAGCACAAAGTAGATTTAGCATGATCCCCAAAGGCCCCAGGACTTCCAGGAAGGTCAACGAGTGCTGGCTTGAAAGTCACAGCTGCATCAGCCCCGAACAGGAGCGCCCGCCTGTCCTTGGAGCTTCGGAGCCAGGCGTGGACTTCCTCTCTGGCGACGAAAGTCCTGGACTGCCTTCCAATGTCCATTCCCAATATCGGTTCATTGGATCTACGCTAAAAATCTGCTGTTTGGTTTGGCCGCTCGGGGCAAGGTGCTGAATTAACTATCACTGGAAAAGTCACCAGGTCCTCATGCGTTCAGGACGTCTTAATCAGATTTCAGGAAGAAAATTCCCAAACAGCCACGGTCCTTCTGCACGATCTTTCTTCTCCCCTTCCCACCCACTACTTGTTTCTTAAAATCTAAGGAGTTAGTGGTGATTTTTCAGTGAACGTGCACACAGGAACAGATTCGAGGGACTGTGTGTGCTGTGTAGGAATTATGAAACCATGTTGCACATGGAGATAGTGTTCTCTGTTGTGTTCTAGAAGTTTTCTAGCACTTGATCAGAAACTAAATAGAGAGCATGTTACTGAAGTTTCGATACGGCATCTCTAAAACGTAAAAGTGGCTCATATTTTTCCCGTTCGGCTTTTCAGCCTCCGGCCGATTTATTTTCAGATTAAAATAAAATTCTAAAGCTCCTTCCAGAAAGCGCAGAGCAAAGCAGCAATTCAAAAAGGAGAATTATTTTTATTAGTGTTGATAACAAATCTGGAAAATCATTGCTATGAGCATAACTGTTTTTCAGTATGAAATATCACATTAAGACACTAATTTAGAACTGGGAATAAATTTAGCAACCAAAGGCCACTGTCATTTTCACGACTTTTCATGTGGTTATACTTTTGGCGTTTTTGTTTGCTTTATCAGGTACTTATTTTCAAATAATGATGATAAAGTGCAACATTCGAAGGAGACATTGTGGAAATATGAGTAAACCTCCTACACGGGAAGTCTGTAAGCACTATGCAAATGTCAGTTCTTAGTTTATTATCTACTAAGCCGATTACCCAGCACAGATTCGATTTGACCTCAAAATCTGCCCAGTGCCAGAAGGCTGTCCCTTCAGCCTGCTCTGTCTGGTGGGGACAGGAACAGCTTCCTCTGGGAATGCACTGGACACATTACCCCTAGGCTAACCAGACTCCCGAGTGCTCACAGAAGTCTCGAAGCCTTTTAACCCGCCCTTCCCCGATTACGCTGCTGGGGATTCGCTCCCTCGCGCCCAGCAAAAAGCTCACTCCGGGCTTCTTCGTTAGGTTTTTGTTTTGTTTTGTTTTACTTTCAGAGATATGGAAATATTTACGGGTGAAATGATGTGCTGTCTGAGGTTTGCTTCAAAATCACATGAAAATTGGAGAAGCAGATGGAGATAAGATTGAAACAGGCCTGGCGATGAGTCGGTCATTGTTGAAACCGGGCGATGGGACGTGGAGCTTCTTATCGTGACACTGCCGTGCGCGCATGCGGGAGTCTCCTCGAACTAGCCGGGGGGAGGAACCACCGGCCTTTCATGTGTTTTACGTTTTACCGGGCACTATCAAATTGCTCTCCAAAGCGTCTGCACATTTACATTCCCGCCAGTCGTGTGTCTCGTCAGGACTCGAGGTTTCGTATCGTCATCAGTCCGATGGCTCGAAAGCAGCATACTTCCTTTTCGTTTGCGTTTGCGTTATTCTAATCACCGTGAGCATCGTTTCGCACGCGCTGGTTCTTTAGGGCTGCCGTCCCGTGAGTTACTGTTCGGCGTGCTCCAGGTTATAGCCGAACGCACAGGGCCTTCTCTTCCCTCTTCGCGCCCGGCAGCAGGGTGCCGCAGCCCGCTTGCCTCAGCTCCTGAGTGCCCGTCGTTAAATTTTCGAGAATTTTCATAACGTGTTATCACATATCAGTGGCTAAAATAGGCTCTGGCGGGACTGTTTACACCACGGCAATCGGCCAGCGCTGCGAATCAGGCCTCCCACCCCCAGGAGGTGGGCGTTAACCGTTTTCCAGCACACCACTGTCTCCCAGCATTGACATCTAGGCATAGCCTGGCTCCAAAGAGTGTGGGCGACCCAGAGGCCTGGCTTGGGAGGGGTCCTTGCCTCACTGACCTGGAAGAGGAAAGGCCGAGGGGCTCTTGCTTCCTGTGCTGGAGCAGCTGCCGGTTGTGGAGGGCTGGGGGTGGGGTGGCGCCTTGAGGACACGCAGGAGACCCTGGGGCTCCTGGCGGGGGGGGGGGGGGGCGGTCGGTAGGTGGGCTTGGACGCAGGTCCTGGAGTGGAGGCCGTTCTTTGGCCCCTTTCTGTCTGTGCTGGGTGCGGCCAGCCACAATTTGCTGGCCCAGTGCAATATGAAAACGCAGGAAATGTTCAAAAGTAGGAAGAGCCTTTTCCTTATTCACCTCGATCTGTCCACTAGCGATGATGCTTTTTAATTAGTACTTAATGTCTGTTCTCTCAGGAACGGGGATATTTGTGAATGCGAAACCACAAACCCCCATATAGTCACCTGGGATTTTCCCTGGTGACTTGGCACAGGGCGTGTGTGACCCACCAGGATCCTTCGGGACCGTGTGCAGGACCCCGCCTGGAGCGAGGGCAGCAGTGGTCACTGCACCGTGGCTGGGGAGTGGGTGGCCGAGCACCCATCTGGGAAGTTGCGACCATGGCCTTTGATCCCCTGGCCCGTACTCCATTGGCCCATTGGACTTCACACACAAAGCACAAATTCAAACAGAATTCCTGAGGTTTAAGACAGCGACCAGCTAGGAGCATTAGACCCCATGGTGGGGCCTCCTAAGTGTGTGTGGCCCTGTGTGACGGCATCGGCTGCACACCCCGAAGCTGGCCCTGATCCCGGGCAGCACTGCAGCCGCCGGGAAGCCAGCCGTCTACCCGCCACGGTGGTCACGGTCGAGTCCGGGCAGGTCTGCCCGCACAGCCCTTCCTTGAGTGCACGTTTGCTGGGCAGAGGTTCGGGGCCGGCTCTCTTCTAGGCATAAGGATGACGGGAAAATGTCTGCTCTCGGTGGCGCTCGCTTTCCGGTGCGGGAGACGGGCAACTAATAAGATCCGTAATTTAAAAAGACATGTGATGTTAGATGGTTCAATAGTGCAGGTGCTCACGAGAAAAAGCAAGCGTGGATGAGGGACAGAGAGTGTCTCTGGGGGTGGCGATGACAGGGGATGGGTGGGCGAGTTACAATTTTAGATGCTGGGGTTTGGGGGAGTGATATTCGAGCAAGAACCGGAGGCGAGGGGGGTGTACCAGATGCCACCTCGGTCCTTTGCTCGGTGCTCTCTTCCTCGTGACTACTACCCAGCGGCCTGCAAGGACCGTAAGGATGTGTGAACATTGTGTAGCTGCACAGGCCTTTGAGTCAACATTTGCCTGCGTAGCATTCGATTCTAGTTATAAATAATCTTAGGCATTGGGAATGTCATAGAAGACTGTGCTTGTTAGAATTCCCCCCTTTATACTGTCATGTTTACGAATTCAGTTCTTTTTGAAGCATATACCTCATTTTATTGCCGTATTTTTAGAGACCTGGGAAAGTCATCTTGAGCATCTTCTGGGGATAAACACTTTCTGCAATGATTTTTTTCCCTCTTATTCTTTTAGTTGCTCATAAGGCTCCTTCCCACAAAAGTAAAGCAGAGTGTTAAATGCTAAAAATGTAAAGCTTCGGGAAAAGGAAAAAGAGCAGTCCGTTCTCTTGTCGAGTCATGCCACAGCACAGTGTCCGCTCAGGCGGTTTTTATACGTTACAGTGGCTTTATGATAGAAAAAGAAAAAAAGATCCATTTTCTGAGCTCTTGAGCAAGAGTGTGCCTTCCTCTTGAAGATGCATTTTCTTTCTTTCTAACAGCGACAGACGTCTGCTAGCATCGTAACCCAAGAAAAACATCATGCTTCAATTAGAACGACTGCGGGCCGCTACGTCCGTCATCCCTCATGCATGGCGACCTGGCGATTGAACGGCTAATATTTTATTCAAAAGGGTTTTCCCTTATGATTGGAGGAGCTTTCAGAAATACGTTAATACAAAGCTACATGTCATTTGTGAATCTCTCTGCTTTATTACAGTTTATCTCTGAGTCAGGGCTGGCTTCTTATTTCTTTCCTACTTTATAGTATAAAGATTCCTCATCTCCAGTTCCAATTTCAGTGATGGAAATCCCTGAGACAGACTCAAAACTATATCATAAGATGAAATCATAAAAGGAAAGACTATTATATATCCCAACTATGGAAAAGTTTAATTGTTTAACATATGAGCATGCCTAGCATTAAATTCAGTGTAGTCTCCAACAAACCTTACCTTTGGTGATAAACCATTTCATTCCAAAGAGACACTGCTAGAGAGAGAACCTGGCTTTTTATGGACTTAAACTTTCTTTGCTATCACTTTAGGAAGCCATATCTTAACGACTGCATTATCTCACTGGAATGTTTCTGTGCCCGCTCTGACATCCATCTTTTCTGAGTTTCAGCTGCAGAATGGATTAGTATAAGTTTTTTATGGCATAAAACCACACTGTAGTAGTCAATGAAATATTCAAGTGTTTTCCAAAATACATTGTCTTTGGGCAGAATGGCTTTTGCATAGGCGAAGGGGTTAAAAATGGCAATAGTTGTTGCCTCCAAGTAAAGTTCTGGAAATGTCCATTCTTTTACGTTTGTTCTGTTGTCATGTCTGGTGACTGTAGAGCCTCTGTTTGTCCCTCCAGACCCACTGGCCCCTTGCTCTGTGCCCTTGGGACAGACCGACCTGCAGGGATGGCAGTCAGTGGCCCCCTAGCCTTCTAGTCACCAGTTTGGTTTGGCCAATGGGAGGCCCTGGCACAGGCTGCGGGGAGGAGGAGTCAGGATGTTTACTCTGGCATGTTCCTTACTGGGCCTCACGATGACTGTGTTTCTATGGGAAGGCCACCCCTCCTGCCAAGGGGACCTGCCTACAACTACCCCCACCCCCCATTTGGTAATAACTCCCTAATATTTCCAGCTCAGGGCTGTTTTAAACATCCTTGTTAGTTTTCTTCAACTGTGCCCAAACCTTTATAAAGAATTTAAATTTTCCCTTTGGAATGTGCTGTTTATTTCTGTCTGAAACACCGACAGGCAAGTCCTCTAATGACATGTCTAAGAATGTAGAAATGCCATTATGGTGCCTGTAACTTGCTTTTAGAAAATGTTGTCATCATGAATAGAATTCAAAACAAGGAAAAAAGATCCATTCAAAAAGAGGCCCTGGACAATTCAAGTTTCCCTGCTGTTTGTTTTTTAGAACCGGAGTCGGAAATCGTTTACATTCTCACAAGACCCTAACATTTCAAGAGTACTTAGGCAGGGCTCCTAGGACAAAGTATAATAAAGCTGATCCTCACCACTTGTCCTGAAAGGATGGGTGAGAAAGTCACTCGTTTGGAGCACATTCTTGTTTCAGGTTCATCACTGAACTGGGCTTCCAGGTGGGTGTTTATGCTGTTTCTCATTTTCCTCACAGCTGGTGTGAGGCCGGTAAATTCCATTTGCAAGCACTACTTCTTGGAAAAAAAAAAAAAAAAAAAAACTAATCTTAAAATTAGAGAAGGTACTGATGTTTAGTTTTAACCCATACATCTTTTATAAAAACATCTGTAAGTTATGACTTCTGGGTCCCAGCAAGGTAAATGGAAAAGCTTGGGAGAAGGGTCACTGGTTTGGGACTCTGCTTCCGGGGCTAGTGTTCTAATTCCTAAAAGAAGGCCCCGTACCTTCTCTTTCCCTTCAGTTATTATAGATAGCACCTACCTGACAAAACTGATAAGCCTACAATAAGACAATTCAAGTATCTTAAAAATATGAATTATTATTATTGCCTAAAAAATACAAATATAGCCTATACTCGTGGTTTTTAACCTTTTTGGGGTCATAAATGCCTTTAGAGAATTGATGAAAGCTACAGACCCTCTCTCCAGAAAAGTATAAGCCACCCAGAGGAGTTTTATGTACAATTTCAAGACACCCATGGATCTTTCGAAACCCGCCAAGCTTTGGACGAATCTCATAACAAACATCTTGTTTTCTTTTTTTAAAGATTATTAAGTGCAGAAGTTAATATAAGTATTAGATATAATTTTCATGCGCACTCATTTATAAGACTTGACATTTAAAATTCTGCATGAGAGATAAATTATTAACTGAAAGAGTATCCAAAAGAAATGTCAGACTCCTCTAAGTTCTTGAGCGAAATGTAAACACATTAGGTTATTGAACTAGAATAATGATGGTTGAAAATATCTTGAAGTATAAAATCAAGAAAGTAAACTTAATTCTTTCAACAAATATTTCTTGAGCTTTCTAAGTGCCAAGGACCATTGTAAGTGCTCTGGGTACATCAGTGAATCGAACAGTTAAAGAATCCAAAATACAGGATAGTACTTTCCAGTCATTGTTAAAACTGTCAAAGCTTTAAGTACTGTATGACTACTGCTAGCAGCCAGTGAGTTAGTTAGTTGAAACTCACACTTCACTCCTTATGAGGAACAAATGAATAATTTTGTGTTAGTCATAAAACTACGTTTCTGTGAGATCGGCCTCTTTTTTAACATTTAACTTGTGTGTTTAAATTTATAGTTAAATCTTCCACATGGAAGGCAACACGATATCTTGGCCGTCATGATTTCATCCGGCTACGAAGCTACCACTCAGATTGTTCTCTGTGGTCCAGAGAACAACGGTTTTAAAGAAAATGACATCATTTGCATGAAACACTCATTCGTTTAAGAAATAGTTGAATGACATCACGGACACGTTAAAATATTTAAAAATATTTTTAGACCAGGTGGTCTCCAAAAGGATTAGAAGGAGAGAGATGAAAACTATTGTGCGGCATTCCTAGCCATTTAGGTAATTTACCATGTTAGCATTTGGCAAAATGGCAGAATATGTTTGATTGCGTGAGCATTGTATAATAAGACATGTGATAATAATAGATTCTAGATCAGTATTTTTTTTTTCTGCATGTGAGAGTTTGTGTGCATGTGTGCACACGTGTGTATCTGTGTGTTGAGGGTGGTGGCGGAGGCGTCGCCTTGTCAGCGCAGAAAGGGGAAGAGGTTTCCTTATGAAAACCATAAACCGTGAAAATATCCCCTTGGAGGCTGTTCACCTGGGGTTAGACTTAAAGCGTATTTGAGGTTGACTAGACACCAGTCCCGATTTTTTACCTCTTAAGGCGTTCCTGGTCGACACACGTCCTATCCCTCACTGAGTCATTCATCTTTCCCATTATTTCCTGCCTCTTTCTCTTTCTCCTTGCTCAGCTAATCATATTTACCAGCAAAATACAGATTCTACTTCCCGTTTCTACTTTCCGAGGGAATTGCATTGCTTGCTCGCTCGGTCCTGTATTAGATAGAACATTAGTGATCTGATTAGTTTATGGAGTTTTCCTGTCCTGAGAAACGAATAAGATTAAACTTTTCACTATTTACATTAGGGTTTCTTAGCCTTTTTTTTTCTTTCTTTCTTTTTTTTGTATCATGGCTACTTTGGAATATTTTTTAAATACATAAAATAAGGTTACAGGAAAATCAATAAGTCAAAATGTGGTTGCCAAAATGTTAAAAAAAAAAAACCTATATTAATTTAAGTACTTTAAAAATAACACATTACATAACAAGTTAGTGGCAAGTCTAATGGCCACTATGATTTTGCAGTCACGAGCATAAACTGTATTTTGAGATATCTACAACCAGATGTTCTAAGAAATCTGATTTCTATTGGTGCCAAAGCAACAGTTCTGTTAATGGGATTTTTTTTTTTCTTTTACTACATTGATAATGAATGTAAATGCCACATTTCAGTTAAACGTTAGTGGAAATAAAGATGTAGTTTCTTCCTATCTGAGTTCCCAGACCCTAAAGAGGGTAGAGGGACCCCAAGTTAAGAACCACCCCCCACTAGACCGTTAGCCCCTTGATGCAGAGACAGCACAGTGCCTGACATGGAGTAATTCGTTAATGTCCGAATCACATGAAAGACAAAACAAGAAACTGACGCTTATCCAATACTTAAAATTATTGACAGACCTTTTGCCTCTTATCTCATTGACTCTTCGGTCAGCTGCTAGGGAAATATCCTCTGTTCCTCAGATGAGGAGACTGGGACTCAGAGGGCAGCTGCGTCGCGGAGCAGCACGTAAACTCAGGTGTGTTTGACTCCAAAGTCCGTGTTCTTTTCATCGCACGTTGGTGCCTCTTACGAAACTTTTCTAGGTCCAGAGAATGACACAAGTGAAGTCGCTGCAGATATTCGATGTTTCCAAACGCCCTTATAAGACCCGATGAAACTTCAGTAGTTTTCTCATAACTCAGTCTCGCTTGCAGGATACCTAGTTGAAGGTTCATGAAAATTTCATAATCTAGATGTAGGGTGATTTTGGTGCTGCGAGCATAAATTCCTACCCATGGAGACGAGACTAGTCCTAGCACAGAGCAGGGCTGGGATAGGCCAGAGGTGCTGTAGTCTGCTGTTTCATGAGAGCTTTTGTCCCTGGTGGTTAGTGTCCAGAAGGGTCACACGATGAGTCTGTAGTCCATACAACAGTGTCATTTATCATACGAGAATGGACCAGGCAGCGTTATTGCATTGCATTTTCTACTGTAAGGGAATTTTTCCACCAAGGAATTATGTTGACCACATACAATAAGTAGAAGATGTTTTGCCATTTATACAACTGACATTTTCTGCAATGTGGCTGAGAATTTGTTCTTGTAATAATTGAACTTTCTAGCATTTCCTTTGAGGGAAACTTACCAATTTTATAAAACTTCATAAAAATACGCACCCCTCAACAGACCCTAAGCAAGCTGGACCCGTTGTCATTTTCTTCTGCGAAGAGTCTTAAACTTTCCTTATTTGTAAATGTCCACCTCTAAGTCACCTCTGTGGTCTGGCCTCCCTGTTCTAGGCCTGACCTCGGGCCACCACGCTTCGTCAGAGAAAGTGATTTCTTGTTCTTTCTTCATTCTTTTTGGTTTACGTCTCCACAACCCTTGTCCCAAAGTTCCTCCGCTCACCTCCAGCTCCCATCCCAGCCCTCAGCAAGAATCTGTGCTTGATCCTCTCAGGAGGGGAAAGGATGTGAAGTCTGTTCCATCACCTGCCACATCAGAATCCGCGGCTCCATTTCCCGCATCTCCCTTTGCCCTTATTTCTGAGGGAGAAAGGGCCCCCCATGCTTGCCAAGATGAAACACTGTGTCCTGCATTACCTCCCTTCCAGATTTCAATTTTTTCCCCCTCGCCACCTTCTCTGTTTACAAAAGTGCTCAGATATGTCCATTCATAAACAAACAAACAAACAAAACCCATAAAAAACGCGTTTTCTCATTCTTTTACTGCTCGTGTCTATTTTTGTGTCTCCTGCCTTCCGGTTCTGGCCAGACGTCTTGAACTGGTAGTCTGTCATCACCGTCCGCTAACGCCTTCAGTTTTTGACATATGGCTCTCCCCCCCGCCATCCTACTGAGAACTGTTCTCTGGAAGGTCACTAAGCCTCTTGTTTGTCAGATCCAGTGACCTTTTCTCTGTTCTAATTCCTGAGGCTTTAGAATCTGACATGGTTTATTACCATGCTTTGAGGCTCACAAGTCCCTGGGCTTCAAGAATACCTTTTTCTACAGGTGCCTACAGCACCTGGTCTTCCCAGGTGGTCTCTCATCCAAGCACTAACCAGGCCCAAACCTGCTTAGCTTCCGAGATCCGAAGGGACTGGGCTTGTGCAGGGTGGCGTGGCCGGAGACAAGAGAATACCTTTTTCATCTCCTGTCTTTTCAACCAACCTTTTTCTCCTCCTTGGACAGTTTTCTTTTTCTTTCCCACTCCTGTGGCTTCACCGGTGACTTCTAAATAGAGAACTCCCTGAAGTCTATCTCCAGACCCAGATGATGGGATTTCAGCCCAGCTTGTCCCCTGCTGGCTGCACACTTCCGGCTGCACACTTCCTTCCTCCTGAGCCCGGGATAGCCACGCACCTGAGCCAGCAGTCGACACCTCTGATCTAGGTCTTCTTCCGAGTTTCCGGTTGTTAATCACAACACTATCATTCAGAGTTCTCTGACTTCCGAGTCTTTCCTCTGCCCCAGATCCAGACACTGGCAAACTTCCGCCCTCTCCTCGCCATTCCCGCGGCTACTTTGGTTTTGGGTCCTCGTCTCTTAGTTGGTTTCTCTGTTTCTAATTCCACCCTGGTTGGTTCCACAGACATTCCAGGTTAAGGTATAGCTCTGGGTGGCACTTTCCAGCTCAAAACCTTCCCATGGCTTTCTACTAGTAATGGAATTAAGGACAGATCCACAGTTTGGTATTCAAGACCTTTTCATTAAGGCAGAAAAATTAAAATGGAATTATATCTTCCTCACGTAATTTGGGAAACACTTGGAAAAAAAAAAGCCGAAAGAAAGTAATTGTCAATAAAACTACTGTCCCTAAAATTTAGTAAAAGGGCTCTAAGAAAAATAACTTTAAACACTTTTTTTCCAAATGAAATATTTCTCAGAAATATATGTAAGGAGAATGGTAATTTAATCTGTTGCCAAACAGCACGAATCAGTTCCTTAACTGTGACAATGCTATTTGCTCTATTTGTTGTTACACACACACACACACACACACACACACACTCACTCACTCACTCAGATACAGTGCAATGGAAAGATTTGACTAGGAAATCAAGAGCTTTGTTTTTTAATTCCAGACCTAAATGATCTGGCTTTTCTTAAGTCATTTAAAATCTCCATGCATTAGTTTCCATGGGTAAGCCGGGGTGGGGGGGGGGGACTTTGTTGGTAGTTGGCTGCATATTAGAGTCACTTGGGGGGTATGTTAAAACATGGTCAGGCCCAGGCCCTCCTGCAGGTCAGTAGGTCTGGGATGGGGCCCAGATATCCATGTTTTTAAAAAGCTCCTCTGCTAATTCTAATTGGAGCCAGGGCTGAGAACCGCTGGACCGCATCAAGTGTCTTTTCAACATTAACAGAGTCATTTTGAGATTTGCTCTTCGTTTCAATTACAAGATAATGTTCATTTGAATTTACTTAGCACATGCCACCTCATGTTATAATTATGGTTATTTTTATCTAGCCCTCTTTCCTGTGCTGTAGGTTTCTCAAACACAGACTGTCTTACTCACCTGTGTGCATTTCTTGTTTCTTGGCATATGGTACCAACTTTGGGTTTGCTAAATTAAGAGTTAATAAGCCTTACCCAAATAATATCCCCTTAACAAAATAAACTACAACTCAAAGTTAACAAAAACACCGAATTCTGCAGTTCTTGTTAACTTGTAGGTGAGAGGCTTTGCAGTTGAGGTTCAGGAAGGGGGAAGCTGAGGTGCTCAGAAGCTCTTAAAATATTTCAAAGTGAAATGTTGGTTGAACCATTGTTCTCACATAGTAATGTGGCATTTAATTTTATCTACAGTTGTGTTAATTATATGTTTGAGAATGTGTGTTTTATAGGCAAATGACTGTTGCAGTTTAAACTCTATTTAGGAGTCCTTGAACAAATAATGTTGCTCTGGGAAGATGGGGATTATTGAAAATCTATCACAGGAACAGCTGTGAGGTTAAAATATACCAATGATTTTGAAAGAGGTTGGCGAGGGGAAGCAATATAAGGAATTATTCTTCAGTGCCAATGGCGTAGCTATACACACACTCATGCCATATTCAGGCAAAGAGAGACTCAGAATAACACCATGAATAGTTTCACTGAACAAAGTCTCCGTCCAAGTTTTAAAAGTCCAATTAAACTCTGAATAAGTCTTTCTATTGAAGTTGAGGTGTCCAATACAACTGTTAAATGCCCTCTGACAGCGTTATGGTCTTTAAACAGATAACTTTTACAGAGGCTTACAAGTTTTAAAGAGTTGCTGTGTTTTATGGTCTTTCAAATTCTTGAAATAAAATTTGAAGTATGAAAAATGCAAGGTCAAGTCCCACTGGGAAAAACAAAGCTCTCTGGCTGGAAAAATCGACACGCTTATGGGGTTTTAGCAAATGGCTAAATGACTTAAGACTTGTTGATTATACTTACAGGAATAAAAGAAATGTAGAAAACACATCACTATATAACATATTCTCTTTAGAACGGGGGGTCTGGGACTTATCCGTGCAGTATTCCGCCCCCCATGGCTGTAATTTATTCTTTGCCTTAAATTTACAATGTAGAGAAAAGGTAACCATATCCAAGTTACAGAAAAGGCAACCATAGAAAGTTGAGTTTACCTAAAATGAGAGCTTAGGAAATAGTAGAAAAGAGCTTTTCAGTTTTTAAATTTTGTTTTGAAATACAGCTGGTGTATAACTCCATGGCATTTTTCGTGCATATATGGACGTATACGTGTAATATACATTATAAATATACACATACGCACCACCTAGAAGGTAAAAGATACATTGTAAAAAACAGGTATATAAAAAACTCATCTCAAACAACTTTCTCTTCCCTGTTGTTTTATAGAGTTTGAAACTGTATAAGAAAAAGTGAAGCATTATTTGTTACTAAGAAGTCCCTTGGGCAACTTGAGACTTGGGGGTTGACTTGTGAATCTTCTGCAGCGAGGACGCGAAGGGGAGCTGGACCACGGCCCAGGGGCGCCCCAGGGAGACGCAGGCCGCGTGTCGAGGCCCGGTCGCCCCCCGGCGTCCCCCACCCCGCCACCCCGGCTCGCGCCGCAGCCCCGGGCACCCGGCGCCGCGGCCTCACAATCGGCGGGAGCGGGCGTGACGTCACCCGTCCGAGGCCCGCCCCCTGCGCCGCCCGGAAAGAAGCGGCTGCCCATTGGCTGCGCCGCTGGCGGCCCCGGGGCCAATGACAGGGCGCGGAGCGCCGGGGTCCGGCCTTGACGTTGTGCTGCTCGCCGAGAGGTTTATTTGGCTCCGGGGCCCCTCGCCGCCGCCATTAGGAGCCCGCAGCGCCCGAGGCCGCCCCCCGCGCCGCGCCCGCCCGCCGCCCGCTGCCCCTGCCCGGAGCCCCAGCCCGGCGCCGGCCGCGCGGCGGGGACCATGTCCTGAGCGCGGGGCGAGGGCGGAGGCGGCGCGGAGGGAGGCGGAGCGGGCCGGGCGCGGCGCGGGGCTGCGGGCTGCTCGGGGGGTCGCCGCCGCCGCCGGGCGCGGAGCGTTGGACGGGCCGGAGGAGCGGGCGCCGGAGGAGGAGCCGCCGCCGCCAGGTACCCGGAGCCGGGCGCCCCGCCGCGGGCCCCTCGCGGCCCTGGCCGCGGCCTGCTGGGCCCCTCGCTGCCCGGCGGCGCCCGGCGCGGCCCCCCGGGCAGCCGGCCCGCGCCCCGGGAGCGTCGGGGGGCTCGGGGGGCCCGGGGCGCCCGGGGCCCCGGCCCGCCGCGCTGCCGCCGTGCGCGTCCCCAGCGCGGGGACCGCCCGGGCCGCGGAGGGTGGGTGCGCCCCGCTTGTTTACCGACCGTCGCCCGCCGGACGCCCCGCCGCGGCTCTTCCGCCGGGCGCCCCTCCCCCCGCAGCGCCCCCGGCCGCCGCGGCGCGCCCCCCACCCCGGCGGCGGGCCCCGGAGCGCGGGGCCCCGTCGCCGCGAGTCGGTGCTGGCCCCCGAACTTGCTTCTCGGTCTCCTGGCTGTTCGTCCCCGCTGCCTCCACTCACGGCTCCAGAAACGAAGGTGGGGGCGCCGGGGGCGGGCCGGCGAGCTGCCGCCCGAGGGGCGCTGCCCACCCCGCTCGCGCCCTGGCCGGCCGGCCCGTGCAAGGACCCCGTGTTCTCCGCTGTGGCCCGGAGTGGACGGCTTCACAGACAAAAGGACTGGCGACTACTGGCCATGAAGCCCCAGAGACGGGCAGTTCGGGTTCAGCCTGGGAGTTTGAACCGGCCCACGATCTGTGAGACACACTGGTGCTTTGAAACTCTGCTTGAGAATTTTGAATTTCAGTTGATTCCCCTTTTCCGTAACTCCTTAGACTGTCAGGTTAAACGCTACCTCCTTAACCCAATATTTTGGTTTGCTCACCGTGTGACCTGCGATGGTGTCCATAAATTCAATGTACAAAAATACCGTTTTAGGAACACAGTCGGAGAGAAATCTTTAGTTAGTGGCTATGTTATGTAATGAGTGGTTCTTCTGTTAGTGATTGTTTAGTTGGCTTCTTTATCACTTGGGCGACCTCAAGGGTACCAAACATGGATGACTCAGTGTGCTATAAACCGGGGGAAACCATAAGGAATTCTGATCTTGGCTTGTGCTGAGGGCCTTGGGAAAGCCATCTAAACTATGTGGAAAATAAAGCTGGAGCTCTCATTATTAATGAGGTAATTATAAAGAAATGTAGACCCCTGCTCCTCCTTAACTTTTGGATCTTAGGACAAGATAGGTGGTCAGTCACATCCTTCTACTGAAATTTCATAACGTTGTTTTTATTGAGCTCTTAGGGGGACTAAGAGGACAGTAATGACATTTTAAGCTTTGGGGAGGATATTATTTGACTGTCATGGATTTCTATTTCTGTTGATGTTTCAACATCTTTTATTAATGCTTCAGAGGATTGAGACACCCATTTATTTACTCTCAAAGTGAGCTTGAGTTAGTATGATGAACTCAGTTATAGTAGCAGGTTTTTTTATGGCCTCGATCCAACTCTGTCCACTGATAAGGGTTATGGCATATCACATTTAAAGTCTGAGGATTTAGCAGTTTTGGAACTCACAGTCTAGTTGTGTGAAATTTGGTATAAATTGTTGCTGTTGTGATTGATACAGTGAGCTGTTCAACGTGCTTTATACTTACATTGTTTTTATAATAAATGGAAACTTTAAAGAAGTGGAAGTTGCAAAAGTAGACCACTGTAACTTTTTATTTCACTTGGTTCACTGTTGCTTTCTGAGGATTGCTACTCTGTCTCCCCTCTCCCATTGATACATCTGGGCTTTGAAGGCGTTTTCTCCATCAAGGTGGCCTTACGTTGGGAATATTTGTGCTCTGCTTGTGGTTTGGTAAATAAGATCTTACATATTTTAATACTCACGTCCTCACGTCACAACATAAAATTTCCAGAACACTCCTTATTACACGTGGAGTAAAGTTTAAGTCCTTCGGTGTGGCGGTCAGGTTTCTCTGTAATCTGTTCCTGATACATTCTTCAGACTTAAACTCTTCTTGCCTTTGTGAATCCTCAGTTCCAGCCATACTAACTAGTTTGTTGTTCTGTGAAGTGCTTCCTTTTGGCCTTTATGCCATTCTTTCCTTTTGAAACCTTCTCCCTCTTGTATTCATGTGCTCTTTTCTCTGGGCCCAGTTGATTCCTGTTTCTTAGGAAGCCTTTTTGACTTCTCCCGAGGTTGACTTCTCCCAAGGGATCTATCTATTCATGCCTCTCTTGTGTGGGACTCTCTCATTTTTTTTTTCCCCCTCTTGGCATATGCTAGCCTGAATTTCAGTTTATATCTTTACATCTTTGTTTGGCTTCCCAATTCAATTTTTAAGACCTCTGAGAATTGGATATGAACCTTAAACCCTGTATCTATGGAGATCATATATTCAGCCCTGAAAATCTGCATATGTGGTCTGACAGTATTGGTTATAGAGGTATTCTAGTTTGTGCAGTTTGTACTCTTTCTAAGTATTAGAGTTTTGGGGACTTTGATGATTAATGAGAAAATATTTGAAATTATGGCTGTCTTTAAAAAATGTTTTTATTAGCACAATTCTCTTCCTATAGGAGATGCTCAACATTCTGATAATGATTACATCTTATTATTCAAATAAAAACAGGTACAGCAGTTCTGTAGTTTACTTCAGACCCGAGTCTGGGACTGTTATTTCGGTCGAGCTGGGCACCAGCGACACCGAGGGTGGTCGTTCCATATTCGTCGGGTATAGGTAATGCTTAGCATCATGGGAAGGAGAAAAGAATCTGTAGTCTCTCTTTGCACCCTTAACCTCAGATGTTGGCAGCATGTGTCATTGATCACGAGGCAGGTCAGACTCAGGAGGATGTGTGATTCACTGCTACCTGTCAGCACTGTTGGAACAAAACACAAACAGGCTGGTCCATAGAGTTTTGTATGCAAAGTGTGATACATGTAATTATGGAGTCCATGGGTGGATGTTGACGTTGGAAAATAGGTGTGTGTGTTTCTGTTGTGTGTGTGAGTAAAAGGCATGGCATTGCATGAATACGTATTCTTTCAATAAACCGTCTTGATTGCATCTAAGCAGAAACTTGGCTTCTTTCAGTTCATCAGAATATTTTTTCCTTTGAAAGTGACTGATTTTTAGAAAGTACCCGACATAAACACTTGTTTTTAAGCTTCAGAAACCTTTTTAGCATAATTGAAGCTAAAATTAGTCTGTTAATAAACTTTCCAGAAATATTAGGCATTTTTATACAAGCCACTCTGGTTAGTTACAGGTACTGTTGTAGAATCACACCTTAATGTCACCACTTGGGAAACTGGATGGGTTAGCATTCTTTGCTTTCTGGGATGGGAGGGTGGTATTTTGGTTAAGATGAAATCAGTTGCATATTGTGGGGAAGAGGAAAATAATCTCCTTTCCCTCCTCTGGTTCTTTTGGCTGGTGGAGTACAGGAAGCCCATTGGCAAGAGAAAGTCAGATTTTATCTCCTTCATGTGGTAGCCCTACTTACAGGAGAGTCCGAGACCCCTGCGAGACCCCTGCGAAGCAGAGATGGAAAGGGCAGAGATGGAAAGGGTGGTTGAGGTAGTGAACTCCAGAGCTAGGGCTGAGGCAAAGTGCCTTGGGGGCTTCAGAAGTCATTACAGGATAAGAGCAGACATTTAGATAGGACAAAAAACCCTTATCTCTGGTAATCCCTTTGGGCAAGGCCTGTAATTCACATTCTTCTAGGTTGTTAAAGGAGAGGAGAAGTTTCTCTTGAGCCTGAAGCTAGAATTGTCCTCGGCTCACAGTAAGCTGCATACCACCGAGGCACATCTTGCTCTTGCGGTGGCTTGCTCTGGACCCCGATCGTATATCTTTTCTTTTTCTTAAATTGTTTTTTTATTGACAGCTTCATTGAGGTTTGTTTCACATGCCATAAAATCCACCCTTCTAAAGTATACAATTCATTCATTGACTTTTAGCCTATTCAGAGTTATGTGATCAGCACCACTATCCAGAACATTTTCATCACCCCAAAAAGAGACCCCATACTCATTACAGTCATAACTTCCTTTGCCCCAGTTCCTGGCAACCACAAATCTGCTTTCTGTCTCTATAGATTTGTCTTTTCTGTACATTTCACATAAATAGAATCATAATACGTGAGTGACCTTTATGCTTGGCTTCAGTCATTTAGGGTACAGTTTTTAAGGATTATCCCTGTTGTAGCACATATCATCAGTACTTCATTCCTTTTTTTTTTCCGTTGTGTTTTTACCTGTTGTTCATTGACTGATGGACTATTAGATCGTTTCCACTTTTTGTCTATCATGAAATACGTTCCTATGAACATTTGCATCCAGGATTTTTGTATGAACAGAAGCTCTCATTTCTCTTGGGCGTACACCTAGGAGTGGAATTGCTGGGTCATGTGGCGAATCTGTTTAACCTCTGAGGAATTTCAGGCTGTTTTCCAGAGTGGTTGCACCATTTAGCATTTCTGCCTACGGGGTATGAGAGTTCGTTTCTCTGCTTCCAAATCAGTGCTTGTTATTGTCTGGCTTATTAAGCCGTGCTAATGAAGTGTCATCTCCTAGTTTTTATTTGCATTTCCCAATGATATTGAGTATTTCTTCTTGTTCTTTTTGGTCATTGGTGTATCTTCTTTAAAAAAATGTCTCTTCTAATCTTTTGCCCACATTTCAGTTTGGTTATTTGTCTTTTTGCTGTCAAGTTGTTAATATAATCTTGAATATATCAAGAGTGCTTTATATATTCTGGATACAAGTCAAGTAAGTGATTTCTTCTATTTTGCGAGTTATCTTTTCACTTTCTTCTTATTTTTATTTATTTTTTTGCTTTTACTCTTATTAGCATTTATTTAATGCTGAATTTACTCCTGGTCCGTAAGTGTTTGTGTCTTCAGCTTCCTCTGGAACAGGCCTTTCCTCCGTGCAGCCTCCTCTCCTGGTTCAGGAGCAGTGTGCTCCCTCAGGGAGGACCATCTCAGTGTGGCAGCGAGACTCAGGCAGGGGCTCAGCTCCCCGCAAGCTCTGCGCTGCGTTGCCCGGGTGTGCTCGGCGAAGAGAATCTACCTCTAAGCCCTGATGTTCACTACTCTGCATTTTTAAGCACGTGCAGCAAAAATGCAGCTCTCTTTTTGGGCCACGGACCCTGTGTCCAGCCCCACCGTTTGGCCCGGGCACATGTACCGGCTCCAGCATTGTCACAGTGGAACAGTGGCACACGTTACCTTTGTAAAGTGACAGCCTTCAGAGACTTGGTGGCTTTTCGGACCTGGGCAGTTTCATGAGTATTCTTAAAGTGAATGTGAAGATTCGGACCTCTTGATTTGCGTGATTTTGTGGGGTTTTCTGGATCAACTGACTAGTGAACCATTTTCAGAGGTCACCTCAGGCCCCGTGTGGGAAGAATATCTTCTCTTTCTTGATGGTGGCCTTTCAAGCACAAAAGGTTTAAATTTTGATGCCCAGTGGATGTTTTCTTTTGTCATTTATGCTTTTGGTGTCACCTCTAAGAAGCCATGGTCTATTCCAGGATTAAGAAAGTGCACGTCTGTGTTTTCTTCTATGAACGTTGTAGTTTTAGCGCTTATATTTAGGTCTGTAATAATCTCGAGTCGAGTTTTGTATATAGTACAAGATACGAGCCCAACATAATTCTTTTCCGGTGGCTACCTGGTTGTTGCAGCACCGTTTGCTGAAATTAGCTTGAACAATATAATTATTCTCAACTATAAATTGATTATTGCAAGACAGTATTTCCTGGCTATATGAAGAAATGATCGTTATTTCACAGGTGAGGAAAGGTTCTCTAGCATATCACAAGAGACTGCGGCATATACTTGTGGTTGGAATCTGAGGGCTAGACATTTTCAAACCGCTTCTAAATTCTTTTTTGCTTTTTTGGTTGGGGTAGGTAATTCACTTCATTTTTTTGATATTTAATGAAGCTAACATTTGCTTTTAAATGGGAACTATAGCAGATTACAGAACTTTTTTTTTAAGGTGAGGCAGCCCTTGGTTGACCTCATATATTGCAAGGACCTTGTCATCCCTGATTTTTTATTTTTTACGCCTACAGCACCTGGTCTTCCTAGGTGGTCTCTCGTCCAAGTACTAACCAGGCCCAACCCTACTTAGCTTCCGAGATCAGACGGGATCAGACGGGATCGGTCTTGTCAGGGTAGCATGGCTGTAGACAGAACTGTTTTTGACTAATCCTTTTTTGAAATCCATGCGGAGTAGGTTTTTACTGGCTAAGTGATTAGTGAGCAACTGTCACATAGTAGACGCTGTTTATAGACGTAAAAATGAATTTCTCATAGTCGATTGTTAGAAACAAACCATAGTCCACTAAACTAAGTACCATGAAGTGGTAAAGAAGTGACTAATTTAGTATAAGACTAGGATTGAGTCAGGAAGGGTTTACAAAGGTGGAGACATTTGAGCTGGTTCTTGAAAGGAGGGTGCGGGAAGGAGGGAGAGTACCCTGTGCAGAAGCAGTCATGTGGGGAAGGCACGGAGCTGTGACCGTGACAAGCCCTGTTTAAGGACTAGGAGAGGGTCCAGTGTGGCTCAAGTATGCCGATGAGCTTGGAAAGGCACTCCTAGCACCTGGTTGTGAGCGCCATATCTCTCCAGTCCCTGACCCTCGCTTTCCTCCAGAGCTGCTATTGTCAGGGGACTAGAAATTAGACAGGAGTGATCCACTTTGGTGTGGGGCATCTTTACAGGTGGGAAGAGCTCTCTCTCCCTGTGTGTGTGTGTGTGTGTGTGTGTGGTGTGGTGTGTGTGTGGTGTGGTGTGGTGTGTGTGTGGGGGGGTCGCTATGTTGGGGATATTTGTTGTATTAAGTTGAAAATCCGAAGGCATTGATTTGATAAAAATTCATTCAGCGAATTAAGTTAATTATTGGGTACCTACTATGGGATCTGAGATTGTTTAGGAGTTAAAAAAAAGTAGATTGCAAGAAACACTTTCAAAGGCTACTGAAGTTAAAACATTTAGTAACGACCTGTTCATTGTTAAGCATTTGAGAAAGTAGCCGTTCTCCACAGCCAGGTATCCCTGGGAACAGGACGAAGTCTGTTACTTGTATTTACATTCGGGAGCATGGAGAGACAATCAAGGAGCAAATATTAATAATAATAAAAAGCCAGGTAGTGGTACTTGCTGTGCCGATAAAGAAAGTGGGGTGACGTGGGAGAGAATGAGAGTGGTTGGGGAAGAGCTTTCTGAGGTGGGTTATCTGAACCTAGATTTCAGCAGCTGCGGCTGGCCATGGGGAATCTGGAGGAAGAGCATCCTACAAAGCTCTTACGGTGAGAGCGAGCTTGCCGCATCAGGAACAGAACGAAATTCACTAACATGTGAAGATTTGCGAGAAAGACTGGGGAATTTAAATTTTGCTGAGTGGACTGGGATTTCAGGATTTCAAGTCATTGTCACTTGGTTTCCATCTCTAAAGGATCCATTTGGTTACTATGTAAGGATATGAGAGTTATTTTGTAAATAATAAGTTTTACTGTGTGTGTATTGTTTCCCTCCAGAACTGTCTGGAAGTCAGTCGCAGAATTAATACTATCCCTAAGTATTTCATTGTGTATTTCTTAAAAACAAGGGCTTTCTCTTATCTAACCACAATACAGTGATCAGAACCAGGAAATTAACGTCGTGTGATGCTGTTACATAATTCTTAAGACTAAGGTTCTGCAGATCTTATACAAATTTTATCAGTTGTCCCGTTAGTGGGTTTTTTTTTTTTTTTTTAAATACAAAAAAATCTCAGAGCCTGAATTCTAGTCCGTTACCATGTTTCTAATAAGCCCTTTTCACTGGTACTATAAAGTTTCTTTGTTTTTCATGATGTTGTTTTTGAAGAATATAGGACTAGTTATTTTGTAGACAGTCTCAAACATGGTATGCCTAATGTTATCTCATGCTTAGAGTTAGATTATGCACTTTTTGTCAAGAATGCCACACAAGCGATGCGTCCTTAGTACAACATACCCAGAGGCAAATGATGTGATTACTTCCATGGCTTGGTTGAGATAGTGCCTACTAGGTTTTGTAACATAACCAGTTATCCATGAGGGGAGGTACCTAGAGACCATTTACATATCCTCAAACTTATCAAACTTATCAACTAGTTTTAACATCCATCAATAATTATTTTCTGAATCTGTTGTGAAGATTGCCAAACGGCGATTTTAGAATTGTTATTCTTTTTGAATTTATTAGTTGGGTTTCTGTTGTAAGGAAGAGCTTTCCCCTATTTATTTGTGTGTTTATCTACACCTTTGTAGACATAGATTTTTATTGTTTTTATTTTATTCAATGCTTTAAAACCCTTTACTTGTTATTTATGTGGATGCTCAAGATCCAACTTTAGACAGTGGGAGGCCTTCATGCTAATTTCTGTCTTTAGGTGTGAATGTATTTCAAATTGGGTATTTTTAGAGCATTTTTGGTTTACAACTAAAGTTCCTATGTCCTTTTTAAAACTCCCCATCATTCTTTGAGAACTGATGGTATTTTTTAAGAAAACGTTGTCTCTATATTAGTGACTAAAACACTGTTAAGAAGCAGATTTATTTTAAAAACAGACTTTATTTTGTAGAGCACTTTAGGTTCGCAGAAGAGTTGCACAGAGGACAGCGCGGTCTCGTACCCGCCCTGCTCGCGCCCGCCCGTGCCCTCTGCCGGCACCCGCAGCAGAGCGGTGCGTCGCTGCCTCGGCCGAGTGCACCGCGCACGTCCTGATCGGCCGGAGCCCGCGTCTCCGTTAAGGCCCCCTCTCGGTGCTGTGCGTGCTGCGGGTTTCGACCACCATGCGATGACCGGTATCGACCATTACAGCGTCGTTCAGAAGAGTTCACAGCCCTGAGCTTCCTCTGTGCTCGGTCTGCTCACCCTGCTCTCCCACCAGCCCTGGCTTCCATCCCCCGGTGCTTTTGTTGTCTCCAGAGTGTCGCCTTTTCCAGAATGTCGCATAGTCGGAAGCGCACAGTCTGCGGTCATTTCAGATTGGCTTCTTTCATTTAGAACTCTGCATTTAGGGTTTCTGCACGTTTTTTCATGACTCGTTAGTTCATTTCTTTTCAGTGCAGATTAATATTCCATCGTTTGGATGTACCACATTTTATCTGTTCACCTGCTGAAGGACTTCTTGTTTGCTTTCAAGTTTCGACGATTATGAATAAGGCTGCTGTAAACATCTGTGTGCAGGGTTTTGTGTGGAGATAAGTTTTCAGCTCCATTGGGTGAATACCAAGGCACACAGTTGCTGGATTTTATGTTAAGAGCTCGTTTAGGTTCGTTAAGGAACCGCCAGACTTTCCTCCTGAGTGCCTGTACCGGTCGCGTTTCCACCGGCAGTGAGCGAGTGAGCGTTCTTACTCCACATCCCCGCCAGCATTTGGTGCGGTCTGTGTTCTGGATTTTGGCCCTTCTAGTAGGTGTGTGGTGGTGTCTCACTGCCGTTTTAACTCTCAGTTCCCTGCTGACTTAGGATGTTGAGCATCTTTCCATATGCTTGTTTGCTCTCCGCATATCTTCTTTGATGAACTGTCAGTTCAGGGCTTTTGCTCATGTTTTAATTGGTTGTTTTCTTATTGTTGAGTTTCAAGAGTTCTTTGCATATTTTGGATAACAGTTCTTTGTCAGATGTCTTTTGAAAATACTTTCACCAATTTTCTGGCTTATCTTGACAATCTCTGGGCCATGTCTTTTGCAGAGCAGAAGTTTTTAATTTTAACAAATCCAGTTTATCAATGATTTCTTTTGTGGATTGTATCTTTGGTGTTTTATCTAAAAAGACATTGCTATAGCCAAGGTCATATGGATTTCCTTTGATGTTATTTTCTAGGAATTTTATAGTTCTGCATTTTACATTTAGGCTGGTGGTCAATTTTTAGTTAATTTTTGTAAAGAGTGCAAGGTCTGTCTCTGTTAGAGTCATTTTTTTTTTTTGTGTGTGTACATGTCCAGTTGTTCGCCATTTTTGGAAAGCTTTTTCCCATTGTCTTGCTTTTCTCATTCGAAAGGTCCGTTGACTCTACATATGTGGGCCTGTTTCTGGGCTCTCTGTTCTATTCCATTTACCTGGTCTTTCACCACTATCATGCCATCCTGGTTACTGTGGCGTTATAGTGAGGCTCGAAGTCAGCGTAGCCATTCCTTTGTTTTTTCCTTCAGTGCTGTGTTGGCTATTCTGAGTCTTATGCTTCTCCATATAAACTTTAGAGTTAGTTTGTTAATACCCACAATGTAGCTCGCTGGGTTTTGATTGCGATTGCATTGAATCTCTTGATCAAGTTGGGAAGATCTGCGATTTTGACAACATTGGTTTTCTGTTCATGAACATGGGATAGTCTCTTCGTTTATTTAGTTCTTCTTTGATTTCTTTCATCAGATTTCATCTCATGCATATTTTATTAGGTTTGTACCTAAATATTTCACTTTTGGGGGTGCTATTGTAAATGGTAATATGTTTTTGATTTCAAATTCCACTTTTTAATTACTGGTGGGTAAACAAGAAGGTAATTAACTTATGTATCCTTTACCTTATTGTAATCACAAGTTCTGGGAGTTGTTTTGTTGATTCTTTCAGATTTTCTACATAGGCAATCATGTCATCTGCGAATAAAAACAATTTTATTCTTTCCAACTGGTATGCATTTTATTTCCTTATAGTGTTAGCTAAAATCTCCAGTTCAGTGTGGAAAAGGAGTGGTGAGAGGAGACAACTTTGCTTTAGAAGGAAAGTTTCTAGTTTCTTGCGGTTAAATATGTTGTTAGGTAAAAGAGATTTTTTTGTACATGCTCTTTATCAAGTTGAGGAAATTCTCCTGTATTCCTAGTTTGCTGAGAGTTTTTTTAGATCATGAATGGATTTTAGATTTCGTCAAATGCCTTTTCTGTATGTATTTATGTGGTCTTTTTTTTTTTTTTTTTTGGTAGCCTGCTCATATTGTGGATTACACTAATTCATTTTTGAACATTGAACTAGCCTTGTATATCTGGGATAAACTTCACTTGATTATGATGTATAGTTCTTTTTATACATTGTTAGATTCTAATTGCTAGTATTTTGTGGAGGATTTTTGCATATTTGTTCATGAGAGTGAAAAGACATTTTTATCACTCCATTTTAATTGTTTTAGTTTTCTGAAGTGTGATATTCATCTGTGCAAGTTTAGGATGAAAGAAACTTTAGTTCATATTTTGATATATTTTCTCACTTTTGTGAACTATACCTGTGAGTTGTAGAAAGAAACTATATTAAGTTTTCCAAGTGTTTTAACATTGCTTCTCAAATGTAAGCAATCTAAAGCCTTGATTCTCTTTAGATCAGCATTTATTACCTTCTTGATAGATTGTAGAAACTTTTTATTATGAAACATTTCAAATGTATGTACATATAGAGAGACTAGCAGGATTCTTATGTAGCTATCACCCAGCTGTCAACACATGTGGCCAACTTTGTTTCATTTATATTCCTCTTGCTTCCTCCCAATGGATTATTTTAAAGCAAATTCCAGACACATTATAACACTGTAAATATTTCAGTACGTGTCTCTTAAGAGAAAAGGACTCTTACAAACACGAATATAGTACTGTTAATCACGCCTTAAATTCTTAATAAATTTTAAATATGAAGTCAGCATTCAAATTAATTTTTAACATCTATGGTAATGATTTAATATACACATATACACAGGAATTTGCTGATTGCATCTCCACAGTATTATTTTGTACCTCTATTCCCCTAATCCTTTAAACTGGTAGATAGAACTAGCAGCTTGATCATATTCAGGTTTGATAACTATTATTATCTGGTGCAAATAATTTGTAGGTAGTATGGTATATAGATGTAGGATAGCTTTTCTTGAAAAACAGATTTTTGATATTGCTTCAATGTATAGATAATGGAATTCATAACATCAGTCATTTGGTGAGACTTTCCCCTTTTTCAATTGTCTGAATGAAAATGAAAGATATTTTTTTATTTTAATTGACTTATTGTGGTTTCTTTAGTAATCTGTACTGGTGTGTTGAAGAGAAGTCAGAGCGACTTAATAATAATAAAGAAGATTAATATGAATCTTCCTCATCAATCGACTCCAAAATAAAAAAAAAATACTTAAGGTATTATATAGTCTAAAATCATGGTGAGTACTCCAAGTTTTCATTTTTCACTCAGGTGTAGATGCTAAATTTAGTATATTTTGTTTTGTAAATGACTTATGTAGTTCCTGTTTACTTGCTCTACTTTTTAGACACTTTGTAATACTTAACCTACATGTGCTTTGGGAAGATTCCGTGTAATCTTAAAGCTAAAATTTGAGCAAAACGTGTGTTAACAAGTCTATCTTTATTTTTTCAAGTTTACTTGTTAGATATTGTCAGTAGTCATCTAAGAAGGACTGCTTAGTGAAAAACTCTGGATAATGGGAACAGGTGACTATGAGCTGCAGTAGGAAAGTATGTTTATTACGTAATGTATATAGTACAGACTTTGGTGCCACAACGTCTAGATTCAAACCCTCCCTCTGCCACTTCAGTAAGCTTTGCGACTTTGGGCAAATCACTCAGCTTCTCAGTCTCTGTTCCTGTTTTTAATCAATACAATTGGAGATAATAATAATACCTGTTTCTTAGGGTTCTGAAGATTCAGTTAGTTAATTTATATGTATTGTCCTGAGAGCGGTGTCTGGCATACAGTAAGTGCTCGCGTGTTTGCTCCTCTCTCAGTCAGGTCAGGCTGGCCCGAGCAAAGTTGTGCAATAGGCGGAGGTGGCCTGGACCTCCGTCCCGCCCGATGAGTGGCGGGCGGCGCCTGCGGCAGTAGTCTTCGGCCTTCCGTCCCAGGCGCCCTTTGCTCACCTTGTTCTCCCTGTCCCTGCACCGAAAACCCGAATCACAGAGCTCCTTCCCATTTTCCTATTCATCACACTCGGAATCAAGAGAAAGGTGATCTCACCGAATCACACTATTATTAATAAACGACATTTGTAAGTAACTTGTATTTATAAAATAAGTTTTAATTCAAGTCACTATAATGGATTGGAGCATTATGAAAGAAATTTTTGGACAAGATGTAGCTCTGAGTTGATTTTTGCCTTGGAATATTTCATCCATTTGGTCCTGTCTGCCTTTCACATCTTTTTCTTTCTTTTATATCAGAACTTGCTGATTATCTAAAAGTTATAATGTTTGGTAAAAACATGGCCTTTTGTTGGGCTAGGTGTACAGTAGTGACTCTTGGTTTCTAGGGATACTTAGTTGGGATTAATCTATTCATTGTGAACAGAAAATGGAAAAGATAAATTAAAGAAATCATTCTGAATGAGGTAGCGTGTTTACAGTTCTTGCAAATGTTTTATTTGTTGACTGCCGGATCGATGTGGACTCTTAAAGATGATCATATATGTCTAGGAAAACTGGTCATCTTTCATCGAATTAGACTGCAGGTGCTCTGAGCATAAGGACAGTGCTTTATCTAGTTATATCGATATTTCTGAGTGCATAGTAGACTTTCGGTAACTTGTCATTGGTTGTTACATAAAATGAGTTTTCTTTGGGATTATAATTTGGGGTGCGTGGCTGACCTGCGCTGTCTCTGAAACTATGTGAAGGAACTGTGCTAGGCTGGGGTCTGCAGAAGCTCAGGGTACACGTGGCCATATCACCCCTCCTTCCTGTACTGTGACTGTCAAGGAACTGAAGCAGTCGAGGAAGTTGAAGTAGAGGAAGTTGGGGGAAGTTACAGATAAAAAACCCTTTTATGTAAAGATGTAGGATTCCTCTTGAAATGAGTGGAAGATAGGTTAAAAGAAAAACATTAGAATGTAACTTTCATTATAGTTTTTTAAAAAGCACAATGCTGATGTTAAAATGTAAATTTTATATTCTTTGTTACATTTCAAGGATTTGGGTTTGGTTGGAATGAAGGTAACTGTGCTGGTTGTCTGGGTAATTGCCTCAGGTGAGGCATAGAGGCCGGAAGGCAAGGTCACCGTGACAGGTGTTATTTAACTTTGTCATTTTAACTAAATTTGCTTTGTCCACTTGTCCACACAATCCTGGCGACGGGCCGTAGTTGAGTCTGCTCACTCGGGGCAGGTGACGTAGGTCACAGTCCTCTTTGTAGAGCAGGGTGGTCAGCATGCTTTTGGGACCTGCTGACTCTTGATTATACGTAGTTTCACGTAGATTTCGTACTTACGGAGGATGTGTGATGCGTGCCCTTGCTGCCGCTTTGTGCTGTGTGGGTCTTGCAGGTGACCGCGTCGCGGGAGCCTGTGGCAGACACTCTCCTCCTGCGGTCTTGCCCCAGGCGGGGGTCTCATCCTCTAGGATTTCTGTTATTTGCCTGAGATTGCTCAAAAGCTCCACTTCCCTTCCTTTGTCAGGTCACTGGGGGGGGTGTCTCTTCCTGGGGGGCCGGTTCCCATTCCTTGGCACTAGGATCTCTGAGCCACCGTTTTTGAAAACTCTGCCACCTGTTTGAGAACCGAGGGGATGGTGCAAGGGCAACACACAAGTCCGTGTTCTAGACCTCGCCAGGGAGCTCGGCCAGCGCCGAGCGCTGGCGGAAATGTCGCTCGGGGTGTCCTGGAAGAGATTCGAAAAGCTTCACGAGAGACGCGACACTCGAACCGAGCCTCCGGGGGTGGCAGGGGTCCCCCGCAGCACGCCCGCCGTGCTCGTGTTTCACGGGTGGAGCCTCCGTGTGTGTGCCGCGGGGCAGTGGTTCAGGCGTGAGTCTGTATGTGTGTTGTGTTTGGAGTGAGTGTGTGTGTGTGGCGGGAAGGAGCTGAACGTTTACGCTGTTGCAGAGCTTCAGAAAGAGCACCTTGTCACGAGGAGAATTACCCTGATCGCCGTGAGCCGGATGGATTTAGAAAGGGAAGGCGCTTAGGAGGCAGTTGTAGGCGTTTTGACCTGCAAAGGGTCGATGGCAGGAGTGAGTGGGAGGCGAGGACCCGGAGGGACAGAGGCCGCTGGGGGGCACCCGTGGGGAGAAGGCAGAACTCAGGGTGACCCTGAGTCTGTGCTGGGTGCCAGGGTGTCCTTAGTGTGCACTGCAGAAGTCAGGATGGGGGTTGTGAGAGGAACGTCGGAGGTTTAGTGTGGGATGCGATAAGCTGTCGGAGCCCTGAAAGGAGGTCAGATTTCAGAGGGTTCGCCGTGGCACCCAGCAAGCTACAGGATCTTGCTCAAGACCAGTTAGTTTTTCTGTTGACTGTCGTGAGGAAGATAGTAATGTAGGAAGATGCCGAGGAGAAAAGAGGAAGCGACTGTGTGGGATTTTTGGCTTAGAGTTAAGTAGTACTTTTTATTTATATAAATATTACAATTCAGAATTAATCGCCTTGTAATATTTTAACAGAACTTGAAAATTCAACATGCTTGGAACATCCTTTTAGTCTTACCTTCATCTGTATTCCCTACAAATGCTTTCTGAGCATCTGTAAATCTCCACAGGTTTATATTAATACTTGTATCAATGATTTATATTAATAGTCATATTACTAACCATGAACTTATTAATGAAGCTAATCCAGAACCTTAAAGACTGCTGTAAGTCCTTTCTTTGGATAACGTCATCTGAGACTGGCAGCCGAGCTGCTCTCAGTTTGTTTCTTAGGGACTGTGTGTTTGCGAGAATGACTCCGCTTCAGTTCCCTTTCCTAGGGTTTTAGTAGGTGGTTGGGGGAATTTGTAGTATAGCTACAATTTTGAGGCATTGACTTCAATATAGATATATTTATTTTACAGTGTTTAGTAATGCTTCACAAATATGGCCTAATTCATTATTAAGCATGACAGTATAAAAAATGCTCAGTTACTAGCCCCTCCCTTAACCCCAGCCATCGATCCACACATCCCTAATACTTGTGCCTTTATTATCACTTGAACTGGGGATATATAATTAAAAGCAGTTGTGAATTTAGTACTGGAAAATGGTTGGTATACTGGAGACATCATTCAGTCTGCCTGCAGGTAGAGCTTGATGCATAGACGGATTCAGGGACTCTGGTCCATGGTATGGGAACTGCTGGTACTGCATTCGGACCAAGGAATGTTTTTTTAAGAGTAGCACTTGGGTCTAGTGCCTCTTAAAGAAGGTCCAGATTATGCAGATTTTATTGTTAACTTTATTCTACTAATTAATTGAAGTTTGATTCATTGGATAGAATTGGAAACGCGTTACATGCAAAATTAGACTATTAAGTTTACTTGGGCATATCAATATAAGTTAAAAGATATTTTGTAACTTTTTCAGTATGCAATACTAACAACTTGTTGCTGTTAAAAATAATTTTATGTCCTTTTAGGACATCTGGAAGAAAAAGTGTACTTAGTGTAAATTTCATCTCAATAATGCAAAACCACATGGTCGAGCTGTTATCTTTACTCTTATGTTCCAGATTACTGCAGGTACAAATGGCTCTCTCAGGTAATCCTCTCTACCAAATTTTAGTCTCAATTCCCAGTGGAAAGGGCACTGTAGACATCATTACCTAACATAACACACTTATCGTGGAACTCTGAGCTTAGTTTTCATATTTAGTTACGTGAATGTTTGGAAGGTACGGGCTGTTCACTAGGCACATGATTCTTTATTTTCTGCAGCAAACTTCTTTTGGGGGAGGGTCAGACATGGACGTTTATGTTATACTGTGGCATGTTAGTTCCGTGAAGATTAGCTGAGATAAGGTAAGTTCGTTCACAAGCTGTTCAGTTGAGCCGACAACCATATGGAAGTAAGGCCGATCAAAGCAAGCGTGAATTTTTGAATGTGAATCTTTTTAATGAAATATTGAAATTATTTATGGTAGCCCTGGATATATTCGTTATGTTACTTGTTCTTACCATGATAAGTTTTTACTTGCTCATTTTAATTTCCAAATGAATGAGCAAGTAATTTATCTATATTTCATTCCTGAGAAACTAAAGCGAAGAGACTGACGAATGAGTATGAAAACTGCCGTCAAATCTCGATGTCATTTTAGGGATGCTTATGTGATTATAGTTGCTGGATCTTCAGCGTGTAATCGTGTGCACAGAATAAACTTAAATGTCTAAGCAAGATAAGTATAAATTAGCTGGGTTGGGAAAAAAATGCTGTTGCTGGAGGCGAAAAAGGCTTCAAAACTAAATACAAGCAGCGTTTTTTGTTGTTTTTAAATACGTGGTTTATAGCACCTTCAGTAATAAGCAATACAGGTAGGAATCGATTTAGCATTATCAAGTCATGTTAGTGTGCTCATTAGTGCACATTTACATGTTTAAAGTTTTGTAGATAAATGTCTTTCCCATGTCCAGTTTCACTGACTAGCCCCTCAGTTAGCTAATTTTATTTGCCGTGTTAAATTAAAATTCTAAATATAATAGTTGTTAAAAGAAGTGAGTAGGATTAAAATAGAGAATTGACTTAAAAAATAGAGAATTGATTAAAATAAAGCCTTTTAAAAAACGCTTTCGGATGAAGTAGCTGGCTCAAGCGAAATTCAGCGTCAGCCTCCTTGACGGGAAGAACCCGCTCGCAGTTAGACATGGCATCACAGTGTCTCCTGAGTCAGTCGGGGTCGGCGCCCCCAGAAAGACTGAATCTTGTCTGTGATCTGTTTTATAAACCATACTTTTATTCTGACCGTGTGCAAGGCGAAGGTTCTGCATGGAAACTAAAATCTTAGTAAGGGTGCGTTTTATTTTAGCGATTAAATAGTAGCCTTTCTTATAGTGAATTTGTCCTCTTAACAGTTCACACTAACATGGATTGAGGACTTGGCAAGCCAGGGACATAACACACTTGTAAAGTGAAAGATTGAGCTCACAGGTTCAGAGAAAATGCTCGAGAAAGAGAGGGGAAGAGCTTCTATTACTCTGCCTAGAATTTCTTTCATTTTTCTGGTTATAAGTAGATGGCAGAATGACATTAATTTAGTTGAGAAGGGATTTAAGAAAACGAGTGGCTTTAATGGCTAGTGTCTAAATTCAGGCTGTTAAAAAAATCATTATTGACTTACTTTGTAAGTTTGTGGTCATTAAATAAAGTCTTCGTTGTCATGTGGTGTTAGGAAGCCCAGTGAAGAATCATAGGAAACTTTTAAACAGTGATCATATTTTTAATAGGAGTTGAATTTTGAGTATGTGTTAAATATGAATAGTTTGAGTATGAATATTCAAAATTATATCGAGGTGGTATGCTGGTAGTTAGCAACGTTCCTTCAGTTTCATTGTGCCAAACATAGGTGATGTGCAATTTTTATTGTATGCATTTTAGACAGAAGTAGATTTTGAGGATATAGGCCATCAAGGAATTTTACCTGTTTCACAGAGTCGTTTGTGAATTGTGAGAAGTATTCCTCAGCAGCTTTCTTTCCTACCTGTGCTTGTTCAGCACTTTTAAGCTGCTTTTCTCCATTAGGATGAATAATAGAATTGACTCTGATCTTCTGAATTCTGTAGTAAATCAAACATGATACTGTATACCTAGATAGCATACTAACCTATGTTCATAATTTGAGAATGGTTACATGTTTAAGACACTTGGTTTGTGTTCTTCTCTTTACCTATGAGTCTTTTAACGGTTGGTTCATTTTCTAAATTGATACTGATGACCTGGCTGAAATGGAACATTCCCATTAGCAACTTCCCTCTTACAGTAAACCTTCCTTTATCTCCTGCTTACCCCTTGCATTCAAAAATACAATTTTATTGAATCCCGAAATCTAAGGTTTTTCTTTGGGAATTTATCTCCCGTGTCTACCAAAATCAAAAAAATAAAAATAGTTTGAAATCTTGCATACATCGTTCGAGAAATTTATAAGTAGAAGGGTGCTTTTGGGGGCATATTTTAGAGGTGGAATCGTGTAGTTATTGTTTTAATAACCATGTCCTAATTATTTATAGCTTCCTGCCTGACATAACTCACTTCAAGAAGTGCACAATGTCAGAACGTGGAATTAAGTGGGCTTGTGAATATTGTACGTATGAAAACTGGCCATCTGCAATCAAGTGTACGATGTGTCGTGCCCAGAGACCCAGTGGAACAATTATTACAGAAGATCCATTTAAGAGCGGTTCGAGCGATGTGGGCAGAGACTGGGATCCTTCCAGCACCGAAGGAGGAAGCAGCCCTTTGATATGCCCGGACTCCAGTGCCAGACCGAGGGTTAAGTCTTCGTACAGCGTGGAGAACGCAAACAAGTGGTCATGCCACATGTGCACGTACTTGAACTGGCCGAGGGCCATCAGATGCACCCAGTGCTTGTCCCAGCGCAGGACCAGGAGCCCCACGGAGTCTCCTCAGTCCTCAGGGTCTGGCTCAAGGCCGGTCGCCTTTTCTGTTGATCCTTGCGAGGAATACAATGATAGAAATAAACTGAACACGAGGACCCAGCACTGGACCTGTTCTGTTTGCACGTATGAGAACTGGGCCAAGGCTAAAAAATGTGTTGTGTGCGATCATCCCAGACCTAATAATATTGAAGCAATAGAGTTGGCAGAGACTGAGGAGGCTTCTTCCATAATCAACGAGCAAGACAGAGCGCGGTGGAGGGGGGGCTGCAGCAGTGGAAACAGCCAGAGAAGGTCGCCTCCTACAACGAAGCGAGACTCTGAAGTGAAAATGGATTTTCAGAGGATCGAATTGGCTGGCGCCGTCGGCAGCAAGGAGGAACTCGAAGTGGACTTTAAGAAAGTAAAGCAGATTAAAAACAGGATGAAAAAAACCGATTGGCTCTTCCTCAATGCTTGTGTGGGTAAGTTTCTGCATTTTTTTTGAGTGGGATGGGAAAAGACATTACCAGTGACATGAGAGGTATGGGCGGGGTCCGTGTCCCTTAGCATCGGGCGCGTTCAGCGTGGTGGCGGAGCTCTCGGTGGGCGTGCCGAAGGACCTCTAGATTCGTGATCCCGTTACTACGGTGTCCTAAATTGCCTCCGGGTCATTCATCGTATACCTGCTTCTCCATCATCAGGGAGAAACTTCTAAGTGAGCGCAGAGTTTTTCACGCACCAGTAGTAAAGTTTGTACCTGGAGTCCAAAGCTGCTGCTCTGTGCCCTGTGACGGGATGTGACCGGGGACACCAAACGCGCGGGCGTCTTGTGACGGCAGAGGCTTTAGTCAGATTGGAAAAATATCACAAAAATGTGACTCCAAGGAGTCGGACACATATGATACTGACCTTGGAAATACTGATATTAACGTAACACTAATGTCACGTAGTAAATATTTGCAAACTTCAAGAAACTGATTTAGTGAGGCCAGCTGATTCTACAGGTCCGTTTATGATTTGTGTGTGTTGTGGTTTTGGTTTAGTGTTTTGCTAAGGAAATTCTCTGGATGTTGGTCCCAGCTCCTGGCTCAGAACTGGGCTTGCTCCAGTTGTTGACCCTGTGCGTTAATCGTTTGTGATGTAATTTACAAAAGCAGTTACTTGACTTTTCTGTATTTTCATCTCTCTTTGCATTTTGAGTAGATGAGCTGTTTGATGCTTTAAATGACTTGGATGTGGCACTTTGACATTTAGTTTTGTAAAGGAAGTTTTGAGCGAATACTAAAGTTAAATATCGTGTGGAACAATAGCTAAGCCTTAAAACGTGGCTTAGCTGCATATACACATTTTCCCAATATTTCTTTTGTTTGTGCTCCTGAACGTAGCCCCAGGAATATGGAAGACATAACTGTATAAAGCCGCAAGTCCTGAGAGGAGTCCTATTTCACCCCATTTCACCCCACTCCACCCCATTCCACCCCATTTCGCCCCCTACCCCAGTTGGGGTAACACTCTTGGTGTTGACTGTCTTCTTTTCATAAGGAGATACAAAATGGTTCTGTTGTATTTTCAATGGAGGCCCGATTCACATAACAGAACTCACCGTTTGGAAGTGGCAGTTGAGCGGCGTTTCGTGCACTCACGGCGTAGTGCGGCCACCACCGCTTGTCCAGTTCCGAAGTATTTTCCTCACCCCCGAAGGACTCCGTGCCCATTAAGCAGTCTCTGCACATCCGCTCCTCTCCGGTGACCTTTGCATCTCGGTGTGATTGCCTTTTTATGAGCCGCGCGCCTTTTGGAACACACCCGCGAGCGCTTCTGCAGGCAGCGGCGCTCTGAGCACGTGTTCGCTGCTCGCCGCGAGCTGATCCCGCAGCGCACGTGACGTGCAGAGGGAGAGGAGCTGCTCGCGGTGGTTCTTCACCCTTTTGGAATCGGAGGGTCGTTGTTTCTTCGAGTTCGTGGATCCTAGGGTGAGAGCGCCTGCTGTGAAATGTTTTCTCTCCTGGAAACAAGGAGAGCGGTCCGTGGGGTCCTGCGTCTTTGCGGCCGCCCCTAACCGCGCCGTCTTCTCCTGCTGCCTTTGCTCTTTCCAGTGTCCTTCCGAACAGCCATCCCTGGACCGCTTCGAATTCTAACAGCTGTGAATACGGCATACCGGTGGATCCAACGCCCCTACCGGCAGGACTAATGTGGGATTTGCTCTCGTTTTATTTACGGGACAGTTTCTTTGTCATGAGGTCCCTATTCCAACCCACTCCACAGTTTCTAGGTTTTTAGGGCCAAGAATTGATTGTATTTGGTTCATGGTAATGTGGATTCTGTCTTTCCTATCAGCAAATATTTTTTACTATATAGTTCTGGACTGTTGCACAAAAGATTATGGCCCTCTCTTTGTTAGCTAGTTATTTCTTGATCTCCAAAATATGTTAATAACTTTTTTTTTACTTGTTTGAATTGTGTTGGATTAATTAACAGAAATCCACATATACTGAAAATGAACCTTTCCTTTCCCTTTTCTGCCTGCCGTATATTCTCCAGATTTCATTGCATGTGCTGATGTTAGACATTTAAAAAAATCATCCCAGCACTCTTTGGCAGCACGCGTACTAAAGAAATATCTCCACAGTATGTACACCGAGTATAAAATGTATGCTGAGTGTAAAACTTATACTAAGTGTCAAGCATGATACTTTCTTATTTGAAATTGGAAAAAAAAGCTCAACGTCAGGCCAGCTTTGCTGCTGGTAAGATAGGAGTGAGGAAGATGCCGTCGTAGGGAAGGCAAGAGTAGACCAGATCGTCCGCATTGTTGAGCAAGGCTCCTTAACGTGACTGCTGGGGTGAGTGTCGCATCAGCCACATCATCTTGTGGTGAGGGGGTGTGGGAGATAGAAGTGGAATTCGGGGACGGGGGCCAAGATGGTCAAGGCAGAGGTGTGAGTGTAGATGCACCTTATCTCTGGAATGTTCGCACTTTGGTGCCAGGTATTTTCTGGGAGGCCATGTCAGTGCTAACCGGAGACTGACCGGAGACTGACCGCCTGTCACGACCGCCTGTCATGGGGTAGAGGACAGTGTCCTTAGCAGCACTACCTAACACGCCGCTTCAGTTCTGCTAGTGCATCGAGCCAGTTGCTCTTTAAAAGGGTATTTAAATTTGTGACCCGAGTTGATCCCTTGAAAAGACGCGGGGTCAGGTAAGAAACCCAGATTAAATTTGTGTAATGACTCTTCGTATCCCTGAACCCGAGACTCAGATGTCCAGCTGCCTGCACAGCGTCTTCCCCTAAATGTCTAATACAGATGCTCCTCGGCTTAATGATGGGGTTTTGTCCTGATTAAAAAAATCGCCCCGTAAGTTGGAAAATACTGTAAGGCAGAGTGCGGTGCACGGGCCTGCCCGGCTGGACGTGGCCCGGCTGGACGTGGCCCGGCTGGACGTGGCGCCCGGCCGGCCTCGGCGGCTCAGGGCTCGTCCCCCGGTCCTCGGGTCCTCGGGCCTGCGGCGGGGCCGCCGCCTGTCGTCTCGGCAGCCCCCGCCCTTCTCCTCTCCCGGCCAGAAGCAGGAGGAGGAGGTGCAGACTGCCCTGCAGTAGCCGTGATGGGATGCGGACAAAGAAAACCCGCAATCCAGAAAGCGCCGCGATGCGGCACATGCACGGGGGGGGCGGGGGCGGGGATGGGCATCGCAGGGGGCACCGCGCCACCCGCCGCCCGTGGGGGCAGGAGCCGCCTTCGACCAGCGGTTTCTGCTGAACTCGTGTTGCTTTGTCCCCGCCGTAAGGCCGAAAAATCGTGAGTCAAACCGTCGAGGGTCAGGACTGGCAGCCGTGAAACTGGCTTCAGCTCCGTGAGGCTGACGCGGAGCTGGCGCCTCGCTCAGACCTTCGCTGCCCGGCCCCCCCTCCCAGCCAGCGGCCAGGTCGTTCCCCGAGTTGCCGTGCAAGAGCCCTGGCCACCCCAGAGCTTTCTCTTTTATGCTCTGTTCCGATTCGTCAGGAAATCTCACGGGCTTTACCTTCAAGATACGTTTTGAGTCTGACCCTTCCCACCGCCCTGGTCCAGACCGCGACCCCATCTGTGCTCGCCCCCCCCCCCGCCCCCGTGCGGTCCCTGCTGCCGTGGGGGTTACTCTTTGGAAACTGCTCAGCGCCCTCCCAGCCGATTGCCTGTGTCCCTCAAAGTAAAAGCCAAAGTCCCTTGGCCCTCTCCAGGCCCCGCACCCCTTTGCCCTGCGCAGCGCCCCCCCGGACCCCATCTGTCGCCTCCTGCCTGCCCTTTCTCTGCAGCCCCCACCCGCCTTTCTGCCGCGTAAGCCTCGGGCCGATGCGCTTGCCGCCCCTCTGCCTGGATCGCTCTCTTCCCGACTGTAGGATCAGCCGATCTGCTTCCTGAAGCTCTTCGCTCACATGGTGCCTTCTGGTGTGTGTGTGTGTGTGTGTGGGGGCTCCCTGACCGCCGCATCCAAAGTCCCAGTCCCGTCCTGCGCCCTCTTCCCTCAGTCCTGTCCCCACAGCACACGCCACCTTCTAGTGACGCACTCTCAATCGCCTTGCTGTTTCTCTCTTCCTTTGAGTCTTAAGCTTCCTGAGGTCCAGGAGTTTGTCTGTTCGGCTCACAGCTGTATCCTGGTACCTAAGACGGTGCCCGATACATCGCAGGCATTCAGATATTTAAGTCAGTCACCAGGTACACCTTCGTGGACCCTGGGATCTGGACAAATAGACCTTCACCCTTCTTCTCTCCTGCGGGCTGGGTTCTCCCCCCCTACTTCTGTCTTCTTCACCTTCATCCTCTGCAGACCACCTGCGTCTCGACCCAGCGCGAGCCAGCTTAACTTCTTGGTGTCGGGGGAAGACAGAGTAAGTAGGTACGATGGGGTCTTATTGCAAAGAGTAGAGTGGCCTCAGTTTTTTTTCTTTTTGTTTTTTTGGGCAAGGCAACCCTTGGTTGACCTCACAGATTGCAAAGACCTCGTCAGCTTACCATCCCTTATTTTTAATTTAATTAAATTTTTTTTTTTTTTATGCCTACAGCACCTGCTCTTCCTAGGTGGTCTCCCATCCAAGTACAAACCAGGCCCAACCTTGCTTAGCTTCCGAGATCAGATGGGATCGGGCTTGTTCTGGGTGGCATGGCCGTGGACAAGGCTCAGTTTTTCACCAGGCACTCTATGGATATGAAACGTCTGAAGTTATATTTCTTTACCTTTAATCTATCTTCTTACTTTCACTGGCGAATATTTGATAATTTGATGAATATATGATATAAAGAAAAAAAAAAAGTCATTTTGTGTGTTTACTGTACCTAAAGTCCTAAAAGAAAAGTTTTACTTGGAAAGTTTTTGTTCAGTTGTCATTAGACGTGTTGCTTCCCGTTTGGCACTTTGCGTCACGTCTGAGACGACAGCTGCATCTTTCTCGCATGAGCTCGTCGGGCGATGCTGTTGAGGACGGGACACATTCGGGAGTGTGGAAGCGGCGGGTGTGACAGCGAAGGGGAGGACAAACCAGGCTGTGTAACACGCGCGTGTTGGGACTGGGTTGTGACAAAATTAGTTAATTCTTAAAATCCATTTTTCAGTTATAGTCGACGTACAATAGTATTAGTTTCAGGTGTACAGCATAGTGAGTAGACATTTATATACCTTACAAAGTAATCACCCCGTGAAACTGGCATTATTATGCTGAAAATGTTCAGTTGTCTCACATCAGTGACAAATTCAGAAAAATTTAACTGTCAGCTCTCGCTGGGGGGCGGGGTCGAGGCCCCCCCCCCCAGAGGCCAGGCCACTCGCCGGGTGTGTGGGCGGTGCCATCTTTTTCTGGTCGGAGATGGTAGAAGAATTTGTAAGGGAAAGCTCACCTGTGCGAGTGTGTTCTCCACTCCCAGCACTGCTGGACGCCAGGTGTGTGCGGCGCGGGTCGGGGAGGGGGCAGTTTGCCAAACCAAGCAGTTCTCATTCACCCTACTCCAACTGGGCGCCCTACGGTTTAACTCAGTCGAGACACTGTCTACCTGGGCATAGCATCTGATCCCACAGTTCCACAGAACACACCCCCCCCCACTTCAGATGCCGGTCAGAAGTCGGGGTTACCTGTGCTCATCTGCTGGCTGTAAATCACAGGTTCCCAGGACGCCTGCCTTGGGTTCAGTTAATTCGCTAGAATGACTCGGGGGACTCAGGGAGGCGTTTTACCGGCTGTATTACTGTTTATGATACAAGGATACGCGACTAGGGGGAAGAAGGAGCACGGGGCAAGGGGAGGGGCGTTCCCGCCCCACGCCGCGTCTTGACCGTCTTGACCGCCGCTGTCCCAGGGCCTGCATGCGCCCCCCAGCCCGGACCCTCAAAGCCCACAGCTCTCCAGACCCCAAAGGATGTTTACGGAGGCTCAGTTACTAGGTGATCCGTTAAATCGTTGGCCTAGGCGACTGGTTCAGTCTCCAGCCCCTCCCGGAGGTAGGGGTGGGATTGAAAGTTCCCTCTAATCACCGGGTTGGTTTCCGCTGGCAGTCACCCCCTCCCATCTGTAAGGGCTTTTTACAAGTCACCTCATTAACATAAACTCAGAACTGGTTGAAAGGGGCTTGTTATATGAATAACAGAAAGCACCCACTTCACCTTTATCTAGAGCTATTTCAGGAGCTAGGAGCGAAACTAAATAGAACAAAAGATGGCTCTTACTCGGAAGTTTCAGGGTTTTAGGAGCTCTGTGCCAGAAGCAGTGGATGAAGACCAGATACGTGTTTCTTACTGTAAATCACAGTATAAAGGGTTTTTTTCCTGCTCAATATGGTTAAAGGCGTACTGTTCCTGAAACTTCTGTCAGTGTTTACATAGGGAATATTAATGTTTTCAGTCCTGTTTTTTTCTCCAAATCAGGTAGATAAACATGCCCGTAGGAAGCTGATTGCTGTGTCTCAAGATCATCTGTCACTCGCTACTTACTATTAATAGCCAGCATTCCTTAGTTAGGTCACAGGATGTGAACTTGATTTTTAGTGTGGCATTTCTGTGCTGTTCGGTCTGTTTTTTTGCTTGTGTTTGCCTGGTTTGAAGTTGGGATAGCTCTTCGCACTATCAATTTTCCATCTTTAGGACTTTTTCTGCCCTGCGGCATGGCTTTGTGGCATTCATCCCTTCAGAGTCGGTCGCCCAAAGCAGATCGATGTTCTAGTATTTAATTTCTGGAGATCATCTTTGGGTGTTTAGAGAGGAGGCTGATGAAGTTGTTCACTGTTTTAAGTTGTTACTATTTTTTAAGTGCTGGATTTATTCCAGGATGCTAATGTTTTGATGATTCTGAACTGGATTTTGTCCTGATACCAGTCTGAGTGCACTGATGTTCTTCTGAGTTAGTGCCCTTTGTTCCTTAAATAAGTGGCTTTACCTGTGAATGAAGGCAGAGCCCAGAGAAAAGGTCTTGGGTCTTAGACATTTACAACCAGATTTCAAAATTTAATGTTGTTTGAAAAATAACACCAAAAATGGTTGGAGTTACAATAGTCTATTAAAAGCTTTAAATAGAATCCGCGGTGTGTGCAGACGCCTGCTGTGAGTCCTCGGGCTGCACCCGTAAGAGGAAGGCCGCGTGCGGGAGGCCAGCTGCGGGGGGTCCTGTGCTGCTCTCTCGGTGGCGGTGTGTAGCGGAAGCAGCTCTGGTGCCTTTTCACTCCGTGCAGGTGCTTGCTTGTGAACCTCCCTCCCATCCAAGGTGGTTGGTGTTACAGATAATGGAATTAACTTTCAGCACCTGAATGGAGTAGTCTCTTCAGATGGTTTTTGTTTTCTAAGGATTTCCTTTTGTGATTTTTGGAGCTCTCATTTTCGCTAAGTGAATTGTGATAATTCTCAGCAATTTAAAGGCTTCTAATCTGGGGAATGCAACACATTTTCCTTCCCCTGGCCAATTCAGTCAGGCTTTTGAAAGTGCTTCCTGCCACCTGGGATCAAATAGAAGCTTCCAGGAGTGAGCGTGTTAGGCAAATGGACGGCAGTGGCGGAGATGGAAGGCTGGCCCTGTTTGCTGGGTGCCTTTAGTCTGTCTGAGACATAATTCCTGCCTGTTAGAGATGATGGCTTACGCAGGCCTGCCAGCTGGTAATGCGCCTCCGTATGCTGAGAAAGGGAACGCGAGGATGCCTGGCGATCCCTGATTATATGGTGCTGACTTGTGAATATGCAGCATTGGTTTAGTGAAGGCTTTCATTTTTGAAAAGCACTATATTAAATGAACACATCGAATTATGAAATCCAAACATCATTTAAATATAAAAACATGTTTATACTCCAGAAGACTTTACTGTACCATAAAATAACTAATTTTAAACATTTATTGAACTATACACATGGCTAAAAAGTCAGGCAGTATCGAAAGAGGAGTTTATAAGGAAAAGCAGCAGTTTCTCTTCTCTTCTTCATATCCGAGCTTGCTGCGCAGAGACAACCACTTTTCCCCCATCAACCTTTTATTCTGAGAAATTTCAAAACCTGGAGAAAATTTTCGAGTGTGATGCACGGAGCACCACGCGCCTCTGACCTGGATGTCGAGGCGTCGGTGCCTTGCCCCATTCGCCCCCCCTCTCCAGCTGTCTCTGTCTGTCTGTCTGGGGAGTCTTTCCTGAACTCTCTGAGAATCAGCTGCAGATGTCATGGCACTTTGCCTCTAAATACTTCAGCATGTACTAAAAGCAGACATTTTCTCTGGTATAACCATACAATAGAATTATCTAGGAACATGTAATATTCAAAGCCCATCTTCGTTTTTACCGATGGTGTCCCTAACAGCCATCGGCCCAGCCGCCCGCAGTCGAGGATTATTTACACCTCTCCTGTTAGTTGTTTCTTCCCTTCCGTCTCCTCTGCTCTGAGCAGTGCCTCAGGTGGCTTTCGTTTATTTTAGACTTTTGCATTAACATTTCAGAGTCCAGACCATTTATTTTATAGAATGACCCTCAATTGGTTATGATTACATAAAATTTAAACACTTATCTTATAAGGAGGAAGGAACACTACATAGTAGGCGGTATTATTTGAACAGCATTTCTGATATCTCTGAATAATGTCCTTGTATCTTTTTAAAAAATGTAATTTTAAAATGTCTGTAACAGAATTTGCCATCGTAACCATTTTTCAGAGCGCAGCGCAGGGGCACGAGGCACCTTCACAGGCTGTGCAACTGTAGCCACCGCCCCTCTCCAGAGCTTCATCCGAGACTCTGCAGCGGCTGGCACTGGTCCCCGTTCCCCGTCCCCCCTGGCGTGCCCTGGACGGTCACCGTTCTGCTTCACATAATGTTCTCGTGCGACCGGCTCATTTCATTCAGTGTCTTTCAGTGTCACTCATGTTGCAGAATGTGCCATAATTCCCCTTTTAAGACTGAATAATATTCTGTCGTATGTGGGCGGAGCAGAGTTTTCCACCCCAAATATGCCCCTTTTTTGGGATATTGATAATCTTAAGCTTATTTTTAAGAAACAAAAGACTCAGGAAGAGCTTTTGACCTGCCCCTAAGGGCCTGAAAGAATTCAGATAGAGGATCCTTCCGGGAAGGGAGCTGTCATTGCGGATGGATAACCGCGGTTAATGTGAACTAGTGTGCGACAGTGTTCCCGGGGGTCCCCTCCCGGCACGCTGTCCAGGCTCCTGATGTCTCGAACAAAGAATTGAGCAAGACCCTGCAATATAGTAGAGAAGAAAAGTTTTCTGAGAAGGGAAAGTCTGCTTCCAGATGGAAGCACCCAGCACGGGAGGCGGGCCTCAAAAGACCTGGCAAAAAGCCCCCAGGGTTTCTATTCCTCTTTGCTGATCGCGGTCCCTTGTCTTAGAGGGGAGGAGGGCGGTGGTTCCTTGATTGACAGTTAAGATTGACAGGACTCAGTGATTCATCATTTGCTTCCTGTGCATGTTCTTTCTTAGATTTCAGTCTATTGTAATATTAATGAACTTCCAGGCATATGCATCATATTATAATGATGGTATAATGAGGCTCAGGTGAGTTGAAGGTCATTGGGGTCTTCATTGCACAGGTGCGAGTGGCTGGCTAAAACTAGTACCCAATTTTCTTCAACTTGTTTCTGGGTATGAGTTATTTTTAGCCCAGAAATGCCTTCTGGCTTGCTTAATTGTGGGCGGGCTGGGGCAGACCCTTCCTAGTATAGGATGACCTCAGTGTCTTTGCAGGCAGACCCCAGACCCCCTATCTGATTTTCCTGCCTAATTCTTTTCTAAGAGCCATGAACCCCCTTATTGTTAGTATGGATGTTGAGGGACAGGAGGTCTCTTCTGTATCTGCTGCTTGCTGAGAAGGGTCATGGTCCCTGCCTCCAGGGGTTCATGCCTCACTCAAGGCGGGGTCTTGGGTTTCCTGCCGAAGAGCTGCCTCACACTCTAGACAAGGAAAAGAAGATATAAACTTGTTTAAAGCACATATTTATTAATTTCTGTTATTGATTTGCCTACTAAGCTAGTAAAGGAAAACAGGCTTGGTTAAGGTATTTCTTAAAGAACTGAAACCACCTTTGGCCTAAAGTCCCCTCTCCTCTCAGACTCTAAGGGCCATTCCCGCCTGATGGTCTGATGATCCTTATCAAAAGCCAGAGGACCGGAGTTACCAGTTTCAGGGTCATTATCTGGATTTTGGGGAAAGGGCCTTTTCCAAAAGAAAGGAGAAAGGAAAACTTAACTAGGTTTACTGAAAAAATAGTAAGAACTGCAAGAGGCCCCATATCACCCCTGCTGAAAGATTGAGAACGCTACAGGTGTCGTCTCGTATCAACAGTGAGGGGCCAGCTAGGCGCCTTCGATTAAAGTCCTCTGTGTCCCATTTTTAAAGATGGCCCAGCAAACATTCGTTTGTGAGACATTTGCTTTTCCCATCTTCCTGTAAATTGCCTTCCTCCCCTTCGCAGTCCTAGCCACAGGCCTCCGGTCCGGGCTCGGGCGGCCTTCGCTGCCGGGTCGCCCTCCTGCCGCATGTCCTTGTCAAGTTCCGTCGTTTTCTCCTGGGGACTCGTCATGTCACTTCGATTATTAGGCCAGCCGGAGGGACTAGGAGGGAAGCCAGGATTTCCCCGCCCCACATACGTGTGCACCACGTTTCGTTTGTCCATTCATCCGTTGATGGACGTGTCATTATTTCTTGTTTCATCAAATTTAGACATTGTTACTGACTTCCTGTAACAGTATGTGAACATTTTGAAATAATAAAAGCGGAGCATACTCATTGTAAGCTATTTCAGATAGAAAAGCTATGAAAAAGTAAAAGTTTGCACTATCACTGTCTAGAGGAAATGTTATCTTTGTGTATTTTCAGTTTTTTCACATTTTTATGTAATTGATATTGTACATTTTTTGTTGAGCTTTACATTTTGAATTAAAATGCTTTCATCTTGGGTCTACGGCCATGCCATCCTGAACATGCCCGATCTTGTCTGATCTCGGAAGCTAAGCAGGGTTGGGCCTGGTTAGCACTTTGATGGGAGACCCCCTAGGAAGACCAGATGCTGTAGCGTAAAAAATAAAATGAGGGATTGTGAGCCGACAAGGTCCTGGCAATCTGTGAGGTCAACCAAGGGGTGCCTCGCCACAAAAAATTTTAAAAAGACAAAATGCTTTCATCTTTTGAAAATGAGTGTGTAACCTGACATTGAGTTGTTGTACTTAAAGTTAACCTATTCATCATTGTTAGCCTTTTGGATTATTTGAAAATTTTTTATTCTGATAGTCTTTTGATGACCAAAATTGTCAGCGTTTCTAACGATTTTCTCAGGTTTCCGGAAATGGCATCATAGGGTGAAGTGATACAAATGTGTTCCAGGCAGTCGGTGCGTGTTGGCAAAGTGGTGCCCGGAGGGCCCATGCCAGTCACGCCCCGTCACCCGCGCAAGCCTCTGCGGGCTGCCCCTCTGCCGATGTCCGCAGGGAGGCATGCGCGCTTGTTTCGTCATTTGTATTTTTTTATGTGAATTGTTGAATCATGTCCATTTTCCTTTGTGACTTTATTAAGTTATATGAAGTCTATAAATAAGATAATATATGTATTAAAAATACATATCAGTCATATTTGTTGGAAATTTTCGTTCCCTTTTTTTGGTGAAGATAGTTATACTAGTAACATTTTATTTTTGTTTTCTTAACACAGTTTTTTTGATTTAGACTAGGGGTTAAATTAATTTTCTGAAAAATTTAATATTTATTAAATTCTTTCCCCATTGATATGGGTGTTTCTGTTATACATAACGATGATTTGATATTCGTTTTGAGGGTCTTTATTTTGATTTTTTTAAACACCAGTATCACACATTAAGTAATTATGAATTTATTAGATATTTAAAAACCTGATAAGACAAATGTCCATCCTGCTCCATCCACCCGTTGTTTTTTAAAATTCTTAGTTTTCACCTTTTCCTTACTTGTCTGTCCCCCCACCCATTCATTTATGCATCCAGATGGTCACTGGGTGTGCTCCCGCGTGGCGTAGGTCGTGGCTCTCTGCGGGCTTGCGGGCTTGCGGGGGGACGCGAGCAGAGGACGGGGAGGGTATTCGGGGAGTGCGGACCCTCATCTCATTTGGAGATCTGGAGAGGGCTTTCAGGAAGAAGTGGCATCTTAGCCAAAACCTTAGGAGAGGGAACCGCGCCTGCCGAGACCCGGGAGGGGGAGCGTGGTGTGGAAGGTGATGGAAGCTCACGAAAGCCGCGGGGCAGTGCGGGGCCTTCTGAAGCCTGTTCATCCGGTCCAGGAGTTTGCCTCTGAGTGTGAGGGCAGTGGTGCACATCTGCACGGGGACCGCCTTCCTCCGGTGTGTGGTTCAGGCGGCTCCCCCTGGTCACAGCATGGGCACTCGTTTGGGCGGGGGTAGCTGTGTAGGAAAGCTCGCCATTTAGGAGGAAGTGACCGCAATACAGGTGAGAGAGCACATGTGGTCTTGACCCACAGGAGAGGCAATGGATGTATTTCAGAGACACTTAAAAGGCAGGATGGACCTAACTTGAAAGAATTGATATTGGCCTTAAGAAATACCCAGGTTTTTGGCTCGGACACTTTGGTTGGACAGTAGTATCATTTTCCCAAACACAGGAGATGGTGAGGTTCACTTTTAGACACGATTGATGTCTAATGGGTTTTATTAGATGCATGGGCCTGAAACTTTTGGGGAAAATCTACCGCTCAGCTTATTTGGATACTTGGGGGCCATGAATGTACTGTGCAGCCTTCTCTTACAGTGGCAAATTATAGGGACTTTCTTGTTTTGTGCTTAAACCTGGGGAACCTCGTCAAGGTGGGCTGAGTAACTTTTTCCCTTCTCTTCCAACTCGATGATTCTGTCTTAATTCTGTCAGTATTTTGCGAGGTGTTCCTTCGCTCTTCCCGCCCCCGGCCCCTTTTAATAGTATTCACTTACCCTCTTGTTCTCCAGGCCTGCCTAAAGTAGTATAATTCTAAAAATCTAAAGCTTGGTTTCAGATTCTGCCTGGATGACTAGGCAGTACAGCAGAGGAAGTTTTTATCTGAAGTCAGTAGCTTTTGGGACTTGGTGCCAGCGGCAGATAGGGCATATGTTGTTTTAAATGATGAGAACCCTGTGCTTTTAAGAACCGTAATGTCCCCTCCGATGACTCTCTTGGCCATATTTTCAGTGCCCTTTGTGGTTCGAACTCACATTCATCTTTAACCTGTTAACTTTGGTCCGCATCTCTGGTCACCTTACAAAGATGACCTTGTGACAGTTGCTGCTACATCCTTGCATGGAACTTTCCTCAGCCTGTCTTCCTGCGGGGGAGACCTTCCTTAGGAAGGTGTCTCTCAATTCAGGTGTTTTTTCATAACTTTGGAATTTGTATTCCCACAGCATTTGGGTTGTTCACAGTCTGATCAAAGATGCAAGGAGGAATAATCTCCAAAATACAAGCTGTGTTTGACACAGTTTGTCATGATTAATCATAGAACATTTAAAGGCCTTAATTAGAGACTATTTTGACTTCCCTATCATTGAATCTTATTTTTCTAAAGAGGATGTTTTCATAATGGAGTGAATTTGTTGAGTGAATTGAAGCACATCTTGATATCGTATGGATTAGGTTAAATTTAAGGATTTATTACCAGTCGGGATTTTTATCTCTTGGGTTTTTAACAAGGTTATTGTTCTCCAGCACTATTCTAGGAATAGAAATGGTAGGTTTTAACTTGTTGCCCTTGGTTATTATATGAAAAGTCCATCTAGAGGTGATTTGTTTGTTCTGCTCAAACTATTTTTGGATTGCCATGACGCTTGTGCCTACTTGACGATACACTTAAAAATACTGAGGTCATTTTATTTAAAAAGCAGCTCATATTTGAGTGTTGAGAGAAATTGCTGTGACTGTCTAAACCAAGTTCACGATTGAACTATGTAGCCTGATGGTTAGGAGAAGGCAGAAAAGGTGTCTGGGTGCTAGTTTCCTTTCTAAAAGGCCAGATGGTTAAATGAACTAGGCTCCGAGTGGAGGAAGAGCCTCCCTAGACGCTGCAGACAGCCGCGGCCGCCCCTCTCTGCTGACCGTGGTAACGGGCGTTCTGGACATTACCACTTAAAGCTAACTTTTCTTTTTAAGGGCTCCTGAAATTGTGCCAGCGGCCTCCAAGCGCACCCTGACCCCACAGCATAAAGCATGCTGTGGGGCCACAGCTACCATGGAACTCCAGGGTAGTGTTGAGCTGGCCCACGTGGGCTCAGGTAAGTCCTGGCTTCTTTTTTACCATTTGGCATTCTTTTCAAAGTTAGTTACTGTCACGATTTTATGTCACAAAAGAAAATAAGGCAAAACTTTGAAAACTGTGCCATATATGGGGGAAAAAAATAAGTCTGTTTTCTAAACATCGATAAGCCAGCTCCATAGTCTCACCGACGGAGTTCCATAGTAGCTGTGAATTCCCCCGTGAATCGTGATCTGTGGCTGCAACATATGTTACATTCTGCTCCTGGCCCAGCAGGCGAGGCGATATGTATGAGCCTTTTTTTTTTTTAAAGCAAGCCTGTAGTTTCTACTATAGTAGCTTACATTTACTCGTAGGTATTCATGTTTTTAAAAGTACATTAACACTTCACCTGCACACTTACTTAGCTAGTCGTGTATTTCATTTGATCAGTTTTGAATGTGCGATGATACCGCAGGTTAGTTTCATGAAGCCGATCTTCTCACTGCCTTCGGCTGTCTTTTTATTTGCCTTCATAGCATAAGTGAGGAGTGGCTAGATCGTGCAATATACATTTGTTGGGCGGAAGATGCTTCTCGGAGGCAAGGCGAGGTGTCAGCAGCCCAGAGAGCTGCGCCCATCACCGCCTTCTGTCCTGCAGACACTCCTCTGGTCCCTCCCGCTCTGTCGTATGAAGTGAGGTTTTGCCACTTACACCGATTTCCTGTCATTCGCTGCCTTCCAACTCCTCCACCTGCTTTCCTTTTATTCCCTAATACTAAAAGGTGGTAAAAATGCAACGTTATACGAAGAACTCAGAGGCATTTTCTAAGTTGTTTTGCATATAATCTGGTGCTTTTTTCTCTCCTACGCAGAAAACGTGGCGGTTAAAACTTTAAATTATCCGCATATAGGCCAAATCCTTTTAAATACCATGTGTACGACGACAACCAGTCTATCGAGAAGCTGTCCAGACTTTAATAAGTAGCTCTCCTGGAACAGTGTGTAATAAGGATACACCAGAAATCTGGACAGTTTGCTGTTATTCTCAAGAAATATGATCTGTAATAAATTTACTCATCTTTGTAGCTAAAAACTCACCAGTGACTGAAACGGTGACCTCTTTAATTATGGCTAATGAAAGAATGGAATTATATATTCTCCAAACAGATGGTAAAATTATTTTCTTTTAAATATTACTTTGTGTCTGTACTTAAGTTTGTGTTTTTCGTGTTTTGGAAGTTGAGAGAATTCCAGCTTGAAGACCCGGGGGATCCGAGTCCGTCCTGCCCGCCAGCCGCGCTGCTGGGGAGCGGGGCGGGGGGAGCAGTTAACTGAGTGTTTCTGGCACACAGGATCAGGCCACGTGCAGATCCCGTATGTGCGTCACGTGCGTGTGCTCACTGAGATGTAATTCACATACCATGCCGTTCACCACGTGACGTTCTGCTTCCATTTTTAAAAAGCACTTTCTCGAAAGGCAGCCTGGGCGACATTGTAAATCTAACTCCCGAGCACAGCTTGCTCACTTTGTTGTGCGTCTGGTCTGTCATCGTCACCCCGCCCCAAGCTCCGAGTTACAGAAAGTCCTCAGAAACAGAGAGGAAGCGACTTTCCTTCAGCAAGAATTTCTAAGAAGAGATTCCTCCAAACATCCGCTAAATGGCTAGCTGAAAATAGTGAAGACGGGGATTGAGACCATCCCTCGTTACTCCAGTCAAAAGAATGAAAATACTTGGGGTTTAGCTTTGCATTGCTTCATGTTTGTCTTTGGAAAGTGCATATATGTGCATGTGCGTGATGCACGCACCCACACACAAGCGCCGTGCAGGTCTCTCTTTCTTCTCAGGTAAATTGATGAGATATTTTTGGTCTTTGGGTTGTTTTTGGAAGTGCATAGAACATTTCTTAAGTCATCCAAAGCAATTTCTGTATGTGTGTGTTTAGGTCAGAGCTGAAAGCCGTGAGGGGCGGTGGTTCTGATGCCCCGAACCGTCAGAGCCTCGACGGGACGGAAGTGGACGGCAGCTGCCTTCGTGGGGAAGTGCCGCACACGCACGAGGAGGCCGAGCAGCGCGCGTTCCGTTCCCCCCAAAATAAAATAAATCATTCACAGAGTTTTGAGCTCTCCCAGGTTCCCACCTGTTCCACGAGGCCCGCGGAGCAGACGTTTCAGCGTCGTTCGCACGCGACTCTAACCGTAGTTGTTTGGTGTCGCGGAGCACGCGGGCGCTGCTGCCGAGGCCGGCCCCGCGGGAGGGTCGCCCCGGGGGTGGGTCGCCCCCCTCGTCGTCCGCGCCTGCCGCTTGTGGCTCTGGCCCCAGCGCCGTCTTCTCCAGGACCCTCTGCCTCACGAGGGCGTTGGGAAGCCCTTTTGTGATGGGAGGTGGCGTTCCAGCTGGACTTGGGCGTTTACGGTGAGGCACGTGTTGACTCTGCACGCTGTGAAAGTAAAGATGCCGCTGAGAAGGCATCGCGTTCGACGTCGTGGATTCTTAACCTGAAAAGCGCGTGTGGCTGGGGCAGGGGTCATGTTTTGGGGGAGAGAATCTAGGATTCTCAGAAAGGGGCTTTGACTCTAGAGTGCGAACACTTTTGAAGCTGGCCTTCTGTGGCTCACAGATGCGGTGAAGGGACCGTTCTGAGTTTAGGAATCGCATCTTCGCCGTCTGTGTTTCTCACGTCGCCCAACACGCTGCTCTCAGCGAATGTGGGCATTTGATCACTTCAGAGCTGTGTTGTTTTTAATAACCGTGTGTGTGTGTGTGTGTGTGTGTGTGTGTGTGTCTCGCATTGCACCAATCTCTCACACTCTACGGCGCATAGCTTTTATTTAATTCCTATTTCAAGATAGCAATTAAAAATGCTTTTAAAAAGACACTAAGAATACTTTCAGTGTTAGCATTTTCCGCAACAAACGTTTCCTGACGTAACTTAGGAAACACTTAAGATTATTTGATCCTATGGTCTTGATTTTTTTTTTTAAACACAGGCACATTTGAAGCTAAGCAACACCTTCAGTTTTTGCCAAGATGTTTATTATCTATCGATGTCCTGTCCTGCTCAGTAAATGGCATCACTCTCTTAACTTGACAGTAATTTGTGTTAAGATTAGTGGGAATGGAAAGTTCTTTATGGATTTGGGAAAGGCGATACTCGTTTCACCGGTCTATCCCCAACTGGTTATGATGTTTTATTTTATCATATTTTTGTTCAAAACCATCTGAGTTTTACTGCGTTAATAATTCTTAATGGGCGTAATGGAGACTTGGCGCTGAGAGGTTGTGAAATCAAAAACTCGCGTTTGCTTCCGGTGAAACTGGTTTCAGTGGCCCTGGCCCGCGCTAGCGCCGAGCGGCGGTGCGGCAAGCCAGCGGGTGCTGTTCTGAGTCGGCTCCGAACGTGCCGCGTGCAGGGCCGGGGCCGCAGCACCCCCGTGTCCTCGGCCTCCGCAGCGGCAGGGCCAGGCGGGGCCCTGTGCCTGCCGTGACGACTGGTGTCTCTGACCAGGTTACCGGTCTCCGGTCCCAGTACCCTATCCTAATAGTTCCCGTGAGCCCCACCAGAGACGGAGCCAGCGCGATGTGAAGGTGAGTGCCCCACCTGGCTGTCCGGTCTGGGAAGAAAGTTGAGGGAGGGAGAGACACTAATTTCTCTTATATCCTCTAGGACATTTCAGTGATACCCGGGATCCGGGAAGCACAGAGAATCACGTGGAGTTTAGAGTGAATGCTATAGGGTTATGCTTTTTGAAGAACGGTAAAATTAATCTCTTCTCTGTCTCGATGCCTGTTTTAGGGGTGGTGGAAGGGGATTTAGCTGCTATAGAAGCATACAAGTCATCGGGAGGGGACATCGCACGCCAGCTCACGGCAGACGAAGTGCGCCTGCTGAACCGCCCGTCCGCCTTCGACGTGGGCTACACTCTGGTGCATCTGGCCATTCGCTTCCAGCGGCAGGACATGCTGGCCATTCTGCTCACGGAGGTGAGTGTGCCGCGGGCCCAGCCTTCCTCACAGAGGAAGTGTGTTCTCTTGTTTTCATTTTTCTAAACAGCTTTTAAATGTTTGAGTTGCTTCTGTCCCCTGTCAAAAACTCCTTGAAACTTAAGAGACTTCAACAGTATATCATCCTTAAGGGTATATGTTTTTCAAACAGGACATTCTGCCACAATATTTGAATCCTATTTGCTTAAAAAACCTGGGATGTGTCTGTCATTTCTTCATTCTTTCATTCATTCCATTAACAAATACTCGTTGAGCACGTAGGATGTGCCAGGCATTGGGCTAAAAAGGGACATGACTGTGACGACGTTGGCTCCCCCCGCGAGTCCCCAGAGAGGCGGGGCGGCGTGCGGGAAGTCCCGCGCGGCGCGTGCCCTGGGAGCGCGGGAGAGCTGTGAGATTCCTTACCTTCTTACCTCGAGCAAGCAACGTTTTAGCTGAAGTCCGAAGGCGGAGCAGGAGTTAGCCCCACGAGGCGGGTGAGGCCAGGGCGTAGCTGAGGAAACCATGGACTCAGAGGCCAGGGTGGTGGTCTTTGTGGGGAATTCTGGGACTTGCAGTTGACCCAGCATGGCTGTGATGATGATCGGGAACAGAGAGAGGAAGCAGGGGACGGATGTGAAGGACCTTCTAGGCCAAGGACTTTGAAGATCCTTCCGAGCGTGGTAGAAAGGCTTTGAAAAGTGTCAGAGGACCGGGGGAGTGACAGGACCTGGTCGCGTTTTGGCTGCTGCTGGTCGGAGGGGGCCAGGCCTGGCGAGGGGGGTTGGTGTGGCGAGGTTGGCAGGGGCTCTGCCCAGACAGTCGTCAGTGGCGATGGAAGGGCGAAGAAGCGGGCAGGCCGGAGAGGCTCTGTGCGGCAGGTGGTCAGGAGTCAGCGGCAGGTAGGCTGGGGGAGTAGGGAGATAGGGAGCAAAGTGGGTTCCGAGGTCCCTGGCTCAGGTAGACATTACAAATGACAGAGGTTGCAAATAATTTTTCAGGATGCGACTGTATTATCTGGGCAGTTTTTAAAAATTATCAGACGTAAGGCACAAGGGAAGAGAGCGCAGCCATGGGTTCGGATTTTGTCACTGTGCATCTTCTGGGTGTGGTGGGCATGTTTGTTCGAATGTGCGAGCATCGGGGAACCATCGCGCACACGGCACCGTGGGGGTTAAGGAAGCGTGGCGGAGGTGGCCGGTCGTCCTGTTCCGGAAGGTCCCAGTGGGGCCAGTGGCGCCTGACACTCGGAAGGGGGCCTGGGAGGCGGCCGCGACGAAGTCGGAGGGCAGGCCCCCCGAGTGGGGGCAGGGGCAGGGGGCTGCTGGAGAGGCAGCAGTGTGCCTGGAGGCCCGTGAGTTCCGGATCGGGGCGGCGCAGTCCGAGGTCGTTTCTGCTGTGTCTGAGGTGCGGCTACACCTGTGTTGTGACGGCCGCCTGCGGGGGGCGGGCGTGTGGGCTGTGGCTGGTGCTGGCAGGAGATAGGGTAGGGGAGGCAGCTGTGAACTAAGGCTCAAGTCTTTGGGGGAGTCATAGGGTCCCCTGAGGCGGGCAGGGGACTGCGAAAAGATTCCAGAGGGGCTGGCGAAAGTCACCAGCCACCCAAGAGCAGTCTGGGGACAAATAATGGGGAGACAATGGAACCCCAGTGCATTTATTATTTATTGCTGTGCAGAAAGTCACCTCAAAACTCAGCAGCTTAAGGCGACAGATAATTGTCATCAAACAGTTTCGGAGGACGAGGCCTCCGCGAGCAGCTGAGCCCAGTGCTTTTGGTTCGAGGTCCCTGGAGGCTGCAGTCAGACTGCTGGCCACGGTTGCAGTCGTCAGAAGGCTCGCCTGGGGCTGGAGGGTCTGGTTCCAGGTGCACTCAGGTGGCTGTGGCAGGAGGCGTCACATCCTCCTGTGCCCCCCCGGGGCTGCTCCTGAAGTGGCAGCTCCCTCCACGAGGGAGATGCGAGATGCGAGAGGCGATGCAGATGGAAATGGCCGGTGCGCGTGGCCCGTTTCAGGAGGCGACATCCGTCCCTTTCGCCACGTTCTGTGGGCCGCGTAGACCAGCCCGGCACAGCGTGGGGGGCCGGAAGCCGGTGGAGGACGGAGCGGTGGTGGCGTTCCGTGCAGCGAAGTGAAGGCACCACACAGGACGGCCCCGCAGGGAGGCTGGGCGGCGGGGCCGAGGGCCGCCCGTGTCTGCAGAGAGAGCAGGCGCCAAGGACGCCAGGGCGAGGTCAGGGGGCACCGGGTTTCCGGGACATGCGTCTGTGCCGGGGCTTTGCGTGGGCTTTAGGTCACGGTCCCTATTGGTAGTCGGGTGGGATCTGTGGACTCCTTTTCAAATTATCGTTTTTAAATACATGAAATAAAAATAAATAGAATTGCTAAGGAAATCAGAGTTGATCCTTAATGTGGAGGCTTGAGGCACTGACATATTCAAAAATCCAAGTATAACTTTTGACTCCCCAAAAACTTATCAGTACCTTTACCTATAACATAAGCAGTCAGTTAACACACATTTTGTCTATTATAAACTGTATTCTTATAATAAAATAAGCTGGAGAAAAAATTAAAAAGTATTTATTGAAATAATTATGGAAAAAATTTATTGAAAAAAACCTGCACATAAGTGGACCTATGAGTTCAAACCCATGTCAAGGGTCAACTGTATATTGAAGTATTGTTATCACAATGTTAAATCCAATTTGTGATATGTAAGAAAATGCATTTTAAATATAGGCACAATGTTAGTGAATATGAAGGATTTAAATCGAAATGCAATTGCTCTTCAAGTTCATGGGCCCTAAGGTAAGAGCTGCCAAGGAGAAGCCTGAGAATCGTATGGTCGAAGGGGCCAGAGGGCGAGGGGCCGGCCTCAGGGGCCGTCGCGCTGCAGGGCGCAGTGGGAGGAGGCTGGCTGCGGGTCGTTCGCCAGTGGAAGATTTCTGTCAGAGTGTTCGCAATACTCGGGTTTCAGTTTTCTTTGGAAAAATCTTCCCAGGTGTTTGGAAAGGGGATGAGGGTTAGACATCGGAATAAGCTGATTTTGAATTTAGTTTTGGGATCCATTTTAACACTGGTGAGAAATAGTCAGTTATATTCTAAAATATTTACTGTTTGGTTTTCTGTAATTTGAGTGTCGCTTCAAGAGTGGGCTCACGGAGTTCGGCTGTGAGAGTTTGTTGCCGGCCATCCGGGCCAGTGGAGCTGGGCAGACGGCGTTTTCACATGGGTGGGGGTTTTCAGAAGAGCAAGCCTGATGGTCGCGTTGGGGACGCAGGGTTTTTGAAACTGTTTCCTGCCACCGTAGCAGTTACACTTAAGTTGTCCACGTGTATTATGTAGATGACGTTATCCATAAAACTTACTCTGAGTAGCTCATTGGAAGATCTGCTCCAAACCCCAGCTGTGACCGTTAGGTTAGTGGCTGCAGTCGAGTGACAGCCGAGAACAGAGCTCGCTGACTCAGGGTTGACACCAGATCCATTTTCTCTCTAGCAGAGAATCAACTTGATTTCAGGATTCTTACCTCCACAAAGGGAGCATAACCTACACGTAAGATGCTGCCTTTGTGTCATTCCTTGCTGTCCATCGTGTGAAGCGGACTGTCCTCGCTGCGGCCTGCTCGCCTGCCTCGAGGCTCTGGGTGGTGGTCCCCACTTCGCTTGCTCCCCCGCAGCCCCACGAGGGGAGGGGTCGTTGTCTGTTCTGGACTTCTCTGAAATGCAGAGTTCTAAAAGATGGGAGGGATTTGAGGTCCGCGGGAACTGATCCTTTAAAAACATCGTGTTTTGTTTACTCCAGGTAAAGATACTCGAAATACTCTTAGCAGAGCTGGAGAATAATCTCTGTTCCTGGCTCCTGCTCCAGGAGCCGGAATTCTGTTTGTAAAGACCATTTGTTATTGGGGCAGGAGGATTGATCTTATTTAGGTCAGTTTCTGATCTCCTCCCCCTCCAGTGGTGACTGCGAACAACACCATTTTATGTGAAGTTTTGTGTACCTTTGTATATTGCCTTGGATAAATTCCTAAGAAGTAGGATTACTGAGTCAGAAGGTAAAGCATTTTTACGGCTGTTTTCCTGGAAAGTTGTACTGATACATACTTCCACTGGTGGGGAAATAATACTCAATACCCCATGTGATTTTAAGATGAAAACAAAACAAAACAAAACAAAAACCACCACTTCGGCTTCCTGGGAAATTTTGGTAATTTCTTTAAAAGACTGCTGTTTTCTGCTTCCGATGATAAATGAGATGCAGAGGAAAGTTTCTTTTGTGTTTAAGGTGTCTCAACAAGCGGCAAAGTGTATTCCGGCCATGGTGTGTCCTGAGCTCACGGAGCAGATCCGGCGAGAGGTGGCGGCCTCCCTGCATCAGAGGAAGGGGGACTTCGCTTGCTACTTTCTCACTGACCTTGTGACGTTCACCTTGCCGGCAGGTAACTCCCCGCCGCAGTGTGAGAAGGAGTTTCCCCTTCGTTATAATTATCTTCGTGTCTGAGTCATCACGCTTCTGTTAGGAAGCAGATGACCATTACGTTAATTAGTATTTTCGCACAATTCTTGACGACCTCGTTTATACCAGACGTGACCAGTGTGAGAGCTACTCGTAAACTGACGTTAGGTCTGGGAGGAAGAGGCAGCTGACAGTGACTGGCTTCTTCGTGGGCCTCAGGTGTTGTTTTCTTATTGGCGACATTGGTTAATAAAATTACGTGGCTTCAAGTGTACAGCCCAGTGACGCGTCACGTGTGGTGCGTTGCGTGTTCACTGCCCAGAGTTTAATCTCCTTCAGCACCGTCTGCTTCAGTCCCTCACCTGCCTCCCCACTCTCCGCTCGGATGTTTTTAAAAATCTGTTTTACCCATTTACTTTTCTCTTTGGTTTTATTTTAAAATATTATTAGTCTACTTTTCTTTTCATGCCAATTATTTTGAAATCAGGTAGCTTTTGGTTTCCAGGCAGTAGGAGGTCGTATTAGAACATGGACTTTTGATGGGAAAAATCAAGTTATTTGAATCAAAGATACTGGCGTTCTTTATCATTAACTCTCTTTACTCATTACATTAATTTCTGCTATACTTATGAAGCCGCCTTCCATTTTTCAATTCAGCGATAATCGGAAATGTCTTCTAGGATGATTTTATCGGTTGGCATTGAATAAATGCACCAAACGTCAAAAGTTTCTCAAATAAGGCTTCCGTCATGGTCTGAGTGTTCTGAGCTTTTACATTCAGACATGAATAGGAGCATTTACAAATGGTAGCAAATGATAACTAAGCGTTTTAAAAGCCTTATATATTTAAGCTTTACCCTAAAAGATGATTAGATTTTTATTTTTAATCGAAAATAGCTTAAAACAAAATGCAAAAAATTTTAAGGGCAGTGGTTTTTACTCAGTGAACTGAACAGAGGATAGAGAATGTGAGGAAGGTGACAAACGGAGCCTGGGGCCAGGATGTGTGGCCCACTCGCTTTTCCGAGAAGACTCCAAAGTCTGAGAATGACAGGCCCGAGCGGGGCTGGGGCTGGGGGGCGAACAGGCAGAAAACTGCGCGAATATCGGGTAGTCTGGTTCTTTTTCCCTTTTATTTTATCTTTATTGAGGTCTAATCGATATAAAAGTCACCAGACACATAAAGTATATGTCATAGCCGTTTGATACGAGATGTAAGATCTTTTCGGTCTTTTTTCCTTTGTAGACATCGAGGACCTGCCTCCAACAGTCCAAGAAAAGTTATTTGATGAGGTGCTCGATAGAGATGTCCAGAAAGGTGAGCGTGGAGCCGAGTGTCCTTGACCTTCATCGGTTTCAGTACACCTGTTGCTTTGCTTTGGAAGGTTTGGAGTAGTTTAGTGTATGGTCAACTCGTTTTACTTTTATTTTAAATTAAAGATGTAAAGTCCTTTGAACAGCTCCAAGCTGTGATAGATTGCACAAATAAAGGTATAAAAGCTTTTTTAGGTTTTCTTCTTTCAGACAGTACATTTTCACATTAAAAATTTTTGAAAATAAATTGTGAAGAATTTAAAAGTTGAGTAAATTATCCTAGTGCCACAAGCTGTTTTGACTATTTAAAAGGTTTCTTTTTCAAATGACACAGTGTTTTAGGTGTTTACTAGTAAATATACATAAACCTGTTACCATCTAGAGAACAGGTTCTTACTTGCACAGTCGTCCTTAGTTGCATGGGTGTCAAAGTGACATACTGTTTAAATCCCTCACGTAGAGCTGGAAGAGGAATCTCCGATTATAAACTGGTCCTTGGAGTTGGCCACCCGCTTGGACAGTCGGCTCTATGCGCTTTGGAACCGGACCGCAGGGGACTGCCTGCTTGACTCAGTGCTGCAGGCCACCTGGGGCATCTACGACAAGGACTCGGTGCTCCGGAAGGCCCTGCACGACAGCCTGCACGACTGCTCGCACTGGTGAGCCCCCCCCCCCCCCCCCGTTGCACCCCCTGCAGCCTCGCCGCGTCCCGCCCGGTGGTGGCGAGACACGCAGTCACCCTTTCGGTGGACGCTAAGGGGGAAAACGCTTTGGTTTTGAACGTTGCGACACTTGGAACATCTCGATGGTTTGTGTGCCCCTTTACTGCACTTGAAAATAGAAACATTTGAAGTTGTAGTGGCCTTAAATATGAAGGTCTTTGCTCATACTTTGAGTAGTTATAATTTCATATTTTTGTTCAACTTGTAAGAGGTTATATTAACATTGTGTTACGAGTTCCCCCCGCCCCCCCCGAGGCAGGTAGCCTTAAGACTATATATTTTTATTTTGCAAATTTTTCAGACCCACAGAAAAGTAAAAATGTCAGTGCAACAGAGACCCCAGAATCTCCTTCCTCCGACTGACCAGTCGTTAACATTTCCCACGTGCTCCATCTCTGCATAAACGCTCTTCTTTGCCAGTTAGTTTTAGCCATTGGCTGCTTTGCCTTTTAATGTCTCAGTGTGCATCTTTCTTTCAAGAGCAAGGATGTTCTGCCCGGCCCCATCCACTTTTCCACATCTAAGGAGATCAGCGTCGACTCGGTTATCCAGCATACGGCCCATTCACGTTTTCCAGTGGTCTCAGAAATGCCCTTTCTGTGCACGCGGGTGCGCGCGCGCGCACACACACACACACACACATTATATATCTTTTATCCAGCATCCGGTTGAATGTAAGACTAGTCTTGAACTGCAGACTCACTGTCGAGGCATCTGTCACTGGAAGTGAAGACTGTGCTTTGTGAATCAGTAGTTTGGTCCTTACGTTTGTTGGACGTATGGTGTTTTCTTGGTTTCAGACATACACTGTCATTTAGTTATCTTACAAATGAGAAAACTGAGGTTGAATTAAATTGTCCGTTATTGAAGTTAATAGGTAGCAGAAGTCATTTAAAAATGTGTACTATTTTCCCCATATCAGCATCAAAATACATTTTTTTGTTCTTAAACCAAATTGAATGCTTATCACAGTGATAATGGCTTACTCCAAATAACTTTAAAATATTCGGAGCACTTGTTGTGGATTTTGTTGTCAGTATTTAGAGGTTACATGAAGTCCATTAGACTAAACTCCACGAGAGGTTTTTGTTGTGTTTCGTGTGGAAGGTGTAGTGCCTACAATACCCTGACAAATAGTTTGTACATAGTAAATACTTATTGAACGAGAGTACACTCTAGAATTTGAAAGTAAGGGCAATATAATTACTTTCTTGAGAGCTAAATCATAGACCAAAGCATAATGTAATAGAGCAAACATTTGCGGGCACCTGAAAAACCTCCCTGGCTGGCAAGCCTAGATGGTAACTTGATTGGATGCATAACAGCTAAAGGAAGAACCTGCCCTTCCAAACAGGTGGTTTAGTCATGCAGCCTTGGCTCTGGGGAGAGGGCCTTGTGCCTTTTATGGTGGAGGTGGCTGCTGTGGTGTGACCCGTCAGTGTGGGCGGGGCCATTCCTTTGGTGAGGTGGGTTCATCAGGTGGGTAGGGAATCTGGATGCTTAAATGTTCAGTCCATCTGACCTCTGTTGATCAGATTGCGTGCTCACCAGGCAGCATCCCCATGGTGATGTGGCCGTCTAGACGGGCCTGCCTACGCCGAGGATGACAGTGGTTTGCTTCCTGTGGCAGGGTGTCTGGGCAGTGTGGTTTTACAGGTCTGCCTTGCAGGTTTAGTTGACGTGACTCTGCCCCAGAAAGACAGGCCTCGTCTCTCGGTGTGGAGGAGGCATCGCTTCTTGTCCCGAAAGCCAGGTCTGGACCACAAGTCCCTTAGAAAAGGCAGCCCCGCTTATATGTGAATTACACCATATGTTAAAAAAAAAAAAAAAAAAAAAAAAAAAAAAAAAAAAAAAAAAAGGAGGAGGAGGAGGAGGAAAAGGCAGCCCGAGAGTGTGTTCTCTGGTGATGGTGTCCTGATCTTGTGGGGCTGAGAGAGCAGTGTAAATTTCAGCAGGTGATACCTGTTTTTCCTAATTGCAGGGGCTTTTTAAAAAGACATTGGTGGCTAATAGTAATAGTTCGGGGACTTACGCTGCCTGTTTCTCCAAGCTGGCAGGAGGCGATCTCTGGATTGGACTTGCCACTAGTGATTGTGTTGGACTGGAATTCTGAGGTGGTTCGTTTGGAGTCATTTGTTAGTCCCAAAAGTCTAGCATAAAGGCAGGGAGAAAAAATACTGTAATCCGAGGTCGTGAGAGGTCTGGATGGGGAGCGGCCACAGAACGAGAGGCACTGTGTGGGGCGCACGTATGCGGCCCCGGGCAGGTGTGGCCCGAGCAGGTCCTTTGGTATCAGAGGCCTCGGCCTGAAAGGCCGTTCAGGAGTGCGGACCCGGAGCCGGCAGGTGGGCAGGCTTCCCACACCGTGCGCCTGGGCGCCAGCCCCTCCAGCCCCTGCCTCTGGGATCTTCGCCTCGTGCGTTAGTTACGGCACAGGGAGCTGCGTGAATCGCAGTGATCGCGCAGACATCTTTGCGTTACTGTGGGGGTGGGGAGGCGAGGAGGTTATCCAGCGGGGGGAGGGGAAGTGCTGTGGCCATGGGTGCGGGGCATCAGCGACGTGGATCGATATGTCAGCCTGGAACTGTCGACCGTTAGAGGGTAGATAGAACGAGGGGCCCTGCCCCGGGCCGCGAGAGTGCGAGCCGCACGGCACCCGTCGCGTCCTCCGTGGCTGGACTGTGACTGGTCTCGGTACAGTTTTTTTGGCATTTTCCCTCGGTGTTTTCCGAGCACCCTGGATCTGTGGCGTGGTGTCTGATGTTAACTCGGGGACGTTCTCAGTTATTGTCCCCAGTGTTCTGTTACTTTCTCTCTTCCCCTGCGGTATTGCCCTTACGTTGTATGCTCCACCTTGGGTAGTCGTCCCAAGGTTCTATGAAATTCTCTTCTGGTTTTGTCCATCTGTGGTGTTCTCTTTGAGTTTGGAAGTTTCTAGGGGTTTTTGTTGTTGTTGTTGTTTTTAAATACCAAGAAGAGAATGGACTGACATACTTTAAAAATTTGGAGAAAAATACACTAACCTATAATAGCCATAGAAAATTGAGAAACTTGACGGGTTCTTTTCTCAATTGTGTTCAATCCACTAAGCCCATCGAAGACATTCTTCATTTCTGTTAATGTTTTCGGTCCTCTAGCATTTCTTTTTTGGTTTTTCTTAAGATTTTCCTCTCTATTTACACTGCTCATGCTGTCTGCATTATCCATCAGAGCCCTTAGTGTATTAATCAGTCGTTTTAAACTTAAAAATTTAAAGTATTACTCTTGTGTTTTTGTCTAAGGATTTTATGGTTTAGGTTTTACATTTAAGGTCTATGATCCATTTTGAGCTAATTTTTTTAAGGTGTTAGGTAATAAAGATCTAATAAAATCAGTCATTAGTTTTGCATGTAGATCTCTAATTGTCCAGACATAGTACCATTTATTGAAGAGACTGTTCTTTGCCCCCACTCAATTGCCTTGGCACTTGTGTTGGAAATTGTTTGACCATAAAAGTAAAGGTTTGTTTCTGGACTCTGTTTTTTACTACCGGTATCTTTATGCCAACATTAGACTGTCTTGAAGATTAGTAGCTTTGTGGTAAGTTTCCAGATCAGGATGTAAGTCTTCCAACCTTGTACTTCTTTTTCAAGATTCTTTTGTCTATTCTGAATCCTTTGGATTTCCGTATAGATATTAGGATCCAGCTTATCAATTTCTGAAAAAAAGTCCGATGAGATTTTGACAGATTGCATTGACTCTAGGTTAATTTGAGAAGTATTACCAGGTTGACGATATTGAGTCTTAGAATCCATAAACATGGAATTGATTTTTGTGTGTTAAACCAGATATATGTTCCTGGACTTGGTTTCCTTGTCTGTTCTTAATGAGCCAGGCAGCTCCGGAGTTTAGGTCTTTGTTGGATGTGATTATTTGAACATGCTCACTTTTGAAGTTCTTTGTTCTGCATTCTGTTTTTTTAACGCCTACAGCACCTGGTATTCTGAGGTGGTCTCCCATCCAAGTACTAACCAGGCCCGACCCTGCTTAGCTTCTGAGATGCAGTTTTCTTGAGTAGTTTTGAGTGCGATCATTTAATTTGTCGGACTTAGCTATCTCATTGATAAAATGATTCCGGGCACTAACCAAGAAATGTCTGGCTGTGCACATCATTCTGTTTGTAACAACACTGTTTTGTGATATTTCTCTTTGAACTTTTCAAGATAGTGTATTTTGTTTTTGGTACATTCAAATACATTTTTGTATTTATTAGGTATTTTTAAAGAGGGATATCCATATTTTATTTTTAGAACACTTAGCATTAAAACTTACACTCCTGATTAAAAAATAAAAAACTCTTTATTACTTGGAATAGAAAAAAAATTTTTTTCAATCAACCAAGGGTTAAACGTCTGCAACATTCCTTTTTAGTCCTTTTAGGAAATGTAAAATACATTAATTTACTTTTTTATGAAGTCCTCCATTAAGTTACTGTAAAGAAGTTTGGAACACTACACATTTAACTGCTGGAACTTTTCAATGATAGCAACAGAATGTTTTCTTATTTCTTCTTTTACTTAGAATTCAAATACATAAAAAAGACCTGGGATTTCTAGTTCTTTGTAAGTGAGAGAAACGGTATGTGACAAACAGGTTAGATGTCTGTCTTTACTTCAGAGGTCTTTGTTGGCTTGTTTTTAGGTCAGTGAACCACAGTTTTGAGTATAATTTATGTCTAGTTTTGTTTAATTTTATATTTGATGTAAAGAAATGTAGATTTTGTTTTTAGTAGTTCACTACCAATGGCCCAGTTTGATTTTCAGTTTTCATAATTTATTAGGGTGAAATATTTAGGAGGGATAAAAAATATAAAGAAGGAATTGTTTTTGTAGTTGCAGTGATTCTTTTTGGATTATCATGTGATAATCATAGAGAAATTTTATTTAACTAAAGAAATCTTAAAGAAGTAACTGATATTCTCATGAACACATGGGCTGGTTCCGGTCTGTTGTTGGTACAATGACCAGGTGGCGAGTACTGTACAATAATGGAGAAAGGTGTATTGTCTTTCAGTATCCAGCATCTCGGATGATTTTGAGTGGGTTTTTAAAAAATTTGTAAACTAATAGTAGACAATTAAAATCGACTGTTCTCATCAATAGTGTTTGAAGTTTTGATGGAAGTTTGGTGGGTGGTGAATTATGTCTGAGGATAGGTTAACTCTTGTTTAGAAAAAAAAAGTACGGCTCACTGCCAGTGTTCATTTATTTAATGTAGAAATGCCATGTTTTTCTAGGATTTGATGTTTTCAGCGATTGAGAATTACTATATTTTGTAAATGGAAATACATTTCTGGAAAATTTAGCTATTTCATTCATTTACCCACTGCAAAAAAACAGAATGCTATAAATAGAATGATTTTATTTTTTTTAAAGACTATTGACATGGTAGAGCTATGCGAAGATAATAGAAATGAGATATTTCATGGCAGATTTTAATCCCCAAGTTGTCTCGGGGCGAACACTGCAGCTACAAACCCTGACACATCGAGTGTTCTCGGGGCAGCGGGAAGCGGGTTAAAAGAGGTCTCCCGGCAGGACGGAGGCACTTTTATTTTGAAAAATGTGTTTGCAAGCCAGGGAAAATTAATAAAACTATTAATCTTTTCATGTGAATTGCTTAAAGACTACATTGAATAAGTGATTGGAACATTAAATGTCTATGGAAGACTTAATTTCTGCTTTTTTAATTTTTTTAAAGGTTTTACACACGTTGGAAAGACTGGGAATCGTGGTATTCGCAGAGCTTCGGTTTACATTTCTCCTTGAGGGAGGAGCAGTGGCAGGAGGACTGGGCGTTCATACTTTCTCTCGCGAGTCAGGTGAGGATGCTCCAAGGCTTGTTGCCTCTGGGAAGAGAGCAGGCCGCAGGGTCCGAGGCCCTGGTCCCCACCACGAGCAGCCGTTGTGGGAGGCGGCTCGGGTTCCGGTCCTTGCTGCCGCTGTCAGCCGCAGAACTGGGAGGTGCCAGGTGTCCTTTTTAAATGATAAAAGTGTCAGTGTGACTTCCGTAGCGTGACGCTTCTGCACACTGGTGTGTGTGTTTCTCCTGATCGCTTTTCGTTTACGCTGTCGTCTTAGGCAGGTGGCTTTGTGCCCGCTCTCCCCGCCCGCAGGCCGGCTCCCACTCTGTCTGGGGCACACTCGCCCGGGGCCCCCAAGCTAGTGCTGTCCGGCCCTGAGGATCCGGTCGAGGTCTTCGTGAGGATCCCCAGTGGGGATCCCCAGTGGGGAGGCTCTGTCCGTGTGGCAGGCCAAGGAGCAGGTGCCACAGACGCGAGCGGTTTCTAGTTGACGTGGGAAGGGACCGTCGCACGCGAATCGTGCAGCAGCGGCTCCTGCAGCCCTGCCCCACGGACCTGCTGAGGGTGCGTCAGTCGCCACAGGGTGCGGGTGCCGCTGCCTCCTGTTCTTGAATGAGGCGACGCCACGCTTTAGTCGCTCTAGTTCGCGTGAAGTAGCGAAGCTCATCTTCCCGCTGCAGGAGGGCCTCGGAGGTGGCGCGCCCACAGGCAGCCCCCACGGAGGGCCTCTCCCGAATCACGCTTTCCGCGCCGTGTGCATGTCTCCTTCCCGGCGTCCATGTTCGACCAAATCTGTTTGGTTCTCGAGTTTGGGTAGTGAAGGGAGCCTGTGTGGGACCTTGGCGGGTTTCTTTTCGTATCGTTGCAGTTAGTTATTTGGGGACTCAGAACACTTTTTTAGCTCGGCGGTGTTATTTCTGAAAAAATGAATGGAGAGCGTGTGCTTGAGAGGGTGGTAGTGTGGTGTTTGCATGCGCTCCGGGTGCGATGATAAACGTTTTAAAGAGAAACCTCTTCCTTTCATTTTGTCTGTATAGCCCGGAGCGAGTTTGGAGCAGACACACATCTTTGTACTTGCACATATTCTTAGACGACCAATTATAGTTTACGGAGTGAAATATTATAAAAGTTTCCGGGGAGAAACTTTAGGATATACTCGGTTTCAAGGTGAGCCATTTTCAAGTGTTGTAGAAGTCTCTTGCTTGCTCATTATTATCATGCAGTTTGCAGCCACACCCTGAAAATCCCACTGTGATTTGCTTCCCCCTTTCCAGGTGTGTATTTGCCTTTGTTGTGGGAACAGAGTTTTTGCTGGAAAAGTCCGATCGCTCTGGGCTATACGAGGGGCCACTTCTCTGCTTTGGTTGCCATGGAAAATGACGGCTATGGCAACCGAGGTGCTGGTGCTAACCTGAACACCGATGACGACGTCACCATCACTTTTCTGCCTCTGGTTGACAGCGAAAGGAAGTTACTCCACGTGCACTTTCTTTCTGCTCAGGAGGTAAGGAGTGTCCCGTTAACCTCTGAGGGGGTCACGCCACGGGTCATGCCGTGCCCGAACCCCACTCGGGGCGCCCTAGGGACGTGTCAGCTGCACTGCCAGTTAAAACTTTGCATCCGGGCATAGTAATCGTCAGTGTTTATTCTCCAGATACTGGACATACAGAGCTTGAGATGTGGCCTTTCAGAGCTGCAGTGTAGGATGCGTGGGGGTGTGGCAGTGAGGGCGAGAGTCCCCGCCCTCAGGTGGCGGTGAGCGCCGGGGTGAGGCATGAGGGGGCGTGGGGTGTGCCATGTAACCAAGGCGGCCGGGGCAGGCAGCACCCCTGAAGCAGGGCCGCGGGCATCGCGCTGACAGGTGCCGAGTCCTGCGGGGTCTGGCGGGAGCTGCCTCTGCAGGGCCGCGGGGCCGGGGTGCCGTGTAGCGTCCGGCCCAGGCCTGGGGCGGGTCAGCGCCCGTTCAAGCTTCGGTCTTCGCTCTGGGGAAGCTGGGAGGCCGGCAGTTCCCAGTGGGGTCTGGCCGCAGTGGCCGGAGCAGGACACCAGTGGGTGAAGACCAGGCTGGTAGTGGCTGAGGATGGGCCAAAGAACTAACTCTCAGAGAATTCGGAATCTTGTAAAATTATTGGTCTTTTATTTAATATACCGGGAATTACGAAACTTTTATAATAGTGACATTAACAAAAAAGTTCATACACCATAATTTTTTAGCTTCAGCCCATACATAATTTACTGAGTAAACTTACCTTGTCATGTGTTTGAAGCTCTTTCTTTTTCTAGCCTTTTCCTTGCCAGGATCAGTTTTAGACATTTGCTTTTTGCTTTTCCATGATGTTCCCCATTGGTGTCTTTCTGCTTAAGCATAGGAAACGGTTTCGAGCATTAATTTGGTGAGAGGTCGAAACCACGGCGAACGTTTGTGGCTTTGGCCTTTTCTGGCCGTTGCACCAGCAGCAGGTTTCCGTCGCGCTTTTCCGGTTAACCGCTGTCAACCCCCTTCCTCCCTGTTCTTCTCGCAGCTCGGCAACGAGGAGCAGCAGGAGAGGCTGCTCAGGGAGTGGCTGGACTGCTGTGTGACCGAGGGGGGCGCCCTCGTGGCCATGCAGAAGAGCTCCCGGCGGCGCGGCCACCCCCTGGTCACGCAGATGGTGGACAAATGGCTCGACCGCTACCGGCAGATCCGGCCGTGCACGTCCCTGTCTGATGGAGAGGAAGATGAAGATGATGAAGATGAATGAAGAAAATCAAGGAGCAGGAGACCGGAGTGTCGGCTCCGTGGTGACCCCGAAGTCAGTGCGTTCCCAGCACCGTGCATGGCCTGGGACAAACCAAACCTGGCAGGACCTGCTCAGGAGGGTTTTTCTGGCCCACACCCAGCGCAGACACAGCGCCTCGTTTGGACTACAGTTTGTAAAAAACAAAAACAACAAAAAAACTAATTTTATTAAGACAGAAAACTTTTTTTCCTTTCAAATCGTAAATCTGTCTATAAATGTAACGCATGTGGTTGTGTAAGAAGTTGTGTAATAGGAAACGTACCAGCATCTTCACGTTACTGAGTTTTTTGCAGCACGGGCACCTCCATTGGCTCAGGCAGATGACTCTTTGTTCCTTTGAGATGTTCTTTTTTTCGAGTAGAACCTTGCATTCTACTTCCATCTTAAAAGCTCCATTTTACGTTCAGTCTCACCAGAACTCCTTAGAGATTTGGAAACTTTGTACAAATTGTCCACAGTAAAACAAAAATAAAAACAAGCTTTTATTTTATTAATAATTTAGTTCCTATCGTGCCCAATAAAATCAAATCTTTAAGGAACAAACTGCAAGGAAAGTCAGAATTTTTTATTGAGCGAACTGCACGGGACTCCGCTCCCTCCTGTCGGTTTCCGCGGTTCTGTCCTTCGCTCTCGGGCCTGCTCCCCCGCAGCGCCGCGGCCCTCCCGCCGGCCGCCGGTCTCCTCCCAGCCGTCCTTCCCCGGCGGTCAGGGAGGCGCCCGGGGGGGCAGGCCCACGCCTGAGCGAAGGCACGGTGACGTGCGCTCGCCTGACGGGCTGTGCCGTCGCCCCGCCTCGCCATGCAGAGGGCCTTGGGGTTCTGTCTCTTAGCATCAGCTCTGCTTGAAGCGAGTCGTGTTAGAAAGGCATGCCTTGGCTTTGGCTCATTGGGAATATCAGTTCAGTACAGAATAAAGATTTTCAAATGCAGTGAGGTGGTAAATGCATTGTACTAATGAATTTCTCAGTGAATAGTCTGAGAATTTTTGCATGTTGGTTAATTGTGGCCATTCTTATTGAAAGTTAAAACTATAATCTTAGGTAGAACAACCTTTTATGAGAAGTGTCGTTCGACCACTTCCGGTGTACCTTCGGTGTGGGTAAAAGTCTCAGACCTCTTAGGAGCACAAAGACGCAGCGTCCTGACAAGCACTTTGTCGACTACCGCTGTGGCGAGGAATTCGTGGGGGAAGCCACACCCCCCCCTTTCCTGCTCTTTGATGAAAAGGCTGTGAAACCTTTACATATTTGCTTCTCGTTTTCTTCTGAGTTTTATTTAGGTGGCTTTGAAGTGTGCACACCCTGAAATTTGATGCCAGAATACTAAAAAGAGGGGTACCCGGGAGGTGGTCTGTCGTCGGTCCCTTCGCCCTCCGGACCCGCAGGAGGGGTTCCCGAGAGGACGGGGTCACTCGCTGCATGCCGACTAACACTCGCAGGAAGATGTGTGCGGTTCGAGTCCCCACAATGCACTTTGACACATCAGAGGGATCGTAGACGTTCGTGCCCAGTGCCTGACATTTCCCTTCAGATGGACTTTCTGTGGTTCGCTTCCGTCCTGGGCGGTGTCGGTGTTTGAGCAGCCGCCGCTCGACCACTGGGCTCAGCGTCTGCCTAGGCTCCTGTCCACGCGGGCGCCGCCCAGCCCTCCGGCGGCCGGAGGCTCCATGCCCTGTCGAGGGAGCCAAGGAGGGAGCCAAGGTGGGGTCGGAGGGAGCAGCATCCGCGGCTGGATGTCGGTGCGGTCGGGAATGCAGGCTCGGGACGCGGCTTCCTGCAGTGCCGCCCGAGTGCCGGTCCCCCCGAGGTGCCTATTTATTTATTTATTTATGGCCAGCGACCCTGAGCGCATCTAGTTTAACGGGTACAGCATTCCTCCCAGGGGGAGAACCGCAGGCCACTGCGTTTCCTGGGCTCCAAGCGGTCTTCACAGAGGAGTGCTGGTGAAGGCCGGCGTCCTGGGTCAATCAGTGCTGTGTTAAGCTCTTGAACTATTAAACAGCCATATTTATTGTCCTAAGTTGGAGTTTGCAGTTTCCTCAAGGTTCTATGTGGCCGAGTGACAGGTGTCTCTCTTGGTTGACTGGGCGGTGATGCCATAACTGTGTGGCCCTAACTTTATGGTTCCTTTTCTAGGGAGGATGCAGTGTGGTGGTTTCTGTTCTCGTTAAACCCAGGTGCAGCGTGGGCCTGGACCTGCCTTTCTGCTTTTGATTCTTAGGCTCATTGTGTCCCAGGCTGATGGGGGGTCCCCTTTCTGTGCATGTGTCGTCCCCTCCTTGAGTGCCCGTTCGACAGGTGGTTACGAAGGTGATGTCGAACTACTGCTCTGCTCCCGGAAGGATCGGTCCGTCACCACGGGCTCCATCTCCATCCACGTGAGGTGGTTTTAACGTGTCATTTCACGGGGGAGTCGGGGTGGGACCACTACTTTCAAATGAGTGAGGCGGTCGACGCTTTACGATGCCATAACTTTATCTTTTTTAATGGGAGAGGAAGCGGTCAAAGGGAGTGTGGTACTTGGACTTGATACTTGCAGATACCACTAGTACAAAAGGGTTTAATGCTATTTAAAAAGAGCCATAGAATTGACTTAAAGTTCTGAGCATATGGAAATGGCTGATGTTAATTATTTTGCAACATTTCTTTGTAAATACCATTAAAAAATTTTGAGATTTACCTCCTTTCCTGCATTAATGCTTGAGCCAGGTAATTTTGCTTTTAAGAAAATTAAAATCAAAACTCTAAAACGTGACCAATTTTGTTTCTTGAATTGACTTAGTTCTAAGCCACTATTTCTGCTTAAGAATGGTATGATTTAATAATGATGGACTTATGTGAGATGTTCGTTTTTCAGTTAAACTATCACATGAGGTAATCGTCAGCATTCTAGCATCTGGTTATAGATTAGGCAGAGAGAACAGTATTGTTAATCTTTGAACCCTGGTGTAACAAGAGTTGGAAATCGGCTAATTGAAAATGCAGTTGCCTTTAAACATCTCAAGTAGAAAACGTTTACAGTGGTGAGATGTACTTGAATTTCAGAACTTAACAAATTTTTATTACTTTTTATTGAAAACTGCACTGAACGCTAAATGTCCACCTTTACAATAAACAGATACAGTAACGGTAACTCACACTAAAACAAAAACATATTTCTGATAGCCATTATTTTTCTGTTTGGGACAGTTTAAGGTTTTTTTTTTTTGTCACAAAAACAGGAATGTACCTATACAAAGGCTCAAAATAGGCCATCTTTTAAACAAAAAGGCGATGATTCACAAAAGACTATGAATATAACATGTAACTAGTTGATACAAATCTAATAGGATTTGTTAAAATCAGTCACATCTAATAACACACCTGAAGTGTTCTTGTATAAAATATCACGTGAAGAAAAGAAGACTTTATCAATGCTAAAAAAGTGGGTTTGTTCATAGACAATCTGACAAGTTACCATAAAAAGTATTTCCTGAGACATAAGGAAATGCAACGTTATTCTTCTTGAACGCTTTCAGTTCAAGACGTTCCACTCAATAAAATAGCTGAGGATCTGAACTGAGAAAATATATCTGAGTACAAACAGCTTGTGAAACTTAATACTTTTTTTTTTTTTTTTTTTTTTTTTGCATCATCAGAGATACGGTATCACTGCACTCGACCCACTTGGCTGCTCAGGGCGCAGTTCCGACGGGAGGCCGCTCTGGGCCGTCTCACGGTTTCCTCCCCGCTTCGCAGCGACTGGATTTTCCTATTAGTAAAAGAGGTAACCAGCCCCCGTGGACCGAAGGGACTAGCCACAGGATGGGGATTTCCTCTTAATAGTTTTTATTTTGATGTTTGGAACTCTTGATGCAACATTCTAGAGCAAGGTGTTCAGGACCTGCTGTGCCCAAGGGACTGATAAAGGAAAAAGATCTATTTATTCTTTGTGATTCGATGCACAGATGAGAAACTTAACACACAATGACAGAAGTTGGTCGCTAACAGACCGCGTCCCAGCCTTTCCGCGCCGCCGCGAGCAGACGGCGCCTTCCGCTCCCCCACGTCTCAGCCTCTCGCTCCTTTGTAGCTTTAACACTGCAGCGTCAATGATGCACATGTCCAGAGTCAGTTAAAAAACCGGCAACCTCTTCTCCTCTTAGTTCATCTATTTTCCACTGTCTCTTGGTCCCAGGTTTATCTGAACGATGACCTTTCGTCATTCTCTGCTATTGCTCGTTGGGGTGCTCTCGATTGTCCCCGTGTTTTGTGGGCTGGTTGGGAGAGGGAGCTTGGGACGGGTGCGCCACGGTGGGGAGGCTGTGAGTCGCAGGGATGCCTCCGGGGATGATCCCTTCCATGGCGGCAGGAAGTCCTCCCGGGGCCACACCCACGATGCCTGGCGGGTACCTGCGGAGCAGAGAGCAGGGCCCAGGTGAGTCCAGGGCGAGAAGCTGCCGCTACTGGCTTTTCCTATGGGATAGTTTGTCATCCTTCCCCTCCCCAAAGCAAAGGAGAAACCTTCGTAAAAAATCTGAAATGCTGACATCTGATTCACGAGTGACAAAACTCAGTCCAGGGGAAGCACTGGGCTGCCGACTGTGCGCAGCCCCCGGACAGTCGCGACAGCGCGTGCCGATGCCGCACTGGGAAAACCGCTGTCCGGAAGGGGCCAGTTTTCCAGTCGCTTCAGGCAGCGCCAGCTCCAACGACGGCAGGGGGGACTTCGATGCTAAAGGTGTGGCTTCCTTGGCTGGCTAGCTCCCCCGGCCTGAGACGCGAGGGCACAGAGCGCCAGGGACGTGCGAGCTGGCCATGGGACCGGGACCTGCCCTCCTGAGGGTAGCTGCAGGGAGGCTGAGGACCTGGGGCCCTGAGCTACCTCCAGAATACGTGTTTCTTACGCACAAAGGTGACTGTTAGTAGGACAAACACTTATGAGGCAAGTGCTTTAGAATTACCGTTACCAAACCCTTTACACTTGGGGTACAGGGTCTTTCTGGGATCACCCCCCCGCCCCCATGGCCTGTCAGTGTTAGACTGGGCAGAAATCCCAGGGGATTCTCTAGGACGACTGAGGGATAGGACCCCTGTAAGCCTTGGTCTGTCTCCCAGAGTTAAGACGGAGCCCCTTAAAGGGCAGGCCGCCACCAGTAACGAACGGGGGCACCGGCGCTGTGGCGGGCTCAGGGGGCGATTCTAGAAGGTGCTTGTGAGGGTGAAAACCCGCCGGGGCTGCATCGGAGCAGGCGCCCGGAAGGTCAGCGGAGTCAGCGCGAGCCGCAGCCGCAGCATCACGGCTTCCTTCAGGGGTGGGCCGGGCCCCACTACATGCACCATATCGAACCCCCCTCCCCCAACTGGTTAGAGCAGTGGTTCGCAGCAGGACACGGGGCAACAGCGGGAGACCCAGCGGGGGAAGGGAACCACGGCAAGGGACTCCCTGGCGTGGCCTCAGTCACATCCCACCCCAATCAACCTTGAGAATCCCCAAGAAACTGCGCGGGCCCTCTGCCTAGCGGAACGCACTGGCCTTTCACGTATGGTTCAAATTGGAAATCAGTCTCCCCTAAAAACTCTGGCTCGGCTGTTCCCCACAAAGTGCTCAGGCCTGTCGGGCGACGCGCCCCACTCCGCCGCCTTGGAGAAGCTCGGCCCAGGCTGCGCCCCCGAGGTGGGGTCAGTGGCCAGGGTTCCACCGGGCCGTCCTCAGCGCCCAGGTCCCGCCCAGGCCTGCGCCCCACCCAGCCTCACCTGTACGTGGCACCGTTGAGCTCCGGGTGAATCGCCTGCTGGTCTATTACTGACCATGGAGCTGTTGTGACAAAGAATTCCTTGTTCACGCAGTTTCTTAAGCTTTCGGGGATGCGACCTGGAATAGGATGATTAAAATTAATCGTGATTTTCAAGGCGACGGCGAGTTAAATGCACTTTGTTGCTGCTGCTGCGGGGGGTGCGACCCGCCACGTTCGTCCCGATGGAGGTCCGACAGTGAAGCCCTGGACTCTGTGCTGAGGCGGCGATGGCCCTTTGATGTCCACAAAACGCGAAGGGCTCCAGGGCCCAGAATGGAAGGGAGCCCCGTACGGGGTCTGCCTCCCCGGTGTGCGGCACGCATACCAGCCGATGCCACAGGGAGTGGCTTCCCGACATTTAGTCGGGACCCCAACATTCAAAATTCCATCAACCCGAAAAATGACGTCTGCCCACAGCAGGGACGGGCGCGGTGGGGCGGGCCTCACCTGTGATTGCCCGGCGGATCTCGGTGGCAGCGGCCTCTCTCATCTCTAGGGAGGCTTGTTCACTATACCAGGCCGTGTGGGGCGTGCAGATGAGATTCGGTGCATCTTTCAAGGGACCCTGAGCAAAGCTACATAAATGTACAAAACGGCACGTGTGAAAAGCCGGAAGCATGGCACCCCTGGCCCAGTCACCCTGGGGAGCTCGGCCCGCAGCCCCTGCCACGTGGAGAAAGTGGGCGTTCCGTGGCAGGTGTCCTGAGGGCTGGGAACTTATGAACTTTCTTATCAAAACTGTTTTTAATTAGTGCTGAGTAGTCAGGAGCCGGAAGGAGGGGACAGCTAGCCCTGCAGGGGCCGGCCAGCTCCAGGACAGCCGAGGCCTGCAGACCGAGCCCGCCACATGCCACCTTCCTGCCTCTCCTTTTCCTGGTCACCTTTGGGGACCTTCTGGCCTTTTCACAGTTAGGACATGGCACACAGTCCTTGCAAGGACAGAGGCTGGGTCTCTAGCTTCCTCCTCAGGACCCGTCTGCCGGGGGCAGTGCCTGAGGGTGTGGGACAGGTGTCACCCGCAAGCCCGGGCTCCGGGCACCTCAGCCGTCCCGCAGACCCACCTGAAAGGCTCCGATTCGTGCACATCGAGGGCCGCCCCTCGTATCCTGCCTTCCTTGAGAGCCTGGGCTAAGGCCTTCTCGTCCACCAGCCCGCCGCGGGCTGCGTTCACCAGGAAGGCACCCTGCCTCATCTGCGGAGGGAAGCAGAGTGGGTTAGCCGGGGGTCGGGAGTGGAGTCTCAGGCACAGCTGGAGGCCAAGGATCAGTTTCCGCTAATTCTGAGATGGCCACGAGGTGGGAAGGTTGGAGCTGTGACCTGTCACCCGTCTGTCGCTTCATGGAGGCCAGGCCTGATGAGGACAGGCTCCTGCTCGGTCCTGGGCCAGCCCGTGGAGGGGGCCCCGCCGGCACCTCGCCCAGGTGACTCAGGCTTTGTTTCCTGCTCACTGGTGTCCGCGGACAGCTCCCAACCCCTCTGGTCCTGACGGACGCTGCGGGGCCCAAGGACGCCTGCTCCGGTTACCTGCTTTATGGTAAAGTCATTGATGAGGTGGTGGTTGTGCTCGTTGAGGTTACAGTGCAGGGAGACGCAGTCGCTCTGATACAGTAAGTCCTGCAGGGTGTAGACCCTCTGCACGCCCAGGGACCGCTCTGTCCCATCCTGCAAGTAGGGGTCATAAAAGATGACGCTGAATCCAAAGGCCTTGGCTCGAACAGCGACGGCCTGCCCTGTGCGACCTGTGCAGAAAGACAGTCCAGGTGAGCGGGTCCTCGGCCCCTCCTCCCGCGTTACTGCTGGGACCTGGGGCCTGTGCGTGCGGTCCCCGGGGGCAGGCCGGCCAGGCGGAGGCTGCTGCCGGAGGGGTCGCGCGCCCAGAGCTCGGCGACGCTTCTCTCCAGGTCTCACTGGGGCCAAGCCTCCTGGGCGAGGATGCGGCTGCTGTCACCTGTACTGGCCACCAGAGGTGTGTGTTTTCTAAGTTCCTGTTAGGTACATTTTCAAACACAGACACAGCAAGAACATCCTAGTGAACGCCACGCGCCCCTCCCAGCTCTGGCCGTCACCCGGGTTCTGCCGTCTGAGTTCGTCTCGCCGAGGTTTTTGTTTACCCAGCAGGCTTCTTACCCCGAGCTTCCTTTATTTTTGCTCCCAGCGTCTGATGGAATGCTCTCCAGCCTAATAATTACCCCGGGGTTTGCACAGGGACGGAGCAAAACGATCAAACGGGCCCCTGCAGTCTGGCCTGAGCAGAGACCGGCACGGGACACTGTTTAGGTGGCGGGGTGGGGACATGCGAATCCTCGGCTGTGCGGGCTGGGCCCCGACCCACTGGGGGACCCTCACCCCTGTCTCCAGCCGGCGAGTTAGAGACAGATGCCGCCTAACAGGACACGAAGGTCCCCGTGATTCCCTGGTGCCCGTCATCTGCACAAACCCACCGACCCCCAGGGCCTCTCACTTTCCTCAGAGCAGTTTTCAGCTTGAAAACAAAATGGTTTGATGCTTGAATAGGCTGATTTGGAAAGAGCACAGAACAAGTCTTTATCTCAGACCGATGCTCAACTGTGCGGGAGAGGGGAAGGAACGAGGGGAGACGTACCTCCCCAAACGGGAAGCCCAGGGAGGGCGACCTGCTGGGCTGGGACCTGACTGGGCGTGACCGCTGCTGGGGTTCGGACGCAAAGGTCTCCTGAGGCCATCCTGATCAAGAGGGACAGCTGCAGGGCAACCGTCATGCCCCCTGTCACCCCTGTCGAGTGCCGCCACTTGGATGCGGCAAACTGGGAACTGCAGCCTCGCACCCCATGGAAGGGTGGACGGGCAGGTGGGAACGGTGGCAGTGCCGAGGGGAGAGTGGCCGTGGCCGTGAACATCCCCCCGGGACGTGGGTGAAGCGCAGGCCCGGGGCGCGCTGCGTGGCTGGCCACTGCGGGCTCCTGCCCCCCGTCCCAGCACACCTGACGGCCAGACGGGGCTTCCCGGCTGCAGCGCCAGGGGCTCGCCAACCGCAAGCCCAGATTTCACCACGAAAGTGCTGACCGTGCGGGGGCATCATTTCCCAACGGCTTTGCTTTCCACGAAAGCTCAAACCCTGGTCTGCGCACTGGCTTCCCCGTCAGCCCCCGGGTTTCCCTGACATAACTCTGCTCCGTCCTTCATCGAAACCCAGCCTGGCCGAAGGGGAACCGATCGTCTCGGCCTTTAAAAAAAATACTGTCACCACCGGCTTTCCCTTCAAATTTCTGCACGTGGCCCCAACCTGGAGGCTGTGCCGCCACTGGCCCAAGCTGGGGCCACGCCTGGGACCCTGCCCGGGCCCCTCGGCCACGGGAGTCGGGCCCGGAGGGACGCCGTCAGCCCCTGACGACGGCAGCAGCAGGGACCGGGCTGCCCGCGACCCTGCCCCTCCCTGTCCCGGCCCTGCAGGGCGGTGGAGACGTCACGGCCAGTGTGTACAGGCAGCCGTGGCCGTGGCACTGCTGGGTGTACGGCCTCGGGTGAACAAGGCGGAGATCCCGGGACTGGCCTCCGTGTGCCGAAGGCGTCCCCGGAAAATGGACGGCAAAGGGCACAGCCAGAGAAACGTCCCCTTAAGAACTCGCAGTGACAGCGACAGTCGGAAGCCACGGGAACAGGTGCTCTGCCTCTGGCCGGGAGCCCACCCGCCGGCCCCGGCTGAAGGACTCAGAGGGTCTAACCCGTGTGCGAGGCCCACCTTCCAGAGCCTCGGGAAACCTGCAGGGCACCAGCAGAGGGCGCTGCCGCCCTCGCAGCCCGGCCCTGCCGCCTCCCGCCACCTCCACCTTGGAGGGCCACGCGGGAGCAGCAGAGTCCCACCTCCTGAGCGTGCGCGCCCGACGCCCGGGCTCCTGGCCTCCCACACGCAGACCCGGAGGCGGGACGGCGTCGCCCAGGCCACCGCAGAGGTCCTGGCGCTCGGGCTGCGAGTCGGCTTGGGCAGCCGCTGCTCGCCAGGCCTGCCCCACGTGCTCCTCGCGCCCCGGGTCCTAAGACTCGGCCACCGTGCAACCCTCCGTTCCCCATCGCAGCTCAGGAAGAGGCCACGGGCAGAGGGGTCGAGTGACGTCCCCGAGTCACAGAGCCGCGGCGTGCCCAGCGGCGGGGCTGAGTGTCAGCGCTGCCTGGCAAGGCCCCCGACTACGCGCACGAGGGGCCCCGGTCGAGCCCGCGCTGCCGACCCCTGTGAGGTCACCCTCCCAGGGCCACCGGACTGGGCACGGTGTCTCGCCTTGACCAGCGGACGCCGCGAGACCTGTCCCTGCCTGGTGACCTGACCGTGCCACTGGTGCCCCGAAATTCTTCCGCGACCCCTGCTGCCACCCCAGGTCTCCGCGTGACCACCAGCCCCCACTGGAGTGCCAGCCTGCTGCCCAGCACCTGAGGGTGTCCTGCTGAGCCTCCTCCAGCCGGCCGCACCAGCCCGCACCTCCCCTCTGGTGGGCGTCCTGGTCAGCCCTGACCCCTGACCTCCCGCCCCGGGCAGTGGGGAGCGGGCGAGGACATGGGACCTCTCCCTCAGCGGGCCTCCACTCCCATGGGGTCCCCGAGCCGGCCTGGGGCAGGGGCATGGGCAGAGAACCCCCACATACCGAAGCCGATGAGGCCCAGGGTCTCCCCGCGGATGCGGGCTGCGCCCGAGGCGACCTCGCGGATCTGCTCGACGCTCTGCACGCGTGTGCCCTCCCGCAGGGCCTGGTACAGCCACGCCGTCCGCCGGTACAGGTTGAGGATGTGGCAGACGGTGGAGTCGGCCGTCTCCTCCACCGCGGCCGACGGGATGTTGCACACGGCGATCCCTGGAAAAGGCCGAGGCCTGTGGTG